>NC_059331.1:156142059-157532892 GCF_018350155.1 Leopardus geoffroyi | reverse complement strand
TGCCAGTGTGATGGCCCTGTTGTAATTTTTCTAATAGAAATGGAGAGATGATGAAAATGGATTTCTCCATCTCCAAATTAATTTTATCTCAAATTAAACTCAGAGATTTATTTTTATTATAAAATTGCCTCTTATTATTAAATCATGGTTGCATACACATAGCAACATATTGCAAAATTAGGAAAGCATTGTTTAGAGAAATTAAAATTCATGTCAACACAAAGACTTGGACAAGAGTGTTCATAGAAGCTTTACTCATAATAGCCAGAAACAGGAAACAACAAGATTTCTTGACAGGCACCTGGGTGGCTCAGTTGGTTGAGTCTCTGACTCTTGATTTCAGCTCAGGTCGTGATCCCAGGGTCATGGGATCAAGCCCCTCATTGGGCTCCAGGCTGAGAATGGAGCCTGCTTAAGATTCTCTCTTTCTCCCTCTGCCCCTCCCCCCTGCTTGTGTGCTCTCTCTAAAAAAAAAAAAAAAAAAAAAAAAAAAAAGATTCCTTGACAAGTTCTGCATATCTGTTGAGAGTCATTAACTTCTGTTACTTCTGCTAATAGAGAGTAGTATTTATCATCAGCTTTCATGAATTCCAATGCACCAAACTCATCTTTTTGTGTACTTTGTTCCAACTTATATCAGTTTGTGATAAATAATATCTCCCTAATTTTTTTGCACACAATTGTTTTCTACTGTTCTAGTACTATCTTCTGTTGGCATTTGTTCACCTTTTTCTCTGATCTTAATAGGAAGAGCAGTGGGGGCTGATGATATGACTGGTGCCATATCAATAGGGATGTGGGGCCAATTCGGTTTTTATTCTGTGACCCTTTCTCATTCAGGAAGCTAGAATGGAGTTTCCTTTGGAGGAGACTATGGAGGAGGTCCATGGGGGGAGCAAAGACCAAAGGTTTCATATTCTTGGCTATTGGGATCAAAAGCTTTGGTGCAGGTGTCAGATAAATCAGATTTGGAAGACTATGTGTTTGGGGGAACCATTTCCAACACTTCTCTCTCAAGCACCACCATGCAGACTAGAAGATGCTTTCCCAGTTGGGGAGGAATGAGAAGTGCAGGGAAGAGTCAGAGGAGGTGAGCATCTCCATGAAAGAGACCTAGCATCCTGCCCACCTCTCATGGCTGCAGGGGGTGGCAAAGGCAAAGTGGGGCTGCAGGACTGCTCCAGAGTCTCCCCAGGCATGCTTGAGAGAGCCACTAAACCTTGTGTTCGCACAAAAGGCTTAGAAATTTGTTGCAGGAGCTAGTGGATTCCAAAGGGGTCCGGTGGTCTTATCCAGGAGGCTTTGCAAGCTTGGGTTCAGATGAAGCCAATGCAAAGACAAAGGAATGGCCATGGAAGAGGCTCCCCACTCCCCACCTCCCTCCAAGTCTGTTTGATGCCCACGGAACATGGGTGTCACTTCCCAGAAGACAGGAAGAAGAAATCCTGAGAAAATCTTATAATCATAGTGTTTAAACCTGTGTGACTGAGAAAACACTGAAGTACGATTCATTGATAAAGTGGTGTCAAGTCATTAAGCAGGATAAACGTGACCAAGATTCTTTCCTTCGATCGTAGTGCCCAACTCCATTCTTCTGACTCTCCCTTTCCCATCCCATGGTGACATGTTGGGCAGATTTCATCTTTCCTAGTCTTTTTTGGTTGTTAGTATTCGATCCAGTTTAGTTTCATGCTTGGTTTAAACCTTACCATCTCCCTTCCTCCCGCCCCCAGCACAGTTTGAGCTGAGACCACATCTGCTTGGATTGGAGAGGGACCAGGTGGGTCTGGGACACCTGTCTCCCTCTTCTTCCAGGGTGCTGCTGTGGGAGAGGGGATGGGTGGTAGCTGTATTTCATTGGCTGCTATGGTAAATTCATCCCCTTATGTTTGCTGCTACTGCCCTGACATCATCTGGCCATCCATGCTTCTGGGGGTCAGGCATCATGTACCGGCTGTCTCGTGAGGAGCATATGTGAGGTCTGCTTGCTCCACATCTGTCATTCTCAACCTTGTCTATGTGCCAGAATTGCCTGAATTAACACTGTGGGTCTTTAAAAGACATCATACCCATGTCCCATCCTCAAAGATTCTGAGTAATCATGGTGGAGAAAAGCTAAGCATTGGCATTTCCAAAGCTCCCCATTGTGGCTCCAGTAGGAGCAAGGGAGGGTTGAGAACCACTACAGGCAAGGGGTACTTACTGGCATGGTTTATGGTGTGGGCATCCTTATGGAAGAGACTGAATGCCTTCCTGGACAAGTCTGAGGACATGTTCTTCCATCAGGTGGAGGAGATCAGATCCAGAGGTTGAATTACAGAGAAGAGTTATGTATTTTGCAAAACTGAGTTGTGCTTTGTGAAGGTCACTTCTACCGTATCGTGTTAGAAAAGTGAATATTTCTTACGTCTCTGTGAAAAGGAGGAAGTAGAACATAGACGTAGAGAGTCCTATGTTCCACTTTGTAAACTGAAGGCCACTTCTGTGTGCTTATGTGGCAAAGGATGTAATTTAAGACAACAGCCTAGGTGGTGTGATGAAACAAACCACTGTAAGAAAAAAGACCAAGGATGTGGAAAAGATGTCTGATCAAATCCTAAGAGCTGCAAAGAGAACTGAAAAGCCAGCAAGGTTTGTTTTGATTTTTAATACAATCAGCAGTTATATATTTTAGTGAAAAATCTGCCTGGGCCATCAAATTCTTCACGGATAGCAAGTTGTAAAGGAGTGTCTATTGAATGGGGTAGAAATTGTATGTCCTGAGAAGATCCAGACGTGTGAAAATAGAAGTGTAACCAGAAACACTGTTGCTCAATGTACTAGAAATATGGCTAGGAAACTAAAAGAAAAATTGTGTGAAAAAAGTTTTAAACATTGTGACATTTGCTTCTGCAGCTGATGAGGGGACATATTTAGTAATACTTAGATGTAATAATTAGCTCTATTTATTCACCGTGGGTTTGAGAATTTTTATACGACTGAAAATATTTTAGACAGTGTGCCCATGACAGGCACAACACTAGGAAGTAATTAAGAAATTCATTTCTGTAACAAGAGGAAACTTTAAACAATTTAATATAGATGATGATCCTGGGATGGATGGTGCTAATATTGGACTTGCAGTAACACTTAAGTTCCATGTGGCAAATTATGCAAGGACACAGGCTTTACCTCTACTCATTTGCATTACTCAGCAGGAATTGCTTTCTGCTGGAAGTTAAAAATGGAACGCATCACAGACCCAGAGCTCACCACCTGTAAGCTGGGTCTCCCCCTGGGGTTTGGGCCACAGAGCATCGCAGTCACCGTTGAATGAATTGGACACATAACACAGAGGTCTGCTCACTGCACGTAGGTTGGGAGACTCAGTCACCACCGAAGCTAAGGAGACGTGTTGAACTGTTGAAATGAACTCGTTCCTCATCACGGAGGAAAAGAAATCTTTGTTTATGCTAAGCAGCAAAGATTGTTATCACAGAATTGGCCTTTTGGGTTGGCAAACACTTTGAACGCCGTGCAAAGTCATCCATTAGAGTTATGAAACATTATGGAGACAGTGATCTGGCAGAGCGTTATTTGGTCCTCTTTTCTGTGCTAGAATTAGCTCTAGAACTGTAGCTGATGGTCAGAGCCCTGTGATGGAAATTCTGTGATGCTGAAAGCTGACTTTGTCGCTGACTTCAGCACTGTGAAGGTAACCTTCCCCTGCTCAGTGCTCCTTTATCTCTTCATACATACTTGCAGTGTGAAAGGTGATCTGCGGTGTGACACAGGACTGGACATCTAGCACAGTGACACCAGAGCCCCAAACTCCTGCAAATATCTGAACAGTTGTGCAAAGATTGTTAAAACTCTTTGAAAATGCCTACGTTTGTGAACAGTTCTTCTCAATTATTGAAGTCAAGGCTACCAGTCAAGGCTGAATTCCGTGCTCACGTGGAACTTGGTACAAGATTTAAACAATGATGTGCTAAAGAAAAAGTCACAGATTTCTGGTTCCAAAACAAGAGTTAACAAATTGTGAAAGAAAATGTTAAAAGTAAAATATTTCTATTTTATGTTTTTTTTTTTTTTTTTTCCAATTTTGAATTTAAGTTACCATTGTCAATATCAGGTGTATGCATTATGTGGTATGGTTGTAATCCTGGTTCAGAAAAATAAAGTTTGATTATGCTCCTGGCACTTGGTTAGTTTTTCTTACCTCTTCCGTGTTCACCCATAGACCTTTATAACCCTGGAGTTTTCAGTGACCTCTTCAACGAGTGTTTTGTGCGGGCAGTTATGTGATAGTTTAGAGCTTAGCTGACAGTGTTCGTTCACTCACGGTAAGGTGGAGCCTGGGAATCCTTCTTGGAAAATCTGGCAATTACTTAATTTGTCCACTAGTGGGCGGGCATGCTCTTTCTTTCTCAACAGGAGCTTTTGGAAAACCTTTTTCTCTTTTAGGCATTTGGCTAAGAGTTTTACCTACCCACTTTTAGGGAGAGCTCTGAATCTTTATATTCATGGTTAGAGTTATGGTCATGGTCAGACAGCTTTCATGAGGAAACTCATATTGTCTCTTAATAAAGCATCTTTTTTGTTAATAATTATTTTCATTTTTTATTTTTTTAATAATAATTATTTTTAAAGATAGCTTGCAAATAAAAACTATGTCCCTTAAAAAGATTAACTTGAGTTGACTACAGAGCCTGTTTCTAAAGACTCCAGATTATCAGAATACTAGTACTGCAGGTGACCTGAGAGCTGGTGTTGGGGATGAGAACTGAGGCCTTAAGCAGGCAAGAGAATTGCTTGGGGCCACTCACCTGTTGAGGTCATTACTGGAGTATCAGGTAATGGTCTTGGTGGTCCCTTTAAACTTGCCTTTGGATTTCTATTAACTTCTCTGCAGGCTTTCTCTTTACTAATGGGTAGTTACTTGCCTTATTAGGCTCTTCTTATCCAATCCAGGAAATGTTTGTGAAAGCTCACTTCAACACAGGGCTCAACAACTTTTTAACTTAACTTAATTTAACTTATCTTAATTTTATTTTATTTTATTTTATTTTATTTTATTTTTTGCCTTAAATTAAATGAGTTCCTGCACTTAAATGGTATAGATACACACAATGACCTTTGTTTCTAAAGGAAACTGGAATCTCATTTATTCAGTCAACAAATACATAAGTGCCTACTATGTCCCAGGCAGTAGAGATAAATAGTAAACAACTTCCTGTCTTCATCTTACAGTTTAGTTTGGGGGGTGGGGGAGACGGAGGGGAGTGAGAGAGTTTGGGAATTTGGGAAGGGTAGATATAAACAAGTTAACAGATGATATAATTTTAGATGATAGCTTCCATAAAAAAGTAAAGAATTAATTTTCAACAAGGATGCCAAGACTATTTAATGGGGGGAGAATAGTCTTTTAAAAAACTAATACCTACAACTGACTAACTCCATGCAAAAGAATGAAGTTAGACTTCTACCTCACACCATATACAAAAATTAACTCAAAATGGATCAAAGACTGAAATGTAAGAACTGAAATTATTAAATTCTTAGAAGAAAACAGAGGTGTAGAGGTGCCTGTGTGGCTCAGTCAATTAAGCATCCAACTTTGGCTCAGGTCATGATCTCATAGTTCGTGGGTTCAAGCCCCATGTCGGGCTCTGGGCTGAGCGCTCAGAGCCTGGAGCCTGCTTTGGATTCTGTGTCTCCCTCTCTCTGCCCCTTCCCCACTTGCACTCTGTCTCTCAAAAATGAATAAACGTTAAAAAAAAAATTAAAAAAAAAAACAGGTGTAAATCTTTATGCCCTTGGATTATGCACTGGCTCCCTAGATATGACGCTTAAAGCATAAGCAATGAAAAAATAGAGAAATTAGATGTTATCTAAATTAAAAAAATTTTGTGCTTCAATGGTTACTGTTAAGAAAACAAAAAGACAACTCATATAACTGGGAGAAAATATTTGCATATTCTATATCTGATAAGAGTTTAGTATCCAGAATATATAAAGAACCTTTACAACACAACAATAAAAAGACAACCCAATTTAAAAAGTGGGCAAAGGATTTGAATAGACATTTTTCCAAATAAGATATACAAATAACTAATAAGCCCATGAAAAAGTACTGAGCACCATTAGTCATTAGGGAAATGCTAAGTGACAGAAGCCAGACATAAAAGGCCACATATCACGTGATTTCACTCATATGAAATGTCCAAGACAGGCCAAATGATACAGATAGAAGATAAGTAGATTTGTGGTTGATATGAACTAGGGAGGGGAGAAATTGGGAATAACTGTGAAATAAATAGCATTTCTTTTTGGGGTGATGAAACTTCTACAATCATATAGTGGTGATTGTTGCATACATCTTGTAAATATGCTAAAACCCACTGAATCGTATACTTAAAAGAGTGAATTTTTATGGCATAGGATTACATCATAATAAAAAAAGTACAATGATCGGACAGAGAAAGTGGGCAAAAGGCAGTGGTAGATTATTTAAACACTGTGATGAGGGAGGCTTTCAACAGGAAGGCAACATTTCAGCAGACCGTTTGAATTAATGAATGAATGGATGAAGCCCACAAACCCCACTGTGCTCTCTGTTCTCTCTTCTTTTGTTTGTATATGTCCTTTCTCTGTTACTTACATTATTAGAGCATGTCTCCACTCCTGTGCCATAAATTTGTGTGAAAGACACATTAAGAAAATGAAAGTCATTATTTGATGAAAATGCTTGCCTACAATGCTTCCTTCCCTGAAGAATTAACAGGGAAATCTCTAAGTCCTAACAATGCCTTGAACATCTTATGGAAGGTGTGTAACAGGACGTTAAATGAGGATTTTAAAGTTTTGGCTAAGCCGTCTAGGTGGTATACAGTCAGTGATATGTGACCACATAATCTAGAGACAGAATCCTTAATTCATCTTCTGCCTTCAATTTACGTAAGAGAGGATCCTTCAAAGGGAATTTGTATAAGAGGAGATCATGCAGCTTTCCTGTCTGTGTCCCTAGAATGCTGTCCTCCGCTTCCCCCAACAAAGACAAGGGAGGTTGGGAGATGCCAGGGCATCACTGGTAGAATCAAGACCCTTGGCGGAAAGGGAGACCAGCATCTTACTCACCATCTACCCTTGTTGCTGTCAGAGGAGACAGCAAGAACGTTCTTCAGAGAGGTTCACCTGGACTTCCTGGAGCTGAACTTCTAGACCTCGGTACTATTGACATTCTGGGTGGATAAATCTTTGCCATGAAATGTAGAAATGTTCAGCAGTGTCCCTGGCCTCCACGCACTAGATGCTAGTAGCATGTCCCCACCTCCCACAATTGTGACAACCAAAATACATCTCCAGACATGGCTAAACATCCCCTGGGTGGGGGGCAAAATTACTCCTGGCTAAGAACCATTGCCCAGTTTTAGAGGGCAGTAGCGATCTAGAGATTGATGCTTGACTTTTGCTTGGTGAAATGAGAAGGGAAGAGGCTGCCTACTGTTGCCACTAATGGTGCAGCACAGAGAAAAGGTGGGCGGTGTAGGGGCTGCCTGACTGCCAGTGTTTGGTGGAGCAAAGAAGGGTAATGCTTTCCCTTCACGCACACACTGTAGAAGTGAGTCAGGCTCAAGCTGTTCCGAAAGGACCCTCTTGAAGGTAAGAGAGGTGCTGTCTATTGGACAGGAGAGAGATTGCAAGAGGCCAACAAGTTCATCGCTTGCTTTAGATTAGGGTTTTTAACCTTGACACTACTGACATTTTGGACTTGATACTTATTTGTTGTAGGAGCCTGTCCTGTGCGTTGTAGGATAGTTGGCGTCTCGGGCCTCCATCTGCTAGATGCTATTGGCATTCCCCCCAGTCGTGATGATCCAAAATATCTCCAGACATGATCAAATCCCCCCTCTGGTGGGGGGGGGGAGTGGATATAAAAAATTGACCCTGGTTGAGAAGTACTGCTTTTGGGAAAGATAAATGCCAAGAGTCCCTCTATGGAGGTCTGGAAACCCCACAAAGAGTCCCACAAGTCAGCTACTTCCTATTGCTACTGTAATAGATTACCAGAAAGTTAGTGGTTTAAAATAACACATTTCTGATCTCACAGTTCTGGGGGTCAGAAGTCCAAGCTGGGTCCTACTGGGCTAACATCAGGGTGTCGGCAAGCCCACGCTCCTGGGAGCTCTGGTGGAGAATTCCTTTCCTTGGCAGCTTACGGTGCCGCCTCACCTCCTGGTGCCCTACTCCCGGCCAGTAATGGCCTCACGCTGACCTCCATCCGCTTCCATCATCACATCTTCTCTGACTCTGACCCTCCTGCCTCCCTCTGATAAAAGACCGTTGTGATTACATTGGGCCCGTCTGGACATCCCAGGTTCATCTTCCCATCTGGAGGTTCTAAACTTCATCCTATCTGCCAAGTCCCTTTTAGCGTGGAAGGCTTCACAGATTAGGAGGTGGACATGGTTGGGGAGGACATTCTGTGTACCACACGTGGGCTCCCGCTAGCCAGAGGACACTGAGTGGCCAGATGCACCAGCACTAGTTAAGTAATACCTCGTGCTTTCTACTTCCTTCTCCCTCTGCCGCCTCCCAGGAACTGGAAGCAGCTGAGCCAAGTGGGAAAAGAGGGTGAGAAAGAGATATCTCACCCTCCCCTCCGCATCGCTGGAACCCAGCGTGGAGGTGTGCTCGGGCCTAGCTGCAGAGAGACCTTGAAATCATTTGGGAGATAATGGTTTTGATTACAATGGGACTGAGCTTTTTTTTTTTTTTTTTTTAGTTTATTTATTTGGGGGGGCAGAGAGAGGAGAGAGAGACAGAGAGAGAGAGAGAGAATCCCAAGCAGGCTCTGCAGTGTCAGCACAGAGCCCGATGCAGGGCTCTAGCCCACAAACTGGCGAGGTCCTGACCTGAGTGAAATCAAGAGGCAGACACTCAACTGACTGAGCCACTTAGGTGCCCCTGAACTTTTTTTTTTTAATGGAAAATTATGCTATTTTGATTCCCCACTTGTCTGGAAAGCGACAGGCTCTACCTGGAAGGATAGCTAGCAAGGAGGCTGTTAAACAGTAAACCTGAAGGCAGTGATGGAGAGAGAAAGTCACTGCTCTTGGTCCCTCATAGAATCCAGTACATTGAATAAACCCGGTGCAAGAAGGTTTTGGTGGAGAGAGGATTTCAGAATTCTACTGTGTCACCCCACAACTGGGAAGACCCTCTCCCCAGAGAGGGAGAGGTGGGAGTGTTGAGCGCATCTGCTTCCGGCTGCAGAGATGTGGGGGCGTCGGGAGGCCCATGATTCTCCTGGGAACGCTGGATGGTCTTGCTCTTGCCTAGAAATTTGGGGAGAGAGAGAGGTAGCGGAAGGAGAGAGAAGAATGGGAAAAAGGTAGACAGACCTGGGCTGATAACTACCAACATTCACGTGGGGAAGAGCAAGCAGATAGCGTTTCAAATCTGTGCTGGCAGGAGGAGCTGGGGCATATGGCCCCCCGCACGGGGAGGGATGCAGCTTGCGGCTCCATGGCTCTGAGTCAGACTTGAAAACGCTTCCCAATGTGTCAGTGTATGGCCTGCCTGAACCCTAAAACTATAACTGGAAAACTTTCATGGGTTTCTTGGGGACACCAATTAGATAATCCAAGCCCACGTTTCTTCCGTCCTGGCTGGATGAGCCTGCGTCCTTCCCTTCTGGAACATGGAAACACAGCAGAGCAGGCCACACTCACAAACATTAAAAATGGTGAGTGGCAATCCATAGGCTAAAACCAAAATTGCCTCTAGTTTTGTATTGTATGTGGTGTATTTACATATAATTTTAATGACCACTTAAAGAATATCAAAATGACAAATATAGTCCTCAACATTTTTTTCCACAAAGACAGATATAATGATTTGAGGTGAGGAAAACTTTGGGTAGGAGGGTAGACTTTGGAGCACTGAAAATGGATGTGTGTTTTGTGCAGGAAGAGAGTCATTGATGTGTCTGAGTGGAGTGGACTAGTCGAGGTAGAGTGGGGCGGATGATGAAGGTACTTTGTGCTTTCCACACCAGTACAGGATGCGGGGGAGCTACAGAAGAGGACCCAACCCTGAACGGAGCAAAGGGTCTAGAAAGAAGGTGCCAGACTGACCCGAGGAGAGGCAGGGGCAGGGAGGGGCCCTAAACAGGCTTCACCTTTGTCTAGATTCTAAGTAGGAATGAGCTTTTCCAACGCTATTGCAGGTGCACAGCACATATTGGAAGTAGGATGTTGTTTTTGTGCTTACTTCTGTGGCTGCACGCGGTCTTCATGCCCAACGTCTTACCCACGATTGTCCAGCAACAAAATGACCTGGGATTTCTCCTTTTTCCTTAGGTAGGTAGGTAGAAGTATCCAGCTGAAGCTGGGTTCTATCTCTCTGTGTATTTGTAGCAAGCTACCTGGGGACTGGTGCTTTTTACTTTTCAGTTGAATGCAGTAAAGTCTTATTTTTCTAAATTAAGGGGCTTGTGCCTGGCCACATGTTAGGCTCTCTATAAGTAATTTGTTGAAGGAAGGAGACAGGGAAGGGAGGCGAAAAGGTAGGAGGAAGGCAAATCGGAAGGACAGGAAGGAGGAAGGAGAAAAGGGGAGGAGAGAAAGAAGGAAGGAGGGAGGGATGGGAGGAGGGAGGGAGGGGTGGACAGAAAGACAGAAGGAGGGAGGAAATAAAGACTTGCCTCTCTGTGTGTGTGCTTCCAGAAGTGGCACAGGAGATCATGGAGAAGGTTAGCTCTGTGAGGAGCGCTCCAAACCTTTGGGTTGTGACAGAAGAAGCAGGGAGGCTACTTCGATGCCAGATCTACAAGGTGTGTGGTGGGAGGGATTGAGCTGTTCTTATTCTGCGAGTGAGTCTGAGAAATGCTGCCGTGACTTGTGAGCTCGTGGACCCTAGGAATGTGGATCTTCCCCAAAAGCTGCCAAATCACCTGTCTCTGGGGGCACAAATACAGTCAAACCCAAGGAGCCTGTGCTTTCTTCATTTACTGCCCTGCCTTAAAGTCACTTTCTTTCATTTTATTTTATTTTACTTTATTTTATTTCATTTTATTTATTTTAGGGGGGGAGGGGCAGAGGGAGAGAGATCCTCAAGCAGGCTCCATGCTCAGCTCGGATCCTGGCGCGGGGGTCCATCTCATAACGGTGGGAGATCGTGACTTGAGCTGAAATCAGGAGTCAGACACTTAACCAACTGAGCCACCCAGGTGCCCCTCTTTTTTTTTTTTTTTTGGGCCACTGGAAGCCTGTTTTCTCCCATATGTATGCTGGGCATTATTAGCCTTGTGCTCTACACTGGGTTTTATTTGAGGGGCTGGTTGTCTGTATCGTGTGATCCCCGAAGAGATTGGTCTGCTCTCATTTCCTAGATACCTTTGGTTCTGTACTGTGATTTTCTTTTTTTTTTTTTTTTTTTTTTAATTTTTTTTTTTCCGTTTATTATTTTATTTTTGGGGACAGAGAGAGACACAGCATGAACGGGGGAGGGGCTGAGAGAGAGGGAGACACAGAATCGGAAACAGGCTCCAGGCTCTGAGCCATCAGCCCAGAGCCTGACGCGGGGCTCGAACTCCCGGACCGCGAGATCGTGACCTGGCTGAAGTCGGACGCTCAACCGACTGCGCCACCCAGGCGCCCCTGTACTGTGATTTTCAAATGTGGCTGTTCTAAGGTGGCTGGACTTGGACGGATGTAAATAAGAGATGTCGCAAATATTAAATGTGAAGAATCTAGGTGTAGAGTGCGTGTTGATCAATATTTGTGGATTTTGAAAACACTCAAATGCTTCTTCTTTACTAATGCATTTCTTTGTCCTTAATGCTGTCATTATTTGTTCTTCAACCAAGACCCCAAGTCTTTGGTCTCTATGATCAAGAGAGACATTTTCTGACTTGACAAGTGTAAGCCACCACGTTTCTGAGGAGGGGTCACATAATCTGGGTGATCCCTAGAGAGTGCAGAGCCACCCTCTCTGCGTGACTGGCAGTCAGGTAGACAGTCTAAGTTGGAGCACTGGGAAACTGATAGGAAGACGTGTACTCTTTTTTCCCCTTTCCTTCTTCTTCACATATTCTGAGAAAGAGAAAGTGTTTTTTTTTTTTTAATTTTTTTTTAACATTTATTTATTTTTGAGACAGAGAGAGAGCATGAACAGGGGAGGGTCAGAGAAAGAGGGAGACACAGAATCTGAAACAGGCTCCAGGCTCTGAGCTGTCAGCACAGAGCCCGACGCGGGGCTCGAACCCACGGACCGCTAGATCATGACCTGAGCTGAAGTCCGATGCTCAACCGACTGAGCCACCCAGGCGCCCCGAGAAAGTGTTTTTAGTTCAGCAGAAAATGAGAAATTGAGGAGATCCTGGAGCTGAGACAGGAACACTCCACAAATCTGGCAATGTGGTCACTGTGTTGCCTGCCCCCTTACACCCAGGTTGGGCTGTATGGTCAGCTCTGGCCAGTGGGCTGTGACTGGGGGGGATGTGTGACACCCTCCTCACTGCACACAATTCCACATGCTCCCTTCTCCTGCTGAGGTGACCCCGAGTCCTCATTTCAGATGGTGGTGCATTAGCTCTAAGCAGCCTGGATCCCTGAGACGCTGTGTGGAGAACAACTACTCTTGGAATGCTTGTTCAAAGCCCGTAGAGGGTTTTGAACGAGAAAGGAAGAAACCTGTGTTTTCTTAAGCCATTGAAATTTTCTTTTTTTAATTTTTAGGGAAAATGAATTTAAGTGGATACCTTAAGTAGTGTAATTTTTAGTTTAAAAACATTTACCAGCACTTTGTAATTTATAGAGCATATTTTCGTAGATATTATTTCATTGAAAGCTCACCATGCTCCTAAGGTAATTTTCCTTTCTTTTGACTCCTATTTTGACTTAATTTCAGGCTTCTAGAAAAGTTGCAAGAACAGCACGCAGGATTCCCGCACACCCCTCCCCCACATTGCCCAAATATTACCATTGCACTGCACTGCTTGATTCTTCTCTCTCTCTCTCTCTCAATATATATACATACTTATTAATTTTTTTCTGAACTGTTTGAGAGGAAGCTGCAGATAGGATGCCCCTTCATCCCTAACTACTTAGGTGTGTCCCCTAAAAAGGAAGACGTTAGGGTCCTGTGTTCTGCCACCTAGCTTAGCTTATTCTAGACCGATACAGACAACCTTTGTGGCACTGCTGAGTATGGAAGGTTTGATACACAAGAAGTAGAAGGCCAAACAGGGGCCAAACAGCCCTTTCAAGGAAACCGGCTTAGAATTGGGGAGATTAGAATCTTAAAGGAAACAGGTTTTTGTTTCTTCAATCGATATTTTTTGATATGATATGAAATGGTATTTAGGGAGCCAGATAAAGGTTGATGGGAAGGGAATTACCACATTCAGGTGTGTGGAGAGAAGGGCTTTCGGGAAAATCTGTTTCCAAAGCAAGGTAAACCTGGACTCCTGTTTCTGCTTTGCGCCCACGGTGGGTATTACTATCACGCTCTATCGCCATGTTTTCAGTAAAACCACCTCTGTTTTGCTCCAGGCCTAAAAATGTATCCAGGCCACTGGTAAGGATGACATTGAGAAGCGTGTAGCTAATAAAAGTGTAGGGGCGTCTCTCTGGGCTCGTGGTTGAAAACAACGCTCACGGAGCTGGAGAAAGGAGTGCTGTCCGAGACATCCAGAGTCAGCTGAGGGTCAGATACCTGGGAACGCACGGCCCAGCCTCCTGTCTTGGCAGTGACACCGACTCATCAGCCCCAATTTCCAGAGCTGCGTCCTTCTCACTCCTCCTTCCAAATCCACCTCCACTTGGGCTTTCAATCTGTGCCTGGTTCTGGTTTGAACGAGCCACTGATGTATTTGTAGCCATCCGGGATCTGGAGCGCAGATGCAAATGGCAGTTTTCTCTGGTAAGTGTTGGGGCAATCGGATCCTTTTCTGATTTGCATTCCCAAGTCCTGCAGGTTCTCAGGAAATCACATCTTCCAGGCAGTCTGGTGGGGGTTATTTTTAATCTCAGCTATAAATGCCAGTCCATAATAGTTCTTAAAACCGAAAGAGCCTTCGTTTACAAGGCAGAGGACAGTTAGAGACAGAGTCATTAGTTTAGCAAAAATCTTGGACCAAAAAAGGGGCTGAGGAGAAGGGACTCTGGGGATAGAGAAGGCTTGGGGCTCAGGAGTGAGATGGGGGACAGGCACAAATTTGGATGACACTAGCTTTTGGGGGACTTAAACCATAAGAATGGAGGGGCTTGTTCAGGGAGAGCGTTCAAGGAGAAAGAGAGAAGAGCGTGTTAGGTCTACCTGGGCATGTTAAACACACTGCTCTTCTCTCAGAGTCAGTCTTATTAACATTCATCCCTGTTTCTGACATAAATGGTGATTTCTGAGGGTCTATCTCATCTATTCCCACCACTTCTCAATCTCTTGTCTCTTGGTGGTGCTGGGCCCTACCTGGAGATAATTTTATTCCAAATTCCAGTCCAGGGTTAGAATTACTTTATGTGCAGATGTATGCTCTGTGAGGATATTTCAAAATCCCAGGTGAGCTCCCACGTAAAGTAGGAATGAATTTTAAAATTTGCAAATCGAGTGTGTGAAGAGCAACTTACATTTTAAAGGTAATTAGTTTAATATCTGCATAGCCCTCCCTTCCCCCAATCCACCTGGTGGGTGAAAACACAGTTCTGGGTAAACGCACTCATTTCGTGTTACACTCAGCCCACTCAAGATTTTCTCTCCTGCTTTGAGCCTGGAGCTACTTAAAGGCGGAAGAATGGTGGTTTGGGCTGGTCTCTAAGGCAGATGTCCAGTCACCAGCTGTGTCTTTCCCATCTAGAGAGTCACTGCCTGCAACGCTCTTTCCTCTCACTGTGACAGCTGCATTCAGTGTGGCACCTTTACTTCTCACTTAGCCTGCCCCTTCCCTCACTCACTCTCCTGGTGCTAGCACTCCATCTCTGTGTTCAGCTCTGTTTGTTTTACAGAATCCCACTACTCGATGGGCAGAATAGCTGTCTCCATGGTGATGCAGGCACTAGTCTTCCCAGGGAATCGGCCGCCATGTCTTTTTATCTACTTGGCAGGCAAGTTAGAGTTGGCTGGGATGGGCTAAATCCTGCCTTTCTCTTCTCTGTGTTTGTTCGTATGCTCTTATGAGAAAATTCTCAAGCTGATGAGGCCACGCACACAGCTGTGTGGATTGCAAGCGGAGAGGCCCCATACAGATGTTTTCCTTTATTTTAGTATCCTGACCACTCAGTTTATTGATGAAAATCTCTCATTTCTAGCCCAGTAATCAGCTTTTACCAATTTAAACTTTCTGGAAATTTTCTATGAAATCAGTAAGAAAGGGGAATTGCTGCTATTGTTTAATCAGTTTGAGGGCTTGATAAACTTTCCAAGAGGTCAGTCACATAATGAAATTAGCAGGTCTGTTAACAGATGAGAAAAGCACTAGCATAAAACAAAAATAAGATAAGCCTGTTATCGAGTTAATGCTCTAGTTCAGAAACTTCCTTAGAAATTTCCTGTAGAGGAATGCCTGAGTGGCACAATTGGTTAAACATCCAACTCTTGGTTTTGGCTCAGGTTACCAACTCACAGTTCACAGCTTTGAGCCCCGTATCAGGCTCTGAGCTGATGGCATAGAGCCTGCTTGGGATTCTGTCTCTCCTTCTCTCTGCCCCTCCCCTGTGTGTGTGTGTGTGTGTGTGTGTGTGTGTGTGTGCGCGCACACGCGCGTGCTTTCTCTCTCTCAAAATGAATAAATAACTTAAAAAATTGTAAAAAAAAAAAAGAGAAATTTTCTGTAGAAAACCAGTTTGGGGGATTTTTATGACCCCAAATTAAGTTTTGGACAGTTTGAAATTGTCCATGGTAAAGCACTGTCATGAGCTTGACAATGACTGAGCTGAAACAGGCTTAGAGGTTCTTGTGTAATAAAAAGAAATATTGTGTATAAGGCTTCTGATTTTAAATTTTAGACCAAACAAATGTACTTGACTCCCCCTTCTTCTGAGACTCCACTGAGAAAAACAATCCCATAATAATTAAGAGAGAGGAGTGAGGGTAGAGTAGAGATTTCATCCCATCTCTTGGATGTGGACCATCCATGAAAGCGTGTTGTGGGTGAAGTGGCACAGAGGATGCTCAGAATATGCACAAGGTCGTCCTCTGGCAGTGTGGTGGCTGCTCAGCTTGCTTGAAAGCCTTGAGGTCCCCTGATGTGTGTTTCCTAGCTTTGGCTAGTAGGAGTGAGGCAGGGTGTAAAACCAAGTCATTGTTGTAATTCTGTCTGCCATATAACTGCTTCAGTGATTCCTTCCAACCTTTTCTCCATCACTGCACACAGAACCATTGACAACCCTCATATCAACAATACTTTTGTAGAGAAATTGAACGCCTT
Source organism: Leopardus geoffroyi (assembly GCF_018350155.1). Taxonomy (NCBI): domain Eukaryota; kingdom Metazoa; phylum Chordata; class Mammalia; order Carnivora; family Felidae; genus Leopardus; species Leopardus geoffroyi. Next base: position 157,516,481 of record NC_059331.1, on the reverse strand, counting down.
TCCAAGAAGCAGGGCTTCCAGTGTGATGTTTGCACAGAGATTAAATTCTTTCTTATTATGACATTTTTGATTTCAAGGCTAATGTCTGATTTTTTACCCACATACCTTAAAAAAAAAAGTCATCCGAAGCCAATCCTGACGAACTGAATGGCCCAGTTACAAAACAGGTCCCAATCAGCCTTTCCATTCAGAAGAATGTCCTGCTGGGGAATAATTCTTACTTATGCAAAACAGCCTTTCATTTTCCTTTATGAATTAGTAATCAAGGATTATCAGAAATAGGAGCAAAATTCACAGCCTGAAAGAGAAAGACCAAGATAAATATTCAGAATAAATGACCCCTGGAGAAATAAAGATCAAAGAAGAATACTTAAAAAATTTGAACTTGTATCTTCAGAGAAGGCAGAAAAGATACTGAATTCATAAATTAAGAAAAAGATGCTATTAAAAAGAAATAGGAAATGAAGAAACTTTGAGATTAAAAATATTTAAAATTACATACTGTTAACATGATTTCAGTAAAATTAAGATGAGTTCAAGATAATATCTCTGAATGCTCAGCATAAATCAATGATGAAAAAGATAAGAGACACATTTAATCTAGGAGGCCTAAAATCTGAACAAAAAGAATTTTAAGGATCAAATTTAGAGAAAATGAAGAGGAAGAAATTATTTTTAAAAAATAAAAGAAACTTTATGAGTGCTGATGAAGGAAATGTTTTTTTGTTTTTGTTTTTTGTTTTTGAGAGAGAGAGAGGGAGAACAAGTAGGGGAGAGAGAATCCCAAGCAGGCTCCATGCTCAGTGCAACACCCTATGCAGGGCTCGATCCCACGACCCTGGGATCATGACTTGAGCCGAAATCAAGAGTCAGATGCCCAACTGACTGAGCCAGTCAGGTGCCCCAAAGACATGGTCTTTGATTGATAAGCCCTCAATTGGTCTTACACAATTTTCACCAAATGGAGCATCTGATACTAGTTGCCTAACCCATGATCATTCTTCCCTCTTCCTCAATATAAGTACCCTAATTTTGTTTAGAGTGGATTAGGGTGGAAGTGTGCACAATTACAAATTAAAAATAATTCTTTCTACAATTTTCCTTGTGAAGGTGTCATGTGACCCAGTTCTGCCTAGAATGTAGAGGTGATACTCTTAATTTCACCTCAGATCATGATCCTAGGGTCGTGGGATTGAGCCCTGCATAGGGGCTACTGGGATTCTCTCTCTCCCCTCTCTCCCTCTCCCTCTGCCCCTCCCCAACTCGTTCTCTCTCTCTCTCTCTCTCTCTCTCTCTCTCTCTCTCTTTCTCTCTCTGTCTCATGTTGCCTCAGCAACATGATGTGGTAGGAAAGGAAGCTAGAAGGATCCTGAGTCATTAGTGACTTCCTGGAGCATTTTTTTCAACCTCTAGAATTCATGTTACATTTAAAAATAGCATTTATGGTCACTTTAATCAGATTTCTGTTATATGCAGTTGTAGTGCAGTCTTGGTGAATCATGAAAGATAAAAAGAAGATTTTAAAAATGTCTAAAGAAAGAATACAAAAACCTAGAAAGGAAAAAGACACAGGTTGCTTTCACACTTATAATTAGTAACAACAAATGTGAAAAGAATGAACTTTCTTCTAAACTTAAGGTAAATTATTTTAGACCTAAAATTGTATATTCAACCAACTATCAACTACTAATCAAGAGTGAGGGCAAAATAAAAACATTTCCCATTTCCGAAGGACTTTTCTGAGGAAGTTACTTAAGGATGTGTTCCGGTAAGTAAGGGAGGAAATAAGAAAAGGAAGAGTAAGACATGTGATCTAGAAAATAGGTGATGGATATAACCCGGACATCCGGGTAGATGACAAACATGAGTCAGGCTTAGGAGTCAATTATCCTGAAAGGATATCCAATTATCAAGAAAGGAATGAGAATGAAAGGCATTGATCAAGTTGCTACTGGAAAAAAAAAAAAAGTGGATTACATCCAACTGAGAGTGCCATGATTAAAATACTGAATTCCTTTGAGTAGGTGGTAAGGAATATACTTCTCTCTCTGGGAGGCAGGGCTGGTATAACAACATAAAGGAAGGCAATTGAGCAGGATTATCATAAACCCAAACTAAATTCTTTCATGTTGCTGAGTAAATGATGGAGTGTAAAAAAAAAAATGCTTTTGATTTTTATGCTGGAAACAGTCTCCTTTTACCTGGGTTTATGGATTGTGTCATTGAACTTAATGAAAAGCACTTTCTGGTCTTGAGTCCAGTAATAATAGTTTTACTAACAATATTTAGAAATGCTATTTATTGATCTTCTACATTTAAAATAAATTCATAGATGAAGCACAGAAGACTGAATGATAGTTACAGAATAGCATATGACAATGTGAAAGGAGCATGTTGCTTTCAGCAGTTAGAATGTGGAAAAGGGGGTCACCTGGGTGGCTCAGTTGGTTAAGTGTTCAACTTTGGCTCAGGTCATGATCTCATAGTTTGAGTTCGAGCCCTGCATCGGGCTCTCTGCTGTCAGCGCGGAGCCTGTTCTGGATCCGCTTCCTCCCTCTCTTTCTCTGTCCCTCCCTGCTGTACTCTCTCTTTCTCTCTCTCTCTGTGTCTCTCTCTCTCTCAAAAATAAATAAAAATGTTTTTTAAAAAGCAAGTGGAAAAGGGAGAAGTAGTAAAAAGAAGGATAGGGGCACTAACATACCCTTTTATATAATGTGGAGTTGGTAGGCATGGACTATAAATAGTAGAATAAGACATTGCAACTTAAAATGATCATTCAAGGGGCTCCTGGTGGCTCAGTTGGTTGAACGCCTGACTTCGGCTCAGGTCATGATCTCATGGTTTCTGAGTTGAGCTCCGCATCGGGCTCTGTGCTGACAGCTCAGAGTATGGAGCCTGCTTCAGATTCTTTTTCTCCCTCTCTCTCTGCCTGTCCCTCACTCATGCTCTCTCTCTCTCAAAAATAAAGACACATTAAAATGATCATTCAATAATTTAAAAGCAATGAGAATCAGAGCCAGAAGTAGTAATGCAATTACTACAGGGCAGCATTTGATGGCAATGTAAGTGACACTTCAGTCCTCACCATTGACAGTGATGAGTCAATAGGTGTTTACAGATGGATAATACAATGTGCGTGTCTATGTATACCTGTTCGGAGCTATGAAAGTAACCACCACAAAAACTAGAGTCAGAAATAATAGAAATGTTGCTTTGGGGAAGTGAGATTTTGGGTGAAGCAGGAGACTTACTATTCACAAAAGACCTTTTCAGCATTTGTTTACTTATTTGTTGGCCAAAAGCTGATATTACTTTGAATATGATGATGTTGATCATGATATGATGATGATGACAATCATCTTGAAACAACTCTAATTTCACTTCTGTAATATTTGGGTGGAGATTTAGAAATGAGTAATAGTGTTATGTTTTTGTAAGTATTGACAATCTCATTTAAAAAAAGCTGTATGTGAGAATTGGAGGGAAGATGCTTTTAATAGACAGCTTTGTAGCAATCAGGCTATTTCACAAGAAAATAAATCTCACCACATTAACCAGAAAATAGTGAGAAACAATGGTGACATGTGACATGTGATATATACTTCCCCAATGATCTGTTACTTGGTTTTGGGAGTTGCTCGATGAGGAATGTAACCATTTCCATCAATACTTTGTCATAGGTGATGGCTCTGATGCTCTATTTCCAGCTGCCCATGACTGTGTGTTTTGATAGTCACTCACTTAATGTCTTAAGCCTCTGAGAATGTTTACAAAGCACATCTATGAATTTTCTTCTCATCCAGTATATTATTCAGAATCCATTTGTTAAGGTACAAGGAAGCATGCTATCATTTTGAATATCAAATACTTTTTTTTTTTTTAAACAACAAAATCCTTGATAGGGATTAAATGACAAATAGTGATGTATGTCTGACACTCACACCTGAAATAGTCGTGTTCCTTCTCTGAAGACTTTCACGGTGTCAAGTCATATTTATTTTCCGGTAGGTTTTAAGGATGGCACATGTGAGGAGTACTGGCTAGCACAGTTAAATCTTCAGCCCAGTGAGGACTCCCCCCGAGGTGTCCATGTTTACAGATTGTTCTATAGTCTGGTTATGAAATGGGGGAAGGTAGTTCACCCTTTCTTCTCTCAGGATGGTAGCCCTTTCCACTCCAGGACATGAGTAACGAGGCAGCCTGAAGTCCAGAACCTATCCTGAATAGATTCAAGTGGTCTTGAATTGCATCTCTCTCTTGGATTGAAAATTTCAAAATTTCAAAGTTGTTCTTACATTTTGCTCTTTTGCTTTTATTTATGTTATATTACAAGCCCATGGACGTGGAAGTTCAGAAAATGAGACCTTTAAAGAAGAGTCTGTCTATCTTCTTGAAAAGAAAAAGAAACAATTCCTCTATTTCAGGAGAAATTTAACCTAATTTTTTGCAGATAGGAAGAGAAAGTAGAATAAGTTTTATGTGGTGAATTTTTCAAATATTAAGTTCTAGAGATTGGTGATTCAACATTAGTTGCTACCCCCAGTGTGGCTCCATTTAATAATAAATATAGCCATTTGGATGTAAAATATTGCAACAAATAATTGGTACATATGTCAATTTTTATGTACTCAAGTATATCTATAAAATAAATATCCCCAAGTATAATTGTCAAATAAAAGTATGTACTTTCAAATGTATTACTAAACTGTACTTAAAGAAGCAGCAATTAACATTTCCATAAATTTATGAGATTGCCTTGTCCCCATGATCACACACAGTGTGTTACCAAACTTTTTGATCTTTGCTTATCTAATAGGTAAAAAATTACATCTCAAAGTAGTCTTAATTTTCTTCCTGATATAAGCCAGGCTGAGCATCTTAAAATTTTTTGTTTTAGGTTTTGGCAAACAATCATCTTAAGAAATTAAAAAGAATTATCTAAGTTGCAACACCAAAAATTCTGACTTAATTGATTTAGGGTCAGGTTTGGACATTGGTATTTCAAAAATCTCCCCCAGAGATTCTAATGTGTAGAACCGCTGCTTTTACATAGAGGAAGTGGAGCTAAAATAGAAGGCTTAGGTAAAGAATATGTCAAACATCGCTAAGACTGTGCCCAAGAAGCAAAAGAGAAATGAAGATTAACCTTCTATATAAAAAACCACATCAGGTGGAAGGATCAGATCAGGTTTGGGGAAGAAAGGAGGTGGGAGGAGAGGGGTCTAGGTAAGGGGGAGGCAGAGCTGGTTGGGCTTGTTTTGTGGTATTCTGCTTCTCTTTTAGGTGAAGATGAACTTGAGGCTGAAGCTGCTTCCAAGCTCTTCTCAACCCAGGGTTGTCCTGAATCAGCAGAATGGAGTGACCAGCAGGGTAGGCAGCCATGATGAATTTGCACAAAATAATCCAGGAACTGTTGGCATCACAGATATTGGACATATAAAGAAATAGAGCAACTGCATTGGAAATGTAGAGAATGAGAAAGTAGCTGGTAACTTTGATGGTCCCCATGTGAGCCTCCATGCTGGGGTCCCTGGAGCCAGTGGCATTGCTTTCCATGTGTAGGGTGTGTCTTTTGAGAGAGATGATCAGCAGGGTGGCTGCAAAGATGAACATGATCAGAGGAATGAAGATCCCCAGGTTATAGAGAAGAACCAGGTTGACCACATTGGTCTCAGTGAAGTATTTTTTCTTAGTGGAGTTGGGAGAGGGGATAGAAGAATTGTTAAAATACATGGTGTTGATGTCATTGGAGAAGAGTACACTGTAGCCTAAGGAAATAAACATTGATAGCCACAGAACCAGGGCATCCGTCCTGGAAATTCTCCACTTCAGCTTGAGGAAAAGGGGTGGGAGAAATCAGCAATCTTCACGAAGTAGAAGCTGAGCCAGGCAGCAAACCAGAGGCTACAATGATTTAAGAACATGAAAGTTACTTTGAGTGTACCATATATAACATCTTCATTATAAAAATGTGGGGATGTTGAGCTGAAGGTAATTTCTATCATCATGAAGCTTTGGAGAGGTATTCTGGATACACTCAAGAAAAACAGGATCCTGCTTATTGGAAACTGCCTTATTTTTAATCCATTCAGCTATATTTATAGCCATGATGAACCCATTTGCAATGATACCAATGATGCATTCAATGCCTGTAATTGTTAAAATTGAGAGGATGTGAAATGGTGAAAATTCATTATCTGCAGGATTGCAGGTTTTTGTCATCCTGAGTTGTTACCCCTGTTTGGTGTCTGGAGGAAATGCCTCTCTAGCGTTTGATAGGCAGATCCTCAGTAGCTCCCACTATTCATGTCATAGGAGGAAGCCTTTGATGCATCATTTCCAAATTCATTCCATTTGTTTATCTCAGAATTCTTAGCTCTAAATCTGGGGATGCAAATGATGGAAGGATTTGCTTTCTAATCCTCTTCCATGTCCATTTGGACTTGTTGGTTTTAGTTCAATTATGGGGCCCAGGAAGGACTAGAGTCAAGCCCCATGCGGGGCTTGAACCCATGAACCGTGAGATCGTGACCTGAGCCGAAGTCAGACGCTCAACTGACTGAGCCACCCAGGTGCCCCAATCTTTTGTATATTTTAAAAAAAATTTAAATTTTATTTAAATCCAGGCTAGTTAACATATAGTGGAATAATGATGTTAGAAGTAGAATTTAGTGATTCTCATCACTTACATATAACACCCAAGTGCTCACCCCAACAAGTGCCCTTCTTTTTTTTTTTTTTTAAACGTCTATTTATTTTTGAGACAGAGCATGAATGGGGGAGGGTCAGAGAGAGAGGGAGACACAGAATCCGAAACAGGCTCCAGGCTCTGAGCAGTCAGCACAGAGCCCGACGCGGGGCTTGAACTCACGGACCGCGAGATCACGACCTGAGCCGAAGTCGGATGCTTAACCGACTGAGCCACCCAGGCACCCCATAAGTGCCCTTCTTAATGCCCATCATCCATTTAGCCCATCCTCCACTCAATATCCTTCCAGCAACTCTTAGTTTGTTCTCTGCATTTAAGAGTCTCTTACAGTTTGTCTCCCTCTCTTTTTTTTAATCTTATTTTTCCTTCTCTTTCTCTATGTTCATCTGTTTTGTTTATTAAATTCCACATATGAGTAAAATCATATGACATTTGTCTTTCTCTGGCTGACTTATTTCACTTGAGTACATGTTCCTTTATAAACCACTAACGTGGTATTGAGAACCATGGCCTTTACTAATGCCAGTTAAGTAGAACATCTGCCTGCCAAGTCACCATTTAACTTAGTTTCACTTGTGACCTCAGGGAACTGATTGGAAATAATAATAATAAATTCAAAATCAATATAATATATAAATCAATGTATGCTATGTATAGCGCGCGCGTGTGCGTATGCTAGACACTGTTCAAATACTTTATATATCTCATCAAATTTAAGCCACACAGCAATTCAGTGAAGAATGTATTTTATTATCTACACTTTGCAGATGAGGAAACTGAGGCTAAATAACTTGTCCCAAGTCACACATCTAGAAAGAGACAGTGTTGAGATTCTACCTCAGGTCACCTGGTTCCAGAGTCCATCTTCTTACCACTCTTTATATTTCCTACACCCATGTGTGGATCCTTTTGTGTGCGCCAAAGACAAAAGTCAGGGTTGACTTGACTGTAACATTTTTTTCCTGGTAGTCTTTTATGATGCCTTCACTATTTAAGGGAAGAATAATTGAGTTAAAAAAAAGCGTAATCTAGCTTTCTACCTGTGAGACTTTCTTTACTACTCACACAGAACACTTCACTCCTGACACTTCTGGTCATCGAACATGTGTGTGGTTTTGTTTTGTTTTGTTTTGTTTTGTTTTGTTTTGTTTTCCCCACACCAGGCCATTCTGTGATAGTAGCTGGGTGTCCTACAGTTTACCTCAATTCAGACACTAACTGCCTGTTTATTATTATTTATTAATAACAGTTTATTATAAAAGGATATGCTAAAGGCTACGGATGATTCTTCAGGTGGAAGAGACGCAGAAGGCAGAGTATGTCCACGCCCTCCCCAGGGGCCCCACTCTCCAAACACCTCACATGTTCACCAGCCTAGAAGCTCTCTGAACCCAGTCCTGTGCGATTTTTATGGAGGCTTCATCACATAGGCGGGATTGAGTAAATCATTAGCCATTAGTGATAGTGTCAACTCTCACCCGCCCCCCCCCCCCCCCCCCCCCCCCCCCCCCCCCCCCCCGTCTAGAAATCAGGGGGTGGGACTGAAAGTTCCAAACCTCTAATCACATGATTGGCTCTCCTGGCAGCCCGCCCCCAGCTTATGTGCGATCCATTGGAAAGCCACATCATTAACATAACCAAAGACACCTTTATTAACACTCATCTCTTCGGAAATTCCAAGGGTTTTAGGAGCTCTGCTAGAGAAACAAGACCAAATGTATTTATTATAATATGATATGATATGATACAATATACATAACCATACCATAATATACAATATCACAATGGTAAAACAAGAAGACACTAATTTTCAAGAGATAGAACTTCTTTGCAAAATGAATTACTTGACAGATAATAAACTTCTTTTGTTACATATAAATATTTAAAGGCCTACACAAAATTTACCTTTCATTTAAATAGAACACTACGAAAATGAGGGTTGAAGGTATTAAAAAAAGAAAACTGGAGGCATCTGGGTGGCTCACTCTGTTAAGTGTCCAACTCTTGATCTCTGCTCAGGTCATGATCACACTGTTTGTGAGTTCAAGCCCCACATCGGGCTCTGTGCTGATAGTGTGCAGTCTGCTTGAGATTCTCTCCTACTTTCTGCCCATCACCTGCTTGTGCTCTCTCTCTCTCTCTCTCTCAAAATAAATAAATACACTTAAAAAGAAAGAAAACCACAGGCCCAAAATGATGCCACTTAGACCAAGTTCCCAAACCAGGGCTTAATACTCAATCAAATTGCAATTTCAATCTCCCCCAGAAATATTGCCCTAATTGTCTGGAATTTTCTGGCCAGCACTAAAGAAGTAATCTGTCACTGGGACTCTCTCAGTACCCCCCAAGAGATGAAGTAAACTGCAAGATAAGATCCTCTGCCCTTTTCCCTAAAAGAAAGTGACCTTGCCTGGAGCCATCCTTTCTTTTCTTTCCCTAGTAACTTCCTTGCCCCTCCTCCATCCTATAAAACCTTCCATTTTGTCCAACTCTTCGAGGGCCTTGCTACTTGCCAGATGAGGTGCTGCCCAATACATCGCTTGTTGAATAAAGCCAGTTAGATCTTCAAATTTACTTGGTTGAATTTTGTTTTTGTTTTTTTTTAACAAAGGAAAAGTTCCCCGTTCCTTTACAACATAGGCTAACCAACAGTAGGGTAAAAATAGCACCAGAATCACTCAATCTATTTTGGAATATTAAAACTAAAAGAGATGGCCATTGTATAGCAGGATTCTCACAGAGAGAGACGGGACCGAGAGGCTTTCTTTTCCAGGAAGCACTTTATTTGTTGTGCCAGCATGGGCTCAGTGGGTTTGTACCCGGAAAAACCGAGCCCTGAGCGCAGCAGGGTGTAGCCTTTTGCGCAATTGCTGCTTCTTTGTCTCCCATATATGGTGACACACATAGTCTGAACCCAGTCCAAGTTTCAGAGTTGTGTCAGAGTTATGCATACGTGTATAGGAGTTGATTGGGCCACGTTGCCTTCCTTTGTTCTGAGAAGGCCCCCACCACATTCCTTAGGGAGGGGCTCTACCTCTACCACAATTGGGGTGGTCATTTCTAATTTTAAAATGTATGCACGGGACAAATGATGATAAAATTGACCTCTCGATTCAGAGTAAATAGACTTTCGTGAATGAACATAACTCTAAAGTAATGACAAGTAATTCTAACAAAGAGAAGGTTGGTGAGTGAGGTGTCTCTGAAAATCTTCATAACATTTGTTTTCTTCTTACTTAAGGCCTCTTTTTAAAAAAAGCAAAAAGCTTATGAAGGTTTTCTGGCCTGATTAACTGTTTGGGACAAGTTTTTATGGATTTTACCATCTTGTCTTTAAATCCCTGTTTTTGAACTCCAGATATTTCCTTGGAATACAGTGTCGTAAACAACTCTGCTTGTTTCCACACACTTGTGCAAGCAGCTCAGGACCTCTGATTTGGTTTGAAGAGGTTTTTCTTGTCACTGGCTCTTCCCCAGCTCTGCCCACCCAGGTCGCCGACAGTAAGGGGGAAGGGGACAGGCTCTGTTAAGAGGCTGATGATTCTCTCCTCCTTTCTTTGCTAATCACGGTGTCTCATTCTCAGCTCTGTCACCTGTAGTGCCTGACCCCCTGGGAGGCGGTACCGATACTTGCTGGCGAATGAGTGATCTTACCAATGGCCCAGAGAACTTCTTCCTAATGACTGGCATCCAGAGAAGGCAGTTCAACCACCCCATAAATCTAGAATTTTTGCAGGTTTGATGCCCAAATTGAATGTGGGAGTGTGAATAACAAGGCTGAGTGAGAGCACAGCAGTTCTCTGTATTACGGTCTAATACTGTGAGAGGAACACTGGTGGGAGATAGAGAGTACGGGGTGGGGGCATGGGCAGGGATAAGTTAGAGGAAGGGGCAATGACCTCAGCCTGTGGCTGGGCTTCCTAGTGTTCAGGGGTCGCACAGAGGCGGTGGGCAGGAGCAGGGGCCACAGCCATCATGAGAGGCACCTCAGAAGAAGCTCTGCTTGTCACAGCCAATGGCAGAGTTGCTTCCTACAATGGAAAGAACATTGTTGTTGACAGGAACTCCCAGGGACAGTCTGAAGTGGGGGGAGGTAACTTTTCTAGGTGAAGAGATGATCTTTAAAGTTTATTTATTTATTTTGAGAGAGAGAGAGGAGGAGAGAGGAGGAGAGAGGAGGAGAGAGAGAATCCCAAGCAGACTATGCACTGTTAGCGTGGAGCCAGATGTAGGGCTCGAAATCATGGAGCCAGGAGGTCATGATCTGAGCCAAAACCAAGAGTCGGACACTTACCCAACTGAGCCACCAGGGGCCCTGAAGAGATGATCTTTTCAAGTAGAACTAGTGGAATTAGTAGAACCTAAATGATAAATCTAGTTTAATATATCCTGGATGTATTCAAGTGTGTGTCTAACCACAGAAATCTCATCAGGAGGACGTTGAACCATTAATGACAGAGAAAATGGCTTCAAGCAGTTCAGTTTATTTGCTATATCTTTATTATTTTGAAATGGTTTTTGACATAGAGATGTACTGTAAAGATACTACAGAGAATTCCCACTTATACCCCTAGCCCAGCTTCTCCTAATGCTTACATCTGACATAACTGTGGCACAATGACCAAAACTAAGAAGTTAGTACTGTTACAAATACTGTTAGTTATACTGTAGGCTTTGTTTGGATTTTTCAGTTTTCCACTGATGTCTTTTTCCTGTTCCAAGATCCAGTCTAGAATACCACCTTGTGTTTAATCATTGTGTATCTTTATTCTCTTTCAATCTGTAACAGATTCTTGGTCTTTCCTTTTCTTTCATGACCATGACAGCTTTGAAGAAACATACCAGTCAGGTATTTTGTGAAGTAGTGCTTAGCTTGGGTTTATCTCATGTTTTCTCGTGGTTATAGGGGGGTTACGGGTTTTGAGGAATACCCCAGAGGTGAGGTGCCCTTCTCATTGCAAGGGGTACACCCTGCCAGCATCTTATTACCGGTGATGGGAAACTTGAATACTTGGTTAACATCACATCTACCAGTTTTCTCCACCATAAAGTTACTTTTTTTTTCTTTTCTTTTCATACTCTATTCATTTGAAGTGAGTCACTAAATCTGGCCCATACTCAGGGGGAGAGGAATTAAGCTTTGCTTCCTGGAAGGAGGAATCTCAAAGAATTTGTGGACATATTTGAAAACCTCCACAGGAATGTTCTGGAGGGGATACTTTGAAGCTATGCAAATATCTTGTTTTTCCTTAAACCCTTCTCTGCTAATGTCAGCATTCATTAGCAGATGTTGACTGCAACAATTAAAAAAAAATTTTTTTTTTAATGTTTATTTATTTTTGAGACAACACGAAAGACAGAGTGCAAGCAGCAGAGGGACAGACAGAGGGAGACAGAATCTGAAGTGGGCTCCAGGCTCTGAGCTGTCAGCCCAGAGCCCAACGCAGGGCTCAAACTCAGACAGTGAGATCATGACCTGAGTCGAACTCAGACGCTCAACCCACTGAGCCACTCAGGTGCCCCAACTGCAACAATTATTACATTGCTGTGCTGTTGTAATTTTTTATTTTCTTCATTCCTTTTACTTGTATTAATTAGATTTCTTCTGTAAGGAAGAGTTTTTTCTTTCCCATCATTTATTTATTTAATCACACATTAATTTGCGTTACTATATACTTATGGACTTTGTATTTATTCTGTTACGGTCTAATACTATTTTTATTTATAGTGCTGCTCAGATTGGTTAAGCTTTTGGTAACTGGGAACTCTTTCATGTAGGCTCTTATGTCTTTGATATGACTCCATTTTTGTTTTTGTTTTCTTACTTTCAGGCATTATGGGATGTTCCGGTCATCCTGCTCCAACCCTAGAATTATCCTTGTTGCTCCAATCCAACCCCTAAATCCCTAGCAACCACTAATTTGTTTTCTGTTGAATACTTTTGCTTTCTCCAGATAACATATAAATGGTTTTATACAGTATATAGCCTTTTGGGTCTGGCTTTCACTTTGCAAAATGTCGTTAAGATGTAACCATTTAAATGAATTTATAGTTCAGCCACTTTTATTGTTGAATAGTATGACATCGTATGGATAGATCAGTTTGTTATCCATTCTCTTGTTGAAGGACATTTCCAGTTTTTGGCAATGGTGAATAACATCATGTGTATAAGTTTTCTTTTTGCTTGGGCAAATCCCTGAAAGTAGGATTTCTGAGTTGTACAGTAAATTCTTAACTTTTAAAGAAACTGCTGAACTCTTTACCAGAGTAGTTGTACTGTTTTTCATTTTTACTAGCAATGTGTGAGAGTTCAAGTTGCCCTGCATCTTACCTAGTACTTAGTATTGTCAGTGTTATGTGTGTGGGGGCAGGAGGGGGTGGTGGGTAGGGAGGGTGGGAGGTTGGGGGGTTTGTTTTTGTTTGTTTTGTTTTAGTCATTTTAGATGTATAGTGGTATTTCACTGCGATTTTGATTTGCACTTACCTAATGACTAGTGGTGTTGAACATCTGTTTATAGGCTAATTGGACATAAATTTATCTTCTTTGATAAAATGTTCTCAGATTTTTGCCTAGTTTGAAAAAATCAAGTTGTTTGCTTATTGTTGAACTTTTGAAATTCTTTTTTTTTAAAGGTTATTTATTTATTTTGAGAGGGAGAGAGAGAGTGCACACACATGTGAATTGGGGAGGGGCAGAGAGAGAAGGAAAGAGAATCCCTGTCAGGGCAGAGCCTGACATGTTGTGCAATCCCAGAACTCTGGGAGTTGCTCAACTGACTGAGCCATCCAAGCACCCCAAATTTTTAATATCCTTTATCATAGTTATGAGTCCTTTATCACCTGTATGCTTTGCAAATACAGTATAACCTTGGTTTGTGAGCATAATTAATTCTGGAAACATGCTTGTCATCCAAAGCGCTTGTATATCAAAGCTAATTTCCCCATAAGAAATAATGGAAATTCAGATGATTAGTTCCACAACCCAAAAATATTCATATAAAAATGATCATAACACTGTAATAAAATAATATAAATATAATAATATTTAAATATAATATTAAATATTATAATATTTATATTATAAATATTAATATATTAATTAATAATTAATATAATATAATATATAATATAATCTATTATAATTAATTATTAATTATTAATTATATAATATATAATTATATATATTATATATATTATAATTGTATATATTATATAATTATATATTATATATATTATATAATTATATATATAATTATATATAGTACATATATATACTATATATATATAGTACAGTATATATATATATAGTACAGTATATATATATATAGTACAGTAGTAATAAGCCTAGTCATATACTGTTTTTAATGTAACTGGCAATAAGGCGGCAGAGAAAAGGGTCTATATCTGTAGGCAGCCCGACCTAGAATGAAGCAAAGCATTCCTAAGCTTACTCTTGTATGGAAAGGCAAAGGACTGTCCATATGTGCCAAGTGACAAAATACACTAGTGCCAGTTGTGGGAAACTTCCAACATTCTGATAAATCACTGATTTCTGCCAAACACCATGGCCTGAGACCGAGCATCCCAGCATGGGAGCTGATCACCCACAATCTCACAACAAGAGATTGAGAGAGAGAGAGAAAAGAACCATTGGCTCAGTTGTGATCATGTGATACTCTGCATCATGTACTACTCATATTGCAAGACATCGCTCTTTTACCAAGTTAAAATTTATTAGAAATGGTTGCTCGTCTTACAGAACACTTGCAGAACAAGTTACTTGCAATCCAAGGTTTTACTGTATTTTCTCTTAGCCCATGGCTTGCTTTTATTCTGTTAACAATGTCTTCTACAGAATGAAAGTTTGATACTTTTATAAGTTTCAATTTATCAATTTTTCTTGAATGGACTGTGCTTTTGCTGTTATATTGAACAACTCTCTGCCAGATCCAAGGTCACAAAAACTTTCTCTTGTTTTCTTTGAGAAGTTGTATAATTTGATCTTTTATATTTAGGTCCATGACCCATTCCAATTTAACTTTTGTATGAACTGTGAGGAATGTGTCAAGGTATTAGGTATTTTGTTTTGTTTTGTTTTGCATGTGGATAACCAGTTGTTCCAGAACCATTTATTGATAGAAGTATCCTTTCTTTATCGGCTTGCCTTGGTGACCTTGTAAAAAATCAGTTGTCTATATTTAAGTGGGTCTACTTTTCAACTGTCTCTTCTGTTCCATTGATCTATGTGTCTTTTTGTGAATAACACCACCAATTTTTTTTTTTCATTTAAAAAATTTATTTAATTCAAGTTAGTTAATATATAGTGTAGTAATGGTTTCAGGAGTAGATTTAGTGATTCATCACTTACATATAACACTCAGTGCTCATCCCAACAGGTGCCCTCCTTAGTACCCATCACCCAGTTAGCCCATCACCCACCACCCCCCCCAGCAACCCTTAGTTTCTTCTCTGTATTTAAGAGTCTCTTATGGTTTGCCTTTCTGTCTGTTTTTATCTTATTTTCTTTCCTTTTCCTTGTGCTGATCTGTTTTGTTTCTTAAATTCCATACGTGAGTGAAATCATATGACATTTTTCTTTCTCTGTCTTATTTCGGTTAGTACAACACATTCTAGTTCCATCTATGTTGTTGCAAATGGCAAGATTTCATTCTTTTTGATCACTGAGTAATAGTCCATTGTATATATATACCACATCTTCTTTATCCATTCATCAGTTGATGGACATTTGGGCTCTTTCCATATTTTGGGTATTGTTGATAGTGTTGCTATAAACATTGGGGTGCATGTCCCCCTTTGCAACAGCTTTTTTGTATCCTGTGGGTATATACCTAATAGTGCAATTGCTGGATCGTAGGATAGTTCTATTTTTAATTTTTTGAGGAACCTCCACACTGTTTTCCAGAGTGGCTGCCCCAGTTTGCATTCTCACCAACAGTGCAAGAGGGTTCCCCTTTCTCTGCATCCTCGCCAACATCTGTTGTTTCCTGAGTTGTTAATATTAGCTATTCTGCCAGGTGTGAGGTAGTATCTCATTGTGATTTTGATTTATATTTCCCTGATGATGAGTGATGTTGAGCATCTTTTCATGTGTCTGTTAGCCATCTGGATGTCTTCTTTGGTAAAGTGTCTGTTCATGTGTTTTGCCCATTTCTTCACTGGATTATTTGTTTGTGGGTGTTGAGTTTGATAGTTCTTTATAGATTTTGGATACTAACCTTTTATCTGATATGTCATTTGCAAATATCTTCTCCCATTCCATAGGCTGTCTTTTAGTTTTGTTGATTGTTTCCTACTACCAATTATTGTAACTGTGTAATAGATTTTGAAATTGAATCTTCTGAATTTGTTCATGCTTTTCAGAGTTGTTTTGCTATGAGTAGAGCCTTTCGGGGGGGAACCCAAAAACTTTGAGCAGATTCTTTTCGGCAGTAACTATCACAGCATTTCACAGGAACATTTTCTTCCTTTGGTTTCTGTTTCCTACCACAGAAACTGCCACATGTTTCACTAGTCTCTTGAATTGAAGTAAAAAGTAGAGGGGCATTCCCTTCTTTCTTTTTATCTTTTATCTTTTTTAAAAAAATGTTTGTATGTTTGTTTATTTATTTATTTTGTGTATGTGTGTGTGTGTGAGAGAGAGAGAGAGAGAATGAAAGAGAGAGAGAGAGAATCCCAAGATCCCAAGCAGGCTCCATGCTGCCAGTATAGAGCCCAATGTGGGGCTCAATCTCATGAACTGTGAAATCATGATCTGAGCTGAAATCAAGAGTCAGACACTCAGCTGACTGAACCACCCAGGCGCACCTCTTTTTTTTTTTTAAATGTTTACTAATTTTTGAGAAAGAAAGAGCATGCACTGAGGGGAGGGCAGAGAGAGAGGGAGACAGAATCCAAAGCAGAGTCTGCACTGACAGCAGATAGCCCCATGAGGGGCTCAAACCCACAAACTGCAAGATCGTGACCTGAGCTGAAATTGGATGCTTAATCAACTGAGCCACCCAGGTGTCTCTCCCTTCTTCATTAAAAAAAAAAAAAAATTCTTTATTATTCCAGATATTCTGGGTGCTCCGAGGCTCCTCTGGGACAGATTTGGAAGGGAAGACACAGAACACAGAGAAGCTTATGAGAAGTTTATTTTACAGACCACAACAGATTCTCCAGCCCAATTTCTGTAGAGGAACCATCCTCGGGGGCAGACAAGGGCTTCCACCAAGATCAGCCTACGGTTATGGTCCCAATGGTATAAATATATTTTGGTTCCAAGGGCACCACTGCCTCATTGTTGGGGCAGATACCTAGTTGTGCAGTAATGTGGGCCACTGCTGCTATTTTTGCAGTTTCTGAAAGAGACAAGGACAAAGATCTTTTCTGATAACACTGTAACCCCCAGTTTTCTGGCTTTTTTTACTAGTTTCAGGAGCCTCTCTACTGGGACCCAGTTTCCCCCCAGTCATCTGCAAATCTATCTCCCTTGTTAGATTTTCTCATACAACCCCTCACCTTTCAGACCTGGGCATAGTCCCCATCCACTCTCCCTTTTCCTTCCCTCCTTTCCCTCCACCCTGCCCTGACATTCTGTTTCATATCTAGAGTAACATTTCTCTTTATGGTTTCCCTACCCTAGTAGATAGTTCTTCACTTGGATGACCCCTATGCTTACTATTTTTAAAAAATTTTTAATGTTTATTTATTTTTGAGAGAGAGACAGAGCATGAGTAGGGGAGGAACAGAGAAAGAGGGAGACACAGAATCTAAAGCAGGGTCCAGGCTCTGAGCTGTCAGCACAGAGCCCGATGCGGGGCTTGAACCCACAAACAGTGAGATCGTGACCTGAGCCCAAGTCGGACACTCAACCGACTGAGCCACCCAGGTGCCCCACCCTATACTTACCATTGATGTGAAAGTCCCAGTAGAAATTTCTTGGAGCATTCTCACAGAGGCAGGCAGTGAAACGATAGTTAAAAGGACCTTCGATTGTAATGTTGCTTCTGAGGTAAGATGTAATCTGGGGAGGAAGAAGTGGGCAGAGAGGACCCAGTGTTAGTCTGGGGAGTGGGAAAGGGAAAGAAAGACAAGAGAGCATGAAAGAGGAAGAGGAGGAGGCAGGAGAGGAGGAGGAGGAGGAGGAGGAGGAGGAGGATAACATCTTTCATGCACAAAGAGCAGGGACAGATGTAGACCAGAAGCACTGGGGAGTCCTCTTTTGTCTATCATTTTCAGGAGCTAAAGCCTGGGTCAGAAGGTTTTCTGGCAACATGTCCTGCTTTAGTGCTATGGGTCTGGGCTCCGAAGGGAAGAGGTAAGTGAATTGACAGGGCAAGGAGAACTCATTCTGAGGCAGCCTTCATCTGAGGAGCACGCTTGCTGTGGTTTCCTGGCTAGCGCTTTCAGGAATGGCCTGCTACCACAGCTTGGATCTTGGGTGTGGAGGCCAAAACCGGACCTTGCTCCTGGAACTCTGCTCCTCCCAACTCTGTGACCTTTGATGATTGAAGTGACATCTCTCAGTCTCTCTTTCCTCAGTTGTGAGAGGAAAACAGTCACCTACCAGACTTGGCTGTTAGATAAACGGATGAAATCTTGAAGGTAAATTTTCTTTTTCCTTTTTTAACTTGAGAGGGCTTTACAACTTGATATATAAGTTTCAGCAGCGCCAGGAAGCTTTTGTCTGGTTAGTGTTCAGCAAGGGGTGTTACCCTGGAGTCCACAGACCCAGGGGGGTCTGTGGATAGAATTCACGGAGTCTGTGAACTCAGATGGAAATAAATTGTATCTTTATTTCGTTAACCTCTCACTGAAATTGAACATTCCTCCCACTATGTCATCAATGATCCTCAGTGGCATTTGCAGTGTGTGTGATTTTATCATGAAGGGAAACATAGATGTGTTCATACCATTTTACAGGTTTATATATCTCAAACTATTATCTGTATGCATCACTACCTTGAACACAGGGACATTATATCACAGGGTTGCATGGTCATGGCCGGGGCCATCTGCCCGACTCCTGAAGCTTGCCCAGGTAACTGGAAACTGTGCACTAAATAGCTTGTCAGCTCTAAATGGTGAGCTCCAGCTTTCTCCCCATTGGAATTTTACTCAGAATATTTTGGAGATCCTGGCATTTCTTTCAAGAAACTACTCTTGCTGGGGGTTTATCTCTTATGACATTTACAACAGTTTATCCTAATGAGTCAGAATTGTCAAAACTTGAATATTCAAAACAAAAAATCGAGGCCACTGGAATTCACTTGTCAAAATCAATGTACAGTTGGAGCTACTTATTCAGGCTGAGCAACAAGAACCGTTATGTAGATCATCTTTATAAGATAAATTTTAACTTGTCTATATTTTAAATGTATTGCCTTTTTAGCTAATATGTCAATAAAGTAAACAGTACCGTATCAAAAGTTTATTTTTAATAATCATTATCACTTGCTTTTTAATATGGTAGTTTTCCTGTGTAGTCCACTGCATTTTATTTACACATTTATTTATTTATTATTTTTTTTTGAGAGAGAGAGAGAGAGAGAGAGAGAGCAAGCACACCAGCCAGGGAGAGGGGCAAGAGGAGAGAGAGAAATAATCCCAAGCAGGCTCCACACTCAGCATGGAGCCCCATGCAGGGCTCAGTTCCACGACCCCAGGACTGCAACCTGAGCTAATGTCTAGAATCAGATGCTCAACTGACTGAGCCAAACCAAGTGCCCCTATTCACACATTTAAAAGTAATTTCCTCATAAGCATTCCCTAGACTTCAAGAGATCAACAAAATGGTCCATACCACAAATGTTTAATTTTTTTTTATGTTTATTCAGTTTTTGAGAGAGAGAAAGAAAGAGAGAGAGAGAGAGAGAGAGAGAGAGAGCCAGTGTGAGTGGAGAGGGGCAGAGAGGGCGACAGAATCCGAAGCAGGCTCCAGGCTCTGAGCTGTCAGCACAGAGCCCCACGAGAGGCTCAAACCCATGAAGCATGAGATCATGACCTGAGCTGAAGTCCGACGCTTAACTGACTGAGCCACCCAGGCACTTCCATACCACAAATGTTTAAGCAAAGCACTGTGGTTTGCTACAAGTTCTCTTCAACCTTAAAAGATTATATAATCTTTATATTCATGATTGAGGGTATAATCTATTTTAATTTTAAATTTGTGATCCTAATACCTCACTTGATCAAAAATTTACTTGCAAAACATTATAATTGTTAGAAAATGAAGATTAGGTATTAGAATCTTCACACATAAAAATTATATTTTCCTAAATTAAAAAAAATCTGAAGATGTTTCTGTAGCCAGACATTTTTTTTATATTGGAAGCTACAAATAAAAATTGGTTGACCAGAACTAACAAAATTCTTTCTAATTTGCAATGTATTCTATGAGATTCCTTGTACTTGGGTAGGTTTTAAAAAGATTGCCTGGGCGCCTAGGTGACTCAGTTGGTTGAGCATCTGACTTTGGCTCAGGTCATGATCTCTTGGTTCCTGAGTTCGAGCCCTGTGTCAGGCTCTGTGGTGACAGCCCAGAGCCTGGAGCCTGCTTTGGATTCTGGGTCTCCCTCTCTCTCTGTCCTTACCCCACTTGCATTCTCTCTCTCTCTGAAAAATGAATAAACATTAAAAAATTATTTTAAAAAATTGTTCTTTTATTATTTTATTTATTATTTTTTAATATGAAATTTATTGTCAAATTGGTTTCCATCCAATACCCAATGCTCATCCCAACAGGTGCCCTCCTCAATGCCCATCACCCACTTTCCCCTACCCCCCACCCCTCAGTTTATTCTCAGTTTTTAAGAGTCTCTTAATGTTTCTCTCCTTCCCTCTCTGTAACGTTTTTCCCCCTTCCCCTCCCCCATGGTCTTCTGTTAAGTTTCTCAGGACCCACATAAGAATGAAAACACATGGTATCTGTCTTTCTCTGTATGTATTAGCATTGTTCTTAAAACATAGTCCTATGAATCACAGTAGCACAAAATTATTTCATGTGTGATTTTGTTGATTAAGCACATTTTTTTACACCTATCACTTTTTCAGGGGTGGAAACAGACTTTCATTATCTATCATTACCAGGAACTACCATTATCACAAGACCTTTATGCATACATTCTCATTCTTTTTGTCATCAGTCGTTATGATAAACAAAACACAGAATTGAGAAATTATGATGTGGCCTCCCTCCCACCCCCAGCTAACATGCAGTATTCACATTCTGGGACTGTGAACAGACAAATTTGACAAAGCAGCCATGTTGTTCTTTGCTCAGTGATCAGAAATCTTTCTTTTACAGATATGGGGCCATTTCTGGAATATATTTTAAGGAATAACAATTCTCATGCTTCCAATTCTGTTTTCTTTTTAATCATTGTACTTAAATCTAATTTGAGTTAGGAAACTCATGCATGTGCTGCCTGAGAGAGTGTACTTCTAGAAGGAGGCAGGGGAGAAACGCCTGGGTTTTGGCCATAGAACAGAGGTAGCTAACAAGGGGCAGATTGCGTGTGGGGGACAACACGAGAGGAGACCGCTGGCAGGGAAGAGAAGGACACACTCTTCCCTGGGGAAAAGCCCTAAACCTGCACGGGTCCCTTCTCCTTGTGGCCCAGAGCAGCTGGTGATAAGGCACAGGTGAGACTTATGCTCATTTCCATTTGAAAACCTCTGATGTAATAAAGGGATTGGACCTCCCTCCCACAACTGCGAATTGGAGAAAGGGGAGAAGACAGCGTGGGCTCCTTGTTGGGGAGAGGAGGCTGGAACAGGAGTGAAGACGATAGAGCAAAAGGGCAGAGGGAGGGGGGTCAACGCAGCCTTTGCTCAGAGTTCACTGCCAAGGAGCAAATCTTATCCCTTGTGTTCTGTGCAACATATCTCTTCTGCCCACCTGCCTCAATGCACTGGATGGGGTTGCAATTTTCCTTGTGAGAACCCCCTATCCCCACCTCTCCTCTCAAACAATCATCTTCCGGACCTTGGAGGAACTCTTACCATTTCTCTCCCAGCTCATAAGCTTTTCCTCTCTTCTCCCTCTTAGCTGTGTTTTTCTTCACTACCCATTCCTTCTTTCCTTCTCTTCCTTCCTACACCTCAGGATCGGATTCCTTTATCTGTAAAATGAGAATAGTAATCTGCCCCGAGGTCTGATGATTGTTCTGAGGATCAAGTATATATGAGAATTGGGAGCATGAGGATTGCAGTTCATATTAAGTATAATGCATGATATTAAAGTGAGAGATTAATCTAATTGTATTCATAACTAAGGAGTCAGATTTGTCTTGAGTTCACCCCCTACCCCAGGCCTCTACTTACCACCATACATTCTCGCAATTCTGTTTTAACATTCATCTTCACAGTGATTTCTTCACTTGCGTTTGCTCTGCGGGGCATCTGTACCTCCATTTTTATCACTTTTCGACCGCTTTGGGGAATAGGGAAGGAGGGTAGAGATCAGAGATCTGTCCCGTGCACGAGAGGAGCACACAATGAGCAGAGCGTAAGCAACAGGGAAGGTGTAAAGCAAAGGGGATAATGAGAGCTGAATCAGTTGCTGAGCATCAGAACCCCTGGACTTTTTTTAATTTTAATTTTTTAATTTACATCCAAGTTACTTAGCATATAGTGCAATAATGAAGAACCCCTGGAAATTTTTGATCCTTGTTTGCTTTGGTTGTTTTCTACAAGACTTTGTTTTGTTTAATATAGCAGCTTTGATGCTTTATTTAAAATTGAGCATTGTCTTTCTTTCCACTGACAAAAAAATGAATTAAAAAAAAGGAATAAAAGTATAATATTACATGCCATTTCTTAATAAAATCCTTCAGGTTCTGTTGACTGTCCACTAATGTGGGGTGGGGGAGGCTCAAGTCATCATTACTAGAAAATTCCATGTCAACAGAATCGTGTTAAACCAAAAACATCTCAATGCACTGGAGGAATTTTTAGAGTCATCCTTGAGATCATCCTTCTTTGATTCCTGGTGGGGCCTAGGTATTTGTATTTCTTTAGCACTGCAGAGAATTTGGACATATGGCCATGTTTGAGGCCTTTAGATGCCACCCTACTTTTAAGCCACATATCACAATCTGATGGGAAAAGGAAATGGAAGCAGAGAGAAGTCAAGGATTTCTTCATCAGGGAGACCTGGGTTCAAGACTAGGAGAGTTACTTTCTTTCTCCCAGAAACTCCTGGCTGAACTCCTTGGTATTGGTGGGACAGGAGGGAATTTACGGTTTTGGCTACAATGCTTCACAGTCCCATTTTCCTAGGGTAAAGCATCTCAGATTTTGGAGATATTGCATATCTTGTGCCAGTTGCTCTAGTGCTCAGTGTACAGAAATTCCAAAATTCCTCCAAAATTCCTCTCATTTGTAAATGAATTTAGGAGTGATAAGATGACCAGCTTAGCTAGAGTGAGTGATCAGATCAGCTTGTCCAGGAGTGAGGAGCTTCCTGGGATGACAGCCTTTTAGTGCTAACACTGAGAAATTTCTGGGCAGACGGGAATTCTGATCACCCTAATTAGTACAGCTTATTTCACCAACTTGCTGCCCCCTAAGGGCTACATGGGGTGATATCTGTGTCTGAACCTGTCCCCATTCAAAATTTCTTAGGACATTGGGCTCCATTCTACCAACTTGTTAAAACTCTGAATGTTTTACTCCAGGACAGGACATCTGGTTGTGCCACAGAGGGTACCATCAGAATCACAATCCCAAAACCCAGCATTCAAAACCCTGTTCTTGTTGAGAAAACCCCCTAGATTTGCTGAGTGTCCCTGCTTCTCCCAGACTCTGGCTCCATTTCCTACTTCATTTCCCCCAGTTTTCCTGCTTCCTTCAAATATGTACCCTCAATGATTTGGCTTCTGAGCCTGTGTTCCCAGGTCCTAGTGTAGGTGGTGGGTGAGTGTGTACTTGCTTTTTTCTTTGAGCTTCAGAATAGGAAGAATGTCTAAGCTGCTTGGCTGGCTCAACCTTGGACCATGGGGTCAAGGATCAGTGATCAGAGCCTCTGATCCTTTAGTGAGTCCTACCAACATTGCTTAAAGCTATCGCTAGAACTCACAGACTTGCTAAACCTGCTGTTCTAGGAGGCAAGGTGTGAGAATGTAAAGTTTACTGACCAGAAATCTGACAAAGGTGTAGACTATGGACAGGATGTGGATCAGAGCCATAGAGCAAGACTGATTGTTACTTATAGCCTATATGCACACTGGGAGACTTATTTCCATGGACAACCTAGAAGAACCCAGTGGAAATATGAGTATAGTTTATGAGACTTCCTAAGAGGAGAGAAGTGGAACTTGAAATGGGGTTTAGGAGACCCCTAAACTGGGGTCTGGGACCAGAGTTCTGGAAAGTTGAAAAGTTTTCAGGAAAGGATGTAGAGATTTTCAGGCTAAGATAAGATCCTTCCCTGAAAGGATTTTTGTGAGGAAGAGAAAGGCTTGGCTCACGTGTTTTCCTGAGCTTTGTTGGTCCCCAGCTGCAGACAGAGAACCAGGAGCAGGGCAGCAGAGCTGGCTCTGAACAGGAGCTGGAGAAAGTGCATGGTGGAGGAGACAGAATGTGACGTCTTAGAGAACACAGTCCCAGGTGCCCAGCATACTCCTTATATGCAGATCAAGCAAGTGAGAGAGCTGCCAAGCGGATCCCTGTGGTCAACTACCCAAATACCCTTCCCACTCATGATCTTTCCTTGTTGAGCTGAAGTTTGTTTTCCTATGGAAAAAGTCAACATTCGTCTATAGTGTTAGTGTCTGAGAAAAGAGATTATCCTTCCTCGTTTACTTGGTATGTCAGAATTTCACAGAGTGTCCAGGACCTCAAAAGACCTCAAAAGCTCTTCCCTCTTATGCAAATGTTTCTTTTTCCCTCATAATCATATGCCTGCTGTATGTAGCTTTAGCTACAGTCTGCTCCCCTAGTCTCTAGAGGCAGAGAGCCCAGCTGTGGGTAGCAGGTTTCAGATCACAGCTGTAGAAAACTTTTGCTATCCCCTTATGGTAAGTTCAAGAGGAGATGTTCTTCAAAAAATTTTGTAGGGCTGCTAGGGTGATTAGGGTTCTCCTAGGGGGTTACCACCAATCATAAGAGAGGAGAAAACTAGAGGTGGGCTGCTCTGGATGATGGGTAATTAAGGCCATATAACTGGGTGACATGAAGATGTGTGTGATTGTTGAGTCCTTAATTTCAGAGACTGTAACACACACACACACACACACACACACACACACACACACACACACACACTCTATTGGTTCTATTTGAGAATCCTAATACAGCTGGTGTTTGGGAAAGGACAATAAATGTTGAAAGGGTTGGAACCCATATTGGTTGCAAGTGTATTTGAAACTTTGGGGTGAAATCAGGTTCTAAACTCACAATATAGCAGGCATTTCAGATGGGAAGGACAAATGTGGAGTAGAGAAGATATGACATCTAGGCAAGTTGTACTGAATTCTTAATGTCGTTTTTGCTGGGCTTCAACATTCTTTGGTGTCACTTCACTAGGTGGTAAAATCCCAGGGTATAAGACAGATTATTGCCTATTGAACATAATTTGGAGAGGCACTTCATGGTGATATTTAAGTATATATTAGTTTAAAAATCATTATTTTTTAAAGTGATGGTCACATGTTGGTCAAGGATATCATGGAAAATGATATCCACAGAATAATGGAACATGGTGAAGCTGCCTTAAGGGTTAGTAGGAATGACCACATTTTATCTTTCACTCCATCATGTATGTCCAAAATTATAGGACTCCAGGGTATTTTAGCTTGATGTAAATGTATGCAGATATTGGTTAAGTAATTTTGACCAAATCAGCAATAGATATTTATTCTAGAAACTGATATGATTTGGGGGCCAATAAGCCAATAAATTGCTGTAACATTGTTTCTTCAATGGCTACCCACATCGCATCAAAGATCTGGATGGAGATGAACAGTATCAGGCAAACCTTGGTTTTAACTTGGTTTTAGGAATGAAGCAAGTCCACCAGCAAAAATCCATGTGTCTCCCCAGCTGACAAAGAGGCGTCAGTATTCATGGGGTTTAATATATCTTGAAAGACCAAGTTTTCTGAGGGAAGATAGAATGTAAGTAATTGTTGCAGTTCTATAGATGGTATGCAGGGAAGTGTTTAGAATGTTATTTATGATAAAAGCTTGAGAATAATATCATCTTCTTCTCCACGCTGTTGTTCAGGAAACTGATCTAGCAGATGGCTCCCAGGGGGAGAAAAATGAAGCTGAAATTGTCGTGTCCTCTAAGTAATGAACAGGTCCAGTAGGTTTCAAAAAACAAATAGAGATTGATAAAATCAGATTGTAAACAATTCAAGAAGCTCATAAAAGAGAATGTACCAGAGCAAGGGGAAGGGATTAAGGATTAAAGAGAAACTTGCCACAGGCTAAATTTGTGAAGAGAAAGGTGATCCTAGGTCTGACAGGGCTCACACAAGAGGAAGATAAGGAATGACCACGAAAGGGAGTTAAAGAAGCCAATACATAGTGAATGCGTACTATGTGCCTGACACTGTGCTAAACATTTCACGTGTATTAACTCAATTTTCAAAACAATGCTATGAAGTAGATGCCAGTTTATTCCATTTTACAAATGGAGAAATGGAGGCACATAGCAAATAAATATATCGAGCCCAAGTCACAGAGCCAGTAAGTGGTGGAGCCAATGTTGGATCCATGTTTTGTAGAATCTGAAAGTTTCGTTTTACAATATTGGAAGCCTGTTTCAGAAATAGAATGCAAATTCTCAAATATGAAATACATACACAGGGCTTTGGAAGAGGTTGTAAGTAAGGGGCCCTAAGACTTCACATCACTAAGTTTATGGTACATGTGGACAAACCAGAATTTGAATGCAGGCAGTCTGGCTCTAGAACCTGAGCTTTTAACTACTCCATTGCCTACCAGTGAGGACAAGGCCACAGTGAGGCATGCCCAAATACTAATAAAGAGTCCCAAAGTAGGTAAGTACAAGGCCTACTCTAAGTACACATTTATCTTCTATGGCTGACCATTCTAGGGTGTTTTCCCATAAACTTGATGTAACAATCTTAGCATTCATCCTTTCTTTTATGAATTCATCTCTCTACCCATCATCTACCTTGTTCCTTCAGTTGATGTATTCTACAAATATTGAATAAGCACCTACCTTTACAGAGAGGCTTAAGGTGATGGGCATACAGAAATGAATGAGACAGAATATAATGGGGGAGGCAGTCAAAATAACAAATTTAATAGGCTGTGATCAGAATTCTAATATTAGTTTCTATTTATTGAGGACTACTAAGTATGTTATAGGGTTAACCTAAATGGAGCAGGCAGTCATGAGACCTATTTCTGTCTTCCCATAGATTTTAAAAAGCATCCAGGGCACCTGGGTGGCTCAGTCAATTAAGCGTCTGACTCTTGATTTCAGCTCAAGTCATGATCTCATGGTTTGTGGCTTCAAGCTCTGTGTCAGGCTCTGTGCTGTCAGCGCAGAGCCTGCTTGGGATTCTCTTTTTCCTTCTCTACCTGCCCCTTCCCTGCTCTCTCTCTCTCTCTAAAAAATAAATAAACATTAAAAAAAAAAAGCATCCAAGCAAACACACCTAAAAATGAAAAAATACAAATTTGATTCAGAAGTTTTGAATAATATAAAAGTTCTTTACTATAATTATACTTTGGGGGTATGGAGAAGTTTTACACATTATAGTCCACAGACACATTTCTTAGTGTCTTCCTTGATCCCCACATTTTCCTCTTAAAGGTAGCTGCTAGAGATTTCTCCTGTCTCTCTTGTCAGTGTACTGTATTCAACACTATGGTGTTTCCCCATTCTCAACACTTTTTGTACACTGAGTACTTTTGACATACGACCCTCCCTTCTGCTATACAAGATGCAGAAGTAGAGCTCTGCTCCTTTTGTCTCCTACTGCCTTGAGAATCACATACCCTAGGATTATTGTATACAGCTTCTTCAAATAGCAAAAACAACAATGAGAGCAAATATTTATACAGTGCTTACTATAAGTTAGACTCTCTGCTAAGTGGTTAACATATTAATTCATCTATTGCTTAAAAAGATCATATAACTTAAGTATTATCCTCATTTTATGGATGAAGAATTTGAGGCCTAGAGAGAGAAAGTAAATTGCTCAAGGTTGCAAAGTTAGTAACTGGCAGAGTTGGGGTTAAAAATCAAGTAGTCTGGGAACACCTGGGTGGCTCCGTCGGTTAAACGAACAACTTCAGCTAAGGTCACGATCTCACGATCTCACGACCTTATGATTTGTGAGTTCGAGCCCCACATCCGGCTCTGTGCTGACAGCTCAGAGCCTGGAGCCTGCTTTAGATTCTGTGTTTCCCTCTCTCTCTTTGCCCCTCCCCTGCTCACACTCTGTCTGTCTCTCTCAAAAATAAATAAACATTAAAAAAAAAATTAAAAAAAGAAATATGCCTTATTTTCCAAATATAAGATTTTTCTAACTGCTCTAGTGAGGTATGTTTCATCTATAAAAAAACTTCACATATTTAAAACACACAATTTGATGAGTTTTGGATATATGCATATACCTGTGATATACTATCACAATAATCAAGATAAAAATATAGGATTTTTAAAATTATTGATTTTAGCTTATTTATATTAAGTTTGGAGGATATATTCTGAGTAGTAGGCAGAATAATGGCACCTCAGATAGTCTGTGTTCTAATCCCTGGAGCCTCTATGTTACTTTATATGGCAAAAAGGACTCTCTAGATATCTTTAAATTAAGGGTCTTGAGATGGGGAGATTATCCTGGGTTACCTGGGGTTGGCCCATTGTAATTATAAAAATTCTTATAAGAGAAAGAGTCAGGAGAGTTAGAGTGAGAAGAGATATGATGACAGAAGCAGAAATCAGAGAGATACAAGGAAGAGGCTGCAAGCCAAGGGATATAGGTGGCTTCTAAAATCTGGAAAAGGAAACAGATTCTTTGCTAGGGCTTCCAGAAGGAACAGAGACCTGCTGACACCTTGATTTAGGACTTATGAGCTCTGGACCTGTAAGATAATCCATTTGTGTTGTTTTAAGCCACCAAATTTATGATAATTTGTTACAGCAGCAATTGGAAGCTAATGTATGCTACATAATTCCCATCATTTTATCCATTTAGAAATGTGGGTTTTTTTCCCCCCAGCTTCTATGAAGTTATGTGTGTGCTTGAAAAGAACATATATTTTTTGAATATCATGTTTTTTTATATATCTAATAGGTCAAGTTAAAAAATTGTGTTTAAAATAGTCTATGTTTTTACTAAATTTATATTGATGTTTTCTATACATTATTATATTTTACATCACAACACTATAAATTATTGAAGGGTGTGTTGAAATATTTTTACAAATGAAGATTTATAATTTCTCTTATTTTGTCTTATTCTGTAAAAGTTTATGTATTTTGAGCCTATTTTATTAGGTGTATATAAATTCAAGATTTTCATATTTTCCTGATGAAATGAACTTTTGTCACTAAAATAAAAATCTGTCTCTTTACTCTAGTAATTTTCTTGGGGTTAAAGTCTATTTTACTAATATTAATATAATGAAATCAGCTACTTTTGATTATTTTCTGGTAAATCCTCTAGCATGCTTTTATTTTCAGTTTTTTTATACTCTTAAGTTTGAGATGCATCTTTAGTAAGTAGCATATAATTGAATTTTGGAATTTTTATACAGTCTGAAAATATTAGTCTTTTAATCTAGGCATTTATCCAATTATCATTGGCATAATAATTGATATATTTGGGTTTTAATTACTGTCAAAGTATATAATTTATATTTTTCCTGCTTCTTTTGTTCTTTTTATATTCTTTCTTGCCTTCTTTAGAATCAGTAATTTTTTTACTATTCAATTTTTCTTCTATATTATTAGCCTTTGTATTATACTGTCTACTACTATTTTTTTGTGGTGAGACTAGAAACTTTAATATTTATATGTAACATGACAAAATCTAATATTAATTACATCAACTCTGAATAATACAAAACCTTAGATCATTTAATTCTTTTATCCTTATCCCCAACTTTTTATGCCATTGTTGCTGTATTTTAATTCTCTTTACATATTTTAAATAAATTAAAAAAAATTTAATGTTTATTTATTTTTGAGAGAGAGACAGAGACAGAGTGTGAGTGGGAGAGGGCCAAGGGGCAGGGGGAGACACAGAATCTGAAGCAGGCTCCAGGCTCTGAGCTGTCAGCACAGAGCCCGACGCGGGGCTCGAACTCACGGATCATGAGATCATGACCTGAGCTGAAGTCGGCCGCTTAACCGACTGAGCCACCCAGGCGCCCCCAAAATTTCTATTTCTATCACCAAAGACTATTTTTTCATTTTCCTGAACTTCATATAAATAAAATCATATATATTTATATGCATAATACATACATACATACATACATTCATACATACATACATACACATACTAGTTGGGTTCTGACTGCCTTCTCAACATAATTTCTGTGGTATTTATCTAGTTTGTTGCACTTAGCAGTAATTAAATCTTTTCCATTGTTTTTAAATATTATATTATCTAAATATGCCATTTTTTAGGAATACTGTATGGGTTTTGTGTGTGTGTGTGTGTGTGTGTGTGTATGCTTTTAGTACAAATGTCCACTCATTTATTTTGAGTATTTACAGTCAGTTCTGTCATAATATAACATACGTGTTCTTATAAATCACTGCTCTAAGGAAAATGTCACAATAAAACCCATAACACTTATGAGAAAAATGGGAGTAAGGACATAATACTAAAAAATATTGTCAGTGATACAAAAAATAAAAAGAAGGACCTAATGTTTAAAAAATAGTGTAATATTACATGTCAGATAATTACACAAACACTAATGAATATGATACTTTACCTTGAAGAAGACTTGACATTTCATTGTGGAAGGTAGTAGCTTGTGGGTTATTGTGAAATGGTGGGCAGAGGATTATCTGAAATCAGCTGAAAGGTTGTAACACCAGATATGAGTAGGTGTGACTTTCCTTGCTTTGATATTGGCCTCTGATCTTCCACAACCTTTAAATACTTGGGCATGTTTTGTTTTGTTTTGTTTTTGCCTTCGGATTGTGGGTCTTTCAAGGTTTTCATCAAAATTGCAATTGTTATTTCAGTGTGTTGCTTTCCTCCTCAATTAACTTTAGGATCATGGCTGGAAACTTTTTTGTGGCTTTCTCATCTGCACTTGTGGTTTCCCCCAAGGGCTGAAGTCTTTGGAAATTATAGTGATGTTTGAAATCACTAAACCAGCAACTAAGAGCACTAAAAGGAGCCACTTCTACAGGATTTGGTGATTTCTTTTAAGGTCCTCACATATAAATAGTATTGTCTTTTTTTGTTTGTAGTCCTTGGCATTTTGAACCAGGACACTTAGATATATTTGGGATGTTGAGTGTGTGTTTGTCTATATAGAAAAGGTTGTAGTTACAAACGGAAAATAAAATACAACTTTGTAGGATAACACACCCAGTGGACTGAGGTACCTGGTGGATGTTTGAGTGTATTTTGGGTATTACTTCGTGGATTGTTTCAGCTGGGTACAGGTTCTATTATTCCATCTTGTGTTTCTTTTTTTTTTTTATGTTTATTTACTTATTTTGAGAGAGAGAGAGAGAGAGAGAGAGAGCGCAGGGGAGGGGCAGAGAGAGAGGGAGAGAGAGAATCCCAAGCAGGCTCTGTGCTGTTAGTGCAGATCCCCACACTGAGCTCAATCCCATGAACCGTGAGATCATGACCTGAGCCAAAATCAAGAGTCGGACACCCAACCGGCTGAGCCACCAGTTGGGTAACAATGTGCAAATTGTTCCCTAATAAATCAATCAAACTGAAACACATTCAAATTTTCAAAATGAGTGTTATTGCAGAATTGACTGCAAGTGGGAATGGAACTGACTGGTCATGAGGCATCCAGTGTTTATAGGGTACCAGTTGTTCATCTTTAGCTAGTGCCAAAAAAATCTTTCGATATTCATCCCGCCAGTGGTATGTATGAAGTCCAGTCACTCCGCATCCTCACCCACAACTCTATTTTGTCTGTTTTTGTTGTTGCTGTTGTTGTTGTTAGTTATTCTGAAATGTGTGTAACTGAATCTCATTGTAGTTTTTATTTGTATTTACCTAAGGACTAACGATAATGAGGCCATTTTCACAAGCTTATTTCCTGTTTATATACACCCAATGTGAAATACCTATGTAAGTATTTTCCATGTAATTATAAATTATTCCTCATTTGGAAGTAGGCAAAGTAGCAGAGTAGTCGCAAACACAGGTCTTAACATCAGGTAGACTTGAGTGTAAAGCCTAGCTGTGCCTCTAGCAAGCAGTGTGATTCTGTACTAATTTCTTTGCCTTTCATGTTAAGTGCTCAAAAATGGTGTTTATTACTATTTTTAACTGAAGCATGTACTTTCATCACATGGATGTAGCTTAATTTTCATGAAGAAAATATACTGGGGGAATTTATCTGAAGTTGGAACCAGAATAGTTACCATAGTGAATGGTTTTTTGGAGCCTTTCTCAAATTTGGATGTTTGGCCAAATCTTTATTTCTTTAAGTTTTTTTTTTTTTATTTTGAGAGAGAGCACATGAATGGAGTGGGGGGCAGGGAGAGAGAGAGAGGGAGACAGAGAATCCCAAGCAGGCTCTGCACTGTCAGTGCGGGGCCCGACTCGGGGCTTCATCTCA
This sequence comes from Leopardus geoffroyi, assembly GCF_018350155.1. Taxonomy (NCBI): domain Eukaryota; kingdom Metazoa; phylum Chordata; class Mammalia; order Carnivora; family Felidae; genus Leopardus; species Leopardus geoffroyi. The sequence goes on along the minus strand of NC_059331.1, from coordinate 157,484,006 downwards.
CAGACCGTGAAATCATGACCTGAATGGAAATCAAGAGTCAGATGCTTAACCAACTGAGTCACCCAGGCGCCTCTGGTCAAATATTTAGTAGTGGCTGGTGTTACAGGATCCGAAGTGGGAAGGAGTTTGTAGGCCTGAATAATGAGGAGATGTCCCTTGGTAATGAAATCAGGAGTATCTGCTTATTTGTCAGTAGAAATTTGTGCTTCTATGAATATTTTACTAGACTCAGCAAGATTTCTTCTTGCAGGTTTTTTAAAAGAGTGTAAGCTGTTGTTCTCAACGCACCTGACTCACACAGACTAAAACATTCCACCCGGCTATTGACTAAGTCAAGGCACTGGTTTGCTTCAAGGATTTACATTTTCCTGAGTGTGGCAATGACCTTTCAGGATTCTATGTCTGGTACTGTGTGAGAATAGGGTACCTTCCCACTCCACAGACTATGTTACACCTGTTCACTCGTCAATTATTAAGAAGGAATTTAAACTGCCATGTGTTATATTTTGGTTCAGGATGATTTTAAATCTTCTTGACCTTCCCTTGGAGTAACAACAGCTCCCATTCATGTGCTATTGCTGCTGGGTTAGTGATGCAAGAGTCAGAAGGGTTTAACATAAGCCCTGTGCTGCTCCTTGCCCAGGATGCCATATTTTTTGACTGGCTAACATTTCCCCCTCTCTGGGCCATTATACTTACACATATCTTTTGGCAGTGTTCAAATTCCTCTCAAATTATTATTTTTTTCATCACCTCCATGACATATGGTACTCCAATGTTGATGTTACAAAGATGTTCTTATATAGCCACATTTTTAATCAGCCAGTTAGCAGAGATTTTAGTGCCCAAGGTTGAGAAAACTATTCCTCACATTGAGTTATACAAAGGTATCTGTTCATGAATGAATGAAAACCTCAGACCTACATTATCCATGGGGATGGGAACCTGGAGAGTACCTAGGTGGGGGAGCCTGGAGCAGAGGTTTAAGGTATAACTAGGTTATAGCAGGAAGGAAGAAGTCTGAATGGCTCAGGCCCAGAAGAACCTAAGTCTGGCAGAGACTTTGTAGACCAAAGGAGAAGCTGGTGACCTCTGTGTAGGCCAGTGTAGGCCAGTAGGCCAGTGTTAGGCGGGCTGTATCCAAATCTCTGGTGTAGCTATAAAAATAAAACAGATTGCTGGACTCTGGACACAACAGTTTTGATTTAGGAGTTTCATAAAATGACATAGGAATGTGGTATTTTTATAAAGCCCTGTTGGAAATTCTGAGATGCCATCAATGGTATAGAGATCATAAAATACATTGGTTAAAGGCTAAATTCTTGGGGATCAACAGTTTGAGTGAAACCTGAAGGCTAAAGAGATATCCAGGAAGATGGTTGAAAACAAGCCTAAAGATATGGTAACCCTGCACTGAAGTGGGTTTTCAAGGGTTTTTTAAAAAATAATTTTATTTTTTTAATTTACATCCAAATTAGTTAGCATATAGTGCAACAATGATTTCAGGAGTAGATTCCTTAATGCCCATTACCCATTTAGCCCATCCCCCCTCCCACAACCCCTCCAGTAACTCTGTTTGTTCTTCATATTTAAGAGTCTCCTATGTTTTGTCCCCCTCCCTGTTTTTATATTATTTTTGCTTCCCTTCCCTTATGTTCGTCTGGTCTGTGTCTTTTTTTTTTTTTAATTTTTTTTTTCAACGTTTATTTATTTTTTTTGGGACAGAGAGAGACAGAGCATGAACGGGGGAGGGGCAGAGAGAGAGGGAGACACAGAATCGGAAACAGGCTCCAGGCTCTGAGCCATCAGCCCAGAGCCTGACGCGGGGCTCGAACTCACGGACCGGGAGATCGTGACCTGGCTGAAGTCGGACGCTTAACCGACTGCGCCACCCAGGCGCCCCTCGTCTGGTCTGTGTCTTAAAGTCCTTATATGAGTGAAGTCGCATTGTATTTGTCTTTCTCTGACTGACTAATTTCGCTTAGCATAAGACCCTCTAGTTTCATCCATTTAGTTGCAAATGCCAAGATTTCATTCTTTTTGATTGCTGAGTAATACTCCATTGTATAGATATACCACATTTTCTTTATCCATTCATCCATCGATGGACATCTGGGCTCTTTCCATACTTTAGCTATTGTTGATAGTGCTGCTATAAACATTGGGGTGCATGTGTCCCTCTGAAACAGCATACCTATATCCCTTGGATAAAAACCTAGTAGTGCAATTGCTGGGTCATAGGGTGGCTCTATTTTTAGTTTTTTGAGGAACCTACATACTGTTTTCCAGAGTGGCTGTACCAGCTTGCATCCCCACCAGCAATGCAAAAGAGATCCTCTTTCTCCGCATCCTCGCCAACATCTGTTGTTGCCTGAGTTGTTAATCTTAACCATTCTGACAGGTGTCAGGTGGTATCTCATTGTGGTTTTGATTTGTATTTCCCTAATGATGAGTGATGTTGAGCATTTTTTCATGTGTTGGTTGGCCATCTGGATGTCTTCTTTGGAGAAGTGTCTATTCATGTCTTTTGCCCATTTCTTCACTGGATGCTTTGTTTTTTGGGTGTTGAGTTTGATAAGTTCTTTATAGATTTTGGATACTAAGCCTTTATCTGATATTTCATTTGCAAAAATCTTCTCCCATTCTGTCGGTTGCCTTTTATCTTTGCTGATTGTTTCCTTCGCTGTGCAGATGCTTTTTATTTTGATGAGGTCCAAATAGTTCATTTTTGCTTTTGTTTCCCTTGCCTCTGGAGACGTGTTGAGTAAGAAGTTGCTGTGGGCAAGATCAAAGAGGTTTTTGCCTGCTTTCTTCTCAAGGATTTTGATGACTTCCTGTCTTACATTGAGGTCTTTCATCCATTTTGAGTTTATTTTTGTGTATGGTGTAAGAAAGTGGTCCAGGTTCATTCTTCTGCATGTCGCTGTCCAGTTTTCCCAGCACCACTTGCTGAAGAGACTGTCTTTATTCCATTGGGTATTCTTTCCCGCTTTGTCAAAGATTAGTTAGCCATACGTTTGTGGGTACATTTCTGGGTTCTCTATTCTGTTCCATTGATCTGAGTGTCTGTTTTTGTGCCAGTACCATACTGTCTTAATGATTACAGCTTTGTAGTATAACTTAAAGTCCGGGATTGTGATGCTCCTGCTTTGGTTTTCTTTCTCAAGATTGCTTTGGCTATTTGGGGTCTTTTCTGGCTCCATACAAATTTTAGGATTATATGTTCTAGCTGTGTGAAGAATGCTGGTGTTATTTTGATAAGGATCGTGTTGAATATGTAGATTGCTTTGGGTAGTATCGACATTTTAACAGTATTTGTTCTTCCTATCCAGGAGCATGAAATCTTTTTCCATTTCTTTGTGTCTTCTTCAATTTCTTTCATAATCTTTCTATAGTTTTCAGTGTATAAATTTTTCACCTCTTTGGTTAGATTTATTCCTAGGTATTTTATAGTTTTTTCAGTTTTAAATGGGATCGATTCCTTGATTTCTCTTTCTGTTGCTTCATTGTTGGTGTATAGGAATGCAGCTGATTTATGTGCATTGATTTTATATCCTGTGACTGCTGAATTCATGAATCAGTTCTAGTGGGTTTTTTTGGTGGAATCTTTTGGGTTTTCCGTATAGAGTATCATGTCATCTGTGAAGAGTGAAAATTTGACCTCCTCCTGGCTGATTTGGATGCCTTTTGTTTCTTTGTGTTGTCTGGTTGCAGAGGCTAAGACTTCTAATACTATGTTGAATAACAGTGGCGAGAGTGGACATCCTTGTCTTGTTCCTGACCTTAGGGGAAAGCTCTCAGTTTTTCCCCATGGAGGATGATATTAGCATTGTGTCTTTTGTATCTGGCTTTTATGATCTTGAGGTATGCTCCTTCTACCCTACTTTCTTGAGGGTTTTTATCAAGAAAGGGTGCTTTATTTTGTCAAATGCTTTCTCTGCATCTATTGAGAGGATCATATGGTTCTTGTCCTTTCTTTTATTGATGTGATGAATCATATTGGTTGTTTTACGGATATTGAACCAGCCCTGCATCCCAGGTGTAAATCCCACTTGGTTGTGGTGAATAAATTTTTTTATAAAATTTTTTTAACGTTTATTTATTTTTGAGGGAAGAGAGAGACAGAGAATGAGTAGGGTAGAAGCAGAGAGAGAGGGAGACACCAAACCTGAAGCAGGCTCCAGGCTCTGAGTTGTCAGCACAGATCCTGATGTGGGGCTCAAAGCTACAAACTGTGAGATCATGACCTGAGCTGAAGTCGGACATTCAACTGACCGACCCACCCAGGTGCCCCCGTTGTGAATAATTTTTTAAATACATTGCTGGATCCAGTTGGATAATATCTCGTTGAGGATTTTTGCATCCATGTTCATCAGGGAAAGTGGTCTATAGTTCTCCTTTTTAGTGGGGTCTCTGTCTAGTTTTGGAATCAAGGTAATGTTGGCTTCATAGACAGCATTTGGAAGTTTTCCTTTCCTTTCTTTTTTTTGAAACAGCTTTAAGAGAAGAGGTATTAACTCTTCCTTAAATATTTGGTAGAATCCCCTGGAAAGCCATCTGGCCCTGGACTCTTGTTTTTTGGGAGATTTTTGATTACTAATTTGATTTCTTTACTGGTTATGGGTCTGTTCAAATTTTCTATTTCTTCCTGTTTCAGTTTTGGTAGTGTATATGTTTCTAGGAATTTGTCCATTTCTTCCAGGTTGCCCATTTTATTGGCATATAATTGCTCATAATACTCTCTTATTATTGTTTTTATTTCTGCTGTGTTGGTTGTGATCTCTTCTCTTTCATTCTTGATTTTATTTATTTGGGTCCTTTCCTTTTTCTTTTTGATAAAACTGGCTAGTGGTTTATCAATTTTGTTGATTCTTTCAAAGAACCAGCTTCTGGTTTCATTGATCTGTTCTACTGGGGTTTTTTTTTTTTTTTTTTTTGGTTTTGATAGTATTAATTTCTGTTCTAATCTTTATTATTTCCTGTCTTCTTCTGGTTTTGGGTTTTATTTGCTGTTCTTTTTCCAGCTTTTCAAGGTGTAAGGTTAGGTTGGTTATCTGAGATCTTTCTTCCTTCTTTAGGAAGGCCTGGATTGCTATATACTTTCCTCTTATGACCGCCTTTGCTGTGTCCCAGAGGTTTTGGGTTGTGGTGTTATCATTTTCTTTGGCTTTCATGAACTTTTTAGTTTTCTCTTTAACTTCTTGGTTAGCCCATTCATTCTTTGGTAGGATGTTCTTTAGTCTCCAAGTGTTTGTTACCTTTCCAAATTTTTTCTTGTGGTTGATTTCGAGTTTCATAGCGTTGTGGTCTGAAAATATGCATGGTATGATCTTGATCATTTTGTACTTGTTGAGGGCTGATTTGTTTCACAGTATGTGGTCTGTTCTGGAGAACGTTCCTTGTGCACTGGAGAAGAATGTATATTCTGCTGCTTTAGGATGAAATGTTCTGAATATATCTGTTAAGTCCATCAGGTCCAGTGTGTCATTCAAAGCCATTGTTTCCTTGTTGATTTTTTGATTAGATGATCTGTCCATTGCTGTGAGTGGGGTGTTGAAGTCCCCTACTATTATGGTATTACTATCAATGCGTTTCTTTATGTTTGTGATTAATTGATTTATATATTTGGGTGTTATCACATTTGGTGCATAAATGTTTACAATTGTTAGGTCTTCTTGGTGGATACACCCTTTGATTATGATATAATGCCCTTCTGCATCTCTTGATACAGTCTTTATTTTAAAGTCTAGATTGTCTGATATAAGTATGACGTTTACAGTGAATACTGAAAGATATGAATTTATTGCCATTATGTTGCCTGTAGAGTTGGAGTTTCTAGTGGTGTTCTCTGGTCCTTTCTTGTCTTTGCTGCTTTTGGTATTTATTTATTTATTTATTTATTTATTTATTTATTTATTTAATCTTTTCTCCCCTCAGAGAGTCCCCCTTAAAATTTCTTTCAGGGCTGGTTTAGTGGTCATAAATTCCTTTAATTTTTGCTTGTCTGGGAAACTTATTATCTCTCCTTCTATTTTGAATGGCAGCTTTGCTGGATAAAAAAAATTCTTGGCTGCATATTTTTCTGATTCAGCACATTGAATATATCTTGCCACTCCTTTCTGGCCTGCTAAGTTTCTGTGGATAGGTCTCTTGCAAACCTGATCTGTCTTCCCTTGTAGGTGAAGGACTTTTTTTCCCTTGCTGCTTTCATGATTCTCTCCTCACCTGAGTATTTTGTGAATTTGACTATGATATGTCTTGTTGATGGTCAGTTTTTGTTGAATCTAATGGGATTCCTCTGTGATTCCTGAATTTTGAGGTCTGTATCTTTCCCCAGGTTAGGAAAGTTTTTTGCTATGATTTGCTTACATAACCCTTCTACCCCTATTTCTCTCTCTTCCTTTTCTGGGACCCCTATGATTCTGATGTTGTTCTTTTTTAATGAGTCATTGATTTCTCTAATTCTAAAATCGTGCTCTTTTGCCTTAATGTCCATCTTTTTTTCTGCTTCATTATTCTTCTTAAGTTTGTCCTCTATGTTGCTGATTCTCTGTTCTGCCTCATCCATCCTTGCTGCCATGGCATCCATTAGAAATTGCAGCTTAGTTATAACATTTTTTATTTCATTCTGACTAGCTTTTACTTCTTTTATCTCTGCAGAAAGGGATTCTAATCTATTTTTGACTCCAGCTAGTATTCTTGTTATCGGGATTCTAAATTCTGGTTCAGACCTCTTGCTTGTATCTGTGTTGGTTAAGTCCCTGGCTGTCGTTTCTTCCTACTCTTTCTTTTGGGGTGAATTCCTTTGTTTTGTCATTTTGAAGGGAGAAAAGGAATTAATGAGGTAAACAAAATTAAAATAAAAAACATTAAAATTAAAAAATTAAACACACACACACGCAAAAAATCGAATAAATGATGCTAGACCCTAGGTGTGTTTTGGTCTGGGTGTTGAAAGGGGCTTGATAGATTAGAGAAAAAAGGGGAAAGAAAAAAAAGGAAATCGTTTGAAAATTTGAAAAAATGAATACACTGAAATGATGGAGGTAATATAGAATTTGAAAATTTTACACAAAAGTAAAAAATAGAAAAATGTTAAAGAAAAATATTTTTAATAAAAATGAATTTTTCTCTCTCTGTAGTCAAGAAAAAGAAACAAAAAAGAGAAAAAAGTGAAAGAAGGAAAGAAAGAAAATTGAATAGAAGGACCGGCGAACAGACTGAAATATGACTGAAATAACTGAAATAACTTTGTTTTCCCCTAGAAGTCAAAGTTTGAAGCGCTTTATAGTCCATAAACTCAGCAGGCGGAGAGACTTGTGTTCCTGAAGAGGGAGGTTGGCCCAGTTGGGCGGGGCTTAGTGTAATGGCTCCATTCTCCACTAGATGGTGCTAATACTTGCTGGGGTGGATTGTTGTGGCGCTTGTAGGTGCGTGTGTGTATGCCCGGCAGCGGTGAAAATGGCATCTCCCAGCTACCCAGTCTCTAGTATCAGAACTCTATTCTCCCCAATCAGCAATTGCGCACCCATCCTTTGTCTTTGGCTTCCGTCCACTCCCCACTTCTATACAGTCCGTGACCAAGCCCCAAGCAGCACCTCTCTCCTGAGTTTTGTCTCAGATGTGGCTGTTTTTTCTGACCCCTTACTTCTGAGGGACTGCAGCTTTGACCCATTCCGCCCCCCCTGTGGAGGGTCTCAGTGAGCTATGGCCGGGTGCTAGCCACACCCAGGAATGTTTGCAGCTCTGTGCTACTGCTGATGCCCAGAGACTGCGGCCGGGTGCCAGCCTGCCCCAGAAAAAGTTTATGAGATAGTGTAGCAGCAGTGCCTTAGGGATTATGGAAAATCACAGCACACACCTGGCACCAGGCTTCACCCTTAATGACCTTGTTCCAGCACCCACGAATGTGGTTGTTCTCCCGAGTCCACTAGGGTTTTGTCTTTGGGGGACCACACAGCCTCTACCAGGTGTCCTCCCAGCAGGGGAACCACCTCTCCCTGTGTGGCCTGAAGAACCCGGACTCCACTCTGCTCCTGGGGGATTCACCCTTCTCACCAGAGCACCATGAGGTATTGAGCTGTGGAGTTTTAGACTCTGTGCTCCCCCTGTTTATAGTCCTAGTAGAATTTAAACCCTCTCCTTTCTCTTTTCTCCTTTCTGCCTTTTAGTTCAGTCCCTGTGGCTGTTTCCACTTTTCCACTTTCTCTCTAGCTGCTTTGGTGGAGGTGCTTTTCCCATATTCTGTAGCCCCCATCTCTCTCTGCATTCAAAAGCAGCTTCCTGCCCTCTGCAGCTTCTCTCTCCCCCAGTTCTCCTCTCCATGCCATGTACCTGCTGAATTCTGTGGTTCAGATTGTGCAGATTGTTGTGTTAATCCTCAGATCAGTTTTCTAGGTGTGTATGATGGTTTAATGTTGGTCTGGCTGTATTTCATGGATGTGAGACACAAAAAACTTCCATGGTGTTTTGCCTTCTTGGCTCCTCCTCCTCAAGAATTTTTAGTAATGAATTTCAGCTGAAGCCCTAATGAGCTTGGAGCTTTAGAATTTAGTAGACCATGGTTTCTCACATCCCCATGTAAATAAGAACTGCTTGAACAGGTAAAAAACAAAAACAAAAATAATGGGTCCATCTTAGAAATCCCAGATCAAAATCTCTGGGTATGCAGGGCTTTGACATTTTAAAATTTAAATGATTTTACTTATATTTCAAATAAGTATACTGTTTGTTAAGGAGATAGTTGAACATTATTATTGCATTATTTTGATGATCTTGGAGGAAACAGTATTGAAACAAGATGCTGAGAGATGTAGGGAGGGTAACGAGGGAAGCATTTTTTTTTAACGTTTATTTATTTTTGAGACAGAGAGAGACAGAGCATGAATGGGGGAGGGGCAGAGAGAGAGGGAGACACAGAATCAGAAGCAGGCTCCAGGCTCTGAGCCATCAGCCCAGAGCCTGACGCGGGGCTCGAACTCGCAGACCGCGAGATTGTGACCTGAACTGAAGTCGGACGCTTAACTGACTGAGCCACCCAGGCGCCCCACGAGGGAAGCATTTTTACACACTTTCCTCCACTATCCCACACATAGACCTCATCCTCAGACAACTACCTGGGAAGTGAGGAGTAGGCTGTGCATGTGCCATATACAGAATGGCAAATTTTTGTAATGTTCTGAACACATCCCTGTGACCTGCTGCATCTGTGAATATTTGCCTGCCCAGGATTCTACACCCACCCCCATTTCCACCCACAGGGCTCTGATGCACAGATATCATCTTCTCCAGAGAATCTTTCCTGATGGTCTTAGCCAAAGTGATCCCTCTTCCTTCTGGGGTCTCGCTGTACTTGAAATTCATTGCAAAATTATAAATGCTTATTGTAGAAAAAATGTAGCCAAACAAAAGAAAACAAAAATCGTCATAATTTGACCACTGTTCTCATTCTAGTTCAGCTTTCAACTCTATTTTTCTTTCTCATTCTTTATTGACCAAAATATAATTATAAATTTATAATTCTGTAAATTTTATAAATTTATGATTTTCATATATATACATATACATATGCATGTATATCTATATACATATATATGTGAGGGAAAATTTTTTTTTAATCTCTCTAAATCAAATATATCTGAAAATACATCCTAGCTACTAGACTTTTCTTCCTAGCTAATCTTCCTTTTTGGTGATGAACTTAGATTCCTATTATGTAGCTCTCCCAGTATACTAGCCTCCTTTGGGTCTATACACTCACTCTTATGCCCTGATCTGTTGAATCCCTAAGAGATAACATAATTTGTGGACCTCAGACTCAGCACGCCAACATATATAAGAATGGGGAGGGAATGATATCTTGTAGTTCTTCCTATAGCAGCAAAAGCAACAATAAAAACTCACAAACCAGTATTTCATTGAATTGTCTTGACACATGTGTGCTCATGTGCATGTGCCCATATACACATGACATATGATTTATAAATGAATCCATACTGTATATCTTGTTCATATTACCACTGTTTGCTGTGCAGTAGTTTAGAAATATTTGCCAATATAATTGGATTTCTTCTGCATTAATTAATTAATTAATTGTATTTATTTATTTTTAATTTTTTAAAACATTTATTTATTATTGAGACACAGAGAGACACAGAGCGTGAGCAAGGTAGGGGTAGAGAGAGGGGGAGACACAGAATCCGAAGCAGGCTCCAGGCTCCGAGCTGTCAGCACAGAGCCTGACGCGGGGCTCAAACTCACAATCTATGAGATCATGACCTGAGCTGAAATCAGTCGCTCAACCAACTGAGCCACCCAGGCGCCCTTTTATTTATTTTAAAGTTTGTTTATTTTTATTTTGAAACAGAGAGAGAGCACTAGTGGGGGAGGGGCAGAGAGAAGGAGAGACAGAATCCCAAGCAGGCTCTGCACTGTCAGTGCAGAGCTCGATGTGGGGCTCAAACTCACAAACCATGAGATCATAACCTGAGTCAAGATCAAGAGTCAGATGCCTAACCGACTGAGCCACCCAGGTGGCCCATCTTCTTCATATTTTAAAGGCTACCTAACATATAAGAACAGAAATTATTTATTTAACCAATCCCTTACTTAAACATTTTAAAAAGTTTTTAAGTTTATTTATTTTTTGTGTGTGTGTGAGAGAGAGAGGGCACAAGTTGGGTAGGGGTAGAGAGAGAGACAGAAAATCCCAAGCAGACTTCACACTGTCAGCACGGAGCCTAATGCGGGGCTTGAACTAATGAACTGGGAGATCATGACCTGAGCTGAAGCCGTACCCTTAGCCATCTGAACCAGCCAGGCACCCCACCCCTTATTTAAATATTTAGTTATCTTCAATTGTAACTCTTTCAAGGAATACTGTAATAATTCCCTGACTTGAATATAAGAACCATGAGGGTGGATATAGGGTGTGTGTGTGTGTGTGTGTGTGTATTTCACTGCCGTATTCTCAGTGTCTAGAGCAGTGCTCAGAGTGAAAAAGTCTCAATAAATTGTAGATGATAAAAGAATAAGTAAATCATTATTCCTGGATGTGGAATTACTAGGTTAAGAAGTTCCAGTTCCAAAGTACTTTTTCCAAAATGACACCTCCTAGAACAACGTATTGCATTGCCAGTTACCCTACATTCTTACCCACATTGAGAGTGATTAATTCAAACAACAAACACCATCTTTTCCCCATTACATTACATTATGCCATGAATTGTGTTCTGACTTTTATTCTTTGCTTGAGTATGATAATTGCATCTCCTTTGCAGGTCCTCCTCGTCCTTAAGCTTTCAATCTTGGATGACCCTCACTTGCTAAGATCATCTATCCTAATGGTTTTTATGTGGTAATGACTCCCAAATTGTATCTCCAGCCCTGACCTTTCCCCCTGAATTCCAGACATGTTCATTTAATAGCCTGCATAACAGTTCACTGGATGTCATAAAGCATCACAGATTTCACACATCCGGGTCAAAACTTTTGATTCTCTGCATTCCCAAAACACTCCTCCCACAGCCTCCCACACATTTTAGCAAATGGCATCTCCAAGTACCCAGATGCTTAGGTCAAAACTTTGGAGTCATCAATGATAATGTTCTTTCTCTTGCAACCCACATCCAATCTCCCAGCAAATCCTGTGGTTTTACCATAAAAAGTATTTATAATGCTATCTCATTTCCCATCCCTAATTCCAACCCTTAGTCAGATCCCAAGCACCTGTCACCTGGACCACTGCCACATTTCCTAACTGTTCTTGTTTCCACCTGTACCCTTATATAACCTATGCTACAGATAGCAGGCAGCATGCGATCCTTTAAAAACAAAGCAGATTTTATACTCCCGCCTCCAAAAACAAAACAAAACCCTTCCTGATGGCTTTCCATTATCTGTGGAATAAATTTCATTGCCCCTCCCCACTCATGGTCTAGGGAGCCCTAAGAGATCTGGTTACGACAAAATTTTCTGATTTCAGTTTCTATCATTGTTTTTCTCCCTATTCTGCTTCATTTGCCTTGGCCGCCTTCTCATCTTTGAAAACACCAGAGCAAATTCCTGCCTCAGGAGTTGTACTTGCAGTTCCTGCTTGGTAACCTCTACTGTAATGTACTTGAATGGTAGCCTCCTCTGTTCAGATGTTTCCTTTCCAGGGAGCTCTTCCATCATCACCTTGTTCCAATGATTACCCTCAGACTCTTTTTATCCCTTTGGCTTGCTCCATTTTTCACCATGGCACTTATAATCCAGCATTTTACTATATATTTCTTTATGATTTGCTTGTCTCTCCAAGAGGATGTAAGTCTCAAGGGGCGAAAAATTCCTATCTCCCATTTTCTGCTTTATCCAGAAGGCATAGAACAGTAACTCTCAAATAGGTGATCAATAAATATTTGTCAAAAGAACAAATGAGTGAATAAATTCCTTTCAGAATTTCAATTTCTTGAAAACTTGGAAGCAATTTTCTCAGTTTGGGAGAAAGAATGTGTAAATCTTAAAATTTCCATGTAACCTGGCAGCTTTTTAGCACGTCCTGGTGGTGTTTGCTGAAAACTCTGTACACCCTGCAGCTCAGCTCTTGGCTGGGAGACAGTCTTCCCTTCATTTATTCACACCAAAGGAGGACAGCAGTGACAAGGAACTGAAGTCTAAGAGAGGTGGTCCTGTACAAATGTGGAAGAATCAGGAAAGCCTGAAGTTTCCTGCCTTTCCAGCCAGTCCAGCCCAGGAGAATAGAACCTTCCATTAATCTTGTTCAAGTGACTGGCTTGCCACCTTTGGTGGTCATGAAATGACCACCTCTTCATCCCTCTTCCTGTCTAGATTCTGGCTCTTTTTAGGTATCTTGGGTCAGTAACTTGGGAACAAAGGTTTAACACTCTAGAAACCCATAAAGCAGATAGTTCTGTATCATGTCTTATCCATTTCCCTTTGCTCAGCAACAAAGAGCCCAGAGGACCAGGAGAAGTAAGAGGAAATGGAAAAATAAAGTTCTCTAATTCTAGGGGCTCCTGGGTGGCTCAGTCGGTTAAGCGTCTGACTTCAGCTCAGGTCATGTTCTCGCGGTCCATGAGTTCGAGCCCTGCGTCGGGCTCTGTCCTGACAGCTCAGAACCTGGAGCCTGTTTCAGATTCTGTGTCTCCCTCTCTCTCTGACCCTCCCCCGTTCATGCTGTGTCTCTCTCTGTCCCAAAAATAAACATTAAAAAAATTTTGTTTAAAAAGTTCTCTAATTCTAGACTCCTGCTTTTTGGAAGGCCTCAGAGTTCCTTCCCTTTCATAGATTTATGCTGGAAGCTTATATTTTTAAAGAATTCTTCAAACATTTCCAGACACATGCTAGTCCTCTACTGTGGGCATCTTTCTTTGGGGTCTTTCATGGTCCCTGATGAGCTCATTGTGTATGGAGCAAAGTGAAGATAGGGGACAGAGGTGAGGATTGAGACACAGCTGGGAGCAGTTGGAGGAAACACTGTGGTTTGTTTTTGTCACAGGAACTATCTCTGGGATTAGGGGAGGGGATCATTTCTGACTCAGTTACCCAATCCTGGTAGAGAGAGGGTTTTGGAGCAGAATATCTCAGAGGTAGAGATAGCTTCATGTCCCTCCAAAATTAGAAAGAGATAAGTTCCAGGGCCCTTTTTACAATGATATGGAAGCCACTGGTGTGTTTTTGAGCTGGAAGTCTGAAAAAATGGAGAAGTCAAAACTTTCTGGCTTTGGAATGAGAGCTACAGCATGCAGTTAAAGTATAGCTCCCGAGGAAGGATGAGAAAGAAGAGAGGACTTCTATCTGCCGGTTACGATTCTAAGCCAGAGGGTCACATGAACACACACACACACACACACACACAGCACCACACATAGTCATACACACAGTCACATACACACACACAGTCACATACACAGTCACACAGCCACACATATACACAATCACACATGCATTCATACACACACACACATACACACACAGGGAGCTGGGTCACTCTGTGCGGGAAGAAGGGAGGTTCCCTTTCTCATGTATTGGCATGTGCTTGGCATTTTCATATGGTTATGTCTCTGTCTCACAAAACCCCTTATGTAATACCTACTATTAAACCAATGTTACAAGTTAATTTGACAGAGGTAGTAAGTGGCCAGACTAAATCAATGTCTAGGTGTCTTGACTTGCAAAAACCATCCCCTTCTCATTGTACTGTGCTGCCCTCACAATTTAAAATTATGGTTTAATCTTTGTGGCCAACGTCTGCTCCAGGAATTCAGGACTAATATCTAACCTGGTAGCTCAGTTAAGTACAGGAGAATGAGTAAGCATTGCCTGCTGGGCTTTCTGAAGGGATGGAAAGGAGGAAGAGTGGTTTGTGAGTCTCTTAAGGCCACTTGACAGGGCTTCTTAGCACATCCTCTTAACCTTTCCAGGTACCCTTTGTGACAGAGTCTGCTTCTATAGGAAAAGTCAACAGGATCTGCCCAATGGCACATGTCATGACTACATTGCCAGGACAGGAGGTGGGCTGTTCTTCCTGGTTTTATAGCCTAAATAATGTCCTTGTATCAGAGGTCAATTTAATCGACCTGTCTTCACTTGCTTGCCATATCAACCATTTCACTCACATGAAACCATGGTTGCTGACTTCTCTTTTGCCAGCCTGGCACTGTCCTTATCCAAGTCCTGCCCTCTCACTCTTAATCCTCTCTTCTGCTTTGTGGTATCTGCAAAGATTGGACGCCAGATACTTTCCCTGGTTAAGTCTTGGAGCTCTGGTTCTATTGGGAAACGGTTGCTGATACCGTCCTCCTCCCTCTACATCCCGCACTGCCCCCCCCCCCCCCAACAAACTAGGAGCTTCGTCCATCTGGCTTGTACTCACTTTACCTATAAATTTCTGCTTCCCAGCCCCGGACACATTTTCAGAGAACTTAAGGAAATAATCAAGATGAGACCTATGACATTTCTGCCCACTTTCTTCATCCCACCACTTTGGGTGAGACCAACTTACCCTGGTTTGCCTAGAACTTTCCATTTTAGCACTGAAAGTCTTTTAAGCTCAGAAACCTCTCAGTTCTTGACAAGTCAGGATGGTGACTACCCATATTCTTCTTCTTCCAGATCATCAGCTTCTGGATTAGCATGTCCTTCATGTCTTGGGATAATTTAAGGGGACTCTATTACACTGGGAACAGGGCCAAGCAAGTACTAAAGTAATCCATTCCAGAGTGCTCTCTTTCTTTGAGATACTGTCCTTTAAATCTCCATTAGAATCTTTGCTATTGGAGACTTTCAGCTCAAGATGGCAAAATTGACCCACTCGTTTGCTTTCTTCTCTCTGTGAAATAAATCAGTGAAACAAAAACAAACAACAACAAATACACTATAGCAAAAAGAGAGGGATCGCTTTGTTATAAGATGCTTCTCCTCTTTTTTTTTCTTCAAATTTTTGTTTAAATTCTAGTTAGTTAACATATAGTGTAATATTGTTTCAGGAGTAGAATTTAGTGATTCATCACTTAACATACAACTCACAGTGTTCAACACAAGTCCCCTCCTTAATACCCATCGCCCATTTAGCCCATTCCCCACCCACCTCACTCCACTTATTAGAATAAGAGCTCAGAGATGCACATTACATTATACTTTGAGATCCTGGAGGTCAAGTTCTGTGCTATATTCTCCTTTCTATCTCCAGTTTCTGGCACAGAGTAGAACTCAAAATTCTTTATGAAATAGATGACTATGATTGGAAAATCTGAGAGAACAAAAGGAGCTCTAACATTGAAAACTTTGAGACCTGAATCGTCACAATTTGAGACCTGAATCATAATTTCTTACACTCAGCACTGGTCGGGCCACCTGTGAAGAGTCGTGCTGAATTCTGAGAACTGATTCTTTCCACTCCAGCCTGGACCTCAGGTAAACTGTAGGCAACCAGTTGTAGAAGGTGGAAAGTAGGAGACAGAGTGGGTCCTAACTTCAGGCAGCCTGTCCCAAACTACACAATTCACCCAGGCTCTGGAGAAAAAGAGAGGTTATCTTAGGATATTGTCCAAGTCCAATTCCTGGAATTACTTTGGCTGTGTCCCAGCTCTAGCCTGCAGGCATAGACATGTGACTGATGCCTGCTCAGGTAAACTTCCTTGATCTCTGGGAGACCTTGGAGAGGGGTGAAAGGAGAGGATAGGGCAGCTTGCCTGTAACTACTGTAGCAGTCGCCAGTTCTCAGAAGCAGTGGGTTGGATGAAATGACCTTTGGCAAACAGAGCAATATGAGGAGAAGGGTGAAAGGGAGAAAGGTGTGTTGAACTAGTGTTCTCAGCCCTCTGTGGTGACCGCTGTTTCTGTAGTGGCAGGGATGAGAATTTGAGAAAAAAACTCTCGTCATCAGAATGTCTAAGCCTTGCTTCCTGCCTTCACTGTGTGGGTTTACATTTGGGCTCCCCCTCTTCCACTAGGTACGGAGAAGAGCAGTGAGATTGGCTAGCTCATCTCCTTAAGGAAGTACACTTCCTTTTCCACTGGCAAAGGCATCGTATCCCTGGAGGTATAGGGTGATATCTAAGGAGATGAGAAAGGAGGGGAAGTAGGTAGTTTTAGCTGCTCGCCATATTCTCCTTGGATGTAAATATCTGCAGGTATTGATAATGAGTCATAGGTATCAGAAGGGGAATGATGTGCAAGTTACATGTGCGTGTGACCTCACACGTTAGCCAAGCGCTGGTGACCACGGTCTGTCTGGAATTACTTTGCACATGTGTCTCTGTGTTGGTATTTCCAATATAAGTCAATGTCTTTCTGTGGGTCTGTGAGCTCCAGTATATGGGTGCCAAACACGTACATTCCCAGAACTGTGTGTACACTGCTTTGCCTTATTTTCCTATTATAACCTTGGAAGTCCAAGCCCGGGGTAAATATCTAACTGCTGGCATAGGCCAGAAAGCCTTGGGCCACATCATTTATGACATTGGGCTCATTCTGCAGTGTTGTTTTTGGATGATTCAGGAGACATGAATCTTTGGGACAGAAAATTAACCTTGTGACTGCTGGTCAAGGAATAGGCTGGGCAGGACTGAGTCACTGCACCAGCTATTGAAGAAGGAACTGTTTTTCTAAACTCCTGAGGGATGTACCCCAAGAAACATACCCTTATAGTATATTCCAAACAGGCAGATGATTTAGATGGAGAAATGACTACCTGTATCTGTTTTTTTTTTTTTTTTTTAACTACCTGTATCTTTAATGTTATGACCATTTTAAGGGGCTGGGACAAAGCGAGATAGGAGATGTCCCCTCACTGAACATTGGAGGAACTGACTCTGAACAAAAAAAAGGGGAATACACTTGGAGGTGCGGTGTTGTAGAAGAAGGGTACTATTTGTTAAAGTCAGCTGCATCAGGATCACTGCATACACGATATACCAGTGTCACCACCCGTTCATAGAATCCAGGGATTCCAGTGAGAATGTAGCTTATTATACACCGTCTTACTTTCTCCATGAGCTCGTTCCCTATTATGTATATTCTCATTCTGGAATTCTGCAATTCTGAAGGGAGAGATATAGGTATGTGGGAATAAGCTACTTCCTTCCTTTGAGCCAATACCGTCTGTTTTTGGCAATATAGGCCTAAAATATGGAGGATTAGCTGAGTGTTGTCAGAGAGCATCTGTGCAAGTAGCTGATGCTGATGACAAAAGCTGGAAGGATGCCATTAGTCATAGGCTCAGGAAGCCACTCATCAATTCTCCCAACAGTGCACTAAGAGCAAGTCTTCATGGTTTCTTGTTTGTTTGTTTTTTGTAGTTTTATGGTTTTATTAACACAAATGTGATGTGCACATAAGCTGTCTGTCTATTCATTTTCTTTGCTGTGCAGCCTGGCATTGGGATTCGTGACTCTGATAGCCAGCTGAGCTTCTCATTCCACTATGGCTTTACGGTTCTTGGAGGAGACATTGTAAGCAATCTCTTCACAGTAAGATTCATTGCACATCAGCAGCACCTCAAGCTCCTTGACTTGTGGACTAGAAACTTCTGAGAGCCACTGGGCAGCATGTGTTTTGTTTTCTTGTTGCTCCCATGACCCATGTTGGGCATCAGGATCTGGCCCTTGAATCTTCTGCGCATCCTATCATCAATGCCTCTGTGTTTCTGCCAGTTGCGCTTAATTTTGACATACTGGTCTGACTGGTGCCAGATGAACTACTTTGTCCTCTTTTTAATGATCTTGGGCTTCACCAGAGGTCTGAGGGCAGCCATTATGCCTTCAAGAAAGAAGCAGAGATGGTATCATTGAGTCCTAGAAGGAAGCTTTCCTGCTCAGGCCTTGAACATTGTTGCAGACTGTCTTCCAATCTCCAGCTGCTGAGCAAACTGGGAGTAGAATGGGTACCTCTGCAAGGCTCGCTTTCTCTCCCATTTCCAAAGCTGGCAGAATATTAACCACTCCCCAGACACGATCCTGGGAGAAGTCTTCATGGTTTTTGATGTGTGTGCACAATAAAATCACCTGGGAAGCCTCACCCAATCAATTATATTGGAATTTCTGGGGATGGGTTCTTGGCATCAGAATTTTAAAATATGTCTTAGAAGTGGTTGTAATATGCAACCAAGGTTGCAGAATAAAATTCTGGAACCCCTCAGTTCAGAAACATGAAACCAGAATATTCAACCAGGCACCTGACATTGAAAGAGGAATCACAAGGGAGACTGTTTCCGTTGTCCATGTGAGATGTAGGGTTAACTGCACACCATGTGACACTTTTACAATGTTCAGTAGACATGTCTAAAAACTAATCAGCTAGGCTGATTAGATATTCTCTCTCAGGGACTTGAAGGGGGACACAAAAGCTATGGCGGATGCCTGACCTGAAAGTTCAGGGTACGTTGGGGCGTGGGATCATTATGGTCACAGATTTGTCAGGTAGGGCAGACTTGGAGGAAGTTGGTCAGGAGAGGGAAGAGAATGAAAGAGCAGCTGGAGAAACAGAAGGACGACACAGGGGACACAAGCAGGGGAGG
This sequence comes from Leopardus geoffroyi, assembly GCF_018350155.1. Taxonomy (NCBI): domain Eukaryota; kingdom Metazoa; phylum Chordata; class Mammalia; order Carnivora; family Felidae; genus Leopardus; species Leopardus geoffroyi. The sequence goes on along the minus strand of NC_059331.1, from coordinate 157,464,988 downwards.
ATGGCCAGTCCCCACGGATGCCTTGACTCCTTAGCTTGCTGAGACAGTTGCAGTGCAATCTGGGAGAACCGTAAGTAGAACTCTGATTTAGAATTTTAAGTGAGAAGGATGCGGTTTCCTCTCAAGTCTTCAAGCCTGGCGTATACCTGTCTTGAATGCACTTGCTTTTTCTCTCTGTCACTCAAACCCCTAATCCTTTCTCAAGAACAGTTTGGATGTCATTCCTACTTGGCCTCCCAGAACACGCTACAATGCATACTCTGCTCCCTTAAATGAGATTTTGCTCATGCCTTTATTTATTCCTTTCCATGCTGAGTTATCATTTTCTACTTCCTTGTCTCCTCTACTAGATTTTGAGCTCTTTGAGGCTAGAGGTTGTATGTGACTTACATTTTTCATCAGTGTCTAATGCAGTTTTTGGCACATAGCAGTTGTGAATAGAAGCTTGAATTAATTGAATACATTCTTAAAGGTAAGATGGGCCTGAGTTTGTGGAACTTTCAGCTTCCTCATACACTCAGAAAAGGGTTAGTATACATAAAAATCTTTCTAGAATTCTACATTGTAAACTTCCAAGGAATTTGTCCGGTAAATTCTTATGTAAAATATCTAATACATAAATAAAATAAATAAAATAAAATAAAATAAAATAAAAAATAAAATAATAAAATAAAATAAAATAAAATAAAAAATATAAAATAAAATAAAATAAAATAATAAAATAAAATAAAAATAAAATAAAATAAAATTAAAATAAAATAAAATAAAATAAAATAAAATATAAAATATCTACTAAAAACCCTTAGCAGGAAATTCTCCCCTTCGGTCTTTAAACATCAAGCCTTCACAGAAAATTTAAGAGAACTAAGACATAAGAATAAGATTAGTTTATAAACTGAACCTATTTTGTTATTTAATGGTACTGTGCCTGTACAAATGAATTAGCCGAATAATTACAATGAGCCATTTAGCTTAGCTGCCGCCAAGATAGGATTTTGAAATGCAAACTTAACTGCTGTTATAGTGACGCCTTGATTTGAATTTCATCTGCTGTTGTGTAAATACTTAACACCTGCAATCAAAAGGGAACCATATTTTGCCTACCTTCCTGAGCCAATTACATGAGGCCTGTGGCTATATATGGAGCTCCATGGACATCCTATAAACCTCATATTATAGAAGTATTTTTTGTGTGCGACCCCTGATCTATGACTTTGGATGCATTCAATAAGGAGTAATGGACTCTGTGCTACAATCCATCACTGGCTGGTCAGACAAATGTGAACCGAGAGCATTAAAAAAAAATTTAAGCTTTTTCTGCTATTAGCAAAATATGTCCTTTATTCCCATTGCTCACTCCCATTCTCCTCACCTTCCCTACCAGCAAGCAGTCCCTCTGATCTCCTCAGTGTCTATTTTCTGCATGTGTTCTTGGAAAACACATAATGATGATTTGTATGCAGATGCTTTTATTTTTTCTTAAAAAAATTTTTATTTTGAGATAGCAGTAGATTTACGTGAATTTGTATAAAATAGTGCAGAAAGATTCCATGTACCCTTAACCCAGTTTCCTCCAATGGTAACATCATAAAGAAACTAGTACATATCACAACCAGAATATTGACATTCATAGTTAGGATAGGGAACATTTCCATTAGCAGTTGTGTAATCACATGGCACCTGAAGTCAAGATGGAACTATATTTTGTATATCTACCTAGCCAATTATGGGTTTCTTATGACTGTATCTGGAATTCCATGCGCATTGTATGAAATTCAAATCGATGTTCACATTAAAGTTCAACCAGGATATTGACTTAGACAGTTAAGATACAGAACATTCCTATCCCCACAAGGATCCCTCATGCTGCTTTTGCTTAGTCATACCTACTTCCATCCTCTCCACCCCTTTCTTAAACCCCTGGCAAACCCTAATCTGTTCTCCATTTCTGTAGTTTTTTATCATTTCAAAAACGTTATAAAAGTGGAAGAATCATGTAGCATATAACCTTTGGGGATTTGGGGATTAGCTTTTTTTTTTTTTTTTTTTTTTTTGCATTCGACATAATTCTCTGGAGATTCATGCATGTTGTGTGTATTGGTAGATTTTTTTTTTAATTGCGGAGTAGTCTTCCACAGTGTTGATAGATTACCATTTGTTTAACAGTTTACTCTGAAAGACATCTGGGTTTCCAATTTTTAGCTACTTTAAATACAGTTACTGTAAACATTTGTGTACAGGCCTTTGTGTGAACATCTCTTCATTTCGCTAGGATAATACCTAGGAGTGAACTGCTGAGCCCCATAGTAGTTGCATGTTTCCTTTTTAAAGAAACTGCTAAACTGTTTTCCGAGTGGCTTCATCATTTTACCTTCCCACCAGCAATGTATGAGTGATGCATTTTCTCCACATCCTCACCGGTATTTAGTGTTGTTACTATTTTAACTTTAGACATTCTGATAGGTAAATCTATGAGATTTTATATCCCATTGTGGTTCTATTTTTCCAATAGCTAATTTTGTTGAAAATCTTTTCATGTGCTTTTTTTTTTTGCCATCTTTATATCCTTTTTTGATTGAATGCCTCTTTATGCCTTTTGCCTATTTTCTAACAGGACTGTTTATGGTTTTAATGTTGAGATTTGCTAGTACTTTATATATTCTGGAGAATAGCCTTTTCAGATATGTAGTTTGCAAATATTTTCTCTTTGTCCCTATCTTGACTTTTCATCCTCTTAATAGAGTCTTACAAAGTAAAAATTTTACATTTTGGTCAAATCCAACTTATCAGCTTATCAACTTTAACTTTTATGGATTTTGATTTAGTGTCAAGTTTAAGGGCTCTTTTTGCCTAGCCCTAGCTCTTAAAGATTATCTCCTCTGCTTTTTAAAAATATTTTATAGTTTCATGTTTTACATTTAAGTCTATGATCCATTTTGAATAAATTTTTGTATAAGGTGTGAGACTTAAGTCATGGTTACTTGTGTTTGTTTGTTTGTGGCTGTCCAATTGCTTGCTCCAACACCAGATACTTGAAAAAGCTCTCTTTTCTTCAGGAAATCACTTTGTATCTTTGTAAAACATCAGATGGGCATATTTGCATGGGTTTATTTCTGGGTTCTGGGTTCTGTTTTACTGATCTGTGTCTACCACAATGCCAATATCACATAGGCTTTTTTTTTTTTTTTAATACTACACAGTGTTGATTTCTATAGTATCTAATAAGTCTTGAAATTGGGTAGATCCATTCTTTGAGCTGAAATTGGGTAGATCCATCCAAAATTGTTTGAGCTATTCTAATTCCTTTGCTTTCCCATGTAAATTTTAGAATAATATTGTTGATATCTGTAAAAAGAGAAAAGAGTTGCTGGAAATTTGACAGGATTTGTGTTAAATCAATTTAGAAAGAATTGACATCTTTGCTGTGTTGAGACTTTCCACCATGAATACGGCATGTCTTTCTGTTTGTTTAGATCTTTTTGATTATTTTCATCAGTGTTGTGTAGTTTTCAGCATACAAGTCCTGTAAATATCTTATCTTGTTAGGTTTACACCTATATATTTTACTTTTTAAAGAAATTATACATGCACAATTTCATTGATTCCTTCCTGATATACATGACTTTTATTGCCTTTTTATATTGGTTTATAACTTCTAATGTTGAATAAGTGACGATGAGAGCAGACATCCTTGTCTTGTTCCCAACCTTAGGGACAAAGCATTCAGACTTTCACCAGTAAATATAATGTTAGCTGTAGGATTTTTCTGTAGCTTCTCTTTATCAAGTTGGGTAGTTTTATTCTATTTCTATTTTTCTGAGAGTTTTTTTAAAATTATAAATGAATGTTGAATTGGTCAGATGTTTTTTTCTACACTGTTTGGTATGACAATGTGATTTTTCATCTTTTGCTTGTGATGGGCTACATTGATTTTGAATACTGAATCTGCTTGGTATCACTGGAATAATCCTCACTTGGTTATGGTGATAATTCTTTTTACATATTGCTGAATTGTTTGTTAATATTTGTTAAGGATTTCTGTGTGTATATTCAAAGGCATATTTGTTTGTAGTTTCCTTTTTTGCATTATCTTTATCTGGTTGTGGTATTAGGGTAATATTAGCTTCATAGAATGCATTAAGACAAATTCCCTTTCCAGATAGAAAGGAAGAGGTTATGTAGAACTGACATTAATTCTGCTCTAAATATTTGGTAGAATTATCCAGTTAAAGTATCTTGGCCTGAAGATTTCTTTTTAGAGAGTTTTAAAATTATGACTTTACCTTTCTTGATAGTAATGGGGTATTCAAATTACCTTTTTGTATGGGATGGCTTGTGCTAGTTTGTGTCTTTTGGGGAAGTGATTTCTTTTGTATAAGCTGTCAAATCTTTGCGTGCAGAGTTGTTCCTAGTACTTTCTTATTATCCTTTTATGTGTTCAGTGTCTATAGTAATATCTCTTCTTTCATTCCTAATGTTGGTAGTTTATATCTTCTCTTTTTCTCTCTTATCTGTATTGTTAGAAGTCTGTCAGTTTTACTGATGTTTTTCAAAGAACTAGACCTTTGTTTCATTGGTTTTTTTTCCTGTTGTTTTTCTGCTTTCAATTTTATCAATTTCTGTTCTTAGGTTATTTTCTTCCTTCTTTTGCTTTCAGTTTATTTTACTTTTTTTCTTTTCTGTGTTCTTGAATTGGGAGCTTAGATTTTCGATTTAAGACTTTTCCTCTTACCTAACATATTCATTTTTAATGTTATAAAAATTTTCCTCTCAACACTGCCTTAGCTGTGTGTCTTGTATCTGTTTTTTTTTTTTTCTGTTTCTATTAGCATCTCTGGAGGGTTTGAAAAAATAAGAGTATATGTAGAGATACAGTTGACACCATGTCCATCAACAGCAGATGCTTCTGATAGCTGTCCTCTGGTGTTTGTCCTGAAGTAGTAACACAGAATTATCTGCTTAGAAAGGTATATCTTCTTTATGAGAAGGCTAAGTATGAAGATACGTGAGATATATAATCTAGGTGATGCTGTAATAACAAACATCATAAAAATGCAAATGGGCAAACATACCAAAAGTTTCTCACCTGTGTAAAGTTCACTGTAAGCCCAGGGCAGCTATCTTCTCTCTGGCCGTGGCTCAACATTTTAGGCACCTTTAATGTGCATCTCCATCCAGTTACATGCCTCCGTAGTCAATGTGGAGAAGAGCAGACATGGAGTCTCTCAAATGCTTCTGCTACAATTGACTCATGACATTTCTATTCATATGTGACTGGCCAAAGCTAGTCATATTATCATGCCCACATTCAAGGTGGGAGAAGAGTGTGTGCATGTGTATGTATGTGAGAGAGAAAGAAGGTGTGTGTGTGAGAGAGACAGAGAGACAGAGAATTCTAATATGCATCTTGTTAGGCAATTGTATACATATTACAGTGCATATCACTTTTTTAATGTTTATTTTATTTTGAGAAAGAGAGAGAGAGAGAGAAAGCATGCAGGTGAGAGGCAGAGACAGAGGGAGAGAGAGAATCCCATGGGATTCGACATGGGGCTTGAACCAATGAACTGCGAGATAATGACCTAAGCTGAAACCAAGAGTCAGATGCTTAACTGACTGAGCCACCCAGGCACCCCAGTGCATATTACTTTTAACTTATACAACGTCTTTGTGAATATTTATTGCCTTCAATTGTACAAAATAAGGATTAGAAGTTCAAAGTAATAAATTGTAAAGTCAGAATTTGAACTCGCTTAAGGCTATCTGACTTCAACATTCATGCTTTCTTTTTAACATATACAGTGATAAGCAGCCTATAATGCTAAATCCAACATCTCTATTAATTCTGCTTTGTTTGAACATTTGGAATAGTCTAGGATGATGAGAAAATAATCCAAATAAATCACCCTGGATGGAGGCAGTTGAATATTACAGAAGAGTTCAGTTTAACAAATTTATAGTTGGCCCCTTCGGTGCCATCAGGCACCAGGAAAGCTCATAGTCTAAAAGACATGTAAACTAATAGATACACTTAGTATGTGATACCATAGAAATTTACAGAGTGCCATAGAAATACTCCAGTATTCATCTAATAACAATTGATGGGAGAAGAGTCCAGGTAGGCTTTTTGGAAAAGATGTTGTCTGAATGAAGTCTTTTAGACCTCAGTTATCTCTATTTTGGGGCTGATATCACTGATTATCTCCTGCTCTACTACTCCTTCTCCCTGTAACCGATCGCTCTCCTGAAAAATCCCCTTCACTCATTGAAGACTTTGGCGTCCAGCTGAGAATTATCTCTTTGACCCTCGCTTATGTCGTCCGTCATTCCAGGTAACTTCTATGTCTGCGTCAATAATCCATTAAACATCTTGGCCTCTCTTGATCGCAGCTCTGTTTACTTCTACCTAAGCTCCCCTCCAATGACTTGCTTCCTCTGTTGTCATTAAGTATTCAGAAAGGTGGATATTCAACTTATAGATTCAAGTCTGTAGAATTTACCATTATAATCCTGCTGCCAGTTAGCTGGCCATTCGGATCCTGTCCTCTTCTACCTTTTTTTTTGAACCCCCAATTTATTATTCTAAACAGGTACCTGTGGGGCAGAAGGACAGAGGGGTTTATGAGGAAGGCTGAAGCTTGAGGGTGTGGCCCCTACAGAAGCATACATTTATTTAGAGACTGCAAGCAAGAAAGATGAGGGAGTTGATGAAGAATTTAATCTGTGAACTGTAGGGGCTGTGGTAGTTTCGATTTCAGTTCTTTTTTTTTAATGTTTATTTATTTGGGGGGGGGGGAGGAGAAGAAAGAGGGAGACAGAGGATCTGAAGCAGGTTCCGTGCTGTGAGCACAGAGCCCAATGTGGGGCTCAAACTCATGAACCATGAGATCATGACCTGAGCTGAAATAAAGAGTTGACAGCTCAACTGACAGCTATCCAGGCGCCCCTCAGTTTCACTTCTTTACACTATAATCTTCTGAGTTGCTTACCTAGTCCAACCTTAAATGGTTTTTGCTCTGGCTAGTTAAAATGGCAAAGGAATGCATAACAAATTATCAAAGAATGAGCAATAATAAACAGGCAGTACAAATTGTGTTTTTAAAATTTAGACCACACCTCCCTAGAGAAGAATGGGGTGAAGTTCCCCATACTGTCTCAGCTGCTAAGTGAACCTAGAACTGAACTGAAAGCATATTCTATTTAAAAGTTTTTTTTAATGGTTATTTATTTTTGAGAGACAGAGAGACAGAGCATGAGTGGGGGAAGAGCAGAAAGAGAGGGAAACACAGAATCTGAAGCCGGCACCACGCTCTGAGTTGTCAGTGCAGAGCCCGATGCGGGGCTTGAATTCACAAACCGTGAGATCATGACCTGAGCTGAAGTTGGATGCTTAACTGACTGAGCCACCCAGGCGCCCCTATTTTTAATATGACATTTGTAATTAAACAAAACTGAAGAATAATCATTGAATCTAGGAAAAAAGTTTTCCATGTTGAAAGCTGATGCTTTGAAAAGAGTAAATTAATAAATAGAGAATGAGGGCAGAGATGGGAAATTTCCTGGTTCTCTGCAGGCATCTTCTGCACATGTCCAAGGGGCTAGGGGATCAGTCCTCAGGTTCTTTGTCATTTCTAATTGGAATCAACACCTGGGGCACCTGGGTGTCTCAGTCGATTAAACATCGAACTTTGGCTCAGGTCATGATCTCACAGTCTGTGGATTCGAGCCCCTTGTTGGGATCTGTGCTGACATCTCAGAGCCTGGAGCCTGCTTCAGATTCTGTGTCTCCCTCTCTCTAACCCTCCCCTGCTCATGCTGTGTCTCTCTCTCTCTCTCTCTCTGTTAAAATATAAATAAACATTAAAAAAAATTTTTTTTTAAAACCAATGATTTTCCAAAACGGTAACTGTCATTTTCTTTGGGAAGATGTATAACATCATATTTACTTCTATCTTCTGGTAATCAGAAAAAGCACAAGTTATTTCTAAAAGAAATTTTCTTTTTTCTTGTTAACATGTTAACTACCATCAGTCGTAGACATCTTGGTCTTGACTTCGGTGGTTTTAGACAAATAGAAAGGGGATAGAGAAGAGAAGTGCTATCAGAACTCAGAAGCTTGGGGTAAAAGACTCACATGTGAGTGTGACAAAAAATGCCTAAATTCTATAAGTGGTGAGAGAGGAGGTAGGGAGGTGGGAGGCAATGGTTCACACATAGCTCCTTTGTGCAAGGAGAAAATAGGTGGCTGGAAAGGTAACTGTCAGATAATTTTTTATTTCCACTCCTACATGAGGAGGGTGGTAGAGTATCAACAGGCCCTTTATATTTATAAGACATTTGTGAATTTTGCTCACAATCATGGTCTTCTTATCCATAGCTTGTACTTTTATGGGTTGAACCTAAATATCCTGAACTAAAGCTGCTATTGCCTTCAACTCCTGAACTTCCCATTTATTTCTAAGTGTATTTCCTACATAATGTTCAATTATTTGCTAGGAAGCTACAGTCAGACACACAGAATTTTGCTGTGATAAGTGTTTAGCATCCTTTTGGGAAAGGGTGCTACAGCAATTTTGCTGCAAGGCTGTAATATATGGTGATAATGATGCTTCACTCCTTTAGAAATGGTACCAGGGGCCGATCCCTGAGAGCAGAGTGCAGAGCTGCCGAGGCCTGCCTCTTTAGGAGGTTCTATGGATTGCTTGGGATGAGTAAATGTTTAATGAGCACTTTATTCTCATTACAGGGTAATGTTGGATATCTAAGAACAACAGCATACCAACTCCTTTGTTAATTCTCATCGATTTATAATTTCCTTCTAATTGTATTTTCTTCTTTCTTCCCAGTCTATATTAAAGTGAGTTTGACTTGGGCACCTGGGTGACTCAGTCGATTAAGCATCCAACTCTTGACTTTGGCTCAGGTCATGACCTCACAGTTCATGGGATTGAGCCCTGTGTTGGGCTCTATGCTGAGAGAGTGGCGCCTGCTTGGGATTCTCTCTCTCTTCCTTTTCTCTCTGCCCCTCCCCTGCTCGCACATGCTCTCTGTCTCTCTCTTTCTCAAAATAAATAAATTAAATAAACAAACAAAAAAAGAACTCCTGTGGTTTGCCTCCATCTCTGTTTTTATTTTATTTTCCTTCCTTTCCACTATGTTCATGTGTTGTGTTTCTCAAATTCCACATGAGTGAAATCATATGATATCTGTCTTTCTCTAACTTATTTCACTTAGCATAATACACTCTAGTTCCATCCATGTTGTTGCAAATGGCAAGATTTTATTCTTTTTCATACCGAGTAGTATTCCATCATATAAATATACCACATCTTCTTTATCCATTCATCAGCCAATGGACATTTGGGTTCTTTCCATCATTTGGCTATTGTTGATAGTGCTGCTATAAACATTGGGGTGCATGTGCTCCTTTGAATCAGCATTTTTGTATCCTTTGGATAAATACCTAATAGTACAAAGTTCCATATTTCAGACCATTTCAGCCCTCAGAGTTCATAATCAATACTTGGTTTGTACAGATCCTAAGTTGCCTAACTTTTGTATTCATGGAGACTATGAGAGTGGTCTGTATTCCTATCAAGAATTATATCAGGCAAGAATGATGTGTAGGCCTCAGCAAAGATAATATTTCAAATGGTGGGAGAGAAACAGAGGAAAGAAAAGGAAAATTTGTATGTAGATCAATTTGGATGATTAAGCTTTTTATCTTCAAAACACATCAAGTTCTTTACAATGAAAGGGAATTAGAAGTCTTGCCTATTTGCCTTCATAATTTGATTCTATTTTAACATCAAACTTCAATAGTCCTAATGTCTTAACAATAATTGTTACATCAGTTGAGAATTACTGTCATGGAAGCTAATGCAAAAAGGAAATCCAAGTGGATGATAAAACAAACTGTTATCGGATCACATCGTGCAATCAAGATAATCTAATAAATAGTTTCTGAAACACTGAAAAAAAATGAACTCCTTAAAAAAAATAAAGTGGGCTTGATTCCTGTGGAATCTAAGTCCTAAATGCTAAATGGAAGATCAAAATGAAATGATATTAGCAGTTAGGATTTTATGATAATGGAGAGAGACTGGTGAGTTGTTTTATGTGTGGTCGGATGTGAGGTGTGGGAAGACGGGGTGCAGCATTCCTGGGGGGAGCAAATGACTAAGTAGCAGGTCCAAGGAGAGAGAGGCTGTCATGATATAAAGGGTAACTAATTTGCTTGAATAACAAGAAAGATTCTGCTGGTGTGTGGAATGGGAGCACGGGTGAGGGATGTTGTTGAATCAGGGGGTGTTAAAGAGGCAGATATAACAGAGCTTCTGCCACTGTGAGGTTTGTGAATTTGATCGGAGGCTAATATGGAACCTAAATCAGTTTTGAGATGGTGATGCTGCTGTGTTACTTGGGGTCAAACCAATCATCGTAGGTGAAAGATTTAGGGTCCAAAGGGGAAGTTAGTATCGTGTGTGTGTGAGTGTGTGTGTGTGTGTGTGTGTGTGTGTACACACAGATGCACAGATGGAAGAGTGGTCATTGGGCAAGACTATTATTTCAGAAGGGGGGAATATAGAAAGGTATGTTCCATCTCAGAGAAGATCATTACTTCCAGTTACTTCTTTAGGCTCTAAATCCTCCAGAATGTAGAGTAATTAGCACCATGAGAATCGGAGCATAAAAACTGCACCCATTCATGCGCCTATCTCCACCATCCCCGGCTCTCTGAAATTCCTGAGGTAGCATTACCATGACGTTCACCTGACTACCAAGTATTCCCCTCAAAGGAGGCCAGAGATTGACCAAACCATACCCAAATAGCCCTAAATCCAAGATTCTCTTCCAGGCAGATTTTTCACCCTATTGGCTTGGGATATTTTCTATTGCCTATACAACAGAAAGGGGAAAGACATCAAAAGGGCGATTTTCTTTTCCTAAAACAATGCCCTACAATTCTCCATTTCTCTTCTCTACAGGTTATCCAACCATCTACCAACCCCCAGGAAGTGCAACAAACTCAGAATCTGCTCACAGGGAAAACAGCAGAAGGAAAATATAGGAAGAGTTTACATACAGGTGGGATAAAGTACAAGTGCCTCCTGTTTACTAAGTACAAGCTTGCAGAGGTAGACAGTCCCTGGTGGACTCTCCCGATTTCATTCTCCCTTTAGCAGCTCTGGGGTCATTCATTTTTCTGGTTAGGACATCTCACCCTCACACTCAGAAGAGTTGCTTTACCTGTTCATGTATTCTCTCTATTGCTTTCACTCTTTGCCCAGCCGTCACCTCCTCCCAAATCAATGAGAAAAAAAGTGTTTCCCGCCAGAGCTGCAAATACATCCATGAGCTCTGCCCTGAGATGTTTCCTCAGACTTTTGAGCAGTGTCTCATCAGATTCTGGGCACTCTGAGCAGTTATTTATGTTCTGTTTGCCAAGTACCCTATCTGAGTCACCACACACCAGAATCTCTCCGGTGGGTTTTCTCCATTTCTTCTATCATTCTGTGTTTGGTGTTTTTCTTACAGGATGATTAGCACAGTAAATCCACTTCACTCAGCTCTTTCGGTGTTCTTTGTGATGACTTTCTAAATCCAGTTCCTTTAAACACAGTCTCCAAGCCCCCAGTGTCTCCACCTTACCTCAATCTGTCTCTACCACTATTCCCTTGGTCTCAGAAGGGTCACTGACAGCTTCTAAATACAAATACGTTATAAAACTGCTTATAAGTGATTTGAAAATTCAAAACCCTTCTCCATTTTTGCTGCACTTTATCATTTGAACATTAAAGGTTTGTTGGTTGTGCCTGTCACCATATTTAACATGAACTTAACCAGGTATTTGCAACTCCAGCACAAAATAAACTTACTTTCCCCACAGATTGGGGAAAAGGATGAGAAGTCTAGAAAAAGAGAGCAACAGATATCTCACAGAAACATGACTGTCATACCTCCTTTATTTTTTAAAAATTATTTATTTAAGCAATCTCTACCCCCAAAGTGGGCCCCCAATTCACAACCCCCAAGATCAAGAGTCTCATGCTTCTCTGACTGAGCCAGTCAGGCACCCCTGTCATATTTCCTTTAAATTCTACCTTCATATCCTTTCTTTCAGAGCTTAGAGACTTGTACATGGGACTTTATCCTGGGATCAGTCTTTGAGATAGATGTACTGTATATTTTTTCCCAAAAAATTCTTGTGTGAATTCACTATGCAAATAGAAGTTCACCAAGCTTGGTATATTTGCCTTACAGATAAATGGGGAACATATTCTGTAAAACAGATCTTTGGATGGGAAGATCTATATCAGGTGATGGGGAGTTAAAAGAGCAAAAAGGATGAAGAGGGGACTGAGAGAAGAGAAACAAAATAGAAAAAGGAAAAGAGGATGGAGAATGAAGAAGAAAAGGCAAGGAACATGGGAAGCCTGGCAGGGAATTCTGATTATCAACAGTACACCCCAAAGTAGGATTCCTAGTGAAAAATCAGTGAGTGTATTATTACATGCAATCCAAAGCCATGTCATTGTATGTGTATAGAATGTGATATCTAGGTGCAACTGTTCTGTATCTTCTGGATATATGTAAAACTTAATAATGGAAAAATTGGAAGTTCCTCTTTGATTCTGCCAAGAAAGTCCAAAGAGATCTGGAATAAGAGAACTGTATTAATGAGGAAGAATTTGAGAAAAGTTGGAGAAAGAGAAAATGTTAAGTCTCTAGTAGCTGTTAAATACCAGGATTGAAAAGCTACACTGGAGAACACCTGACTGGCTTAGTGGGTAGGGTATGTGCCTCTTGTTCTCAGGGTCATCAGTTCAGGCTTCATGTTGGGTGTAGAGTTTACTTAAAAAAAAAGAAAGAAAGAAAAAGAAAACCTACTCTGTTCTTCCGATGAAATGGAGGAGGACATCCATAAATGACTTCTCAGTGGTTATCCCCACTTCTTAGGGTGGGGTTGAGGGTGGTCTACAGTCTTTGGTTGGGGTGTAGCAAGCATAGAGAAGCCTTCCCATGGGCATATATCATGATCTTGCCTTCGCTTCCTGCACTGTATGTCCTCTTAACATCATGGCCTTAACAGCATCATGTCTACACATTTCCTTCTTAAAAATGTTATTAGAGGGGCGCCTGCGTGGCTCAGCCGGTTAAGCGTCTGACTTCAGCCTAGGTCATGATCTCGTGGTTCACGAGTTCGAGCCCCGTGTCGGGCTCTGTGCTGACAGCTCGGAGCCTGAAGCCTGCTTCCGATTCCGTGTCTCCCTCTCTCTCTGACCCTACCCCCATTCACGCTCTGTCTCTCTCTCTCTCAAAAATAAATAAACGTTAAAAAAATGTTATTAGATTCCCCTTTTGTTGCATGGGTTCGGGGAAGTGTACTCTCCTGCTTCTCCTTAGTTACGCTCCTGATTTCTAACCCCTGGGAAGGTAAGAAGCATGTGGGACATTCTTTTCAAAAGCTGCAACCTGGGCCACATTGTTTCTTATTGTTGGGCTCCATCTGCATAGCAGTTAATTCAAATAATAGAAGTTAATAAACTGCTCTGATGACAGAAGAACTTTAGCTGAATATGAAGAGATCTGGGGACAAAGAGTAAGCTTAGCTTAGCCATTGAATCCAATTAGACTTGCCTCAGAATTCAGTGCTTAAAGCTTTGGTGATTCCAATCACTCTCATCTGCCATCTTCCCAAGACTGACACTATCCCTCATTCAGCTCTCTGTTGAGTTATCTTCTCCCTGACAACCTACATCACTCCTTCCCCTTATTTGGTTTTATTTTCTTTTCACCTCTTATCATTACTTTAAATTTATTATAGATTTGGTTACTTATCACCTGTGACCTTCATTATATTGTTAGCTCCATGCAGGGAAGAATTTGTCTTGTTCACTGCTCTATGTTGGGTACCTAAAATAGCACCTGGTACATGGTTGACGTTTGATAACTCTTTATTAAAGGAAGAAAAGCACCTGGCTACTCTTTACCAAGGTTCTAGGAGATCCTTTTTTTACTTAGTATGTCCTTTGATTCCAGATTTAAAAACATATACACACACAGTATGATTTTATTTTATTTATTTTTTTAGAGTATGCGCACGAGAGGGTTGGAGTGGAGAGGGGCAGAGGGAGAGAAAGACTCTTAAGCAGCCTCCAAACTCAGTGCAGAGCTCCACACAGGGCCTGATCCCACAATCCTGGGATCATGACCTGAACCTAAATCAAGAGTCAGATGCTTAACTGACTGAGGCACCCAGGCATACCCCTCCCACCCCCCACAGTATATATCTCCAATAAAACTCACGGTTTTGGCTTTTCCTGTGTTCATCTCAGCACATCTTTAGTGTGATGTCTTTCTCCCTCTCTACCTCTATTGATGAATCCACCCAAAAGATACTCTCTGCTCTCAAGCTGTTTCTAGCTGATTTATCCCTGTTCAGGTAATGTATCCCAAGATTTCAAAAATATTATTTAATTTTGTTCTTTTCTCTTATTTGAGCATACAATCAACCAACTTAGGTTCAGTGAACTGTGGATTGAAGCTAAAAGATGCCCCATTCTTACCATGCCTAATGATGACCAACTTTGTTTTGTTTGATTACATTTATGAGACTTACACTTTTTTTCTTAAGTTTATTTATTTTCAGAGAGAAAGAGAGTGTGAATATGAGTGGGGAGGGGCAGAAAGAGAAGGAGAGAAAGAGAATACAAGCAGGCTCCATGCTACCAGCGTGGAATCTGACATGGGGCTTTATCCCATGAACAGTGAGATCATGACCTGAGCTGAAATCAAGAGTCAGACACTCAACTGACGGAGACACCCAGGTGCCCCTGAGACTTATACTTAAAAAAAAACACAGGCATCATTACTTTTCATTTTCAATTTTCACTTTTTATTATTTTTCATTAAGATACTTAAATAATAGCACAGACAAAACTGAATATTTAGGTGGCAGGGGATGCCATATGTGATACTTGAAATGTTCATAGATGAGCAAATATATGAATTCAGCAGTGTGAAAGGTGAATTAGGTATGCCAGCATAGAATGTGCACAAGGTCGTGTACTACAAAAGTCTAAAGTACACAAATCAAAGATCATCTGTTCTTTGCAGTTTGGGGTTCAAACCCAGGTACCACGAAGTAGGTGTGTGTCCTAGAGTAAGGGCTTCCTCTGTACCATCAGCAGAGAAATGAAAACCTCAGAAACAGCTATTCACAGGGTTGTTTAAAGAATCAAATGAGACAATGCCTGTGGGAGGCACGTGGTAAAGGTGTTATTGCTATGAGAGAGGCAAGGGACAAGGAAGAAGGACTATGTAATTTCCTGAGTCCTTAGGCACTGGAGGTGATGCATGTCCTTGGCTGAGTGGAAAAGCCAGGGAAGCTGGTCTTGCTGATAAAGAGATATAAAATACCTTTGGCTTTGGTATTGACGACAATGGAATCATAACTCTATTAGTGTTTCTTTGCCATAGTTTTTCATTTCTTCATAAATTTATGTAATATACAAAATTACAAATACTATGTGTGCGTGCATATGTATAATTACTATTTCATAACTGTAAACAGGTCCTCAGTGTTTCATTTTGGTTTCAGTTAATATCTTTCTGTAGTGACCATGGCCATGATTCCTTCATCAGTGGGTCCCCCTCCCGCTCAGGAATGTACGTTTAGATTTTGAGTCCCCTGTTATATGTGGGCAAACTGAGGCCCTGAGAGAAGATGCTCTGAAGATTATTCTTAAGCAGGAGAGTGAACCCCACTCAATATCTTGATGCTCGGGTCCTGGTGATTCCTATTTTTTAAAAGAAATGTTTTTACTTCAGCATTTCTCTGTTTTGGACCCTGTTTTTCCCTCCAGGGTGACCAGAGACAGGGAGATCTCTTAGCCCACTGTTTTTGCTCCTCTACTGCCTGTGTCTAAAACATCTGGTGCCCAGCTCCTTGTCCTCACTCTCTCTTCTCCTCACCCCCCCCCCCCCCCACAGAGCCCAGATCCTAGGACTATTGGGGCACACTGAGCTCTATGCCCACAGGAGACAGGAGAGAGTGAGAGAATAGTCAGGGTTCCCCAGGAGGCCCCTGTGGACTCACAGTAGCCTGCCTTTTCCCTCGAACTCACGTTCCCCAAACTGAGTATGATGCTGGGATGTGCCCAAGTGTCCAGCGGAGACAGCTGCTCCTTGGGAACCACTATCATGCTCCTATTCAACCCTGCAGGAGCACACCATCAGCGTGTGTGAGAAGGGCTGGAGGCTTCCACCTTTCCCAGTGCCTTTTGGTTTCAGATCTAACACCAGTAGTGCCTAAAGAGCAGGAGGAAGGGGATATGGAGAAAGGGTCCCAGGTAAGGTGGAGTGTTTCCGTCCTGGTGTTGTGTTATCTTCATTTACTGCAGACTGCCCCAGAGGTCCTAGGTTTGGAAACTGTGCCTACAGAGAGTTTGGGGGGGACCTCTTGGCTCCATTCAACCCATTTCACTTGCCTTGTTGTCCCCTGTGTGCCACCCACCACTGCCGAATCTTGCATCTGGACCTGGGTGGCAGGATGAGACCTACCATTGGTAAGAACCCTACCTTTCCCTCAGCCTCTTTCATGCTCCTTTCATTGCCATCACAGCATTTGTCACGGGTTGTCATTTAAAACTTATTTATTGTCTGTTTTTTTTCAACTTGGCTGTAAGGCCTGGAACTATTTTGTTCACCACCATATCCCTTGAACACCAACAGTATCTGACACTGTCAATCATATTTTTCTGAGTGAATGAGTGCATGAATGAATGATTTGAGTTTCCTGTGTCCTCTTGCACACTGGGCTATTGCTGATTTCAGTGCAGCAATGAATCCCATGACAGGACCCCACTCCCTGCCTTGGCCTCATTCTGTTCTCCCTCTTGGGGAAGACCTAGGGGTCTTCTTCCAACCCTCCTTCTGCCCCACCCTAAGAGATCCGGGTTCAAGGGAAGCTCTGTCTAGGTTCCTTCTTGATGCATCTCTGTCTTCTTTTTGAGCCTTTAATTCTTGCTGCCAGCCGGTCTGGCCCGTGTGCTGTTTAGTCTGTGCCCTCCCTCTGTCACCTGCCCTTGCAAAAGCCTGTGAACCATAAGGCGATATTCAGTGACTTTCTCTGCTTGCCCCTCTGTCCCCTTCCTCACCCCTGCTCTTTCATTCCCTCCAGAAGCTCGGCGTGTCCCATGACACTGGTGACCAAAACCACTGGTACAAACAATCAGGGTGATGGTAGGCTAACCCCTCTGAATTCCAAGTTGTTAAAGAAAGAGTTATTTCCAGGGTGGGAAAGTTGTTTCAAAAGTCGAAAAGCATGGGGCACCTGGGTGGCTCAGTCGATTAAGCATCCCACTCTTGATTTCAGCTCAGGTCATAATCTCATGGTTCATGAGTTCAAGCCCCATGTCAGTCTCTGTGCTGACAGTGTGGCACTTGCTTGGGATTCTCTTGTCTCCCTCTCTCCCTGCCTCTCTCTCGCCCTTCCTCAAAAACAAACAAACAAACAAACAAACAAATATTTAAAAAGTCAAAAAGCATAGGAATAATTCAGTCAGAAGAACTGAGAGGGTTGATGTGGAGAGACAGTAAGATGCATAACAAGGCAGGGGGGATTTCAAACAGGTTTCATGTCTCTGGGGGGTTATTATAAAGAGACAGGTGAGCTCTCTACTAGGTGACACTGTAACAGAAATCTGAACAGCAAAACCTACAGCACGAAGAATTTGGATAGGGATGAACAGGATCTCTTACCAGAGAGAATCTTTACCATAAATGTGTGAGGGAAACTGAGAACATACCAGGGAGTCCAGACGATCGAGTACAGGTAATGTGTGGCCCAGTCCAAAGCATGTGCTGCATAGCCAACCAAAGCCTTGGCCAGCCAACTTTGTGAAGGTTAAAGCTGCCATTGGCCTGTTTTGATGGGACACTGCATTGTCTTCTGATTGGAGAAACCAGGAGGATGTGAGACCCCTAGGCCTGAGAAAAGATGTATTCTGTAGCAAGGGAGGGAGCGGGATGCTCCAAGGGGTATCGCAGAGGCTGCACTGAGGAAAATCTGCTCTGCAGCAGACCCTGATGCAGAGGAAAGCTAGTTCTATGTTCAAGTTGAACCTTACCTATGTCAGTTTTGCCTGTGTTAAACAATCAGTTTTGACAAATAAGAACTTGAGATGTAATATTATTCAATAAGTACATCAGGTCCTAAAACATACTCCGGGGGGCCTGTCCTGAGCTGTGGGCCAGATGGCTGAGTTGGACTTGGGGAGGAATGGTGGCTCAGAGTCTGGAAGCAACATGAGGGAGATGGTAGTCCATCATGGACAAAGGGGAGGGCACCAAGTTATCCAAGCTGAGCGGGGAGGCAAGATCTTGAACAGGAAGGGAAACGTCTGAGGGGAAATGTCCAGTAGGCTGGAGAGGGGTTGGTGGGAGGAAGGCAAGAGGGGTTTGGAGGAAGGTGTAATAATGGGGGCTGTGCTGGAGGCCTGTTTGTGAAGGACACTGCACTGAATGGAGTGTTCCTGACTTCAGAGTCACCTCTGAATCAACGTTTTCATCCCTGATTGCAGGACTTCAAATGTTTTAGACCGTGGAACTGCAGGATGCTATGTCACAGACACCTGTCAGGTAAGGAATATGTTGCCCTTCAGGTGGCAGTGATGGTGAATAAACCATAATAGGCCCATGGGTTGAATTTCTCATTCTTGCTCAGGCATTTATAACACCCGCAGAGTATGAGCCATGTCAATATGGGAGTGCACAGGGAGAGATCACAATCAGGAAGGTTGTCGTGGAGGAGCAACCCCCCTGTTTTTCAATGAGAGACACTGAAGCCCAACCCCCCTGTCTCTCAATGAGAGATGGAGTATTGAGGGCTGAACCCCTGACTGGTCCTGTGGTAGTGTTAGAGATCACGTTCGATCCTTTCTGCGGGGAAAGGACACCCTCCCTGTCTCCTACTCATCACTGCTAGTCAACAGCTGATCATGGGAACTTACTCTTTAATATATTGCTTAATTTACCATTTACTAAATACTTTCTCCATTTGCAAATGTAAGTAATAGGCTTTGGATTCTGTGTCCAGAAATTGATAGGGCACTGTGTTCAGAAATTTTGTAGATTCCATGTATTTGACATTGTGGTTAAACAAATAGGTACTTGAGTCAGAAAACCCTGGGTTCAAATCCCAGATGTACGTTTATTAACTTGGGACTTGGGACTGAGGTCCTTAAACATCCTGAGCCTCAGTTTTTATCACCTGTGATGTGGAGATAGCCACCGTCTCACAGCCTGGTTGCAGCACAGAAACCAGTGCATGGTGGCACTCAGTGAGTGGGGTCTCCCCATTCACCACTCCATGTCCACAATTCTGTGTCAAAATGCTTTGACAACTGAAAGTTCTTTCTAATCTTGTGTATATGCTTGCCTTAGAAGATAAGAGAAGGAGTAGATGTTGTTGTTGGTGTTTAAAGGAATTTTTCCCGATCACTGATCTGAACTTACCAGTGTGAGGCTCTTTGTAGCCTCTATCTGTTCTGTTAGGTGTGAATATTTATATATTTTGCTGGAGAAATAGTATTGTACAGTATTTGGTCACAGGGTGCTGCCTAGACCCTCTGGGAGTAGATTCTGAAACACACCTGGTCACATCTTCCTTTTTCTGATAAGAAATTGGCAGGTCATGATTGCCTCATTGCTGTCTGTTAAAGCCCACAATGCACACACACGAGTAATCATTAAAGAACATGCATTTCCATTTGTCAAACTTTTCTTCTCAGGACTTGGAATGAAAACTCGATAGAGGTACTCATTGATTTGTTTAGCTAAGATGTACTAAGTACATACATTGTGTAAGACATGTTGCTGGGTATTGGGAGGACTATGAAGATGACAAGAGAGCCCTGCCACTGAGAAACAGGTGTTTGGAAGAAGGCCGGCACAAGAATAACTATAATGCAAGGGAGACAGGCTAACTTCCACGGGTGGGAATTCCAGGAAGAGTGAGTTCACATCTGAATGGGGGATGAAACTTCATAAAGGAGGGATATTTGAGACAGTCCCTGAAGGGGACTTCATTCTTTACTCAAGGGGGTTGGTAAGAATTTGTCAGGCAATGATGGCAGGACAGGGTATTCCAAGCATAGAGAACAATAAGGAAGAATTTGTGAAAGCAGGGTGGAATTAACATTTGGAGAATAGCCAGTGGTCCAGTCTGGTGGTAGTGTGAAGTGTGTGGCAAGAAAGAGGTAAGGGTGAGGTTGGAGGGGTAGGTGGGTAGAGCTGTGTAAGGCTAGGATAGCCAGGAGGAGTATGTGCCTGACTTAGCAGATAAGAGAAGGAATAGATGTTGTTGTTGGTTTTAAAAAAGTTTCTTCTGATCACTGAAGTAATATGCATCTAAAGGAAAAGAATTTGGAAAACAAACAAGATGAAGATTGGTATAGATATAGATACACATTGAACTGTCTATAATCCACACCCAAGATCGCCCATTAGTGATTTAAAATACATCCTTCTAGCCTTTTACTGTATGGATACAAGGTAGATGGCTAACTAGTTTGATTAATTGATCTTGAGAGTAATGTATAAATGAAATCACATTGCCTTAGATTTTTACAAAAAGAGCCTGTGGACATAATACCTTAGAAACATAAATATAACAGTAGTATGTGGGTAGGTCAGATACAGAGAAATCTATAAATGAGAAAGCCATGGGGCGCCTGGGTGGCTCACATCAGTTAAGTGTCTGACTCTTGATTTTGGCTCTGGTCATGATCTCACAGTTCATGAGAGTAAGCCCTGTGTTGGTCTCTGTGCTGACAGTGCAAAGCCTGCTTGGGATTCTCTCCCTCTGTCCGTCGCCGACTTGTGCATGCGGTCTCTCTTTCTCACAATACATAAATAAACATTAAAAAAGGGGAAGCCATTAAGAATGCTGTTGCAGTGATTAAGAGCAAACAAGTTCTTGAACTTGGGGGCTGCAGGAAAAAGAAAGGGGGAGTGCAGGTTAAAAAAATATTTCTAAGGATGGCAGTTCATGTGGTTTAGAAGAAGGTAGGGAAAACCAGAGGTCCCTTCCAGATGACAAGCCTGGATGACTGGGGGATTGCAGAATGATGAACATGATCTGGGCTTTGGGGAAGGGGAGGATTATGTGTGTATTTTTATACATAGTATGTTGTGGTGGTTAGCAGACAATCAGAGATGTGGGTTGAGAATAAGAATGCAGATTTGAGATTCATTTATATTTTCAAGATTAAGGAAGAAGAGAGATTTCTGAAGGAGGAAATAGATGAGAGAAGAACACAAAGAGCAATGGCGTAATGTCTACATTTAGAAAGACCAGGAACCAGACAAGAAAAAGTCAAAATTGTTGGAGAACTTGGAGTGGGCAGTCCTTGTAGTCAAGGGTGGAAGTAGTTTCAAAAATGGGTTATTCATAGCCTGAAATGTCACGGAGACCGCAAGGAAGATGAGATTGAGCACAAAAGATGAAAAGAAATCAAATATAAGTTTCCTAGCACAGTTCCAAGCACATGGAAAGAACTCCACTCATAACAAGTATTATTACAAGGAAATGACCATTAAATATGGTAGTTTTTTTTACATTGATAAATAATTTTATTTTATTTTTTATTTTTTGTTTTTTGGGTTTCTTTTATATGAAATTTATTGTCAAACTGGTTTCTATACAACACCCAGTGCTCATCCCAACAGGTGCCCCCCTCAATGCCCATCACCCACTTTCCCCTCCCTCCCACCTCTCCATCAACCCTCAGGTTATTCTCAGTTTTTAAGAGTCTCTTATGGTTTGCCTCCTTCCCTCTCTGTAACTTTTTTCCCCGTTCCCCTCCCCCATGGTCTTCTGTTAAGTTTCTCAAGATCCACGTAAGAGTGAAAACATATGGTATCTGTCTTTCTCTGTATGACTTATTTCACTTAGCATAACACTCTCCAGTTCCATCCACATTTCTACAAAAAGCCATATTTCATTCTTTCTCATTGCCAAGTAGTATTCCATTGTATATATAAGCCACAACTTCTTTATCCATTCATCAGTTCATAGACATTTAGGCTCTTTCCATAATTTGGCTATTGTTGAAAGTGCTGCTATAAACATTGGGGTACAAGTGCCCCTATGCATCAGCACTCCTGTATCCCTTGGGTAAATTCCTAGCAGTACTACTTGGCTGGGTCATAGGGTAGATCTATTGTTAATTTTTTGAGGAGCCTCCACACTGTTTTCCAGAGCAGCTGCACCAGTTTGCATTCCCACCAGCAGTGCAAGAGGGTTCCCATTTCTCCACATCCTCTCTAGCATCTATAGTCTCCTGATTTGTTCATTTTAGCCACTCTGACTGGCGTGAGGTGATATCTCAGTGTGGTTTTGATTTGTATTTCCCTGATGAGGAGTGATGTTGAGCATCTTTTCATGTGCCTGTTGGCCATCTGGATGTCTTCTTTAGAGAAGTGTCTATTCATGTCTTCTGCCCATTTCTTCACTGGATTATTTGTTTTTTGGGTGTGGAGTTTGGTGAGTTCTTTATAGATTTTGGATATTGGCCCTTTGTCTGATATGTCATTTGCAAATATCTTTTCCCATTCCATTGGCTGCCTTTTAGTTTTGTTGATTGTTTCCTTTTGCAGTGCAGAAGCTTTTTATCTTCATGAGGTCCCAATAGTTCATTTTAGCTTTTAATTCCCTTGCCTTTGGAGATTGTCAAGTGAGGAATTGCTGCAGATGAGGTCAGAGAGGTTTTTTTTCCTGCTTTCTCCTCCAGGGTTTTGATGGTTTCCTGTCTCACATTCAGGTCTTTCATTCATTTTGAGTTTATTTTTGTGTATGGTGTAAGAAAGTGGTCTAGTTTCATTCTTCTGCAGGTTGCTGTTAAATATGGTAGTTAGGGAGTGTTTACAAGATCCACCAAAAGTCTTACACAGAGTTGGAGTTTAACAAATGTGTTGAATGGAATGATGACTGATGGAATACAATAGAGGAAGAGTGTAGGAGTTTGATAACACCTGTCCAACTCCTACTTAATATAACTTGTTAAGAATACTACTTAATTAGAACTTGTTAGTTCTCGCCCTTTGGGAACATATCTTCTGGACTCTGAGATTAACCATGCATGCTGGTTAGTATGCTTGAGGGGCCAGGCCAGCCATCAGGGAGCATAGTCAAGACAGGCATTGATGGCGACTTCCCACTAAGATTTCCTGGCTTCTCATAGGTAGTATAGAGAACTGGCATCAAGTGCGATGAGTAACTTCAGTGTGGTTAGGGGATTTGTACTGCTGGGATTGTCATACCTCCATGAGTTCCAGGTCCTACTGTTTGCATTCATCCTTTTGATACGTGTGCTGACAGTGCTGGAGAACCTGGCCATTATTACCCTCACATGCCTTGACTCCTGCCTCCACTCACCCATGTACTTCTTCCTCTGTAACTTCTCCCTCATGGAGATGCTGGTCACCTCCACTGTGGTTCCTAGGATGCTGGCAGACCTGCTGTCCCTCAGAAGACCATTTCCCTGGCTGAGTGCCTGATCCAGTCTCTCTTTTACTTCTCCTTGGGTTCCACCAACTTTGTGATTCTCACAGTCACAGCCTTTGATCACTATATGGCCATCTGCCGCCCTCTGCACTACCCAACCATCATGAATGGTCCAGTGTGTACGAAGCTGGTGGCAGTCTGCTGGGTGGTTGGCTTTGTCTCTATCATCTCCCCGATCCTGCAGAAAACACGGCTCTGGTTCTGTGGCCCTAATGTCATCAACCACCACTTTTGTGACTCTGCCCCACTTCTCAAGCTTTCCTGCTCTGACGCCTGCCACGTTGAGTGCATGGATTTCTTCCTGTCCTTGCTCTTCATGCTGGCCACCATGCTGCTGATCATAGTGTCCTATATCCTCATTGTGGCTGCAGTGCTGCACATCCGCTCTTTCTCTGGGCACCAGAAAGCCTTCTCCACCTGTGTCTCCTACCTCACTGTGGTGGTTCTGGGCTATGGTAGTGACATCTTCATCTATGTGAGGCCAGGCAAGGGCCACTTCACACACTTCAACAAAGTGGTGGCTCTGATGACTGTAGTGGTGACCCCTTTCCTGAATCCCTTCATCTTCCCCTTCCGGAATGAGAAGGTCAAGGAGGTCATTGGAGATATGACCAAAAGTCTCCTCCTCAGAGACCCAGCAGACTGTGGATGAGAAGGCCAGAGAACACCTGTCAAGTCACAGGAGTAAGGACCCTCCACTGCAGGTGGGCACCTGGGCACCCATGCTGGAGCTCCTCAGTCTCCTTCTTAGTCTCTCCTGCTCCCTTTACCCCCCACTCACTCACTACAGAGAACTAATGAGCTTACATCATCTGAATGATTCCAAGGCAAGTATATGTGAGCCTGAGATAAACAAGGAGGAGATGATTTTGAGGAAGCTGTGGAGTGAAAACAGTATGATAATATCAACTGAAAGAGAGTATCCAAATAAAACCCTCAGTCCTGGGTCTGGTACATAGTAAAAACTCTGTAGACGTGGCTATTATTATAAAAATGTGCTATTATAATCTCTCCTTCCCAGTCTGGCTGTATGGTTTTGTTTACACTCCTTTACATTTCTTTGTCTGCAAATTCTTTAAGGGTGTATTTCTTTCTCATGAACTGGCTTCAGAGTGTAGGATAGGGTTCTGAAAACAGGAGTTTCTCTGAGAAGAGCAGAGTGGCCTGGCATCCCCCAAAGAGAAGAAACTCCATGCCTCTCGTTAGGACCATTTCTTTGGGGATTATTCCTGAAGCAGAAGCACTACTTATACCCAGGAGGCCCACTTCTGTCCAGCCCCTCAAAATCCCTTGTTTTTAAACAGAAATGACTCTCTAGGGGCCACTTTCTCAGCACCTTCCACAGAGAGGTCCTGAGGGCTCCAGTCTAGACTTTATCCTTTTTATGCACTCAAGAAAGAAAGGGAAGCTGGACCATTGCTCCCACACTGGCTGCTTTCTCCTTCACATGCATTAGCAACTGTCTTCTCCCACAGAATCTTAGGTCCATGTCCCAGAGCAAGGGCCCTCTGTGTTTGGCTTTCCTGGAAGCAGCCCGGACAGGAGGTCACCAGGGCCCTGGTGGTAAAGCAAAGATACTGCAAGCCAGTTGAGAGGGAAGAAATGGGGTGGTATTGGGGTTATGAATAACAGGGGGGTAGGGCAAGGGGGGGAAGGCTTTCCCTGGCAGTTTGGGAATGGTTTAGGAAGTCGGAGGAGATGTGGGAGTGGGAGTAGCTCTAGTGTCTGATTTCTCGTACCAGGGTGAATTTGGACTTGGGCTGGGATTTGCAGAACAGGACAAAGAGTAGATGCAAACTTCTTCCTACTTCTGAAGCTAGTTCTGCCCCATGAGGGAGCATAATGCAGGCTGCAGGCAAAGTACAAGCTAGAGTGCGCGTATGCGCGCGGGCACGTGCACACACACACACACACACACAAACACACACACACACACACACCAGGTGTAGGTGGGATATGGGTGATATTCCTCAGGCACTCCTGGCTGCCTAAGAGCAAAAGAAAGGAAAGAAAACATATGGTTAACTGGTAGAGATCACAGTCATACAGGACATGGGTCTCCATCTGTTTACAAATATCTTATTAAATGACAAGAAAAAGGCAATCTTATCAATAGCCTATCTGCAGAAACCTGTGGACTCAGTTTCCTGGAGCCCCAACGTCACCCCTCCATAGTGATATGGGGAACAAAGGCAAGAAGGAAAAAGTAGATTTTCTTGTAACCTACAGCCCATTGACAAATACTTGAGGCTGGCAGAGGAAAACATTCTTCCAGGAACTCCCACTGTCTTAATGTTAATGCTTTGCTAGAGGGGAAAACAATTTTAGCTTGACCATAGCTTGGCCTCCAGCATCCTGTGAGTCTTCTTTAGCATATGCAAATCTCCTTGGAAACTTCCCATTTGCCTTTACCTCCCCAAATCCATAGTATGTAACCAGTCACTCTTCACGACCCCAGTGCAGCTCTTTCTGCCCACGGGTCCTGTCTCCATGCTTTAATAAAATCACCTTTTTGCACCAAAGACATCTCAAGAATTCTTTCTTGGCCATCAACTCCGAACCCCACCACCACCCCAAAACCTCATCATGCCCACAGGATACCTATAGGAGAGGTCGTGGTCCTAATGTGGAGCATGGATAGGCCCACAGAGAGGCCATCCTGTAGAGCCACAGCTGTGGAGAAAGGGGTGGCGGAGAGCAACACGTCTGGGGGCCCCACCCAGAGGCATGAGTTTCTGGTTATTACTGGGGAGCTTGACATCCAATTAAGCTCTTTTTTTTAACTACCATAGGACAAATTACTGTTTGTGGGTCTCTCCAAAAGGGGGCAGATACTTTTGATTCTGTGGTATAGGGCAGCAGGGAAAACAATTTTTCATCTTTAGAACTTTCTCTCCTCCACCTCTCAAGGGACTAATTGCTTACTCTCCTTGCAAACTTCGTGAAAAAACTTAAGAACTAAATGGGAAGCAATTATCTCCTTCTGATATGCAAACACTTTCCTTCAGCTTTTCCTCCTAAAGTAATCAGCACACAAATCCGCTCAGATTTGCCTCCTGAGACATTCCTTCCTGCTGCTACTCTCTCATTTCTGCACATTCCCTTAAAAAATTAAAAATAATCAACAGTATACAGCCATCTATTGCCTCTTTTTCATGGTGTGATCTTAGCAGTGAGATATCTGACTGGTCAGATTGGGAGGGTATATCTTGCCTTGGGGCTCCACAGTAATCACCCCCTCATACAGCATCACACAGTCATGATGATGAGGGAGTTTGGGGCAAGCTGAGGGCAAAATACAAGCTGGCACCCTGCCCTCCACCCCATCAGGTAGAATATTTGTGATATTCCTCAGACACTCCTGGCTACCCAAGCACAAAGGAACAAAGGAAAGGGGTTTAAATGCTTGCTGTGGTAATGCGGGAAACTAAGACAAATGAAAAATTAAATTCCCTTACTGCCTATAGCCCATTGATAAGTCCTTGAAACCGGCAGAGTGACCTCCCTGTAGGAGCTCAGCTGTCTCAAGGATGACAGTTTGCTGGGGGGAAAAGGGAACCTTAGCTTAACATTATCCCAACATCGAGGATCCTGTAAGCCAGTTTCCTTTATCTCAACTGTCCCAAGATATATGCTGGCAATCACACCCCAAGCTTATGGCCCCCTGATATATATCTGAAGGGTCTTATGACTGAGGTTGTATTAAATGGTAATAAATGGCATTTCCCTAGCAACAGCTAGCCTCTCAAGGTCCTGGAGACCTTGCTTCCAAAATTCCTTAGAGACATACTCTATCCCTGACCCCCTCCCAACCTGAGGGTATATAATGAGTTACCCATCATGACCCCAGTGCAGCTCTTCCTGCCCATGGGTCCTGTCCCCATGCTTTAATAAAATCACCTTTTTGCACCAAAGACGTCTCCAAGAATTCTTTCTTGGCCTTTGACTCCGGACCCTACGAAACCCCCATCACCCCAAAACTTCATCAATGACATTCCCAATAAAATTACCTGTGTGATGCTTGGAACAGCACTGTCCTCTCCCTTACTACAGAATGCTGAACCTTGGGCCCCACCCTAGACCTGCTGAAACAGAATCTGCATTTTTTTAAAGTTTATTTATTTATTTATTTTGAGAGGGGGCGGAGGGGTAGAGAGAGGGAGAGAGAATCTCAAGCAGGTTCTGCACTGTCAGCACAGAGCCTGATGTGGAGCTTAAACTCACGAGTTGTGAGATCATGACCTGAGCTGAGAGTCAGACCTGACCAAGAGTCAGATGCTCAACTGACTGAGCCACCCAGGCACCCCGCAGATCTGCATTTTAACAGACTCCCTGGATGATTTATATGCACCCTAATATTTGAGGAGCACTGATCTAGACAATCTGCTGGTGGAAGTTTCAATCAGGAAATTGTGTACGAAAGTCCTTGTCTTGGTGGCAATACTGTGAAAGGCACTGGAAGGGGGCATGTGCTTGCGATTACTGGAGCCACCCTCCCTTCAGGACTTTTATCCCAGGGCCTATTTCTGGAGATGGTAACCAGGATTTAAGCCCTGAGACTTTTATTCTGGTCTGACTTTAAACTACTTCTTCTCCTTTTCTTCTTCCTCTTCATCCTCCTCCTCCACTTCCTCCTCCTCTTTCTCCTTCTTCTTTGAAAGAGCTCGAGCTCGAACTCATGTGAGTGAGGGAGGGGCAGAAGGAGAGGGAGAGAGAGAATCCCAAGCAGGCCCCGTGCTGTCAGTGCAGAGCCTGAGGCATGGCTCAATGTCATGAACTGAACTGTGTGATCATGACCTGAGCCGAAATCAAGAGAAGGATGCTTAACCAACTGAGCCACCCAAGTGCCCCATGACTTTAAATTTCTTGAGAGACTTAGGCCAATGGTCCAGCCTGTGATTTGCTGTTAGAATTCTGTGTGGCCTTGACCTAGAGATGTTTTGGTTCCATACATTTGTCTTGATGTGACAGGGACTCTCAGTGTGCACAATATCAGATAAGACATAAGCCTGGTTAGACTTAAGCCAAGAAATACTGATAACAGACTTTTCCATCTTGCTGGAAGGAATCTAAGGACACCAGTTCTAAGGCAAAGTGGGTGTATGCAAGTCTCCCCAGGTTTAGAGTCACGATGTGACTAAATCATTGCCTCTTGGAATTGCAAGGCAGTGTGTGGGCCATCCAGGCACACCTCCTCTCACTGCAGGCCTCCCCGCTGTGGGACACTTCTCAGGTCGGCAAGGAGACCTGCTGGAGCCAAGTCTAGGCATGGTGCACTCCCAGCTGCGAGGCAGCCCCTGTCTTTGCTATAGCGGTCTCAGTTTTAAGATGAGACCTTATGTCCAGCCATTGAACTATTTCTAGACCTCTCACCCACTGTCCACATTGCTTCCTCTGGTCCCTGTTGTTAAGTGGGTCTTGGAACTGGTTGTGGCACTAGGATAGACAACTAACTGGATAGAGTGCAGTGGGATAAGTTCTTCTTATGCATTGTTTACTTCTTTTGTTTAATTATTATACGAAATTTATTGTCAAATTAGTTTCCATACAACACCCAGTGCTCATCCCAAAAGATGCCCTCTTCAATGCCCATCACCTACCCTCTCCTCCCTCCCACCCACCATCAACCCTCAGTTTGTTCTCAGTTTTTAAGAGTCTCTTATGCTTTGGCTCTCTCCCACTCTAACCTCTTTTTTTTTTCCCTTCCCCTCCCCAATGGGTTTCTGTTAAGTTTCTCAGGATCCACATAAGAGTGAAACCATATGGTATCTGTCTTTCTCTGTATGGCTTATTTCACTTAGCATAACACTCTCCAGTTCCATCCACGTTGCTACAAAGGGCCATATTTCATTCTTTCTCATATGCATTGTTTACTTCTATTACTGTCATTGAGGATGGGTTTCTGTGTTTTAGGTTACAGTGTCTACTCATATTCCAAATTCATCTGCAAACCTTGTTCCTAAAGACAGCTAGCATTTATTGAACATCTGTGTCCTAGGCATAGGAGACACAAAGGCATGTAAGAAATGGTACCTAACTTGAGGAGCTCAGAATTTTGTGTGGGAAAACAAAACTATGTAGTTAGTTACTAAGATATGCAAAGCACCCCGGAAATACAGGGAAGGGGTGCCTGATTTTTCTTGGTTAAATTGAAAGTATTCTCAAACATGGTGTTATCTGAGTTGAGCTTTGAAGTATGAAGAGCCACTTCACAGTCTGAGGAGGGGAAATGTGAATTCCAGAGAGAAGCAGCCGATATGTAAAATAATGTAGACATAAAAATGGCATGTTACAAGGGCAATGAAAGCACAGGGAGATGGAATTAATGAATGACTCTGGAGAATGGTCCTGGATATTTTCACAAAACAGATCCAGGTCTCTCAGGGGGAATTTGTAAGTGTCCTCTGGAGGATAATGCACTCACTGAACTCACAGGACACAACTGTTTTACAACGAACTTGGGAGTGGGTACAGAGGGCATTGATGTGGAAACCTTTGCATGCTTGGGCAATTATACTGTATTCACAAAAGGCACTGTTTCTCTTCAGTGCTGGAATTTTATTGTTTGCAGTTTTGAACATGACCCAAGGAAGTTCAGAAAGAGCTTAGGAATAGTTCTGTGAAAGGACAGTTCCTTGAAGTTTGCTTCCATAGGACTTGGCATGTATCTGACTCAAGGGAAGGAGAATGACAAAGATTCTGGGTTGAATGGGGAACAGGATCCAAGGGAAAACCCAGAGGCAGAATGCTACAGTGATGCTCTGCAGCCCTTTCGAGAACTGACTGTTAAGTTTTCAGGAAAGTAACAGAACATTATTAAAAATTAAATAGTAGACTCTTACAATCAAACAGATTATGTGAAAAACAAAGGTAACAAGAACTCAAAACTCATAATTACTTCACTACGTTTTACTTTTATCTATGCTACTGAAGGTGTTGGCCTCATGTTAGTAGTTTGAAACTGGACTGGATGGGGGTGAAACTGACACCAGGGAAATTGGCAAATATTGGAGATCAGAAAACGCTACAATTAGAGAGAGGGTGGTTAAACATTTACCAGCAGACCACTGGACCACTGCCACCTTTCTTCAGTATCTGTGAGGCATTGTTGGAAGGACCATATTTATATTCAGAAAGTGAGAGCATAAATAAGTGGTGAACTGGACTGATGTCAACATGGTCCCTATAGACAACACTGAGATTTCCCAACTTGGCCTTAGAGGGTTTTACACCTTACCAAACTTCCAAAATCCTGTGTATGCAGGGACTTCTTGCTACCTGCT
Source organism: Leopardus geoffroyi (assembly GCF_018350155.1). NCBI lineage: Eukaryota > Metazoa > Chordata > Mammalia > Carnivora > Felidae > Leopardus > Leopardus geoffroyi. Next base: position 157,434,133 of record NC_059331.1, on the reverse strand, counting down.
GGCCACTGCAGGACCCAAGCCTGACTTGTATTTGAAACATGATTCAATTCCTTTATCTTCCTTCATCAAAATTCCCATACTCTTTCTTGCTCCCTTGTCCTGCCAACCAGACGAAATAATTTTGCTTTTTGGCTTCCTATTGGGATTTACATGTGTGACAATTGCTTTTTTTTAAGTTTATTTATTTTGAAAAGAGAAAGGCAGAGAGAGGGCAGGGGGAGAGAGAATCCCAAGCAGGCTCTGCACTGACAGTGCTGACTCGGGGCTCGATCCCACCAACTGTGAGATCATAACCTGAGCTGAAATCAAGAGTTGGCTGCTTGACCGACTGAGCCACCCAGGCGCCCCAACAATTGCTTCTTATGTTAGCCATTCAGAGTCCTGTATTTCTTCTGGTTGCTTATTGGAACATGTTGTCTCTGCAACTGGGATGCCAGGCAAATGGAGGTACCTTGGGGTAGGGCAGGCATTGTAGAGTCCTGAAATCTTGCCTTGATTCTACCTATAATTAAATCAGTTCTGGGTGTTACAGTCCTGTCCTCCTACCACCCTGCAATTATGTTCCATTGAAACCACTTCTGTGGAGTGGGAAGGCTGTTGCCTTCTGTCAAATACTCTTATAGCAAATGATCTTATGAGACTAACAATGAACTCAGTTGTTCCCATCTCCTGAGAAACATGGTATTACAGATATTCCCTGCTTTTTGAAAGCTTTCGTTGCACCGCTTCACTTTTCCAAAAGACCTACATTAGTACCTGTTTTCACTAATCTTAAGAAATTGGGGGGCACCTGGGTGGCTCAGTTGGTTAAGCATCTGACTCTTGATTTCAGCTGGGGTCATGATCTTACAGTTAGTGAGGTCAAGCCCTGCTTTGGGATTTGAGGATTTGCACTGGATGCGAAGCCTGCATGGGATTATCTCTCTCTCTCACTCTCCCTCCGCCTCTCCCCTGCTTGTGCTCTCTCTCTAAATAAATAAATAAACATTTTTAAAAAAGAAATTGGAAGAGGATTTTTGCTTTTACAAGAAAAGGAGAAAAGCAGAAATAGCGCTGGGCATTTGTTCTGCACAAGCTGTTGCAGAGGTAGCGCACACCCCAAGCAGCGAGCGTGGTGCCACCGAACTTCTTTCCCAGGAACCACACTCAGCGTGTCAGCATCCAGCTGCCAGAGCTGTGACCTGAGTGAGCATCCACGATTTACTTTGTGCGTCTCGATTTACTTTGTGCGATCTCGATTTACTTTGTGCGTCTGTTAGCAAGATGTGTCCTAAGACACCAGAAAAGCCTATGAGATTATTTTTTGTGTTTCTGGGAATGCTCAAAAAATGTTCATACAAATTAATGGTAATTTCTTCTTTGCTTTATGCCATTTCAGTTTAGGAGAGGTTTCATAAGAATGCTGTATTTTTCGATGGTGGGTGGGGCAGGGGGAACCTGTGTAGCAAAGGAAGTGGGAATCTACCTGGCAATGAACGTAATGTCTGGGCTGAATAAAACTATTTCTTGCACGTACAAGTGTCATTTGTTATCTTTCAAATGTTTGTGGATAGTATTACAATAAATGGAATACAAATATTTAAAAGTGACTGATTCTGTAATTGCTTTCTGACAGTATGTTTCTTTCAAGTGATGGGTATGGAACATCCAACTATTGTTATGAAGGAGTTGCTAGAATGACTGCAATTGCAATTGTATACACCTGATGGGAACTAGACGGATATACCCTGAATTAGAGGCTGGAGGAATCTACATGGAGTGGCTTCAGATCCTGGAGATTCCAACATTTAATTAACCCAACTCTGAAGAATTTCTGAGGATGAAGAGGTGGAAAAGAAGTTTGAAGAAACAGATTGATTCTACTGTTAGCTCTGCCATCACTTCGACCAGTTCTTTTTTTTCTCAACTATATTTTTCCTTCTCTTGAGTGTGTCAAAGTACTGCCTAGCTGCAGCCCAAGAATTGGCATTTCCCTTCTAGGCTGTCTTTATGGCACTCATTTTAAGTGGGAGAACCCCTTCTGAAAACGTGTTAGAATTCATTATAACTTTTCCTGTCTCTCGCAGGTAGAGAAAACTTTTGAGGTTAGAATCCACATTTCTTTGATCTCTAGTGACCAGTGCTAAGCAGAGTGCTTTGCTCATGGTGAGTGATCAGTGATTCTTTATTTAACTGAATTTTACTATGAGGATAAAACCAAATGGAAAACATGTATAAAGTGGTTTATAAAGTGTGAATATATATGTGTATATACACACATATATAAAAAACTAAGTCATTATCAGTAAAGTTAATCTTACTTTCTTATCCTCCTTCCACTTATTCTATAAATATTTACTCTCTGAGGTGGTGAGCAGAGGATAATTAGAGAAAATAAATCTGTTTGGGCAACAGCAAACATCAGTCATTGCTCTGATGTGTCATTTGAGGAGATGCAAAACTTTCAACCAGAAGCTGAAACCAGGAACCTAAAGACACCCTCTGATTTGGGTGAGGGCCAGCTCAGCAAGCAAGAAATGAGTGTTTTGGAAAGTCAGACAAAGGGACACTTCTGTTAGGAGGGGCTTAGCCTGAGGTGACACTGGAAGTGTATAATGAGAACCAAAGGACCACCAAGTGAGCCACATCTCCAAAGCTAGACGCTATGTGTGCACCAAAAGAGTGTACAATTCCCTGCCTTGTTTATTTTCACATAGTAGACTTGTAAAACTCTGGACATTTGTGGTAAATTAGTAGTTTTTGTTGTCTTAAAATAAGTGGGGCTAGGAATACTCTCTTGATGAGTGAAGTCATCATCATTTACTGAGAAATGCAGTTTGGTAAATTAAAGTGTATTTGTAGAAACAGGCAGAATATTTTAAATTGGGGCTGTTTTACAAAACCCAGGATAGTTAAAAGCTAAGAGAAAACCACGAGTCTGAGGTCAAAGTAGTTGGAGACTTTTTAAAATTTCAGATTATAGTTGGGAGGGAAAGAGAGTGGAGCTGATGTTTCATCCCAAATCTTTCAGGAATTTCACACACACACACACACACACACACACACACACACACACACAGTGGATAATATTTCTTGATCGGAGAATACTTCTTGGCTGCTGTCCTTGAATGGAAAGCCCATGTACTTCCTTATATTGAAAGTCTTACCTCTGGCTCCCCAGGCTTTGAGCTACTTTCAGAGTTCTTGTAGCTACTAGTGGGTATGGAGAGCGCTTCCATGGTGGCCTGTGAGAGTCAGACAGGGTAGCACTGGGGACTCACTGTAGTTACCACACAGAAGCACAGAGGAAAAACCCTAAAGAAATTCAGGTAGTAGTCTTCCCACCCAGTCTGGTACTCTGCCTCCTCACAGACCTACTTGACTGAAGCTGGCCAGGTTCCTCAGGCTCATCATAGCGCCTTGTGGAGGCCTTTAAGCCTCTGCATCTGCCCCCATAGCACTGCCTTGACTGTCTCATTGCAGAGGGTAAGGATAAAGATATTGAGAAAGGGTTGAGGACTGATGTCACCAAGGCTACGGTCTTGTTGACTTCCATAGAATGTTCTTTGCCAGACCTGACATGAAGGAAGATGGTGCCAGACCTGTAGCCAATGAAGACCAGGGTGAGGTGGGATCCACAGGTTGAGAAAGCCTTCTGATGGCCGCTAGCAGAGGGGATCCTCAGCACAGTGGTCACAATATAGCCATAGGAGATGAGGGTCACCAGGAAGGAACTGAGGACAAGGCTAAGGCCATCACAAAGTCCCAGAATTCCTGCAGGCTGGTGTCTGAGCAGGACAGTTGCAGCAGAGGTGCATTGTCACAGAAGAAGTGGTTAATGATGTTGTCATGGCAATAACTGAGATAAGCCTGGGAGAAGACAGTGGGCACCATGGCTAAGAAAGGAGCTGCCCAGGAAGCCCCTGCCAACTGGATACACACATCCCAGCTCATCAAAGTTCCACAGCGCAGTGGATGGCAGATGGCCACAAAGCGGTCAAGAGCCATGTCTGACAGGATGAGGAAGGAGGTGGAACCCAGGGAAAAGTAGAAGTAGAACTGGGCCATGCAGCCATTGAAGGAAATGACTTTGCAGGGGGCCAGCAGGTCTGAAAGCATCCTAGGCACTGTAGTTATGGTCACCAAGGTCTCCAGCAGTGAAAAGTTACCCGGGAAGAAGTACATGGGAGTATGTAGGTTGGTGTTGGCTATGACTGTGACTATGATGACAGTGTTTCCCATGAAGGCAAGAAGATAAAGCATGAGGAAAGGCCCACACAGCAGAACTTGCAGCTCACCAAAAGAGGAGAAGTCCAAGAGCACAAATTCAGAAGGGTGGCTCAGATTTGTCATGATCTAGGAGCTGGGTGCCTGTATGGGAAGGAAATGAGAGAGAGAGAGAGAGAGAGAGAGAGAGAGAGAGAGGGAATCACTGATCATGAAACAAAATGAACAGGGAGAGCAAGACAAGTAGATGGTCACGATAAACAGAGAGGTAACAGAAAGTGATAAACAGAGAGAGAAACAGAAAGGAGATAAACAGAATGAGAGTATGAGAGCATCATAGATTTAGGGAGTCTTAGAATTAAGAGCATTGAAAGCCATTGATATGGAGAGAGAAAAACAGAGAGGAGTGGATTAAGGAAGACAACACAGCAGCAGACATCAACATTTCTGGAGAAGGAAAGAAGAAAACAAAATGGGAACACAATTAAGAAAGGAAGACCAAATGTATGAGAGGGAGAAACAGAAAAAGATAGGGAGGGGAGGAAACATGGAAAGAAAGAGAGAATTAGTATAAGTCACCCCCAAGTCCTTAAGTATGGGTTGGTACTGGGGGAGGGGGTCTGTGTCATGACTCAGAGACTGTGCACCAAGATTCCTTTTAAAGGGTCCATTCAAGTCTTTCAGGGCTATGTCTTTATTGAGGACTCTCACTCATTCACATTTCTCTAGCTATGATCATGAAATTAATGGGAAGTCAGAGTTTTGTGTTAATAAATTAGGTTCCTTTAGTGGTGGTGGTGGTGCTGGGCTCTAGTATATGCATTCAAGATGGAAAGCAGAAAAGACATACAGGGTCATGGAGATAAATCTCAGAACCAGGTGGCTGCCCTGCCAGTGATGAGAAGATCATTAGCATCCTACCTCCTGGTGCTGTTTTGCTGCTGCAGTGTGTCCCTTCCCCTCCTGACTCCTCTCATTCTTGCATGGTGGTTTGGGGCACAAGCTATGAACCTGTGTTTGAATTCTGATCTGAAACTTGTTTGTGGAACATAAATCTTCTCTTTTTTTTTATTATATAAAATTTATTGTCAAATTGGTTTCCATACAACACCCAGTGCTCATCCCAAAAGGTGCCCTCCTCAATACCCATCACCCACCCTCTCCTCCCTCCCACCCCCCATCAACCCTCAGTTTGTTCTCAGTTTTTAACAGTCTCTTATGCTTTGGCTCTCTCCCACTCTAACCTCTTTTTTTTTTTTTTTTTTTCTTTTTTCCTCCCCCTCCCCCATGGGTTAAGTTTCTCAGGATCCACATAAGAGTGAAACCATATGGTATCTGTCTTTCTCTGTATGGCTTATTTCACTTAGCATCACACTCTCCAGTTCCATCCACGTTGCTACAAAAGGCCATATTTCATTTTTTCTCATTGTCATGTAGTATTCCATTGTGTATATAAACCACAATTTCTTTATCCATTCATCAATTGATGGCCATTTAGGCTCTTTCCATAATTTGGCTATTGTTGAGAGTGCTGCTATAAACATTGGGGTACAACTGCCCCTATGCATCAGTACTCCTCTATCCCTTGGATAAATTCCTAGCAGTGCTATTGCTGGGTCATAGGGTAGGTCTATTTTTAATTTTCTGAGGAACCTCCACACTGCTTTCCAGAGCGGCTGCACCAATTTGCATTCCCACCAACAGTGCAAGAGGGTTCCCGTTTCTCCACATCCTCTCCAGCATCTGTAGTCTCCTGATTTGTTCATTTTGGCCACTCTGACTGGCGTGAGGTGATACCTGAGTGTGGTTTTGATTTGTATTTCCCTGATAAGGAGCGACGCTGAACATCTTTTCATGTGCCTGTTGGCCATCCGGATGTCTTCTTTAGAGAAGTGTCTATTCATGTTTTCTGCCCATTTCTTCACTGGGTTATTTGTTTTTCGGGTGTGGAGTTTGGTGAGCTCTTTATAGATTTTGGATACTAGCCCTTTGTCCAATATGTCATTTGCAAATATCTTTTCCCATTCCGTTGGTTGCCTTTTAGTTTTGTTGGTTGTTTCCTTTGCTGTGCAGAAGCTTTTTATCTTCATAAGGTCCCAGCAATTCACTTTTGCTTTTAATTCCCTTGCCTTTGGGGATGTGTCGAGTAAGAGATTGCTACGGCTGAGGTCAGAGAGGTCTTTTCCTGCTTTCTCCTCTAAGGTTTTGATGGTTTCCTGTCTCACATTCAGGTCCTTTATTCATTTTGAGTTTATTTTTGTGAATGGTGTCAGAAAGTGGTCTAGTTTCAACCTTCTGCATGTTGCTGTCCAGTTCTCCCAGCACCATTTGTTAAAGAGACTGTCTTTTTTCCATTGGATGTTCTTTCCTGCTTTGTCAAAGATGAGTTGGCCATACGTTTGTGGGTCTAGTTCTGGGGTTTCTATTCTATTCCATTGGTCTATGTGTCTGTTTTTGTGCCAATACCATGCTGTCTTGATGATGACAGCTTTGTAGTAGAGGCTAAAGTCTGGGATTGTGATGCCTCCTGCTTTGGTCTTCTTCTTCAAAATTCCTTTGGCTATTCGGGGCCTTTTGTGGTTCCATATGAATTTTAGGATTGCTTGTTCTAGTTTCGAGAAGAATGCTGGTGCAATTTTGATTGGGATTGCATTGAATGTGTAGATAGCTTTGGGTAGTATTGACATTTTGACAATATTTATTTTTCCAATCCATGAGCAGGGAATGTCTTTCCATTTCTTTAAATCTTCTTCAATTTCCTTCATAAGTTTTCTATAGTTTTCAGCATACAGGTCCTTTACATCTTTGGTTAGATTTATTCCTAGGTATTTTATGCTTCTTGGTGCAATTGTGAATGGGATCTGTTTCTTTATTTGTCTTTCTGTTGCTTCATTGTTAGTGTATAAGAATGCAACTGATTTCTGTACATTGATTTTGTATCCTGCAACTTTGCTGAATTCATGTATCAATTCTAGCAGACTTTTGGTGGAGTCTATCGGATTTTCCATGTATAATATCATGTCATCTGCAAAAAGCGAAAGCTTGATTTCATCTTTGCCAATTTGGATGCCTTTGATTTCCTTTTGTTGTCTGATTGCTGATGCTAGAACTTCCAGCACTATGTTAAACAACAGCGGTGAGAGTGGGCATCCCTGTCGTGTTCCTGATCTCAGGGAAAAAGCTCTCAGTTTTTCCCCATTGAGGATGATGTTAGCTGTGGGCTTTTCATAAATGGCTTTTATGATCTTTAAGTATGTTCCTTCTATCCCGACTTTCTCAAGGGTTTTTATTAAGAAAGGGTGCTGGATTTTGTCAAAGGCCTTTTCTGCATCGATTGACAGGATCATATGGTTCTTCTCTTTTTTTTTGTTAATGTGATGTATCACGTTGATTGATTTGCGAATGTTGAACCAGCCCTGCATCCCAGGAATGAATCCCACTTGATCATGGTGAATAATTCTTTTTATATGCCGTTGAATTCGATTTGCTAGTATCTTATTGAGAATTTTTCATCCATATTCATCAGGGATATTGGCCGGTAGTTCTCTTTTTTTACTGGGTCTCTGGTTTAGGAATCAAAGTAATACTGGCTTCATAGAATGAGTCTGGAAGTTTTCCTCCCCTTTCTATTTCTTGGAATAGCTTGAGAAGGATAGGTATTATCTCTGCTTTAAATGTCTGGTAGAACTCCCCTGGGAAGCCATCTGGTCCTGGACTTTTATTTGTTGGGAGATTTTTGATAACCGATTCAATTTCTTTGCTGGTTATGGGTCTGTTCAAGCTTTCTTTTTTTTTTTTTTTTATTTTTTTTTTCAACGTTTATTTATTTTGGGGACAGAGAGAGACACAGCATGAACGGGGGATGGGCAGAGAGAGAGGGAGACACAGAATCGGAAACAGGCTCCAGGCTCTGAGCCATCAGCCCAGAGCCCGACGTGGGGCTCGAACCCACGGACCGCGAGATCGTGACCTGGCTGAAGTCGGACGCTTAACCGACTGCGCCACCCAGGCGCCCCTCTGTTCAAGCTTTCTATTTCCTCCTGATTGAGTTTTGGAAGCGTGTGGGTGTTCAGGAATTTGTCCATTTCTTCCAGGTTGTCCAATTTGTTGGCATATAATTTTTCATAGTATTCCCTGATAATTGTTTGTATCTCTGAGGGATTGGTTGTAATAATTCCATTTTCATTCATGATTTTATCTATTTGGGTCATCTCCCTTTTCTTTTTGAGAAGCCTGGCTAGAGGTTTGTCAATTTTGTTTATTTTTTCAAAAAACCAACTCTTGGTTTCGTTGATCTGCTCTACAGTTTTTTTAGACTCTATATTGTTTATTTCTGCTCTGATCTTTATTATTTCTCTTCTTCTGCTGGGTTTAGGCTGCCTTTGCTGTTCTGCTTCTATTTCCTTTAGGTGTGCTGTTAGATTTTGTATTTGGGATTTTTCTTGTTTCTTGAGATAGGCCTGGCTTGCAATGTATTTTCCTCTCAGGACTGCCTTCGCTGCGTCCCAAAGCGTTTGGATTGTTGTATTTTCATTTTCGTTTGTTTCCATATATTTTTTAATTTCTTCTCTAATTGCCTGGTTGACCCACTCATTCGTTAGTAGGGTGTTCTTTAACCTCCATGCTTTTGGAGGTTTTCCAGACTTTTTTCTGTGGTTGATTTCAAGCTTCATGGCATTGTGGTCTGAAAGTATGCATGGTATAATTTCAATTCTGGTAAACTTATGAAGGGCTGTTTTGTGACCCAGTATATGATCTATCTTGGAGAATGTTCCGTGTGCACTCGAGAAGAAAGTATATTCTGTTGCTTTGGGATGCAGAGTTCTAAATATATCTGTCAAGTCCATCTGATCCAATGTCTCATTCAGGGCCCTTGTTTCTTTACTGACCGTGTGTCTAGATGATCTATCCATTTCTGTAAGTGGGGTGTTAAAGTCCCCTGCAATTACCACATTCTTATCAATAAGGTTGCTTATGTTTATGAGTAGTTGTTTTATATATTTGGGGGCTCCGGTATTCGGCGCATAGACATTTATAATTGTTAGCTCTTCCTGATGGATAGACCCTGTAACTATTATATAATGTCCTTCTTCATCTCTTGTTACAGCCTTTAATTTAAAGTCTAGTTTGTCTGATATAAGTATGGCTACTCCAGCTTTCTTTTGGCTTCCAGTAGCATGATAAATAGTTCTCCATCCCCTCACTCTCAATCTAAAGGTGTCCCCAGGTCTAAAATGAGTCTCTTGTAGACAGCAAATAGATGGGTCTTGTTTTTTTTTATCCATTCTGATACCCTATGTCTTTTGGTTGGCGCATTTAATCCATTTACATTCAGTGTTATTATAGAAAGATACGGGTTTAGAGTCATTGTGATGTCTGTACGTTTTATGCTTGTAGTGTTGTCTCTGGTACTTTGTCTCACAGGGTCCCCCTTAGGATCTCTTGTAGGGCTGGTTTAGTGGTGACAAATTCCTTCAGTTTTTGTTTGTTTGGGAAGACCTTTATCTCTCCTTCTATTCTAAATGACAGACTTGCTGGATAAAGGATTCTCGGCTGCATATTTTTCCTGTCTAGCACGCTGAAAATCTCGTGCCAATTCTTTCTGGCCTGCCAAGTTTCAAAAGAGAGATCGGTCACGAGTCTTATAGGTCTCCCTTATATGTGAGGGCACGTTTACCCCTTGCTGCTTTCAGAATTTTCTCTTTATCCTTGTATTTTGCCAGTTTCACTATGATATGTCGTGCAGAAGATCGATTCAAGTTACGTCTGAAGGGAGTTCTCTGTGCCTCTTGGATTTCAATGCCTTTTTCCTTCCCCAGTTCAGGGAAGTTCTCAGCTATTATTTCTTCAAGTACCCCTTCAGCACCTTTCCCTCTCTCTTCCTCCTCTGGGATACCAATTATGCGTATATTATTTCTTTTTAGTGTATCACTTAGTTCTCTAATTTTCCCCTCATACTCCTGGATTTTTTTATCTCTCTTTTTCTCAGCTTCCTCTTTTTCCATAACTTTATCTTCTAGTTCACCTATTCTCTCCTCTGCCTCTTCAATCCAAGCCGTGGTGGTTTCCATTTTGTTTTGCATTTCATTTAAAGCGTTTTTCAGCTCCTCGTGACTGTTCCTTAGTCCCTTGATCTCTGTAGCAAGAGATTCTCTGCTGTCCTCTATACTGTTTTCAAGCCCAGCGATTAATTTTATGACTATTATTCTAAATTCACTTTCTGTTATATTATTTAAATCCTTTTTGATCAGCTCATTAGCTGTTGTTATTTCTTGGAGATTCTTCTGAGGGGAATTCTTCCGCTTGGTCATTTTGGATAGTCCCTGGCGTGGTGAGGACCTGCAGGGCACTTCCCCTGTGCTGTGGTGTATAACTGGAGTTGGTGGGCGGAGTCGCAGTCAGACCTGACGTCTGCCCCCGGCCCACCGCTGGGGCCACAGTCAGACTGGTGTGTGCCTTCTCTTCCCCTCTCCTAGGGGTGGGATTCACTGTGGGGTGGCGTGGCCCGTCTGGGCTACTTGCACACTGCCAGGCTTGTGATGCTGGGGATCTGGCGTATTAGCTGGGGTGGGTAGGCAAGGTGCACAGGGGCAGGAGGGGCAGGCTTAGCTCGCTTCTCCTTAGGTGATCCACTTCAGGAGGGGCCCTGTGGCAGCCGGAGGGAGTCAGATCCGCTGCCAGACGTTTGGCTCCTCCGCAGAAGCACAGAGTTGGGTGTTTGCGCGGAGCGAGGAAGTTCCCTGGCAGGAACTGGTTCTCTTTGGGATTTTGGCTGGGGGATGGGCGGGGGAGATGGCGCTGGCGAGCGCCTTTGTTCCCCACCAAACTGAGCTCTGTCGTCCGGGGGCTCAGCAGCTCTCCCTCCCTTTGTCCTCCAGCCTTCCCGCTTTCCGAGCAGAGCTGTTAACTTAGGACCTCCCAGAAGCTAAGTCGCGCTTGCTGTCGGAACACAGTCCGTCAGGCCCCTCCGCTTTTGCCCGCCAGACTCGGGGGCTCTGCTTGGCCGGCGAGCCGCCCCTCCGCCCCGGCTCCCTCCCGCCAGTCCGTGGAGCGCGCACCGCCTTGCCGCCCTTCCTACCCTCTTCCGTGGGCCTCTTGTCTGCGCTTGGCTCCGGCGACTCCGTTCTGCTAATCCTCTGGCGGTTTTCTGGGTTATTTAGGCAGGTGTAGGTGGAATCTAAGTGATCAGCAGGACGCGCGGTGAGCCCAGCGTCCTCCTACGCCGCCATCTTCCCTCCTCTAAATCTTCTCTTTATAACATGCTCTCTGAACCTCAGTTTACTCAGCTATAAAACGAAGATAATGATAGTACTGGGTTTCTAGGACTTCTAGGGCTATTGTGAAGATTAAATGAGTGAACTACTTAGTATAGTGACAGGCACACACCAAGTGCTCCACAAACAACTGTGGTCATTGCTATCATTATCCTACGGCTGCCAATCATCTGCCAAAATTTTCTGTCCCATCATCTCTCCACACTTCCTGAAGGCCAACAGATGGTGTGTGTGTGTGTGTGTGTGTGTGTGTGTGTGTGTGTGTGAATATTTTTACAACTTTATGCTGCCTTAGAATTTAAGTTCACTGAAAGCATACCTTTAAATTTTTCCAATTGTCAAAGGAAATAAACACTATAATACAAACTATCAGAAGTGGAAAGAGGAAAGCTGTGAATAGTTATACTCTGGCCCACTCTCTGGCCCCATTAAAAGCTTCATCTGAGGCTGTGACCTGGCCACTAGCAATGGCCTTCCAATTTAAAGAAGAGGCTTTGTCCCTCCATTAGCTTCTATCCATCTTACTAATAAACCCTAACAGTAGGTCTAAAATCTACACCCAGAACTGATCAATTGAAACCCAATTTTGATGTCTGTGCTGCGCAGGAGCTCAACCCATATGCAAACCTAAGCCACTTACTTTAGCCTCTGAGTGTTTTCTTGAGCTGCTCACATTAAGAAATTCATGTCTGGAGATTTCTGCCTAATGGGTTCACTCTGTAACATGAGTAACATGAGATATGTGGTCCACTACCCTTGGTTACTGTGTTACAGCTGGCAGGAGTAGTAAGGGGCTTCTGTACTGTTAGGTGAGTGGCTTCACAAGCTACAATGTCTGCAGTCCTCTACTGATTTGCTAATTAAAGACTTACCCCGTGTTACCACAAAGCCCTGGGCAGCAACTTTGATGAGACCAGAGGAAAAAGGTGCTGTCTTTGCCCCTTTCCTCCCAACGATAAGTGTTCTTGATTCTCTCTACCCACCATGTCTCCAAGTCCCTGGTTTCTTGATGTGGTTTAGAGCTAAGCATACATTGGATGGGAAATAGACTCCAGCAGCGTTCTTCAGGGGAATAATGGGAAAACAAGGAATACTCTGGGGATTAAGAGACATTATTGTTTTTCTTTAGAATAATGAAAACTCCTGTGTTCTGAGTAAGTAACATTTGAGAAAAAGATGTGAATGAAGAAAGGGATAGAGACCTAGAAACACCTAAGCAGCTGATGGCTTAGGTTGGTCCCGTGGCAGTGCTTGCTTTCTGACCCTTCCTGGATTAAAATTATGACAGACTGGATAGATAGTGAGGGTTAGATACAGTTTTCATTTGGAGATTTTGTCTCCCTCCCAGATCCAGGATTTTGAGATCAGGAGAAGTAGGGAATGTAGGTATTGGACCATATCACGCTCTTGTCTGAACTCTCCAGTGTCATCTGTAGAAGTTGGGGAATTGAAACAGTAAGCTTAAGAAGAGATATCCTCCTCTTGGAGCCATGGCCCCTGATAGAAACATCTTGGGAGCCGAGCAACCTGAAGGGCCTGTCTCTGACTTTTGTGAGAAGATGTACACCTTAGGGAGGGATGAAGGTGAAGGCAACATAGCATAGATAAAGGATCAAGCTCCCCAGTTAACTCTGAGTACCATCCTTCACCTCAGAGAAGTTCAGACTTTATGGATGCCACCCAACTTAGCCCCACCCACAGACAAATAATAACAAAGGGATATGAAGCAAAAGCTTTCCTGTGAAGACAGTACAAGTGGATCCCAAGTTTAAGACCCACAAAGGCTGGACAGATGGCCTGGCAATCTTTCTGTAGGACCTGAGTCTAGAACTGAGTTTTTAGGGCAAAGCTTTGATTGCAAGGAAGATTTTATGTCTGGACAGAAATGGGGGATAATGTAGAAAGGAGCATATTGCTACTCACTCAACACTTAGTATATACTATTAAATTGAAAATACATGTCTGAGTCTGTGTCTGAATTCTCTGTACTATTTCATTGGTGTATATGTCTACTGATCTACATGATATTATGTCAATAACATACTGTCTCAATTATTGTAGCTTTGTAAGAAGTCTTTAAGTAAGATTTGTGAGTCTCCCAGCTTTGTGCTTTTTAAAAATTATTTGGCTACTCTAGATCCTTTACATTTACATATAAATCTTAGAGTCACCTTCTCAATGTTAAAGCCAAAATAACAGTTCTGGGATTTGAAAAAAAAATTTATTTGAGAGAGAGAGAGAGAGAGAACCCACATGAGCAGGAGAGAGGGGCAGAGGGAGAAAGAGAATCTTAAGCAAGCTCCATGCTCAGCACTCAGTGCAGAGCCCGAAGTGGCGCTTGATCTCACAACACTGGGATCATGACCCGAGCTGAAATCAAGAGTCAGACGTTCAATGGACTGAGCCACCCAGGTGCCCCACGGCTCTGGGATTTTGGTTGAATTTGTGTTGAACCTTTAGACTAGATTAGAAAGAATTGGCTTTATAATAAAATCGAGTCTTCTGATTTGGAATATTTCTTCATCTATTTAGGTCTTTAATTTCTTTCAGTAATGTTTTATGACTTTATTTCTTGCACATAGTTTGTTAAATATATCCTTTAGTCTCTCATATTTTTGGATACTATTGTATATTATAGATCTTATTTCCATTTCTAATGTTTATTGCTGGTGTATAGCAATACAACAGATTTTTATATACTTAGCTTTTGTCCTGTTACCTTAATAACAACTTGTTAGTTCTAGTATTTTTTTGTGGACGTTTTAGGATTTTTTACATATAAGATTATGTCATATGTAAATAAATAGTTTTATTATTTTTATTTTCTAATTCTATGCTTTTTATTTCATTATCTTGCTTTATTGCATTAACTAAGACTTCCAATACAATGTTGAATAGAAGTAGTGAGAATGGATATCATTGCCTTCCTTCCCATCTTTCCTAAAGGGAAAGCATTCAGTCTCCCCACAGCCTCCCCACAGGCAAAGGTCCCAGTAGACCACCAATTATAACCATGTTTGCTGGTGTTGGAACAAGGATGCTAGGGTGCCATGAAGCCTGATGCCAGATGTGTGTTGTGCTTTACCATAATCCCTGAACCACTGCTGATACATGATTGCATGAAATGTTTCTGGGGTGGACTGGCAACGGGATGCAGTCTCTGGACCTCTGCAGTGGCACAGTTGTGTGAGTGTTCCTGGGGGCAGGCTGGCACCCCATGATTCCTTGGCGAGACCCTCCTCCAGAAGATCGGAGCAGGTTCAAACTGAAGGGCCCTAGAAGTGAGAGGTTTAGAAACACAGCCCTATATGAGATAAAATTTGGGAGAGAAGTGCTTCTTGGCAGGCTGAAGGCTTGGTCATGGACAGTGTAGAAGTGGGGAGTGGATGGAAGCTAGAGAAAAAGGAGGGGTGCTTGATTGCTGGTTGGTGATAGCACAGAAAATGGGTGACGCCATTTTCACCTCTCCTGTGCATGTGCATACACGCATACATACACCAAACTGATCCACCCAAGTAAGCTAAACAGAGCCACCTAGTGGAGAACCGAGTCATTACACCAAACCCTGGCCAACTGTGCCAACCAAGCCCTAGAGGACCATCACAAGTCTCTCCACTTGCTTAGTTTACAGACTATAAAGAGCTAAATAGTTTGACTTCTGGGGAAATTGGATGTAATTTTACTCAGATTTCATTCTGTTTGCTGGTCTATCCATTTTTTTTTCTTTTCTTATTCTTGGATAGAGAAAGAGAAAAAAATTATTTTTATTTTCCATTTTTGTAAAAAAAATTTTTCTTCATTTTTTCCTACTATATTTTTTATTTGTGTGTGTGTGAAGTTTTTAGTCTATTTTAATTTCTTCATTTAATTTTACTCTATTTTATTGTATACAATTACAAAAATTTTTTAAATGTTTTCTTACTGTTTTTCACCTTTATTTCTTTTCTTTTTTTTTTGCCTTTTTCCTCCTCTATTCTACCAAGCTTCTTTCAACAACCAGACCAAAACACACCTAGGATCTAGCTTCCTTTACTTGATGTTTTGTGTTGTTTTTAATTTTTTTAATTTACTTATTTATTTTATTCTTTTTCTTCCTCCAAAATGATGAAATGAAGGATTTCACCCCAAAAGAAGAACAGGAAGAAAGTCCTGACAGCCAGGGACTTAATCAACACAGATATAAGCAACATGTCTAAACCAGAATTTAGAATCATGATCATAAGAATACTAGCTGGGGTCAAAAAAAAAAAAAAACATAGAATCCCTTTCTGCTAAGATAAAAGAAGTAATATCTAGTCAAAACGAAATTAAAAATGCTATAACTGAGATGCAATCTCGAATGGATGCCATGGAGGCAAGGATAGATGAAGCAGAGCAATGATCAGTGATATAGAAGACAAACAAGGAGAATAATGAAGCAGAAAAAAAGGAGGGGAAACTAAGGCAAAAGAGCACAATATAAGAATTAGAGAACTCAGTGACTCACTAAAAAGTAATAACATCTGAATCATAGGGGTCGCAGAAGAAGAGAGAGAAAAAGGGGTGGAAGGTTTATGTGAGCAAATCATAGTAGAAAGTGTTCCCAACCTGGGGAAAGACACAGACATCAAAATCTGAGAAGCACAGAGAACCCCCATTAGATTCAACAAAAACCGACCATCAACAAGGCATATCATAGTCAAATTCACAAAATACACAGATAAGTAAAGATTATAAAACAGCAAGAAAAAAGAAAGTCCCTAACCTATAAGGGAAGACAGATCAGGTTCACAAAAAACCTATTCACAGAAATCTGGCAGGCCAGAAAAGAGTGGCAGGATATTTTCAACATGCTGAATCATAAAAAAAATATGTAGCCAAGAATTCTTTATCCAGCAAGGTTATCATTCAAAATAAGAGAGACAAAGAGTTTCCCAGACAAACAAAAACTAAAGGAATTCACGAGCACTAAACCAGCCCTGCAAGAAATTTTAAGGGGGACTCTCTGAGGGGAGAAAAGATGAAACAAAACAAAAAAGGTTTAAAGTAACAAAGACTAGAAAGGACCAGAGAACACCACCAGAAACTCCAACTCTACAGACAACACAATGGCAATAAGTCCATATGTTTCAGTACTCACTCTAAATGTCAATGGACTAAACTGTCCAATCAAAAGACATAGAGTAACAGAATTGATAAGAAAACAAGATCCATCTATATATGCTGCTTACAAGAGACCAATTTTAGACCTAAATATACCTTCAGATTGAAAGTAAGGGGAGGGGCGCCTGGGTGGCGCAGTCGGTTAAGCGTCCGACTTCAGCCAGGTCACGATCTCGCGGTCCGTGAGTTCGAGCCCCGCATCAGGCTCTGGGCTGATGGCTCAGAGCCTGGAGCCTGTTTCCGATTCTGTGTCTCCCTCTCTCTCTGCCCCTCCCCCGTTCATGCTCTGTCTCTCTCTGTCCCAAAAATAAATAAACGTTGAAAAAAAAAAATTAAAAAAAAAAAAAAAAAAAAAAAAAAAAAAGAAAGTAAGGGGATGGAGAACCACGTATCATGCTAATGGTCACCAAAAGAAAGCCAGAGTAGCCACACTTATATCAGACAATCTAGATTTTAAAATAAATCCTGTAATAAGAGATACAGAAGGGCATTATATCATATTTCAGACGCTTTAGATTTTAAAATAAATCCTGTAACAAAAGACAAAGAAGGGCATTATATCATAATCAAAGGGTCTATCCACCAAGATCTAACAATTATAAACATTTATGCCCCCAGTGTGAAGAAACATAAATATATAAATCAATTAATCACAAACATAAAGAAACTCATTGATAATAATACCATAATAGTAGGGGACTTCAACACCCCAGTTTCATCGACGGACAGATCATCTAAGCAGAAAACCAACAAGGAAACAATGGCTTTGAATGACACACTGGACCAGAGGGACTTAACAATTATATTCAGAACACTTCATCCTAAAGCAGAGGAATACACACTCTTCTCGAGTGCACATGGAACATTCTCCAGAATAGAACACATACTGGGACACAAATCAGCCTTTAACAAGGACAAAAAAATCGAGATCATACCGTGCATATTTTCAGACAACAACACTATGAAACTCGAAATCAACCACAAAAAATTTGGAAAAGTAACAAATACTTGGAGACTAAAGAACATCTTATTAAAGAATGAATGCGTTAAGCAAGAAGTTAAAGAGGAAATTAAAAAGTGCATGGAAGCCAGTGAAAATGATAACACCACAGCCCAAAAACTCTGGGATGCAGCAAAGGCAGTCATAAGAGGGAAGTATATAGAAATCCAGGCCTTCCTAAAGAAGGGAGAAAGTTCTAAGATACACAACCTAACTTTACATCTTAAAGAGCGAGAAAAAGAACAGCAAATAAAACCCAAGGCCAGCAGAAGACAGGAAATAATAAAGATTAGAGTGGAAGACAATGCTATCGAAATATGAAAAAAACAACAACACTAGAACAGATCAATGAAACCAGGAGCTGGTTCTTTGAAAGAATTAACAAAATTGATAAACCCCTACCCAGTTTGAAAAAAAAGAAAAAGGAAAGGACCCAAATAAATAAAATCAGGAATGAAAGAGGAGAGATCATAACCAAATACTGCAGAAATACAAGCAATAATAAGAGAATATTATGAGCAATTATATGCCAATAAATTTGGCAATCTGGAAGAAATGGACAAATTCCTAGAAACATATAAACTATCAAAACCAAAACAGGAAGAAATACAAAACTTGAACAGACCAATAACCAGTAAGAAATTGAATTTGTGATCAACAAACTCCCAAGACTTAGGACCAGATGGTTTTCCAGGGGAATTCTACCAAATATTTAAAGAAGAGTTAACACCTATTCTTTTGAAGCTGTTCTAAAAAATAGAAGTGAAAGGAAAATTTCCAAACTCATTCTATGGGGCCAGCATTACATTGATTACAAAACCAGACAAAGACCCACTGAAAAGGAGAACTAAAGACCAATTTCCCTGATAAACATGGATGCAAAAATTCTCAACAAGATACTTACCAACTGGATCCAATAATACATTAAAAGAATTATTCACCACAATCAAGTGGGATTTATACCTGGGATACAGGGCTTGTTCAATATCTGTAAATCAATCAATGTGATACATCATATTAATAAAAGAAAGGACAGGAACAACATGATCCTCTCAGTAGATGCAGAGAAAGCATTTGACAAAATATAGCATCCTTTCTTGACAAAATCCCTCAAGAAAGCAGGGATAGAAGGATCATACCTCAAGATCATAAAAGCCATATATGAGAGACCCACTGCTAATATCAGTCTCAATGGGGAAAAACTGAGAGCTTTCCCCCTAAGGTCAGGAACATGACAGGGATGTCCACTCTCACCAGTTATTCAACATAGTTTGGAAGTCCTAGCCTCAGCAATCAGACAACACAAAGGAATAAAAGACATCCAAATCAGCAAGGAGGAAGTGGAACTTTCACTCTTCACAGATGACATGACACTCTATATGGAAAACCCAAAAGATTCCACCAAAAAACTGCTAGAACTGATTTATGAATTCAGCAAAGTCACAGGATATAAAATCAAGTACAGAAATTGGTTGCATTTCTATACACCAATAATGAAGCAACAGAAAGAGAAATCAAGGAATCAATCCCATTTACAACAGCACCAAGACCCATAAAAAACTAGGAATAAACCTAACCAAAGAGATGGAAAATCTATACACTGAAAACTATAGAAATATTATGAAAAAAAACTGCAGACACACACACAAAGGGAAAAATATTCCATGCTCATAGACTGGAAGATCAAATATTGTTAAAATGTCAATACTACACAAAGCAATCTACATATTTAATGCAATCCCTATCAAAATAACACCAGCATTCTTCACAGAGCTAGAACAAACAATCCTAAAATTTGTATGGAACCAGAAAGGACCCTGAATAGCCAAACCAATCCTGAAAAAGAAAACCAAAATTGGAGGCATCATAATTCTGGACTTCAAGATACATTACAAAGCTGTAATCATTAAGGCAGTATGGTACTGGCATCAAAACAGACACTTAGATAAATAGAACAGAATAGAGAACCCAGAAATGAACCCACAAATCTATGGCCAAGTAATCTTTGACAAAGCAAGAAGGAATATCCAGTGGAATAAAGACAGTGTCTTCAGCAAATGGTGCTGGTTAAACTGAACAGCAGCATGCAGAAAAATGAACCTGGACAGCTTTCTTACACCATACACAAAAATAAACTCAGAATGGATGAAGGACCTAAATGTAATACAGGAAGTCATCAAAATCCTTGAGGAGAAAGCAGGAAAAAACCTCTTTGACCTCAGCCGCAGCAACTTCTTACTCAACACGTGTCTGGAGGCAAGGGAAACAAAAGCAAAAAGGAACTATTGGGACCTCATCAAAATAAAAAGCTTCTGCACAGCGAAGGAAACAATCAGCAAAACTAAAAGGCAGCTGACAGAATGGGAGAAGATATTTGCAAATGACATATCAGATAAAGGTTTAGTATCCAAAATCTATAAAGAGCTTATCAAACTCAACACCTGGAAAACAAATAATCTAGTGAAGAAATGAACAGAAGATATGAAGAGACACTTTTCCAAAGAAGACATCCAGATGGCTAACAGGCACATGAAAAAATGTTCAACATCACTCATCATCAGGGAAATACAAATCAAAACCACAATGAGATACCACCTCACACCAGTCAGAATGGCGAATATTAACAACTCAGGAAACAGCAGATGTTGGTGTGGATGCAGAGAGAGAGAGGATCTCCTTTGCACTGCTGGTGGGAATGCAAACTGGTGCAGCCACTCTGGAAAACAGTATGGAGGTTCCTCAAAAAATTAAAAATAGAACTACTATACAACCTAGCAATTGCACTACTAGGTATTTATCCAAGGGATACAGGTGTGCTGTTTGGAAGGAACACATGCACCTCAATGTTTATAGCAGCGCTACCGACAATAGCCAAAGTATGGAGAGAGCCCAAACGTCCATTGACAGATGAATGGATTAAGGAGATGTGGTATATATACATATACAATGGAGTATTTCTTGGCAATCAAAAAAATGAAATCTTGACATTTGTAACAACATGGATGGAACTAAAGTGTATTATGCTGAGTGAGATAAGTCAGTCAGAGAAAGACAAATATCATATGACCTCACTCATATGTGAAATCTACGATACAAAACAGATGAACATAAGGCAAGAGAAGCAAAAATAATTTAAAAAAACAGGGAGGGGGACAAAACATAGAAGACTCTTAAATGTAGAGAACAACCTGAGGGTCGCTGGAGGGGTTGTGGGTGGGGGGATAATTAATGGGTAAAGGACTAAATGGGCTAAATGGTAAAAACATAAACAACAGGCAAAATTGATCAAGAGTCTAGCTAATAAAGAATGGGGCATTCATATGGAGTACTATGCAAAAAAATTTTTTTAAAAAGAAAGCCAAAATGTGTTGATAGGAGAAATTATCTTCTTAAATTTTGGGTTAAATTGTATATTTTTGTTTTATTTTATTGAGGTATAACTGACACACAATGTTATATTAGTTTAGGGATACAACATAGTGATTTCAACTCTATACATTATGCTATGTTCACCACAATTGTAGCTACCGTCTATCATCATACAACACTATTACACACCATTACAGTACCATTGATTATATTCTCTATGCTGTACCATTCATCCCAACAACTTAGTCCATAACTGAAAGCCTGTATCTCCCACTCCCCTTCACCCATTTTTGCCCAATCTCTGTCCCCATCTCCTCTGGCAGGCACTATTTGTTCTCTGTATTTATGCATCTGTTTCTACTTTTGTTTGTTCTATTTGTTTTTGTTTTTGATCCCACATAGTGAAATGATACAGTATTTTTCTTTCTCTGTCCAATTGATTTCACTTAGCATAAAATCCTCTAAGTCCATCTATGTTGTCACAACAACAAAGCAAGATCTCATTTTTTTAATGGCTAAGTAATATTCTGTGTGTGTGCGCGCAAGCGTGTGTGTGTGTGTGTGTGTGCGCGCAAGCGTGTGTGTGTGTGTGTGTGTGTGTGTGTGTGTGTGTGTGTGAACCACATTGTCTTTATCTATTCGTCTACTGATGGACACTTAGGTAGCTTCCATATCTTAGCAATTGAAGAATTGCTGCAATAAACATAGGGGAGCATATGTGTTGTTTTTAATTAGTGTTTTTAGTTTCTTTGGGTGAATACCTAGTGGTGGGGTTACTGGATCATATCATATTTCTATTTTTAAACTTCTGAGGAACTTCCATACTGTTTTCCACAGTGGCTATACCAATTTACATTCTTACCAGTAGTACAGCAGGGTTGTATTTTCTCCATATGCTTGCCAGAACTTGTTATTTCTTGTTGTTTTGTTTTGTTTTGTTGTTTGTTTCCAGTCACTCTGATAGGTGTGGGATAATATCTCATTGTGGGTTTAAAAAAATTGTTTTTAATGTTTATTTATTTTTGAGAGAGAGAGAGAGAGAGAGAGCGCAAGTATGAGTGAGGGAGGGGGCAGAGAGGGAGACACAGAATCCCAAGTGGGCTCCAGGCTCTGAGCTGTCAGCACAGAGCCCAATGCAGGGCTCGAACCCACGAACTGTGAAATCATGACCTGAGCCAAAGTTGGACACCCAACCCACTGAGTGACCCAGGCGCCCCTCATTGGGTTTTGATTTGCATTTCCCTGGCGACTAGTGATGCTCACCATCTTTTCATGTCTGTTGGCCATTTTTACGTCTTCTTTGAAAAATGTCTATTCAGGTCCTCTGCCTATTTTGAAATTGGATTATTTGGGGGCTTTTGGTGTTGAATCGTATACGTTTTTAAAATATATTTTGATATTAATCCTTTATCAGATATATCATTTGCAGGTATGTTCTTCCATTCAGTAGGATACCTTTTCATTTAGTTGATGGTTTCCTTTGCTGTGCAAAAGCTTTTTATTTTGGTGTGGTACCAATAATTTATTTTTGCTTTTGTTTCCCTTGCCTGAGGAGATATATCTGGAAAAATGTTGCTAAGGCTGAAGTCAGAGATTACTGCCTATGTTTTCTTCTAAGGGTTGTATGGTTTCAGGTCTCACATTTTGTGTTTAATCCATTTTGAACTTATTTTTGTATGTGGTGTAAGAAAGAAGTCCACTTCCCTCTTTCACATGAGTTGTCCACTTTTCCCAGCACCAGTTATTGAAGAAACTTTCTTTTCACATTGCATATTCTTGCCTCCTTTCTCATAGATTGACTGTATACCCATGGATTATTTTGAGAAGTGAGAGAGAAAATGCCATAACAGATATCCACAGCATTTTCTGTTAAAAATATGCAGATACATGCTTAGGAAATTTTTCCAAGATTGTATGGCAATCTTGTTGGGCTAGGGCAATGTCAGGCATGGTTAGGATGATTGTCCCCAATTTATACCTTTTTTCACCTGGTGATATTCTCAGGTTTAGCAGGTATTCTTCAAATGAAATCTCAAATCTAAATAAATGTTTTGTAGCTGCCACTTTTTCTGTCTCACTGTAGTATAAAGCAGATTTACAATTTACATTTGTCAGTTGTTTCAGGTTGTAAATATAACTGCCTACATTGGCTGTCCTTATGCTGTCCCCACTTTGAAGTGCCCAGCTGGCAAACATGGACACACCATAGAAATAAATGTAAGAATTGCTTGAATGCATACAGATGCATGTGTGTTCTGAAGAGTGGAAACCTGAGACAATAGCAGAAAGTGAAGTACAATTTGGAGGCAGAAACTCTCCCCAGTTTTCTGGAAGGTCCTCAGAGTTAGGAGCAGGAGCCTCTCTATGAAATGAGTGAAGGAGGAAACAGACTTTGTAGGGGATTTCTGGTGAAGTTAGGACTGTCTGGGACCAACATGCATGCTTTAAGATATTGGTGCATATTTTAGATGTCAATTGTAATGTGTCCTACTGGGGACTGGGGAATGCTTGTTTTCTCTGAATAGCTAAAAGAATCATGGAAGAGTCTAGGATATAGGGGCAGAAGGGGTGATCTACTTAGAGTCTGAGATGTCTTCTTGAACCCTAGACTTGGGGCCTTTGAGGAGGCAGTCTTGGTATTGAAAACCTGTGATTGGTGAGATTTCAGGTGTCCTCATTAAGCAAAAAGTTTCGAAAGTTCTGACACTTAATTGGTCAAAAATGGGAATGCTAAAATTTGTTCTGCTTTCCGCAGTCTGATTGCTTAGGGACACCCTGAACCTGGCGTCCTAATTAAGAACAGGTACCTCAGTGACTAAGTCCCCTTGGGAAGGAGGGTAGTGAGGGTGAAGAAGAGAGAGAGAAACCCTCAGTTCCCCGAACGCTGTTATTTCTGGACTTTTTCCTAAGCTCCTCCCAAGAAAGTTGCTCTGGCTCCTGAGCAGTAACTAGATGGGAGTTAGCCTTAGCTGAGTCCTGGAGAGCCTGAGAAGTGGTGGAGAGACCCCTCCATGAAGGTGAGTGTCTTCTCACGGTTGCTTTCTGCCAAGGAATCAGTAGGAGAAGATCAAGTATAGAGTTCTGGGCTTGGCTGCCTGCAAGAAGGAGGCCTAGCTTCTGAGGGGTAGAATAGTGGAGCAGCAGAAATGAGAGGCTCATCTCCAAATCCCCTCTACACAGCAGAGAGCAGATTCAATTCTTCTCTGTCCCAGTACTAAGAACAGTCACCGCTAACATTCTTCTGTATTTTTTTCAGCTAGTGCTCATTATGTAGAAATTATATAAATGTAGATCACTGAGAGCTATCCCAACAGTTCTGTCCTTGACCTGTTTTCCCATCATTCCAGCCCACAGAAGCTTAGAGGAGGTGACATGAATAAGGAAAGTGAGGAAGGGAAAATGGTAATGTGAGCCATGAAAGCAAGTCAAGAAGAGTAGGCTCCACGGTGTATGGCCCAACTACTTTAATGAGCATCAAGTACTATTTAACCATATAGCACACATCCAAGCAGCCATCGTGTAGGGAAATTTATCAGCATGACTTTATAGATCAATTATATATATATATATATATATATATATATATATATATATATACACATATATATATATATATATATATATATATATATATATATATATATACATGTCCTTGCCTTCATAGAGTTTATATTATAGTATCATAGATGAACAAAGAATACATGAAATTGGTTTCCTGTCCTTCTTCCTTGCCTTATATTTGTTCCAGCATGATGAATAGACTAGCATCATAATTTTACTTACTTGTCTTGTATATAATCTGCATCCACCCTCCCCTTGAATGTAAGCTCCACAGGGCAGGAATTTTTGTTTGTTCTATCCACTGCTGAGTTTGCTTAATGTTCAATGAAGGAATGAAATTAGTATACATATCATATCAGGTAATAAAAAGTGCTACAAAGAATGGTAAAGTCCAAAAATGAACAAGTTATTCCTAATTGGTGTAGGGTTACTGAAAAGAGTCTTCTGAAGAGATATTTGAGTAATGGGATGGAAAAGTGAGAGGTCGAGATCCAGACATCCACAGGGGCTACTGGCCTCAGATCTATCCTTGTTAGGGACAGGTGCCACCTTTCCTCTCTCCCAACATTTTGCAAAGCACATGGGTTTAGAGAAGAATGATTCTGCGCTGGGAAATTATCTCCAGAGAGCTCCAGAGCTCTCATTTGTAGATGTGTCTGCTCTGTACCATGGAAGTTTACACTCTGGGGAGAGCAGGGGTGTTGGTCTTAGTCTGCTGCTGCTTTCCTACTACCCCAAGTTGGGTCTAGACAATACCAGTAAGGATGACGTGTAGGGTTCAATGTTCCATGATTTGACCATCACCTAGAAGACTGTTATGTCATCTGCTACAGTTAACATAAGAAGAATGACACAGTCTCAGGACTGGTGTGGCTGATCAACACAGCTTCATAAGTGGTCAGTTTAAACACTCTTATCCTCTGTCCCTGGAGAGAAGGCCTATCCTGTAGCGTAAAAAGACAGAGAACGTTTTCTTATCCTCAGTAGAGATTCAGGAGTCTTCCCCTATTCCAGACAGGCAGACTTGTGCTAGATTGAAGGTGATCACATTTATGTCTGACCTTGTGCAGAGCATTGCAGTCGGGGCATGTCACCAGGTTTTCAGGTTGAAAATATTTTCTCATCCTAACCTGTCTTCCTTCTCTTTGGAGAACAGGACTATGTGGATCCATGTTTACCAGTCTTTGATGTCTAGATTTTACAAGGAGCAGAAAAAAGGAGTATATGATGAGGAATATTTCTAGTGCTACTGAATTCTGCCTTCTAGGCTTTCCTGGGTCCCAAGAACTACACCACATTCTTTTTGCCATATTCTTTTTCTTCTACTCAGTGACATTAATGGGAAACACAGTCATCATTGTGATTGTCTGTGTGGATAAACGTCTGCAGTCTCCCATGTATTTCTTCCTTGGTCATTTGTCTGCCTTGGAGATCATGATCACAACTATTACTGTGCCCATGATGCTTTGGGGATTGCTGCTTCCTGGGATGCACACAATATCTCTGGCTGCATGTGTCACCCAGCTCTTCCTGTACCTTGCTGTGGGGACCACAGAGTTTGTGTTACTGGGAGCGATGGCTGTGGATCGTTACGTGGCTGTCTGTAACCCTTTGAGGTACAACATCATTATGAACAGCCACACCTGCATCTGGGTGGTCATTGTGTCATGGGTGTTTGGGTTCCTCTCTGAAATATGGCCAGTCTATGCCACATTTCAGTTTACCTTCTGCAAGTCAAATCTGTTAGACCACTTTTTTTGTGAACGCGGGCAACTGCTCAAACTATCCTGTGGTGACACTCTTTTCACAGAGTTTGTTCTCTTCTTAATGGCTGTTGTCATTATCATTGGTTCACTGACCCCAACAATAGTCTCCTACACCTACATCATCTCTACCATCCTCAAGATCCCCACAGCCTCGGGCCGGAGGAAAGCCTTCTCTACGTGTGCTTCTCACTTCACCTTTGTTGTGATCGGCTATGGCAGTTGCTTGTTCCTCTATGTGAAACCTAAGCAAACACAGGCTGCTGAGTACAACAAGATAGTTTCCCTGTTTATTTCTGTGGTAACCCCTTTCCTGAACCCTTTCATCTTCACCCTGAGGAATGACAAAGTCAAAGAGGCCCTTCGGGATGGTATGAAACGCTGCTGTCGGCTGGTAAACGATTAAGTCTCTCTACATCAGTTTTGGGTGGCAATGTCTTCACTATAAATTATTCACTAACCTAGAAAACCCTAGCTCCTCTCTTAGAATTATCATCTTTTCAAAGATCAGTTTTGTACAACCCCCAATCTGTGCTGTTGGAGAAGACAAGACAGATAAAAATGAAACCTATTCTCTGCACACTAGAATCTCTTTCCTCAGTTTGTGATGGTTCCCTTCTTGAACCATGGAGGCATATCCTTGGGAAGTGGGATGATTAAAGAAAGGTAATACACACATGTTTTAAGCTCTGTATCCTTCAATTAATTCTCCTACAATGCATTTTTGAGGATGTATTTCCTAGGGAAGGAAGAATGTGGGAAGAAGGGGTGGGGAGGCATCTGGCATAATCAGTCCCAAGGGGCAGATGGCCACTTTGTTTCTTTATCAACTGTTGTAGAGATTTTCCTGTATTTTGTGCAATTTCTTGACGCAATGGCTGTATGCACTTTAAATATTCTATGGTTCTCCTTTCTCTGCTGGTTTTTCTCTGCTGGCCCCATTGCTAGTACAAAGTACGTACAATGTTATATACTCTTTGCCACAGAGCCAATCTAGAGTGGAGATACGGAGATTGGAATACTTTTAGTAAGTCTTAGCGATGTAAAGATATGAAATATTTTGGGACATATTGGTATTGGGACGTATGGGGATTGAGACAAGTAAGAATTAAATGACTAATTCTAGAGAAAGGATCCTGTGTTGTACAACTGCTTAAATCTACTATGTTTGTTGAGAGTACTTCCAGACTCAGACTTTAGTCTTCATGATGCTTGTGGTTCTTTGTCTCTGAAATCCAAGTGTCTCAGTACCCTGTCGTAGATTTTCTCTATGGGGAGCACCACAGAAATGAGAAGCTACCCTCTCAACTTGCAGCTCTTCAGGAACACAAGGCATGGTTTTATGACAATGCAAGTGTAGGAAGTTCATCATGTTGGAGCAAGGTATTTGAACAAAGGAGGAATTTAAAAGTATTTTCATTATTTTGTATTAAAAAAAAGTTTATTTATTTATTTTGAAAGAGAGAATGTATGTGAGTGGGTGGAGGGGGAAAGAGAGAGAGAGAGAAGAAGAAGAAGAAGAAGAAGAAGAAGAAGAAGAAGAAGAAAGGAGAGGAGAGGAGAGGAGAGGAGGGGAGAGGAGAGGAGAGGAGGAGAGATAGAGAATCCCAAGCAGGCTCCATGCTATTAGTGACACAGGGCTGGACCTCACTGCCCTGAGATTTTGACCTGGGCAAAATTTAAGAGTCAGACTCTTAACTGACTGAGCCACCCAGGTGCCCCAGGAAGGTATTGATTACATGGTAACACTCAGCAACTCCAGCCAGCCCTGAACTGGGTGGAGATATTGAGCCACCCAACAGTAGATGATGGGACGATTTGCTTTTAGTTGGAAGAAATTTCTTTGGTATTTCTTGTATGAAGACTCTGTTAACAACAAATTTTCTGTTTGAGTTTTTCTGGGAGGTTTTTTTTTAATGTTTATTTTTAAGAGAGAGAGAGAGAGAATTGTGGAGGGACAGAGAGAGGGAGACACAGAATCTGAAGCAGGCTCCAGAGACTGAGCTGTAAGCACAGAGCCCAGTGTAAGGCTCCAACTCAAGAACCGTGAGATCATGACCTGAGCCAAAGTCAGATGCTTAACCAACTGAGCCACCCTGGTGCCCTGAGTTTTTCTGGGAGTTATGTGTCTTTCCTTTGCTTTCAGTTTTGAAAGGTAGTTTTGGTGGATATAAGATTCTTGATTGACCATGTTTTTCCTTTAAGCGCTTAAATATGTCATCCCATTACCTTCAGTCTTAACTGTTTCCAGGAGAAGTCACCTGTTAATATTAATGGAGTCTCCTTGTATGTGAAGAATCATTTTTTTCTCGTTGCTTTAAAGATTTGTTCTTTGTCTTTTAGTAATTTTAGTATTATGTATTTGTGTGCAGATCTCTTTGAATTCATTTCAGTTGGAGTTCATTGATTTTCTTGGGTGTGTAAATTAATGTTTCTCATAAAATTTGGAAAGTTTTCAATCATCATTTCTTTGAAGATTTCTTACTCTTTGTCTGTCCTATTCTAGTGTCACCACAGCTTGTATTTAGTGCACTTAATAGACACCCTTATTTCTCTGCAATTATGTTCATTTTTCTTCACTCCTTTTTTAGTTACTTGGATTATGAACATAGACATTTCTGAGGAAAACACAGACCCCAGGATACTAAAAGACTTAAAGTTAACCACGTAAGAATAAAATATTTACTATAAAAATATAAATAAATGAATGAATGAATAAATAAAGTGTTACTAAAATTTTTTTTAAGTGTTTGAGAGAGGGAGTGCATGTGAACAGAGGAGGGACAGAGAGAGAGTGAGAAGGAGAGAATCCCAAGTAGGCTCCATCAGCACAGACGCTGAAACACGGATCAGTCTCATGACCTGTGTTGAAATCAAGACTCAGAGGCTTAACTGACTAAGCCATCCAGGTGCCCCAAATTTTAATTTTTAAAATAAAGGTTTGCTTTATTTGTGCATAAAGTTCCCTTCTAAATTTGTAAGTTCAATAAAGAAAAATATAAATGGTTTTTGAAACTATGAAAGAGTCCAACTTGATTGAAAATTAAGAACAGATCATTCAGCAAGAACATGTTTTGAATAACAGTTACTTTTCATACAGTGTGCTGAAAATATAGCGGGAAACATAGTGGACATGGTCTCTTCCCTGATAGAGCATATTTGGTGAAGAGATATACCATACAGAGTGAAACCACACACACACACACACACACACACAAAATATATAATTAAAACTGTGGATCATTCAGGAAAGAAATTGTCAGGTTGTCTTAAGTCTGGGAGTGATCTTTGAGACAATTCCTGTAAAGGTATGGGGGAGAATATGTTTGGGCAGAGGGGAAGCTGACTGGTGATGAAGTTGCCACAGAGGCTTCAACCCCAGGAGGAACCAATCCCACCGGGAGCTCTGGAGCTAGGATGACTCTTTAGAATTGTGCTGACTTGTGTCCCTACCTC
This sequence comes from Leopardus geoffroyi, assembly GCF_018350155.1. Lineage (NCBI taxonomy): Eukaryota > Metazoa > Chordata > Mammalia > Carnivora > Felidae > Leopardus > Leopardus geoffroyi. The sequence goes on along the minus strand of NC_059331.1, from coordinate 157,404,362 downwards.
AAACACAGGAGCTGGACATTTGCACTCCTGCATCTACAGGTCATTGGGTACAGGCTACCTTAGAGGAAAGGCTATAATCTTGGTGGAGGCACTTATGCTTAACTGAGGGCACTTTCTAGGGATAACCTCAGCTATGGGGTGGGGCGAGTACCTTGGTCCTGAGGGAGGTCTGGGGAAGGCACATAGCATCTACCACAAGGGTATTTGGAGAACACCTGACAGGGAACCTGAATATGTCTGTGGAGGTTAGGGAAAGCCCCTATAAGAAAGGATCATGGGGTGCTCAGTGGCTCAGTGGCTCAGTTGGCTAAGCATCCAACTTCAGCTCAGGTCATGATATCACGGTTTGTGGGTTTGAGTCTGGCATTGGGCTCTGTGCTGATAGCTCAGAGCCTCCTTTGGATTCTGTGTCTCCCTGTCTCTTGGCCCCTTCCCCGTTTGTGCTCTCTTCTCTCAAAGAGATTATTTATAATAACTCTCAAAGAATTATTGAATAAATACATATTTTTAAAAAAGTTAAAAAAATAAAGTGATCATTAACTGATGTGTGGCATGAACAGGCAAAGCTGGGTGGGAATGGAGTGAGCACATTAAGAGTGCATTAAGAGCATGCACTAAAGCCCTTGAAAGAACTAAAAGAATGTCAGTGCTGCCGGACAGCATGGGGTGAAGGAAGGGAAACACAGACGACATTAGAGAAAAGCATTTCTAGAAATCATATAGATCCTTACAGCACTCGGGACAGTGACCAATGAGCAGTGAGAAGGTTTTAATCAGGGGAGAGACCTGATCCAATCTGTGTCTTAAAAGATCCCTCCAGCAGTTATGGGGAGAACAGAGTAGAAAGAGGGAAGTGATGGCAGACGTGAAGGTCAGTTAGCAGACTTTTGAGGCAGGCAAGTAAGGATAATTTTCTCTCATCCCTTCTTTTGTGGGCAGGCATTCAGCACTTGGGGTAATAACCCTATCTGTCCTCCTAGATCATCAAGATGGCTCTTTCTTTCTCTGGTCCATGTTGACTTCTCCTCTTGCCTGTGTCTCTAGTGTGCTTATGTGGAATATGGAAAAAATATAGACATGGAATGGCCTTCAGGTTTGGCCAACTTTGAGTTTGGGCAGTCACCAGCTTTACTCACATAAACAATCCAGTAATCAAGGGTAACTTTAGGTACCGAGTCTGGTGTGGTCTATGAGTGCCCATGATGTTATCTGGAAAGAGCTGATTCTGACAAAAAGTTTAGCTTTGCGGAGGGGTTCCATGACCAAAGGTAATGAGTGGAGAGCCTCAGCAGGAGGCTGAGAGGCTCAGTGCGTCATTACAAGGCTCAAGGACTAGCTCAGTTTCTGCTCCTTGCCCCTTCACTTTGGGCAAGGTAGAGATTCTGAAAGAGAGGTCAGACATCCTGTACCTCACTGCCCTGATATTTCAGAAGAGAAAACCAAAGCCAGAGAGTTGAACACTCACACACCGAATTGAATATAACATAGCTAGTGGGTATGAAAAGGAATTAGCATTCAGGTTCCTGATTCTAATCTCAATAGTTTATCCACGACTGTTCACTGTCTTGAGATCCTTTAACTTTCACCAAAGACGAATATTTTAAAATTGTGCTCTCATGTTATAAGCTTTACTGGTGGTTTATATCTGTCATCCATTTTACAAACTAAAGTTTGTTTGTAAACTTAAGAGGTGCTTGCAGAAAGTTACTCAAAAAGGTGATAGAACATGGTCAAAGAGAACATCTGTTTGGAGAATGGTCTGGAAATTACTTGTTACATTCTGACATCCATTAGGGTTAGTTAAGCCTGGTCTTCACCTTGTGTTCTTTTGACTTTCCCCATCCTCACACCTAATCCACAACCATATTCGACATACCTTACTTTGTCTACCCATTCTGTTTAGCCTTCAGTTATATACTTTATACGTAATATAACTTTATACTTCACTTAACCTTACCTCATTTCTCTACCCATCAATCCCCTAATGATGAGCCCTCTCCTGTTATAGTTTGGATTTATTTAAAAAATATTTTCAACACTTTTAATGTTAATTTTCATACAATAATGTAGCCATTTGATGTGTAAATTTCAGTGAGTTTTAACAAATGTATACATACATGTAGCTATCACAACCAAATAATAAAATATGTTCATCGCCCTAAAGGTTTCTTTGTGCTCCTTTTGAGTAAATCTCCATTTTCATTCCTAACCTCAGGCTGTTTTCTGTTATTATAGATCAGATTTTTTGTTTCTTGAGCTTATTAATGAAATAATAATATTTATGTCAGGATTCTTTTGCTTACTGTAGCCCTGTACAGAATTGTCCATGATGGTGCATCTATCAGTAGATTTTTATTTCTGAGTAGTGTTCCACTGTATGAACGTACCATTTATTTATCCATTCACTTATTAATCATCACTTGGGTTTTTCGAGTTTATTGTGAATAAAATTGCATTCATGAAGATGTCTTTTGTGGATGTGTGTTTTCTTATAGCTTGGGAAAATATCTAAGAGTGAAGTTGAATTATGGCTTTGTAGGGTAAGTGTATGTTTACTTGTCGTTGTTTATATCACCAGCAGTGTACGAAAGATCCAGTTTCTCCACACCTTCACCAACACTTCATGTGGTCAAAATCAATTAAAGATATATGTTGGCATTTGTGTCTGAATTCTCTATTCTATTTTATTGGTTTATATGTCTGTTGATCTAATCATAGTATGTAAGTAAGATAGTGTTTTGATTACTGTAACTTAAATTAAGTTGTAAATAAGGTATTGTGAGTCTCCCACCTTTTTTGTTCTTTTTCAAAATTCTTTTGGCTCTTCTTAGTTCTTCATAGTTGCATAGAAATCTTAGAGTCAGCTTTTCAATATTAAAATAAAAACTTCCCGGGATTGTGAGTGACATTTTATTGAATTTAGAGACTAATTTGAAAAAAAAAAAGGCATTTAAACAAAATTGAAGCTTCTGATTCATGAAAATACAATGTTAATTTATTTAGGTATTTCTCAGTTTATATCAGCAATGTTTTATAGTTTCAAGTGTATAGTCATGTACAGTTCGTTGAGTTATCTTTTAGTATTTCATTTTTTGCATCTTATTATAAATTATAATTTTTATTTCCATCTCTAGTTTCTTGCTAGTATGTAACAATACAATAGATTTGTATATATTGAGGCCTTTGTCCTGTGGGGCTGGTAATCACTCATTATTTCTGGGAAGTTTTTGTTTGTTTTTGTTTTTGGTTTTGTTTTTGTTTTGTGGATCTCTTAGGATTTTCTGCATAATGGATTATGTAATCTGCAAATAAATATTTTTTCTTTATTTCCTAACTGTATGCTTTTAATTTCATTTTCTTGCCTTAATGCATTAGCTAGGATGTCCAGTTTAATGTTGAATAGAAGTGGTGAGAACAGATATTGTTGCCTTCCTCCCTATCTTGGAGGAAGAAATTAGGTCTTTCATCATTAGGTTTCATGTTAGAATTAGATTTTTGGTGGGTTCTATTTATGAGTTTAAAGAAGATTCCATTTGTTCCTAGTTTGATCAGAGTTTTTCATCAGTAGATGTTGATTTTAGTGAAATGCCTTCTCTGGTCTTGTTTAAGTGACCATGTGGTTTTTCTCTTTATTTCTGTTCATATGGTGAATTATATTAATTAATCTCCCAATGTTAACCCAACCTTGCATATCTGGAATAAAACCATCCTTTTGTTATGGCACATTATTCTCTTTAAGTATTGCTGGATTTTATTTTCTCATATTTTACTAATGATTTTTCCTTTCATATTCACAAGGGATATTGGTTCTTAGTTTTCTTTTCTTTCAGTGTCCTTGGTATCAAGATTTAATTCTGACCTCATAAAATTAATGAGCAGTGTTCCCTTGCTCTCAATTTTCTGGAAAATTCTATGTAGAATTGGAAATATTTCTTCCTTAAAAATTTGATAGAATATACCAGTAAAGCCACTTGAAACTATAGTTTTCTGTGTGGGAGCATTTTAAATTATGAATTCAATTATTTTCCATATTAGGAATACTTAGGAAACATGTTTAATTTCTTTTTGAATCAGTTTTGGTAATTTTTAACTTTCAAAACATTTTCTACTTCAGCACGTTTTCCAATTGATTTCTCATTCAAGGTATTTTAATATTGTTGTCTTTAATTTAAATGAATTATGATCATATCTTTGGTTAGTAGCAGATCAGGAAATCAAGAGTGCTCTTATCACACAGTCTTAGTGTCAGTGTGAATCAATCCAAAATCTTTGGAATATAATTGGTGTTAATAGAAACCAATACCTTTAACATATCTACCTTATAATTGCCCAGTCTAGGGATTTATCAGAAATATCGATGTGTATGGAGTTAGGATGTATAAAGATATTTATAGCATCATTTTTCACAATAAAATGAACACAATAAGCAATGATCAGCAGAGGGCTAACTAATAAAGAATGGGCATCCCTATAATGGAAGACTATGCAGAAATAAAAGTGGGCAACATGTATAGATATGCTTTATATATCTATTTTTTAAAATTTTTATTCATTTAGTTTTCCTGTTACAGGAGCTTCTATTTTTTTCTTTAATTTACATCCAAATGAGTTAGCATATAGTGCAACAATGATTTCAGGAGTAGATTTCTTAATGCCCCTTACCCATTTAGCCCATCTCCCCCCCCCGCCACAATCCTTCCAGTAACCCTCTGTTGTTCTTAATATTTAAGAGTCTCTTGTGTTTTGTCCCGCTCGCTTTTTTAAATATCATTTTTGCTTCCCTTCCCTTATGTTCATCTGTTCTGTGTCTTAAAGTCCTCATATGAGTGAAGTCATATGATAGTTGTCTTTCTCTGACTGACTAATTTCGCTTAGCCTAATACCCTCCAGTTCCATCAACATAGTTGCAAATGGCAAGATTTCATTCTGTCTGATTGCCGAGTAATACTCCATTGTATATATACACCACGTTGTCTTTATCCATTCATCCATCGATGGACATTTGGGCTCTTTCCATACTTTGACTATTGTTAATAGTGCTGCTATAAACATTGGGGTGCATGTGTCCCTTCGAAACAGCATACCTGTTTCTCTTGTATAAATACCTAGTAGTGCAATTGCTGGGCCATAGGGTAGTTCTATTTTTAATTTTTTGAGGAACCTCCAAACTGTTTTCCAGAGTGGCTTCACCAGCTTGCATTCCCATATATATCTATTTTTATCTATTTTTATATATTGTTAACTGAGAGAGAAAAGGTTTTAAAATAGATTTTCACAGGATTTTCTATAAAGAATATGCAGATACATACTTATAAATTTTTTCTAATATTATATGGCAATCTAGTTGGGCTTGGCAACATCAGAAATGGGCAGGAAGATTATTCCCAAATTATACCCTTCTGCATCTATTGACACTCTCAGACTTAACAGGTATACTTCAAATGAAATCCCAAATCCAGATAAATGGTTGTAGCTGCCATTTTTTCTGTCTCGCTCTAGCATAAAGCAGACTTACAATTTACATTTGTCAGTTGGTTCAGGTTGTAAATATAACTGCCTACATTGGCTGTCCTTATGCTGTCCCGACTTTGAAGTGCCCAGCTGGCAAACATGGACACACCATAGAAATAAATGTAAGAATCTTGCTTGAATGCATACAGATGCATGTGTGTTCAGAAGAGTGGAAACCTGAGACAGTAGCAGAGAGTGAAGTACAATTTGGGGGCAGAAACTCTCCCCAGTTTTCTGGAAGGTCCTCAGAGTTAGGAGCAGGAGTCTCTCTATGAAATGAGTGAAGGAGGAAACAGGTTTTGTAGGGGATTTCTGGTGAAGTTGAGGCTTTGACTGAGACCAATATGCATGCTTTTAGGATATTGGTGCACATTTTAGACGTCAATTGTAATGTGTCCTATTGGGGGTTAGGGGATGATTTTTTCTCTGAATAGCTAAGAGAATCGGAGAAGAGTCTAGGATATAGGGCAGAAGCGGTAATCTGCTTAGAGTCTGAGATGTCTCTTGAATCCTAGACTTGGGGCCTTTGAGGAGGCAGTTTTGGTATTGAAAGCCTGTGATTGGTGAGATTTCAGGTTTCTTCATTAAGCAAAAAGTTTCAAAAGTTCTGACACTTAATTGGTCAAAAAAGGGAATAACTAAAAGTTTGTTCTGCTTTCCGCAGTCTGATTGCTTAGGGACGCCCTGAACCTGGGCTAATTAAGAACAGGTACCTCAGTGACTAAGTCCCCTTGGGAAGGAGGGTAGTGGGAGGGAAGGAGAGAGAAAGAGACCCTCAGTTCCCACAATGCTGTTATTTCTGGACTTTCTGCTCAGCTCCTGTTGAGTAAGTTGCTGTGGCCCCTGTATATGCATCAGCAGTAGCCAGACAAGTTATCCAAGTCCTGGAGAGTCTGAGAAGGGTGGAGAGGCCCCTCCATGGGGGTGAGTATTTTCTCAGGGTTTTCCTCTGGGAAGGAAAGAGTAGGAGAAGATCAGCTTGGAGTTCTGGGCTTGGCTACCTGTTAGAACAAAGGAGGCCCAGAGCTTAAAGAGTGGTTGAGGACATCACCGAATCCCCTCTACACAGCAGAGAGCAGATTTATTTCTCCTCTGTTCCAATGTTAAAAACAGTCACTGCTAAGATTCTTCTATATTTTTTCACCCAGTGCCCAATCCACAGACATTTTAGCAAAGCAGATCACTGAGCCATCCCCACAATACTGTTCTTAACCTGTTTGCCCATCATTCCAACCTTCAGAGGCTTGGAGGAGGTGGCATGAGTAAGGGAAGTGAAGAAGGGGAAATGGTAATGTGAGCCATGAAAGCAAATCAAGAAGAGTAGGCTCCACGGGGTATGGCCCGACTGCTTTAATGAGCATCAAGTACTATTTAACCATATAGCACACATCCAAGCAACCATCATGTAGGGAAATTTATCAGCATGACTTTATAGCTCAACAATAATATAGATATAAATATAGATGTAGATACAGACACAGATATAGATAGATATATACACACATGTCCCTGCCTTCATAGAGTTTATATTCTAGTATCATAGATGAACTGTGAATACATGAAATTAGATTTCCTGTCCTTCTTCCTTGCCTTATATTTGTTCCAGCATGATGAATAGACTAGCATCATAATTGTACTTACTTGTCTTGTATATAATCTGGCATCCACCCTCCCCTTGAATGTGAGCTCCATAGGGCAGGAATTTTTGTTTGTTTTATCCACTGCTGAGTTTGCTTAATGTTCAATGAAGGAATGAAATTAGTATACATATCAAATCAGGTAATAAAAAGTGCTACAAAGAATGGTAAAGTCCATAAGCTAGCAAGCCATTCCTAATTGGTGTAGGATTACTGGACAGAATCCTCTGAGGAGATGACATTTGAGTAATAGGATTAAAAAAGTGAGAGGTCGAGTTCCAGACAGACATCCACAGGGGCTACTGGCCTCATATCTATCCTTGTCAGTGCCAGGTGCCACTTTTCCTCCCTCCCAGCACTTTGCAAATCACATGGAGTTAGAGAAGAATGATTCTTCCCTGGGAAATTATCTCAAGTTCTATATTTCTCATTTGTAGATGTGTCTGCTCTGTACAATGGAAGTTTACACTCTGGGGAAAGCAGGGGTGTTGGTCTTAGTCCTCTGCTGCTTTTCTACTGCCCCACGATAAGTCTAGACAGTACTAGTAAGGATGAGGCAGAGGGTTCAATATTCCATGTTTTGAACATCACCTAGAACACCTTTCTATCATCTGCTACAATTAACATAAGAGGAAATGACACAATCCCAGGCCTGGTGTGGCTGATCAACACAGCTTCATAAGTGGCCAGTTTAACACTCTTATCCTCTGTCCCCTGAGAGAAGGCATATCCAGTGGTGTAAAAAAACAAGAAAGGGTTCTTATCCTCTATAGAGATGAAGGAGTCTTCATCTTCAAGACAGGTGATCTTGAGGTAGATTGGAGGTCACCACATTGAGGTGTGGCCTTGTGCAGAGCATTGCAGTCGGGGCTTTTCACCTGGTCTTGAGGTTGGAGATAGTTTCTCATCCTAACCTGTCTTCCTTCTCTTTGGAGAACAGGACCATGTGGAGCCATGTTACCAGTCTTCGAGCTCTAGGTTTTTCAAAAACAGAAACAAGGAGTAAATGATGAACAATCTCTCTGGTGCCACTGAGTTCTGCCTTCTAGGCTTTCCCGGGTCCCAAGAACTACACCACACTCTTTTTGCCATATTCTTTTTCTTCTACTCAGCAACGTTAATGGGAAACACAGTCATCATCGTGATTGTCTGTGTGGATAAACGTCTGCGGTCCCCTATGTATTTCTTCCTTGGTCATCTCTCTGCCTTGGAGATATTGGTTACAACTATTATCGTGCCTGTGATGCTTTGGGGATTGCTGCTTCCTGGGATGCACACAATATCTCTGGCTGCATGTGTCACCCAGCTCTTCCTGTACCTTGCTGTGGGGACCACAGAGTTCGCATTACTGGGAGCGATGGCTGTGGATCGTTACGTGGCTGTCTGTAACCCTTTGAGGTACAACATCATTATGAACAGCCACACCTGCATCTGGGTTGTCATTGTGTCATGGGTGTTTGGGTTCCTCTCTGAAATATGGCCAGTCTATGCCACGTTTCAGTTTACCTTCTGCAAGTCAAATCTGTTAGACCATTTTTTCTGTGACCGAGGGCAGCTGCTCAAACTATCCTGTGGTGACACTCTTTTCACAGAGTTTGTTCTCTTCTTAATGGCTGTTGTCATTATCATTGGTTCGCTGGCCCCAACAATAGTCTCCTACACCTACATCATCTCTACCATCCTCAAGATCCCCACAGCCTCGGGCCGGAGGAAAGCCTTCTCTACATGTGCCTCTCACTTCATCTTTGTTGTGATTGGCTATGGAAGCTGCTTGTTCCTGTTTGTAAAACCTAAGCAAACACAGGCTGCTGAGTACAACAAGATAGTTTCCCTGTTTATTTCTGTGGTAACCCCTTTCCTGAACCCTTTCATCTTCACCCTGAGGAATGACAAAGTCAAAGAGGCCCTTCGGGATGGTATGAAACGCTGCTGTCGACTGGTCAAGGATTGATTCTTCTATGTCAATTTTGTGTGGAAACACAGTAATCGTTGGGGATTATTAAGTAACCTAGAAAACCCTAATTCCTCTCTTATCATTATCATCCTTTCAGAAGCAAATGGTATGTACAGTTTCCAGTCAGGCCAGGGGAGAAGAAAAGAAGATGAAAATGAAACCCATCTGTGCTCACTAGAATCTCATTCATCAGTTCCTGCTGCTTCCACTATTGAACTATGGAAGCATATCTTTGGGAAGTGGGAGGAAGTAGAGAAAAGAAACACATATATTTTTGTAGCAATCTATAGCTCAGTTAATTCGCTTATAATCCCTTTCTCAAAATGTGTATCCTGATGGAGGAAGGATATGGGAGAAGGCTAAGGGTGCAGGTCTGGAATAATTAGAGTACCAAGGAAGAGAAGCTCACTTTTGTTGTTGTTGTCACCATTGTTAAATGTTGTAGACTTTTTCTATATTTTGTCCAATTTCTTGACAAGATCGCCACACGTATTTTAAATATTGTGTTTCTCTCTTACTCTTGGTTTATTGTGCGGTTTATTCTGGTCCCATTCTACTACAAAGTAAATAAAATGTTATATACATTTTTTTGCCACAGAAGCAACCTAGATTGGTGAGATGGGGATTGGAATACTTTTTTTTTTTTTTCCAGTAAATCTTTGTGAAGTAAATATATGAAATATTTTGGGATGTTTGGGAATTGAGACAAATAAGAATTAAATGACTAATTCTACAGAGAATTAGCATTTTACAGCTGCTTAAATCAACTATTTCTAGTGAGACTGCTCCCAGACCCAGACTTCAGGCTTCATGATGCCTTTATTTCTTTGTCTCCCAAATCCATGTGTATTAGTACCTTTCCATAGATCTTCTCTGTGGGGAGCATCAAAGGAATGAGAAGCTACCCTCTTAACTCACAGTCCTTCAGGAATTCCATGGCATGGCTATTTAGCAATGCAGTTGTAGGATGTTCATAATGTTTGAGGAAGGGATTTGATGGAAGGTGTTGGTTAAATGATAACACTCAGCACCTCCTGCCAGCCCTGAACTGGGTGGATATATTGAGACACCCAGCAGTTGATGATGGTGTTCCATAGGTTTGCAAAGAGTGCTGTGTGGGGATGCCTTCCATTTGATGAGGACAAGGAAGACCACCACATATGACCTACTTGATTTCACCTCATATGGGCACTAGATGAGGTGTTGAGTGGGGCCTTAATCCAACCCATGTTCTGCTAGCCAACCAGTGGGTTGTAATGGGACTTCATTGGCTAGAGAAAGGGCTGAAGGTTGTCACAAAGGTATTCACCCACATCCACATTCATTTTCTGAGGTCTGTCAGTTTTTTCTCCTTCAGTAATGCAGAAAGGATGCCTTTTCTAATTTGTACAAAGCCTTTTCATAGCACAAGAATAGGAAATTTTATATATTTTTGGTGGGAATGTAAAATATTTTGGTCCAAGTAATTAGACAGTAGGAAACTTAGTAAACATATGCTGTACGTATATAATATTGCCTATTCTCAAAGCTGTTGATTCTTTTTTCAGCTTTATTGAGTCTACTGATGAGCTTAGGAAAGGAGTTCTTTTCCCCTCATGCAGTATTTTTTAGTTTATAATATCTTCCTTTGATTCTTTCTTACAGTTTTTATTTCTCTACTGAAAACCCTTCTTGTTTACGCATGTTGGTCACATTTTCCACTACATCATTTTACATATTAATCCTAGTTACATTACTTTTACGGAAGTCAATATTTACTAGTATAATATTTTATTTATTTATTTATTTGGATTATAGTACTCTTTATTTTTAAATTGAAGTGCAATTAACATACAACATTACACTAGTTACAGATGTATGGTGTATTGTTTCAACTATTCTATACATTACTCAGTGTTTACCACAATAAGTGTAGTCAGCCTTCAACATTGCTACAATATGATTGACTATTCCCTATGCTGTGCTTTTCATCTTGGTGCTTACTTCATAACTGAAAGTTTGTACTTTTTAATCCTGTTTATCTATTACACCCATCTCCCAACCCGCCTCCCTCTGGCAAATACCAATTTGTTCTGTACTGAGTTTTTTTGGCTTGTTTGTTTTGTTTTGTTCATTTGTTATGTTTTTTAAGACTCCACATATAAGTAAAATCATATGGTATTTGTCCTTCAATGTCTGACTTACTTCACTTAGTATATATTACATTCTAGGTCCGTCAATACTGTCTCAAATGGCAAGAGCTTATTTTTTAATGAATGAGTACCATTCCATTTTACACACACACACACACACACACACACACACACACACACACCCATATATACATTTATCCATTCAATTATTAGTAGACACTTAGGTTGCATTCATATCTTGGCTATTGTAAATAATGATGTAATAAACATAAGAGTGCATGTATCTTTTCTAATTAGTGTTTTCATTTTCTTTGGGTAAATATCCAGTAGTAGAATTACTGTATCATACGGTATTTCTATTTTTATTTTTTTTGAGAAAACTCCATACTGTTTTCTACAGGGGGTGCACCAATTTACATTCCCACCAATTGTGCACAAGGATTTCTTTTTCTTCACATCTTTGCCAACACTTGTTATTTCTTGTATTTTTTAACTTTAGCCATTTTGACAGGCATGAGGTGATATCTCATTGTAGTTTTGATTTGCATTTCCCTGATGATGAATGATATGGAGCATCATTTCATGTGTCTATTTGCTATCTGTAAGTCTTCTTTGGAAAAATGTGTGTTCAGGACCTTTCCCTATTTTTAAACTGGATTATTTGTGGGTGGTTTTTTTTGGTATTCAGTTGTATTGTTTTTAAATAATAATTTAATAATAATTTTAATTTTAGATCATAACTCTTATCAATATATCATTTGCAACTATCTTCTCTCATTCAGTGGGTTGCCTTTACATTTTCTTTCTTTTTTTTTTTTTTTTTTAATTTTTTTTTCAACGTTTATTTATTTTTGGGACAGAGAGACAGAGCATGAACGGGGGAGGGACAGACAGAGAGGGAGACACAGAATCGGAAACAGGCTCCAGGCTCTGAGCCATCAGCCCAGAGCCCGACGCGGGGCTCAAACTCACGGACCGCGAGATCGTGACCTGGCTGAAGTCGGACGCTTAACCGACTGCGCCACCCAGGCACCCCTACCTTTACATTTTCTTGGTGGTTTTCTTCACTGTGCAAAAGCTTTCTTATTTATTTATTTATTTATTTATTTATTTATTTATATTTTTTAATTAATTTTTTTATTTAAAAAAATTATTTATTTTTTAATTTACATCCAAGTTAGTTAGCATATAGTGTAACAATGATTTCAGGAGTAGACTCCTTAATGCCTCTTACCCATTTAGCCCATTCCCCCTCCCTCAACCCCTCCAGCAACTCTCTGTTCTCTATATTTAAGTCTTTTATGTTTTGTATCCCTCCCTGTTTTTATATTATTTTTGCTTCCCTTCCCTTATGTTCATCTCTTTTGTATCTTAAAGTCCTCATATGAGTGAAGTCATATGATATTTGTCTTTAAAGGCTTTTTATTTTGATATCTTTGATTATTTTCATTTTAAAGTTTAAAACTTTTTTTTTTCAATGTTTATTTATTTTTGGGACAGAGAGAGACAGAACATGAATAGGGGAGGGGCAGAGAGAGAGGGAGACACAGAATCGGAAACAGGCTCCAGGCTCTGAGCCATCAGCCCAGAGCCCGACGCAGGGCTCGAACTCACGGACTGCGAGATCGTGACCTGGCTGAAGTTGGACGCTTAACCGACTGCGCCACCCAGGCGCCCCAAAGTTTAAAACTTTTAAAAGTTCAGTTTTTTTTTGATGATGCTCTATGACTCGCCATGTACATCTTAATTTAGAATTCACTTCAGATGTATACTAACAATGCCAGTTAGCTAGGGAAACATTACTCCTATGTAGCTCTCTCCTCTTCTTTTCTTACTGTTCTTACAGTGTCTATATAGTTGCAAGCTTAGCAATACATTGTTACAATTATTACTTTATATTTTTTTATTTAAAACATTTTTTGCTTTATATATTTTTTAAAGAACATGGAAGAAGAAAGAAGAGCAAGTATATATTTATAGCATTTGTTGTATTATCCTCATTTACCTTTCCTGGTGCTCTTACCTTTTCCCTCAGATTCAAGGTGCCATTTGGTGTCATTTTCTTTCTCCAGAACAGCTCTGCCTCTATCCACCTCCTTTGTGCTATTATTATCAAATATATTACATTTGTTTATGTTATCCATTCAACAATACAACTATTTACTTATTTTTTAATACAATTGCTTTTTAAATTAGTTAATAGTCAGAGAAAGACAGATATCATATTTTTCACTCATATGTGGAACTTGAGAAACTTAATAGAAGACCATGGGAGAAGGGAAGGGGGAAAATAGTTACAAACAGAGACAGAGGGAGGCAAACCATAAGAGACTCTTAAAGACAGAGAACAAACTGAGGGTTGATGGGGGGGGGACGGTAGGGGAAGATGGATGGTGGGCATTGAGGAAGGCACTTGTTGGGATGAGCACTGGGTGTTGTATGTAAGTGATGAATCACGGGAACCTACCCCCAAAACCAACAGCACACTCTATATACTGTATGTTAGCCAACTTGACAATAAATTATATTAAAATAAATCAGTTAATAGAAGGCAGGGGAAGAAATATACATTTATACTGTCTTACATCATTACAGAATTACCCTTACCAATGCTGTTTCTTTGCATGTATATGGATTCTAATTACTTCCTGGGGTCATTTGCTTTTAGTTAGAAGAGATTCCTTCAGTATTTCTTATAAGAGGGGTCTGTTTTAGTTTATCTGGCAATGTCTCTTTTTGACTTTCATTTTTGAAAGATAGTTTTTCTGGATATAAGATTCTTGGTTGACTATTCATTTATTTATTTATTTTTATTTAAGTATGGCTTGCACACAATGTTATATTAATTTCAGGTGTACAACATAGTTATTGGCCATACTTTCTTCTTTCAGCACTCTGACTATATCATCCCATTGCCTTCTGGTCTTAAATGTTTCAATGAGAAGTCAAACATTTAACCTTATTGGGGTCCTCTTTTCCCTGAGATGTCTTTCTTTTACTGGTTTGAATTTTTTTCTATGCCTTTTAGAAAATGCACTATTGTGTTTTAGTTTGTGTATTTCATTGAATTTATTTTACTTGGATTTCATTGAACCTTTGTGGATGTGTATATTAATGGTATTAAAATTTAGAAAATAACTATCATTTCCTTAAATATTTTTTACTATCCTTTGTGTCTCTTCTATACTTCTAGTGCTCCCATTGCATATATGTTGGTGACCTTAATGGAGTCCCATATTTCTCTGAGGCTCTGTTCCTTTTTTCTTCATTATTTTTTTCTTTCTGTTCTTTTTGTTGCATGATTCCTATTTATTTGTCTTCAATTTATTAATTTATTTTTCTATCAGTTAAAAATCTACTATTGAGCTCTTCTACTGAATTTTGACAGAGAGAGAAAGAGAGTGAGAGCACAGGGGAGGGCAGAGAGAGACAGAGAGGGAGAGGGAGAATCCTAAGCAGGCTCCACACTGTCAGCACAGAGCCTGACGTGGGGCTTGTTCTCACAAACCATGAAATTGTGACCTGATGCTTAACCAGCTGAGCCACTTAAGCGCCCCATCTTCTCTTCCACTGAATTTTTAATTTCACTTATGCTTTTCAAGTCTTGAATTTCCACTTGATTTTCTTTTTTAATTTTGATCTCTTTGTAGATATTCTCTATGTGGAGAAGCTTTAGCAACATATCTTCCTTAAGCATTTTTTCCCCTTTGGTTGTTTGAACATATTTTTATGGCTACTTTCGTATTTATAATGGCTACTTTGAAGTCTTTTGACTATAAAATGTGATATCTGGGCCCTCAACAAGCAGCTTCCGTTGTGTGCCTTTTGTATTGTGTATATGTCGTACTTTGTTTCTTTGCATGTCTTGTAATTTTTCATTGAAAACTAGACATTTTAGATATTATATGAAAACACTCTGGATGCTGGTATCCCACCTCAGGGGCTTGTTGATACAGTTTACTTGTTGGTTTGTTTAGTATCCTGGCTGGACTACTTTAGTCCATTTCTCTGGCAATGTGTACACTCTGGGGTCACTCCTTAGAGGCCACAGTCTTCACCATATGCACAATCTCCCTAATATAACAGTGGTTTTAACAGGACTCTCTTTGACTGTCTCTTTCCCTTATCACACCTAGTTGTTAGGCTGTACTGATTGCTGGCTAATTCTTCTACTGTTTTTGATAATGTCCTGAGGCATAAATTGCTCCATAGTTGGATTCAACTAACTTAAGATTCCTTTACAGAGGTAATTTTTGAGGTCAGAGTTTGACATTTATTCTGACCCCAGGGAGGCATTTCTTAGCTGTCTCTTTCTCCGTTTCTGTTAAACTAGCTGCTCTATACTTTTCTTTGTATCCCTTTATGAAGTTACCACACTCCTCCTTTGCTCACCACCAAAACCTTTATTGTTTTTGAAAGTACTCTAAAGCTTGAACTTCCCCACACTGTTTCACATAGTCAGTTCCTTCAGAGCTGGCTGTCCCCTGGGAAAAATATCTGGGACATGACTCTGTAGCTGGGATTGAGGACAGTGGTGCAGTTTTTTCCAAGTGATACCCCTGCTTCAGTTTCAGGGTGATGGGGCAGTAGCAATTATTTCTGAACTTCTTGGCTTGCCTTTCTGCAAGGGAGGGTGATTGAGGCCCTCATATTCTCAATGTGCTGTTCCTGAGGTAGAACCTCTGCTCTATGAATGAAGACTGAGCAGGAGCAGGAAGTCCCAAACCTGTTGTCTGCATTCTCCTGGCAATTAGCTTTTGCAACATGTAGTTGTGAGGGAGGAAGAGGAAGAAATGCAGACCCCTGCCCCTTTTGGGAAGATACTGTAGCCCTTGGCTTGGAGCTGGGGCTAAGGGAGCCTACTGTTCTTGGCTATATCTGCCTGAAGTGGACTTTCCTTCCCATACTGAATTGGGAAGGGGGAGGAAGGTGTTGGGTCATGTTTAAAGTGCCACAGACTCTTGCTGTTCTTGGCATATTCTCTTGAATTAATGTTTCTTCATTTGCTATATGCCTTTAGTACAATTTCCAGAGACTTCAAATATTTTTAAATAGTTGTTTTAAAGTCTCTCACTGATAGTTCCAATATCTGGATCTGCTCTGAGTTTAGTTACATTACCTTTTCTACTAAAACTGGGTTGTTTTTCATGTGTGTGTATGTGTGTGTGTGTATGTCTCATATGTTTTAAAATTAAATTCTTGGGGCGCCTAGGTGGCTCAGTCGGTTAAGCGTCCGACTTCGGCTCGGGTCATGATCTTGCGGTTGGTGAGCTCAAGCCCTGAATCAGTCTCTGTGCTGACTGCTTCAGATTCTGTGTCTTCCTGTCTCTCATCCCCTCCCCTGCTTGTGCTCTGTCTCTCTTTCTCTCTCTTTCAAAAATAAGTAAAGATTTTTTTTTAAAGTTAAAAAAAATTAAATTAAATTCTGTACACTATCTGTAGAACAGTTGAGTCTGAGGTAAATAGTATTTGTGCCTCGAAATAGGCAGACCTCCTCTTGGGTTCAGTTGTAAGTTTGAGGAGTTCAGTTAATATGATGAGGAAGTCGAGCTGGATTGGGGGTATTTTGTTGCCTTTAGTGAACCAGATGCTTCAAATTCCTTTAGTGGTAGGCTGCTGTGCCTTGGTCTTAAAGTATCTAGACTGGGTATATGCATTATTGGATTTAACAGAAAACAATAATCACCTTGATACTTTATAGTTGTGAAATGTTTTTAAATCTTCATAGTGCTATTACAACTGTTTTTGACACTGTCGACCTTTCCTTGCTCTACCCATAGATATGTTTGTATGAGGGATAATCCCCTATCTTGTGGCCATTGTTCTCAGTATGCTCAGATAGTCTACTCTTGGTGAAACATTTTTTTCACTGCCCTTTCTCCCAAACTTATTTTCTATTAATCTCAAGGCCACAAATGTGCATGGCTTAAGATACAGTTTTAACCAAATCACTCATGTATACAAATGATCTATTTCCCTAGACTTCCAGCATTTCTTCCATAGGGTTAGCACTAAGCACCATTCTTTGAAAATTGACCAGGTTTTAAATCTATTTTCTCTTCTTCACCACTAAATAAAGACTTTTCTAGAATTCTCTTTTTTTTTTAAACTTTTAGTTTTACCTTCTATTCATTTTTTGAGAATAGGATGTTAACAACTGTACTGAAGACAACAAAAACTGTTCTAATTTTAGTCATCCAGGTTCTAACATTACACACACAAACATTACATAATTTATCTATAACTCCCTTGAAATTCGCTTGTCATTGGAATTTTCTCTAGTTACTTGAGACAATTCCATTCTTATATGAGATCTGTCTCTCACTAGATCAAAAAAAGTATGTCTTTTCTGAGGTGATTTTTTGGAAGTTGTTGTGGAAATGGGATTGTTGGCATCCCCTACTCAGCATGTCCTCTACCAACTCACTGCACCAATCCCCCAGCTACTGTGAGGGTTGACTTCAGCCAACGGCTCCTTCTTCAGACAACTGCCCTTGACTAGACAGGAGCCCCGTCATGCAGAACGTTTATAACCTACCCTTCCCCAGAGAAAGACTGACTGACTGAGAGACAGAAAACCATTCCATTTGTCTCAACATGCGACCAACTCTATGGAACAATTATTTTGTCAAAAGTCCTATGGGACCAGGCTAAACTAGTCCTCAGTTGAGACCACGTCTTTGAGTGGCTTTCTTTCCTTGTCCTATTCTGCTTCCCTCACTCTTCCTTTCCAGAGAGCACTCCCACCATAAATCACTTCCTCAGAAATCCTTGTCTTAGGCCATTTCTAAGGAACCCAATCTAAAACAGTTGGTATTAGAAGTGGTCTTAAAAGCAGACACAGATGAGGAGACTCTGGAGGTGGATCACTTGTTGGTCAGATGTCAATCACTGACAGCTTGGATAGACCCTAGAATGATTATAAGGATATATCAAATGCAATTGTTAAGATTTTTTACTCTGGTAGACTAGTATCTGAGAGGTTCAAGGAAAATAGTAACTGTAAGGAAAATGGAATTTGGTAGATATTGTGAAGTGCCATTATTGAGGAAAGAAAATGGCAGGCTCCGCTCTATTTAAAGCTAAGTGTGAGACTTTCAGGGCCCTCTTTGGCAACATTAAAGACACTCATTCTGTATAGTCAGAGGACTGACAGAGTGAAAAACAGACACAGAATTTAATTATAAAAGTAATGTAATTTCAAAGAAGGCTCATTCAACCTTGCCAATTCTCCTTGTTCCAAAGACAGGGCCCTGATAGGAAATGAGTGGGACTCTCAGTGTCAGTATGATGATTTCTGGGTAGATACAAATGGGAGCTTTGAACCCCCAGATTCCTCTAAACTCTCTTGATCTGCAGTAATGACGCATTCCCCTTTTGGAAGACATGCCCCCTCCTTTCCTTTAGGACTAAAAGAAGTCAGATAAGGCACAGGCCTTATAAGACAATGCCATCTTCCTCAGGATCTTCATCCATCTCTTCTCCTTCTACAAGATTCATAAATTAAGTTTAATCTCCACATAAACTAGGGAAGAGCTAAATCTGCCAGCAGAAGAGAGATACACATCAAAGTTTCTGCAAGAACTGACTAACATGCACTAGCAGGCACTGGAACAGCCTGCCCAGGAGTGAGTTTAGAGGGTGGGGGATCAAAGGATGGTTGGAACTTAAAACTGAATAAGAGAGAGTCTGTTGATATGGAGCCACTCCCCCATCATGCAGGATTAAAACCTTGGCAAGGGTCCTGGGGATAAGGTCTAATGTATGCAATTTTCTGACTCATAGAATTTTGAAAAAGGTGAGAGCCTTCATTAAATTAAGTAAAAATGCCAAAAATTGCCTTGGAAGACTTGGAAGGAAGGAATAAAAAGGCTTAGAAAAGTAGAAATGTATAATGGGGCTATTATATAAGACTGAGAAACCCATCAGTTTGCCATGTTGCTTGGGAGGGAGGACCAAGAAGGTGATAAAAATGTATGGTTAGGGAGGACATCAGCTGAGGCTGTTGTTAGGAGATATTGTTACAGAACTGGGCTTCCTAATGGCAAGAGCATACAGGTGACCAGAATAACAGAGGCCACATGGCAACACTTAACTGTCAGATGCAAAGTGCACATACTTTCTCTATTAGACAGCAAGGTCAAAATGGCAAACAGGAGGAGCCAGAACTGCATCTTTGGATATAGAAAATAGAACATGGTGTTCATGGGGCAAGATATATGGGCAACCAACAAGAGTATTGCTTAGTGTACACAGTGAAAGAAAGTAAGAATAAATGAGAAGGCTCAGATCAGCTACTCCAATGGAGTCATGATCCCTTCGCGCAATCTCTAGATTTGAACCATCTCTCAGCTCAAGTATCATCAAATAAAAGAGTGTGAAGCACCAGAAGTAGGACCCTATAATACCAGAACAAGTATATTCAATGTGATTTCCCCAGCCTTGCCCCTAAAGCCCACAACCATTTACTTGGATAACCATCACTAGAGAAAGGGGGAATACTCAGATATTTTAAGAGCTGTGGGATATAGTAGGAATTGAAGCTTATATTCAGGGATATGAGGCAACAGCAATGCTCCCTTACTAGAGAAACATGTGGGAGCCAGGTAATTAATGGAGTTTGGATCCAAATATCTCATACTAGTTTCACTGGATTCATCTATTTTTAACTCTTTTTCTCCCTGTTTTCCTCTCCATTTTCCCTCTTTCTCTCTTCTCCTTTCCTCTCCTCTTCTACCCCTCTAAATTCCAATCTCTCTCTGTCCCTCCACCACCCCCCCCCCACTCTCCCTCCTTTATAAACACAAACTGCAAATATTCATTCTGCATCAGGCCCTATGCTAAGTACTGAGAATTCAAAGATGAGATCCAGACTCTTCCATCAAAGAGCTCACAGTGCAAGGAGGGAGAGTCGCAAGTCAGAGAACAGCACATTGTGATAGGATCCCTCTCAGAGTCATGCATAGGGGCGTGTGTCAGCATAGAGGGGGAGCCTCCAACTCAGCTAGGAAGGAGTAAAGTAAGGAAATTATTCTCAAAATCAATCATGTTTCACTTCATGTTTGAAAGAAAAGTGAGCATTATCAGGCAGAAAATGGGAAATCCCCTGCGTTCTTATGCTCATTTTCAACTGGACCTGACTTCCTTCAAGGTTAATCTCTTGGCATGTATTCCTAGTCATGTTAAATAGACGTTTCAGAGAAGACACAGTTGGTGTTCAGTCAACCATAAGAACGTTCAGAAAGCCATCTTGTAAGCAGGCACTTCCCCCTCAGGAGTTTGGATTCTAGAAAAAAACTGGCTTTTGCCAGATTATATTATTTCTCTCTCACAGATGAGCTACCTTCCTGGAGCAACCTGGAATACTCCAAGATGTAAGTAGAAAACTGTTCCAGTTAGAGAAGCTATACATGCAGAGGAGAAGCTTCCCCAGGAGCCCAGATTCTTTCTCTGAACTCTCTCTTGCCTTTGGAAGATGATTAATAGAGAAACATGAAATTTACAACCAGGCTTAGGCTCAAGGCTCTGCTCTACTGTTTCTGAGTTGTGTGACCCCAGGTCAGATATCCAACCTCCCTGAGAATTACAGGGTCAACCTCTAAGGAAGTTGCAGAGAATTAAAAATATGGTATTTAAAGGAGCAGGTCCTCAACCAATGCCAAAGTTGGAACAGCTGTCTGAAATTATCTACACTTTTCTTTTTACATAAATCATTGTCTAAATTCACATAATCAGTGCCCATGCTAGAAATTAAACTTGGATCTGCTAAATTAAAAGGAAGATGGTGGACTTAAGAACCAAAGGTCCAAGAGAGAGTATGTACTGAATGGGCAGGTTCATGGTAACAAACACTGCAAATTGCTTAGGTCACTTAGGAATCAGTGGAAATCAGGAAAGATTCACGGTCGAATCCTAGAAAGAATTTGCCAGGGAGCAGAAATGTAGGTAAAATATGAAAGAAAAAATAAACGGCTGAATGTTGGTAGATTAAGGGGTCTGTAAATTAATCTATAGGCAGGACTCCACACTCAAAGGAGGCTAAGACCTCTCTCAGAGTGCAGACCAGATGTGATGGGCTCAGGAGGCTGGGGAGGCTGGAGTCCACAGCACAGTGATGACGTCTACCTGACAAGCCTAGTGATGGTCGTTCTGTTCTTTTTAAGTGAGAGATCTGTTTCTTTATAAGAGGAACACCTTGAGGGCCAAGCCACATTAAGGAAAAAGGGGACTAGACCAAAATGTTATGTGGTGATCTGGGGCATCTTAAGAGAGGGAGGTGCTGATGAAGCGATGACTCTAGAATATTGTATGTGACAGAGGAAGGAGAGGGTAAGCTGTCTGGTAGACCTCGCTGAACTAAGAGGTGAATTATCCAAGTAGGTGCGTTGAAAGAAGTCGGTGTGCACAAGCAAGGTGTTAGAAATTTCGGGAGATTAAAAAACAAAAAAGAATTAGGAAAAGGTTGATCACATTTAGTGATATGATAAATTGGCCAATCTCTTACTTACATGTGGGTTATAATGGTGATTCTTTCCCCTTGTGTTAAAAGTATAATGCATTGATGTAATTTTGAATAGGAAATTGGAGAGATGAAGGAGGAGACTATATGGTAAATAGATATCAAAATAAGGTCATAAACATGTAAAAGGAAAGACACAGCAGGGGACTTGACTGGATACAGAGGAAAGTACTCATTGTTTGAAAAGATGACTCCATGTAGAAGCCAAGAGAAGATACAAGGAGGCAGAGGTTGGGCCGGTGCGGTGGGGGAGGCAAAATCCTGGGACAACTAGATCAGTTGGCTGACAATTGGATAGAAAACCTGGGGTCCAATAGGAAAGGATAAAGATTGTCTCTAAATATCAGAGATACAGCAAAACTGCTTAAGAGTGAAATTAACTTTTAGCAACAATTACCACCATTGCTGGGAACACACCTACAGACCTCATGTTGATGACCCTGTATACATTATTTGGAATCCTCACAATGACCTTGCCAAGAAAAGGTTATTATCTCCACTTTACAGATGAGGAGTAGGAGACCCACAGAGGTTAAGAAACACAGCTTGAAAGTGACAGAAGTTGTGGGGCGCCTGGGTGGCTCAGTTGGTTAAGCGTCCAACTTTGGCTCAAGTCATGATCTCACGGTTCATGAGTTCCAGCCTCACATTGGGCTTACTGCTGTCAACACAGAGCCTGCTTCAGATCCTCTCTCCCTCTCTATCTGCCCCTCTCCCCCCCTCTCAAAAATAAATAAACATTTACAAATTAAAAAAAAAAGAAAGTGACAGAAGTTGTATTTGAACTCGAGTCTAGCTGATGCCAAAGCACCACCCTGGTGCTTCCTTCCCAACCAGGGTTATTGCAAGGTACTTGCAAATACGTGTGCACACCAAGCATTGCCAATACACTGAATAAATAATAGGGCCAGTGTAAATGTAGGTAGCTGCAGCTCTGATAAATGAAATGTCCATCTGTTAAAAAACATTGCTGATTTTGCAGTTTTGTGTGAATTTTCTCAACTAAGGAATATTAAAACTATCCATTTTATAACCGTAGTGTCAAGGGGAGGGGTTTCATAATTTGTTACCACTTAAAAGAGAGTCCTGCAACTGAAAGGCTCCATGCTGTCTCACCCAAGCTGGCCCCATCCTGCATCACGTTGGCCCAGGTTGTATGTGTCCTGCAGGCCAATAACACGCACAAAGTATGTACCCTGAAGTTCTTCACGGTGTGCAAAAAGGCACTGTGTACTTTATACAGATGTGTGAATATGAAGTGCATAGAGAGACACGTTATGAAATGAGTGAGAAGGAAAGGTAAATGCCTTGAGTCTAAGACACTTAAGTAGAATTTGAATGCTGTTAATTAGAGACCAGAGGTGATAGGAGAAGCCTTTTGCTTAAGATGGTTTCTGCTTGATTATACGTATCTTCATTATATTTATCTTATTTTTTTCAAGTTAATTAACGTTCTTAAACAACTACTGTTACCCCCTACCCTTTAAAATCGAGAGCCAGAACCTTGGGAGATCACAATTCCCAAGTCTCACAGGTGTGCACCTTCTCAGAAATGTGTCTACACCTCCACCTAGTGGCGGCTCTGAAGAATTCAGCTGTGATACCTGGGAGCTGTCAGGCAACAAACTGCGTATTCCAGGGATGATGTCATAAGGAAAAGTGAGAACCAGAGCATATGCTCATTTTTCCTGAGTGAGGAAGGAAGAAAAGAAAGAAAGAAAGAAAGAAAGAAAGAAAGAAAGAAAGAAAGAAAGAAGAAAAGAAATAAGGATGAGGGAGGAAGAAAGGAAGAAAGAAAGAGAAAAGAAGGGAGGAGGGAAGGAAGGGAGGGAGGGAGGGAGGAGAAATAGAAATGAGGAAAATGAAAAGAAAAAGTTAGGGAACTTTTTTTTAAAACTTGAAAGTAGTAGACATTTCTTTTTTAGATGTTCATTTATTTATTTTGGGAGAGAGAGAGAGAGAGAGAGAGAGAGAGAGAGAGAATGGGTGGAGGAGGAGCAGAAAGAGAATCCAAAGCAGGTTCCACGCCCAGCACAGAGCCCGTGAGATCATGACCTGAGCCAAAATCAAGAGTCAGATGCCTAACTGACTGAGCCCCCCCCCAAGTACCCCCCAAATAGTAGACATTTCTGAAACAAATTAGATTTTCAGAGATTGAGGAAGATCCATGAACAGAGAGACGCTCACTACCTGAGAATAATTAACAGAGTTCATTTCCAAGGATAGGAAAACAGAATTGAACTGATTGTTAAGAGCTGGATTGAACAATGGCCTGAAGAAAGTAGTATAGTGAAGGGGATTCAATATTATGTTGATTCCCTCCAAGACAGCTGAGGACCTGGGGACAAATGTTGGGGCCACAGTTTGAGCTATAAAACCCAGAATGCTATGTCTGAGAAGATCAAGTTCTCAGACACATATTTAACTGGGTTTACTGTCTCTGGGGATTATGGGTGGTACACATGAACGTTTTTATGACTATATTGAGTGCTATTAATAATGTAGCCACCGTCTGTGAAGCCCACACCATGTCACAGGTCTGTCATGGGGATTTTGCTGCCTCATCTTCACCATCACCATGTAAAAGAAGTGTTCTGCCCCAGGTTAAGGATGAGGAAAACGGAGATACAGAGATGCTGAATAACTTGCCCATACTGTCCTAAGAACTCACAGGTTAAGATGGGATTCAAATTCAGGACTATAATTCCAGGTCCTGTTCTTTCCACTACATCATATTACTTTTCTTAGAAGTACATGCATTAAATTTTTAATTTTAATGTTTACTTTAAATTGTATTTATTTGTTGAATTATTAATAAGTTTGTGTGGTATAAAGTTCAAAAAGTACAAAATTGTAAGAGCAAGTGAAAATCAAATGAAAACAAAATGAGCAAGTGAAAAGCAATCTTCTTCCCACCCTAGCCATCCAGTCCCCCTCCTGAAGGCATCCCTCTCTTGCCAGAATCTTCTATATCTTTCCAGAGTATATTATCCACATGCATGACGACCACATGTTAACAGCAATTTATTGAGCCTCCAACATAATAGGAAATTTTATTTGTATGGCGAATGCAGAAAATCACAAGAGGTAAATTAATTTAAATATCATAATCAAAATTACCTTGCTTGCTCCAATAGAATTTGCAGTTCAGTCAAGAGTTAAGTATAGAGGATTTTCAAAATAAAATATGTGTTAATTCATCATTCAATCATTTGAATAGTTTTGAGTGACTACTAATGGAAGGCTTTAAAACGATTTCTTAAATTTTCTCCAGAACTTGCATGGATTCCCAAAACCCTCTTGAGAAGCTTCCAAATTATCCAGAGGTTTTCCCCCTTCTTTTTCTTTTATTAAAAAAAGTGTTGTTCTTATTCCCAGATCCTTTTCTTGGTTATTAGAGCGATCCTTAGTCAATCAAGTTAATGTTGGCTGGAGACACCCTCAAAAGAGTCCGAGCCAAAAATGTCGGTCTGGATTTTATTTCTGGATATATTATGGGCAAGCTAGCTGGTCATTTCTCCAACCAAATGCCTTGAAGTTTTGAAAATGCTCTAAAACTCTTTTCCCACATGTTGTTTTGTCAGTATGAGTTCAGTTTTCACATGCAAAGTGAATCAGATTCACTGCACTCAGTTTTACAGTACATTTTTGCAAGAGATCCCATTTTTAGCCAAGTCACAGCTGAGCTTTACTTTCAGCTAATTAGTACTTGTTCTCAAATTGGGCAGTTCTAACCCAAGCTAGGAGATGAGATGCAATTTACTTCCTCTCTACTCTCCTAAAATTAACTAAGCTATAAAATGTGAGTGTTCCCTTGTTTTCCCCTTTGTCTGCCCCAGGATTTGGTTCCATCATAACGAATTCAACAGAATTCAGAATGTTTCAACAAATCTTGCCGTTCTGATTTGAACAGTAATGGAGTACTTCCTTTCAAAATCTCAGCTCTTTGGTTGCCAAGCAACCATTAATTTACTGTACCTAGCTAATATTTAAAACTATACTTGATAATTAAACAGAACAGTATGCATTTCATATTCCTGAATATACACACAGCTTTGGCCAGATCACAATGAATATGGCTGGTTTGGGAGCATCAAAAACAAATCACAAGGAATGCTTCTTGAGATTAAAAGGAGAGGGAATCTGCCTGTTCCTATGTACGAGCCCTGAAAGTGGTCTTAGAAACTACAGTGATCTGTGAGGGTCACACAATTAAACTGTCCACAAAATTGGAGGAAGCCCAGGTACTAGAAGATCCTTGTCCCTAAAGAAGAATTCTATGACTTAGGGATAAGATATAGGGATCCCTTGAAAGGCCCCAACTACGCTTCAATTAACTTGGTTAAGCTGATCCTTTTAATCCATGATTTTTTGTATAAGGACATTTCTAAGTGTGTGTAACTAACTTATTAAATGAGCTTAATGGGATAGAGATAAGTGGCTTTGTTTTCCTTTGAACCTTTGTTTTCTACGTGCTCCATCAGATATCCCTTCCCTCCCTCTGTGTGACATTTAGGGTATATCCCACAATTTTCCAGTCACTTTTCTTACAAAAACAGCCTCATATTGTTCACAAAGACCTGTTATCAGGTCCTAAACCACGCATGCTAGTCTATATTAGAACTTCAATGTTTCATCTCACTTAAAGGTTTTCTTCTCCCCTGGTCATGTCTGAACTGCATCTTGGAGACCTGCAGATGGAAAGCAGGAATGGTTTGCTCTTTCTCTCATCCTTGTTGATCTATTCCAATTCTCCATCTCTGCCCTGAGTCTTCTTGGGTACTGACAAGGAAGAAGTTAGGGGAAAGGGACTGAAGTCCTTATACTTGCCTGGAGCCATTCATCTTTTCCTTTCCAGCTGATGCTCTTTGTGGGACAGGGGTTCTCATTGGACACATTTGTGCATTCTTTAGATATCCTGAAAGAACATGTGCATTTCAAATTGCTTAGTGACTCCTCCTCCAACTTAGAGCCTCTCAGTGCCAAGGTCTCCTCCCATACAAGGAGGTAGCCCTCTTGGATCAGGAACCTTCAGATGGCTCTTACCTTCTCTGTTATCTACTTGGCTCCTTTTGCCTTATCAGTAATAGGAGGGCAGTCTTGCTATAATCCTCACCTGTGATGAGGCAAAGCTCTCCCAGCCTTCTCAAACTCTGAGGATGGGTATTTATTTCTTCCTAGAACTTTGTCACCATGCTGCTTCTTTAGTGGCACCAGAGTGGGTCTGTAGGGTTTTGCATCCAACCAAGCAGTGGGATAAGTAGCAGACTACTCCTGCACTTCTAAACTCTTTGGCAATTTCATTTTGGAGACTGCCTTTACCTGCCTACAGTGTGTGGGGGCAGTTGGAGCAGGGACTACAGAACTCTACTCCTTTGAACTTCTTCCCACTAGTAACTGTTGTCTTTTGTTTTTATAGCCTGGCTGGGTGATGAAATGAAGGTCACTCCATTTTTAGTAAGTCTTGCAGAGTTGTGCCTGGTACTTCTCCTTTAGAATTTGTGGTACTTGATACCCATTTTCTGAACTTTGGCCTTTGAAATTCTATGATGATGAAAAGGGACATTTCAATATGTCAGTATATAGGCAATCAGAAAATGACCAACATTTCCTCAATAGAGGCAGAGCCATGGGAGGGTGTGATGCTGCCCATCTTGGAGTCCACCAAGTTTACTTAGATGACTTTGGTTTACTTAGGTTGAAAGCTAGATGGGAAGTTCAGAGTTGGAACAACGTGAGGGATCCCACAGGGAGAATGAAGGCATTGAGAGTAAAGCTTGATAAGATAGCAGGACATGTGGCTGGCAGGCAGACAAATACTAGAAAGTCTGGAAAGGAATCTGCAAGAAAGAAGATAGGAAATCAAGTATTCTTCTGTTTCTGCTCTTATCCTTCAAACCCACTCAAGGTTATTCCACTCTGTGTTAGACTCGGTTCTTCAAGATGTAGACACCAAGCAGGATCAGAAGTCCAAGAAATTTCTTAGGGAAAATGCCCATGAAGAAGAAGGGAGGAATCCTGGAGTTGGGAAGTCAGGGAGATCCATCAGATTGTCATTCAGGTATAAGCGTTGTGAAGGAGAGAGGACAGGTTATAAGGTTGGGTGACAGAGCCTGACACTGTAGCACAGTCATAATACAGTTCAACAAGGCTATCAAGTTGTTCTTGAGCCTAAGTCACCCATCTGAACTGTCCTGATTGTCGTTCCAGGAACAGACCTGCTTTGGTGCCCCTGCCACCCACAATCGTCAGCGGGGGGTAGCCATGGGAGGCATGGCAGACAGGGAAGCATTTCAAAGCACAGCGTCTGGAGCTGCCTGTCAGTTAGTCCTGCCATTAGAGATACTAGAGGTACCTTTGCATGGTCGCTTCACACCCTAGACAATGAATGAATGAGCAAATAAATGAATGAATATCCTTTTCTTCTTTCTTAGCCATTGAGTTACCATTCAATCTTACCTTTCTCGCCAAATTTCCTGAAATAGAACTATACACCCACTGTTACTATTTCCATATTGTCCATTCATTTCTTCACCCACAGCAAGGTGGGTTCTCCTCCCCATTGCCCAGTGAAACTGCTCCAACCAAGATGACCATGGACTTCGCAATTACCCTATTTGAAGGATTGAGTGAGTTTGGAGTTCAGAAATAGTTAATGAGGGATAATACTTGTGGATACAGGGATGTGGAAACAGCCACAAATCTGAGGGAGGAAAAGAGGAGCTAAAAATTTGGAAGTTTTATAAAAGAGATGGAAGAAATGAAAGAGGCAGGGAAATTAAAGAAAAGTATAGGATTTTAAACTAGCTTTTGGGATATTGAAAAATCTTTTCAGACAGAGAGTCTAGGAAAACCCTTAGGAAAAATAATCAAAACTGCCATTTCTGACTGATTTCATACTTGCCAGAAGAGGTCAGCAAAGGCATTAGTATCAGTCTGCCCTCCCTAGAGGAAAGGTGGTTGGTTAGGAAGGGATTTTTGCCTCGGGCTGGGCCAGATTTATACAGGGCTTCTTCCATCCAGATTTTCCTTTTTCTCAGACCTTCTTCCTAGAGGTTAGCCTTCTCTGTGTTCCTGGTGAAGGGATGGATTGGGTTATCTGTTTCATGAAATGACAGATCTTCAGTTTAAATGTATATACTTCCCCTCTAAGTCTGAATAAATGAATTAAAACTTCTGGCATGTTAGCCAATGCAATTAGACAAGAGAAAAAATACAGGGGTAAAATATTAGAAAAGAGGAGAAGACAAAATTAACCTTAATTTCAACTAAATTGATTGAAATCTGGAAGACTCAAGAAAATATTCAACTAAAATACAGTAAGGCAACTTGGTAATGTGGCTGGGTATAAAATATATACTCAGAAATCAGAATCTTCACACATACAAAAAGATCCAATTAAAAAAAGTAATGGAGGAAAAGGACCCCATTTACAGAAGCTACAACAAAGAAATACAACATATTACTAGGAATAAACCCAAGAAGTTCATGATTTACATAAAGAAAACTTCAAAATACTCCTGAGAAACACAAAAGAAAAGTGAACAAATGCAAAGGTGGACTCAAAGGTACAAGGATATCAATTCTCTCCTAAGTTTATCCATAAAAACTATATACAATTCCAATGAAAGATATCAACCTTTCTTTTGCTAGAAAGCTGATTAAAATTTGTATATGGAAAATAAGCAAGAAAAGATAGCCAAAGACATTCTGAAAGAGAAGAGTAAGGAGAAACTATCTCTGTAAAACATATTATATAGCTATAGTTAAAATGCTCAAGTATTATCATTTGGGAAAGGTGGATTATTCAACACGTAGGGAGACAACGAGGTGACCATCTAGGGAAAAAAATTAAGTTGAGTCCGTTCCTGCATGTTTCACACCAGGATAAATTTTAAGTGGGCGAAAAGTTTAATTGTAAAAATTAAACCATAAATTTAAAAAGAAAATAAAAGAATGTATATAGGAATAGATAAGACCTTTTTAAATATGACATAAACACAAAGTCAAAAAAGAAAAGATTGACAAGTTTGATTTTATTAAGAATTAAAAAAAAAAATATCAGGTGTGGTTGATATCACCTGAAACAAAGTAAATAGACAAATGCCGAACTGAGAAACATATCTGGGACACATATCATGAAAGATTGATTTGCCTAGTGTATATAGAGCTTCTACAAATCAATAAAAAAGTATAATAACCCAACAGAAAAGATGGGTAAAAGATAAGAACATATGAGAATATCATCATCTTCACTCATAAGGAGGTCAGTGCAAATTAAAACAACATTAAGATACCATTTCCACTTATTAAATTGACAAATATCAAGCAGTTTTATAACACACTGTGAGAAAACAGGTAGCATAAAATGAAATAACCTGCATAAAGGGCAGTGTCATAATATCTATCAAAGATGCAAGTGCTTATATCCTTTGTCTTAGCAATTCCTCTTCTAGGAATTATCATTTAGATATTCTGGCACAGGGATATGATGTATGTGTTTAGTTATTAAAATGCATCATTGGTTGTAAAAGCAACAGATTGAAAACAACTTAAATATTGATCAGTGGGGAAACAGTAAAATAAACAATGGGACATCCATATGGTAGAATAATCTGGAGCCACTGAAAAAGGAAGAGCAAAAAGAGTGATCCCTTATGTATGGATTTATAATGATCTGCAAGATATTTTGCCAGGTGTAGGACATGTGTTTAATACACTGCCATTTGCCCAAAAAAAGAAAAATGTATTTGTGTGAATTTGCATACACATGGTTAAAATACCTCTATAAACTTACACTAGAACATTGATAACATTGGTTGTCTTCGGGGAGGGGTAGTCAGGTGGCTGGGGAACAGATGGGAAGAAAAATGTTTTAAAGTATTTTAAAAATTTTGAACCATGTGTGTATATTATGTTTTCATGCTTTAATATTTGAGTATGGTTATATCTTCCTTTGATAGTCTGGCATTTAAAAAAAAAGTCTGTGTTTGGGATACTTTATAATCCTAACTCTAGGTATGCTAATTAATATATACAGTAAGATCTTGTTCATCCAAAATTCAACTATAGAATCTTTTCATCTATCCAGAATCTGACTAGGATCAGGAAATAGCAAAATAAGCCATCAAGCAGGCAAAAGAGATGTCCCAAAGTCCATGTACAAAATAAAGCCTAGGCATTTTTCTCCCCGGAAATCCATCAGACTTCCTTTAATCTAATTATTTAATTTATTTATTGGAGGCAATTATATTAAGCTTGATAAAGTGGTTAACTCATAGAAAGTATATGGGGCAGGACAAGGCCGACTGAAAGCACTGAGCAGTGTTGGTTCACAACCTGAGAAGCATGTTGGAGAAAAGAAGCACATGAAGACCATCCAAGACCTGAAGACAGCAAGATCTGAGTTCATTAGTGCAGGCACAAACCTTCTCAAAGATTATTCCCTATGGCCACTACATCGTAACAGTGCTCTTGAGGAACCAAAATCACATTCAGGTATGCTCAGTAGGATATGTTGAGACTAATTTTTATCCCTGATGTTTAAATGAAATAGAAAAACTTTTCATGATAAAAAGTCGTAGGCTTTCTGGAAAATAAAATTATATATTTCAGATAGGTGGTGTTTTAGAGTATATTTTTAAAAACACTTAACTGGAGACATCATCAAAAATGGCAGAATAACTGGTCAATGATTCCTTTATCTAATGAGCACAGTAAAATTCCTGCACAAAGCTTCAACAAATGAAAACATCAGTATCTAAAACTGACAGTAGATATGGAAAACATGAGGCAAGAAAAATATTCTAGCACAAGAAAAGAATCTCATAAGAGCCCAGAAGAAATTTCTAATTTCTCTGTAATAGAATGACTTCAAAAATCATTATTCAAATTTAAAGGATGGAAAATATTTATTAGCAAAGAAATGAGAGGAATCGTAGCAGTTATTAATCTAGGACGGGTTGGAATGAAAGAGACAGTAACTTAATGATTAACCAATAGAGTAATTAAGAATGTTGCTGGCATACTCTTTGACCCAGCTATCCATTTCTAGGAATCGTTCTCTAGATATACCCACACCAGGATACAGAGATATATATGCAAGAACATGTATACCCCTGTGGGAGACGTATATATCAAATAAGAAAGCTAGAAGCAACTAGAAATAACAAAGCCAGAAGCAACTTAAAGCAACTTAAATGCCCACTAAAAAGGGAATGATTAAGCCAAGTATGTATATCCACAAGATGGAATATTAGGTAGTCATTAAATAGGAGGGAATACTATACATACTGATGTAAAAAGTTGAGTACTTTGAAATAAATAAAAAAGCAAATTGCAAAACATTATTATATATTTTGCTTCAAGAAATTTCTGTGTGTTGTGGGGGCACACATGCATGTGTGTATGTGTTAGGATATGGATGGAGAAAGGGTTAGAAAGACAAACATGAACTGTTGTATCAGTTGACCATGAATTTGGGGGAATGGGCTTAGGCCAGAAATTCACAATTTACTTGACCCTACCTATTTTATTTGATATGTTAAGAATTATTTTTTAATGTTTAAAAAGAAGACTATTGTTAACCCTGAAAAGCCCAGTTGATGAGATACACTAGGAAATGAAACCCTGTATAGTCAAACTATAATTGGACTAAAATAAAGTAACAAAAATGACTGAACTTGAGAATGGTGTACAATAATCTGCCTTGGGTTTAATTCCTTTATAGGAATTCCTACAGAGAATATAGGTGGTTTCAAATCAGCAAAAGTTACTGTAATGAATAGGCATTGTTTTGTTTGCCTAAAATTCCTCCCTCCCTTCTCTGCAGCAGCACCCTCTCCTCTTGGGAAATGCTTCTTTCCCTTTTGCAAACATTTGGCTTAAAGAATATTAAGCTCAGAACTTGTCTTCTATTATATTTACTATCATTTATACTTCCTCTATAATTTAGTAGTATCTTAGCTCTTATTCTACTTTTAAACTATAAGTTGGTTTTCCTTTTAAATATAGAATGAGACCTTTTTTTCAACTCTTTCAACTCTATGCTCTTGACCACAAATAATAGGCCTAAATGCGATTACCTACCCCACCCACCTGAGCTAATCACTTAAAGACCACCACCTCACCCCAGTTGTAACTGATGATATAGGTATCTCCCTGACCCAGGAAAGACCAATCACAGCCCTTTCTTGGCATTTTTCACACTGGACTTTGAGGAGAAGGAGAGTCATTCCTTCTTCAGTGGTGAGAATTAAGGAACATGCATCCCCAGAGTTGTCACCACCCATGTGGAGGAAGCTAGTTTGCTGGAGATCATGGAGTCAATATTAGAAGCTGTTATGAGAGATGGAGAGGAAATTACCACAGTTGTACTCCTGCCCTGCTTCCCTTCTTGGGGCTACATGGAGAAACAACTCTCCTTTTCTGGCCAAGTTCAGGTTGGGCTTCTGTCCTTTACAATCCAAAACACACGGGCTAATAACAGAAAAAAGGGATGAGCAAGCTAACACATTTGTTTGCTTCCACCTTCATTTCAGTGGCAGTGCAATGATGATACATGAACCTAAAAAGGAACCAATAATATTGAAAAGATTACAGATTAGGATGGCTACAACTTTTAGAAGCTAAATAATAAAATCCTGGAAGAGGGAAGTATTTATAAGTTCTTAAAGAATATCTATTCTCCCAAAACCATTTTTTTCTGGTTGAGTGACCAATCATTTTGGGGGAAAAAAAGTAGAATGATATTTGACAAGTTCAAAGTCCATAGAGAGATTTTTTTTTGACCCCACATCTCATCTCTATCATTTAAAAGTCATTTTTGGCAGCTTACTGTGTGGGAAGATGATGCTGAAAAGATTTAATTGAAAATTCATGATCCTCATGATCAATATAATGCTGGATTCAAAACCATATATGAAATCAAGAAAGAGAATGAACAAAACACATACTCAGACATGAACAATTTGTGCAAAACTTAATGTCAGAGAAAGGAGTCCAAAGTTTCTATTCTCGATGTTCAATGTAAATAGAGATAAGAATGTTAGTTAACCTTGTAGAATTGAGTTCAATAAAGCTATCTTCAACCCATTTTAGAAAAATAGTATGGGGCGCCTGGGTGGCTCGGTCGGTTAAGCGTCCGACTTCGGCTCAGGTCATGATCTCACCGTCTGTGAGTTTGAGCCCCGCGTCGGGCTCTGTGCTGACCGCTCAGAGCCTGGAGCCTGTTTCAGATTCTGTGTCTCCCTCTCTCTCTGCCCCTCCCCTGTTCATGCTCTGTCTCTCTCTGTCTCAAAAATAAATAAAGGTTAAAAAAAAAAAAAAGAAAAATAGTACATGTAAATGCAGTCTGCATATAAAAAGGCATAGTTGTCAAAGAAAAACAGAATAACAAGTACAGGAGGGAGAAAATTCACTAGAGTCGATTTCAGAGATTCTCAAAAAGACAAAATTCACCTCCCCCCCCAAAAAAAGGTCTCATTCTATATTTAAAAGCAAAAACCAACTTATAGTTTAAATAAGAGCTAAGATACTACTAAATTATAGAGGAAGTATAAATGATAGTAAATATAATAGAAGACAATGTGTAAGTTATTAATTATAATAGACACTACATAAGATAATGATAGGGCACAATGAGAAAGACCATTTTATTTATTATTTTTTAATGTAATTTATTGTCAAATTAGCTAACATACAGTGTGTAAAATGTGCTCTTGGTTTTTGGGGTAGATTCCCATGGTTCATTGCTTACATACAACACCCAGTGCTCAACCCAACAAGTGCCCTCCTCAATGCCCATCACCCATTTTCCCCTCTCTCCCACCCCCCCCCCCATCAATCCTCAGTTTGTTCTTTGTATTTAAGAGTCTCTTATGGTTTGTCTCCCTCTCTCTCTGTTTGTAACTAATTTTTTTCTCCCTTCCCTTCTGCCATGGTCTTCTGTAAAGTTTCTCAAGATCCACATATGACTGAAAACATAATGATATCTGTCTTTCTCTGGCTGATATATTTCACTTAGCATAATACTTTCCAGTTCCATCCATGTTGCTGCAAATGGCATGATTTCATTCTTTCTCACTGCCAAGTAGTATTCCATTGCATATGTAAACCACATCTTCTTTATCCATTCATCAGTTGATGGGACATTTAGGCTCTTTCCATAACTTGGCTATTGTTGAAAGCACTGCTATAAACATTGGGGTACATGTGCCCCTATGAATCAGCACCCCTGTATCCCTTGGATAAATTCCTAGTAGTGCTATTGCTGGGTCATAGGGTGGTTCTATTTTTAATTTTTTGAGGAACCTCCACACTGTTTTCCAGAGAAGCC
Organism: Leopardus geoffroyi; assembly: GCF_018350155.1. Lineage (NCBI taxonomy): Eukaryota > Metazoa > Chordata > Mammalia > Carnivora > Felidae > Leopardus > Leopardus geoffroyi. Next base: position 157,369,273 of record NC_059331.1, on the reverse strand, counting down.
GCACTAGTTTGCAATCCCACCAACAGTGCATAAGGGTTCCCTTTTCTTCACATCCTCGCCAGCATCTGTTGTTTCCTGAGTGTTAATTTAAGCCACTCTGACCTGTGTGAGGTGATATCTCAGTGTGGTTTTGATTTGTATTTCCCTGATGATGAGTGACATTGAGCATCTTTTCGTGTGGAAAAAGACCTATTTAACAATTTTACATTCAATCAAACAATGTGGCACTTGTATATATTAATGAAAAGTTATTTGTAATGAAGGAGAATATGGCAGCCATCAGAACTCTGCCCAGTACATTGAGAGAAGCTCCAGCTACTGGGCTGTGGGATCCATCATTGTGGGAGGCTCTGGCACCCATGGGCAGCTCCCATGAGCACACTCATTCCTGGAGATAAGGAATTCCTCTCACTGAAACTTCAGTTTAGGGACTCCTCGATAATTTCCCAAGCATCCTGAGACCATGCAACAGTCTAAGATGCTTCTGCCCACCTTCTCTCCCCCTTTCTTCCACTGAGGATCAGACTTGCATTGTACCTGATGACTCTCCCAGCCTTCTCGGTTCCTTTCCCATATTATCTCTCTAGCATTTTCTTTTCCTTTCCTTTCCTTTCCTTTCCTTTCCTTTCCTTTCCTTTCCTTTCCTTTCCTTTGTCTTTCTTTCTCTCCTTCTTCTTCTTCTTCTTCTTCTTCTTCTTCTTCTTCTTCTTGGTGTTTATTTGTTTTGAGAGAAAGGTTGGGGGGGGGAAGAGGGAGAGAGAGAGGCACGACAGGCTCTACTTAGTGTGGAGCCTTATGCAGGGCTTGATCTCACAAACCATGAGATCATGACCTGAGATGAGATCAAGAGTTAGACGCTTTACCAACCGAGCCACCCAGGTGCCCCATATTACATCTTTTTTTATCCATTCATCTATCAATGGACACTTGAGCTGTTTCCATAATTTGGCTATTGTAAATAACACTGCAATGAACATAAGGATGCGTATATCTTTTCAAATTAATGTTCTTGTATTCTTTGGGTAAATACTCAGTAGTGCAATTACTGAATCATATGGTAGTTCCTGTTTCTTCATATCCTCACCAACACTTGTTTCTTGTGTTTTTGATTTTATCCATTTTGATAGGTGTGAGGTGATATCTCATTGTAATTTTGATTTACATTTCCCTGTTGATGAGTGATGTTGAGCATCTTGTTCATGTGTCCATTGGCCATCTGTAGGTCTTCTTTGGAGAAATGTCTCTTCATATATTCTGCCTATTTGTGTGTGTGTGTGTGTGTGTGTGTGTGTGTGTGTGTGTGTTGGGTTGTAGAAGTTCCTTAAAAATAACTCCTTATTGGGACACCTGGGTGGCTCAGTCGGTTAAGTGTCCGACTTCAGCTCAGGTCATGATCTCACGGTTCATGAAATTGAGCCCTGAGTTGGGGTCTGTGCTGACAGCTCAGAGCCTGGAGCCTGTTTTTGGATTCTGTCTCCCCCTTTCTGCCCCCACCCTACTCGCACTCTGTCTCTCTCTGTCACAAAAAATAAACATTAAAAAAAGTTTTTTTAAAATAACCCCTTATCAGACACGTCATTTGCAAATATCTTTTCCCATTCAGTAGCTTGTCTTTTAGGTTTGTTTGATAGTTTCCTTTGCTGTTGCAGAGGAATTTATTTTGATGTAATCCTAATAGTTTATTTTTACTTTTGTTTCCCTTGCCTCAGGAGACATATCTAGAAAAATGTTGTGGTCAGAGAGTCAAGATGGCAGAGAAGTAGGAGAACCAGAATTTCCCTCATCCCTCAAACACAGCAGTATTGAGATCAAAGCACTTGGATTTCCAGGTGTCCAGGCTACAGAGTGACAGAAACATCTCCATGGGTGTACGGAGACAGCTTGGTGGGACTGAGGTGTGTGTTTGTGAATTAGGAGAGATAAAATGGGTGATGTAGGCACAGAGGGGAGAGGATCCCTTCAGTGGGGAGACAGATGGAAGAAAAAGAGGCTGTGGAAGTGTGGGATTGTATTTAGACAAGAGAAAAATCTCTCCAGACCATGGTCTGGGGAATGAAAAATACAGACAGAACCAGTTTCTGCCTTGCAAACAACCTTAGGAGTGAAGATGAGAGTTTTCAGGGTTGCATGACTTTCTCTGGACTGGAGGCGGCAGTGTGTGTGTGCCTTGGGAGAGGGGAGCCAGCTCCAAGACTTGGTAGTGATCTTGGGGGCACACTGGGAGAGAGCAGTTCCCTCCCTTCAGTACTGTGGGAAGAGGGTATATTGCCCGTACACGGACAAAAGACCCTGCAGGTGCCAGCCAGAGGCCCTTTGGGCCAAGTGGCGCTATTCCAGAACCAGGTCTGTGGGGAGTAGGATCCTTTAAGACACTGGGTTTTGAATCCCAGCCCAGTGCCTGGGAGGTGTGGGAGACTATGAGCAGGAAAAGCCAGCCTGCCATCCCTGCTCTGTGAGGTCTGCCTGAACAGCATGGCTTGAGACACCTGGTCCAAAGAGGAGATATTGGGATGTCACCATTTTTCTCCCTATCAAGCACACAGTGGGACTTCAGGGAACAGGACAGCAGCCCCCAGTGGAGGCAAGACCTGCTTATACCAAACCCCGCCCATTTGCTTATCTCCACCCTAGTAACTGTTTATCTACCAGAGTGAGATTGACACTGACCGAATCAGATGGCCTCTCCTCCAGACCAGCACAGTCACTGGTCCCAGGCACCAACAGACAACTGCCCTGTGGTTTTGCATTTTCTGATTTGAGTTTTGGTTAATTCATATATATATATATATATATATATATATATATATATATATATATTTCTTTCTTTCTTTCTTTCTTTCTTTCTTTCTTTCTTTCTCTCCTTTCTTTCTCTGTTCTGGTTGTTTGTTTAATCAGGCATTTTTACTCTATTCTTTTTACACCTTTTCTGTATCTCCCTTTGTTTTATTTTCCTCCCACTCTCTCTAGATTAAGCCTTACAGTTTCTTTGATTCTCTGCCTAGTCTTTTTTTTCCTGCCCCAGTCATTTCTCTGTTTGTATGAGATAAGGCTTCTTCCACCTCCCCCTTTTTCACTTTTTCCAGGGTTACTTCAATGAACACATCACAGCACACCTGGTCGAAGGTCCAAACCACTACTATGAGTAGGGAGATAAAGCAACCAGAGACACAACAACAGAGTGCACGCAACACACTCCAAAAACATTTCCTGAGGTGCCAGGCCCTGGGCAATGTATGATCCCTTGTTAATATAGTAATACTTGCAGGTACAGGACCCATAACAAGCTATTAAAGTATGTAAAATACAGAAAACTAGCCAAAATGACAAAATGGAAGAATTCTCCTCAAAAGAAATTTCAGGAAGAAATGACAGCCAGAGAATTGCCCAAAAGAGATATAAACAATATATATGAACATAAATTTAGAATAATAGTCATAAGACTAGTAGCTGGGCTTGAAAAAAGCATAGAAGACAGCAGAGAATATATTGCTGCAGAGATCAAGGACCTAAGAAATACTTACAATGAATTAAGAAATGCTGTAAATGAGGTGCACTTGGGTGGCTCAGTCACTTAAGCATCCGACTTTGGCTCAGGTCATGATCTCATGGTCCATGAGTTTGAGCCCCACATCAGGCTCTGTGCTGACAGCTCAGAGCCTGGAGCCTGTTTTGGATTCTTCCCCACCCACCCCCACCCCCACTCATGCTCTGTCTCCCTCTCTCTCAAAAATAAATAAACATTTAAAAAATTAAAAAAAAAATAAGTGTTGTAAATGAGGGGTTCCTGGGTGGCTTAGTGGTTAAGCGTTTGACTTCAGCTCAGGTCATGATCTGATGTTTGGTAAGTTCAAGGCCTGCATCAGTCTTTGTGCTGACAGCTCAGAGCCTGGAGCCAGCTTTGGGCTCTGTGTCTCCCTCTCTCTCTGCCCCTCCCGTTCTCCTGCTTTCTTTCTCTCTCTCTCTCTCAAAAATAAATAAACATTTAAAAAATCTTTTTTTTTTAATTTTTTTTTTCAACGTTTATTTATTTTGGGACAGAGAGAGACAGAGCATGAACGGGGGAGGGGCAGAGAGAGAGGGAGACACAGAATCGGAAACAGGCTCCAGGCTCCGAGCCATCAGCCCAGAGCCTGACGCGGGGCTCGAACTCACAGACCGCGAGATCGTGACCTGGCTGAAATCGGACGCTTAACCAACTGCGCCACCCAGGCGCCCCTAAAAAATCTTTAAAAAAAGATATGTTGTAATGAGATGCAGAATAAACTAGATGCAGTGACAGCAAGGATGGAAGAAGCAGAGGGGAGAACAGGTGAAATCGAAGATAAATTTATGGAAAATGATGAAGCTGAGAAAAAGAGGGATAGGAAATTACTAGATCATGAGGGGAGAATTAGAGACCTAAGTGATTCAATGAAACATAATAATATCTATATCATAGAAGTTCCAGAAGAAGAAGAGAGGGAGAAAGGGACAGAAGGTTTATTTGAACAAATTATAGCTGAGAACTTCCCTAATCTGGGGAAGGAAGAAGACATCCAACTCCAGGAGGCACAGAGAACTTCCTTCAAAATCAACAAAAACAGATCAACACCACAAAATATCATAGTGAAACTGGCAAAATACAAAAAGAGAGAATTCTGAAAGCAGCTGGGACAATTGGGCCTTAACCTACAAGGGTAGACACATAAGGGTAGTAGCAGACCTGTCCACTGAAACTTGGCAGGCCAGCAGGGAGTGGCGGGACATATTCAATGTGCTGAATAGGAAAAATATGCATCCAAGAATCCTTTATCCGGCAAAGCTGGATAGAATAGGAGAGATAAAGGCTTTTTCAGACAAACAAAAGCTAAAGGAGTTCATGACCACTAAGCCAGCCCTACAGGAGATCCTAAGGGGATTCGTGAGTGAAAAGCAGCAAAGACTACAAAGGACCGAGACATCACCACAAGCATGAAAACTACAGGTAACACAATGATACTAAATCCATATAGTTCAATAATCACTCTGAATGTAAATGGACTAAATGCCCCAATCAAAAGACATGGGGTATCAGAATAGATAGAAAACAAGATCCATCTATATGCTGCCTACAAGAGACTCATTTTAGACCTGAGGACACCTTCAGATTGAAAGTGAGGGAATGGAGAACCATCTATCATGCTACCGGATGTCAAAAGAAAGCTGGAGTAGCCATACTTATATCAGAAAAATTAAATTTTAAACCAAAGACTGTAAGAAGAAAAAGGGCATTATATCATAATTAAGGGTTCTATCCATCAAGAACAGCTAACAATTGTAAATGTTTATGCCCCCACATGAGAGCACCCAAATATATGAATCAATTAATCACAAACTTATTGATAATACTACTGTAATTATAGATGACTTAATACTCCACTTATATCATTGCACAGATCATCTAGACAGAAAATCAATAAGGAAGCAATGGCCTTGAATGATAAACTGGACCAGATGGACTTAACAGATATATTCAGAACTTTTCATCCAAAAGCTGCAGAATACACATTCTTGAGTGCACATGGAATATTCTCTAAAATAGATCACATACTGGGTCACAAAACAGCCTTCAACAAATATAAAAGGATTGAGATCATACCATGCATATGTCCAGATCACAATGCTATCAAACTTTAAATCAGCCACAAGAAAAAAACTGGAAAGCCTCTAAATACATGGAAGTTAAAGAACATCCTACTAAAGAATGAATGGGTAGGGGCACCTGGGTGGCTCAGTCGGTTAAGCATCCGACTTCAGCTCAGGTCATGATCTCACAGTCCGTGAGTTTGAGCCCCGTGTCAGGCTCTGTGCGACAGAGCCTGGAGCCTGCTTTGGATTCTGTGTCTCCCTCTCTCTCTGCCCCTCCCCTGCTGATGCTCTGTCTCTCTCTGTCTCAAAAATAAATAAAAACATTAAAAAAAAAAAGAATGAATGGGCCAACCAGGAAATTAAATAAGAAATTAAAAAATATATGGAAACAAATGAAAATGAAAATATGAGAGTCCAAACCCTTTGGGATACAGCAAAGGCAGTCCTAAGAGGAAAATAGATTGCAACCCAGGCTTATCTCAAGAAGCAAGAAAGATCCCAAATACAGAACCTAACCTCATGTCTATAGGAACTAGAAAGAGAGCAGCAAAGAAAGCCCAAAGCCAGCAGAAGAAGAGAAATAATAAAGATGAGAGCGAAAATAAACAATATAGAATCCAAAAACAGTAGTTTAGATCAATGAATCTAAGAGCTGGTTTTTGAAGGAATAAACAAAATTGATAATCCCCTAGCCAGATTTCTCAAAAAAAAAGAGAGAGAGGACCCAAACAGATAAAATCATGAATGAAAGAGGAGAGATAACAACCAACAACACAGAAATAGAAACAATTATTAGAGAATAATATGAAAAATTATATGCCAACAAACTGGACAATCTAGAAGAAATGGACAAATTCCTAGACACCCACACACTATCAAAACTCAAATGAGAAGAAATAGAAAATTTGAACAGACCCATAACCAGCTAAGAAATTGAATCAGTTATCCAAAATCTCCCAACAAATAGGAGTCTTTGGCCAGATGGATTCCCAGGGGAATTCTACCAGACATTTAAAGCAGAGTTAATACCTATTTTTCTCAAGCTGTTCCAAAAAATAGAAATGGAAGGAGAGCTTCCAGACTCATTCTGTGAGGCCAGCATTACCATTATTCCCAAACCAAAGACCCCACTAAAAAGGAGAATTACAGGCCAATATCCCTGATGAACATGAATGCAAAAATTCTCAACAATATACTGGCAAACCGAATTAAACAACATATTAAAAGGATTATTCACCATGATCAAGTGGGATTCATTCCTGGGCTGCAGGGCTGGTTCAATATCCACAAATCAATCAGTGTGATACATCATATTAATTGAAGAAAGGATAAGAATCATATGATCCTGTCAATAGATGCAGAAAATGCATTTGACAAAATATAGCATTGTTTCTTAATAAAAACCCTCAAGAAAGTTAGGGAAGAAGGAATATACCTTAACATCATAAAAGCCATATATGAAAGATCCACAGCTAATATCATCCTCAATGGGGAAAAGCTGAGAGTTTTCCCACTGAGATCAGGAACACCACAGGGATGTCCACTCTCACCACTATTGTTTAACAGAATGTTGGAAGTCCTAGCTTCAGCAGACAACAAAATGTAATAAAAGACATCCAAATTGTCAAAGAAGAAGTCAAACTTTCACTTTTCACAGATGACATGATACTCTACATGGAAAACCTAAATACTCCACCAAAAAACTGCTATAACTGATACATGAATTCAGCAAAGTCACTGGATACAAAATCAATGTATAGGAATCAGTTGCATTTCTATACACCAATAATGAAGCAACAGAAAGAGATATCAAGGAATCAATCCCATTTACAATTGCACCAAGAACCATAAAATACCTAGGAATAAACCTAACCAAAGAGGTAAAAGGTATGTATGCTGAAAACTATAGAAAATATGAAAGTAATTGAAGAAGACACAAAGAAATGGAAAAACATTCCATGCTCCTGGATAGGAAGAACAAATATCATTAAAATGTCGATACTACCCAAAGCAATATACACATTCAATGCAATCCCAATCAAAATAGCACCAGCATTCTTCTCAGAGCTAGAACAAAGAATCCTAAAATTTGTATGGAATCACAAGAGACCCTGAATAGCCAAAGTAATATCGAAAAAGAAAAGCAAAGCTGGAGGCATCACAATCCTGGACTTTAGCCTCTACTACAAAGCTGTAATCATCAAGACAGTATGGTATTGGCACAAAAACAGACACATAGACCAATGGAGTAGAACAGAAAACTCATAAATGGACCCACAAATGTATGGCCAACTAATCTTCAACAAAGCAGGAAAGAGTATCCAAATGGAAAAAAGACAGTCTCTTTAGCAAATGGTGCTGGGAGAAGTGGACAGCGACATGCAGAAGAATGAAACTGGACCACTTTCTTACACCATACACAAAAATAAATTCAAAATGGAAGAAAGACCTAAATGTGAGACAGGAAACCATAAATTCTAGAGGAGGAAACAGGCAACAACCTCTTTGACTTCGGCTGCAGCAACTTCTTATTTGACATGTCTCTGGAGGCAAGGGGAATAAAAGGTAAAATGAACTGTTGGGTCCTCATCAAGATAGAAAGCTTCTGCACAGCAAAGGAAACAATCAACAGAACTAAAAGTCAACTAAAAGACTAAAAGTCTGATGAAGAGTTAGTATCCAAAATCTATAAAGAATTTACCAAACTCAACACCTGAAAAACAAATAATCTAGTGAAGAAATGGGCAGAAGACATGAATATACACTTCTCCAAAAAAGACATCCAGTTGGCTAACAGACACACGAAAAAATGCTCAACATTACTCATCATCAGGGAAATACAAATCAAAACCACATTGAAATACAACTTCACACTGGTCAGAATGGTTAAAATTAACAGCTCAGGCAACAACAGAGGTTAGCAAGGATGTGGAGAAAGGGGTCCCCTCTTACACTGTTGGTGGGAATGAAAGCTGGTGCAGCCACTCGAAAACAGTGTGGAGTTTTCTCAAAAAATTAAAAATAGAACTACCCTATGGCCGAGCAATAACACTACTAGGAATTTACCCAAAGGATACAGGAGTGCTGATTCATAGGGTCACATGTACCCCAATGTTTATAGCAGTGCTGTTAGTGATAGCCAAATTATGGAAAGAGACCAAATGTCCATCAACTGATGAATGGATAAAGAAGACGTGGTAGATGATGGATAGATAGATAGATAGATAGATAGATAGATAAATAGATATAGGTATAGATATAGATATAGATATATAGATATAGATAGATTATAGATAGATAGATATAGATATAGGTATGTACACTCACACACACAATGGAATACTACTCAGCAATGAAAAATAATGCACTCTTGCCTTTTGGAACAATATGGGTGGAACTAGAGGGTATTATGCTAAGTGAAATTAGACAGTCTGAAAAAGACAGATATCATGTTTTCACTCATATGTGGAATTTGAGAAACTTAACAGAAGACCATAAGGGAAGGGAAGGAAAAATAAGTTATCAACAAGAGGGAGGCAAACTATAAAAGACTCCCAAATACAGAGAACAAACTGAGAGTTGATAGGGTTGGGGTTTGGGAGGGGGGCGAGGAAAATAGGAGATAGGCATTGAGGGGGGCACTTGTTGGGATGAGCACTGGATGTTGTTTGTAAGTGACGAATCATGGGAATCTACTCCCAAAGCCAAGACTACACTGTATACACTGTATGTTAGCTAATGTGGCAATAAATTAATTTTTAAAAAAGAATTAAAAGAAAATGTTGTTATGGCCCATATTACAGAAATTATTGCCTGTTTTCTAGGATTATTATGGTTTCCCATCTCACATTTAAGTCTTACCTTTTGAGGTTTTTTTTTTTTTTTTTTTTTTTTTCCTGTGTGTGGTATAAGAGAGTGGCCCAGTGTCATTCTTTTGCATGTAGCTGTCCAGTTTTCCCAACACCATTTGTTGAAGAGACTGTCTTTTTCCCATTGCATATTCTTGCTTCCTTTGTTGAAGATTAATTAACCATATAGTCATGAGTTTATTTCTGGGCTTTCTAAGAATTTCCACTGATCTATGCATCTATTTTTTTTTATTATTGTTTGGGTTACTACAGCTTTGTAATATAACTTGATATCTGGAACTGTGATACCTCTAGCTTTGTTTTTCTTTATGAATATTTCTTTGGCTTTTGGGGGTCTTTGTGGTTCCATACAAATTTTAGAATTGTTTGTTCTCGTTCTGTGAAAACTGCTATTGGTATTTTGATAGAGATTGCATTAATATGTAGATTGCTTTGGGTAGTATGGACATTTTAACAATATTTGTTCTCTCAATCCATGAGCATGGAATATCCTTCCATTTATTTTTGTTGTCTTCAATTTCTTTCATCAATGCTTTATAATTTTCAGAGTATAGGTCTTTCACCTCCTTGGTTAAGTTTATTGGTAGGTGTTTTATTCTTTTTGGTGCAATTGAAAATGGGATTGTTTTCTTAATTTCTCTTTCTACTGCTTCATTTTTAGTGTATAGAGACACAACAATTTTCTGTACATTGATTTTGTATCCTGAAACTTTACTGAATTCATTTATCAGTTCTAGTAGTTTTTTGGTGGAATCTTCAGGGTTTTCTACATATAGTATCATATTATCTGCAAATAATGAAAGTTTGACTTCTTCCTTGCCAATTTGGATGCCTTTTATTCCATTTTCTTCTCTGATTGCTGTGGCTAGAACTTGTAGAACTATGTTGAATAAAACTAATTAAGAATTGACATCCTTGTCTTGTTTCTGATCACAGGGGAAAAGTTCTTAGTTTTTCACCATAGAGTATGATGTTATCTGTGGATTTTTCATATATGGCCTTTATTATGTTGAGGTGTCTTCCCTCCATACCTACTTTGTTGAGGGTTTTTATCATGAATAGTTATGTTGCATTTTGTCAAATGCTTTTTCTGCATCTATTGAAACGATCATATAGTTTTTATTCTTTCTGTTATTGGTGTGATGTATCACATTGACTGATTTGTGAATATTGAACCACTCTTGCATCCTGGGAATAAATTGCACTTGATTGTGGTGGATGATTTTTTTAATGTATTGTTGGATTAAGTTTGCTGATTTTTTTTTTTTGAGGATTTTTGCATCTATGTTCGCTAGAGATATTGACCTGTATCTCTCTCTCTCTCTCTCTCTCTCTCTCTCTCTCTCTCTCTCTATCCTATCTCTCTCCCTCCCTCCCTCCCTCTCCCTCTCTCATCTTTATCTGGTTTGGGTATCAGGGTAATGCTGGCCTCATAGAATGAATTTGGAAGTTTTACATCCTCTTCTACTTTTCAGAATAGTTTGAAAGGAACAGGCATTAACTTTTCTTTAAGTGATAGAATTCGCCTGTGAAGCCATATGGTTCTGGACTTTTGTTTCTTGGGAGTTTTTGATTTCTCATTCAATTTCATTGCTGTTAATTTGTCTGTTCAAATTTCTATTTCTTCCTGATTCAGTTTTGGGAAATTATAAGACCCTAGGTATTTATCCATTTCCTCTCAGTTGTCCAGTTTGTTGGCATATAATTTTTCACAATATTCTCTTACAATCCCTTGTATTTTTATGGTGTTGATTGTCATTTCTCCTCTTTCATTTCTCATTTTGTTTATTTGAATCCTCTCTCCCCCTCTCTCTCTTTCTCTCTCTCTTTTGGTAAATCTGGATAAAAATTTATCAATTTTGTTGGTCTTTTTAAAGAACCAGCTCTTGATTTCATTGATATGTTCTATTGTGTTTTTTTTTCTTGCTTTGCTTTGTTATTTTGTTTTGTTTTGCTTTTGTTTTTTAAGTTTCTATTTCATTTATTTCTGCTCCAGTCTTTATTATTTCCTTCCTTTTACTGGTTTTGGGTTTTGTATATCCTTTTTCTAGCTCCTTTAGGTGTAAGGTTAAGTTCTTTATTTGAGATTTTTCTTGCTTTTGAGGTAGACTTGTATTGCTAGTAACTTCCCTCTTAGAACAGCGTTTACTGCATCCCAAAGATTTTTGAACTATTGTGTTTTCATTTTTGTTTGTCTCCGTGTATTTTTTGATTTCCTCTTTGTTTTCTTGGTTTACCCTTTCATTGTTTGGTAGCATTTTATTAACTTCCATGTGTTTGTGGTCTTTCCAGATTTTTTTTCCTTATGTGTTTGATTTCTAGTTTCATAGCATTGGGTTGGAAAAGATGCATGGTGTGACTTCAGTATTTTTAAATTTGTTGAGACTTGTTTTGTGGTCTAATAAGTGATCTGTTTGGGAGAATGTTTCATATGCACTTGAGAAGAATGTGTATTCTGCTGTTTTAGGATGGAATGTTCTGAATATATCTGTTAGATCCATCTGGTCCAATGTCATTCAAAGCCACTCTTTTCTTGTCGATTTTCTGTTTGGATGATCAATCCACTGATGTAAGTGGGGTGTTAAGGTTCCTTACTATTATTGTATTACTATTGATCACATCCTGTATGTTTGTTAATAGCTGCTTTATGTATCTGGGTGCTCCCATATTAGAAGCATAAATATTTACAATTTATATCTTCTTATTGGGTTGTTCTGTTTATGATTATATAGTGTCCTTCTTTGTCTCTCTTTACAGTCTTTGTTTCAATGTCTATTTTGTCTGATATAAGTATTGCTACCCTGACTTTCTTTTCACTTCCATTTGTATGATAAATGCTTCTCCACTCCTTCACTTTCAGGTTTTTTTTGTTTTGTTTTGTTTTTTTGTTTTTTTTTTTTGCATGTGTCTTTATGTCTGAAGTGAGTCTCTTTCATGCAGTTCTTATTATTTATCCATTCTCTCACCCTAAAACTTTTTTATTGGAGCATATAGTCCAATTACATTCAACGTAATTATTAATAGGTATGTACTTATTGCCATTTTGTTACTTGTTTTATGATCGTTTTTGTAGTTCATCTCTGTTCCTTTCTATCTTTGCTCTCTTCTCTCAAGATTAGTTGGCTTTCTTTAGTGATATACTTTAATACCTTTCTCCTTATTTTTTGTGTATTTATTACTGGCTTTTGATTTGTGGTTACCATTAGGTAACCATTAGGTTTGTATGTAGCATCTTCTACATAAAGCAGTCTGTATTAAGTTCATGGTTGCTTAAGTTTGAACCCATTCTTTACTTCTCTCCTCTCCAGTGTTTTAGGTATATAATGTCATACTTTATATCTGTTTATTTTCTAAGCCCCTTGACTGAGTTTTACAAATACATTTATTTTTACAGCTTCTGTGCTTCCTGCTTTTCTTACTTTAGATTTTGGTCTTTCCTTTCCATTCAAAGAGTCCCCTTTAACATTTCATGGGGCACTTGGGTGGCTCAGTCAGTTGAGGGTCTGACTTCAGCTCAGGTCATGATCTCACTGTCTGTGAGTTCAAGCCCCATGTCGGGCTCTGTGCTGACAGTTCGGAGCCTGAAGCCTGCTTCTGATTCTGTGTCTCCCTCTCTCTCTGCCCCTAACTACTTGCATTCTGTCTCTGTCTCTCTCAAAAATAAATAAACATTAAAAAACATTAAAAAACCATTTCTTGTAGGGCTGGTTTAGTTGTCATGAATTCCTTTAACTTTTGTTTGTCTGGGAAACTTTACCTCTGCTTCTATCCTGAATGATAGTCTTGCTGGATAGAGTACTCTTGGCTGTAGATTTTTTCCTTTTAGCACTTTGAATATATCATGCCACTCCCTTTGGGCCTGCAAAGTTTCTGCTGAAAAAATCAGCTGATAGCCTCATGGGGCTTCCCTTGTGTATAACTGTTTTCTCTCTCTCTGCTTTAACCCTGCTATTGTGGCTGAGCCACTTTTTACTTCAGTCCAGTCATCTGCAAGTGGCTCTCTTTTCCTCTTGTGGGCAGTGTTTGGTCCTTGTGGTGTTCGTTGGTCAGTCTAGGGCTGTCTTGCGCTTTATTCGACAATTTTAACAAATTATTGGGAACTTTAATGAGAGAATTTAAGAACATTCCTGTGTATAGCTATCACACACACAAAAAATCATAAATAGGCCATAAAAGTATTTTAAAAATACCAGCCACCAACCTAATAGAAAGAATTCTGCCCAGCACAGCCTCTAATCATAACACATTTAAAGAAGAAATAAATAACGAAAATATTAACAAATTGCTTAATTTCTTGTGATATTAAAAAACACCTTTTTAAAGTAAAAATTAGCTTAGGAAAAATTAATAATTCAATAAAAAATCTATTTTAAAGTAATAACAAACACAAGTCTGTATAGCAAAATGTGTTGAAATGTGGCCAAAACAGTGTTTAGAAGAAAATGTACTCATTTAAAAGTCTTTAATAAGAAGAAATTTAAAAAGGATATTAATTAAAAAACTATTATACTGTAAATTTCTAAAATAGAGCAAAGTATTAATCTAAAGCAAAATAGGAAAATAATATAAAAGCATAAATCAATAACATGGAAAATAACTGGTATAAATCAAACATAAAATTAAGAGCTGGTTATTTGAAGAGAAGAAAACTGATAAATCTCTGTTAAATATAATTTAAAAGACACAGAATACTTCCAGTGCATAAAGAGATCTGAATGGATACCCATGCATCTATATATCTCTTGGATATCTGCAACATCTATCAGTGAAATAACACCAACACACACACACACACACACACACACACACACACACACACACTCCTAACATTCCCCCAATTAATCTTTTTTTCTGGCTTCTTCTCTTTCTGACCATCAAATGTTAGAATGGCCTGTGTTCCAATCTCTTAGACTCATCCGTACATGATCTCTTCTGGTCCCTTGGCTTTGAAGATAATCTACTTAAATTCAAATGTCCAATTTATTATATCTATTCTTGACCTTTCTGTTGATCTCTAGATGTTTATATTTAATTACCTACACAGCATTTCTCCTTCGGTGTCTAAAAAGTATCCTTTGGGGGCGCCTGGGTGGCGCAGTCGGTTAAGCGTCCGACTTCAGCCAGGTCACGATCTCGCGGTCCGTGAGTTCGAGCCCCGCGTCGGGCTCTGGGCTGATGGCTCAGAGCCTGGAGCCTCTTTCCGATTCTGTGTCTCCCTCTCACTCTGGCCCTCCCCCGTTCATGCTCTGTCTCTCTCTGTCCCAAAAATAAATAAACGTTGAAAAAAAAATTAAAAAAAAATAAAAAGTATCCTTTGATTTAAATACCTAAACAGAACTCTATGCACATCCACTCATCCTCTCTCAATTTTCTTTCCCTTAGGAAATGGCTAAAATCTAGGCATTATGCTTGCTTGCTATATCTCTCTCATCTCATCTCATCTCATATGAAACCCATCAACTAGTGTCTTTGTATAAATCTAGAATTTACTGGCACTGTCTTTGAATAAATCTAGAATTCAGCTGCTTCTTACCACCTCCATTGCTATTGCTTTAATTCATATGTTCATCTCTTACCTGGATTTTGCAATGATTCCGACAGCCTCCTAACCAGCCTTTCTGCTTTTCAAAAACACCTTCCCAGGAGGCTGGCTGATCCTTTAAAAACTGCCCCATGAATTCCCATCACACATAAAGGGAAGTTCAAAGTCTTCCCTCAGCTCACTTGGTTGACTCCATCACTCCTTTGGCAAAAATGACAGATCACATTATCAAAAATGGTGCTACATTACCACTATCCTTCATCTCTCTCTACCCCTGTTTCTGCTTTATTTTTCCTCACTGCCTAAAATTGTAGTATTTATTTGTATATAATTGTTTTGTTTGCTTATCTCTCCCCCTGAATGCCAGAATACTACATATAGATTTGCTCTGCTTCACCTCTATTACTTCTTTTTTTTTTTTTTTTTTTTTTTTTTTTTTTTTTTTTTTTTTAGATCTATTCAGAATCAGCAATTCCCAAAAATATCTAAGCAAGAAGGTGGATGGGAGGCTTGGAGACGGTAGTGCATTCTCTGAGGCTGTGGAAGCTCCCATGTGTCATGGTCAGAGGCAACTACAATGAACACAGTAGTTTCAATGCATGCTAGGAATTAGAGTTTTCACACAAAATGGAGAAGCTATGACCTCAGTAGAGACTAGCTGTATTGATTCATGCCTGCTAGAAATGTAGACAAGGCCTGAAAGTACTACCTGCCATCAATAAATAGGAGAATGGGGATTCTGGGGTGGAACCAGAATGGATTCTTTATTTTTTAAGTGAGTCTCAAGATATAAACAAAGCACGCTAGCTTTCATCCACCTCTCAGAAGAATCTTAAATCAAAGAAAGGATTAAAGAGTTATATTATTGCTTCTCACTACTCCAAGTACAGTGAGTATGGAAGTGCTGTGAGAAAAGTTGCAGGCGGGGGGGTCTCTTGACAGTCTGTGAGCCCTCAAGGAAATGTGTTGCCCCCAGATTCAGTCAGTGGAGGAACAGCACTTGCACGTGGGTTTCAGTAAGCTCATGAGTAGTAGCTCAGACAGGTGTGTGTGTCTTGTAGTTGCAGACATTCATAGTCAGCCAGCGTCTGCATCACCTCTTTTTTGGAGAACCGCAAAGTGTGGTTCTGACCCTTCTCAAGAGTGATTAGGCATTTCAGGCTCAAATGACCCACCAGTCTTTTAAACATAGATAGTACAATTCCCATAACATCCTTACGTTTCATACACAGCATTGGCATCAAAACTCGAACTGCTATACTAAAATCAAGTGGCATCCTCCAGGTCTATATTTATGGACCACAGGCTTTAGAAAATGTAAAGACAATCTGGAAGGCACAGTAAGAAAATTTCAATTCGAAATAGGGTTTGCTTGGGAAACTCCAGGCCCCGAAAGAGAATTGTCCTGGAGGCCCCTTACCAAGACAACCACACAAATAGATCTAGAGCTGGGATAGAGGCAAAATACACATTTTCCTAAATCTGGCAATCTCATCTTGTTCAATTAAGAAGAGAAAAAAGCCGGGGACTAGACTTAGGAGAATCTGATTTTAGGAACCAAATGATGGGATGAGGATATGATTTCTCCCTCTCTATTGTTAACTCCAACTCTTGAATATAAGCTCTACTTCCGCACAGGTTTCCAGCAGCTCTGGGGCTAGAGCTTCCTCCTTTATGCTAGTCTGACCTGAATTGGGGTGGGGGTGGGAGATTCTCTTCTCCTAACAGGTAGGAGCCTTGGATGTTTTTAAATCGGACTGACATAGGTCATGTGCCCACGCTTGAACCAATCACTGTGGCCGGTAGGATGCCAGGCACTGATTGATTATAACTGAGCTATTTGCATTGGTGAGGCAGTGGGTGTGTGTGTGAAATGACTCTGATTGCTTTAGGTCAAATGGGACCCATCCCCAAGTATGGTGGTGGAGTCAACCCACCTAAACTGCATTTCCAGTGGCATATGAATGGAATGACTGTTGGAGAGATCATTGGAGTTATTACCAGGTCCTGGATTTCAAATGATTTTTGTTTTCTTTTTTGTGTTGTTTTTTTTTTTGGTGGGGGGGGGAGGTTGGGGGGGTTGATTTTCAAATTTGCTATAAGGAACATGTATTTTGTAATAAAAAAAGAGAATGCAATACAAAATAAAATAAGATTAGAAACAGAAAGAATATATAACAATGGAGAAAATGTTAAAACTAATTTTAAAATGTTAGGCACAGTAAAATCCAAAAGACAAGTGAAATGTATGAATTTTTCAAAAAAATTTTTTAATGTTTATTTATTTTGAGAAAGAGAGATAGAGAGCAAGCAGGGGAGGGGCAGAGAGAGAGGGAGACAGAGTCTTGAGCAGGCTCTGCGCTATCAGTGCAGAGCCCGATGCGGGGTTCGAACTCAGGAACCGTGAGATCATGACCTGAGCCAAAACCAAGAGTCGGACGCTTAACCAACTGAGCCATCCAGGTGCCCCAAATGTATGACTTTTTAATAAAATACAATATATCATCATTGGATTAAAAAATAGAAACTCACAAGAACTGAAGGGGAAAATGGGTAAGTTATCAAAAAAGCATACTTCCTCTATCTACCATACTCATCAGAATTTGAAATGTTTCTTTAAATTTTCAAAAAGTAAATCATCTCTTGGCTGCAAAACATGTTATTGTACTTATGGTGGACATTTGTCATGTTTGTGACTGACAAGTGTCTTTTGGAAACCTTTCTAGACCTGGGGAACTTCGCATTTTATAAATCCCACTTCTCCAGGATAGAAGCCAGGCCGTGCTCTCTCAGACTCTCTTGTAGTCAGGCAGAGGCAATGATCTAGGTTTTACCAACCAGAGACACCTGCACTGGACATCATTTGCAAAGTGAAAAATAGGAGAAAGAGTACATGATGTGGGTCATCCTGGGGCAAATGTGGTGCCAGAGATTCTGCTGTCTGTTCACTGATGGGAACCACAGGGCCTGGGCAGCAGCGGCCTGCGGGAGAGGTATATGGACAGAGCATGGTGTGATTCTGGGTTTGGGGTTTTTGTTTTTTTTTTTTTCTGCATGGCCTTCGATTCTGTCTCTCTGCCCAGCCAATTGGAATTTGTGAAATTCCAAATATCGTTGAATAGATTCCCTTACTGACTAAATTATCCAGAATAGATTCTGTTACTTGCAATAAAGAATCAGACTGAGGGGCGCCTGGGTGGCTCAGTTGGTTGAGCGTCCGACTTCGGCTCAGTCATGATCTCACAGTTTGTGGGTTCGAGCCTCGCATCATCTTGCTCAGAGCCTGGAACCTGCTTCAGATTCTGCGTCTCCTTCTCTCTCTGCCCCTCACCCGCTCATGCTTTGTCTCACTCTGTTTCTCAAAAATAAAAAAATGTAACAAAAATTTTTTTAAATGTTTAACAATAAAAAAAGAATCAGACTGATACATTGTCCAATTCTATGGGACAATTATAGAACCTATCTTGCAACTTAACTATCATTTAAAAAAAATTTTTTTGAGATACTTGAAGATTCACAGGCCGTTGTAAGGAATGACATGAGAGACCCCTGTACCCTTTACCCAGTTTCCCCCAATGGTAAAATCTTGCAAAACTGTAGTACAATTTCACAACCAGACATTGATAGAATATTGATATGACATTGATAGAATCAAGAATATTTCCTTCACCACCAAGGATACTTCGTGTTCCCTTTTTATAGCCATGCCTACTTCTATCCCATCTCTACCTTTTCCTAACCACTGGCAACCACTAATTTGTTCTCCATTACTATAATTTTGGCATGTAAACTTTGTTATATAAATAGAATCGGTAAGTATGTAATTTTGAGGGATTGACTTTTTTTTCACTCAGAATTTGATTCATCCAGGTTTTGTTACTTTGTTCCTTTTTATTGCTGAGTAGTATTCCAGGGTGTGGGTTACCATGGTTTGTTTAACTGTCTACCCACTGAAGGACATCTGAGTTGTTTCAAGTTTACTATGAATAAATCTGCTACAGACATTTGTGTACAGGTTTTATGTGAACATGACTTTTCTTTGGGACTCACGCTCGGAGTATAGTTAATGTGTAAAATAGTAGCAGCTTATTTAGTTTTTAAGAAACTGTCAACTTGTTTTCCAGAATGGCTGTACCATTTTACATCCCCATGAACACTGGATGAGTGATCTGGTTTCTCTGTGTGTGCCCTAGCACTTGGTTGCCAATATTTATTTTACCCATTCTGATACATACTAGTGATATCTCATTAAAATTTTAATTTGCGTTTCTCTAATGGCTAATGATGTTGAATATCTTTCAAGGTGCTTATTTGCTGTCTTTATATCCATTTTGGAGAAATACCTCTTAATGTCTGCTGCCCACATTCTAATTGGGTTGTTTGTCTTTTAAATGTGGAGTTTTGAGAGGTTTTTAAAAATGTATGTTCCAGATACTAGTCTTTTGTTGGATATGTAGTTTGCAAGTATTTTTTCCCAGTCTTAGTCTGTCTTTTCATCCTCTTAACATGATTTTTCGAACAGCAAACATTTACAAAAATTCTTTTAATGTTTATTTTTGAGAGAGAGAAAGAGACAGAGACAGAGAGCAAATGGGGGAGGGGCAGAGAGCAAAGGAGACCCAAAATCTGAAGCATGCTCCAGGCTCTGAGCTGTCAGCACAGAGCCCAAAGTGGGGCTCGAATTCACAAACCCTGAGATCATGACCTGAGCCGAAGTTGGATGCCCAACTGACTGAGCCACCCAGATGCCCTGCACAGCAAAAATTATTAATTTTGATGAAGTCCAACTTGTTATTTCTTCCTTTTACAGACTGTGCTTTTGGTCCAAAGACCTGCGAAGCAGGAACACCAGTGTCCAAGGGCAGGATATCCCAGATATCCCAGATCAAGCAAAAGCAGAAAATTTGTCCTTCCTCTACCTTTTTGTTCTATTTGGGCATGTGGCACATTTGATGGTGTTTACCCACCATGGTAAGGATGACCATTCTTGGTAAGGATGCTCTTGGGATATAACTGACATACAGCATTGTGTAAGTTTAAGGTGATGATTTACTACACATATAAAGAGAAGAGAAGGTGGCATGAAAGAATACTAAAAAATTAAGGACAAGGATCTTCCTTTTGAGACATTGACATGTACACATTTCAAACTTCAGTCTTCGGGGCATTACTTTCAAGTTTTTGCCATGTTCACCACCAATCCATATTTTTTATTAATTTGCTAATTTTTTTTTTAATTTTTTTTTCAACGTTTATTTATTTTTGGGACAGAGAGAGACAGAGCATGAACGGGGGAGGGGCAGAGAGAGAGGGAGACACAGAATCGGAAACAGGCTCCAGACCCTGAGCCATCAGCCCAGAGCCCGACGCGGGGCTCGAACTCACGGACCGCGAGATCGTGACCTGGCTGAAGTCGGACGCTTAACCGACTGCGCCACCCAGGCGCCCCTAATTTGCTAATTTTTAAAAAAGTTTTTATTTATTTTTCTTTCGAGAGAGAGAGCACACATGCATGCATACACTTATAGATGAGGGAGGAGCAGAGAGAAGGGGAAAGGGAGAGAGAGAGAATCCCAAGCAGGCTCTGCACTGTCAGCACAGAGCCCGATGTGGGGCTCAAAGTCCCGAACTGCAAGATCATGACCTGAGCCAAAGTT
The DNA here is from genome assembly GCF_018350155.1 of Leopardus geoffroyi. Classification (NCBI taxonomy): domain Eukaryota; kingdom Metazoa; phylum Chordata; class Mammalia; order Carnivora; family Felidae; genus Leopardus; species Leopardus geoffroyi. The sequence goes on along the minus strand of NC_059331.1, from coordinate 157,348,598 downwards.
GAAGGCTTAACCGACTGAGCCACCTAGGTGCCCCATTAATTTGCTAATTTAATTAAACAAGCCTTATGTATTCTAGTCTTGTATCTATAAAAGAAAAAGTATATATGGAAATTGAAATATTAAAAGCATTCCATCTAGACTTGTCACTTAAAGTGTTTCAAAAACATAAGTTTTTCTTCCCAGAGGTAATCTGCAACTTTCAATATGGCTTCCTTTGAAAAAGCAATTAGAATGCCCCCAACCCTGACCCAGTGATCTGGTTTTTCCTCCTCTGGTCAGTCTCCTCAGCATTGTCTATGACATCGAAGCTTACTCTGGGTCATCCAAGATGGGATTTATTGCTCCTTAGGAAGAAGCTTCTTCGTTGTTATCACTGAAATCAAGTGATCTGAGAGGTAAACTGTCACTGACATACATCCCTGAGAGTGTAGATAAATGTCCCATCCTTAATTTTGATGCTTTAAGCACTGTCCATGTTGGCTGGTTATGGACAACAATAAAGACATGATCTTCAAAACGTGAAATGGATGTTTGAGAGTCTGGGGAGTAACAGCCCCCAAGGCAGTCATAACAAGATCATAGTAAAGGGTAGTTGAAAGAGTTTAGACAAAAGATTCTGCCAAGGAAGAGACTTCGAAAAATAGAAACTTAATGACTGAGGGTCTCAGAAGGCTTTCCTTCAGTTCTCAGCTCTGGTGATTGCTGACTTTATAACTTGGGGCAAGTGTACTGCACTTCATGCATCTGTCTTCTCATCTGTAGAATGGGGAGAACAGTTCTCATCGCCCTCATAGAATTGAAGACTGAATGGAAAATATGTACATAAGCAAAGCATTTTTATTGGAGTCCCGGCACATAGGAAGTGCTCAGTAAAAATTAAGATACTATTGCTACTGTTATTACTAGTTAATATTATTCTGGTATCAAACAAAAGATCCTGGAATTCAAGTAGACTGGATCGAACAGTGAAAGAGACCAGGAGGCAGTGTCTGGCTGCCGTGCGAGCCTGTGGTTGCTAGCTGGGGCTCTCTCGGTGCTTACGGCTAATGATGATGGCTGCACTGGTGTGTGGGGCTCCGGGCCGGCGGTGGTGGCGGTGGTAATGACTCACTGCACAGTGGGACGAGGGAGATAAAGGGGTTGTGTTTCTGAGGCAGCTCCCAGAACAGAGGCGGCAGGGCGGGCAGGGCGGACAGCACCCGTGTTGCCACAGGTCCATGACTGGCTCAGCTTCTCCAGGACAGAGAGACACTAAGTCCAGGCCTCGGTGGATGTTCGCAGTCACTGATGTAACACAGCACACCTGTGCCTTAACCAGCTCTTATCTAACCTGGATTGCCCCCATTACTATTTTCCTAGAGAAACATCATCCCAGAGGGCTCCACTGGTACAAAAGGAGTGGGGAGGGAGCTAGAAGTTCAAGGCTGAGTATCTGGGGGAAGGGGAGGTAACAGACAAGGCACAGTTGATTTGTATGCAAACAGACCGAAAACCTCTAAAATCCCGAATCATCATTTTGGTGTCAAGGTGATTCCTACAGCCACCCTTAACCAAGGTCCCACTTTCTGCCACCGCCATCACCGTGCCCCTTGTCATCCAGAAATAAACTACGCAGCTCATCTGTGACTGTTACTTACACTCGCTGTCTCCTCCCTGACTCTATCAGTTTCCATGACTTTGTTTCCTCCCATAAGATTTTTCCTTCCAAGTATTTACATCCCTTCTGCCGTCACCCTGGACCAAGCCTTCCCTCTGTGTCTCTTGTCTTTCATCTAAGCAATCCAGATCCAGTATCACACCAGCTTTTCACAGCTACTAAGTTCATCGTGTGAAACTCCTCCTCAGAAGACTTCAGTTCCTCCTTTTGAAAAGCCCTGACTTTTCTTCATGGCTTTCATGATACCCCATAGTATGGCCTCCATAGGCATGAGACCTTTGTTCTTCTTCACCAACCATGGACCCGTCCTTGCCTCCATCCCGACAAAGCCACCATAGCACAGTGTCAGGAAACACTGCCGAAGGGTCTTGAGTGTGACTGTCCTATTTTACCTGGGACAGGAAGACAAGGGACAGACGTGAAATGCCTTCTCTCAGAAACGTGCTCACTGGGACCCCAGGTGAGACCTCAGTGTGGTGTGGGAAGGAGAATTTCTGGCTTGGAACGCAAGTCATTCCTACAAATATTTATAAAGCATCTCAAGTGGACATGAAAGAAAAAGGGACACTGTCCCGGCCACTAAAGATTTGCCATCACTAGGGAGGTGAAGATGCCTGTGGAAGAGAGTGCTGAATGAAAGGCATGGTAATGCCTCCTTCTTTTGTAGAAGGTATCAGACCCCAGGGCAGGGGCAAGGCAAACATTAGACTCATTTTCTAGATGATGAAACTTTCTTACCTGCCTGAGAGTTTAAATGGCTTATTTATTATCACAGGGCTAATAATTAGCTCATCTGGGTCTCCTGGTTTGTTGGATTTTCTTTGCACTGCTCTGCTCTGCCTGCAAACAGCAGGGTTATGACACCCTGAGAGCCATCGAGCATTCCCAGGAGCAGGGGGAATGGACTCCGAGTTGTGAGAGTTCCTGGGGGAAGGTGGCATTTACCTGAGAATCGAAGGATCCGGAAGATTTCAATCAGAGAAGAAAGAAGGGAAGAAAGAATATTCCAGAAATAAAGAAACTCCATGAGCAAAGGCACAAAGCAGGACAAGAAGAGCCACCCAAGGGCAAAATTACTTGAGAAGTGAAGACTCCCTCCCTTTGCCTCCCCTGAGAGTCTGAGATAAAGGAGGAGGAGAGGTCTGGGTGTCTCTGGACTGATAAACAGACTCCACCCAGAGGCCAATAGCATGGGTATATGGGGACAGGAGGGTCAAGTGGCAGAAGTTCCCCTTCTCCAGTACAGAGGAACTGGGGGGGGGTGGTAGGAGGGAGGCCATTTCCTGAACCCCACTTCTCAGATTCAGCACCTAGAGCAGAACCAGGAAGGATTCTGGGAGCCAGAGAGGACTGACAGACGGCAAGTCCCCTAGAGAAAACTGTTCCCCTCTGGGGTCAGGTGCCTAGGGTGGGGGTGGATGGCCACTGTGTGTGAGTGCCCTGCCCCATGGGAGAGGAGGAAATGTGAGGCTTGGACAGCAGAAATGGGAAAGGAAAGGGAGGTGTCAGGAGAGGGAGCAAAGTCGGGGTGCATCCAGGGGAGGGGCCGTTCTGAAGCCGGTCTAGGAACACTGCCCTGGGATGATAGCGGGCGCGTGAAGGGAAGCGTCAAAACCACCTGATAGACCTGATATAACTCTCTTTAATGCACCCCCTTCCTGACCCAGCTTCTCTCCCTTCTCTCCTCCTCAGTTCAAGAGGGTGGAGACCAGAGTGGGGAAGAACCCGGCCCGGGGGAATGAGCCGGGCATGGGGAAGGGGGCCTTTCTTAAGGCAGGAGGTAAGTGCAGTCCCTGATCTTTGCGGGGCAGACGTGTGACCTCCCTTCCAGCTCTAACATCCCACAGACTCTCACCCCTCACCGTCTGCCTGGTCCTTAGCATGTTTGTGCATCTCCCAGGGGTCCAAAACGGGTTGGGTTTAGGGAGAATGAGGAGAATCCTCTCTCTACGAGGAGGCCCTGGCACTAACTTTCTCTTTCTTTCCCCTGTCGCCCTCTCTCCCCCACCCCTCTCTGCCAACCCCCTCTCTCTTGTGGCTTTCCACTTCCTAGTTCCCTGCACGGCGATCTCCAGTATCTCAAGTAGAGTGGCCACAGGAACGCCACATAACGGCGGGGTTCATGGTCCGGCGGGTGCTAGTGGCTGGCCTGCTTTTCAGTCTGCTCCTTGGTTCTTCTGTGCTTTTGGTCTACATCTTCCGGAGCTGTGGCCCTAGTGAGCACGATCCTGGAATCCTCCAACCGAGCCAGCCCTCTTCATCAGGGCCTCTGTGGCTTTGTGCCCACTGACTCATTCACCTCCCCTCCTGCCTCACCCTCTTGCCCTCTCCCTCCCAATCTGGCCCCGCTGGGCTCAGTCAGGCCCTGTCCTTCTCCTGGGGGGCCCTTCCCTTTTCCCCACCAGGCTGTCCTTTGCCCAGCGCCTCGGGGGACCCCTGGCCCTTTCTCTCTCCCTCTCCCAGCTCTGAGCTCCCCCCGCCCCCCACCACCACCTGGCAGGGCCCTGCAGGACGCCCGAGTGTCATGATCTTCAGGCTCGTTACCTGGCCTCTGGGAACACCAGTGTGGCCCCCTGCACCGACTTCTTCAGCTTTGCCTGTGGAGACGCCCAAGGCACCAAGAGCTCTTTTCAGGCTCTTGCAGAGGAGAACAAGAGGAGACTTCGGAACATACTGGGTGAGGCTCGCTGGGTGGAAGCGTCTCTGCAAGTGGGTGGCCCTGAGCCTAGAACTATCTTGCTGTCCCAAACCTGTGTGGTTTGTGGCACAGCTGCTGGTTTGCTGCTCCGTCTCAGTACCTCCTCCCTTCTCCTCTCTGTCCCTGTCTTCATCTTTCCTTTGCCACTTGCCCACGACTACTGTCCTCTCTTCAAGCCCCCCACATTTCACCGATCTGCCCCTTCTCTGTTGCTGCGCCTAAATCTTCCATTTCTCTCCCGCGCCTGGGACCTCCCATGCCAATGGCGCTCAGCCCCTGCCGCACTAAAGTCCAGGTGTGTCGGTTGCCCCCAGCCCCGCCTGCCTGCTATCGCTGGGGTCACTGTTAGCCTCTCCCTGCAGTCACTTCCCCACCCCCTCCCTCAGACGCTGGTGTGCAAGCTCTAGGGGAAGAAGTGGGGTGCTGGGGCTGGCTGGGAGGACGTGGCCACGCGGTGAGAAGGGGAGGCATCTGGCTGTGTGCCAGGGAATGGATCCAGCCACAGAGGGCTTGCCGGAAGAGGAGAGGGCCAACCTAAAGCCCTGGGGGCGCAGAAGTCGCCTGTAGGCAGTGACTGTGGAGAAGACCGAAGATTTGAGTTCATCTCTGAGGGAGCAACCGAGGCCATCTGGGAGGTTGGAAGCGGGCCCCAGGAAGTTGGAGGATGGTGTGAAGGTGTGAGGAAAGGGAACAAGAACAGGTATGATAGGCACACATTTCCAGTGTAAGGGAGCCCAGGATATGTGACGGGATTCACTGGAATTTGGGAGGAGTGAACGTGTCCCTCTGCCCTCTTTTTGATGGACAAAAGAACTGCAGGCAGGCATTCTCTGGAGGGGCCATGCTTCCAGTTAAGGCCAAGATATGAAAAGAAAATGTATGTTTAGGATAAAAACTGTTGCTCACTACAGAGTGAAAGGCATGGTGACTGAGTGGGTGGGAGGTGCCCCAGGGTAGGTGATTGCAATGCACAGGCATGAGGGTTACTGCCGTGTGTGTGTGTGTGTGTGTGTGTGTGTGTGTGTGTGTGTGTTTCCTGGGTCACCAGCCAGGGTCTGGACCTTGTTTCTTCTTGCTAAACCTGTCTGGATGAGTTTTCCTGACTCTGGTCCCCCAAAGTTCTCTGGTTTGCCAAATGTTTCTAATTTCTTTACTCATCTCCGTCCTGCCTTCCATTTGGACCCATAGGTGTTGCTAGGTGCTCCCATCTCTTCCTTTTCTCCCGTGTCTTTTCCTCCCCATTTCTCTTTCGTGTCTCCTTTGTTCCCCTCTGTCTTCCTCCCTGCCCTCACTCTCCCATCGAGCTGACCCAGCCCTCCCACCTTCTGACCTGTCCTCAACCCCGTATTCCCCCCTTCTTTCCATTTCCCTGGGAGTCTTCCCCTTCTGTCCCACCTTCCCTGCTTGGCTTTTCTCCTCTAATTCTCCTATGCTTCCTTTCTAGAAAAGCCAGGTTCCCGGCACCTGGGCACTGGAGAGGACAAAGCTTTCCAGTTCTACAGCTCCTGTGTGGACACAGGTGCCATCGAAGCCGAAGGGGCTGCCCCCCTCAGACAAGTCATTGAGGAGGTGAGACCCAGGGCAGTAAGGTTTCTAGACACATAACACATGGGACCCATGCATGCTCAGGGCTGCCCTTCCCCCCCCCCCTTTTTTTAGAAAGGGAGGGGGGTGTCTCTTTCCTAGGCATCTCCAAGTTCCAGGAGGGAGATAGAAATGGCAGTACGCTCTGGAAGCATGAGGACCCTGGGTGAGGGCAGAGAAAGAAGGATAGAGACGGAGCCAGCCCTGGAGGGCTCCAAGCACCCAGAGTAGCAGTCAGGAAGTAGCAGCTGGCTCAGGAAGGGGAGGGGTGGGCGGGACAGGTCTCCCAGGCCATCCCCCACTGCTGAGCCCTGTCTCTCTGCTTCCCAGCTTGGAGGCTGGCGAATCTCCGGTAATTGGACTTCCTTAGACTTTAACCGAACCCTGAGCCTTCTGATGAGTCAGTATGGTTATTTCCCATTCTTCAGAGCCTACCTGCGACCTCATCCTACCCTTCCACACACGCCAGTCATTCAGGTGAGGGGCGCACCAGCACACAGCAGGACTGGGCCTGCCTCGACTTCTAGCCTAGCATCTCCTAGAGGAAGGTTGCGGGCTGGACAGATAGGACAAATGGGCAACGTAGATAAGATATTTATCTTGAGGGAAAATTATCAATGTGACAGTCAGGGATACTAGGTGAGATCAGAGAAGGGAGCAGGAGAGCCAGTCCTGTGAAGATTGAACTAGTTCCTATCTTCCTGACTGCTTATCTGGATCACACCCCCCCCCCCAACAGCCTTTTAATTAGCCCCCTCATCTCCAGTATTGTCCTCCTCTTATCTACTCTTGAGTTTTGCTGGAGGGACCTTTCTAAACCAAGAGTTAATTATGCTATTGTCTCTGTCTAAATGCCTCCAGTGGCTTCGCCAGGTCCAGGTCGTCAGGATCTAGCTCTTAACCCCCCAGTCTCCAGCTTTATCTCCTGCCACATCCCTTGTCCCCCTTAAACCTCAAGCCATGCTCTGTCACTTCTAGCTTCAAGAATATTCCTCAGTGCTTTTCATCCACGTTTCTCTTTGCTTGCAACACTACTCCCCAACGCTATTCCCATACTCAGCCTGGAAAACTCGTACATGTTTTTCAAATTTGGGGTTTGATTATTATCTCTTCCAGGAATTCTTCACTGACACCCTAGCTATGTGTTAGGTAGACCCCTCTGTCCTCCCAGCTTCCCAAGCTCTCATCACTGAAGACCGTGTTAAAGACTGCGAGCCCCTTAAGAACAGGACCATACCTTACTCACCTCTGTTCCTCAGGACCTAGCAAAGGGCCAGGCATCTAGAGGCCCATGGAAGATGTTTGTTGAGCAAGTAAATAAATAAAAATGTTGAAGGCATCGGTATTGTTGTAGATAATGCAATGCCATCTATTTGGCCCCTGCCCTCAAAAATTCCAGAAAATTATATGGGGATGAATATACAAGAAAAGCTGTTAATCAGTATGAGACACTCTAAAATTCAGCTCTAAAGGGTATGTTCAGGAGCTTCTGATGTGGTCTTTAGGGAGTACCTAAGATCTGAAATAGTTAAGGAATGGCTCAGAGAGGGGAGAACGTGAGCTGAGCCTTGAAACATGGTGAATCACGCAGGTGAAGGTGAAGTTAAGGGCATGAAAAGGACTTCGGGAAAGTCCTGAGCTAAGGCTGGAATGGTATGACTCTTCTGTGGGGTCAATGAGAAGGCTGGTTTATTGAACAGAGGATTTGGGGTAGGGGTGAGGTGCAGTGGGAGATAAGAGAAGAGTAAGGCTGAAGACATGAGGTTGGGCCTGATTATTCCTGGCCTAAGAAGTCAGATGGAGGTGATTGCTTCTGACTTCGGGGGAAAAAATATGGCTATGCATTGAGTGTAAGCAGAGGGAGCGATTTTGTAGGTCAACCTGGAGTGGTTGAGGAATCTAGGTGAGCAATTTGGAGCAGTTTAAGATGATTGTGGTAGAACTTGAAAGGAAAGGCCAGGAATGAAGATTTAGGCAGCTTCATCTCAGTGGTAATGGTCCGTGGTGCTTCTAAAGGACTTGGCAACTGGTTGAATGTAAATGCAGAAAATGGAAAAGTTGGAAAATTAGTTTTCCACAGTTTTGATGTGGTGTGAGTAGGAAGAGGGCAGTTACCATCAACTGGAGACTGGATGGACTCTGAGGATGGACTTCAGAGGGAGTACCCCACCAAGGGGCCTGGGGGTAGGGAGGGGGTATGAGACCAGCATGGCTGTGCCACAGAGGACAGGGGAGGAGTGATTCAGCAGGGAAGGATCATCATGGATTCCAGAGATTTCTGATCCCAGAAAATAAACGATAAAACCATTGAGAACCTTCTAGAAGAGAGTATTGAAAACAGTTTTGGAAATGGACAGATTGTACAGCGTTTAAGAGGAAGGCAAGAAAGTTGGAGCAAGAAAGGGTCATGGATGACTTTTAGTTCTTCAAAGTGTGGACATAAAATGTGACAAAGGAGCCAAGCGAAAGATTTTTCAAGATGGGGAAAGTATACAGTCCGAGGAGCGGGCAGGATATTGAAGTTGGAGTAGAAAAAGGCATAGTTTGGGAGCAAAGATCAGAACAGAGTCAAGGACATGCCAGAACTAAGGTGGGGCAGGCAGGTGAGGTAAGTGAGCCACTCACCTATGTACAAAATCAAAGAGGCTACCAAAAACAGTAACCAAAATAAATATTTTTAAAAATTAAAAAAAAAAAAAAGGTTAGAGAGGGAGGGAGCCAAAACATAAGAGACTCCTAAAAACTGAGAACAAACTGAGGGTTTATGGGAGGTGGGAGGGAGGGGTGGGTGGGTGATGGGTATTGAGGAGGGCACCTGTTGGGATGAGCACTGGGTGTTGTATGGAAACCAATTTGACAATAAATTTCATAATAAAAAAAAATTTTTAAAGCCAATGCAAAAACCTGTGATGATCAAAAACTATCAAATTTTTGTTAATTGTGGATTTTTTGGAAAAGAGGTCCTTTCCCCCTAAAATGGACCAAAATTTTATTGCAGACTTAAAAAAAAATCTATAATTTTTCTTCAAAATGGATAAAAGATACAGTCTAGATTTTCAGAAAAAAAAATCTGTGTTGAACAAAGTTTTGCTATTTTAGTCAGCATGGATTTTAGCTTTGATTTTTATTTGAAAAATATCGGTTAAGACATCGATCTTCATTACTGTTTTCAGTACCTCTTAAATTTTGCACCTGAGATGGTTTCCCCCTCCCTTAACCCTGGACTTGGACCCAGCACAGGGGCTGACCCCCTTCAGGACACGGATTAGTGGGCTTCTCCCTTGACAAGCACCCCAAAACTGGTTGAAGCACCCGCCCTGTCCTCACATTTTCCATGTCTGTATAATATAAAGAGTATCCTTTCCCCCCTTGCCCCCGACCCCAATCCCTCCCTCTCTTGCTGTCTTCTCTCACACCTTCTCTGTGTCCTGAAGCTGTCTCCTGTAGCACCTTCCCCATCCTCCCACACCTGTCCTCTCCTCCCTCCACGCTCCCTACTTCTCTCCAGTATCTCTTGTGTCCAGATAGACCAGCCAGAGTTTGATCTTCCCCTCAAGCAAGAGCAGGAACAGAAGATCTATGCTCAGGTAAGATGCCTCCATGGACAAAGGTCAGGCCCTGACCTCTGATGCTCGGAGAAAGGCTGGGGCCTCTGGTGGCTGTGACTGATGTTGCCCCTCCCCCAGATTGTGCGGGAATACCTGGCTTATCTGAGTCGGCTGGGAGCCTTGCTAGGAGGAGACCCAGACAAGGTGCAACAACATGCCTTCCTGTCCATCTCCATTACCTCACAGCTGTTTCAGTTTCTGAGGCCCCTGGAGCAGCAGCAGGCAGAGGAGAAGCTCTTTCAGCTGGTCACTATTGACCAACTGCAGGTGCCTTGAACCAGGGACTGGAGGAGGATGGGCAGGAGGGTTTCTCTCCTAAACTTTCTGGATCTCCTGAAATCCTTTCTCCTCATTCCTTAATTCCTTTCCATCCCTAACTTTCCCAGGCCCATCCCTTTCCCCAACCATCCCCTTCCCCACCCCCTCTCAAACCCTGAGGGAGAGGACCCCCCTCTCCTGCCTCCTCTCCTCCTCTTCTGTCCCCCTCAGCCTTGTGTCCCTCCTCTAAGGAAATGGCCCCTGCCATCGACTGGTTGTCCTGCTTGCAAGCGACATTCACGCCAATGTCCCTGAGACCCTCCCAGCTCCTCGTAGTCCATGACCTGGAGTATTTGAAAAACATGTCTCAGCTGGTGGAAGAGCAGCTGTTGAAATACAGGTTTGCCTCAGGTGGGGCTGGGGGAGTATGAGGGCGATGAAGAGTCCGAGGACCTGGAGGCCTCAGGGACAAAGGAGATTGTGGAAACTGCATGCTGGTAAGGTCTTCCCAGGAAGATGGAAGGGATCCACGGGTATGTGAGGGCAGAGAAGTGTTGGGGTGAATGGCCCAAGAGAAAATGGAGGCAACAGGAAGCATGGGAGGCTTGAGGGGCACAGGGAAGGGAAAACACACATGAAATGAGGCATTCATGTGCCCAGCACCTGGGTTTGCTGGGAGTAGAACCCAGTCTTTGAAGAGCCTCTGAGCTATAGGAGATGCTGGAAGGCCAGTCACCAGGGACAGCTCAGGCATGCATGTCTTGTCAGCAGCTAGGAGGTAGGGGTAGGAGGTGGAGGCCCATGGGGCCAGTGGATGGAGGAGGTGAAGGCTGGGGGTTCTCTTGGGGGAGGGCTGGGGGAGAGGCCATTTCTCAGCTGTGAGAGGATCCAGAGGCCCTTGCATGTGAGACTCTGTTGGGCTGTCTGCCATCCCCAGTAACTACATGGCCACTGCCTGAAGACAGGGGCTTCCTTCCAGGGACTTGGGCTCAGGGCCCTTCTTCATAGTACCTCAGTGGCAGCAACATCTAGAGATTCTTTTTAAGGAAGTGAAGGACCATTCTTGTGGGTGTGAGCAGGTTTATGTAAAGCTATAAATCAGACCTGGTGAGAGTTGACAGCAGGGCAGAGGAAGGTCTCAGGTCCCAGCTTTGCTGTGCTTAGAAAATACATCTTAAGGTGAGCTGAGATTTCTTGGTTGGGGAAGTAGATGAATCTGTTTTATTACATTTTTTAAGTCTAGTCTTCATCTAGCCCAGACGCTTCACTCCCTGCAATTTGAGAAGTCACTTCTGCATCTAGTTCCTTCTATGACCATTTTCCAACTCACACCAAGAAAAGCTCTTCTTGACTTGTTCAAAGGTCAAGCCACTATTTTCTATAGATACAGAAGAGAAGGGGCTTCCTTCAGGAATATCCAGGTGACTACACAAGGGCAGGCTGTTCTTGAGACACCTCGAGAGCCCTGAGTGTATGTGTGGGTCTCTTTTCCCTCCACAGAGACTTTCTGCAGAGCCACATGATCTTGGGGCTGGTGGGGACCCTCTCTCCAGCCCTGGACAGTAAGTTCCAGGAGGCACGCAGATCACTGATCCAGAAACTGCGGGAGCTGACCCAACGACCACCCATGGTGAGGAGAGAAGGGAGGAATTTTCCCAGATTGGGGGCTAATGGAGCATCTGTCATTTTGAGGGATAATTGTTGGTGTATCTCTCCCATGGAGAGGGCATGGGGGCAGATGCCATTCATTGTCTGGATTTTCCATAGAAGCAGAAAGGCTGTGCATACAGTGGTTATGTTGAGAACTGAGATGCCAGGTACCAGAACTTTTGGCACGCATCTGGCTACTTTTACAGCCTTTTGCTGAATATTAAAGTTTAAATATAAAACTTTAAAATTATCAGCAATTGCTTTTCCTTTCAATGACCTTTAAACTATTTGCCTAGTTAGTTATCCAGAACTCTGTGATTTAAGGACGTGGACTTAAAGCTTGGGATTTGTTGGGATGCAAGACATGACCAGCAAGTGGCCTCTCCTCTGTTTAGGTGCTTCCAGTGTTTGATGTTCAAGGGTACTTCCCAAAGAGTTCATCTCTGACATCCAGTGGGATCTGTGGGGCCATAGCATGGGCTTCACAGTGCAGAGCCTGATATATCTGAGGTGGTAGTTCTGTGCCAAACACACTAACCGAAGTCTCCTGTGTTGCATAAGATGTGGAGACACTCCTTTACCAAGAACTTTGAAATCCTAGGTCGGACACATCCAGATGCAAGTGAAGTCTAGAACATTAGATATGCTCCAACCTGAGTACTAGCCTCAGTGTAGTCTTGAAAAGCACGGTTTTTTTTCTTCATAATTTGTGGACCATTTCTGTGTCTTGGAGAAACTCACTGCTTTGACAACTTGAAATACCCGTGGAATTCAAAGAGGGTAAATGGGTGCACAGGGACTGGCATGTAGTTATTGAGTATCGGGAGTGAGACATTTTTCTTTTTTTAAATAGGTTCCTTTTCAAATTAAATTAAGTCAAATTTTTTAATGATTTAAAAAATTTATTTATTTATTTATTTTGAGAGAGATAAAGAGAGAGCATGAGGAGGGGAGGGGCAGAGAGTGAGGGAGGGAGGAAGGGAGAGAGAAACCCAAGCAAGCTCTGCACTGCCAGCACAGAGCCTGACACAGGGCTTGAACTCATGAACCGTGAGATCATGACCTGAGCCAAAACCAAGAATGGGAAACTTAACCGACCCAGGCACCCCAAAGTTCTTTTTTTAATGTTTATTTATTTGGGGGGGGGGTAGGGGCAAAGAGAGAGGGAGAGCGAGAATTCCAAGCAGGCTCCTTGCTGTCAGTGAAGAGCCTGACATGGGGCTTGAACTCACTGGGGCTCGAACTCACGACCCATGAGATCATGACCAGAGACAAAATCCAGAGTCAGATGCTTAACCGACTAAGCCATCCAGACGCTCCAGGAGTGAGACATTTTTCTAAACCCTTTAGATAGATATGAACTGAATTAATCCTCAGAAGAATCCCGTGAGGCAGGCACATCATTTTATTCCTGTTTTATGACAGGGAAATTGAGGCACAAAAGCTAAGGAACTTGCTCAAGGTATTACACCTAGTAAGTTGGTAGATCTAGGATTTGAATTCTGGCAGTCTGGCTCCAGGGTCTGTGTGCTTAATCCTTTGGCTAAGAAACAAACAAACAAACAAAACAACAGTAAAACACTCCTTTTTGGGACTTTTCTCAGGTTGGTAAGTGCCCAAGAAGCTTCTGCCCAGCCTTTCTCTTGACACGGATGAGGCTGACAGGGCTCCAGCACCTCTTAGTTAACATTGCTACAAAATCCCTGTCAACCAATAGCTTCCTGTCAATCCCAGAACCATGGTCTGATGGCACTTCTTGAAGGACGTAAATGGGCCAATATTGAAATCACATTTAAAGGACAGGAAAGTCTTATAAATTGCTGAAGCCGCCATCTTTTGTATACTTCTATACATCTGTTATATCTATTATGTCCATACTCATTATACCCATTAGGATTTATAGTTGTCCTTGGGCTTGAAAATTGAGTCAAGTTCTACCAACAAATAGAATAACAGTTGATATGAGGGTTACTGTGTATCAGGCACTGCATGGAACACTTAACGTGGATGATTTTATTTAATTCTCCAGAAACACTCTGAGGTCCTCAGAAAGGGCAAGTGACTTTCCCCAGACCACACAGCTCATAAGTGAAGGAACAGGTTTCAAAACAGATCAGTCCTGCTCATGAGGACATGTTGTTAATCACATACTATGCAGGATTGAGGAATGAGTGGGTAGGAAAACAGAAAATGAGTTTGAGAATTCTTTCTACAAAGGCCAAGATAGTAAATGCTTTTGGTTTTGTGGCCCATTACAGTCTGTGTTGCAACCACCCAGCCCTGTCCTTGTAGCACAACAGCAGCTGCACGTGGAGTGAATGAATGGGTGTAGCTGCGTTCCCCAAAGACTCTGGCTCACACAACAAATTCTCAGAGTTCCCAAGAGGGACACATGAGGGAGGGTTTGAATGGCAGTGGTGGATCTCCACGCAGGAGGTGGGAGAGAGGCAGTTGCCTAGAGAGTTTAAAGGGTTTTCTGGTGGGGTGCCTGGGTGGCTCAGTCAGTTGAGTGTCTGACTTTGGCCCAGGTCTTGATCTTGTGGTTCATGGGTTTGAGCCCTGAGTTGGGTTCTGAGCTATCAGCTCAGACCACCACATGAACAAAAGACAGAGGTCCCTGCCCTCAGACACTTATGCACTGATGAAGGAAGAAAGACAATAAACTAAGTGAATAAAATATATTAGGGCGTGATTAGTGTTATGGAGAAACACTCCAGAGACGTGGCGTGCTAGGTGGGGAGTGCATACGAGTGGGTCAGGCAAGCTCATACGGACTTGGAGTCATTAATCACTAATGTTTCTTTATGGTTCAGCCAGTTATGAAGCCACACAAATTACACTATCTTCCAACACAGAGTTCTCCATCTAATTCACAAGGACTCAATTTGCGGTTTTACTAAAAGCCTCCATGAAACCAGTGCCAACACAGTGAGGGAGTACATTAAGATTTGCAGAATGATTTTGATGTGTTGCTTCACCTGATCTCCTGAGCGGTGCTGCCAGGGAGGTAGAACAGGTAGTACTCTCATGGTGACAGTTCGAGTAGCTGAAGTGCAGGGGTTTAAGTTAATAACCCACATTTGGTAAATGCTGAATTCTCTGTTCAGAGGTAGTATTTGGTAGCTCCTTGAGGATGAATCTGGCCAATACATGTGTTTTCTTGGCCTTAAAGCTTTTTACAAACTTTTAGTTAATCACCAGAAGTCAAAAATTAGGAGATGGTGTGTTGATAGTCACATTTCCAGCATTTGTGTGTGTGTGTGTGTGTGTGGTACATGGGAAGCTTGAGCAGCACCAGACTAGGCTTCTCCAGGGTGACTGGGGCTGAGTGGTGCAGCTCTCTTCAGCCCGGCTGTGCTGTACCCGTTGCCCTGGCCCCTCCATGCCCCATGGGCCTGATGCTGGCTGCTTCTCAGTTACATCACCACATGGCCCCTACCCGAGTTCATGACTCTGGCTCTCTTAGGTTATCCTGGTTTGATGAAGCTTTGAACCAGAAAAATTGTTATTATTTTGGCATTATTTGTCCTCAGTGATCCCCAGAAATCCCTTAGTAGTTACATACTATTTTCCAAGTATTCAAAAATGATCAGTCCAATGACTCATTCTAGAATTTCCTTTAGAAATTAGCATTAAGGATTCCTGGCTGGCCTGTAATCTCCAAAATCTCTTTCCCTCTATGGCAACTTAAGAACATTTTTGTTTCCTCCAGACTCCTGGAATTTTTTCTGATTTCTGTTATTTCTTAAAGTGTTATTACTTATGGTTCTAAGCTTATATCTGCAACTTTTCTTTTGTTCCCTAAAATTAATCTACTGGGTGTCAATATCTTGGATCTGAAGTATTTCTTTCATTTTTTTATATTATGGCAATGATTGTTCCCTATATTTCTCTTTGTCTCATATATTTTTAATACATATGGGATGCTGTGTCATTCCATGTCTTGAGAGACAGCGTGGATACTCATAACCCCCAGTAGATGAATAGTTAACCTGTCAACCTCCATCCCTGAGACCGACATTTATTTAGAGATTCTGGAAGTCATTTTCCTGCTCATGGGAGATGTGACCCAGCACAACAGTGATGAAAAGAATCTCAGAGTTTCACAGGAGTTAGCAATGGGTAGTCTGAGGTGGCATCTGTGTTCTCCAGGAACCAGGTCAGAGTCTGCTGTGGCCCAAGCTATGAGCACAGGCGTGGAAGAGGCAAAAGCTTTTGGAGAAATGGGTGGGCGTTAGCAGAAGGGATCAGGAAACAGCTCAAGAACCAGGAGGTGTGAAAAGGGCAGGCAGATCACACTACCAAGCTGAAGGTTGATGCGTTTGCTGCTGCTCCAGCGGTGGAGCCTACCTCCCACACCAACAGCCTGATGAAAGGCAGTCTCCAATCCAAGCCCTTTGTCAGGAGGGCTGTGGGAGATGGACAGACACTGAAGGTGGCCCACAGATCCTGCCCTTGACCCAGTCATGGCCATCAGATCCATGTTTCCTTTCACTTCATCTTTGCTTTTCACAGTTGTGTTTTAGAGCTGCCACTAATACACAATAGAAAGCATCTGACTCCTTATCCTCACAAGAGGAGAAGTCCTTAACAGACCTCACAGTGAGGGGACAAGAACAAAAAATGTGGGCAACCAGGTCTGGAGCAGCCTCCAAAATGGTAAATGTCCTATCAGGCAGAGGCCCAGGAGCTCCTTCTTCCGTGACAACAATACTGGTCTTCCATTTCTGTTTCCTCTCTGTGGGAAACCCCACAAACTCTCTCTCTAATTTTGGCACCAGAAAGCAGGGTAGCAGCCTAACCATCTTCCCTGTGAGGACATCTGTGAAGAGTAAATAAGTTACAGGAACGGAGTCTTGTGACTTCATCCCACTTAACCCAAACTGGCATGTTAGCTGTGTTTTCAAAGTCCCAGCTCAGCTCTCCCCCAGGCTGGTGCTCTCACCCTAAGCCCCTTGGGCATGTTTCTCTGTTTGTCTTGTGTCATCTCTGGGCCCCCTTCGTGGTCAGCTCCTCAAAGCTATCCAAGCCCACCACAAACATCCCCCCCCCTGCCCTCCACCGAGCATCTCTCTCTTATGTTGCTTATTTTTTCTGTCCCTGTGCTAAAAACACCCCAGTTGCCCAAGACTCTACTGAGTTTTTGTCTAACCATCTTTCTGCCTTTGAAGTTGATAATGTCCCTCATCTCATACTATTTTCCCTGATTTCATCCAAAGTTTCTTAGCTCTCTGAATTCATGTTTAGTCTTTTCTTTTGTCCCCTTCTCCTACCAAACAGTATGGGGTCTAAAACCCATTTTCACTCTGACCGTTTTCTTCTTTATAAGACAAGGTCCTATCATATGATCCACGCTAACCATTTGGAGAGGCAGGGAGAGGGGCAGAAAAGAAGAGAAGAATTACCTTCTCCAGTTTCCATTTTAGATAAACAAACATGGATGGGTGGCTGCCTTGGCTGGGCTACCAGTGTGGTGCATGTGGCAGGTGGGGATGGAGTGGCCAACAGACCTTCTATGGTAAGAGGTTTGGTATGTAGTCCTCTCCTATCCAGGAGCCTTTCTGTTCTCCAGAAGAATACCTCAGAGAGGACTTGCTTTCAATTCAATAGTCAATAAATAAGGATGATTTGCCCAATCCAGGCTCACGAGACTAATCCTGGAAGACATAAACCCCTTTTTACCAAGCAGCAATAGCCCATGTGTATCACCAAAAGGGAAAATGAAGTAAAGTGGGACAAACCCAGAAAGACCAGGAAAGAGAGTATCCTCTGGGGGTCAAGATCTAGACAAGATTGACCTGGAGAGATGGATGAGAAAGAACCCTTGACAGGAGCCACTCATTCGAGTTTTGTCTCTGCAGCCCGCCAGCCCTCGATGGATGAAGTGCGTAGAGGAGACAGGAGCCTTCTTCGAGCCTACCCTGGCAGCCTTGTTTATTCATGAGGCCTTCAGTCCGAAAACCCAAAGTGCTGTATGTGAGGGCTCTTCCCCAGCCCATGTCTCTCAACCCCTTCCCACCCAACCATTCTCTCCTAATGCTATTCACTGTGCCCTTCTTGATGGTCTGCATGGTTGGGGGTGGCAGAGGGTGGGGGTGTCAGCCAGTCACAGAGAGAAAGAGTGACCTATGCGAGGGATGCCAAAGGAGGCTAGGCCATGCTGTGTCCCTAGGGTTTGCCTAGTTTTGCTATGAGACAGAAGTGTATACAACATGCACGAATTTGGGTAAGTCTCCCAACTTCCCTGCTCTTATGCTTCTTCAACCATAAAATGAGAAAATTGAACTCCGTGGCCTCTATGGCTACTCCCTGTTTATCTATGATTTTTTAACAACACAGGAAATGGTATGAGAATGGAATGATATCATCTTAAGAAGTGCAAGTAAATGAGTACTGAGTAGTCTTTGCGTGCCTACTATGTGGCTAACACTCTTGTTAGCACTTGGCATGAACTACTTTAATTGCTAGTATTATCCTAACGTTAGAGAAGAGAGAACTGAAGCACAGAGAGGTTAGATAACTTGTCCAAGGTCACACAACTACCAAAAAGTAGAGTCAGGATTTGAATTCAGGCTTCAAATATTGTCATCCATTTTCCTCTATCAAGAAAGGATACAAACAAGATGGTAGACGGCTGGGAAAGCAGTAACTACACAGTCAGTTGTGAAGCTGGGAAAACTTCAGCTTGTTGGAAAGCTGAAGAGCCCAGAAAGATGGAGAGAGGAAATGCATGCCTTAATAAAAAGAGTGTGAGGACAAGGGCTCTCAAGAACAGAGAAGGGAATGATGGTCCTCTTCCTTTGCTTTCTGAGTGGATTGTTGGCCAAGGGTAAGGACAGCATCTCCCTCCCCTGGCGGGCTGAGATCTTCCCACAGAAAGGAACTGTCTCCCCTATTGACCCTCAGGACTGACCAGCTCCCATCTTCCCTTTATGTTCTTGGTACCTCCTTTCTGTCTCCACAGATCTCTGTGCCCTGGGTTTCCAGTCACCTAGTAAATATTACTTTCTGCTTTCTCTTTGGAGTTCTTCCCCCTTCTCTGGTAGCTCCCTGGGGCCAAGGCCCTTCCTAGAGGCCCAGGGGGCAGAAACCCAGACCAAGGCTGACTCTGATCCTGTGTCTCTATCCGGGCCCCTACACAGGCCATGGAACTATTCACTGCAATCAAGGACACCCTCATCGCTCGCCTCAGGAGGGTTCCCTGGATGGATGAGAAGACCCGGAAAGAGGCCCAGGATAGGGTAAGTCCAGGAGTGAGAGACAGAAGTAAGGGTGGAATTGAGTTTTGGGCCCAGAGATCACAATGACAGAAAGACAATGCAAAGGCACAAGAACACATGGCAATGTAAACACCAGTATGCCATACACACATCCTGGTGACAATATAAAAGGTGGGGCCGGGGCAGTGAACACAAGCAATTCCCTCCGATAGACTTGGGGTAGCTAGGTTTCTTCTACCTTTTGTGTCTCTCCCCAGGTCACCCAACTGCAGGTGAAGATGGGGGGCCCAGAATGGGCCCTGAAGCCATCACTGGCCAGGGAGGAATACAACGATGTGGGTCCCTGCCCTTGCCAGCTCCTCATTAGTCCTCAGCTTCTCCTCACCTTCTGACTCGCCCAAATGGCAGACAATCTGTTTGCCCTGGGCTATCCTAACTGACCCCTTCCTTGCCCTGGTGTTGGCTGGGTTTTATGGGTGAATATCCACACTGTGGGTCTTGCCAGCAGAAGAAAGGAACCTTTTCAGGTCACAATAAGTGTGTGTGCACACATGCACACATACATTCTTGGGACTTGCCCGAGTGTGTTTATCTGTGCGCTGATTCATGTGAAGCCTGTCTGCGTCGATGTGGTGTCATTGTGCTGCTTTCTACTGTACTGCGGATGTCTGTCTGTCAGGGCTTACCGTCTGTGTTCAGATGTACCCATCAGCGTATATCAGTGTGCATCCGTATTTGTCTCTGTGTATCCGAGTCACCTCCTGCCTCCTCCCAGATACAGCTTGGACCCAGCTACCTGCAGTCCTTCCTGAGCTGTGTCCGATCTCTCCGAGCTAGAATTGTCCAGAACTTCTTGCAGTCTTTCCCCCAGCACAGGTATAGGAGCAAGGGAGACATAGACACTGCATCCCAGAAATGCCTATTCAAGATTAGCAGGAAAGAAAGCTGGGGGCCTGAGGGAACAGGAACGGTGACAGTAGTTGGGAGGGTGGGGCCTCCCATATGTCTAGTGGGCAGGGCCATACGTGACGGAGCTGGTGTTCATACGTGCTCTTCCCATAGGTGGCAGGTGTCCACCTGGGGGGTCAGTGCTTACTATTCAATATCTGACCATGTGGTGGTCTTCCCAGCCGGACTCCTCCAACCTCCATTCTTCCACCCTGGCTACCCCAGGTAGGGGCCGTTCTATGAGGGTGGGCAGGGGATTTCCCAAGGGCGATGGACAGACATTATGATGTATAGGATTCATGGTTGGCGAACTGGGGTCAAAAACTTTGAAGGACTCTCGGAGTAAGATAAACCTTTGTCTTCCCAGAGCCGTGAACTTTGGCGCTGCTGGCAGCATTATGGCCCATGAGCTGCTGCACATCTTCTCCCAGCTGTGTGGGTAACAGCGGGCCATTGGGAGGTGGGACCATTGGGAATCCAGGTGAAGGCCCTAAACGAGGCCAAAGGAAGAGAAAGGGAGGGCTCCAGGTGGCACAGTTAAGAATCTTTAGCAATGCTTTGGGGGGCTAGCCCAGTCTGTGGTACCCCCTGGTCCTCATCCTTACTCCATATCTCACCATTCCTTTCCCTTGCCCCATTTTCAACAGTACTCCCTGGGGGCTGCCCAGCCTGTGACACCCATGCCCTACAGGGGGCGCTGCTGTGCCTGAAACGCCACTACCAATCCATTCCGTTACCCAGCGGACTCTCCTTCAATGGCTCTTGGACACTACTGGAGAATGCCGCCGACATCGGGGGGCTGGCCATTGCACTGCAGGTAACTCCAATCCCAAGGGCCAGGATCTATTGAGAGCCATTCTGTCTTCACAGGTTTTTCCTTCTACCATCCCTTGTGCAAACATAGCTGTAAAGCCTCCTGCCCTTCACACCCTCACTGAGCAGATGACAGTCTGGGAATCCCCCTCTGACCCCACAGATCCCTCTTTTCTAGGTTATCTATAGATCTCACAAGTACATTTTTTTTCCTGGCTCAGACCAGTGTGTCTGTGGAACTTGGGCAAAAGGGCCGTGAACTGGTTTTCGGCATTATGGGTGGGGCATCAGACTTCTAAGTGGCCATGGGTCTAGAGTCTGAGGGTTACTTGCCATCCCACCCCTATATCCAGGCGTACAGCAGGAGACTGTTAGGGTACTACGGAGAGACTATCCTGCCCAACCTGGACCTCAGCCCTCTACAGCTCTTCTTCCGAAGCTATGCCCAGGTAGGCAGCGGCCACCTCCCTCCGCAGCTCGCTCCATGTCAGATAAGTACCTTATTGGCAATGCTTGAAGAGGGGTGCCTCCCTGAAACACCTTCCCCCAAACAGCCCCAACCCTCTGCCACAGATGTCTCCGCTGTCATCTTTTCATACATGCTCCTTGGGACCATCTTTTCATATTTCTATAAATTCTTCTACCAAACTCATGACCCTCTTCAAAAACAGAAAAAAATTCTACTGCCAAATCCCTCTCTGAGATGAGCCCAACTTTTTCTTCTTTCATTTCTCCTAAAAAACGAACCTTCGACAGACTGTCTATAGACCATATTCCTTGTTGGAGACCTCACCCCCCCAGGTCCCCACATGAGTACCACATGCTCCCTCAACAGACACTGTCCCCAGTTCCTCAGTACACTTAAAGACCCCTCAGGGCGCTTGGGTGGTTCAGTCAGTTGAGTGTCTGACTCTTGATTTCAGCTCTGGTCATGATCCCAGGGTCATGAGATTGAGACCCAGCGCAGAGCCTGCTTAAGATTCTCTCTCTCTCTCTCTCTCTCTCTCTCTCTCTCTCTCTCTCTCCCTCATCCTCTCTAAAAAATAAAAATAAGAAAGACTCCCTCGCGGAGTTTTTACAATAAATCCCACCTCCCCACCTTTCAGTCACTTACGAATGATCTGATTACACAGCCCATGCCCTCCCTCACACACATCCTGCCAGATAAATGACCTACAGGGGTATCTGGGTGGCTCAGTTGGTTAAGCATCAGACTTCAGCTTAGGTCATGATCTTGCAGTTTGTGAGTTCGAGCCCCACATCGGGCTCTGCACTAGACAGTGTGGAGCTTGCTTGAGATTCTCTCTCCATCTCTCTCTCTGCCCCGTCACGTTCTTTCTCTCTCTCTCTCAAAATAAATAAATAAACTTATAAAACAATAAATTACATACAAATGTGTGGCTCTATCTCTGCTCTCATCTCTGTCTGCTGTCCCTACTCACTACATTGGCACCAGGTCTGCCTCGTCCTCCTGACCCTGATGGACGTTACTATTCTGCTCTTCTCCTTACCCCGCGTGGACCTCTCTTTCTCCACAGGTGATGTGTAGGGAGCCCAGCACCTGGGAACCCCAGGATCCTCACAGCCCTCCCATGCTTCGAGTACATGGGCCCCTCAGCAACACCCAAGCCTTTGCCAGACACTTCCACTGTCCGCGTGGTGCTCTCATGAACCCCTCCAAACGCTGCCAGCTCTGGTAACCTGGCTACCACAGAGACTCCAACTTAGATGTAACAACACCTCCCTGCCCCATCCATGGAATCAGATGCTATCTCCTTTCCCGTTCCCTTCCAAAAATAAAAGCTGGCACTTGGCCTCTGACTGTCCATTAATGACTCTTTCCTAATATGTTCTATGCCTAGAAGTCAGAGAAGATAAGAGGAGAAAATGCCAAGAGAATTCTGTAGACACAAGAAAAGTGAAGAAACCAATGGGTCTAAAGGTCAGTGGGCCAAAGGTTGGGCGATTAAACAGACCAGTTAGAGACAAAAGGGCTTTGGTTAAGTCTCAGAAAGCTGTCCCCAAATGTTTTCAGGACTTTACTGCTATTACTTTTATTGTTGCTGCCTCTTTCCCCTAATGTGCTGTCCAGAGCAGAGCCGGGAGAGGTGTGGGAAAGAGAAGGCCGTGGGTCTGGTGTCTCCGGCCCTGGGAGAAGGTGCTCAGAGCGTGGCGAGGCGGTCAGGCTGGGGCAATGGACAGTTGAAAGGCCAGCACCAGGATCTCTCAGATGCTGCATCCTGAGGTGACGAGCCACTGGCGAGAGGCAGGAAACTGTGTGTACGCCTCCCCTTGGGAGTAGTGACCTGGAGCCCGGTGGGGAAGAGGGGGTCAGTAAGCTATCATGAAGCGGAAGTAGATAGCAAGGTCCTCATCCAGGAGCCAGGCTACCACCTCAGCCTCAATGTCCCTCATAAAAAAACCATGATGCTGGCCAGATTGAAGCAGAAGGCTAGGTTAAATAGGTGGTCACGAAGGGCTGCTGTGTCTGATGTCCCGTCATCCTCTTGCTGGGCCATGTCCACAACCTGCCACATCTCCCCCACGGAGGAGGCCACAAAGTGCTCTTCAAAGTTCTCTTGATCCTGGTCTGCAACCGTGGAGAGGGGGAGGCACTGAAAGGGCCGATCCTAACCTGCCCCCGCCCCGATCCCGGTCTATACCAGAAAGGTGATGAAGTTAGAGAGTCTGAGAAGAAGTTAGGGCCTGGGGCTTTTGGCCCAATTGTGCATCCCCTTATCCTTGGCCAGGGAGGCAGTGCTCCATCTGGAGGTCTCCTCTGGTCCGTATTCAATCACAGCCCCAACTCAGGTGCGCACACACCGCATTTCTACCTCAAACGGCCTCCTCCAAAGCATTACAACACTTGGGGTTGGAGGGACCACCCCAGCGAAGGGATGGAAACTACAACCTCTTCCAAGATAAATGCACTCCTGCCCATACACACGAAAGCCACCTGTGTGGTGCTCTAGCCAGCCCGTGGTATGTCTCTGAATACGTCCCCCGCTAAGAACCCTGCTCTAAACCCTTAACCTGACTCTCTCACGCTACAATAATAAGGGACTGGGCTTCTCTC
The DNA here is from genome assembly GCF_018350155.1 of Leopardus geoffroyi. Classification (NCBI taxonomy): domain Eukaryota; kingdom Metazoa; phylum Chordata; class Mammalia; order Carnivora; family Felidae; genus Leopardus; species Leopardus geoffroyi. The sequence continues at coordinate 157,325,086 of NC_059331.1, read as the reverse complement.
CCCACAACCCGACCTATCTCAGGTTTCACTCCAGCCTGATAGGAACTAGGGGGGCTGACTCCAAAGAGGTCTGATCCCTAGCTCCAGACACTGTTGTCCTACCTGTGGAGGGTGTTTTCTCGTTCTGACTCCTCTCGTTGGGATCCAGGCTGCCTTTCTGAAGCTTCACTCCCTTGACCCGCAGCAGCAGCAAGATGGCGGCCAGGAATGCTGCCCTGCAGAGCTGGGAGCCCAGGGAAGTCATGGGCCTGCCCATCCACCACCTTTGGTCTTCCCTACTCCCCTATGCCCAGTTGGCTCCCCCCACCTCCCTCCCCTGTCCCTGTCCCAGCCCTTACCACTTCCCTGCACCGTTTTCTTCCCTTCCCTTCCATAGGACCTCTGACGTCATGAGCTTTGTGACATCACAGCCATGGGCCTGCCCCTCATTCAGGTTACTAGGTTCCCTTGCCAGGCAAGAGAGTGGTGAGTAGCCAGCAGAGGCTTCTAGGATGATCCTACTGCATCATCCTGTGGAGGGCAACAAAATGACTTCAGAGTTTGTGAAGTACTTTCACATCCATTACATCATGAGATCGATATAGCAACTGGGACTCAAAGTAGTAGTGTCATCATACCCATCATATAGATGAGGAAACTGAGGTTCACAAAAGAAATGACTCTTCTGCTTAACATCACACAGACAATAAAGGGTGGAGCAGGACTCTCGACCACCTCTTTTTGTTTTAGTGTTTATTTATTTATTTTGAGAGAGGGAGGGAGAGAGAATCCCGAGTAGACTCCATGCTGTCAGTGCAGAGTGTAACACAGGGCTCAAACCTCAAGATCATAACCTGAGCCAAAATTAAGAGTCAGGCACTTAACCGACTGAACCACACAGGTGCCCCTTGACCACCTCTTTTGATTCCAAACATCACAGCTTCCTCTCTTCCATGCAGCCATTCTCTAAGGTAAGTGGCTTGTATAGAATGTGGCCCAGAGCAGATGTGGAAATATCGGATCCTCAAGTCCTGGGCTGTACCTGAAACTCAGGTCCACCAAAACAGAGGAAGGTAGAGAGGCATAGGTGTTGGGGGAGAAAAGAATACACGGTGTGTGTGCGTGTGCGTGCACACACACACACACGCATGTGTACATAGAGAGAGACAGAGAATGGGGTACCCTGTGCCCAAGCAGAAATCATTCCTTCATTCTTCACCCTCCCCTAGACTTTCCTCTCCCTAAGCCTTTGGCCTCTTGAACTGGTAGACAAACCCCTCTTCTCTCATTTTACAGCCCCTCATACTCTCAGACACAAAGAAAAAGTTGTTAGAGGCTCATTCTCCAAACTCCTTGCTTGATGGAAGCAGAGTCTTTTTTTTTAAGTTTTATTTATTTATATTGAGAGAGAGAGAGAGCATGCATATGAGCTGGGGAGGGGCAGAGAGAGACACAGAAAGAGAATGGGCAGAGAGAGAGAGAGAGAGAGAGAGAATCCCAAGCAGGCTTTGCGCTGTCAGCACAGAGCCCAATGCGGGCTCTTGAACTCACGAGCTGTGAGATCATGACCTGAATGGAATCAAGAGTTGGACACTCAACTGACTGAGCCACCTAGGTGCCCTGTAGTTAGAGTCTTTAAAGAAGCAGCAGCATGGCAGCGAGGACAGGATCCCAAATAACAGATTTCCAGAAACTTGCCTCAAAGCCCCAATGCCTGCCAGGCCCGTGAAGCCGGTGAGCACAGACCTGCTGGCAGTAATGGGCGGTGGCTAATTATCTGCTTCCCAGAGCAGAGATGGCTGGGGATGGGGCAGGTGGGATTGGGGAGATAGGATGGAGTCCTGCCCTGGTAAACCAGAAAGCAATGCAGGCCAGGAGCTACAGGGCAGGTGCTGGGGCAGGTGGGAGGAGATTGTGGGCACACTTGAGCTATCACAACCCTCTCACACCACTCGTGGAGCCCATGCATCCCACGCCTGAGTGAACCACCAAGTGCACGTGCAGGAACGTGTACCCTTTCTGGAAGACGGAATTGTAGACGTGGAGTACAGCTGGACCTCTGCTAGCAGAGTGCTCACCAGGAGGCCCCCCTGGGACAGCTGCAACCTCTTGTATACTTCCCGCCCACCCAGGCCAGGTGACTGGGGAGTGGTACACGAGGTCACTGGATGGTGGGGGAAGAAAGATTCAAGTAAGCAGGTGACCCTGTTCACCCCTACCGTGCACTCATTGACCTTCATGTCCAGGAAACAATGCTTGGGTGGAAAAAAGTCACTAATCTGGTTATTTTGGGGGAGGAGCTTCTTGGTTCCTGGCAAAAAGAGAAGCCAACCCAGGCTCGGTGCGTGTGGATGGGGAGGGCCGCTGGGCGTGGGACAGGCAGGCGTGAAAAGAACTGGGTTGTACTGACCACCGTTCCTTGCGTTTCCTCACCACCTGCTGCTGGTTCCCTGTGTTGGGAGAGATAATTCGAGCAGGAATTTAATTTGTTTTAGTACAAAAGCAATTTAAGAAGTCTGGAAAACAACAAGGGTCAGTAATTCCACTATTCAGTGCTAATCACTATTAATGTTTCAAAGTGTATTCAAATCCTTTCCTTACATGGCTGTGGGTATGTGGGGTGGGAGTGTATTTCCTAAAAAGATAAAATCCAGGCATGATGCATTTCCCTCTCCCTACATCACATCCAAATAAGAGTTGTGACTGCTTTGACACCAAGAGGCTCTGGGACCTGAAAGTGTAGTGAGGGGCTCCTGGTCCCCTAGGGGCCATCAGGGACTCTCCTGAGACTGAGGGAAGCTGCTACCTGGGGGGAGAGGGGTCCTAGGTGTTCTTGTCCACAGAAGGCTGAGGGAGCATGAGAAGGGATGAGGGAGAAATAAGGTGGTGGAGGGGGGTATGACAAAGGAGAAGGAGTGAGGGGAGAAAGCCAGCAGAGAGCAGGCAACTCCTTAAAGATCAGGGGTACGGCTGACCCTGGAACAACACGAGGTTAGGGGCACTAACCCCCCAAGCAGTCAAAAGTCCAAGTATATACTTTTGACTCCCCCAAACCTAACTACTAATGGTCTACTGTTGACTACAAGCCTTACCGATAGCAAACTATCGACTGGCGCATATTTTGTATGCTATATGTATTATATATTGTATTTTTATAACAAAGTATGCTAGAGGAAATACATTAAGAAAATCACATGGAAGAGAAAATATGTTTACAGTACTGTGCTGTATTTATCAAAAACTATCCTCATAGAGGTGCACTTGTGAATGGGGCACCTGGGTGGCTCAGTTGGTTGGGTGTCCGACTTCAGCTCAGGTCACGATCTCACGGTTAGTGAGTTCGAGCATCGGGCTCTGTGCTGACGGCTTAGAGCCTAGAGCCTGCTTCAAATTCTGTGTCTCCCTCTCTTCCCGCTCCTCCCCCGCTCATGCTCTGTCTCTCTCTCCTTCAAAGTTAAATAAAAACATTAAAAAAAAAAATTTAGAATTGGACCTGTGCAGCCAGCCTGGGCCAGTGAGAGGGTGAAGACCCAGATGCGGGCACCTGTTCCTGAGCCCCCCTCTCTCCCCAGCCCCAGCCCCAAGGACGGGGCCCTTGGTGGCGAGCCCCCCTGTACCTGCTCTGTGCGGCTCTGACTGGGCCGGCCCCTCCCCGCCCCCACCGCCTCCAGGATTAGCTTTATGGGTTGAGTATTTCTTAGGCGGGCCTCCTTCCTCTGCCAGTCCCTGCTTATCAGAGCATCTACAACCCCCACCTCAACCTTATCACTCAGTCCATCTCCTTAGACTGGAAGTCCCAAGGCTTCAGAGGCCATTACCATCCCACACAGCCCCAACCCCCAGCAAAGCAGAAAGTTGCCCTACAAGGTGACCCCCCTCCCCTTTCCCAGCTGGCATCTCCCTGCCACCTGGGTGAGAGCATGGTTCCTCCTGGTCTCTGGCATCCCCTCTCCCTTTCCTTATTTGTTTTCCTTTCAATTCCCCTTCTATAAAGGTCACTTTGCCCATCCTTCAATCTTGTAGTAAAAGAAGAGGGGAGTCCCCTGCTCCTGAAGACCCCCCAAGGTCCTGTGTCCCCCCAAGTCTCTTGCATCTGTACGGGCCGAAGATTCAGGAGAAAAAGCAAGTTATGGCGGACGATTTGGAGCTAAGTTTCCAAGTTTAAAGCCAGTCTAGTTTTGTTACTAGCCGTGGGCCATCACCCTCCCTCTCTGTGCTCTGCCCTTCTCTTTAGAAAATTAGGAGAGCCCTCAGCCTATTCCCAGGTACCGCATCTGTCTCCGGGTGACTCGAATTCAGTAACAAGCATTTCCAACCAGAAGAGAAATAGAAACCACCCTATTAGAAAATAACACAAAAGGTCATGTGTCCTCAGTCCTGCCTCATCGTTCCTGAAGAGAGTCCCCAGATTTCTCTGTCCACCACCTCGGCTCAGCTCCTGCTGTTCCAGTTCTGGGGTCTCCCCTGACTGGGGCTCCACAAAGCTGGGAAGGAAGAGAAGTTTCACTGAGGACGTGGCCTGGAAGCCTCCGGGAGGCCGGCTGCAAGGTTGAGAACAGAGACAACCACAAAGACCGCAATGCAGACAAGCAGCGCTCAGGGCTTGGAGCCCATCTGCGGAAGGAGAACCAATAGTCACTGAAGTACTTTTCCACTTTCCTGTATCCCAGTAAGTGCTCACCTTGCATGCGGGGCCCACATTCTGGGCTTCATCCTTGCTCCCCCTCTACATCCCACCGTCTCCTAGCCTTCCCCTGTCTCCCCTGCAGCCCCAACCCACTGCTGGGAAGGAAGTTCCCTCCTCCACCTCCCCTCCCAGCTCTAGAGCAGGTTCTGTGCCCGGGGGCTCTCTAGAGACAGCTCCTCCCCTCCAGGTAAAGCCACATTCTCCTGGCAGGGCCCCCAGTCACCTCACTGCATACACACACACTCCACCCACAAACTGCACGCTGTATACACAAGTCACACTGGAGATATACTCACTCTCAGTCCCAACCCCAAACAGACCCCGCCTCCTCCTCTGTGGACTCCTAGACCGGCTCCTTTTACCACATTCCCTAACCTGCCAGTGCCTGAAAGAAGACGATATGGGGGCTCCTCCACCTAAGGCAGAGGGGCCCAGGGTCCAACTCCAGAAACTTCTGGCCTCCTGGCTGCTCAGAGAGCAGGACTGGGATCAGCATCTGGACGAGGCCCACATGCTGCAACAGAAGAGGTAGGCTGCCCCAGTCGTGCCACGTCCCACCTCCTCCTGATCCCCCAACCCTCTGATCCACTCCGCTGCTGTATCTCTGCTTGCAGCGGCCCAGCATTCAGTGTCAGGTGGTCGGGTGCACCCAGCCCACTCCTTCCGAACCCCAGCTGTCTCTGTCAGTGGGCAGGAGGAGACTCGGTGTAGATTCGAAGCCAGGGACAAAGTGACACTACAGCTCCAACCTGCCTGGCTGGTGGAGGAGGGGGCTGGGGGACAGAAAGGGACGGGAACAGAAGAAGGATAGAAGAAAGCAGATTGGGGGAGGGGGAGGACAGGCAGGTGAAGGCCGGTGGGGAGCAAATTACCGGGGAAGGCACGAGATCCTGCAGGTGTTGGAAGACTTGTTGCCTGGAGAAAGAGCGAAGCATTCCCATTAGCGTGAAGGAAAATTGCTTGTGTGAAAAAGAGGAGGAGAGCTGTGTTCTGTAGAACTTCTGGAGCTGACCAGCTGATGAGGGAAACTCAGCTTATCTACCTTTTATTGAGTGTCTACTTTGTGCAGCGGAATGCTGGGTCGGGAGGATCATCGGTAGACTGAATGAGGCCTGTGCCTGCCCGGCGGATGCCTGCAGGTCAGGCGGGGCTGATGTGTTTCACGGAAAAGCAGCGGCCAGGGCGGGGACCTATAGCCTGCAGGTGGGCCTCTGCCTCAGAGCATCTGGGGAACCTGTCACCCGTCTGAGAGCTGCCTGGGGATGGGGTGAGCAGACAGCAGCAGGCCTGCGGTCCAGCCAGGGCTGGCCTCGTGGGCAGGTGGCCTCTACGGTGGCACAGGATCCCGCGTTGCAGAAAACCCCTGCACTTGGTTTAATGCGCTGCTGTGGTCAACTTGAAATTCTTAATTTTCGGGGCGCCTGGGTGGCGCAGTGGGTTAAGCGTCCGACTTCAGCCAGGTCATGATCTCGCGGTCCGTGAGTTCGAGCCCCGCGTCAGGCTCTGGGCTGATGGCTCAGAGCCTGGAGCCTGTTTCCGATTCTGTGTCTCCCTCTCTCTCTGCCCCTCCCCCGTTCATGCTCTGTCTCTCTCTGTCCCAAAAATAAATAAACGTTGAAAAAAAAAATTAAAAAAAAAAAAAAGAAATTCTTAATTTTCGAACAGGGAGTCCTACATTTTTCTTTCGCGCTGGGCCTCACAAACGGTACAGCTGGCTGTGGCTGCAGTCGGAGCCCTCATTTGGGAAAGGCTCTCTGCTTGCTCACCAACCCCCACCCCAGGCCCTGTGAGGGAACCTTTGGCCTCCCCACCTCCCTCGAAACTTCAGGGTGAGGCCAGGGCAGTCTTGGAGAGAGAGCTGGGTTCTGGACCTGCCCTCTGCAGAGGGCGGTGCGCTAGAGGCCCGGGTGCTGAGGCTGTGTGCGGTGCGTCCAGCACAGGGTGTGAAACCAGGTTAGCCCTGGTTACCCTGAGCTGGGACTATTCACCCTGAGGGTCTAGGTGAGGTGGGGAGGGCACTGGCCCTTACTCTGCTGGTCCCTCCTGAGAGTACTTTTCTAATGGGCAGACCTGAGCTCCACCTCAAGATAAAAGCCTTCTTTAAATAAAAATGTTCTTCCCCCTGGCTCACAGGGCAATTGGAAGAGAGGATGGGGGACCTGGGGACACCAGGGGAAGCACTGGTCAGTCTGTTTGCCTCTCATTTCTCCCCTCGTGACCCTCCCCTGCCTTGTATTCACCCTGGGATCTGATTTGTGCCTGCAGCTTTAGCTTTTTGGTTCATCCAGGCAGGGAAGAAACAAAGATGAACTGACAAGAGGTGCCTTAGGACGGATACGTCCACAGGGCTTCTGCTCCTAGCTGCTAGGTTCCCAGAGGAGCCCAAGGCTATGATCCTCCTCAGTTATGAATGGGGTAAAACACGGAAGGAATCCGTCCTCCGCACCCCCCCGCCCGCCCCCCCCCCCCTCCGCCACACACAGCGTGGATCTGACTCTGAGCAGCCCTGAGGGGTATTTGGAATTTTGGCAGCTTGTAAATAGCCTAAGTTCCAACAGCTGGTCCCTCTCTGCCTCTCTGCCCCTCTGGTCTCTCTAACTCCCTTAGCCTAAGGAGAGCTAGCTCAGCAGGCCTGGGAGCAGGGGTGAAAACATTTACTCAGCTTAGGTGGCCTGATGGCCTCCTGTCAGGGTCATCAGGGCCACCAGCTCTGCAGCATGGGCCCCTTCTGCCCCCACAAGTCTTCTGCCCACTGGAGTCTTGAGGCCTCCCCCCCGCCAACCACCCCCCACCAGACTTGGGCAGAGCTGGCAATGACACAACCATGGGGGAAACTCTCACCCCAGTCTGACCCTCAGCTAGAGTCCAGTTAACGACTCTTTGCAATGTGTCACTGCACACTTTGTGTGACTCGTATCTGTTCCACATAGAGAAGGTCTCTGATCCTCTCTCTGCCTTTGGCCTCTCAGTGATTCTGTCTCTACTGGACTCACGTTCATCTTCTCCCAGGATCCGAGAGTCTCCACTGCTTCAGGCAGCCAAGGAAAATGACCTGTGTGCCCTCAAGAAACTTCTGCTGGACCGAAGCTGTGATTTCCGACAGAGAGGTGGGTTGGGTGTGATGGAGCCAGGCCACCTGCCCTGCCTCGCCCCAGGACGCTGAGGACTCCTGCGAGGAAGCGGGGAGAGAGCCTTGAGCCAGAGCCCCTTCCTCAAGATGCTCTTGGAGGTGTTTGACACTCCTATCTTACTCCCCTCCAGGAGCCTTGGGGGAGACCGCGCTGCATATAGCGGCCCTCTATGACAATCTCGAGGCCGCCGTGGTGCTGATAGAGGCTGCCCCGGAGCTGGTCAAGGAGCCCACCTTGTGTGAGCCATTTGTAGGTGAGGAGCCCACACAGTAGTTCAAGGTGGAGACAGGTGTGGGAGAGTCTGATGTCACCTCTTAAAATGGGTCTCCGAAGGGTGGCCTGGGAAGAGGTGCTAGAGGGTTCAGGAAGGTTGCCCTTGAGTTGGAAGGCATGCAGACGTCCCAGTCTTGGCCTTTAGCATCCGTGACTTTCTTTCTTTCTTTTTTTTTTTTTTTTGAGATTCATCTCTTCATAGAGGACTCCAAACGCAGCTGCCCTTTACTTATTGATTGATTGATTGATTGATAATTTAAATCCAAGTTAGTTAACATATAGTGTAATAATGACTTCAGGAATAGAATTTAGTGATTCATCACTTACACGTAACACCCAATGCTCATTCCGACAAATGCCCTCCTTCATGCCCATCATCCATTTAGCCCATCCCCCCACCCAACTCCCCACCAGCAACCCTCAGTGTGTTCTCTGTATTTAAGACTCTCTTATGGTTTGTCTCCATCTCTGTTTTTATGTTATTTTTGCTTCCCATCCCTTATGTTTTGTATTTTAAATTCCACATATGAGTGGAGTCACATGATATTTGTTTTTCTCTTATTTCTCTTAGCATAATACCCTCTAGTTCCAACCATGTTGTTACAAATGGCAAGATTTCTTTCTTTTTGATCACTGAATAATATTCCATTGTATGTATATATATATATATATATATATATATATATATATATATATATATACCACATCTTTTTTTTAAATTTTTTTTAACGTTTATTTTATTTTTGAGACAGAGAGAGACAGAGCATGAATGGGGGAGGGTCAGAGAGAGGGAGACACAGAATCTGAAACAGGCTCCAGGCTCCGAGCTGTCAGCACAGAGCCCGACGCGGGGCTCGAACTCACGGACCATGAGATCATGACCTGAGCCGAAGTCGGCCGCTTAACCGACTGAGCCACCCAGGCGCCCCAGTACCACATCTTCTTTATCCATTCATCAGTCGATGGACATTTGGGTCCTTTCCATACTTTGGTTATTGTTGATAGTGCTGCTATAAACATTGGGGTACATGTGCCTCTTTGAATCAGTGCTCCTGCATCCTTTGGATAAATACCTAGTAGTGCAATTGCTGGGTCATAAGGTAGTTCTATTTTTAATTTTTTGAAGAACCTTCACACTGTTTTCCAGAGTGGCTGCACCAGTCTGCAATCCCATCAGCAGTGCAAAACGATTCCTATTTGGGGCACGTGGGTGGTTCAGTTGATTAAGTGTCCAACTTCAGCTCAGGTCATGATCTCGCGGCTGGTGAGTCTGAGTCCCACATCGGGGTCTGTGCTTACAGCTCAGAGCCAAGAGCCTGCTTCAAATTCTGTGTCTCCCTCTGTCTCTGCCCCTCCACCTCTAGTGCTCTGTCTCTCAGAAATGAATAAACGTTTTAAAAAAAGGTTTCTCTTTCTCCCCATCCTTGCCAACATCTGTCGTTGCCTAACTAAATTGTTAATGTTAGCCATTCTGACTGGTGTGAGGTGGTATCTCATTGTGGTTTTGATTTGTATTTCCCTGATGATGAGTGATGTTGAGCATTTTTTCATGTGTCGGTTGGCCATCTGGATGTCTTCTTTGAAAAAGTGTCTATTCATGTCTTTTGCCCCTTTCTTCACTGGATTATTTGTTTTTTGGGTATTGATTTTGATAAGTTCTTTATAGATTTTGGATACTAACCCTTTATCTGAGATGTCATTTGCAAATATCTTCTCCCATTCTGTTGGTTACCTTTTAGTTTTGCTGATTGTTTCCCTCACTGTGCAGAAGGTTTTTATCTTGGTGAGGTCCCAATAGTTCATGTTTGCTTTTGTTTCCCTTGCTTCCCAAGACATGTCGAGTAAGAAGTTGCTGCAGCTGAGGTCAAAGAGGTTGTCGCCTGTTTTCGCCACTAGGATTTTGATGGCTTCCTGTCTTATCTTTAGGTCTTTCATCTGTTTTGAGTTTATTTTTGTGTATGGTGTAAGAAAGTGGTCAAGGTTCATTCTTCTGCATGTTCTGTCCAGTTTTCCCGCACCATTTCCTGAAGACACTGTCTTTTTACCATTGGATATTCTTTCCTGCTTTGTCAAAGATTAGTTGGCCATACATTTGTGGGTTCATTTCCGGGTTCTCTATTCTGTTCCATTGATCTATGTGTCTGTTCGTGTACCAGTACCATACTGTCTTGATGATTATAACTTTGTAATACAGCTTGAAGTCTGGGATTGCAAGCATATGTGACTTTATTTAGCCATTCACTGTTTCCTTTCCTTTCAACTCCTCTCATGTTCCCTGTAGGACAAAACTCTGTTTCTTTCTCTTATAGCAACATTACAGTGATTCCATGTACACCCTACCCACAACAGTCAAGAGGTGGGGACAGTGAGGTGGACAGCCTGTGAGACAAATTGCCCTGAGTCTCAGGCCACTGTGCTAAGTCAAGGGCAGAAATCTATGCCAGGACCTGTCAGGGACCTCCTTCCTGCCAGTGAGATGTTGTGTCCTTGGAAGAATTGGGGACAGCCCCATCACTGAGATGTCTCTCTCTCTCTCTCTGGGCCAGGTCAGACCGCCCTGCACATAGCCATCGTGAACCAGAACGTGAACTTGGTGAGAGCCCTGCTTGCCCACGGGGCCAGCGTGTCTGCGAGAGCCACAGGCACGGCGTTCCGCCGCAGCCCCCGCAACCTCATCTACTTTGGTGAGAGCGGGGCCGGGGCTGGGAGGAAGGGACATGGGGAGGTGGGCAAGAGCAAAGGGAGGGCGGGCCGAGGAGGGCTCCTGCCCCCGGAAAAGCCGGAAGCGGCCGGGCCTTCCAGGGTTTCAGGCCAGAGCCAAGCCTCCCCCGACGCGTGCTCCATCCCTGCCTCTGCTTCTGCTGGCGAGCGTCCCCGAGCCCAGAGCTGCCACGCGAGGGCAAGGAGGCAGTCACTCGGGGACGCTGCCCATCCCCCAGCCCATTGGATCCTCACGGCAGCCAGCCTTCTGTGTCCACAGGGGAGCACCCCTTGTCCTTTGCTGCCTGCGTGGGCAGCGAGGAGATGGTGAGGCTGCTCATTGAGCATGGAGCTGACATCCGGGCCCAGGACTCCCTGGGTAAGAGCTGGGGGCCGGGAGGGCAGGGGCCACCCCAGGTCGGGCAGGGCATCAGCGGGGACTTCAGCGCAACGGCCACGTGACGCCCGCGTCCTCCCCCAGGAAACACCGTGTTGCACATCCTCGTCCTGCAGCCCAACAAGACCTTTGCCTGCCAGATGTACAACCTGCTGCTGTCCTATGATGGGCGCAGGGACCACCTGCAGTCCCTGGACCTCGTGCCCAATCACCAGGGTCTCACCCCCTTCAAGCTGGCCGGAGTGGAGGGCAACACCGTGGTGAGGGACACTCCCCTGGCCCCATGGCGGCCTTTCAAAGACCCTTGGTGCCCAACTGCCCGGAGGGTGGGGCCCCTTCCTCCATACTCCGTCGCTAAATGCTCAGCCTCAGGGACCCCTGGGCGGGAGGCTTTGAGAATGTCGCTTTAGGACATATGCTCTGGGAGCCTGGCGTTCTGTTCCCTTTGCCCGTCCTCCTCTTTCAGATCCTTATAGGGTGTGTGGGAAAGAAAGACAACCAGAAAAAAGGAGGCTCACGCAACTAACTGTCCATCAGTCGCAAGGAGCGGGCCGCAGCCCTCTTCAGCGGTGGAGACCCCCCGGCCCTGCTTCTCACACTGACCCTCCGACTCACCACCGTGTCTTCTCAGATGTTCCAGCACCTGATGCAGAAGCGGAAGCACATCCAGTGGACCTACGGGCCGCTGACCTCCACTCTCTACGACCTCACCGAGATCGACTCCTGGGGGGAGGACGTGTCCTTTCTAGAGCTGGTGATTTCCTCCAAGAAGCGAGAGGTATGGGTGCCACAGATGACCAGGGGCTGCCAAGTGTCTGAGCAAAGCCTGTCCGTTTGCTTACATCCTGGGCTCCAGACACTTCCCTGATTTATAATAAATGGAGATGAGAACCGAACCATGGAGAGAAGTCCAGTCTGACTGCGTTCTCCCTCTGCCCAGCTCCAGCCCTTTCTGCTTACCTTTCTCACACTAACCTTTTAGGTGAGGGACTCTCCAAATGGAAGCCGCTTCGTAGCCTTCATTCATTCATTCATTCAGCACACTGAGGACCTTCTGAGTCCCAGCTGCTGTATAAGGAACTGAGAGTACAGAAATAAATCAATCATAGTTCCTGTCTGCTTCCTCACACCCCACTCCCTGTCCTCAGTAAGTGCAATGGAGTCCAATGTATGCCACCATAGGAGTCTGCACCATGCACAGTGGCAGCAACACTGAGGTCAAGTGACTTGTCCTGGATGGGCCAGGAAAGATGTCACAGAGGAAGGGCTTGAGCTGGGTCTTCTAGGGGAGCTGGAATTCACCAGGAAGAGGAGGGGAAAGAGAGCTCCCCAGAGAGCGGGAAACACGTGCGCCATTCTGATAGTACTGAATTGAGTGAACGGTAGGAAGGGAAAATTTGTCGAAGACTCTAGGAGCAAGGAGCAAATGCTTCAGGTCCTCGGAAACTTCCAAAATAGTGGCAAGATAGAATTTCTGTTGTTTATCTGCCACCTGGCAATTTCCTAAGAACCTTTCTGCCATAAAATGCAGGCAATCGTTAGTAAGAGAGAACTTGAAAGGTCACTTTGTGTGATCTTACTCAGAGAACATTCCTGGAAACAGATAAACTTCTATCAGGATTTCTTAGGAATTAGAACACCAATCCCGCTGTGTGAATTGTGCCTACATAAATCCTTGATGTCCGGTTTCAGTGAGCTCTCGGTGTTCTCCTCCAGGTTTTATTCTTGTCTTAGTCAGCTACTTTTCCTTTCCTTCAAAATCCCTAGCCCCTTTTACATCTCTCATAGCCTTCCCCCCTTAGTTCCCTCGAAGCCCAGACTCCTACATTATGGCAAAAATTGAGGCTCTCTGCAAAAATCGGGTTCCTCCTACTTCCTGCCTTGAGCTGCCAAATATATCAGAAACTGCCCACCATCTCTCCTTCCCTCTGGGATCAGCAGAAAAGGTATTCTGTTGGCTAATGGTTCATTCCTACAGCTATGGTTTGACTTTTGCCTTTTCTTACTTTCTCAGATGCCTCATCCCTTCCACCCCCCACTCTCATTTGTGCTTAACCCCTTGCTGTGTACTTCCGTCAGACTCCAGCCCACCGCAGAGGCTTAGATGGTTGCCTCATCCAACTTTCCGTGCCTCTACTGCTCCCCTCCAGTGCCTAAGACTTGCAGAGAAAATAGGACCACTTCCTTGCTTGAACCCCCTGTGCTCCCTATTGCATTCGGAAAGATAATTCAAACTCCCCACTGTGCTCCCAATACCTGATGGTCTGCCTCTTATTTACGTCACCCCTTACAACTCCTGCCCGCCACTCCGCACGGGTCTCCTCACGTCCCCAGATGCACCTTGTTTGCAGATGACCACCTCTCTCGCCTGGCTGCCTTGGCGACTGCTGCTGCTCGTGGACCGGTCTCTAACTCCCCCTTCTTTCTACTAACTACTGCTCATCCCTCAAAGCCTCATTGGGGTTCTGGCGTCTCGTGCTTACTTCTTTAACAGAATGAATGGTGATGATGCTGTTGTTGCGCTGCCCTCTGGGACCTGGCGGGAAATCCAGCACTCCTCACCGTGCCAGTCACCCCCTGCCCTCCAACCTATGCACTGCTTCCATGGTAGGCTCGCCAGATCCTGGACCAGACCCCAGTGAAAGAGCTGGTGAGCCTCAAGTGGAAGAGATACGGACAGCGGTACTTTCACATTCTGGGTGCCTTGTACATGCTCTATATGATCTGTTTCACCGCCTGCTGCATCTACCGCCCCCTCAAGTTCCGCTCGGGCAACCGCACAGATCCCCGGGACAACACAGTCCTCCAGCAGAAACTGCTGCAGGTGACTCTTGCTGGAAGGGGATGGAAGGGAGTGGGAGCGTGGGGTGCTGGTGCTGGGCGCCTGAAGGATACCTACCCAGGAAAGGCACTACTCACTGGGCTCCAGCGGCTACAGGCTCCTGGTCACGCAGACAGAAATTCGGCATGAGATAGCCGACCAAAAAGGGAGCTTAATGAGTAAAAAACACACTTACCCAGGGACCTGTGGTTTTTCTCGCTAACCCTGAAAGAATACTTGCTGTTACAAACACCATACATTTGTGAACTTCCTTATAATTCGCAAGCCCTATTGTTCAAAAGGGAGGAAAATCATACTCCAAGTACATTTCTGAGTCCATTTCTGGTCTGTTAGGGCAACACAGACGTCCCTCCTGGCCTGCCCTCTCTTCTGTGTACTGTCAACACGAGGGCATTGGCAATCCTGTGTCAGCTGTCAGACCACCTGTCAGGTCCCCTGCACAAGGTCCCTGGATTAAGTAGCAGGTTGAAGTAAATAATTTCTGAGGCTCCTTTTATGCCTGTGGGCTTGCCATTCTGTAGTGTTGTTCAGAGACCCGGGGTGGTAAGGATGGCTGGGCAGAGGTGTAGAGTAGCCGTAAGAGTCTGCTGTTGATGGGAGCAAACTCTCCCTCTCGGGTGACGGCATTAGTAGGCTCTAATGGGAGCCCCTGAGCATCTACAGTCAACGAGTGTGGCTACTTTGGGTTGGTTTACAGTTCGTGGCTAACCACAGTTTTTGTCCCGGGGACCTGAAATAGCCAAAGGTGGGTGCAGGTATGTGGGCAGAAGGCAAAAGACAGGGGAAGAAGAATTTTGCCAGGCGAGTAAGAGCTAGGTGACTGGAGATTTATGTTCCATGGAGGATGGGCCAGCCACAGGTATGGCGCAGCCTCGGCTAGGAAGAGGGGTAGTTCGGGTCAGAAAGAGAGCATAAGTTGCTTGCTTCATCTAGGAACAAAAACCCTGAGTCAAGTTAAGCCAGAGAGAGTGGGATACACAGAGAAACAACAGGGCAGAGCCTCATTAAACCGCAGAGTTGGTCACAACACTCCACCTCACTTGCTCCTGTAACTGCCTCTCAGTATATATTCAGCGTGCTCGTGTATCCAGAGCCTGTCTCTGACAAAGGAGGGTTTGCTGCCCAGAGAGGATGATCCTGAGTGTGGAGTGGCTGCCCTGTTACGGGGGGCACCAGTGTGCTGGGGGGAGGTTGTATTCCATGCATCTCAAATTGGGCACAAAGGCTGGCCCTGGTGTGGAACCCACACAGGGGGAAGTAAGGACATTGAGAAGATGGCCAAGTGAGATGGGTGAGAAACTAGAAATGGGGAAAATGCACACCCATGAATGAGCTGAGGGTGACTGGGCTTTCCAACATTCTAGGCCCTATTTCCCAGATGTGTTGTTCTTCCAGTCCCCCTTTGTCTCAAGCTTACCTAGGGATTTTCTGGATTTAGATTGTAGATAACGTTCTGGCCTGAGAATTGGGTGATAACTGAGCAATTGAGTACTCTAAGTCTCCTCCCTATGTGCCCCTTTCTCTTTAGGACAGGACTAGCATGTTTTTTGACCCAGATAGTCTATATTTAGAAGATCCCCTCCCCTTGCCCCAGGACTAGGTGAAGCATAGTTTTAGCTAAGACAACCTCCCCATCCTTCTCTTTTCTTTCCTCTTTCCTTCCGTTCTTCCCCGGTACCACTTTTACCCTTTTGTCTTGCACTTAGATAATAGCTACTTTAACCCAAATAGAAGATTATTGACTTTCAAATATTCTTTTCTTGGTCAGGGGAGAGAGGCTAAGGGTTACAAATGGTCTTATAAGAGGATTGGGTAGCAAAGACCACCAATGGAAGGTCCCTGTTGCTTGGTGTTACCCCTTGAGCCTTGTCCTGAATTTATGGAATATCTGGGTCCTCTTATTCAGTAAATAAATCAATCTGGATAATATCAGGGGCTTCTCAGCTGATCACCTGATCTGAAAGATCCTGATTTCATGATGTACTGGGCTTATTAAATAATAGGAAATTCTCTTTTTTTCCTACTTTATATTACTTGAGAGTCTTAGAGCAATGAAAATGCACCAAGTGTGCCTTGGTTTGATTTTTTAAAGTTTATTTATTTGTTTTGAGAGAGAAAGAGCATGGGAGCATGAGTGGGGGAGGGGCAGGGAGAGAAAGGGAGAGAGAGAATCCCAAGCAAGATTAAAAAAAAAAAAATGTTTATTTATTTTGAGAGAGAGAGAGAGAGAGTATGTGAGCTGGGGGAGGGGCAGAGAGAGAGGAGACAGAAAATCCCAAGCAGGCTCTACACTGTCAGCGCAGAGCCTGATGTGGGGCTCAAACTCACAAACCATGAGATCATGACCTGAGCCAAGGTTGTGCTTAACTGACTGAGCCACCCAGACACCCCTTAACTTGATTCATGCAGTTGTTGACATGTTAGTTGGCCCATGGGGATTTATCTTAGACAAATGAATACTTTAATATCCAATTATATTAATAAATTGGACGCACAGGGCTCTCAGTCACAGAAGAATTTTCTCTGTGGATCTCATGGAATCCAGAGAAGTCACTGTGCTCCATGAGAGCTGCCCAGCCTCACCTTCTCAGGACAGTTGAAATGAATGGAAAAACTCATCTATTTATATGCAACAAAACAAACTACACAAAAGCAGACATCCACGAGGATGGAATTAGTGTGTCTCTGTCCAGTTTTGGGACTATCTTAAGGGGTTACTTCACTCTAAGATGCCTCATTGTTCAGCCATTAAAGCTGTGCTTTTCCAGAGTTTCCTAAGCATGCTATTAATTACTGGATTGATCTCCTACCTCCATTCAATGTCTAGTTGGTTTAGGCAGAATGGCATGCATTGCAGTCCTAGTTCTCTTGGGTTTCCAGGGGAGCAGAAAGTTCAAAGTGTGGGAGTCAGGTGGCTTGGGTTTTAGTCCTGACTTTGAAACCAAATAGTTATTTGACCCTGCACAGATCCTACCTCTTACTAGATCAGTGACTTTTCACCAAGAAGGGAAGCTGGTGAAAACACTGGTTCCTAAGCTACACCACACCTAATAAATCAGAATGTCCATTGATGGTATTTTTAAGAACTCTCTGAGTGATCGTAATATTCAGCCAGGGCTGAGAACTACTGGCTCCATTTCGGGTATCTATTTGTCTCTAACTTTCCAGTCTTAAGTCAATCACTCTGGTCCTTTAGATTCCTGATTTGCTGTTTAGCAAAAGGGCGTTGCTCTCTCATCAAATTTCCTTTTTGTCTCCTGAAGATTTCCTCCATCTCTCCTCTGCCTACTGAACCTAGACCTTGTTATAGGTGTTAGAAATTCAACATGGTCTGAGCAAAATACACACTATCTCTCTGCCCATTTGCAGTCTACAGACTGGTGTACATTAATTAAAGGAATAGATATTTCATTACAATCCATCATTGTTACAATTCACAATATTTTTTCCTCTGGTAAGGAAAAGGACAGGATGCTAAGAGAGCTTACAGCAGGCGCCTGGGCATGCTGAAAAGCCAGAGAAGGTTTCCCTGAGGAAGACACCTAAGCTGAGAGAGCTGGATACCAGTTAGAGGTGAAAAGTTAGTCCTAGGCAGAAAGAATGGACACACAAAAGCCCTGAGGCAGGAAGAACTTTGCCAACATCTGAGGACTGAAAGAAGAGCTAGAACACAGGAGCCGCGGTGAGGGCCTCCGGATGAGATTGTCCACGTGGATCCTTCTCAAATCGTGAAGTGCCTTGTAGGCCATATTGAAGATTTTACTCTCTATCTCAAAGGTAATGGGAAGCTGAGAAGGATTTAAAAAATTTTTTTGGTGTTTATTTATTTTTGATAGAACACAAGGCAGGGGAAGGAGAAGAGAGAGGAAGACACAGAACCCGAAGCAGGCTCCAGGCTCTGAGCTGTCAGCACAGAGCCTGATGTAGGGCTCAAACTCACAAACTGTGAGATCATGACCAAGCTGCAATCAGTCACCCAACCAACTGAGCCACCTAGGTGCCCCTCAGAAGGACTTTAACTAGGAGAGGGACTTGACAGGACTTCTGGTTTAGAAAAATGTCTGCGTAGGATGGAGAACAGATTTGAAGGGGCCAGGTGGATGTGGGGAGACTAGTAAAGAGGCTGTCTAGTTCGGCAAGTGAGAGATAATGGTGGGTTGGCCTGGGGATGTGCTGGGGGGTTGGCATCACTACTGTACAATGGATTTGGTGCAGGGAAGAAAGGAGAAGACTGTGGCAGGAACGACTCATAGGTTTCCGTTCATTTAAAAGCATGAAATCTTGCCATTTGCAATGACGTGGATGGAGCTTGAGAGTATCATGCCAAGAGAAATAAGCCAGTCAGAGAAAGACAAATACCTTGTGATGTCACCCAAAGGTGGAATTTAAGAAACAAAACAAAAGAAAAAAAGAGATAAACCAAAAAGAAAAGAAAAAAACCCACTCTTAACTACAGAAGACAAACAGATAGTTAGCAGATGGGATGGGTAAAATGGAGGAATAAGAGTTCATCTATCTTGATGAGCCCTGGGTGATGTATAGAATTGTTGAATCACCATATTGTACTCCTGCAACTGATTTAACACTATATATTAACTAAACTAGAATTAAAATGTTTTAGAAGAAGAATAGAAAGTAACCCTGCCGTAAGAAAGAATAACTAAGAAGACAGCAAACAAATTGAATAATTCAGAAATAATTTATTAAATATTTGCTTTGTGCGAAAAAAAAAGAAATTGTCCTCTACCTGTCATGGTCAGTGGGATTGATCTTTTCACATCGTTACTCCTCACAAGCTCTGAAAAACCCAAAGCACCACAGCTATTTGAAAAACCCAACTGACCTCCAGCTCTACACAACTTTGTTCAGCGTTCCTAACCAACTTACTGTGAGACAAGCACAGCAAATTAAAGAAGAAAAGAGGCGAGGAGAAGTAGGGAGCCTGGTAGGTGAAAATAGCATCTAACTGAGCATCAAACTTAGTGCTTGCTTTGTTCACTTTACATGCATTTATCAGTGCTTGAAGGAGCTGGTTAAAATGCAGATTCTAGGAGGTTCCTGGGCTGCTTAGTCAGTTGAGTGTCCAACTCTTGATTTGGCTCAGATCATTATTCCAGGGTCGTGGGATGGAGCCCCGTGTCGGGCTCCATGCTGAGCATGGAGCCTGCTTAAGATGCTCTCTCATGTCTCCCTCTGCCCCTCTCCCCTACTTGCACTCTCTCTCTCACCCTCTGCCCCTCTCTTCTGCTTGTGTGAGTGCTCCCTTTCTCTCTAAAATAGAAAATAAAGGGGCACCTGGGTGGCTCAGTCAGTTATGCACCTGACTCTTGATTTCACCTCATGTCATGATCTCACAGATTGTGAGTTTGAGCTCTGTCTTGGGATCTGTGCTGACAGCACGGAGCCTGCTTGTGATTCTCTGTCTCCTCTCTCCCCCTCCCTGCTCTCTCTCTCTCTCTCTCTCTCTCTCTCTCTCTCTCTCTCTCTCAAAAATAAATAAATAAATATTAAAATAAGTAAAATAAAAAATAGATTTATTTTTTATAAATAAATTTTATTTCCGCAGATTCTGACAATAAACCTCCAGTGAGACCTGGGATTCCTAACTAGCTTTGGGGGAATGCTGATGTTGTAATTCTATGAACCACATTTTGGATGACAAAGCATTAGATCATTTAATCCATATAGATATCCTAATAATTAAAGAAAATCATCACCACTTTAAAGACAGTGAATCTGAAGCCAGAGAGCTTAAGTACACTCAGCTAGTAAGAGCATCACTGGGATTGGGATTTTGGTCAGCTTTATTTCAGAACTTCACCTTTAAATACCAACTGAGGTCATTTCTCTGTCCAGAGTTATGTGCCGAATACGAGTGTTCTTTCTTAGTGGACCCACTGTGTGAGAAACTTGTGTCCCCAGGGCTTTGAGGGCTACCCACACTCACCTGTGTCCAGCTACAATTGATCTGTCCCTGCAAGACAAGGGACATGGAGTGTGAGGGGCAGCCTGGTTAGAAATCCCTGAAACTCCTCATTATTAGCCAGCAGGACTCTTTCTGGGCACTTCATTCCTTTGCAAGCTGGGGTCTTGGGGAGGCAGAGAAGGTCTAGGACTGGAATTTGACCACTGTTTCTGCTGTCTTCCCACCTCCTCTGGGTGGCCCATGCTCCCTGCCTGTCTCTGAGTGGTTCAGGTGACTTTGACTCTGCTATGCCCACCCGCTCTGGGCATTTCCTTCAAGGCAATGAGCTCAGTCAGCTGGTAAATGAGAGCAAGGCCATTAGGCTCACAATGAAGTATGAATGATCAGCCTCCTCAGGGGATTTGGCTGTTGACAACTCTGAAAATTCCAAGCCATTGATGATGTAAAGAATTCCAGTCATTATTGAAAGACATTTATTTTTAGAGTGGGGTGGAGTATTTTCTCAGTGCATTATTAGCCAGGCTTGCTTAGGTGACCTTGAGCTACGAATATGGAAATCCTAAAAAGGCCTAATTCATTGTGACCTTTTCCCCATCTGCCTCCAGAGAGGTTTCCCAGTCCCACTTCCCGATTCTGTCTTTATCTCCCCTTTGCGACTTTCTGGTCATGCTCAGCTTGCACCTGCCTTCTTATCCCCTCTTTTCCTTCCTTCTTTCTTTCAAATCAATGGAACATCCACTACATGGTGCATTGTGGGTAAAAAGGAGTAGTACATCCCTGCTCTCGGGGGACTCTGAGATTACTGGCGAGGCATTTGTGGTCTTTATGAAAAGATTGCAGTGTGCTGGGTGAGGTATGTAAGCAGAGTGGTGCCATGTGCCTATGGGAGAGCCCCTGAGCGGGGTGTGGAGGGGCAGGAAAGGAGGCCCAGGAGGAATGCTGTGACCTGAGTCTTAAGGCTTAAGCAGATGTGAGCCAGTAAACTCATGGAGGAAGACATTCTAAGAAAAGGGCACAGTCCATGCAAAGGCCTGACTTAACAACCGAGAACCCCAATAGTTCAATGTGCCCGGAACATCACACAGAATATGGGGACACAGAGGAGAAGCCAGACCAGCAAGGCTTCTGTACATCACGTTTGCTAGTCTGGGTCTTATTGTTCTTTATTCTCATCTAATCAAAAGAATTAGAAGAACACATGCACATGACTTGAAAATCACATGGCAGGTATAATGAAGAGCAGCAGTGTGGGGGCCTCTCCTGGCCCAATGTCTTATTCCCTGGAGGTAACCCAGGTTTTACCTCTTCAAGTTTTCATTCCTGTTGCTGTCTCCATGCTACTGAATAATATGCTTCCATCTTTATTCATTAATTAAATCCAAACATTATTGGAATATAATGGGATTATTGTTGGAATATTTGGAATTTCTGCTATGGTAAAGATCTAGAGAGTGCCCTCCAATCTTATCTCCCCTTCATTTCTATTCTGAAGACTTCAGGGAACTAGGAATGGTAGTGAGCAGCTCAACCATGTGATGCTATTTGCATTTTAGAAAGACCAGTCCAGAAGCATGGTGGACGGTGGGTTGAACGAGGGGAAATGGTTTCATGGTAAACCAGATGACAGATGCTGCAGGTTTGCATTAAGGGAGTAGTGCTGTGACTTGAGAATGGACAGGGGAAGCCTTTGAGAGAGAATTGAGAGACTGAATGTATAGGACCTTGAGAATGAGTGCCTCTTCTACTTTATTTTGTCAAACATGACCTTGATTCCAAAATCCTTTCAGAAAGACCACACATCCCAAAAGCTGTGGGTCAGCCTTTCAACAGAGACAGAAAATCTCGAATACAATCTCCAGAGAATAAAATTCTCAAAATTCAAGGGAAAACTCATTTACCAGTTTAAGTTTAGGGTTCAATTCACAAAGGTAGTTAATTAAGAGGAAATTCTTATTATCAGTTCAATAGACACCAGTAAGTCATTTATAAAATTCAATGTTCCTGTCCGTTTTTTAAATGTTTATTTATTTATTTTGAGAGAGAGGGAGAGGCAGAGAGAGAGAGAGAGAGAGAGAGAGAGAGAGAGGGAGAGAGAAAGAGAGAAACCCAAGCAGGCACTGCACTGTCAGCGCAGAGCCTGACCTCACAAACCATGAGATCATGACCTGAGCTGAAATCAAGAGTTGGACGCTTAACCAACTGAGCCACCCAGGTGCCCCACTCCTGTCCATTTTTAAACCACTAAAATCTTTCTGAAAGATTTTACAAACAAAAGAGTATCTATTCCGAACCGAGAGCCTACGTTAAACACACGGTGTGAAACACTAGAATTCCTTTAAAATCAAAAGAAAAACAAAGTGTTTTAAAAGCCCAATAGTTCCTTTATTTTTTCATCTTTATTGATGTATAATTGACAAAGAAAATTGCAAGTTTCCTAAAGTATACATTGCGGTTATTTGGAATACGTACACACCATTAAAGGATCCCCACCATCTAGTTCATTAACACACTCATCACCTCACATATTTATCTTCTTTCTTTGCTTTTGATGAGAACAATTAAGTTCCATTCTCTTAGCAAATTTCAATTATATAACGCAGTGTAATTAACTACAGTCATGTTTTACATTAGATTCTTGGAGCCTATTCATGTTATAGCTGAGAGTTTGTGCCTTTTTACCAACTTCTCCCTATTTCTTTCACCCCACCGTCCCTTTTCTACACTCTGTTTCTGCGATTTTGACTTTTTTTCTCTTTCTTTCTTTCTTTCTTTTTTTTTTTTTAAGATTCCACGTATAAGTGGTACCATGCAGTGTCTCTCTTCTCTGTTGGGCTTATTTTACTTAACATAATGCCCTCAAGGCCCATCCATGTTGTTGCAAATGGCAGCATTTCCTTCTTTTTTGTGGTTGAATAATATTTTATTGTATATATATATATCCCCCATATCTTCTTTATCCACTCATCTATTGACGGACAGTTCCTTTACATAGATGAGCCAAGGAAAAAAAGGTCGGTGGCAGTTCTTCAGACATACTAAACCAAGATATAAAGTTTTAAAAAGAATTCAAAGTTTTTGTACAAACACATATGCGGTTATTTTATTTCTACATTTAATATTATTTTGTTTCTGTATTTAATATACTTACCAGTTATTCCACTACTCACTACCTGATTCTCCAAAAGGAGTTGGAATGTTTTACAATTAAAGAGAGATGCTATAGGAACATTAAGATAAAGAAAAAGAAGGAGGCCCGTGAAGTGAATTTCAGGACAGAAGAGGGGGTATTCAGTTAGAGCTGAGGATTTAAACAAAACACAAAACAAAACAAAATAAAACCAAGCTCTGAGCTTCCTTGGAAGCAAGGCAAAAGGGAAATTTTCCATTAGATGATAAAATAAAATTGACCAGTTTGTCAAGAGAACATCAATTCTCTAAACAACAATAACAGCAACAACAGCAGCAACATCAACAATAAAGTAACTGAAGTCTAGCCAAGTTTGTTAGATCACATTGCTCACCAACCACATAGACATCAGCTATTTTTTTGATCTCTCCTGGTCCCACATGATTTACCTGAAACATTTTCACCCTCTGTTGGTAAGTCTGGTTCTATTCTTCCATAAAGGTTATATCCTTGTCTTCTACTGAGCTGTCAGTTTCTGAATATCTGTGGGGCTCCTGTGGGTACCTTCTTTATATCACAGATCACCTCCTACTACATAGCATCTCTTCCTATTTCAAAACTATGCCTCTCACTGGACCCTCCAAGTAGCCTGCTGAGGGATGCTCAGAGGTTCCAGTTTATCAGCAGAGCAGAGATGATTAGCATTCCTTATGCCTAATGAGGGATCACATCCTTCCTAGCTTAGATCATCAACTTTCCCACTGGCCTCAGGGACTCTCAACTCCGTTCTTGGGTGCACTACTCAGAGAGGTGACCTTAGAGAAGAGATTTCCTAAAATTTTGAAGTGTACCTGAATGTGTTGAAATTATTTGTACATTTCATGTGGGGATGGCATATATATGAACACAGTTTTCTGGTAAGAGGGTCCACAGTCTTAATGATATTCTCCATAACTTTCCAAAAGTTGAGGATCAGTATTGCAGCATTCTTTCACTACACGTATGTAATGTTGTAAGCCTTTTACTGTGAAACAACATGCCCAGAAGAAGGATGGTCTTCTTTTATCTTGACCTTAGGGCTGTACCTTCTACACCTACTGCTCAGGATAAGATGGGGACCCTTCCTCAAAACTAAAATCCATTCAGTGTCTCTAACCCTCTTTTCTGACCTTTTCTATATTACCACATCATAATATAATCATAAATATATCTATAGTGATTTATGGCTTATAAAGTACATCCAGATACATCCTCTAATTTAATATCCACAATAACACTAGGAATAAGCATTAGAGTCTCCGTTTTTACAGATGAGAAACCTCAAACTCAGAGAGGTTTAGTGCCTTATTCAAGGTTCTGCTAAAACTGGTAGATTCTGGGCCTATTCTGGAATCTGAATTCTGTGAGGTGTTTATAAACTGGTCTACCTTCCAAAGACCACATGAGATTGGAAAAGTTGGACTTTCAGCATAGCCAAAACCATCCCAAGCCAATAATGCCTCTTCCTGTTGGTTTAGTCTTCTTAACTTGATGCTGTGAAATGTGATTTCAGCCCCTTGGTACACACATCATAAATTACCACTCATAATATATATTATAGTGATTTGCTAGGGGGTGGCTCAAGTTATTTAGAATGTATATTAAGCCTTGAATACATAGGTTAATGGCCTGGTCATAGAATTAAGCACAATTGACAAATACAATGGCAGGGGAGGAGGGTAATGGTGGTGGTAAGGGGAACTTTGCTTCATCTGGGATGGACTTTAGTTGCTTTAGACCACCTGCCCCAAAAGACTTGATTCTCAATCCACCAAAAAATACTTCTTACTCCGAATTTACTCCCACAGGAGGCCTATGTGACTCAGCAGGATAAGATCCGTCTGGTGGGGGAACTGGTGACCATCACGGGGGCTGTGATCATCCTGCTCCTGGAGGTGAAGTACAACCAGGGTCCAAGCTGAGGCTATCCACCTGGGGCCCCAGACTGAACTGCAGTCCACATTGTCTTTTTGTTTTACTGGCCTTTTCCCAGATCCCGGACATCTTCAGGGTTGGTGCTTCTCGCTATTTTGGACAGACTATCCTCGGGGGACCGTTCCATGTCATCATGTGAGTGTCTCTTCCTTTCAGTCCCATGTCTTCCCTTGCCAGAATTGTTCCAGGTCTCTATTCACTCTTTGGGACCTAGACTTCAGCTGACTCTCACTTCTAGGGATTTTTTGCCCAGTGGGCTTATATGTGTGTTTTGGGTGTAAGGACTAAGACTGAGTGGGTACCACCCAACTCATCACCATGCTAGAGGAGACCTGGAATATTTCCTCTCTCACTCCTTGTTCCCTGCCCCCTCCCCCAAGCATCACCTATGCCTGCATGGTGCTGGTGACCATGGTGATGCGGCTCTCCAACGTGAACGGGGAGATGGTGCCCATGTCCATTGCCCTGGTGCTGGGTTGGTGCAGTGTTATGTACTTCGCTCGAGGATTCCAGATGCTTGGTCCCTTCACCATCATGATACAGAAGGTCAGTGCCTTCCCCAAAGATTCCTCTGGCTTTAGCAATAAGTCCTTTCCAGACAAAGGGAGGAGATGGAGCTAGGTGGCCTCCAGCTTAGCAGGATAGCTGCAGAGAAGCAGGTAGAGAAGGTCATTCCAACCTCCCTCCCCTTCCCTTTCCTGTAGATGATTTTTGGAGACTTAATGCGCTTCTGCTGGCTGATGGCTGTGGTTATTCTGGGATTTGCCTCAGGTAAGAGCACTGTCCCCCCACACTACTAGGTCATGGGATCCAGTTCTCCAGAAAGTTCACTCACTCTTGCTCTCTGTTCACATTTATACTCTCTTTTGCTTATTTCCCCCCGGTGGATATTGAGTCAAAAAGCACACTCATATCCATAGGATCAGGGTCACTTAAGATGACCTAGAAGGTAGATGATATGCTCTGAATTTATGGGCTAGTAACATTCATGTTGACTAACAGCCCAGGAAGATTTTTAAAGAAGAGATAGATAAAGGGCTTTGGAGAGACAGCACCATTAAACAGGAAAGACTGGCCAGTTGTGGATCTCAGAAAACTATGTGGGCAAACAGAGTCAGTGCAATATTTAACTCTTCTGTCTCTACACTTCAAAAGAAGAAACACAGAGAATTCAATAACACATAGCATCCTTTTTTTTTCTATGTGCATTTAAAGTTGGGAGAAAAAGAAAGAAATCAAAGAGGAAGTACAGAAAATGATTTTGGAGAGTTTGAGAATGAGAGAGGAAAACAGAAGAAAAAGAGCTGTAAAGAGAGATTGGGGAAAGAGGGAGCAGGGACTTAGTTGCAGCCCAAGGCACACGTGGAATGTCAGGGTAGAGAGGGGAACACAGTGAGAAAATAACAGCCAGGATAGAGGGTGAAGGCAGTGAGAAAGTAGGAGAAAGTTCTTATGGAAAGGCACTAAGAGGAAGGAAGAACAGTGAGATATGGCAACTCAAATCTAGTCTTCTGTGTCTGCAACCAAACATCCGTAAGACAAGGGGATGTCCTAGGCGCTATTTGAAGACCTCTCAACTCTAAAAGACGATGGCCTTTTAGAACAAAAGGCACTATTCTTGTCCTAGGAATTCTCATTTGACAGGAATTCCCACCAAAAAGACCAAAAAAAAAAAAAATACCCCAAGATCTGAGCTTATGAAAGGGTAAAACTGTGGTAGTCTTGCCTGTTTGGAGTATTCCTTACATATTCTTTCTCCCCACCCTCTACCCCATCTGCACACATCATGAATTACTGCTCACAACATGTGTGCATATAGTTACTCAGTAAGCATATGTTATATATAGTATATGTATGTTATACAGTACATAGTATCATGACCTGCCAATTGAAGTCATAATGACAGAGTAGTTTTCTGTAGATGTCCTATACCCAGGATCTCCTAAATTGTCTCTTCTTGGTTGTTGTGCTTCCCTTGTCCATCAGTAAATAAAAAAGTGATGTTTTGTCATAGATACTATTTCCATTCTTGAGATCATTTAGTTTATATTTCAGAGAGTTTATACACAGAGAGAAGTCTTTTAAAGGTTCTAATGCTGTACTAATGTTCCAGGATGCCCAGTATCATCCAGTAGGCTACACACTGAGCAGACCTTTTCCATGACGATCCAAGCTCACCCAGGAACCTCAGAATGATGGATGGTCATCTAGGGGCCACTGAGATTTTTTTTTAAAGGTGCTTTTCTTTTGGCCATTTCATATGGTCAGTTCTTTAAAATTGTTGGAGATTCCATGCATTCTTGTAACAAATTACCTTTTATTTATTTTTTAATTAATTAATTAATTAATTAATTTTTAAATTTACATCCAAGTTAGTTAGCATATAGTGCAACAATGATTTCAGGAGTAGATTCCTTAATGCCCATTACTCATTTAGCCTATCCCCCCTCCCACAACCCCTCCAGCAAACCTCTGTTTGTTCTCTATATTTGAGTCTCTTATGTACAAATTATCTTTTAAATATTCGATTTCTAAGATGTGAAAAGCAGTTAGGTGACTTATTTTGTGTATATCTATCATATATATAATACACACACATTTTATGTACACATTTTGCTAAATGGTTGGGTGTTACCATCGTCCAGAGTAATGAACTTGGTCATAAGACATCTTAAGGCTAGCTGGGTCCACACATAAAGTGTGACTTACATGTACACAGTCATACATGTACATTTATGGGTGTGTATGTGTGTCTGCAAGTGTGTAAATGTATGGAGATATAACCGGGCCCATGCTTATTGTGATAATTCCCTATTTCCCCATCTCCATGCCCACTTCCTGGGCGGAGCAGCGTTCTATGTCATTTTCCAGACAGAGGACCCATCCAACCTGGGGCAATTCTATGACTATCCCATGGCACTGTTCAGCACCTTTGAGCTTTTCCTCACCGTCATTGATGGGCCTGCCAACTACGAAGTGAACTTGCCCTTCATGTTTGGCATTGTCTACTTTGCCTTCACCATCATTGCCACGCTGCTCATGCTCAACCTGTTCATCGCCATGATGGGTGATACACACTGGCGGGTGGCCCATGAGCGGGATGAGCTCTGGAGGGCCCAGGTGAGTTTACTAGTGTTAGTCTTACTAAGGGGAAGGGAATGGAGAGAAAAATCAAAGTGGAAAATGTTATGCTACACGACTCTTAAGAGAGTCACAGAACAATCCAGTGTTGTCACCTCAACAAAGGTACATTTGGACAGAGGAGGAGATAAAAGGAGGGGTAGTTTAACACCCAAGAGCTGAGGTGTTGATCACAGGGGAAAAGTAGATACAACAGTCAACCTCAAGCCCAGTGAGAACTAGAGACTGTCTTATATATTCTAGTGGGTTTTTTTTATTTTTGTAATTTTACTTATTTTTTTTAAGATTTTTAATTTCAAGTAATCTCTATACCCAGTATGGGTGCTTTACTGACTAAGCAAGCCAGGCATCAGCTATATATTCTAGTTTTAAATTTTAATTTTTAATCTTATCTTCTATTTGCTTCTCCCTGTTTCTCTATGATTTTTTTTAATATATCAGTGAAGATAATATAATTTTAGAGTTGGAAATATCTTTAGTGGTCCTGTAGTTGAGTTCTTACTCAGTGATTAGTTATTCATTGGTCAAAGGGTCATTTAATATCTTCTTTAATGCTGATTAGGACCTTCTTATTATCATATGGATTTGGGTAGTGGTTGGGAAGAAGAGAGCTTTTTCATATTTCAAAACTTTTTGTTATTAGAAATGTCCATGTTGCATGGAGCTGAAATCTATCTTTCTACAATTCCATTCTTTGGCCCCAGTCTTTTCTTTTAATATACACAGAACACACTCTTCTGTATGAACACCATCCAAAAATTTGAATAGAGCTATAATTTATCCACTCAGACTTTCCATTCACTTAACAATAATTATGTAGAGCCTGTTATGTGTTGGGAAATGTCTGGGAGCTGGGGACACCAGCATGAACGCAACAGATGCCATCTGTGTATCATGGAGCCCACAGTCTGGTTGGGAAGACTGCCATTAAATAAAGGACTTCATGGAAGTCTGTAAAACTACAGTAGTAAAACTATCACACAGAAGTAGAAGATGCTAAGAACAGGACACAACAGAGAAGTCTGATTGCAAAGTTAGGAAATGCTTTCCTGATGGAGTGACATTTAAGATGAACTCCTAAACATGGGTAAGAATTATCCAGTTAAGGAGAATGACAGAAAAGGATAGAGGTTAGGATTTATATCAGTCAGGACTCTTGGCTATAGGGACAGAGAACCAAATGCAAACATACTTAAAAAAAAAAAAAAACAGAGAAAGAAAGAAAGAAAAGAAAAAGAAAAGAAAAAGAAATAAATGGCATTGGAAGCAAGATGTGTTGGTCCTCGTAACTGGAAAGTTTAAAGAACTAAACTATCTTTAAGCATATCTGGCCAAAGTGTGTATTTCCATTTCAGTAACTACATCAGTTTCTCTGTTCTGCTCTCCTATCCAGTCTGCTCTCCTAAGTCAGTCTCTCCCATCACGTTGGTGAAATGTCTTCTAGAAGCTCCAAATTCCCAAAGGAATGAGCAGATGTACTGTATTGCACAATTCCACGGGTCCCATCTGTTGTATTCGCTGTGCCTTCTGATACTGTGTGAGGTGTAACCCCTCAAAGAGCATCTTTTCCCCCAAGAAGCCAGTCTAAGTTCCATCTCACTGCAACAGGTTTGAGCTATAGGTGCATCCTTGAATTTGAGGTTAAGGCGAAGGAGTGGTGATGGTGGTAGTGGAATTTAGGGGAGAATCAGCTAATCAGCCGGAGTGCAGTCCAGTCTACCCTAACTGATGGACAGAGTGGTGAAGTGACAATGGTCTAAGCAAAAGGGGTCTATTACCAGAACAAGGTGGGAGCCTACTGATGGCACAACAGGACACATAAATGTCCTTTTCAAGATAAAGGAGAGCTTCTATATAGGGAAAGGGAACACATGATTAAAAGTCCTGAGGTTAGGGGCACCTGGGTGGCTCAGTCGGTTAAGTGCTGGACTCTTGATTTCGGCTCAGGTCATAATCTCACAGTTTGTGGGTTCAAGCCCTGCATTGGGCTCTGCACTGACAGTGCAAAGCCTGCTTGGGATTCTCTCTCCTCTCTCTCTGTCCCTCCCCTGCTCATGTGCTCTCTTTCTCTCTCTCTCAAAAAAGGTAAACTTTCAAAAAAAAAAAAAAAAGTCCTGATGTTGGAGGGAACTTGGTCCAACTAAGAAATCAAGTAGAAAAATACAACATGGGGAATTGGGCTACTTTAAGAATTGCTAGTTTCTTCAACTAACCAAGCTTTCTGCACTTGTTCATGCCTAAGAGATCATGGTCCTTTCAAAAGTAGAGTGTTCCTGATAGGATTGAAGTAATACAATATAAAGAGGGGTCATGCCTTCCCTTGCTTTGGACACTGTAGTAGAAATAGCACCTCAAATTGAGCCAGGTCTTGGGGCACCTGGGTGGCTCAGTCATGGAAGTGTCCAACTCTTGACTTCAGCTCAGGTCATGATCTCATGGTTTGTGGGTTCAAGCCCCACATTGGGTTCTGCACTGAGAGTGAAGAACCTGTTTGGGATTCTCTCCACCCCCTCCCTGCCCCTCCCCCACTCTTGAAAGAAAGGAAGAAAGAAAGAAAGAAAGAAAGAAAGAAAGAAAGAAAGAAAGAAACTAACTTAAAAAAAAATTGAGCCAGGTCTTTAAAGAAATATACATCTGGCCCTTATGAAGGTCATGATCTACTAGAACCCATGCATCTTTGTTATTCAACTTAATTAGTAAAGCTCCTTTACCACTTCCTGTGCTTACCCAGATACTTTGTTCTTAAACATAAGTGTAGTACCTTACATTTGGTTCTCTTAAATTTCACAATATTGGTATTTGACTAGCATTCCAGTCTGGTGAGATCATTTTTATATGGCTTTTGTCACCTCACATTATTACATATCCCTCCGAGTTTTGTGTCACAGTCATATTTGATAAGCTTGTCTTCTATGTTTCATTTAAGTAATTAATGAGGGCTGGGCAAAGGACAGAACATGTGACATGCCACTAGAATTTTCCTTGCCAAGTTTGCAGTCATTAACCCACTCTTTTTCTTTGGAGGATATGGGTATTTAATTTGCTGCAAATTCCCTGAACACTAGCAGCGTCATTTCATCCCACAATCATAGAGATTCTATTTAATCATTTTATTTAAATCAAGATAACTAGTCTGGCTTTCCTATGAAAAAGCAAATGAGATTAGTTTGGACTGACTCATTTTCTATGAATGTGAATAGTAATGTAGGGGTCACAGTTTTATTCAAAACACTCATAAAATAATCTCTCTCCTTTTATGATGAGTGAGTAAAGCAGATAGCATGATGCCTGGCACAAGCTAGGGCATGGCCCAATGGCTGTCATCTCCCCAATTTCTGGTGTCCCCATCTGACAGTTTCCTCTTTGTTCCCATGTTGGTGGCTTCTAGTGTTCCCTGAGACCTCATCACTCTTCCTGAGTTTCCTCTACCTCTCACTCCTCCCAGGTGGTGGCCACCACAGTGATGCTGGAGCGGAAGCTGCCTCGCTTCCTGTGGCCTCGCTCTGGGATCTGCGGGTGCCAGTATGGGCTGGGGGACCGCTGGTTCCTGCGGTGAGTGACTGTGCATATGTATAAACTGCTAACAAGCATGAAGCCATGGGAGTAGGGTGCCCAGTTTCACATTTATCACACATATTTATATTCCTGAGATCCCCAACTGGACCCAAAGGAGACATCATCACTCTATAAAGTGAGACTGCATTAGCCTGTTTAGGGGAGGGGGGTGGAGCCAACAGGGAGAGCGACAAGATGGCTGATAACTGATGCCAGGCTGTGAGTACATCAGGGTAGTAATGTGTGTGAGGTTATATACGTGTCCATGCTCAGATGTGGGCATGGGCTACCCAACTTGTTCTAGTCTTGTTCCTATCTGACCCCCATTTCTAGTAAATTCTTGCCTTGAACCTAACCTTCTCCATACTCTACCTTCAGATCCTGACTTGGCTTTTCTTCTCTCTTGGTTTTCTCTTTCATATTCACAACCACACACACACACACACACACACACACACACACACACGCCACTACCCTCCAAATCCTGATTGCTTACCTCTTTGGTCTCTATCCCACTTTACCCTCCATTCCACTGCTCTTCCCTTCATTTCCTCCTAGGACTCTGGTCCCTTCCTTGCCCTGTCCTCTTGGTCCTGTTTCCTACAAGTGCTCTTCCCCCCTCTCCTTCTCCTCATGGCCCTTTTTCCTTCACCTCACCTGAGTTCCTTCCCCTTTGCCCTCCTCAGAGTTGAGAACCACCATGATCAAAATCCTTTGCGAGTGCTTCGCTACGTGGAAGCTTTCAAGGGCTCAGACAAGGAGGATGGACAAGAGCAGCTTTCTGAGAAACAGCCCTCTGTTTCTGTGATCGAAAGTGGGACCCCAGCCAGAGCCTCTCTGGCCCCTCCAACGCCTTCCCTATCCCGGACCACATCTCACAGCAGCAGCAGCCACCGGGGCTGGGAGATCCTGCGTCGCAACACATTAGGACACGTGAATCTTGGGCTGGACCTTGGCGAGGGAGATGGAGAGGAAAATATCTATCATTTGTGATGAGGACCCCTGTTACTATTGGCCTGACAAACAGGTGGGCTTAAATGGAGGGAAGTATCTGATTGTTTTGCCTGTTAATCATGAGAGGGGATAGGCAGAATAATTCTTCAAGGTCATGTCTCATCCTTCACATCAGCATTTCTGGAGATGGGCAATGGACGTCTGTTGTCCCACGTATCTTCTGGTTTCCTGAAAGTCCCACATCTTGAGAAAAGAAGGTGTCTCTTAGAGCAAAGTTGGATTTAGCCATCAAAGACATGAACTAGGGATGCTAAACTAACATCTGGATCATCTTTCTTTCTGCCTCATGCAGGCACTAGAAAGTAGTGAGCTGTGAAGCCTGCTTGGTTCCACAAGGCTTAATGTGGGAAGATCCAGGCATGGCACTGAGGTTATGGCCCTTCCCTTTTCCCCTGTAGGACTCTCTCTCACCCCGCAACCAACCCCCAACTAGAAAACTGCAATAAGAAAGGTTCTTTATCCTTGCTTTATTTTTCAGAAATTTTATTGTGGGAAGATACACATCACATAAATTTACTATCTTAACCATATGTAGGTATACAATTCAGTGGCATTAGGTACATTTACGCTGTTGCATAATGATAACTACTATTCATCCACAGGATGCTCTCATCATCTCAAACCAAAACTCTGGTACTCATTAAACATTAACTCCCCACTGTGCCCTCCACACAGTCCCTCATAACCAATATTCCACTCCACATCTATGAATTTGACTACTCTAGGTACTTCATACAGGTGGAATCATTCAATATTAATCCTATTGTGTCTGGCTTATTTCACTTAGCATAATAGTTTCAAGATTCATCCTTGTAGCAGGCATCAGAATTTTATTCCTTTTAAGGGTCAAATAATATTTCATTGTATGGATATATCACATTTTATTTATCCATTCATCCACTGATGGGTATTGGGGTTGTTTCCACCTTTTGGCTATTATGAGTAATACTGCTATGAACATTGGCATATAATTCTCTTCAAGTTCTTGCTTTTGATTTCTTCGGGTGTATCCTTAGCTGTGGAATAGCTTGGACTTATGGCAATTATTATTTAATTTTTTGAGGAACTGCCACACTTTGTTGTTTTTCTTTTCTTTTCTTTCTCTTTCTTTCTTTCTTTCTTTCTTTCTTTCTTTCTTTCTTTCTTTTTTCTTTCTTTCTTTTTTCTTTCTTTCTTTCTTTCTTTCTTTCTTTCTTTCTTTCTTTCTTTCTTTCTTGTTTTCTCCTTCTTCTTCTTTTTGGTAATAGCCATCCTAATGGATATGAAGTGGTATCTCATTGTGGTTTTGATTTGTATTTCCCCAATGACTAATGGCAATGAACATCTTTTCATATGCTTATTGGCCATTTGTATTTGGAGAAATATCTATCAAATCCTTCATCTATATTTTGGATTCTGTTTGTTTTTTGTTGTTTTTGAATTGTCTTATCCTTGCTTTTTGAGACTCAGAGTCTAAAGGGTTTGTATCTCATTTGTGTCTACATGTATGTTTCAATAAGTGGTAAATTATGCCTTTTGTGCTTGAACAGCTCAATCATTTCTTTATGGGACTCTTCCTGGTCTGTCCCTCAGGTGGCTCATTAGCAGCTAATCACCCTTGTGCCTGGGGGTAGCAGATTTCTGGCTGTGTCTCCTGCAGCAGCCATCTTTTGCCCCACCTCCCTCTTCCCCTGTGCTGAGTTTTGGGATGGACAGCAACAAAGCAGGATGGGCCATCCCTCTCCAGGGAGGAAAGTGGGAGCTAGGTGTCCAGGGCACCCAGTACCAGGCTCTTGACAACCTCCCTCTTGTCTCCAGTCCTTTACATCTCACCTCAACCCTAATATCACCCTCACCCAAAAGCCATATTAACTTTTAAGAGGACTGTGGTCTGGAATAGCAAAGAGGTAAGTCGGATTTGTGAAACCACAGGCAGGTTCATCCAGATACTCATACAAAGCATAGATGAGTGTGGAACGGGGAGGAATCACACGAAGGTACAGGCACAGGGTCCTACACACTTGACCACCAGTGGCATGATTTCTAAAAGTGCTGAGTCATCATGACTCTTATTTTCCTTACAATGGAAGCACTTCCTCTCTTGTGTAAAGCTAAACTCCCATCTGAGTCCCAGATTCCGTTTCCTTTCTGTCTCTTCAGACAGCCATATCCATCACTGTTCTCTCTATACTTCTCATTTGTATATGTCTTCTCCTCCCTCTCCACTAGTTTCGGGGATCAGCAAATAAAGATGCTCTATTCTTTCCCATCTCCAAAGAAATGGAAAACACCCTCCCTCAACCCTTCCTCCTTTCAGCTACTGCCCTATCTTTTCTACTCCCTATTCAGGGCCAAACTTCTTAGAGAAGACTTTATTGTCTACTGATCTCATGCTGAGTCCTCAACCCATTGTGATTTGACCTTGCCTCTCCATGCTACTGACATCTATGAGGGAGGTTATCTACCTTTGGCTAAGCCCACTGAACAGTCTCAGTCTTGCTTGAACTGTCGGTAGCCTTCAGACTACAGTCAACCACTCGCTATCTCTCAGCATGTCAGTGCCATACACTCTTGTCACGCTGGCTGCTTCTCTTCTGTAAATCTCTTAAATATTTTCGCTCCACAAGCCTCTCTGTTTTCCTCACCACCTGGGCAGTCTCACCTGCTTCTGTAGATTGTATTAACATGCACATGTTCATGACTCCCCATTCCCTATCTTCAGTTCACATCTGTCTCCTGAGCTCCAGGCATGAACAGCTTGGATGCCTATCTATCAGACAGCTGAACCTGGATATTTTACAGACACCTCAAACTCAACATGTCCCAAACTGAAAACTGAACGGCTTTTTTTCCTCACCAAACCTGCTCCTCCACCAGAGTTCCTGACCAAATCATAGGCAAAGTGGCCTAAGCCAGAACCTGGGCGTCGTCTTCAACATGTTTCTGTTGACTCTTACATCCAGTAAATCTCAAATCTTGTGGATTCTGTTCCCTAAAACATCTGCTTCGAAAAGAATTAATTTTGGTTAGATAATGTAACATATAGCACAAAATTCAAAGAGCACACGCAAGAAATACAGAGACAAAAAGCTTTCCTACTTCTGTGCTGGCCCCTTTGTTGTTCTTTCCAGGGACATTCACTAATAAAAGTGTATTTATCGTTCCAAGAATACTCTGTATATCCAAGCATATGTATGTACATATTCCTCTTAAAAAGACATATAATGGCACAGTTTATTAGAAAAAAGTGTTTGCTTTTTTCACTTAATACAATTTGAAGATTATTCCATACCAATATAAAACCTTCCAGTTGTCCCTGCCTCTCGGGACCCTACTGCACAGAAGGAGGTTCCTAACTGCTCTGTTTGTATGTAGTCTCGGTCTTCTTCAATCCATCACCCACACTATGGCCAGAATGATCTTTGTAAGATGCAAGTCCTACCCCTAAGTATGGTCCTTCTGGAAGTCTTCCATAAGCCAACCTTGGGCAACCCTCCAGCCTCCTCACACCTCTCTTCTCTCAGGCTCTATTTCACCAAGCTGGATTTCTATCAGTTCCTGGATAAGGCTGAGTTCTTCTTCTTCTTGGCCTTCACAGTCTCTAGAGCTTTCTACCTCCTTGCACTCTCCCTTCCATCTTTGTAACTTCTATTCATTTGTTGGTTTCAGCCTAACGGTCATACATTGGTTGTATGTGTAATTGTGGGGATGCTGATCCGTGGGCAAGGTTAAAGTCCATCTACTCCATGTTTCCAGACTACCTATGTTTTCTTTTTAATTACACACCCTGCACATTATTGTACTTATTTGTTCAATGTCTGTCTTCTTTAGTAGACTGTAAGTGCCACAAAGACAAAGATGGTGTCTATTTTATTCATCATTGTGTTCCCAGTGTCTGGTGTAATTCCTAGTACAATGTAGTATGCAATAAATATTCATTAACTAGATCTATGAATGATTGACCTGTTTTTATTCTAAGCTCTCTCACTGGCCACACTGGAGTCTTTTTTCACCTGTCAAAGGTGGCACAAAAATACTTGCCTTTCAGTGGGGTTGTAATAATTAAAGATAAGCACATAATATGGGTAGAAATGCTTTGGAAAGGAAAAAGAAAACAATGCAAATGTAAGTGATCATTGGGAAATTTTTTCAGGTTAAATATACTTTGCGTGTATGTGTGTGTGCGTGAGAGAGAGAGAGAGAGGGAGAGAGGGAGAGAGACAGCGTGAGAGACAGAGAAGAGAGAGGGAAGGAGGAGAAGGCTGGAGGAGGAGGAGGAAGAAGAGATGCAGAATATCATAAGGAAGAGAGAAAGGAGGGAAGAACCCCAGCAGCAAAGCTCTGGAACAGATCTTCCTGAACCTCTCGTGTGTGGTACCCTGTAAAGGAGCATTCAAGGTAACAGACAAGATCCCACACCTGCCCTCCGGAGCCCAGATGAGCAAGGAAAAGAAACACACACAGACATCGCCATACCAGCAGATGCAGCACGAGAACCGTGTGCTGAAGGGTTAAAATAGTTGGCGGATGTTTTGTGCCGCCAGGCAGATGGCAGCTTTATTTACGGGGATCCAGAGACAGGGACGGGGAATGGGGCGAAAGGAACGCTGATGTTCCTGCCTCAGGAGTTCTTCGGGTCCCCCCGAACTGTGACCGTTCTCCTTCCCATCTCCTCCCCGCTGGCTACTTTAAAAGACAGAAAGCAGAAAACTCTTGCTCCTGTGTGTGCCTCACAGACCAGAGGCAGGGAGGCACGGGAGGTTTTGTGCTCCCAGGGATCACTGGACTTCAAAACTATGTCCCCGCCCAGCCGTTGGCAAAGTGTTTTTCTGACAAGTTTCTGGGTTCTGGTAAAGAATGGTGGTGTAGCCCCTGAGGGTTGGCCTGCCTGCAGCCTTGGGAAGGAAGGGCAGAGGTCGGTGTCCCTCCCTCGCGCCGCGCTGGGGAAATGCAAGATAAGGTCTGGGACAGAGACCCAGGAGAGGGGGCAGCAGAACGGAGAGATGAGGGTAGTTAGCGCTGGCTCTGTGGGTGTCTGTGCAGAGACGCACAGAGAGACGGAGCTGGACGAAGGGCACACTATGGGCCCTGGCACATCTGAGACCTCTCAGTGGACGGGGTGTCAACAGTCATCGTCAGAGGCTAATGAAGGAAAAATGAGAAACGTGCAAGGAAAGGAATACTTTGACCAGTACACTGAGTGCTGTCACACCGACAGGAGAGGCTGGGTAATGTGGCCCCTCTCTGCTGGGGGCAGGGGGGTGCAGCCAGACAGGAGCCACCTGGGGCAGGATTGGACACACCCGCCTTTGTCTGTGCCACCTCTTTGTTAACCCTGGCACTGGGGAGGCGGCAGTTATGGCCATGAGGCCCCAGGGAACGAGGCTTGTGCAAGGCCAGGCTGCAGCTGGAGGGAGTGACTGTGGGTCCCCGCTGGGGTCAGTGCCCTGCTGGGCTCCTTGGAGGGGGGATCCGTGCGTCTGTGGGCGTGCACATGCGTGGGGATGGCTCTCAAAGCACCACTCTCTACCAGGACTTTTTCGTCCCTTCCAGCCCTTCTGCTGGACATGCTCCCCTAACTGCTTCACGACCAGGCTGTGGAGCCCTTTAGGGATGACATGGGCAGGTGAAACCTGATTTCAGTTCCTGCTCCCCGCCCCCCGCCCTGCTGCTGGAGTATTAGCTGATGACTTATGCCATGTCCACCTGCCATGTCCCTGACAGTAACATCAGCACACACAGGAGAGCGCGTGGCTCACTAAGATCTTACTGCAGTCACGGGTTGTCAGGGCAGTATCCCTGCCTTCCCCTAGTTCGCTTCTCCTAGGCTCTCGCTCCCTCTGCTGTTCCTCCACCCTAACTGAGCACCTCCTTCAGATTAAGAGATAACAAGGTCAGGGAAAGAGGCAGATCAATCAGTGACTGTGGCTCCATGAGGTGACCCGTGACCGGGTCCTTAGAGGTTCTCTCCACCCTGGGTCAGAGGGCATCACCCCCAGATGGGTGGCTGGGCCTCTCCTCCCAGGGACTCCCAGACTCCAGCACCTGCTCTTTCCGCATCAACCAGGTGCAGAGAGGACAGTGGCAAATTGTTCTTCCTTTGCGGGCAGGACGAGGAAGTGTCTGCCTCCTCACCTTCTCCCTCCCTCCAAGCGTGAGCCTGGTGGGCAAGAAGACAGCCCCCTGGGGTCCCAGTGGCCTCTGTCCCAGCACCCTCTAGACCTTAGGTCAGGGGTCTCCGGCTCCCCCTGAGTCCCAGGCCAGCCGGGAGGGGGCGCTCAGGGTGGGAGGGAAGGGCTTCCCAATACACACCACACCCTCCCCTTCACCCCAGCTGCTGACTCCCCACCTTTTGCAGACTAATGAATCTTCCAAGGGCGGAAGTCATTTTCTCTTTGTGTGTGTGTGGGGGGGGGGCTGGAGTTTAACAAACACCCTCCCTCCTCCCGGGACACACACATACACACACACAGGGTTCCCTGCCACCTCTCCTTGTTCCCTGGTCACCTCCCCGGCCCCTTTCTGCACACGGACCCACCTCTGCCTTGGGAACCTAAGATAGGAAGTGTACCCACTAAATAGCTTGCAATTTCCTTGGCACAGATGATTCTCTGTAAGACACAATTCAGCATATATTCTATCTCAGGTACTCCGATGGGGAGAAAGAAAACACGTTGTGCTTTAACCTCATCCTGTGGGCTCTGCCCACAGGGGAGATGGGCAGGTGAGGGGCCGCGTGGATGCAGCACCATGCTTTACACAAGGGCATGAAGACCGGAGATGGAGTGGAGGTGGGACCGGCCCTGGGAGAGTGGGGATGGGCGCAGAGCGAGGACAAGAGAATGTGATTTTGAGTTGAGCTTCAAGGGATGCGCGGGAACCTATGAGCCGGATAATTAACGGGAAGCGTCTTCCCCAGCTGGGGCAGGACTGATGCAGTGACAAGGCCTGGTGTAAGGGAGATGCCACAGACCCTGTTTCCTCCCTACTCAGTTCAACGGTGAGCAAAGGAGTTCCACGGAACCATCTCTTTGGGAGGGCCGGGGGGTGTGGGGTGAGGCCCATGGGATGAACAGCACAGAAACACACCCTGTGCAGATGGCAACAGCCTGAGGTTGGATCTGCTCCGGTGCCCCAGGTGGAGGGGGGGGGGATTTGCCCACGAGAGGATAGGCTGGCGACTGAAAGGGCTCCCTGACACAAAAACAGCAGAAGAGGGGGACGAAGGATCAGGAACGGAGGCTATCACCGTGCATTCGCCGTGGCCGGGAGCCCCACCGGGCTCACCCCGTGCTCACAGGGAGCCTGCATGCCAGCTCTTGTCAGCTTGTTACAGACAGGCAGCTGGGGCCCAGAGAGGGTGAGCTCCTCACCTAAGATCACATGAGTATGACTGTGCTCACTTTGTGGACGGGAGACCGAAGCTCAGAGGGGTGGACTAATTTACCCAAGACTGACTGGTAATTAGCAGTCTGACTTCGAGTCCAGACGTATCTGATCTCAAGTCCATGCTCCTTCCGCTAGGAGATCCAGAGCCCCTGAAACGAGAGAGTCGACCGTTTTCTACTGGAAAGTTATTTCCTGGAAGTTTTGATATCAAATGCTCCCACCCAAGCCAAGATGATAAAGCAAATGACTTGCATTCATGCGACACCGTAGGGCACATAAAGTCCTTTGCGCCCATTATCTTCTCTAACCCAAATAACAACCCCTGTAGAGTAAATAGGGCAGAATTACTATCCTCATTTTACAGATAAGGAAGCCGATTCTCAGAGAGATTGTATGATTGAGGTCACAGATCTCACCAATGCAGAACAGGACAATAACTTGGGCTTCTGGGCTTCTGGAGAGAGCTGTCCTCACGATAGCTCCCTGGCTCACCTGTATGGAGAGATGGGCAAATCCAGAGCCGGGGGTGGGGGACGGGGCGGGGCACCACCCCCTACACCCAGTCTGCAGCAAGGGCTGACTCAGAGGGTAGAACTCAGAGTTACCCGGGTGTGATGCTAGCTCATGGCACTTGCATACCTATGACAGTAAACGTTTTAGTACCTCCATTAGCCCCCCTTGACAATGTGCGCACAACCTTGAAGAACACGCTAGCACCTTCGTCATAGACTCGACAGGCAGCCCTGTGCTCTGCCGTCTCCTGCACTCTGGTCTGTGTGGAAGGATCTGGGGCCCAGCCCTGTCTGGGTGATAGTTCCTGGACTTCCCTGTAGCTTGGGGACACATCAGAGTCAGCTCTTGGGAGTTGGGAGCCTCAGCCAGGCCTGAGAAGAGGGAGGGGTGAGGGAGGGGAGCCAGTGATCTGAGAAGGGCCCCCAGGCACAGTGTGAGGCTGGATCCCTTGCTGATTCCCCTGGGTCAGTGAGCAGCTCCCTATCAGGAGATCCCACCAAGTGCCCCCACACACGTGCCAGTTACCAGTGCACTCGCGTGTAAATAACGCCCACACTCCCACGTGCACAGGGTCCTACACACAGAGGGCACCAATGTGGGGGGAAGCCTGTGCCTTGTGGGCTCCGGTGGAGGCTGGGGGGTACACAACAGCTAAGATCATTTTATTTGCCAGTCTCTCTTATTGTAGTGGCTGGCTGACCAGTGACCTCAGGCTCTTGGTGCCCAGGCAGGTCCAGTATTGCCCAACAGCCTTCTGGAGAATGTTCTGTTTGGCTTCAGTCCCTCCCTTGTACCTGCTGGCCCCTGGCCCCCACGTCCCCACCTTGCTCCCAGCCTCCCACCGCACCCTGTGCAGGTATCTGCCCCAGAATCTGCCTTGCCATGTGGGGAGGCCTCCCCCCGAGCCTGTCCCCGTCGCCGTCCATCCAAGCCCAGCTTTGGGAAGAGAAGCCCCAGTTCCTGCCCAGGTGTGCCTCCCAGGGTCCTGTCCCCTTACCTCAGCACATTTCTGCTCCTTCCCAGCTGCTCCTTGAGTCCTCTGTCCTGGGCTCTCAGACCGGCCCTCGGGAGGCAGGAAGCAGCCAGCTTGCTCCCCTCCCAGTGTGCACGTGCCTGTATGCATTCAACAATCATCCCGACTTTTAGAACAAGCCTGGCATTTTGCTTGGTTTTTATGACGGAGGCGCTGGGGCGTCTGCGTGAGCGCTGGAGCTAAATAAATAGAATTTGAAAGAGCTCTTATCACGGCCTGTTGCCCTTTCACTGAGTGTGTTGGGGTGGGGACAGAAGAATAAGAGGTGCAGGTGGGGACAAATCGGGGGACGATTGCTGATAAAGGGCTACCCCTGAGGGCTGCTGCTGGAGAAACCTGCTATGGCTTCCAGGTTGAACCCAGGCTTTGGGTTTGGGCTTTTCGTAACAGTGATCCGATTTGGGATAATGGCTAGACCCTTTCTCCTGAGCCCTAAACCGATGCTGTTTACTCTGGGCCTAGTGGCCCCACAGCTCTCCCACCCCCAGCACGCCCCGAGCCCAGTGTGGGGAACATCACCCAGAATGCAACAAAGTGGTGGAGAGAGCCAGCCCCGCCCCACCTTGGCAGAGGACCTCAGCCTCCTCTCTGGCTGTCAGCGCTCAGAAAGTTGTCGTGGTGAGGGAGCTTGGCCCTCTCCCCACCTAGAACGTTGGGGGTCCCAGGATCCTGCCATTTGTAAGGCTAGAGGGTTATTGGAAGCCATGTGGCCCCACGTTCTGCCTGCTGACCTCCTCTCTCTTCTCTGCCTGGTGGAGCTTCTGCCCTAGTGATTCAGAGACAAAGACAGACACGTTCCTCCTGAGAGATAGGAGGTTGCTCTGAGCGCCACGCTTTCTGCACCTGGAAGCTGATGGGGAGCTGTCTGGGGGAGCAGAGCGTTGAAGGCAACAGGAAAACCTGAGAACTTAAGAGTCCTTTTTGCACATCGGGAAGTGCAAAGGTAAGTGACTTGGCCAAGGTCTCACGGTGATTTCTGGTCCAAGTGGGGTTGGAACGCAGCCATCCTGGTTCCCCGTCTTGCTCTCTTTCACCTTTTCCAGAAACAGCCTCATGGCACATTCGTCATGTTTGGAAAGGTCTTTGAGGGCTGTATACCCTTCAGCCTCTTTTGTCTTTAGTACCTGCTAGGGAGGAGCCCGGGGCCAGGTAAGGTGGGGTGACAGAGGGCGGGGCAGGTGGCTGAGCGGAGGGGTCCGGCTTTGGGAGGGAGAGGCCTCGGGATCTGGGGAAGAAGGAGCAGGAGGCTGGGGCAGTGTGGCCAGCGGGAGGGCTGTGGACTTTGACACCCTCCTTCACAGAGCCCTATCTCCGGAGCATCTGGCCCAGGCCATGGGCCACAGGACTCCAGCCTGTAGAGGCCTCAAGAAAAAGTTAGAGGCAGGTCAGAGCGTGGTGGGGCTCCTTTTAAAGCTTCACCTTCCAGATGGGGGGTTAGGAAACCAGATGCTCTGATGGGTGGGGGAGGGGCTGTCAACCAGGGAGACCTCTCGGGGCTGGCTCAGAAAATCTTCCATTCAAGGCAGGGTGGGAGGGGAGGGGAGAATGGCTGGCCATGGAGGCACATGCTCGGGGGTCGAGGAGGCTGCTTCCCCACAGCCCACAGCCCACATGCCCACCTTTGCCCTTTGGGCACTTTCTGCAAAGGGGTTAGCATCCAGCAGAACCAATGCCTTTGAATTTGAAAACCTGCAGACTTGTAGGAGATGGTCAGAACATATATGCACACACCATGACTGCTCTAGAATCTTGCTATGA
The DNA here is from genome assembly GCF_018350155.1 of Leopardus geoffroyi. NCBI lineage: Eukaryota > Metazoa > Chordata > Mammalia > Carnivora > Felidae > Leopardus > Leopardus geoffroyi. The sequence goes on along the minus strand of NC_059331.1, from coordinate 157,281,668 downwards.
CATATTGGTTCATGTGACATAAATATTCCGTGCAGAACTACATGTGCAATACCGTGCAAATGCCTGTCTGAGGGGGTGGGGCTGGTGGCGCCATCCCGTTGGTCCTGGCCTCTGCCCTCTCCCCGGGGCCCCCTTTCTACCGCCAGCTCTGTCGTCCTCGACCGTGTTCCTCTGGGCTCCAACCAGGTGTCTTGGAGCAGCAGACAGAGGCTGGGGGTCCTGTGCAGGGTCCCCCGTGGTGTGAGCGTTTAGGCCAGCCGAGGCTGGAGGGTGTAGGAAACGAGGGCAAAGGATTGGGGCCCCACTTAGCAATGGGGGTGGGGGAAGGGGGCTGGGGACGAAGGCCACACTTTGGGCGAAAGTATGACCTCTTGACCTATGAAAGCTGAAGGGACTGTGCACCCACAGAACCACATGTGACTCCACTTCGTGCAGAATCACAGGACGTTTGAGTTGAAAAGGACCTTGGAGGGTTTCAAGCCCAAATCGCTGCCCAGGCAGCCCCCCATCCAGCACCAGAACCCAGTGCCCCCAGCGGGGCAGGCGGCTCGACAGCCCGTCCTCCACACCCGCCAAGTCCCTGGGTGGTGCTCTGTGGTGCATGCCTCTGTGTGTGCATGTGTGTGTGTGTGTGTGTGTGTGCGTGCGCGCGTGTGCACCTGCTGACCTGCCGTCGCTCTGTGCAGGCTTTATGAGCTGGCACACAGGGCTTGTGAACCCAGTGACTGGAACAAACTCCAAGCTGAGTGAGCAGTGGCTTTGACCCCGCTGCCCTGTGCTGGCTCTATCCCCAGCCTCTCGCCTGTTTGTCCCTTGTGGCCAGCCCTGCACACGGCAGCAGAGCCCGGGAGACACCCTCCCAAAGGGCGCCGGGAGCAGGGATGGGGTGACGCAGTCAGCTGGGCCAGGAAACAAAGAGCAGAGATCAAGAGACAGAAGGAAAAGAAACCCAGGGTTCCACAGAAAGACCACTCAGAGTCATGGTCACACACACACACACACACACACACACCCCACACCATATACCACACACACATGCACACACACACGGACACCTTACATACACATGCACACAAATGCCACACATGTTAGCACACAGCCTAAGACCAAGGGAGCAGATACAACTGCAAAGAGAGCCAACAGGAGAGGAAAAGCAGAGGGAAACACAGGAAGGCAGAACAGACAAAAAGAGGGACAAAACCGGAAAAAATTAAATGTATATTTTTGGCCCTAAATTAGTGGTTCTTGATGGAGAGTGATCTTGCCCCCCACCAAGGAAATTCCAGCAATGTCCGGAGACTTTGGCTGTCACAGCTGAGGGAAGGGGATGCTATGGTCACCCAATAAGTGGCAGCTAAACTTCCTGCAACGTGTGGGACAGACCCACACTAAAGAATTATTTGTTCCAACACATCAGTATTTGCAGGTTGAAAAAGCATGCCTGAAATGCACACATCGGCGGCATGCGGTGGCTCCGGTCCCAGTCAGGGCTCTGCTCCAGTCCTGCATGTACTGAAGCCCACGTCATCTCCCTGGCCACCTCCAGTCCTGCCAGTGTGGCCCTCGGAGGGGGCTGGTCATCCCCTGCTTCACCACTGTCCCTCTGTTGAATCCTGAGGACCTAACTCGGCTTCGAGTTCAAGCTCGGCCCGAGGCAGGAGAACTGGCTGGAAACCCTTAGCATGTTGTCACAAGCCAAGTGGAGCCTCCTTCCTGTCTGTCCTTGTCTCTCCCACCCCATCCCCCCGCCACGGGCCTTGGCCTCTTCAGTACCCACCCACCCCCCGCCCCCCACGCCACCACCCCCAACGCCCTGGCGAGGTTGCAGACCAACTGCCGTGAGGCTGAGGGCAGACTGGAAGTCCATATGCTCAGCCTCACACGGGGCCATTGAAAGGGACAACGAGTTGCTGGGGTCATAAAAGTCTTGCGAAATTTGGAGTCTAGGCAAAAGGATTTAAGAAGATGTGATGGCAAATCTCACCAAATGAGGCCAGTGGCTGTGACCACTCTCCCGTGAGCTCTAGTCTCCCTCTCACCCCCTCAGCCCCTGCATCTATAGCCTCCGGTATTCGGACACTTGAGTCAGGGATTCTGGGTTGTGGAACCAACCGCGTCCTCATGGAGGAGTTCCAGCGCGACCTCACTGCCCCCTCAGAGCCGCAGTCCCTGGGAGGAACAGGCAGCGTGGCTTCGAGATGTGAGTGGGCCCGCGTGGGCAGCGGCACTCAACCCTCGGCCCACCGTCCCCGCTGTCCAAGCCCACGGTGCTGCGTCCAAGAACCGAGAGAACACTGTTGGCAGAAGCTCGCACTCGGCCATCTGCCCCCTCGTCTCCCTGCCCTGCGTGCCCTTGTGAGTCTGTTGTCCCTGAGTCGTGGTGACCCAATGCGAAAAGGCAGTAGCAGGTGGACAAAGCGGCGGAAGGCAAAGAAAGTTGGGAATGATGGTGTCCTCCTGCAGCCTCCACAGGACAAACACCCCTCTGCCTTATTCCGTTTCCCACCAGTGGCTGGACTGGGGTCTTTGCCTGGAGCCCAGCAGTAAAGAGAAGGTGGGTGGGTCCGCCGGCAGACGCACTGGCTTAATGGGCACAAAGGTCCTGGTTGAAGGTTTGGGTCCTAGCGCCTCCCCCCGACCCAACCCGAACCCACTGACCCCTGGGTGGGTGGGGAAGGCGGCTAATCAGACTGTGCTGTTTGCTCAGGGCTCTATGGCCTGGCCTTGCGCCCAACAGTAGGGACAGGAGTGCGGCTTTCCCTTCAGATTTGAGGGTGGCCCTCCTACACCCTGCCCACAGAGACACCCCACCCCTGCGCCTACGCTTCCCCCCCCCTCCCCGTCCCCACATATACAAACCCATGCTCACACGCGCACACAGGCGCATACCTCACACACACACACACACACACACACACACACACACACTCCTCGCTGAATCAGAGACACGTAGGAAAAAACAGACTCTGAAGCTAGGGAGTGACCCACACATACCAGTGGCTCTAAGTGCCCAGACACCCATGCCCCAGGCCATCAGGTCCCTGCTTTGCCCCTGGACTTTGCATAAGCTGGGACTCTGGTCTCTTTCCAGCAGAGGGTTGAACTAAATGCCCGCGGTGGCTCCTGGCTTGTTCCTGGGCAGTGCGACAGGGATGGGCTGCGCTCTCTGTCATCTATCCTCCCTGCTGCAAACCACCTCACTGCCCTGGGCCTCCATCCGCCCATGGGGGTGTGGGAGTGGGTCTCAATCTGGCCACTGCCACCAATTGGCTATGGGATCTTGGGTGATTTACTTTGCCACCTTGAGGTTTATCTTTGTTTTTGTTTTTTAATCTGTAAGATGTGGACAAGAATACCTGCCCCACAGGTTTGATGTGAGTTTCTGTGGGCCCAGAAGCCAGTCACAGTGGATAGAGGCTGCCTCTACCAGAGGTGGCCAGAGAACAGGCTTGCAATACTGGGGACATGTTTACGCTAAAAAAAAAAAAAAAAAAAACCCAACAACAACAACAACAAAAAAAAAACTTCATTGTTTACCTGAAATTCCAATTTAATGGGGCGTCCTGTATTTATTTGGTAACCCAATACATATGTTGGGGATGGGTTCTAGGACTCCAGAGTAGGAGTCTATGCAGTCCAGGGGGGGCCAAATCCTGCCCACGGCTGCCCACTTTTTTGCCCTGGCCTGGGAGCTCAGGATGGATTATCCATCTCTGAGGGGCTATCGGAACAAAACAAAACATGGGTGTCAGAGGCTACATGTTTGTATGTGGTTTTGCCACCCTTAAAATGCTTACATGTACTATCTGGCCCTTTCCGGGAAAAGTTTGCCGGCCCACACTTGGTTTTCATGTTTACATACCTATTTGGGGCCAGGCTACAGATTAAAGTGGAAGAGTGAGAAAAAGCTGAGTCTCCAGGAGGGAAAGACACAGAAAAGACCCTGGGAGAGAGGTGGTCGCTCCTCATTCCCTGTGGGGCCCGTCAGTCCCCAAGGCCCGCGACTCCTCCCCTCCTCCCTCAGGCCTAGTCTCTCAGGCTAGTCTGACCTGTCCAGGCCTTTCTATAAAATGTCACCAGGTGTCCCAAAGTCCAAGGGAGGCCTCTCCATTCTTTGAAGGCCTCCCCTTCCTGGACTGGCCTGGGGGCAGGGAGAGAGACCCAGGCGGGCTGGGAGGGAGTTTACGCAAGGCCAAGGCCGCAGATGGAAGGCAGGTCGGCTGGCCTGTCTCTTTAAATCTCAGGTAATTTGGGAGGAGGGTGGGAGTGTCTGCAGGCTCGCTAGCTCCCAGGAGGAGCTCCCGGGGAGGAACCCAGCCGAGGGAGTCCCAGCTCTACCAGGTGTAAGAACCTCAGAGCCCTCTGGAGTCAGGCTCTGGCGCCCCGGGGAGACTCCTCAGGGAGGTAGGGACCAGGGAGGTAGGAGACGGGACCTCTACAGGGCGAGGGCAGGCCGGCCCTTGGGGGTGCTGATGTGGCCCCAAGGCTGAGTCCTCTGGGGGTCTGGCCTCGGCCTCGGCCCCCCAAGGAGCCGGCCCTACACTCCATGGGGTTGCCGCTACCCAAGGACAAGGGGTTCATTCTCTGCCTGTGGAGAAAATTCTGTAGTTGGTTCCAGAGACGGGAGTCATGGGCCCAGAGCCGAGATGAGCAGAACCTGCAGCAACAGAAGAGGTAAGCCTCAGTCTGCTCCCTCGCCCCTCCCAGCCCTCCCTGCCCCCCCCACCCCCACCTTCCTCTCCCTCTCCCCCTTCCCCTCTCAGTCTTTGTTTGCACCTCTATTTGTACAAACTGTGCTTCCAGTCCTGGCTCCTGCGGAGCATTTTGTCTCAAAGGTCTTAGCCAGTGGGGCTAGCTCCCCTGGAGGCCAGGTGGAAGGGGAGGGAGCTGGCATGGGCACAGGTACCACCGGCTTTAAGATCCAATCTAATTATGCAAGCCCTTCACATTTCCCTAAAGGCCTGGGCCACCTAGCTGGGCCCTGGGAAGATATGGCATCATGGAACCGCCAGCACAGAGGTGCTGGTAGGTCGGGGCAGTGCCGGATGGCTGTATTCCCTGGCCCCAGAGCAGTCTGTCCTGCAGAAACACGTAATGCAGGCACATACACATGCGGGGAGTGGATGAATGAATGATTGAATGAATGAGGCAGACAAGGAACTGCAGGCATCAGTGACCACAGAAGACAAGAGGTGATCACGGCTGCCGTTCCTACGCATTATCGCCACCAGCAGGCATTGACCAAGGCTGAATGCCAGACACGGGGATGATTTTGAACCAGAGCTGGGACCCAGCCGTGGACTTCCTTACCCTCTACGGGGGAGAGGGGTCTGGATGCTTGGCCACATACCAGATGTGCGTAGGACCCATGCTCACCTGAGAAGCTCTAAAGTTTGAGCCCCTAAAAACTTCCCTAAACTCTGATGTCCCCATGCCCTAGGAGGGAGAGGAGAGGAGACATCCCTGCGTGAGATGTCCTCTCCAAAGTGTCCGTGGGTCTCCCTACCCAGGTGCTGATGCCCTAGAAGGGAGTCCTTCCGGTGGGGTGGAGCACCCCACCAGAAGGAGCACCTTCTCAGGGTCCCTGAGAAGGCAGTTAGCACATGTCTCTTCACAGAGGAAAGCCCAAAGGTTTTGTATCTGAGGGTCTTTCTCCATCTCCAAGAGCAGAGGCCTGCCTGAGCCTGCCAGGGAGCGCCTGTGGTTTTTCTTCCTTTGCCCCAGGATTCTGGGCTGGGGGTGTGTTCCTTTTTGAGCTTTGGCTTCCCCTCTCTCACACCAGCCGCCCACTTCTCTCCCCCCGGGCCTGGGAGAGTAGGGGCTGAGCGCATGTTTGACTGATGACATCTTGAGGCACAGAATGGCATTGTTGTTGGAGAATAGGCGGTCACTGGTTCCACTCTTCCCTACCCACTCAGGACCCCGGGGCTGGGGGAGCCAGACACAGAGCACAGAAAGGCCTGGGGCTTGGAAGGGGTGGCAGAGTCGTTCTGTGTGCCAACAGGGCAAAGCAGAGACAGGGACCACAGTCTGCTGCTTCCACTCATCTTTTCGGCCTCTATTTCTTCTGAAGACCATCGGTGGGGCTCCTCTTGCAGCCTTGGGCCAGGAGGGCCTGATGTCACTTTGAGGGATCCCCTCCTTTCCTGATCTCCCTGCCTGGTTCCATAGCTTCTCAGCCCTCTCCTTCCCACCCAGAGCCTGGAGTATTGATTCCCCTCTGGGTGGGCACTTCCAGGAAGGACACTGAAATCACCGGAAAGGGAAGTGTCCTAGGCTTTGCAGTCAACTGGCCATAGGGGAGACTTGCCCATAACTGGGCAACAAGGAGATGACCACGTAAGTGGGGACAATATGACAGGTGAGGAGGTGGGCTGATGGCAGAAAGCAGCAGACGATGTAATGAGCACCTATCTTGTCTTCTATAACCCCAAACCTGTGGGGGGCAGTGCCGGTATCCCCTTGGGAGTGAGGCTGGCTCAAAGCGAGCAAGTGGTGAAGTCAGCTTGGTGCCAACAGCTCAGAGGGGCCTCTGGGTGGGGCTGGCGGATTCCAGGGAGTGGAGCATAGTTCAGTGAGAGGGAAAGGCTCCGTGGTCTCCCCAGGATGACCAGGAACCCAGCATTCCTCTCTCTCTAGCAGATGTGTCTTGGGTCTTGGTCCCACTGCCCCCTCTGCTTAAATCCACAATGCTGGACCCAAGCTGAACCATTACCTTTTTCCCGTTTCTTCTTCGTCATCTCTCCCTGGACCTTGACTTGTCTTGTTTCCTGAGATTCAACATACTAAACACTTATGGAGCATAAAGCACTCTGCCAGACTTGTAGAAAATGAACATGACCTCCCTGCCCTCGAGAAGCTCACGTTCTCATGGTCAAAATGCATCAGGATGCATCTACTTGGGTGACAAGTGAGCTTGGTGAGTGTCCTAAGAAGGGCATAAGCACGTGTCATGGGAGCAGAGAGGACGACACTGCGGTACCTGATTCTGCCTGGTGTCGGTATGCTGGGCAGCTCCCAGAGGCTCTCACATGACCCCGTTGTTGGCACTTTCTCCCTCCCACTAGACGGTGGGAAGGCAGTGAACACGGAAGGTTCTCCTCTGCTTAGATAGCTGTATAAACACGTGTAGCCATGGGTCTGTGAAAAGTAAACTGGGCCTCTCCAGTGTGTTGGGACTCCCTGCCTCAGGAAGCACAGCAGACACGCATGTTGCAGGCACTTGTGCTAAAGCTGCAGGACTTGGAAGGGCGGACCGATTCCAAGTCTGCAAATAACCACTTTTCTCCCAGCTTTGGCTTCCTCATCCACTCGCCAAGAACCTGAGCGGGAGGGAGACAGCCCACAAGTGGCCAGCGTATGCACGCATGCTTCCTCCCCACACACGACTGCCTTCATCTGTGGTCACTGCTCTGGGCTGACCCCCTCCCCCTGAGAGAAATCAGGAAGAACCATAAAACTAGAAGAACCACATAATTTAGCGGTGAGAGCCTGGGGCTAGGTTCTTGGCCAAGCGTTCTGCTTTTAACTCTGTGTGATCTAGCAACAATCTGGTTGTGCTGCCTCAGTTTCCTTTTCTGACAAATGAAAGAATCATTCAGCCCATGCCACAGGGTTGTAAGGAGAAAACGTGATCATATCCTTACGACCTCTATACCCTTTGGGAAGCTGAAAAGCACATTTAACAAATGGGATTACTGTGATGAAAAAAACCAAAAATACAACAGTCAAAGGCAACACCCAACATTGGCAGGAGTTTGAGGGGCTGGGCACCTCCTTTCTTTCAGGGCTGTATCCTCCTGGGAACCTGTACGCTGAGCTCCACGTCGCGTGTGCCCTCCCCTTCCCGAATGGCGTGCTCGTCTGACAGGGTGCTTGGAGAGAGACCAGTGGGACCCATGTCTGTGGACATGGCTCCTGTGCCTCTAAGCCCTCTCCAAAGCCTGAGCCACAGAGAAGAGGGATGGGGAAATGGCCAGTGGGGTCCCAGCCTCAGCTCTGCCTCTGACTTGTTTGGACAAGTCACCTCGGGACGCCAGGCTTCTTTCTCCATCTGTGACATGGACAGATAGGTTAGATTTCTAGCAACTTTCTAGCTCTAAAATTTGGTTTGAATTCTCCTCCAAAGGCGCTCTGGATCTTGTCTCGTTTCCAGCAACCAAATGCAGAACTTTGCTCATGTGCACGTAGGCATGGACACATTCTCAAGAAGGAAGAGGTTGAGTGTGGGACTTCAGCTCAGGTCATGATCTCACATTTCATGGGCTCAAGCCCCGTGTCCCCACATGGGGCTCTGTGCTGACAGCTCAGAGCCTGCTTCAGATTCTGTGCCTCCCTCTTTCTCTGCCCCTCCCCCACTTTCACTCTGTCTCTCTCTCTCAAAAATAAGTAAAACAAAAACAAAAACAAAAACAAAGAAGGAGGAGGAGGGGAGGACAGAGTGCAGGAAACAGGGAGAAAGGGAGTGAGAGATACTTTCTGCTGGCCCAGAGGGAATCTTAAGGAGGAGATCAGTGATTTATTTACTATGTAAAAAATGGGCTAGGTTTTGTAATATGGTTTTCACCAGTCTAATATTGAGCAAAACCATTCAATTTTATAATTATTGTTCAGCAAAATAAAGCATGCTAGATTCTGAAAACAGCTTTCATACAGCTTTCATACTGCTATAATTACAGATTTTGTCTGCAATGTCTTTTTGCTACTTAATCAGCAAGTGCTCCAAAGGCTTTACCTTTTTGTTTCTCTCTTAAATATTTAACAATCTGTAAGAAAGCACGTATAGGGAGTTTCTCATTCTTCTTAATGTGAAGAGTCCTCTTTTTTTTTTATTATTATTATTTTTTGGGATAGAGAGAGACAGAGCATGAATGGGGGAGGGGCAGAGAGAGAGGGAGACACAGAATCGGAAACAGGCTCCAGGCTCTGAGCCATCAGCCCAGAGCCTGATGCGGGGCTCGAACTCACGGACCGCGAGATCGTGACCTGGCTGAAGTCGGACGCTTAACCGACTGCGCCACCCAGGCGCCCCAAGAGTCCTCTTTTTAAAAAAAAAAATCGCTTATGAACAATTCAAGCTATAGGTCAGGAATCCCCTACCTTGCAGATGGACACTTTGGACAGAATAATTCTTCGTTGTAGGAGACTGGCCTGCATAAGATCCTCCTGAACAGCATCCCTGCCTTCTACCCGCTAGATGCCAGTGGCACCTCTCCACCCTACCCCAGTTGTGACAACCAAAAATGTCTCCAGGTGTTGCCAGATTCCTTGGTGGCGGGTGGGGGGGGGGTTCACCCCTGGTTGAGAGCTACAGCTCTCAACCACCATTTGTAAACAAGAGATTCTGGTAGCGATGTTAACTAATCTACTAAATAAAGTAAAATTTCCCCCTGGAAGGGACCAAGTATAATGTAACCATTCAAACCAGAAAGTATGTTATCAGTATCTCCTCTTCCTGCCTTGGGGAGGTGCCTGGTAGAGACCTAGTAAAGACCTGTAGATTTTGCTCCAGATCTAAACGTCTGTGCTGGGTTGCTCTGGTAGAAACCACTCGTGTCTCAGGCACAAAAATTGTTGGATGGGTCTGCTCTTGTGCCTTTTTTCTGGGTCCCAAGTGTAGTCAGGTTTTGGGGTTCCGACTGACTGCCAAGATCGTGACTGAGGGCTTTCTCTGCTGTCCCCTTGTGGCCCTATGGTGCCACTGCAAGTAATTGCCTTATCTGATCCCCTCCGGACCATTCATACACTGCCCCCTTTTTCTCTGAATTCTGGAGTTTGCCACCCAAAAGAGACCAGTTCTCTACAAACTTTGCCAGATAAGATACGGGACATGGAGTTAAATTTGAATTTCATATAAATGATTAACAAGTTGTTAGTATGTCCCAAATGTCACATGGGACATAGTTATATTAAAAAAGTATTGGTTGGAAATCTAAAATTAAAATCTAAAGGAGGATCCTGCATTTTTATTTGGTAAATCTGGCAAGCCCCAATGGACAGTAAGTACTTGTTGTTTCCCGGCCCGCTAGGGCAGTCGGCAAGGCAAGAAAAAGAGCACATAGGAATGGAGGCTTGTCGGGGACATTTGTGGCCTTCAGAGACACGTAGGGACCCAAAGGGGTGTCTGTGGGCCTTCCACCAACTAGCCTCCCCACCCATATTTTAGGAAGTAGGGAGCAGAACCCTGCACTTGGGTAAGAAGCTCCCTTGGGTCCATTTGTAACTTTGCCATTAACTTTAGTCAAAATAGGCCATAGAGCCAGAAGCTAATTGAAAGAGAGCAGGGAAAGGAAACAGACAGGAGAAAGCGGCTGACCTCCGCCCTTAAGTGTCCCTTGTGTAGAGGAAAGACAGTACTAATCACAACACACAGTGAAAGATGCAAAAATAAAGAGCCAGACTATATAGTGTGGAAAACTTCCTGGGAGGGTGTGTATGTGTGTTGGGGAATAGGGCTGGCTCTAGAATATTTATAGAGGAGGGGTTTGGGCAAATTGTTGGAAGGGCAGTGGTGGTGGTGAAGGGGGTGTGGAAAATTTGCTTTGCAGCTGTGTTTGTATATTCAGCATACTGTTTTTTACTTAGATTACATGTTCGCCTAAGGTTGGCCTAAAGGGTGGCCAATGGAGACAATAAGCAGGGGCAGTGAGGCCACACTACCTTCTGCTACTGCTACAAATTCATTCATTCTGCAGATGGTGGTGGTGTGTCTACCATATGCAGAGCACATCCCTAGGCATTGGGGTTACAGAACAGAAATGAACAGGGTGAGGCAGACGCTCTGGATTCCAGGTGGAAGTTAATATGGCACAAGCCTCGGGAGAATGGAGTGTTCGGGGGCGGGGGGTGGCAGTGGTGGGGCCAGAATAGCTGGGATAAGGAGTGAATGGGAGGAGGAAAGAGGGGAAAATAAGGTCACCGAGGCTAGAAAGGATCTCTGTATTCCTTCTCCGTGGGCACTTAAGGACCCATCAGACTTTTCTTTTCTTTTTACATTTATTTATTTTTGAGAGATGGGGCACAAGTAGGGGAGGGGCAGAGAGAGAAGGAGACACAGAATCCGAAGCAGGCTCCAGGCTCTGAGTTGTCGGCACAGAGCCCGACGCGGGGCTCGAACTCACAGACCGTGAGATCATGACCCGAGCCGAAGTCGGACGCTCAACCGACTGAGCCACCCAGGCGCCCCTCCCATCAGACTTTTCTAAACGGTGATGGCAATGCCATTTAGAGGGTGTACCTTGGCAGCATGGAGAAGGGCGGATTGGGGGTAAATAGGGCACGGGAAACTAGCTAGAATATTTTGCTAACGAGGGGCAGAATAGAGAATGAAGACATGAACGATGAGGGCCGGTAGGCACGAGGAGGTAGGGATTGAATGTTGAATTGACAAAGCCTGATGGCCATCCAGGTGGCATGGAAGCGGGGGCGGGGAAGCTGGGGCCAACACTCTAGGGGATATGAGTCTTGTGCTCCTCCCTCCTCTCCCGATCACCCTCCCGTCCCGGCTCTTGGAGTTGATTTCCTGCCAGCACCAGTGTGTGATCTTCCATTCACATAGTTGGCCATCTATGGGTAAGTGGCGTTATTTCATTTAGATCCCATAGAAAGACCAAATGGCTCTGGGCCAAGACAGAAATTGAACAAAGGGGGCCCCATGGGTCTTAGTCGGGCTAAGTTTTTATAGTAATACAGGTTTTTAGTTCATTGTAGGAATAAAACTCAAAAGGGTTTGGTGAATCAGAGAAGATGATTTGTGTGTGTGTGTGTGTGTGTGTGTGTGTGCCTAAAACAAATGGGAAGCAGACAGGAAGTAGAAAGAAACTATACTCTGCTTAGGGGTCAGAACAAAAAGGATCCACTGTTGCTCTCTGATTGAGCTCTGAGGATGCTGTTGTTGGAAAGGAAGTGCCAGGATCAACGGGCTTTGCTGAGAAGGTCTGGAAAGGCGAGCATCATGCCGCTGGGGAAATCTAGCCTCTACATGTTGACTTTCTTCACAAATATGAGGGAGGAATTCCTTGTACCCTTAGTCCATGAAAACAAGGCTTATCTCGGGGGTAATCACGGGGCACTTAATGAAGCTAAACAGGGTTGCCCCAGAGGTCAGTAGGTCAGGAGGTGAATGAGTACTTTAACTCCTCCCCTCCATACCCGATATGCACAGATAACACACACACACATATTCTGGTCCCAGCACTCAGGGGATGGGAAACCAGTCACTGATGCTTCTCCCACACAAGCTGAAAGGGGGAACAGTTGGTTTGGGGTAGCTAACCGCTCAAGAAAAAATCCGGCAACCCTCGGGACGCTGCTGACCTCAATTCCCTGGATCAAGTTCAGGGTCATGAGGTGCACGTGTCTGTATATGAAGGAGCCAAGCCATCAGCCCTCACTGCACCACTGGGCACGCTCACCATTGCCACCTTTCTGATCCCATTCCCTTCTAGGATCTGGGAGTCTCCTCTCCTTCTAGCTGCCAAGGAGAACAATGTCCAGGCTCTCAACAAGCTACTCAAGTATGAGGCCTGTGAGGTGCACCAGAGAGGTAAGGGGCAGAGCCCTCAGCACCCGTCAGAGCTACACATGTGGCTCCCAGTGTAGCCCAGGACCTTCTGTGGTGGACCCCTAAATGCCTATGGTCACCATGCCCCTGCCCCATGGAAGCCATATGACTCTTCTTTCTGTCAACACCAGGAGCCATGGGGGAGACAGCACTGCACATAGCGGCCCTCTATGACAACCTGGAGGCCGCCGTGGTGCTGATGGAGGCTGCCCCGGAGCTGGTCTTTGAGCCCATGACATCGGAGCTGTATGAGGGTGAGGGTGCTGGGTGTTTTAAGCCAGTCTCTGCAGTGGATTAACTCGGGGCGACCAAAGAGGGCTTCGTTCCTCCCCCCATCTCCCTTTGTTCTTGTCATCCTCACCACGCACCGTTAGAACACCAACCCCCCAAAATGCAAGGGGAGAAGAGGCAGCAGCTGGTTTCCCTGGGAACCCTGCCAGACCAGGGGCTCCATCACACCCCCCTGCCACCTCAGGCTGCGGGAGTGAGGAGGACTGGGTGTAGATATGGGAGGGACCCTTGCAGGATCCTGGGGACAGACCCCATGACTGAGGCTCTCTCTGAGCCAGGTCAGACCGCCCTGCACATAGCCATCGTGAACCAGAACGTGAACTTGGTGAGAGCCCTGCTTGCCCGCGGGGCCAGCGTGTCTGCGAGAGCCACAGGCACGGCGTTCCGCCGCAGCCCCCGCAACCTCATCTACTTTGGTGAGAGCGGGGCCGGGGCTGGGAGGAAGGGACATGGGGAGGTGGGCAAGAGCAAAGGGAGGGCGGGCCGAGGAGGGCTCCTGCCCCCGGAAAAGCCGGAAGCGGCCGGGCCTTCCAGGGTTTCAGGCCAGAGCCAAGCCTCCCCCGACACGTGCTCCATCCCTGCCTCTGCTTCTGCTGGCGAGCGTCCCCGAGCCCAGAGCTGCCACGCGAGGGCAAGGAGGCAGTCACTTGGGGACGCTGCCCATCCCCCAGCCCATCGGACCCTCATGGCAGCCAGCCTTCTGTGTCCACAGGGGAGCACCCCTTGTCCTTTGCTGCCTGCGTGGGCAGCGAGGAGATGGTGAGGCTGCTCATTGAGCATGGAGCTGACATCCGGGCCCAGGACTCCCTGGGTAAGAGCTGGGGGCCGGGAGGGCAGGGGCCACCCCAGGTCGGGCAGGGCATCAGCGGGGACTTCAGCGCAACGGCCACGTGACGCCCGCGTCCTCCCCCAGGAAACACCGTGTTGCACATCCTCGTCCTGCAGCCCAACAAGACCTTTGCCTGCCAGATGTACAACCTGCTGCTGTCCTATGATGGGCGCAGGGACCACCTGCAGTCCCTGGACCTCGTGCCCAATCACCAGGGTCTCACCCCCTTCAAGCTGGCCGGAGTGGAGGGCAACACCGTGGTGAGGGACACTCCCCTGGCCCCATGGCGGCCTTTCAAAGACCCTTGGTGCCCAACTGCCCGGAGGGTGGGGCCCCTTCCTCCATACTCCGTCACTAAATGCTCAGCCTCAGGGACCCCTGGGCGGGAGGCTTTGAGAATGTCGCTTTAGGACATCTGCCCTGGGAGCCCGGCGTTCTGTTCCCTTTGCCCGTCCTCCTCTTTCAGATCCTTATAGGGTGTGTGGGAAAGAAAGACAACCAGAAAAAAGGAGGCTCACGCAACTAACTGTCCATCAGTCGCAAGGAGCGGGCCGCAGCCCTCTTCAGCGGTGGAGACCCCCCGGCCCTGCTTCTCACACTGACCCTCCGACTCACCACCGTGTCTTCTCAGATGTTCCAGCACCTGATGCAGAAGCGGAAGCACATCCAGTGGACCTACGGGCCGCTGACCTCCACCCTCTACGACCTCACCGAGATCGACTCTTCAGGGGATGAGCAGTCTCTCCTGGAACTTATTGTTACCACCAAGAAGCGGGAGGTGCGGGTCGTAGGGTCAGAAAGCAGCTGGCGAGGGAAGTCAGGGTCTCCGAGGTGCCCGCTCTATTTTCTTTCTGCCGCAGGCTCGCCAGATCCTGGACCAGACCCCGGTGAAAGAGCTGGTGAGCCTCAAGTGGAAGAAATATGGGCGGCCATACTTCTGTGTGCTGGGCACCATATACCTGCTGTACATCATCTGTTTCACCGTGTGCTGCGTCTACCGCCCCCTCAAGCCCAGGACCAATAACCACACCGGTCCCCGGGACAACACGCTCCTACAGCAGAAGCTACTTCAGGTGATGCCCTAGGGGCGGCTGAGCTCAGGGCAGGATTCAGCTCCCTGGCCTTCCTCAGCCCCGCATCGCTTACCTGCTCTCCAGCCCCCATTTCTCCCCTCACCCAGCTCTCAATTACGTAGGCACAAACTCAAAGTACAGGCACACAGAAACATACATATGCTCAAAGAGCAGTTTGAGAGAGCCCAGCCTACCAGGTTAAAAACAATCCTACAGGGCTGGTGACTTTATACAGGAGACACAGACTCGTGCCCAGGGACAGACAGGCAGGATGCATGGGGTCCCTGAGTGTTCTGACCCTGTTTCCCCTTCAGGAGGCCTATGTGAGCCCCCAGGATGACCTCCGCCTGGTGGGGGAGCTGGTGACCGTCATCGGAGCTGTGCTCATTCTGCTTGCAGAGGTGAGGATGGTCAGGATCTAGGGTGAGGCTGTTGGCCCCAGGGATCCAGCCCGAGCCCCAGTCTACAAGTGCCTTTGTGTCTTCCTGGCCTCTCTCCAGATTCCAGACATCTTCAGGGTGGGGGTCACTCGCTTCTTTGGACAGACCATCCTCGGGGGGCCATTCCACGTCCTCATGTGAGTCTCCTTGCTCTCCGCCAATGCCCCCACTCACTCCCTGGATTCCCGACCCCTGGACAATCACGGGAGAAAATTAACTCCAGAGATCCTTCTCCAATGATTGTGTGCCCTTGTGTACTGAACTTGGGGAGGCCAAATGTGAGTGTGTGGGTGCAGTCCCCAGGACAATCCTGGTCTCTTCTCATTCCCCCTCTGCTCCCCACCCCCAGCATCACCTATGCCTGCATGGTGCTGGTGACCATGGTGATGCGGCTCACGAACGCCAATGGGGAGGTGGTGCCCATGTCCTTCGCCCTGGTGCTGGGCTGGTGCAATGTCATGTACTTCGCCCGAGGATTCCAGATGTTGGGCCCTTTCACCATCATGATCCAGAAGGTCCGTGCCCCCACCCCCCCCACCACCCCCACCCCCACCCCAAGCTTTCTAGAGAAAGGTCCTGGAGTTGGGGCTGCAGCAAACATTTTTCTGAAAGACCAGATAATAGATGGAAGATTTTGCAGCCACATGTGGGTCTCTATTGCATTTTCGTTCCTTTTCCTCCTCCTCCTCCTCCTTCTTTTTGTTTTCTCAATCCTTGAAAAATGTGAAAAGCATTCTTAGTTCAAGGGCCATACCCAAAGAGTCCGAGGAGATTTGCCATGCAGCCACAGCTTGCTAACCCCTGGAGGGCAGAACTGTGGGACTTCTCGGGGCGAGTCCAGCGAGAGGCCGCAAGGGGCAGTTGCTCAGGGGACCCATGTGGAGGTATTTTCCTTCCTCTCCTCCCTTTAGATGATTTTTGGCGACCTGATGAGATTCTGCTGGCTGATGGCTGTGGTCATCCTGGGCTTTGCCTCAGGTAAATCATCTGGCCGGGAAGGGGCCGTGGGAAGGGGAGGCTGGAGGAGGCTGGAGAGCCCAGAATGCCTGCGGATAAACGTGGGGGAAGCTGGGAGGGAAGACAGGGATAGGAGGCTGTCAGGTCTGAGGACGGAACATGCCTGGAGGTGAGACAAAACTGGGAGTGCTTCCAGACGTGCCTCTTGGGATCAGGATAAGCCATACTGAAAATAAGGGAATATAAGAACCCAAAGCATGGAGCACGGAAGGCTGGATGGGGACACTGGATGGAGAAGAGGGAAACAGGGCTGGAATGGGCAGCAAAGAGCTGGCCGTGGTCCAGTCTGGTATGTGGTTGCCATGGTAACTCTCACCCCCTTGGGTGGAGCAGCCTTCTATATCATCTTCCAGACAGAGGACCCCGACGAGCTGGGCCATTTCTACGACTACCCCATGGCGCTGTTCAGCACCTTCGAGCTGTTCCTCACCGTCATCGACGGGCCTGCCAACTATGACGTGGATTTGCCCTTCATGTACAGCATCACCTACGCTGCCTTCGCCATCATCGCCACGCTGCTCATGCTCAACCTCCTTATCGCCATGATGGGTGACACTCACTGGAGGGTGGCCCACGAGCGGGATGAGCTCTGGAGGGCGCAGGTGAGCCCCCTGGTGGCCGGGAGGGCTAGTGCAGGCCATTCTCCCCCCACGCCCCCCCCCCCCCCACCAGCCAAGGAGAGAGCTGAACTCAGACAGAAGCAGGATATTTTGACCCCACGTAGGTTTAGACGGTTTTACTGCGCAGGACACAAAATAACGCAGAATATTCGCAATACAACGGACTAATACCTGAACAGCTGAAAAGAATTCATCATTTTCCCAAAAAGTAAAACCTCAGGCTTTTCTAGAAGAATCAACAAGAAATACAACTAATGGTGGCTGAAAGTGCATTTAGGAAATCAGTCTGTAAAACCTGATGCAGAAAACTTGGACAGGTTAAAAAAAAAAATGCTACAAAAACTTCCCAGAGGAGCGGAAGTTATCTTCGGTCAGATCATCACGATGGAGACAGAAGACCATTAAATGAGTCAAAGCACCGTTTAAAAATGTACTTAGAAAATAATTTCTCTCCACAAAAATAAAAATGCAACCCCCCCCAAACTGAATGGCACTTTGCTGTGCTGTGTAGAAAACAGAGTTAAAAGGCCCTAGGTTGGCTAAATGGGGTTTGCTCAGGAAAATAGGTTTCCATGCACATGTCCTGATATTCGATTTCTCAGTAGGGTGGTAGCATTTATAAGTGGCCTTTATGTCTGTAGGGTCAAAATATCCTGTGGCCCTGAGGATCTCTTCCTGTCTGCTTTGCCCTCCTTCCTGTCTCCTTGGGGCGGGGTCCCTCAACCTCCTGCAGGATCTGCGTAGATGTCGGGTCCCGGGGTAAAGAGCTGTGGGCTCATGTCCCATGGACTCTGTCCCACAGAAGAGGGTCAGCCAAGCTGACACCCCGCACCCCCCAGCTTGGGGGTGTTGTCCCCTCTTGGAGCCCATGAGCTCCTGCGTTGCCTAGCTACTGCTACACTGTCCTTCCTCCGCCCGACGCCCTCTCCTCTTCCCGCCCTCCTCAGTCGATTTCTCGGTCAGCACCCCACCTCTGATGGCCCCTTCGGCCCCCCCACGCAGGTGGTGGCCACCACGGTGATGCTGGAGCGGAAGCTGCCTCGCTGCCTCTGGCCTCGCTCGGGGATCTGCGGGCGAGAGTATGGGCTGGGGGACCGCTGGTTCCTGCGGTGAGTTCCTGCCGGGTTGGACGGCCTCCTGCTCCCGGGGCCCTGCGCCCGTTGACCCGCGTTGCCCGGAGGTCCCCTAAGGGATCCCTGCTGTTAAGGGAGGGGCCCCGCTAGATGCTCGGGCCCCCCCCGAAAGCCGCCGCTGAGATGCCGGCAGCCCCGTGTGCGGACTAGCCGCAGTGGTGGGAAAAGGCCGGTCACGGTGGGATGGGGTCAGCGGAGGACACGACGCGGGCGCGGGTCCGGGCCAGCCCGTCCGTCCTCGGCTGCCTCTCATGGCCTTGCGCTCCACAGGGTGGAAGACAGACAGGATCTCAACCGGCAGCGGATGCGGCGCTACGCACATGCCTTCCACATCCCGGCCTCCGAGGACTCGGACAAAGCCTCGGAGAAACTGCGGCTGGACCACCCCTCGGGCCCCCACCTGTGTCCGTCCACCCCCTCGGTGTCCCGAAGTACCTCCCGCAGCAGCGCCAACTGGGAGAGGCTTCGGCAAGGCACCCTGAGGAGGGAACTGAGGGGGTTGGTCAACAGGGGTCTGGAAGACGGGGAAGGCTGGGAGTATCAGATCTGAGCCCACTCTGCCGTCTGGCCCCAGCAGCTGCTCTCATTTTCCCGGGGGGGGGGGGGCATCAACACGCAAAACCCAAACACCTCTCCCCGGTGGGGGAGGAAGGCAGAAGGCACCCCCCCCCCCCCCCGCCCCCTTGAGGAATGCAGCTGGGGAATCGCTGCCCCAGGTCCCCACTACTCGTTCGGCTCAGGGGGCGAATAGAAAGCAAGGGGGGAGGTGGCCCTCGCCTCACCCCGAGCACAGGGCTGGTGCCAGTGAGGACGAGGCTGCGGGCTCTTCGGCCTTACTGAAGTACTCTGCACTGTCAGAGCAAAGCACTTTAAGGACAGGCTTGCCGCCTCTGTCCCAGGGTCATGGTGGGAAGGGGACAGCCCTTCCCAGGGTGCTCCAGACAGCTGGGTGGGGGGAGGCACGTGGAGAGCAGGAGTGAGGGGGACAGGAATGCTTTGGGGGTGGGGTAAAGCTGCTCGAGTCTTGCCACCTTCTACCTTCCAATAAAGCCGTTCCCTGCTCTGCTTCCTTGCGCATTCGGCTCTGCTGTGTCCCCTTCCGGCAATGGCCCTGCGCTCCTTCTCCGAGGCCTTCCCAGCCCTTCCTCGCAGACTCAGCTCTCACCACACTTCCAACTTGCAAAGTTTCTTCTTTCCCTTTAATGCGGGGGAGGGCGGAGGAGGCCAGAGGAGGACTGGGGAGCGAAGCGTCCAGGGGGGTGGGTGTAGTGAGGCAGGCGCCTCTCGAGGAGGAGGCCAGGACGGAGACTGGCTCTGGTCTCGCATATCGCTCCTGGGACCTAGGCCGGGGCTGTCCGGGGCATCGCCCACGCACAGCTGGAGCCCAGGCCTCAGACCTCCACTGAGCCCGGCTGTGTCAGGTGCCGCTGAAGGAGTTGGATGTTGTGCAGCAGTTTCTTCTGGTGGCCAGCCAGGGTGATGCCCAGGGCAGGCAGGTCTCTGGTGGGGGAGGAGTGGATCAAGTCTGGGCCCGCTTCTCTAAGATCCCAGGCATGACCCCTGGCCTGGGCCCAGAGGAATCCCCACCCCACCTCTCTCCCTGCTTACTCCAGGCCGAGCTGGACCACATCACTGAAGGTGCAGAGGCCAAACTTGGAGAAGTTTTCTTGGTAGCACTCCAGTCCAATGGCCAAAAGCCAGGCCTGGGGTGAGTCCAGAGAAGGAAAGTCCAGGGCCACAGGGTTCAGAAGGGCCTGGGAAGGTCTAAGTGAGGGGAGGTGGGTGTCAAAGTCTCCCCTTCATCTTAGCCCCCTCGCCTCAGTTTGTTTTCAGTTTGTATCTACCCTCCCTGGTTGTCCCAGGCTCCAGCCCCAATCTGCAGACCTGTCCCCAGGGCCACCGTCAGCCTGTAGAGTGTCTGGCTTTCGGATCATCTTGTCAAACGCAGCCACCAGCTGGTCAAAATGGGGCCGCTGGGTACGGTCCTTCTGCCAAGTGTCTAGCATGAGCAGATGTAGTCCAGGAGGACAGCCTGGAGGTGGGGGAAGCCGGAACTCCTGTTCTATTGCATTTAGCACCTGGGGGTTGGAGGAAGACCGTGGTGATGAGAAGCTACTGCTAGTGGAAAGGAGTATCTTGTTGGTTAGGTCAGTGGGTGGGCTGGGATCAGGCGGAGCATGAAGCTGGAGCAGGGAAGGGACTTAACGATACGGAAGCCAAGAGAACTTCCGGTGTGAGCAGATTAGAGACTAGAGGCTAAGAACCTATGAGTCTGTGAGGCTGGTGGATTGGAAGGATGGGGGCGGGGGATCAGCAGTGTCTAGGTCAAGAGCTCACCTCCTGGTCACTCATATCCCAGTAGGGTCGCTCTCCATAACTCATCACTTCCCACATCACTATCCCAAAGCTCCAGACGTCACTGGACGTTGTATGTTTTCCGTGAGCGATGACCTCTGGGGCTGCCCACCGAAGCATACAACTTGGGCCCTGAGGGGTGCGGTTAGAAATAACAGCAGCAATAATGATCTCAGCGGCCGCATTTATTGAGCGACTGCTATGTGCTCACGTGTCTGCCCGGCGTTCTCTCCTGGATGGAGCCCTGGTGAGCCCCATCCCTTCAGACACTGTGATATGCCACGGGTGGTTCAACCCTGGGTCCCAGCTGGGCCTCCAGCGCCCTCTGGAAAAGGCTGAGCCCCCCCCGCCGGCAGTGCTCTCACCTGAGGACTGTGGCCAAGACGAGCCACTTTGCACACCAGGTGGCTATTCACCAGCACGCTGTGGGCAGAGAGGGCACGGTGCACGAAGGCGAAGCTGGACAGGTACTGCATGGCTGCGGCCACTCCTCGCTGCATGGCCACCAGCTGCAGGCTGCTGAACTGGCCCTCCCGCTGCTGAGGGGCAGGGGGGCAGAGCTCAGCCTCCAGCAGCGGGGTGGGAAGCCTTGACCTGCTGCACAGCCCAGCAGGTATCAGCATGAGAGGGAGCGGGGATTAAGGAATCAGAAAATGGCCTGGGAACGAAGGATGAAGACCAGCGGGGGTGGGGGAGCAAAGATATAGGGCTCTGTCTCCTGTCTCCGGGACAGCTGAGAAGTGTAAACCTCCCCGGACCCCAGGCTTCCCCAGCCGCGCCTCCCGGCCCCCAGGCTGGACTGACCCTGAGGAAGCTGTCCAGGGGACCCAGCTCCATGAGTTCCGTCAGCACCATGAGGGGCCGGCTCTTGGTGACCACGCCCTCCAGCCGCAGGATGTTGGGGTGCTGGAACTGGCCCAGGACTGCAGCCTGGCCCAGAAAGGTCATCTGGAGGCTCTCGGTGCCTCCAGCCCACAGGGCCTGGATGGCCACAGCCTGTTCCCGCCGTCCCCGGGGCTGCAGGCGGCCCCTGCGTACTTCACCAAAGGAGCCTGGGAGGACAGCGGCAGGTCGGGGAGTATGGAGGAAGGACTGCAGGCTCACGGTGTCCTGCCCCAGTTTGAAGGGATCCCGTCCCTCCCATCCCCTTCCTCTGCCCCTGCACACCTGCCCCAATGACCTCCTCGATCTTGATATACGCGGGATCCACCTCCCTGGTAAACTCCCGGATGGCCTGGCAGGGGTCCTCGTACGTGGAGGGGTCGATGTAATACTTCACCCCAAGTCCTGTGGGCAAATGGGGTGCGTCATGAGGGCGCGGTGCAAGGCCAGGCTGCCCGCACACCGGGGGGGGGGGGGCGTGCCCTCTTACCTACAAAGGCAGGGTCAAGGGCTTCCCCTCAGCCTGGGGGGAAGCTAGCCTTGCCTGCTGTGCTCAGCCCCCAGCTCTTGGTCTGGGAGCCCCCCCCACCCCCGCCGTCCTGGCCCGGCCCCTCCCCACCCCACACCTGGACTGCTGTACTGCTGCAGTTGCTCTGTGTAGCCCGTCCCACGCCGCTTCCTGAGGACAAACCAGAGTCCTGGAATGACTCCCTCCCGTTCTGTCCCCCTTTCAGCCCCCACGCTGGCCACCCTCCGGCCAGGGGTCTGTGATCCCTCCTTCCCACCTGGGCACGGACCCCCAGGGAAGGGGCCGGGTGGCGGGAGGTGGGCGCCAGTGGGGGTTTCTGCGGTGGGCTGTGGGGCTGCAGGACGTGGGGCTGTGCTGCGGGGTGAGCGGTGCCCGGACACGGCCGGAAGGGGCTCACCTCCGGAACACGACAGCCAGCACGGTGATGGCCGCCAGCAGGAGGAAGGCCAAGGCCCCCAGGACGGACCCAATTACCAAGGAGAGTCTCTCTGGCAGCTGGGTGGACAGCTCACCTGAGGAAGCAGCCACCCAAGATCACTCGTGGGTAAGGCCTTCCCTGCACGCACACCTACATACCCCCCGCCCCCCACCGTGCACCTGCTCAGACCCACCCACAGACCCAAAGGCCAGCTGCTCAGCCATGAGACTATCCTCAGCCTCCTGGCCCACACGATCTCTAGTCTGGAGGGTGCTGGGTGAGGGGTCAAGGCCTGGAGGGCCCCCTGGGCCTCTCCTCACCATTCCCTGGTGCTGCCCCCTCCCCATACAGGCTTCCTCTCACCTTGAGGCAGCGTCTGGAAATAGACCTTGCCCCCGTAGGGGCCGTGGCCTGCGGCAGTCCGCGCCCGCACCTGGAAGCCATAGATGTGGCCAGGGCTCAGCTGGGTCACGGTGGCTGTGTTGGTCTCGCTGGTCAGGGTGAAGGAGTGGGATTCATCTTCTGCCTGGGGGTGACAGCCGTTCACTCCCTGCTGCCCAGTCTGGTCCCTCAGCCCTGCTCCCACCCCCAGGCTTCCTGGCACCTCTCCCCCACCCCTGGCCCCACTGTGGGGCACCCCCTGTCCTCCCCACCTGGTCATAGTAGCGGAGCTGATAGTCCAGGATATTCCCGTTAGTCTGGTCTGGCTGTGGCCAGGACACCGTGATGCTGTTGGATGCCCGGCTCACCTGGTGCAATGCAGGGACTGCAGAGGGAACTGGGGTGTGGGGGGTTAGTAGGAGGGTCTCCAGGGCCGCCCCCCCCCCCCCCGGCAGCAGGAGTGGGGGAGGGGGCTGTAAGGAGGCCAGGCCAGGCGTCAGGCAGAGTAAAAGGCTCACCTGCGTGGCTGGTGCTGACATTGATGGCGGCAGCCTGGGGAGGGTCGGGGCTGAGCTCTGACACCCCGTTCACAGCCTGCACCTCCAGGATGTAGGGCACATGTGCCCGGAGCCCCCCAACTAACACTCGGCTCTCAGTCAGGCCCCTCTGGCGGGGGTCGAAGTGCACCTCATCCCTGCAGCGGCGACAGGCGCCCGGGGTGCCCGTGCCAGGCTCCTGGTGGCCTCCGCATTCCTTGCACACGACATTGAAGAGCAGGTCCCCGCGTCCCCCCAGCTCCTGAGGCAGGCGCCAGTGCAGCATGAGCACTGAGCCTTGCACCTCGAACCAAAGCTCCCGGGGAGCCGAAGGCGGGCCTGGGGAGGCCGGCGGGGGTGGGGGCAGCGAGCAGGGCCAGGGAAAGGAGTCATTGGGGTAGAGGTGGGGGAGGAGGGGTGGGCATGATGGAGGAAGTTAGGAAGCAGGGGACAGCAGGTGGCCCAGAGGGGAGGAGACCAAGAGCATGGGGTGGGGACCAGAAAGCGGCGGTGGGTGGGAGGAGGGGTAGGAGGTGGGCCAGTGCAGATGGAGTCAAGGTGAGAAGGAGGTGTGTAGCAGGGAGGGAGAAAATGAGGGAACAGGAGAAAAGTCACTGCAAATGCACACCAGCCCCATGTGTAGCCCTTGGGCTCCCCTTCTCTGCCGCCCCCAGTCCCATTTCCACCCCCTGGGCTGGTGGGAGACTCACCAGTGCAGGGGGCCTCTGGGGGGTCGGAACCGGCCCTGTAGAAGCCCTCAAGGCAGGGGCAAACAGGCGCCGCAGGGTCGGGGGCGTGGCTGCGGGCTGGGCAGGGCAAGCAGGGGGCGTTCCCAGCCATGGCCTTGTAGGAGCCCTCGGGGCAGGCTGAGGGGCAGAACCGGGTGAGGACTTCAGGCTCACTCCACTCACTGCCTCCGGAGCCCACATGCGTCACTCGGGCATCCTCCCAGCCTTCCACTCCCCAGGGAGGTCTCTCCTTTCCTCCTGAGACCTACCCCCCACCCCCTCTTCCCTCTCTCCCTCACTCAGGCAGATTACTTCCACCAGGTGACTGGGGTGGGAACTGCATTTCCTTGGATGGAAAAAGTGAGGTGCAGTGGGGGGCTATGGGCAGGACAAGCCCCTGATATAGGTGTCTGGCTCGACCGTGTAACCTCCCTCTGCAGAGGCCTTCCGCAGCCTCTACCCTGCAACAGAAGCATCCCCCTTGGCTGGTATCCACTGCCTTCTCCCACCTGCATCCTGGTCACCTGGCCCTGTGAGGATCACTTCCGAATTACATGGCATATAGGGACAAAGGACCCACCCCAAGATAACCCAGGAGTGTGATCTCCATCACTTCCCAGGCCTGCAGCCCCAGGAGGCTCAGCAATGTGGAAGTCTCCAGAAGGTTCTAGAAATTTGAGATGAGCCTATGACACCACATTTGTGTGCTTTAGAAAATAAGTCTGGAGAAAACAAGTGTCCTTTCCTAAAAATAGCTTATTCCTGAACTTTTGGAGGACAAAGTAAAGTTTGGGGTATTCAGCAGAGGCGCCCAAAGGTCGGGAGATGGGTGGGGAGATCTTGGGCAAGTGCACAGTGGCAGAATCTCACCTTGGCAGGCCTTGTCTCCGCGGGCGGGCTGGTGCCCTGGCTGGCAGCGGCAGCCCCCAACAGCTACCATCCACTTGCCCTCCCCATTGCAGTGCAGCCTGGGGGGGCTCCCCCCGGCCTGTCCCCCACCTCCATCCTCCTCTGGCTCTGCGTGAGCCACACAGGTGCCCACGGCGGCCACCAGGGAGGCGCCTCCGGCCCCACTGGCCTGCGTCTCAGGGAAGGAGGCGAAGGCGCGGAGAACGGAGGGGCAGGTGTAGGAGAAGAGCTTGACCGCCACTAAGGCCAGGCACGCCCCCGTGTCCTGGAAGGCCACGTAGAAGCCGCGCTGGGTGAGGGGGCCGAAGCTCCTCTCTTTGACATTCAGCTGCAGCCCGGCCCGCTGCCCAGCGCCGCGCGGGCCCACGGCCCAGGCGGAGGAGGCGGGGAAGCTCTCGTCTGCTGCAATCGTGTCCACCTTGGTCCAGCGTTTGAGGTGCCAGGAGGAAACGCTGTCGGGGCCATCGGGCTCCTCCGCCTGGCGGTAGTAAAGCGTGAAGGTCTCCCGGCAGGTGCCTCCGGCCACGCCCAGGCTGGCACACGCCCGCACGGAGAAGTGGAGTCTGATGTGTGCCCTCTGCGCTCCTCGTCGCTCCACAAAGTGTGTCTGCAGCCAGTTGTCCTGCCCGGTGCCCGGAGGGGCCCCTGCCACATGGCATGCCTCGAAGGTCCGAGTCAGGCGTCGCTGGTCGTCCAGAACGCTCACTTCATCCCACTGTAGGGAGGGCGGCCGGGGAGACACTGTTAGCTGCATGCAGAGCGGGGTAAGAACACGCAGAAGTCCTGTTCCTCTCGGGAGAATGAGTCTTACCCCATCAGTCTCTACCCAGGGCCTCCCTCCCAAGTTCCGCACTCTAGGAGCAGGGTGGGGGAGGTGCACTGGGGTCAGGAATGCCACTCACCCCGCCTGGTGGGTAGGTGAGCCAGCCAATCTCGGATGTCTCTCCAGTGGTGTCCAGAAGTACCTCTGCCCAGAGATAAGAAGGGACACTCAACGGCCAAGCCTCCGGCCGGTGCTGCTAACCCTCACCACATTCCCATGAGGAAAACAAGAATTCCCCTCCCTGGTCCTTCGGATCCACCAGCAGGGGCACAGCTGTCTGTCAGGAGCCTTTCTCGGAAACCTTCCCCATCCTTTGCCCCTTCTTGACGTCTTCACTCTTTTCTGCCTTTTCTGAATCTTTCCCATTTCCCACCCACGGTGGCAGGTAGGGAATTCTCCAGTCTCCCCTCCCTCTTACCTTCCAGAGCCAGAACTGAGGACGCCAGCCCCAGGACCCAGAGACTGCACACCATGCCCGCCACTCCGCTCCCTGACCGGGCGGCCCCCTCAGCAGCCATGGGGCATCTTCAGGGCTCCCACCATTGCCCTGGCCACCACCCTGCTCCCAGGCGGGGCTGCTGCTTTGTAAGACTGGGGGTCTGCTGCCGAACGTGTTTCCTAGGGAGACACATAGGACCAGAAGAGGCAGGTGGCAGGGAACTCCACTGCTACACAGATGGCCCAGACCCCAAAACCTGACTCTGTGTCTTGTCCGATAGCTCTCAAACCACCCCAGCACCAACCGAGGGGTAAGGGCCTGTAGGAAGCCGACTTTCTCCTGACTTGCGCTAAGTCTGCCATCTTAGAGGGCCATGTGATGGGTCATTCCCTCCCTACTTCCCACAGGTGACCCATCTCTGAGCATTTCTCACGGCCCTCCCTTAGAGCACAGGGTAATTCTGGGCCAGTCTTACCCTTTTCTTCTGGAAGGAGCTATTTCAGTTCTTTCTCTTCATTTCCTCTCCTCTCCTCCTCCTACGGCCACCCTGCGTTGGAAGTCAGAAGATTCTCCTCATTAAAACAAGCAGAGTAGAAAGCTGCTCCTTCCCTAAGGACACACGATTCCCCCTCGCCAGCACCTCCTGACCCACATAAGACCTGGACACTCTAGACATTGCAAAGAGGCAGTGAAGCAAGAGGGAACACAGGAAAGAGCTGTGGGGTATGATGGGAGGGAGGGTGGGGGAACAGACATGAGAAGAACATAGGCATAAAGATGCCGTCTGAGGAGTGGAGAAGGGGTTGAGCTCTGGGGGACTGGCATGCCTACATTTGTGAACAGAGGTCTCCTGTCCACAAGGGGTACACTTCTATGGCATGCGGAAAAATAAATGTATGCCACATATAGGAAAAAATGCTTCTAGCACGCTCACAATGAGAGGACAGAATGGGGAAACAACAGTGGCATGCCATCTTGTCCTAGGAGATGAAAAATGCCCTGGGTTGAAGGAAATGTGAGAAACAGGCTCTCTAGATTCACGGCGCTTGTAAGTTCAAACTGGTGTTTTCTCTTGGAAGGACACTTGGCAATGTCTAGCTAGCAGCTTCACTTCTGAGAGTTTGTCCTTCAGGTACTGTATCATTTTTTTTTTTCAACCTTTATTTATTTTTGAGAGAGAGAGAGACAGAGTACAAGCAGGGAAGGAACAGAGAGAGAGGGAGACACAGAATCCGAAGCAGGCTCCAGGCTGAGCTGTCAGCACAGAGCCCGATGTGGGGCTCAAACTTGCGAACCGTGAGATAGTGACCTGAGCTGAAGTGGGATGCTCAAGTGACTGAGCCACCCAGGCGCCCCAGTACTCTATGTTTGGATCTGGTTGCACAGAAG
Organism: Leopardus geoffroyi; assembly: GCF_018350155.1. NCBI lineage: Eukaryota > Metazoa > Chordata > Mammalia > Carnivora > Felidae > Leopardus > Leopardus geoffroyi. The sequence continues at coordinate 157,254,314 of NC_059331.1, read as the reverse complement.
TTCAAACACGGATATTTATTGCAGAATTGTTTGGAAGGGAAAAACCTGTAAAGTAACTGTTCATCAAGAGAAAGATGGTTAATAAATTATGGCACAACCTTAAAAAAGAATAAGGACAACAGTTTATGCACTGATTACAAAAATAATTTCTAAGGGTAAGTAGTCCATGCAGAATGGTATAAAGTGTGTTCCCAGTTGGGAACCTAAAAAGGCCATCCCTGTACAAGCACACCCCCATGGCTCACAAGCACATGACGAGGGGGCATGGCTGCCTCCAGGGTCACGATGAAGACCAGTGGGCTCAGACCTGCCTTTGCTCATTGGTCTAGAGATTAGTGGGGACCCATTTCTCTCCTTGTGACTGAGTCTCAAAAGTCTGCAAGTTGCATGGACCAGAGCGGTACATTCCATTTATTTCTGTGAAGAAGAAAATAAGAGGCAGGTTGTTCAAAGCCGTCAAACTGAGAGAGAAAAAAGAAAGCCATTGGAAACTGGAACCTATTTCCTCCAGGACAGTCGTGGCCAGGTGATCCACACCATCATTGAAAACTGCACATTTCATAATGAGGTCAAAATCAAACTACTGCACTATTTAACTTCGATAAATAAGAAAGTCATAATTTGATTCCTGCTAATCTAATTTCTCCCGGCAACGCTGGCTGTCTTGCAAGATGAAGCCTTCAGTGTCACCCCCATGTGGTTGTCATGAAAGGGCACAGCTTTTGCAGCTGTGTGGGCTGGTGCATAATGGGTATCTGCCCATCAGCCACTGAAATTTCCCTTTCATGCCACTAGAACCCTACTTGTGAGATAGAGTTTAACTTAGAGCATATAGCAAGTAAGAAGCATTTCCAAATCACCTGGTTGTACACCTTAAACTTACACGAGGGTATACGTCAATGGTCTCTCAATAAACCCAGAAAAAAAAGGAAGCATTGCCATACGGCAAATGATTCCTGAGAAACAGAGGTTCTTTGCAAATACTGTCCTCAATGCTGCTAGAATTATTCACAGACTAAATGTTTCAAAGAACAGGGAGACCGTGAAGTAAAAAAGCAGGGCCCCACCACCAATGGCTGCTCAGTAAATATCCTGAAGGAACTCATGTTGTGGCTGCATCCCCCAAACTCTCTGTGGCTTAATTTGGAGACATGCTTGTCACACCAAGGCAGACCAGACTCTGTCCAGCGCTATAGGGTCTTTAGGAATGCTGTTATCAAGAACTGAAAATGCCAGCAAAATGTCTTTAAACAAGGAAAGCTATTATATCATTTGCCCAGCAGATATTCTCCAAAATAGCCTCTTTCAGGCAGAAGATGGATAGATTCTGGAATATGTAACAAAGAAAAAACTGTAAGCACTGTGTCTTCTTCAACTTATAACTAGACAAATAATCATGGAGAAGGAATAATAAACACTTTGGATGCATCTCAATGAATTTTTGGGGGGGGGTGGGGGAGACAACAAGAGGGAAGAGATATACTGCAGATCATATCAGCTGCGCAATATGGAACATTCTAGAAGATGAGGGATGGCAAAGTATTTGCTTTGATGACCCACAATACAAGCAACACAGTCGCTTGTGGCTACAATAGGGCGTGTATGCACAGCCTCAGCGTGCATCTTAATGACAACATGAAGCTGGCCTGTCTCCAGAGGATCCAGAAAAGAGCAAAAGCAAAAGCAATTAGAGAACACGTTAAAGCCACTCAGCTTCTGTCCTCAAGAGGCATCAGGAAGAAAAGAATTAAATGGAGACATTGCGTGTGGATTGCCACTTTCCAAATTTTGTACAGATTTTTGCCAAGAACAAAGATATTCATTAAAAAATGGTTGAGGATCTTCAAGTACCCAGAAGTGTCCCTTGCTGTCCGAAGGGACCTCTTTTCGATGTGGATCCAGAAGACTGAAAGTTATAAATGAGTTCCTTCAGAAAACAAAAACTGGTTGAGTGAGACTAGGAGGTTAGGTCAATTCTCGCTTATCAAAAAAAAAAAGACAGATAAATTCAAGTCTTTTCCTTTTTAATACATAAAAAGAACTTGGGTGTATCTCTATGGCAAGAATAAAAATTAGGAAAGAGGAAACTTTAAGATATGGAAGAAACTGCTGTCAGCTAATTCCTACCACCGCAGATTCTTTTGAAATAAGTTTCAAAGGCAGAAATGTAAGTGACAAGAACACGCGCTCCATCCACCTGCCTGGAATACTAAACAAGCAGGACTTAGAACTTGATTTTCAAAGGTGCCTTCAGTGGCTGAGGACTAGGACATCTTCCTGCATTTAGTCTAGGAGTGTGTCCTAGAAGCAGTCAAGGGCATCCCTCTTGCAACACAGGCTGGGGGGCGGGGGGGGATGGGGGTGGTGTGAGGGTGGGCCTGCTTTGGATTCCTCTAACTTCTTGAGCTCGTGAAGGGAACCGGTCCATGTTGAGAAATCCTTTAAGCCATGAAAGAGCAGAAAACTTCTCCCAATCAGGGAAACATTCACATTTCAGATGTGTGTATGGTTTGAAAAACAGAACACCAGAAGCAGCAGAAATGTGGATGGAAAATGGTAGCTCAGAAAAGAAGACTGATTAGACAAAATTTCATATGACAAAAATTGCATTCTATGACTTCACATTTTTTTTCTCAGCTTCTTTTCTACATATATCACTTTACATCTTTTCGCTATAGTAGACACACTGCATCCACAAGCCTGCTACATTTCTTTGGTTTATAAAAATATGACAGTTCGTAGGCATCAGAATTGTGTTTTGTTTCCAGAAACTGGCAAAGATGAAAGATGTGTAGACTCTTAGCTTATAAATCATAGCTTCTGAGTTCTGTTATCTTTAAAAATGAGAGACTTAAAAATACATTAAATGAGTACATCTGTAAGAATTTAAAAAATTAACTGTCCTCGAATTGAAATGTTAAATACGGTAATTTTATGAACAAACTGAGGTGGCTTAATATAGTTTATGCACCTCAATCCACAAAATGAGTCTTAAAAACATTAAGTGATATAAACCTTATGAATAAGCTTGAAGGAAGGTATGGCAGAAAATACACTGAGCCGTTAAGACTGGTTCCTGTAGGAGGGAGAAATGAAGGATGGTAGGTGGGGGGTTATTAACTTTGTCTTACGTATATTCCAATGGGTTTCCTTGTTACAACGAGCGTATCTCATTTTTACAATTAAAACAAAATCTCATCATGACCATCGAAACAAAAAAAAAAAAAAAAGGAAAAGATTTTCAAAACCCAGACTAACCTAGCGTATGTTTACATGTTATCCTCCCCCCACCCCCTTTTTCTCTCTGGGTTTCAAAATAATCTAGAGATTTTCATCTATAAGAAGAAAGCAGAGAGAAAGAGGCAGTAGGAGTTGGGAATAAATGAGCAAAATAACTTTATCCCTGGATTTTCTTTAAGCTTCTCTCCGAAGAAGTTCAAACTGCCCCACTGACAGTACCATGCTTCTCTTACTCGGTCCTAGGCAAAGGACTGTAGCTTTCAAGGGGGGACCAAGGCGGCTGGACACTCAGAGCACAAGCCAAGGGCATCGTCACTAAGTGAGCCCAGACGGGAGCATTCGGAGAGGCAAAGCAGGCTGCGGGGCCCAGCAGGGCAAGGGAGGTCCCAAGGGCAAAGGGGCCAATGGTTAATGTGTGGTGTGACAGGTCCTCACACCTGTTAGCCACAGGGTCAGCGTGGGAGGGGTCAGAAGCACAGTCCCTGTCCTCGTCCTGTTCTGCAGCTGTTAAACGCCCAGGAAATTCCAGGATAATCCTTGCTCAGCTTAACGCTGCTGCCTCTACCCTTTAATCTCCACCTTGGACATGGTCTCAGTCGCTGTCTCTTGGAGCTCTGGCTGCCGGCCTTGGAAAGGATCCCCTCAGTCCTTACAGCGGCATCCAGAGCACATAGTGAGGACATGGCTGTCCTCTGGCGCTTCTGGCCCCTGCCGCCCTGGTGGGAGAAGCCAATTTGTGGATTACCTAGCAGAGGAGAGTCCTGTGTCCCTTGAGGCCTCCAGGCTCCAAGAATGTCCCCCAGAGCACGCAGATGCAGACGAATGTGCCTCCCACTCCCAGGCTGTGGAGCTGGGGGAGGCTTTTAAGATGCAGGCAGTGTCTGGGAGTGGCAGACAGCCACTTAGACTGAGCCACTCTGGCTGTGCACGGACCACGGACACACGCATGGCTTTGGAAAAGGGCGGAAGGGAGGATGTTGGTGCTGTCAGTACGTGTCCGCGGGAGAGGAGTACATGGAAGAGTGTAGAAGTCCCCAAGAGCCAGGACCAGTGCCCGTGGGAGCAAGTGTGAGAGCGTGTGAGGCAATGTGTGTGAGGCGAGATGGGTGCAGGGCAGCACGCGTGCTGGGAGGAGTGCGTGTGCGTGTGTGTGCGTGTGTGTGTGAGCATGCACATCAGAGCAGATCCAGAGTGCTCCTCATACTGATGCCCACGAGCCCTTCTCCTCACCCTGGGTCTGTCCCCACTCTACCCCCAGGGGGCCTGTCGACTGCCCTCTACCCCAGGAGTCGCTGCTGCCGAAACATCTGGGCTGGGAGAGTGCGAGCTGAACAGGAAAGAAGAGAAAGGGAAACCAAGGCTGCCTCAACTCCCCAACCCCGCCAACCTGCCTCCACCTAGTGGGAGGGAGTGCGGCGGGGACATGGGACCTGGGGCCTAGCTCAGGAGAAGGTGAGGAGCTGGAAAAGCGGCCGGCAGAGAAGAGGAATGTTCCAGCCCTTCACATGCTCAGACCGCTGGTGCCTGTTGCTCCTAGGCACTCTGGTGACATAATCGTCACTGCCAGCCATCTTCTTGAGCCCTGAATGAACCAACAGACTCCCAAGGAGTCCCCTCTCTAGGCCACTAGGTAGGTACACAGAAGCCCCCACCCTCGCCTTCCTGCAAGGAAAAAGGGCCACTGCTCTGAAAGAACCAAGCAGCCCCTCAGAACAGCACCCTCAACAAACGACAAGTCCCAATCAGGCAATGCCCATTACCTGGACATCTCCCCGCACTGCCAACAGTTCCACAGCACCTTCCCACCCAGCCAGCATCTCCCCTTCTGGAACCTGAGTCAAGTTCTCCTGGCGGGTGGAGGGCCTGGCCCCGGTTTAACTTATTGGGAACAGGCCCAGCCGCTTCTCTCCACCGGCACCGCCAGGGACATTACAACATCAGCTATGCTGGGCCCAGGCCAGCTCCCCCAGGGATGGGAGGAGCGAGGGTGCCAGACAGCCAAGATTGGAGGGTGGGGGTGGGGGGCAGGTAGGGCCAAGCACCCAGATGCAAAGCGAGGGGGTGGAGCTGGGGCAGAAGCAAGCAGCAGACTTTGGTTGCAACTTGGGGGTTACGGCCGGGGAGCACGAACGGAGCCTTCTCTCCGCTCCACGGCTTAGGGGTGGGAATGGGGGTGGGGGAGCCGGGGGCAGGCGTGGGATCAACGTCCTCGCCCCTCCCAGCTCCGTGGGGATTGGAGAGATGCCACGGGAGTCAGAAGGGTGGGCGATCCTCTTCGGAACGCTGGGGGCCCGGCTTGGCGAGGACCCCTACGTCAGGACCCCCAACCCAGAGCCAGAGCAGCGCCTCGGGAGACACAGTGGGGGATCGCAGCAGCGAGGGTGACAGTGGTGTCAGTGATGGCTGGTCAGAGGTCGGGCAGCCAGCGTGGACAGTTTCGCACCCCTCACGAACCCACCTTCGCCTTGGGGAAGGACACTCAGCACTCCCCCAGGGGGCCCCCCAGGATCTGCAGAGGCCCGGTCTGGAGGGCCCCTCTACTTTTGCAAACCTGGACGCCTCTGTCCCCAGGCACACCGCCCCCCCCCCACCCCCTCAACGCCGCCTGGCACCCCGGGGCTCACCTTCCGCCGGCCGCAGGCTCCGCAGGTCTGCGCCCCCCACCCTCCGAGGCCCCGCGGTGGAGCCGCGGCGCCCGCGTCTCCGCTCGGGTGCGGGGACCCCGCTGCCCGCGGCCCGGGTCCGCTCGCCGCCGCGCGTCTCCGGGGTTCCGGGGCGGCCGGGGGGCGGTGGCCGGCGGCGGGGGCTGCTCTGGAGGCGGGGCGCCCGGGGATCGCGCGGGGCCCGCGTCGCGCTGGCCGTCGCCGCGCTCGGTCGCGGGTCCCGCCGCCCGCTGCTCGGCTCTGGAGCGGCGGCAGGGGCGAGAGCAGCCCGGCCCGCCCCCTCCGCGTCCCTCGCAGCCCGGCCCGCCCCTCTCCGGCCCCTGCGGCCGCCCTCCTTCTCCCCTCTTCCGGGGAGCCGAGCCCGCCCTCCCGGCCTGGGCGGCGATGCGCGGGGGAGAGCGGGGTGGAGGCGCGGGGCTCGCCCTGGGCCCGCCTGAGCGCCGGGCGGGGGCGCCTCCTCCTCCCGGCCGCGCGCGGCGGGGGGACCGGGGCGCCGGGGGAGGCGCGCGCGAGGGGCCCGGAGGGCGCGGGCGGCGGGCCGAGGTGTTTAGACCCCCGGGCCGGGCGCGGGCTCGGGTCCCCGGGAGCGAAGCGCACGGGCGGCCGGCCGACGCCCGGGGCACCGCGGGGCACGGCGGGGCAGGGCAGGGCAGCGCTGCAGCCGGCCCGAACGCCCGCGCCCTCTCCCCACCCCTGCTTTTCAGCTTCAACTCTAGGAACTAAACCCGCTGTTTTAGTTCCTACTCAGGTTTAAACTAAGGTGGGCGTGAGCTGCGAAGAAGAGAAAGAAGGAAAAGAAGGGGGTGGAGGGAAAGACAAACTGAGAAATCTCGGAGGGTACGGGGGTGGGGTGGGGATGGGTAGGCAGCAGTGGAGCGGTGGCGGGGGGGGGGGTGCGCATCTGGGTTATGAAAGTGTCTGTGATCTAGCCTTAAACTCTTCCGCCTCTTCGTGACCCTGGATCTTGGTCAACGTTGGGGCTGCTGACTCCACCCTCCCCAAAGGGCTGGGAAGCCTGGGTCTGAAAGGGGAAGTCCAGATGTAGGTGCCTGGCTTTGCATTGCCCGGGCAAGTCGTGCACCCCTGGGTGGCTCCACCTCTGCCCGCTCCCCAGGGAGAACCTACCCACAGGGATCTGAGGCGTTGGGAGGTGCCTGGAAGGTTGGAGGGACCGAGGGGGCGCCGCGAGGAAAAATGTTTCCGCCCACCCCGAGCCTCTTCCTCCGACCGGGGACAGGATTTGGGGGGTCTATTGTTCCGGTCCTACAGCGCTGAGCCGGGGCTTTCCCACGAAGTGCTGCTACCACCTGCTGGTTCTTTCAAGGAACACAGGCGACTGGTGGAAGTCCCTCTGGCCTTTCCCCCCTCCTCCCCGTATCACCGGGTGGCATCTCAGTTCTCCCACTTACTTACTTCGTTTATGCAAGACGAGGGAAAGCGCTAGCTAGCTGCAAAAGGGCTGATCACAAAAGTGGTACTTAAGGAGCATTCAGAAACCGAGGAAAATTGTGAAAGAGATCTGTGAGCCAACAAGCACAATAAAGGAAACAATGCAACTCATTAGAAGGCACCTGGGAGAAACAAACCGGCTTTAATGAATTGGCTGAATGAGTGATGGAAACTGAAAGGCGACTGAACTAGTCCCCACTTGGCAAGGGGGTTGTTCCCTCTCGATATCTGCAGTCAATTAATAAGCCTAATGATGTTGAATGATTCTGCATTTGGGCAGCTTCGATAAGTCCGCTTGCACCGGTGAGCCTCACCAGATCTTGTTTCTCCCCCTTGCTCTGAAATTCAGTTGGTAGAGAGCTGCTTTCATTTCCTTTCCAAACCAGGCATCTCCGAGGCCTGGAAACACTTTTGTGAAGAAACCTGAATTTACATTGTATGTGATATTATATAACTCATTATCCTAGTTACAGTAACAACATGACTGCCAGAAAGCTCTGGGTGCAGTGGAAACTTTTGTTTTTTTTCTTTAAAGCGCACGATTAAATTATGTTAAAAGCAGCAACAAAACAAAAACAGAAGTTACTTTATAAAACCCAGAAATTCCAGTAGTAATTTGCAATGCATGGTATATGCTGACAGCATAGTCAAAATATCTGTTCTTTTCTATTGCCTGATACATCCCATTGTTAACACTGCCCATTAGGTGCCTATGATCTGAAACTAAGTTTTTGTTGTGCGAGGCTTATGTAATGAGTATTTTTTCTCTTGTTGATAGCATTTGCAAGGGGTCCAATCTTCAGAGAAAGCACCCTTGTACTCTGCAAGCAGAGAGGTGATTCCGATTGGCCCTGTATCATCATCTCCTGTGTGTTAAGCCACGTGTTAAAGGTAGGTGGAGAGCACAGAATGCATTAAGTTATGCTGCCATCTGCAACTATTAAAAAGCAACGTAATGAATCTCTTTGTAAAGTTGAACATAAATCTTTGCCATAATTTGTTCAGTGCCTGGCACGCATTGGGTGCTCCGAAGTGTTTTAGAATAAGTGAATCAAACATAATAGTATTTAAACTTGTTCTGCACTGGGGGCAGGACCTAATAACGTTTGTGGCTCACAGAATTCATTATCTTGGGACACAGCCCTCTATCATGTAAATCTGGAGCCAGATGACAAAACTCCAGGTGGCTTGGGATGGATCTTTATTCTGCCTCTTTTCTTTTTCTGTTTTTGCCTCCTTCTCAGGCTTTCAGTACCCAAGGATGCTCAATTTCTTCCTTCTTCGTTATTTCCCTTTAGGATGATGGATGCAGCCTACGTTATTACAGAGAGCTTTATAAGTAACTTCTGGGATAAGCATTCTAGTAAAAATCAATAAAGGAATTTGCAGAGCCCCCAGATCTCTCATACCAAGACATTAGTTATTTAGTTACGGTTCCAGATACACAAACTTACAGGGGCCCAGTCACTTCCCTGACCTGTCTCGAGGTCCTGTGGCTTTTTAAAAAAAATTTTTTTAATGTTCATTTATTTTTGAGAGAGAGAGAGAGAGAGAGACAGAGTGCGAGCAGGGGAGGGACAGAGAGAGAGAGGAAGACACAGAATCTGAAGCAGACTCCAGGCTCTGAGCTGTCAGCACAGAGCCCGATGTGGGCTCGAACCCACAAACTATTAGATCATGACCTGAGCCAAAGTGAGATGCTTAACCGACTGAGCCACCCAGGCAGGTTCCCCAAGGTCTTGTGGCTTCTAAATCCAGTCTTATTTGCCAAAAGCCGGTGTCTGGTCTCTAAATATTGTGCCCCATAAAAATGCCAAGTGCCCATTTATTTATTTATTTATTAAAAAAATTTTTTTTTCAACGTTTATTTATTTTTGGGACAGAGAGAGACAGAGCATGAACGGGGGAGGGGCAGAGAGAGAGGGAGACACAGAATCGGAAACAGGCTCCAGGCTCTGAGCCATCAGCCCAGAGCCTGACGCGGGGCTCGAACTCACGGACCGCGAGATCGTGACCTGGCTGAAGTCGGACGCTTAACCGACTGCGCCACCCAGGCGCCCCGCCAAGTGCCCATTTATACAACTCCTACTTTTTCTCCCCGTTCAGAAATTTCTAGAGTGTTCTAGAGTTTTCCTACAGTACAGGTTTATTCGAAGGACAAACCCAGTTTGCAACTGACTTTTAGACCAATGGTGATTGATATCCTGGATGCTCACTGAAAGTGAGTCATCTTCAAAGTTTCCCCATGAGATCCTTACACTATGACATTACTTTAACCAAGCAATAATCAAAAGACATTCAGAAGTATCCGTGCGCAGAGAGAAAAAGGAGGGCTCTTGTCTCACAACAGAATGCTTTCTCACTTAGAGACTGACTTCAGCTGCATGACACGGCAGCAGTGTTGCACAGAACAAATGCAAAGTCGCAGGGCGGTGGTTTAAACAAATGGAGTGATTCAGGAATACGGGGGCAGCTCCTGGTCAGCAAGACTTAGGCTCCTGCCTTCCGTCTTTCAGGCGATGCCTCGTTCTCCGGGTTCTCAGCATGTCAGCACTCCTCCAGCTATAATGCCTGTGAGCTCTGGTCAAGAAGAGGATGGACCCAGAACCAAGAGCAGAGCTTTGGGTGCGTTAGCACCTTTAAAGAACCTTTCCGGAAGGCCCACCCGCTGACCTGTCCTTGTCTGTTATTGGCCAGGGTTGTGTTGCATGACCACCCCTACCTGAAAGGGACAGGGAAGTGTGTGCTTCACCGAATAAAACTCAAGTTCTGTTTGTAGGGGGGAGAAGAGAGAGAAGTTTAGGCGACCAGCAGCCTCTGCTACAAATGAGCAAAGATGATCACAGGTTCATGTGATTTCCTGCAATCTGTGAAGACAGAAGCTTTCTGTAGGACATCCTTGCTGGTATTTTCCCTCCAGCCCATCATCCTCAATACGTGTTTTAAGTGCTCCAAGGTGATTCCTAGGAAGGTTACTGTAGTGAATGGAAATGCTAAGAGCTTCCTATCACTAAAATAATTATGACCTCATCTCAAAAGAAAAATAACAAATCCTCCGCAGTTACTCATAGAAACAATCAGAGTTGCAAGCATTACGCATTTTAATAAGAATTCGGGCAGCCCCCACTGGCAGGACAGGGTTGATGCGGGCTCCTCTCGCCACACTGCGTCTTCCCTTTGTCAGCTTGGTCTTCGTTCTTCAGATCCAGACAGGATGTGAGGCACGACATGATGCCCCAGATGGAGCAAATGATGCCTACTCTGCTCTTCCAGTCAAATGCAGTCTTGTCCTCTCGCTCCAGTCCCAGATAGCGTTCTCTGAAAACACCCTCACGACCCCACACAGGAAAAGTGGCCTGTGTTCCTGCAAGATCTGCCTCCAGCTCTAGACGGACATCTAGAAACAGCATCTTCAGTTTCCCGGGCTGCTGGGTGTTTCCTGGGCTTAGCTGACAGCTCTCTATCTCTACATTTATCCGGGATTCTGGAATCTCTCACATCAGACCTTGAAGCACCAACAAAGGGAACAAGTCGCTACCAAGAATGAGTCAACAGCACCATCCACAAGACTTGAGCCCTTTCAAACATATGAGGCAAAGTTGAAAAGGAAGAGCAGTGTCAGGTTTTAAAGAACAAGTCTTCCCCTTATATTCATACCGAGTTGAGAACAGATCCGAAAACTATTTTAAAAGGTTGGAATAAAAAGGGAGTGAGGAAAAAAAAAAAGAAAGGAAAGCACAATAGCCAAAATAAAATCTTAGTCATGCAGAAAGAAAGAAATGACAAAACTCTGGGGAAAACAAACCGGTGAAATATAACCTATGAAGCTGGAAGGCTCAAGATATGAGACCTAAATCGATTATTTTTTAAATAACAGAGAAGGTAAAAGGTTTGGAAAACCTACAGTAGGAAACCCTAACCTTAAAGTGATAGTTCTGGGGGCGCCTGGGTGACTCAGTCAATTAAGTGTCTGACTCTTGATTTTGGGTCAGGTCATGATCTCGCAGTTCGTGGGATCGAGCCGCACGTTGGCGGCTGTCAGCATGGAGCCTGCTTGGGATTCTCTCTCCCTCTCTCTTCCCCTGCCTTGCTCATTCTCTTTCCTCCCCCCTCAAAAATAAATAAATAAACTTTAAAAATAACAATAATTCTAGAATGGGAAAGATCAAATACACAAGACAGAAAGAAAGTACAAAATTAACACAATTTATTTTAACATCTGGCACATATTAAGTACTTAACAAATATTTATCAAATAGTTGAATTAAGGGGTGCCTGGGTGGCTCAGTCCATTAAGCATCTGACTTCGACTCAGGTCATGTTCTCATGGTTTGTGGGTTCGAGCCCCACATTGGGCTCTGTGCTGACAGCTCAGACTCTGGAGCCTGCTTCAGATTCTGTGTCTCCCTTTCTCTCTGCCGCTCTCCTGCTCACACTCTGTCTCTGTCTTTGTCTCTCTCTCTCTCAAAAATAAATAAACATTAAAAAATTAAACATAGTTGAATTAAAAAAATCATGAGACTGAAAATTCGGAGATTTTGCTATTTTCTAAGCACAGCTGATAAGCAAAATCAATGCCAATATACATTCTGGAGAAAGTTTTCCAGTTAATGCCTTGTAAGTTTACACACACACACACACACACACACACACACACAGAATTTGTATTTAAAAATAGTTAAAATCAAGATCCTTTCATATTTTTTCCCTGGGGCATTGATTAATGGGAAGGTAGTAGAATTACATCTTCAGAGCTTTCAGAAGAAAAGTGTAAAACACTTGATGAGTTTCTCAAAAGCCGTTCTCAGCCCTTCTCCTTAGCTCCCCTCAATGTTGAGGTGAGGGCCTAAATAACTGCCCTCCTGGTCTTTCTTTCAATTAGGGGTGGATGCCAGGCCTGACTCTGGTTCTCGAGAAGAAAACAGACTTCTGCTGGCAGCACTTGTGAGAACGCTTTTGGCTTTCTATGAAGAGACACAGATTTGGCTGATGTGACTTTCTCCTTTGTCGCATCTTGAAATCTTCTGTTGGACGCTGTATTGGTCTCCTATCAATGCCATAAAAAAAACTTAGTGGCTGAAAACCACACAAATGTATTATCTTACAGTTCTAAATTTGGGTCAGGAGTCCAAAATGGGTCTGAACTGGGTTAAGGAAAACAAACAAACAAACAAACAAAACAAAACAAACCCTTAAAGTATAGGAGGGCTGTGTTCCTTGTCTAGGCTCTAGGGAGAATCTTTCCTTGCCTTTTGTAGAGCAACTTCTGGGGCCACTGCATTCCTTAACTCATGGCCTTTATCCTCAAAGCCAGTAATATCGGCTGAATTCTTTTGCTGACTCTCTTCTGTCTCCCTCTTCCACTTATGATTATAGTGGGTTCACCCAGATAATTCAGGATCATCTCTGTATCTCAAAGTCAGGCGATTAGCAACCTTAATTCTATCTGCAAACCTAATTCCCCTTTGCTTTGTAAACTAACATAACATCCTAATTCGAAGGATTCAGATGTGGATTTTTAGGGGACCTCCCATTATTCTGCCTACCACAGACATGATGGCTGGAGCTTCAGCATCCCTATTAGCAACTGGGCCAAAGCCAGAAACTATGTACTCTTTTTTTGTTGTTGTTACATGAGAAAAAAAAAAAAAACATCTGCAATTGTGGTTTTTGTTACCTGTAGCTTCATACCTCTCTACTGGGTAAGGACTCACACATTATATCCCCAGCCAAAGGTTTATTCTTTTTAAACATCAAGCTGGGGTCATTCTCAGATCTGCAAATTCTTGGAACACTTACCACTCAAGACTGTTTTCTAGTAAGGCACACAACAAATGTACTCTGAATAATCAAGAAATGAATAAGGAATTGCATTCTTCATTAGGGAGGTTGTGATTGAGAAAAAGTGGTTGTAATCAGTGAAACTATCTAAAATTGTAGGATAAGTAAAATACAAAACAAAATATAAACCTGCAAAACACTAATAACAGGAAAATTAAGTAATTGAGGGTAATTATGGCAACAAAAGTAAAATGCTCAATGTAAACATAAAAAGAAAGTCTTTCTTTTTTTTAAAGGAGATTTTAAACTCCAGATTAGCAGCACGCAAAATATGAAAGAAAAATGACAAAGGTAGAGATGTCATCGGTGTTAATTTCCTTCATGCCCATCAAAGGAAGTCAAGAGCTATTGTTGGCATAATTAGGCAAAAATAACTTTAATGTTTTAAGATAATCATGTAAGATTATCTTTAAAATAGAGTGTTAAGGCTGCAAACCGTAGATAAAAGCTAAAAGCAAATGGACATATTTCATTCATCTAAGAAAATATAGATAAAAGATAACAAGGAAGCATTGAAATACAGAAAGGATAATTAAAGTGACAGATGTCAAACCTAGTACAATAGCCTAATAAGCATAATATTCTAGAACTATTTCTATGGTAAGTCAGTGGAATAAGTACATTATGAATTTTCTTCATGTAGTAAGCAACAGAAAATCTCTTCCAATTTTATAATATAATTAAATGAGCTATTGTCTTTTCCATGTCTGGAAATATTTATATAAGTGAGACAGTATTTGGGGGAACTTGACCCTTTAATTTCTCAAATGAAAATGGAATTGTCAGTGGTGGTACAAAATAATGCTGTTAGCATTGAATATATAATTTTGAAATATTTAAACCATGGAATTAAAATACACATACACACAATTGTAAGAAGAAAATTGCCATCCTTTCCCTGTTCCCCACCTCCCTTCCGCCTTTCTCCTCTCTTATCCCGCACCCTCCTAACCCAAGGAATGATAGGAAGATGATGTTGACTTGTCTACAAAATTGATTAGGGTCTTACAAGCAGTAACTTACAGGCTTCATCTGAGTCTTTGTGTAGCTAAAGTAGCAATCACGTAAGGAGATAAAACTTAGAGATGAGATCTCTTTTTATTTATTATAAACCCAAGAGGATACAGTGTGAGATGGGAGATGATTTTTTTAAATTATGGTGTATTAACATTCAGATTCAAACAAAATATAGCTTAAAGACTTTAATCACTTGAAATTAAAATATGAAATTGTTTATTTCCATATCGGAAGATAGAGTAAATTTCTTAACCGGATTATATTCATTCATTCCATTCAAAGTAGATTAATGACACAGAGATATTTGATACATAAAATGTTAAACAAAACTAGCATAGGGGTGCCTGGGTGGCTCAGTTGGTTAAGCGTCTGACTTCGGCTCAGGTCATGATCTTGTGGTCTGTGGGTTCAAGCCCTGTGTCAGGCTCTGTCCTGACAGCTCAGGGCCTGGAGCCTGCTTGGGATTCTGTGTCTCTTTCTCTCTCTGTGCCCCTCCCCTGCTTGCATTCTGTTTCTTGCTCTCTCAAAAATAAATAAACATCAAAAAAAATTTTTTTAAACAAACATTAAAAAAATCATCCTTAAAAAAAACTAGTGTAAATTACAGAAATTTCCCATATTAACTCTTATTAAATCTCTACTGACAATACTAACTGCCCCCTTCTTCCCTCCCACAAATCTTTTTATTGCCTCAAAGCAGCTTTGCTATCGCTGTCCTCCATAACAGAGTAATTACTAATTTTATTACGGGCAAGGTGGGCTTCCCTAATTGTTAGGTAATTAGATTTTTCCTCCTTGTAATTTTGTTCTGTACTATCTATGGGAATTAATGTTTGGCCTTGTGAGCTGTGCTTTTCTGAATCACTCCAACCTGTTGGATACTAGAAGAAAAAAGTGGCATGTTAATGACTCATGTTGGTTGTAAGATGAGGAAGGGGAACGGATTTAGTGCCACCCTGTATTATTCTCTCAGAGACCCCAGAGTAAATAACTCAGGATTTCCCCCAAAAGAAATTTTAAATACCAGATTAACTTAATGTAATATGTGTAAGAGGAATGGAAAAATGAGATATTAATGTTCACATTTCTTGAAAAGAAAATCATACTTTTGCTCAAACTAATCTTTCTATCTAGAGGGATTTTCTCTCTTTGTCATCTAGTTTCCTCCTGTTGATTCTTAAAATCTCATCTCAGAGCCCAGAAATAAATCCTCACAAATATGGTCAACTGATTTTCAACAAGTGTGTCAAGACCGTTGGATGAGGAAAGGACAATCTTTTCAACAAATACAGTACTGGAAAAACTGGATATCTACTTGCCAAAGACTGAAGTTGGACCCTTACCTTACATTAGATATAAAAATTAATTCAAAATGGGTCAAAGACCTAAATGTAGGAGCTAAAACCATAAAAATCTTAAGAAAACAAAAGGGAAAATCCATGACATTGGATTTGGCAATGATTTCATAGACATGACACCAAAACCATAGGAATCAAAAGAAAAAACAGATACATTGGACTTCGTCAAAAGTAAGAACATTTGTTCCCCAAAGAAGAGATATGGCCAATACAGATGACGAATAAGCACATGAAAAGACACTCAACATCATTTGTCAATTTGGGAAATGCAAATCAAAACCCCAATGAGATACCACTTCACACGTGCTAGGATGGCTATAATTAACAAAATGGACAACAACAAGTGTTGGTGAGGATGTGGAAAGATTGGAACTCGTGGATCACTGATGAAAATGTCAAATAGTGCAGCAACGATGGAAAACATTTTGATGGTTTTCTAAAAAGTTAAACAAAGAACTACCACCTAACCCAGCAAGTTCATTCCTACGTATATACCCAGAATAATTGAAAGCAGGGACTAGAACAGATATTTGTACATCATGTTCATAGCAGCACTATTCACAATAGTCAGAAGATGGGAGCAACCCAAGCATCTATCGATGAATGGAGAGACAAAAATTGGTATATACACATAATGGAACATTATTCAACCACAAAAAGGAGCCACATTTCGATATATGCTACAAGGCTGACCTTGAAAATTTTAATTAAAATATGACTTGTTGAAATAAGCCAGATACAAAAAGACAAATAGCTTATGATTCCAGCTTTTTAAAATTTTTTATTCATTTTTGAGAGAGAGAGAGAGAGAGAGAGAGAGAGCGTGAGCACAATTGGGGGAGGGGCAGAGAGAGAGAGGGAGACACAGAATCTGAAGCAGGCTCCAGGCTCTGAGCTGTCAGCACAGAGCTCGATACACGGCTCAAACCCATGAGCTGTGAGATCATGACCTAAGCTGAAGTCGGACGCTTAACTCACTGAACCACCCAGGTGCCCCGTGTATAATTCTAGTTTTATAAGGTATCTAGAACAGACAAATTCATAGAGGCAGAAAAATAGAATAGAGACTACCAGGGGCTGGGAGAAAGCAAGGAAGGGTTATTATTTAATAGGTACAGAATTTGTGCTGGGAGAGATGAAAAAAATTTGGATATAGATAGTGGTGATAATCACAGAGCACTGGGAATGTATTTAATGCCACCAAACTGTGCTTCAAATGATAAATATTAAGTTGTATATATTTTACTACAATAAAAAACCCCACCTCAGCTCACAGATTGCTGTTTCAGGAAAACCTGAAATCCTATTAAAGTCACACATAGAGTCTATGCTTTACTCTCATCACATTTACTCTGGTTTGTAAATATGTATTTACTTGTGCAGTTTTTGAGAAGCTCTTTCTCTCCCCCAGGACTGTGTGCTCCGTAATGATTTCCACATCAGACTCCATTGCTTTTCTCCCGACAATGTCTAGCCCATTGGAATAATTCGGTATAAAAGCTGCTATTGGATCAATTTTTCTAGTATTAAAGAAGGGCATTAAAATACAATCTTTTGTATTTTACATACATTGCAAATATTTAAATCTTTTGTAGCCATGACATTTGTGAAGTTGACTAAGTTTAATAGGTCATATAAAAATATAATTTAGCAAACATGGCATGATGAGGCCACACTCAAACACAGATAGAGAAACAGTCTAATTATTCTATTGTTACATCACATAATTACCCATGATTAAATTATAGATTGTAGAAGGGGTAATTATTCCTAATGGCTTCCAAGAGCCATCATTTTCTTTCATTTGAATCTGGTAGGAATTGAGGGAGGTAGCTGTCCAGCAAAAGGCCTAGCAACACATTCTGATTTTCAGTAATTGTTCTGCAGACGAATAACCATGGCCAAGGAAGTTTCCTCTGAGAGTCGATGTGTCTTGGGATGGATTTCAAATACACTAGCAGAGTAGGAAGTATTACAGACTTTTATATCTAATGATCTACAATAGCTTTTGACACAATTGCTGATAGTTCAAGGGATGAACAACAAAAAAAGAGTAAGGCTTTCTCCTATCTTACTTTTTTTTCATTTCTTGTTTGACTAGAAAGTTTAAGATTTTAGGATAGCTTCCTCGGTGAATGCCTTAGATTCTGAACACCCAGAAGAATGTTGACAAAATGTTCTTCTGTCAGCATATTTACGAAGCAATTCTCCTTCCAAACACCCTTTTTCTTTCTCCTTCCTTCCCTCCTTCCTTCCTTCCTTCCTTCCTTCCTTCCTTCCTTCCTTCCTTCCCTCTTTCTTCTTTCTTTCTTTCTTTCTTTCTTTCTTTCTTTCTTTCTTTCTTTCCCTTTCTTCCTTCTTTCTTTCTTTCTTTCCCTTTCTTTCTTCTTTCTTTCTTTCCCTTTCTTTCTTCTTTCTTTCTTTCTTTCCCTTTCTTTCTTTCTTTCTTTCTTTCTTTCTTTCTTTCTTTCCCTTTCTTCTTTCTTTCTTTCTTCCTTTCTTCTTTCTTCTTTGTCGTAGTGATAGTGCTACTTACAATGGGGAATTTCTGTAGTTTACACTAATTAAATTGAAGTGATTTTACCATGTGTTTATTCATAATCGATCTGCTTTGTTAGTGATAAGTGTATTCTCCGATTATGTCCCTTAGTCTGTTTTTCCAAATGAAAACATTTTCCTGCCTTTGTAAATAAATGATTAAGGCCTTTAAGACTGTTTTTGTTGAGACTGATAAGTTTGTGTATGATTATGATGTGTGCCTTTCTCTGTGATCTAGGGTTTTTCCATCTGCTAAATGCCATTGAATAATTTCAAAAAAAGGCTGCTAAGAAACTGGTTGGCAGAGAGACAACATTCAAGCGATAGAAGTTAGTATAATATGATAGAGAATATTTTTGGTTTTTCCCTCTTAGCAGCTGCTTTGAATAGTCTCCTTGGGGAAGGTTGTTTTGTTTTGTTTGAAGGAAATGTGTTGGTGAGCTGTGGCGGTGGGGGGAAGGGGTGATTGCAGTGTGCAGGATCCTATACTGCAGGATGCTTCTGTTAACCCAGTGCTAGTGGGGTTGACTGTTATCCCTGACTTTTTTTTTTTTTTGGCTGAGTATTGTATGCATATGTAAATTTGGATATAGGGGCCAGTGAGCCGGGCTGAACTGTTTTACATAATAGAGGGATGGGTGCTTAGGGGTTTGTGTTTAATTATTTTTCAAACAGCAATTGGATGGAAATTTCCAGACATCAACGGAAAAAAGCACAGTCAAGGGGAAGGGCAGTCAAGGGGATCAAACTTCCTTTCTTCTCAGTAAAAGGTATTGGTCGAAGGAGATGTGGTTGTCAGCCCCACTAATCAGGGCTGCTGGCTTCCTCAGTGGCTGGTGGGTAATGATTACAGAGAAATTGGTGGCCCATCGATGGCCACCTGAAGCTGGATCCTCCACGGGCTCCTAATCTCCCAAAAATGAGAGAGTGTATTGTGGTCATAATTATTACTGTTCCTGGGGGAGGAACTTATGTCTGCTTTCCAAGAGTCTTGTGGGAAAATCCATGAATGATTATTTCTGTCTTATTTGAGATATTAAAAGATAACTATCTTTCTAATCTCCTGATGAAGCAAAAGTGTAAGCAAACCAGGTTCCTGAAGAAAACATTGGTAGTATCTTGAAGGCAAGGATGCAATGACCCTGAGTTACTTTTCTGTAGATAATGATTATTATCCATTAATTAAGGCCTCTGTTCCTTTCCCCCAAAATGTGAAAATCACCATGTACCTTTCCTGAAGAGCCACTTAGAGATTTTCATGTGGAATCTGAGATTGAAGGAAGAGGACCTGGGGAAACAGAAGAGACACAGTGAAGCTGGAAGATGAAGGGAGAAGAGAGACAGAGACAGAGAGAGACAGAGAGAAGAGATTCCAGGGGAAACCATGTGACCAGTCTTCCCCAGTGTTTGCAGTTATAGATAACCTGTTGTCACCTCCAGGTCAAGAAGCTTAGTAGACAGGAATGTTTATCTATCTCTTTTCTCTTTACTGACTTGATGTAGATGAGTATAAGAATCCTGGAAGTTACATTGTTAAAAAGGCAGGTGGGGAAAAAACAACAACTCCTCAGCCTCTGAATTACTGCTTGGAGAGAGGACTCCTGTCAACCAGAAACAACCACTGAGGACTTAACATAAGCAAGAAATAAACTCCTACCGTGCTTGCGCCACTATGAAGTTTGGAGTTTGCCTGTGACAACAGCTAATGTGTTCTGCTGGTACCTGGAGGAAAGAGATTGTTCTTGTGGGTGCTGGAGTCATTACATCAAAAAAAGTAGTTAATTACCTGAGTTGTATTAAGAGGCCAGGAGATGGAACAGAAGTTTGAATCTCGGCACCTGAAACCCACACTGTTAGGGCTCCTCCTATAACGTGTATGTTTCTGTGTTTTGGAGAAGGGAGAAAAGGAAAGCATTAAATAATACAGAACACATCTGCCTGGGTTCTGGCTTCTGTAACTGGTCATGAGGTTTAAATTTCTAGTCATTGTGACCTTCTTCCACTCCCCATTCCTACCCTCTCCAGAACCTTAGCAGGAAAGACTTCTTTCTTGGGATGAATCACATCTTCGTTCCCAGAGGTGCTGAGTCTGTGAGGTCCCAGCTTCATTGGGTTGTGGCAGCTTGTGTTACCTAGGAATATCAGACAGAGGAACACATCCCAGGGAATTCTCTGGGTTCCAGGCATAGTCCTGCTTGTCACTATTATGCAACAGCCACCAAATTTCCCTTTGGTCATGGAGATCATTCATTCAAGCTGAGATAGTGACCACCTGATGAAAATATGTCAGAAACATTTACCTGTTATTGCTTACCTTTTCCCCTCATGTTTTCCACCTTTCCTGGGTGTTTGCTTGCTTGAGGTCTAGATTTTTCCAGTTTTTCTCCCGAAATTTTCATGTAATGTCCATGAACACTTTCTTATTCTTTAATTTTTGTTTGTTTGTTTTTATGTTATCCGTTTCCTAATGAATGAGCGCAATAGATCCTGAGACTTTCCCGAAGAGAAAAAAGACACTTACAATTAAATCAATGTCCTTGTCTTTTCTCTGAATGATCTGTTTCCTGAAGTCCATATTTTCTTTGATTGCCTTGGTCTTTCTCTTTTATGAAATTATGTTACTACATTAAGTAAGAGTAATTAATGTAACTTGTAACAAACAGTCTTCCAATTTTCAATACCTCAACTCAATAGAAGTCTCTTTGTTTCGTTTTATTTTCACATGAAGGCCAATGCATATTTTCCTGGTCAGGAAGCTCACCTGGGCATCTCTCCTAAAAGAGGTGACTCAAAGATCCAGGATGCGAGTGTCCACACCTTCCCATGGTTGACACAAAAGGTGAGAGAGGGGGGATCATGTGTTGGAGATTTGGAGTTTGGGGCCATACCTGGAGACGTCATATGCTTTTGCTCACATTCCACTTTTCAGGACTAGTCATCTGGTTCCATCTAGACCCAAGGGGACAGGGAAATGTCAGTTTCCTGGAGTCCCAAGAGGATAATAAAGTGGTTTGATAAATCTATAACATTCTCTTTATCACAGCTGCTGTCTTGTTTAAACAAAATGTCTGCTGGCACTCAGTTATCCAACCACATTTATGAAAAAAAAAATGGTGATGATTGCCTGGAGCTGACTCACATTTCTTCTGAAGTGGTGGCCTCTTCCCTGCATGAGAAGACGGGCCACACGCGCTCTGTTTGTGGGCGTGGTGGGTGGGCTGGCAGCCTTCACTGGAAGATAAACAAGCTGGCAACCTCTTCTCTGGAAGCCAGTGCCCGTCTTAGGTCAACGCTCTAATTCTTTTGCAGGATGTTTTTCCAGCTTCGTGTTATAGGCATGTTCTCTAAACATATTCATACATGTGGAGGTCAGGAAGGAGACTCTGACCCAGAACCCATTGAATAGAAGTTCTTCCACCAACTGTGTTGCTTGAAGTTCTGTCTCATGTTCTGGCTATGTCCCTGTGGATTCAGGGACTTTGTAGAATGGCCCTGTCTCACTTCCTGCTTTCTCTGCTACCTGTGCTAAGGCGTGTCTCTCTCCATTCTGATTTATGTATCACTTTGGCCATAGCTAGTTTTGATCTTTCAGAAATGCGCAAGATCTTGTTTTGTTAATATTTTCCTTTCAGTATTCAGCAGCCATATTAACTTCTTTTCTTTTGTGAGTCTTTACTAATACCTGTACCTCGGTAGTTCATTGCTTTTTGCTTTTTTCACAGTGAGGAGCGGTAAATGATATTTTTTTCAATCTATCATCTTAAAGTAAAAGCTGTACATTTTCCACGTAGCAATAAATGGTTTTGCATGCCACTATAATTATTTTCTGTATCATTAAATAATCTCCTAAAACAAGTCTTGACATATGAAAATCAGTCCATTTTGTATACTATAATGTGCCTTCTAACTTCCTCTGGTTGAACATTTAGCTTATTTTAGTATTGTTTTTGACAATTATAAACAACTCTTCAATGGACGTTCTTATACCTGGGATGTTAAATTTCTGATGATTTTCTTATATCACACTCCTGGAAGCGGGATTGTTGACTCAAGGTCTTTGCCTTTTTAAGACTTTACATAGGTATGCAAATTGTTCTCCAGAAATACCATACTGTGATATAAGCCCATCAGCTGTGCATATGATCATTAAAAAGCTTTTTATCAATTTATTTGTACTGGTAGCACTTACTAATTGGGCACCTTGGTTTCCTCAACTGTAAAGTATGGTCTAGGTACTGGAAGTCTTGTAAAGATTAAGACATATACCTCATGCAAACATAGGTAATCACAATATAGTACACATACATAATACAGTACACAGCAACTTTTGTTTTGTTTTATTTTATTTTTAAAGATTATTTATTTTGACAGAGACAGACAGACAG
Organism: Leopardus geoffroyi; assembly: GCF_018350155.1. Taxonomy (NCBI): domain Eukaryota; kingdom Metazoa; phylum Chordata; class Mammalia; order Carnivora; family Felidae; genus Leopardus; species Leopardus geoffroyi. The sequence goes on along the minus strand of NC_059331.1, from coordinate 157,231,823 downwards.
ACAGACAGACAAAGGGAGTGTGGGGGAGAGGCAGAGAGACAGAGGGAGAGACAGAATCCCAAGCAGACTCTGCACAGTCAGCACAGAGCCCAGCGCACGGCTGGAACTCACAAACTGGGAGATCATGACCTGAGCCGAAATCCAGAGTCGGAAGCTTGTGGGACCCCATATATTTTGTTTTAAAAGTAAATTATTAAAAAAAAAATCAAAGAACCAACTGGCTGTCTTTCAGGGGTGTTATGAGGATTAAATGAGATAATATATGTGAAAATACATAGATAATATATGTGAAATATGTGAGATATGTGAAAATATAGAAGTGGTACATACAGAGTCTATAAGGGCTAAGTGTTATTGTTCACTCTCCTTCTAATCCAGGCTTCTTGAATGCAAGAGTAATCTAAATCCCAAAGCCCTAGCTAGGACACGGGAAAGCAAGCAAATCATGTGCACAGGCTCTGAGGTTGGGGGCGGGTGGCAGGACTCACCCATCACTAAAGAAGATCAAAGACACCAACAAAGGATTGACCTCAGGAAATTTACTTCCCCTTGGCCAAGCATTCAGATTTCTTTTTGATTACGGATTTATCTGAGCATCTGTGTGTGAGCAACTTATCCACCAGACTGCCATTGTCTCCTCCCTGTACTCCATCCCTGTGGCTAAGTGATTTTCTGCTCACCCCCACTCCCAGGGGGTGGGGTCTTTATATGAATATGACCCAGGGACAGAGGGGACACATTTCTGGTTCACTCAAGAGCTCTGGAGGTCTTGATAACAGTTAGCAAGAGGAAGGGATAGAATTTTGAAAAGAATAAAGAGGAGAGAACCAGCATAATAAACTGTGGATATTTAAAGAGATAGCCTTGGATATGGAAAGGTGAATATAGAATTATTAGACAGGTAGGTCCAGAAATTATAGAATGAAGAGAGCTTGAGTTGAACAGGTGAAATGACTATCCAGATGTGCTTCTGCCTTGAGCTTTTCTGTAAATTTAAGGTCTTTGGGATGAAATATTGCCTGAATGGAACATTTTATTTTAAAAGCCTTATTTTCTTCTTCCTCTTTTCTTCCTTTTCCCTCTGCTTTCCTGTCTGGGGTGCATCTTAGTCAGTGAAATGACACCATTGTTTTACATCAACGGTCAGCTCTAAAATACATTTGACTAGGAATGAATGCCACTAGACTCACTCACGTGATCCTCATGTCCTGCTTTGTTTCCTACATCTGTGCCTGGAAATCAACTCTGAGCATCTATCTTCCAAGTGTTGTCTTGTGAAGTAAATGAGGTAGGCAGGTGTCAAAAACAGGAGTGTCCTTTTTGAGTTTATATCAATTAGGTTACGCATTCTTCTGCCTGTAGGAGATGTTAAATAATCAAACAAAACTTCCTTTGTTTTAATTTACATAGAAGAAGCCCAGAGTGAGGCAGCAGAGAGCTGGTAAAAAGACTGCGGGGGTGGTTTGGGCAAGAAAGAAGTTTATTCTCTTTTGCATGAAAGCCTGAGTGTCAGTAGCTCAGGGCAGTTGTAGAAGCTGTGCAGAGCCTAGGACCTGGAACAACTTTCTGCTTTGTGTTCCCAGAGCACTCACTCGTGGTCCAAACGTGAGTGAAGGCATCCCGCTCCGTCACCAAGGAGCAGAACAAAGAAAGGGATCAACTTCCTTTTAGGACTGTCAGTGGAAGTTGCCTACCACACCAGAGCTTACATCCCTGTCATATGATTCGCTATAAGCAAATCTGGAAAAAGTGCTTTTTTAATTCCAAATTTCCATCTGCCCAACTAAATTTAATTTTGGTTTATTAGAGAAGAAAAGTGGAGAACAGAGACTGGGGGACAACCCGCAGTTTTTGCCACAACGGAATCATTTACTGGTAGACCGCAAGGAAAAATAAAGGGAAAATATGACAGTCAGTCAACCCGTCTAAAGAAAGGAGAATTCTGATTCCAGTAAAACCAATAAAAGTTATACAAGAGAGTAACTGTAATTATGCCTGTATGACTTTGCAGTAAACAATTATTTATGAATTCATGACAACAAACACTATTTTAACTTTTCAGCTTTGAGAGTTAAGTTTATAGACAAAATACATAATACTTGACCATGCTACAGAATAGAATGTGGACGGTGTCAGCCTTCACAATGTGACAGTGAAATTATAGATGACAAAGGTAGTGCATGGGAGGAAGGAGAAGAAACAAAGATGAAATTTAGGGTACCAGGGATATCACATTATGAAGTGAGGAGTCTAGGGATAGTATGGATTTTTAAGGGATAAAGGAATATAGATTATAAGGATGTGCCAAGTGTGAATATTGTTTACAGGTACAAAAGTAATTAATAGAGAATTTTGTAAGCAATAATGGAATTATGTGAGGGTATTGGGCTCAGTTAAGAGAAGGGATAAGTAAACTAAATACTCATCTACGAAGACTGTACCACCACACTCTGGTTAGGTCTCCCTTCCCAGACGAGGATGTCCATTGTTTAATATGACTGCAAGGGGGCCATTCTACGGACTGAGGAGATAGAGAGCAGGGTGTCACCGTGATCTGAATGGATAAGATAAAAGTTATATGCTGGATGAACGGATGAAGGAATGCAGAAATGAGTGAGCGGTTCCTAATGCAGGAGAATTCCTCTTGTTCAAGTGGATGCATCAGATTAACCAGTGGGGTATAATAAACCGTCTGAGCCACCTGTACTCCTCATATGACTTTCCAGTTATCGTCTGCCTTCCTACAATGCCTTCTCCCAAGGAAACTAAGTGCTGCCTAAAGAGCAGTTCCCCGGAACCCACAACGATTTTATTTTTCATTATTGAATTTTAAATTCACAGGTTGGCATTCTAGCTTATCGAGCAACCTTTGAACTTGAATAGCCCATAAGAGACTGATCCACCTTTTCTGTGCTGGTATGAATTTACGAGCCTGGAAAACTTGGGATTGCAACTTGGGCCACAAGGACTTCACTGAGGGTATGGTGGCACCACAGAGAGATCGTTTGGTGGTCACCAAAGCAGATCTCCTGGAGATGTCCTTACCCTATTACTTCCTTCCTGTCATCTACCTAGTGTTTTTTTAAGGGAGTTAAACCCTTACTCTCATAAAACTGGGGAAAGCTGGCTTCTTTGAAGTTGTCTTCTGCCATTGACCAACTGATCCCTTTCTCTGTCCTTCTTGGACATTCTGAGTCCCTTCATATGTCTGTTTGGAGCCAAAGCCTCCTTACAGGGGGGAATACTTTTCTTTCCTCGTTGCCAGCCACTCCTGTCTCAACTACCCCTTATCTTAGGTTCTTAGGCCCTAATTTCTCACTCCATGAATGCTTGGGTTCAAGTCCTGGCTTCACCACTACCAAGCTATGGGTGTCAAGAGACAAAAATTACTTAACAACTTTAGGACTCCTTATTTTCATCCATAAATATAATGGACTGACCTTAATGAACTATGAGGACCTCGCCATTGTGGGAATTAATGAATCTATGGGCTCATAGGCAGACTTACCTAGACAAACAGTTCCCCATGTAATCAACTAAAGAGATGATTTTATTTTCGCATACATTTAATTCAAGGGTTCAAAAATGACAGTAATTGTTTTGTTTATTTATTCTAGAGACAATAGCTAATACTTGGTGATAATTTCCCATGTTAGGAGCCAAGTGCTCTCCCTCTTACAGGCCCTGGTGACCACTGCCACTCCTTTAACGAGATCCTCGCGATCACATCCTCCCCAGATCTTCTCTTAGGTGCCTGTGTTTGCTGCCCTGCCTTTAGTTGGAAACTGCTCCGAAGGCCTGGCCCTCTGCCCTCTGCTGATGTGGTTAGCATCACTTGCACCAGCTGCTTTCTTGCTTCCTCCCTCCCTCCCTCCCTTACTCCTTCCCTTCCTTCCTTCCTTCCTTCCTTCCTTCCTTCCTTCCTTCCTTCTCCTTCCTTCCTTCTTTCCTTCCTTCCTTCCTTCTCCTTCCTTCTTTCCTTCTCCTTCCTTCCTTCCTTCCTTCTCCTTCCTTCCTTCCCTCCTTCCTTCCTTCTTTCCTTCCTTCCTTCTCCTTCCTTCTTTCCTTCCTTCCTTCCTTCCTTCCTTCCTTCCTTCCTTCCTTCCTTCCTTTTTTCCTTTTTTATCCTTCCTTTCTTCCTTCCCCTTCCTTCCTTCCTTCCCTCCTTTTTTATCCTTCCTTTCTTCCTTCCCCTTCCTTCCTTCCTTCCTTTCTTCCTTCCTTCCTTCCTTCCCCTCCCCCCCCATCCCTTTCTATCTATATTCGGCACATTTGGGTTACATTTTATCTAGTCATATATATGCCAGAAGTTACTAACTTATTTATCTATATTGAGCACATCTTATGAATACTGCCAATGTCTTGCAAACTACTTACCTCTACACTTAATTTCTCTGCTTGCTTTCTTGTCTCTCTGACAGATTCTAATGTTCCCATAGTGTTAGATATGTAACGTATGGAAATGTTAGATATGTGCCATTTGTAGGTAGTATGGCACATGCACATTACAAATTATGTTTTAATGCCTTCTCCCTTGGTTTTTCATTCCATTGATATTTTTGAAGTCTAGACCAGTTGTTCTACACCACCTTCTTTCTTTATCTTCTTATCCTTTACTTCCCTTGGACTTGGGACATTGTTCAGAAGAAATATGGGAGTTCACCTGATCTAGACCAGCCTCTGCTATTAGTAAAAATGCCACAACAGGGGCTTCTTCTTCATGTTATTTTTCTTCTCTAATTATTGTTTCATTAAGCCTAGAGGTAGTGGCCACACCTAGGGCTTTTATGAAATATGCAGAAGCCAGCTCTCCTTTTCTCTCTCAGGGTGTGTGTGTGTGTGTGTGTGTGTGTGTGTGTGTGTGCGTGCACGCTTGTCTTGTTTTATATATAATCAGCAGACTGTTTCTGTGGCTATGTCCTTAGAATCTTGTTTTGTATCTAGGATCATAGACTCTGAATCATTCAAAGAATAGGCATGATGTACTTAATAACATTTTTAATGAATTGCAGTTAAGGAGATATTATTGGTCATTTAATCAAATCTTCCGTCCATTGTTTGTTGACTCTATCTTCTGGAGATGGTTCTGAGCATGTTGGCTGATCGCTCTCATCCAGGGGAACATGCTGTCTATAACAATGCCCTCTGCATATAAATGTTTAGGAGGAGGAGAAGGAGTATTTTTGTAGTCTGATTCAACTCACTTTGAACTTTTCTCTTTCTCATATTCCCTGATCTCTTCACAACTCTTCCTTTGAGCCTATTTGGCTTCACTGAGAGACCCTTAGTCCACAAAGTCATTTAGTAATCCTGGAATTCTCAATTTCTGTGAGATTCCCCCTGTCTTTCAAATACCTGACATTCCTAACGCTACAAACGTATACGTCAGCAGAAAAGTCAATCTTGTTGCTTTGTCTTTTGGCTGTCCAACACTCTCTTCAAGAGGAGAATTAAAAGTATTTCATCGCTTGCCTCCAATCCGAGCTTTTTCTTGATTCTCGATCCTCGGGGGAAGCAAAAGCAAGCATTTACCCCATGTGGCTCTTTGGAGTCAGACTACCTCGGGTTGGCCTCTTCGTTCAACTACCCGCTCATCTGGTGGCCGTGGGCAGAATTATGTAAGTCCGCTGTGCCTCAGCTTTCTTACCTGTGGAGTGGGGTTGATAAGAAAAGCCCCTGGAATGCAGGGTCTTTGTCGGGATAGAATCCTTAAACATCTCGATGCTGAGAACGGTGCCCGACGAAGCGCAAACACTAACAGGCGGCCGGGAAGGCCTCCGTGCCTCTGCTCAGCGGCAGTGTTGAGTCCCTGCTGTTCTCGCTCCATGATGAGGATTAATGCAGTGGAGTGGATTGAACACACGAGCTTTGTAGTCAGTCGGCGTTAGACCAGCCCAGATGATGCCTGTGTTGTGTGACCTTGGGCAAGGGATTTAGTCCCCTGCTAGTTTTTTTTTTTAAATATATGAAATTTATTGTCACATTGGTTTCCATACAACACCCAGTGCTCATCCCAAAAGATGCCCTCTTCAATACCCATCACCCACCACCCCCCTCCCACCCCCCCATCAGCCCTCAGTTTGTTCTCAGTTTTTAAGAGTCCCCTGCTAGTTAAATGGAACACCAACTACCCCTCGGGATGACTCAGCTTTACTTTCGGGGCAATAATACGTGAAAACAACTAGCTCGCACCTGAGGCCAGAAACTCCTCACTCTGTGTTATCTGTTAAAAAAAAGAAATTGCCCATGCCCTATACCTCTTTAATCCAGCAATGAAAACACTTGTTTGGGGGATTTCTTTGTCCTTTATTTTCAGTGTGCCTAGGCAGCTTCTTGTACTTCCTAAGACGCTTTCTTTAGTAAGTCTTTACTTTCCGGAATTGTTTCCAACTTGCCTCCGTCTCAACTTGCATCAGTGAGAGAAACCCCATTATCACGGAGGACCTAACTTTCAACAGAGCGCAGTGAGGGCTGAAGCCGAGGCATAAGCGCGGCTTTGTCACATCCTCCCAGCACCCAGGGATGCAGTCAGGGATAAACATCCCTGACGGGTCACATAATCGTTGCTGCCGACGTGACTCATCACAAGTCTGCAGTCTCAGGGTGTGCGGAGAGATGGGGTGCCCTGGCCTCTCCCATCCTGAGCTCGAGTTTTCCACTTTGGGGCACCTGGCTCTGGGAGGGACAGCAGCCGGGCGCCCGGCTTCTCCTTCTGCCTTTCCTCTGAACGGCCGTCCTTTGTGCCTCCTGCCCAGCTTCCCGTGACCCAGGGAAGCCACGCCTGGAGCCCAGGGCACCCTCTTCCACCGCGGCGTGACTCGATTGTCACCCTCCATCCCCTTGGTAGCACACAGGCTCATCCCTGTCGCTGTTGACTCTATGCGGCTGGTGTCTGCTCTGTTGTATATAGTTTTCTCTTTCTGTCAACCGTGTCTCGACATTGGCACCTTTGCCCCATCTCACCGTCCTCTTTGGCCACCGCCCCTCCCGCCTCTCTGTCCCCTGGCGAGCTCTCAACAGCAGCCCGGCAGGAGCGGCCCCGGAGGGTGGCGGGCGCGTCTCCCACCCTGCCTCCGGTCATCATCATCTCAAGTCCACACTCCTCTCGAAATGGTGCTCTGCTGACCCCTTTCACATTCTAGAGATTCGGTGGCTATTCGTGTTCTTTTCTCCAGTGCCCCTCCCCGCCCCCACGTCCATGTAGGAGCTCCGTCTCTCTAGTGCGGAACCCCTCAAGGTCTTAAATCTCACACCTCTTGGGCCAAGCACGGATGCCTTTATTTTACAAGACAGTTCGTCCTCGGCATCTTTTCTCTCAGCACTTCCCATCCACCTATCGTCTCTCCCTGCCTTGGATCATTCGCTCATGCCATCCCTGGTGCCTTTCCCCTAGGCACCTCCAGCTGGACCACCCCACGTCCTGTGAGTGTGAACTATTCTGGCACCTTTTTTTTTTAGATGCTTTTCTCAACGGGTTTTACTATGGACTGAAAAAAAGAAGATGGGGTTCGAGCCTAATGACCTTAATTCATTTAGTTCCCTGCTCAAAATAAGCGGAGTGAGACTCGGGCTCAGTCAATGGTACTCGGTAAGTGTTACATAAATCCCTCTACCTCCAAAAACACAAACCCCGCAAATCAAAGTCTCTCTCGACATTTCCGTCCCCTGCTTTATTTTTCAGAAGCGACTATCATTACCAGTCTGGTGTGCATTTTTCCAGCCCTTTATCTCTCTCTTTATTTGCATCCCTTCCTAACATATAAGCCACAGGGGAATGTATAGCAGGCAATCCATTACTACTGGTTCAGTGAATGTGTCTGTGTGCAAATGCACACACACGTACAGAGAAGAAGCTGCTTTGTGTATGTTTGTGAGTGTGTTTTGATATAATTCATATTGCTTTATATATATTATTCGGCAACTTGGTGTTTTTTTTTTTTTGTTTTTTGTTTTTTGTTTTTTTTTTCCACTTAACAGCCTATCTTGGGACTATTTCCATGGTACAACAAATTGCTTTATTTCATTCAACAATACTGCTGCATAGTATGGTATGTTATGGATAGTTATTTCCCATTCCTTTACGGATGGATATTTATGTGTTTCCTACGTCTTGCCACTTATAAGCAACGCCGTAACATAAATCCTAGCAAAACTTACTGCCTGCAAGTACGTGTGTTTTTACGGAACTGTTTCTTTGAAGTGAATCGTTCCGTCAGTGTTATGTGCATTTTTAGTAAACAGTGCCAAATTACCCTCCACAAAGACTACTGCAGTTTACTTTCCAGCTGTGAAAACTGAGTGCGTTTCCCCACATGCCCACCAGCGTCAGATATTACTGATTCTTTTCATTTTGCCACTTTGATGAATGAAATGGTGTTTCTTTGTTTTTTTAAAGCTTCACATATCACCGATCATTAGATTAGGCATCTATCTGTACGTCTGTTGACCCTCCTCGTTGCACATCTATCCGTTAGACATTTTGTGGGTTTTTTTTTTTTCTCATATTTCTTGGGCCTCTCCTGGGGCCCAAGAATTAATTGCCTCGTGCTTGCCTTGTGTCTCAGTGACCTTCTGTCTTCAGCCTCTTCCATTTTCCTGTCTTCTCAGATTTCCTCCTCTTGGCTTTCGAACATACCCAGATTGCAATTTCCTTGGGATAAAAGACTTGCCTCAACGCTTCTGCCCCCCTTAACCTCTCCCTGTTCTCTCCGCCCGCCTGCTATCGTTCGGGAATGTTCACATCCACCGCCCTGCCCTCACCACCTCTCGTCAATGATACCAGTGGTTTGACTCCAGATTTTATTGACCTTCTTATGGCCTTTTAAATATTCTCACCCTCTCTTTCTGGCCACCATCTCCTCCTGGCTCCCCGGTGCCATCCCATTTTTCTTCTTACTTCTAGGACTACCTGCTTCCTTTCTCAAGCTTTTTTTTTTTTCCTTTCCTTTGTCAAAAAGTCTGGATTTTCAGCAATTCCTGTTTTTGGAATTGTGTTTGTTCTTTTGTCTCACTTGTTACTTTGGCGATCTCACCTGTGCCAGACCTTTCGATTATTATCTCTATGTAAGTACTCCCCAGTCAGTCCTGATATCTCACTAAAACTCTGGTCTTTCACTTGGACTTTTTCCCTGATGAATTGGGCCACTGTAACTTCAAGATCCGAGCACTAAATTATACTTATCACCCTCCCCAACAATCCTTGTAATTTTACCAATTTTTGTGGGTAACAACAAGGAGAAAAACCTTATTTTCTAACCAGCAGAATTCTCCCTAGATGGAGACTTAACTTTGTCTACTAGAAGTTGGATGAATCACTTTCAGTGAAGGGGGACAGGGGAGTGGTTCATGCCAGAAACCATGAAGCGTGTGTAAAATGAAGTGATGATGGGGCGCCTGGGTGGCGCAGTTGGTTAAGCGTCCGACTTCGGCCAGGTCACGATCTCGCGGTCCGTGAGTTCGAGCCCCGCGTCGGGCTCTGGGCTGATGGCTCAGAGTCTGGAGCCTGTTTCCGATTCTGTGTCTCCCTCTCTCTGCCCCTCCCCCGTTTTGCTCTGTCTCTCTCTGTCCCAAAAATAAATCAACGTTGAAAAAAAAATTAAAAACAAAAATGAAGTGATGATGGAACTGCTTTCCAAGACAAGCTGACCCACGGTTCCACTTTTACAGGCTACTCTCTCCACGACCTGAACTTGTCCGGGACGGTAATGAGGATGGCCATGGACAGAAGAGGGAAAAGGTAGCTGGCATCCAGAATGCAGATCTGGCGAAAGAACAAGCACATTGAAGAAGAATTTTATGAAGCTTTTCACTTGGCATGGAATTATAGATTTACACTATTTTTCCTTTTTTTAAAAAATTTATGTATTTAAAAAAATTTTAGTGTTTTTATTTTATTTTTGAGAGAGAGAAAGAGAGAGAGAGAGAGAGAGAGAGAGAGACATAGCATGAGCAGGGGAGGGGCAAGGAGAGAGAGAGACACAGACTCTGAAGCAGGCTCCAAGCTCTGAGCTGTCAGCACAGAGCCTGATGCGGGGCTCAAAAGCACAAACCGTGAGGTCATGACCTGAGCTGAAGTCAGACACTTAACTGACTGAGCCACCCAGGCCCCTATTTTGAGAGAGAGAGAGAGAGAGAGAGGGCAGGGGAGGAGCAGAGAGGGCAGAGAAAATCCCAAGCACACTCTGCAATGTCATTGCAGAGCCCGATGTGGGGCTTGAACTTACAAATGGTGAGATCATGACCTGAGCCAAAATCAAGAGTCAGGTGCTTAACTGACTGAGCCACACAGGCATCCCTAGGTTGATACTATTTTTCTATTACTAAAGGTGTTGCTCTACTGTTTTCCTTCTTGCATTGTGTTCATCAAGAAAACTTCTGCTTCCTTCTCTTGTTCCTCTGTATGAAATGGTCTTTATTCTCTGGCTGCTTTTAAGATCTCTACAACAATGTTTTTTAAAAATTTTTAATGTTTATTTTTGAGAAAGAGAGAGAGAGAGAGAGTGACAGAGCACAAGCAGGGGAGGGGCAGAGAGAGAGGGAGACACAGAATCTGAAGTAGGTTCTAGGCTCTGAGTTATCAGTGCAGAGCCTGACACGGGGATCGAACCCACGAACCGCTAGAGCATGACCTGAGGTTAAGTAGGGCTCATAACCTACTGAGCCACCCAGGGGCCCTCTCTAACAATAGTTTTGAGCAATTTGATTGTGGTATTCTTGGGGGAGGGATATGCGTGTGTGTGTGTGTGTGTGTGTGTGTGTGTGTGTGTGTGATGCTTGGGTTTTGTCAAGCTTCTTGGATCTGTGGGTTTAGAGTTTTATCAAATTTGGAAATTTTTCAGTCATGATTTCTTGTAATTTTTTTAATGTTTATTCATTTTTGAGAGAGAGAGAGAGAGCATGAGCAGGGAAGGAGCACAGAGAGAGGGAGACACAGAATCCGAAGCAGGCTCCAGGCTCCGAGCTGTCAGCACAGAGCCCCATGCGGGGCTTGAACTCACGAACCTGAACCATGAGATACTGATCTAAGCTAAAGTTGGATGCTTAACCGACTGAGCCACCCAGTCTCCCCTTGTAATTTTTTTCCCCCCTTTCCATCACTCTTCTTTTGTAGGGGGGGCTCTAATTACAAGTATATTAGGACATTTGAAGTTGTCCTATACCTCACTGAAGGTCTGTTTATTTTTGAAAAATTCTTTTGCTCTATTTCATTTTGGTTTGTGTTTAATGCTATGTTAGTTCATTAATAGTTTTTTTGTCTGCACTGTCTGATAGGCCATTCATCTCTACCAGTGTATTTGTTTTTCATTTCAGATGTTGTAGTTTTCCTCTCGAAGAGTTTGATTTGGGGCTTTTAAAAAAAGATCTTCTACGTCTGTCCTTAACATGCTACATCTTCCCTATAGGCTCTTGAACATATGGGATAACTTGTAATAGCCGTGCTAATATCTTTGTCTTTTAATTCTCGTATCCGTGTCAGTTCTGGGTTAGTTCTTATTGATTCATTTTTCTCCTCATCGTGAATTATATTTTTCCTCTCCTTTGCATGCCTGGTAATTTTTTTATGGCATACCACGCGTTGAATTCTACTTTTGTATTGGGATTTTTATATTCCTATAAATATTCTTGGGCTCTATTTTAGAACACAGTTAACTCACTTGGAAACAACTTGGAAACACTTGGTTCTTTTGTGTCTGGCTTTAAATATTTGTCAGGTGGGACCAGACCAGCATTTAGGCTAGGGATAATTATTCTCCACCCCTGAGGCAAAAACACTTCTGAGTTCTCTACACAATGCCCCGTGAATTTTAAGTTTTTCTGATCTGGCTGGTGAGAATATGCACTATTTCTGGCCCCATGTGAAATCCAGTCACTGTTCTCTTTAATCCTTTTGGATGGTGGTGTTTCCCGTCTCAGATAGTTTCTTTGCATCTGTGCTCTGATCAGCACTCTGCTAAATACTAACGATGTGAAGATCTCTCAAATTCTCTTTCTGGGTGGCTCTCCCTTCGCAGCTCAAAGGGGTTGCTGGTCTCCGCCTGGGATTCCCCCCTGTTTGCCACAGCCCGGAAATTCTCTCAAAGGAGCAGCTCCGGCAATTATAAAATTCACCTGACTTTTCCTGTTCTTCCTTGCCTGATGTCTAATGCCTTAACCACTATTTTTTTTTTAATTTTTAAAAATTTATTTATTTATTTTGAGAGACAGAGAGAATGAGTGGGGTAAGGGCAGGGAGAGGGAAAGAGAATTCCGAGTAGGTTCTGCACTGTCAGCACAGAGCCCGACATGGGACTTGAACTGATAAACCTTGAGATCATGACCTGAGCTGAAATCAAGAATCCGACACTTAACCAACTGAGTCACCTAGGTGCCCCTAACCACTATTGTTTGCTTGTTTGTTTGTTTGTTTATTTATTTATTTATGTATTTGAGAGATCGTGCAAGTGGGGGAGGAGCAGAGAGAGAGGGGGACAGAGGATCCAAAGCGGGCTCTGCGCTGACATCAGAGAGCCTGATGTGTGGCTTGAACTCACAAACCATGAGATCATGACCTGAGCAGAAGTCAAGTGATTCACTGACAGCCACCTGGGGACCCCCTAGCCACTATTGGTTTTTGTATTTTGTCCCTTACTTCATTTTGGTTGGCAGTAGAAAATCAGTTATTTTTTAAAATATTTAAAAAATAAAAATGTCATTTTTACATTTATCACATATTTAGTATTGACATTTCATCAGTCATATTTTGTAGCTGGCTTGCAGTTCATGAGACCCAAATGTTAAATACTCGCAAATATCATGCGCTAGTCGTTAAACCGTAGACGGCGTGACTTTGGCCCTGGAGGAAATATTTATGTTCATGATATTAGTCAGTGCTGTACATGTAAGCTTTTTCCCTCCTTTTTCATCCTAGCCCCCAGCCTTCCCTGACAGCTGCCTTACAGATTCCATCTGGACTTTTCTATTTTTTTCATTCTGCCTGAAAGATATCCTTTAACATTTCTTGTAGTGTGTGTCTCCCAGTTCTGAATTATTTTCGTTTCTGCAAGGCTTTTGCAAGATCTTTTCACCGGCTCCAGGGTCATTGCGGGTGCGATCCGTTGAGTCAGGATGAGGTCCTAGTGGAGCAGCGTGGGCTCCTGATCTGAGAGGACTGGTGTTCTGAAAAGAAGACCGCCATGTCAGGGGGGACGTGCAGGGACAGCACCATGTGATGACAGGGGCAGAGTTGGAATTTCGGAGGTAGCTACCAACCAAAGGAGCGCCAAACATTGCCAGTAAGCCAACAGAGGTAGGAACGGGCAAGAGAGAATTTCCCTCCACATTTCAGAGGGAGCATGGCCCTGCCGTCATCTTGATTTTGGACTTCTAAACTCCAGAATTGTGAGACAATAAATTTCTGGTGTTCTAAGCCACACGGTGTGCAGGACTTGGTTACAGTGGCCCAAGGAAACTAATATAGGGGACTAATTGGATACCAGTTTCTTCATCATAGAGGGAAGCAGAACTCTCCAAACTCCTTTACCATTTGCCGTCCGAATGACTTTTCCACCTCTTACCTTCCTCGGTGGATATAAGTTATCGGAAGGCAAGTATCACATCTTATTTATTTTTGTGTTTTCCTTAGCACCTCTTTAATGTTGAAGTTAACATGCATGTAAGTTGGCAATGAAATCTGGGACCCCAAGTATGGGTAGGCAAAATAATTTTATTTTCTAAAGTTAATATTTTATTTTATTTTTATTAAAAAATTGTTTTAACATTTATTATTTTTTGGGGGGAGAGAGAGACAGAGAGGCCCTGTGAGTAGGGAGAGGCAGAGAGAGGGAGACACAGAAATGAAAGCAGGTTCTAGGCACTGACTGCCAGCACGGAGCCTGACATGGGGCTCGAGCCCACGAACCATGAGATCATGACCTGAGTCGAAGTCAGATGCTTAACCAACTGAGCCACCCAGATATCCCAATACAATTTTATTTTATTTTATTTTTTTTTTTAAATTTTTTTTTCAACGTTTATTCATTTTTGGGACAGAGAGAGACAGAGCATGAACGGGGGAGGGGCAGAGAGAGAGGGAGACACAGAATCGGAAACAGGCTCCAGGCTCTGAGCCATCAGCCCAGAGCCTGATGCGGGGCTCGAACTCACGGACCGCGAGATCGTGACCTGGCTGAAGTCGGACGCCTAACCGACTGCGCCACCCAGGCGCCCCTACAATTTTATTTTTAAGTCCCCATTCCATCGGGATACATCTGGTTTATTTGGGGGTTTGTCAGGTAGGCCATGCTTTTCTCCTCATCCTTCTTCCTGGTGGTATCTAAGTTATGGAGAACTTACAAAGTGTCAAGGAATTGGAGTGCCTGGGTGGCTCGGTCGGTTAAGCGTTCCATTTCCACTCAGGTCCTGATCTCAACAGTTGGTGAATTTGAGCCTCACGCCAGACTCTGTGCTGACAGCTCACAGCCTGGAGCCTGCTTCAGATTCTGTGTGTCCCTCTCTCACTGCCCCTCCCCTGCTCGTGCTCTGTCTCTCTCTGTCTCTTAAAAATGAATAAACGTTAAAAAAAATGAATCGAGAGATGTGTTCTTTAAAAAGTAAAACAAACAACAAAGTGTCAAGACATTGTCAGGCAGGGTACTCGGTCTTTGGTCATTGTTCATCTTTTCCGCAGAATTCTCATTCATACTGGGTGTTCACCATCTGTCTCCACCTATGTCTGCTCCTCTTTGGTGTGTCTGTTCCTCAACCTCTGCTGATCCATGCAGGATGCTCTATGTCTTTCCTATTTCAACCAGGAGGTCTCTCCAGTCTTGGTGGCTTCTCCCAGTTCATCTGTTCTGACACGAGTGAGAGCATAGCTATACCGGATCTATCCTGAGTTCCTGGGGGTCCTTAGAGACTGTTTTGGGTCTCTCTGTCAAGAAGCATTGTGGAGACACGTCTTTGTTTTCCATTGCTGCCGTAATAAATTGCCACAAACTTAGTGGCCAAAAACAATGCACATTTATTATCTTACAGTTCCGTAATTCAGAAGTTTGACGCAGGTTTTGCTGAGCTAACACCAAGGTGTCAGCTGGGCTGAGTTCCTTTCTGAAGGTTCTAGGAGAGAATCCATTTCCTGGCCTTTCGCCGTTTCTAGAGGCCATCTGCATTCCTTGGCTCGTGGCCCCCGTCGGTCTTCAAGGCCAGAAACATAGCATCTTTCCGACCCTGTTTCCATCAGCAAACCTCTTTCTCTTCTGTTTTCCCCTTCCACGTTTACGATTCTCGTGCTTACATTGGGCACACCTGGATAATCCAAGATAATGTCCCTATTTTACACAAAGCTGATTAGGAACCTTCATTCTACCTTCAACCCTAATTCCCCTTTGCTATGTAACCCAACATATTCACAGGTTCTGGGAATGAGGATGTTGACAACTTGGCAGGGGCATTACTCTGCTTACCACAAGCCATTTCTACTTCCCAGTCTGTGACACAGGGGGACCGGGGACCTTGTAGTCCTCACCCTGGAAATTAGAATCACTGTCGTCTGCAAGAAACTTTGAGCTTCTGATTCTGCACCTGTCTCTCATTTCTTTTCCTGATCAGGATGTAGAGCCAGGGCACAGAGAGAGAGAGATCAGAGAAGTTCAGGAACATCTCCTTTGTTGACTCGCCTCCCTTTCCATTAGCCCAAGTAATTTTTAACTCCTTTATAGAGGAACAAATAGATCCTGTAAGAATCTTTCAAATCCATCATTTAGGGAGAGATTTCAGTTTTAAAATGAAAAAGAGAAGAGTTCTATTTATTGTCATTCTCCTCACGCATAAAGCTATATCCTGTCAGTAGTGATTCATTAAGAATCTAGCATGGAGAAAGAAACCCAATATGGTAGCAAGAGGATTTGAGGGGAGGCTTGCCAGAGAGGCGGGCGCCCACCTAAGAAAGTGCCCAGAAGGGCAAGGAGACAGTATAGCTCAAGCCAGCCTTCAGTTCAGCTTGTCTGGTTGACACCTCCTCGTCTGGGCCGGAGATATGGCTGGTTCCTCCCGCTCGGAGATGGGCGGAAACAGAGCAGAGGACTTGTATTCTCATGCACATTTCAATATATGAATGAATTGGATGAACAAGGAATATTGCAGATGGAGATGGAGAGTGAGGGATATTTTTCTAAGGCATGAACCATATGGAAGGAGCTCCAAGCTACTGAGTTGTGACAGTGATCAGGGAGTCACGAGCCAGCTGGTTGCCCTGATCTGGAGGACACGTCTCTTCGCCCTCCAGTCTGTGGTGCCGTCTCTAGGGAGGAAGGCGGCATTGCTCTGGTGCGTGGTGCTGACACTGAGCCAATGCGGGCGATGAGTTCCGTCCGTTCTCACGGGCCGTGCGGGGCCCACACGGCCTTAGCTGGTGTGAAAGCCTGCCAGCCAAATGAAAAGATGATGCAGCCTCATCAAGAGGGAGAACAGTTCCCTTCTCCCTGTGTCTGCGGCCCCTCTCTGTCTCCCTCCCTTCACTCAAGCAGTACAAATGCTGGGAGCAGACAGGAAGGAGGACAGAAAGGGAAAGAAAAGGAGAAAAGAGGCTGTGGGTATGCCTGTGGGCACGTGTCCATCTTGGGCTTACTCCCTGCAGCCCTGACTTGCATACATGTTATACTGAGTCCTATCAACAGACGTAAAAGTGGAGATCGAACAACTAATTGGCTACAGCAATTTTTCATGTGTTCTAAATGTTCACAGGATGCATGCTATGCTTACTACTTGCTTTACCAATATTTAAATAAATACTATAAAAGGATTCATTCAACTGAAAAGGATTAAAAAAAAAAAAAAACCCAGAATACGGTCCCACAAATACAGTGTGGCAGCTGAAACTCTGTTAGAAGCCAGAACCCCAGCGTGAACTTTGAATTGTGTTACTCGACCCTGATGAAATGGGACGCATCACAAATGCCCAATGTGCTGCAGGCTCACTCTCCCTGTTGGGTCACTTCTACTGCCTCCTTTCCTAGGTGCTCACCTTAAACCACTCCATCACATGCAACCCAAAGTGAATAATTGTTTTGAAAACGAATCGTTCAGGGGACAGAGCACGGCACAGGAAGAGGGCAGAGGAGGTTCTGAGGCACGCGTCGGCCATCTTCCCGCCATCTTGGGGTCTTACGACTCATTTCAGCAGAATGAGGTTCTACCAGCTGCCTAGCAGATTCTCAGCCTTAGCTATTATGGACTGATGGTCTGGCAATGCTTCTTGCGTCTCTGTCATTCCCTCAGCCCCCCACCCCCATCCCACCCCACTGTAAATCTTCTCGTCTACTGCAGGCACAGGCTTTCCCTGGACTTCAAAAAACAGCCGACCCTTGTAAGAGTTGCCTGTACCCGGCAACCGGCAACATGCATCTGTCAACCAGTTTGTAAGTATTATACTCCTTTTACTTTTATAGATGACAGAACTGAAGATCAGGACTTTCTAAGAGTTCCTAAACCAGAAAGAGGTAGGGCTGTGATTTGAACCCCAGTCTGTTTGATCCTAAGTCCCCATGACGTTTCCACTACTCGTGTTGCATTTTGGAGCATAAATTAGATCTAGTGAGGTCCTTAGAGGCACACGGAACCCAGGTTCTAACTTTGATGGGTTCAGTAGTTGACTCTGCCTGTCCAGGTCTCAGATTCTGTCTGCCAGGGACGAGGAGGTTGCAGATCCCTCGGTTGGCTGTCGGAACAGCTTCCTTCCCTCAGAACTGAGCCTTTTTTTGCTTTGAATGCCCTGAAGACCTAAATCTCTTGAGCTGTGATCCGCTTTGGTCTCCTTTCCAGCCACCCAGGTGACATGTCCTAAAGCCGGTTTCCAGCTTCAGAGACTGAGATCTCTTTTCATCATCCTGCCAGGGTCACCCTTTCTCTGATGGTTTCGAAGCTTCTCGATGGTCTCCAGGGGGAGCCAGAGAGTCATCTGTTGTTTACAGGGAAATAATGAGTCATTAAATATATTTACATACTAGGACTTGCAGGATTTCAATAAAGATAACCAGTGCAGGGTAAAGCTGGTTCCCAGGGAGGATGGGGTGATTCATCACACAAGAAAAGACCAGCCTCATTTCCGCCCCAGCTTGAGGGGAAATGAGCGCTCTGTTCTGTGGCAACAGGTCTGCGAGAGGGAGGGGCCCCACAGCCACAGCTCTGGCCCAGATGAGCCCACCCGTACCAGAGGAGCCGAGGCTGGCTTGAACTATGTCCTGCTGTCTCCTTGCCCTTCTCCTGGGCACTTTCTTAGGTGGGTACCGCTCTCTCTGGCAAGCCTCCCCTCAAGCCCTCACGCCAACCCCACGCATCCAGAGCCTCAGCTGTCGGATTGACCTCTTTGGTACATTCCTTCCATTTTCTGGAATAAATATGGGACTTGAATCCCAGGGGCTGGCGTGCTGAATCTTCGTTTTCTCTATCCTCTGGGAAGGCGTTTGCTCTCGTGGTCTCCCCTTGCCCGGTGTCCCTCTGCGCCCTTGGCCAGAGAGAGGGTGCAGTCCACTCTTTTTGATGGATCCCACGTGCCCGAGCCATGGGAGGGCCTGAGCCTCCCCTATGTCAGGCAGGAAGGCAAGCTTGGCTGGGGTCCTCCACTCTAAGTGGCCTTTCACATTTCCCTCAGGTGTCAGCGCTCAGGCCATCCACCAATGGCCACCTGTCAGGGTGCAGCTTGTGGGCAGCCCGCTCTCCCTGGAGTGCATCGTGAAGGGGGAATCAAACCCTTATCTATACTGGTACCGGCAGGCCGAGGGAGGGCCCCCCCAGCTGCTCTTCTACTCCCTAAATGTTCACCAGGTAGACCCTGAGGCACCACGGAACTTCACAGCCTCCAGGCCCCAGGACGGCCAGTTCATCTTGAGTTCTCAGAAGCTCCTCCTCAGTGACTCTGGCTTCTACCTCTGCGCCTGGAGTCTCACACTGAGCCGGGCGAGGTAGACATCTGTGCAAAAACCCCACCCTCTCCGGGAGCCCTCCCTCTGGGGTTGGGCGGAGGATATTTGGGTTTCTGATTGTCAGCCAATGTGAGAACAACAGAATCCAGCCAGATTCTCCTAAAGAACTTCATTAAGTTCTCAGGGAGAAGAGAAACGTATTCACGTGCGGGCCCCGCGAATCGCACATACACGGTCAAGTCCCCAGTGTACGGATGCCTAAGCCTAGGCTGTTACCCTCCAGCCCTCAAAGTGAGCTGGACCCTGCCTCACACCCTGTTCTCTCAAAGTCCCGTCTGTCCACACTGGGGAGTGAGAGAGTCGGGAAACACCTGCAGCAGGATGTGGTGTGGTGGCGGACAGGTGGACAATTACGAAGATGCCGACTCAGGTGACTTACTTGGTTAATTTCAGTCACCTGGAGAGTCTCCTTTTGTTGATCTTTCTGTGGCAAGGAGACATCTTGGGGGAGCTTGGGTGAGGCTCTGTGGCGGGGAGGAGCCAAGGCGTCCAGCCGACTGTTCTCGTGTCGGCTAGAAGTGCGCGTTTGTTAGTAGCAGAAATCACACTGAGGGATTTTGACTATTGATTTGGATTTTAGGCTTTTTAATTCGTGTTCCACTGTGTCTCATCCCTTCCCTTGTAGCGAAAGAGGGAGCAGAGAAGCAGATGGTGACCAAAGAGATACAAGAGACAGGAAAAGGATGAGGGCACGCGTGTATGATGCTAAAACCCTAAAAAGAGAAATTATTTGGATGAGCATGAAGGAGAGGAAAAGGCTTCTGGGGGTGGCTGGGAAGAGATGCCACGGTTTCCCTGGCAACCAAACTTCCTTCCTCATCCCTGAGTCCCTCATTCGTCCCTCGTCCTCCTTATTCTTAACAAGGTTTTCTTTTCTAATGTCCCTTGTGCTCCACAAGGGGGCACAAGAATCTTAAAATACTCTGTCCCTGGGATCTCTTCATCTGGGACAATTCAGACATTTGTTTTTATTTTCAGCATCATTCGATTTGCAGAGGGAAATCTGAGACAGAGACCGTAGTGTTGGAGACGGTATTTAATAATGCCCCGGGGCTCCTATCGCCCCTTCAGTATCTACTTACGTATTAAGCAGCTATTATGTGCTGGGCACTCTGAGCCATCACAGGGATCAAAAAAGAAAAAAATGGAGTGCACTCAAGACGGTGCTGGGCCTAGTCACAGCATGGTTTTAATCAAGGCTCTTGGTTTGCTTTTTTCCCTATGTGTGAGAATATTAATTGACGAAAGCAATCAGTAATGCCATGACCACAAAAGGAAAGATGCTTTTACGGCACAAGTTTGGTTCTCAATGAAGAGTAAACGATGTTTCAAGCCAATGTTTATTTGTTAACTGATTATTGAACGTTGGTGGAATTGGATCTCTCCCCGAAACAGTGCTGTCTGATAACTTGGAGTTAATAGACTTTAGAACAGGCTTAGTTTCACATAAAAACTGAGCAGATAACAGAGAAAGTTCTCACATTTGTTCCTCTGATCCCCCTGTTTCCTGTTATTAACATCTGACATTGGTGTGGTATATTTGTTACGTTTTTAAAAAATTTTATTTATTTTTGAGAGAGCGCGAGAGAGAAACAGAGTGACAGTGGGGCAGGGGCAGAGAGAGGGAGACACAGAATCCGAAGCAGGCTCCAGGCTCTGAGCTGTCGGCATAGAGCCCGATGCAGGGCTTGAACCCATCAACCGTGAAATCACGACCTGAGCCGAAGTTGGACACTCAACTGACTGAGCCACCCAGGCGCCCCTGTTACTTTTTATGTCTTACCTGTCTATGGTTTTTGACAAATATGCTGTGTCCTGTATTCCCCATGGCAGCGTCCTGTAAACAGTCTTACTGTCCCAGATCTCCTGCACTTCACCTGTTGACTTCTCCTCTCTTTCCCTGATCTTTTCACTGTCTGTATATTTTTAAGGCATTTAGTTTTTGAGGCTAAATTTACTAGTTGTCTTAACCTTGGGCGAATTATATCATTTCTCTTTCCTCAACTGTCAAACTCATTGGATTAAGTATATTAAATGAGGTGATGTCATGTTATAAAGCCCTATTACAGGGTCTGATTTTCAACGGATATTATTTTCCTCTTTTAGCTTACAAGATATTTTGATTCCAACTCACCCAAAAGAAAGACTTATTTAAAAAAAAAACATTAAATTTTAACTATTTATTAAATATTTTAAAATGCTGAGCACACTCAGATGGCAAGCCCGCGAAATTTTCATCCTGTGTGGTACCCATTCCGATAGGGGTGCTTTCTGGTGGGGTTTCATGCAGCTTCAGAATCCTTCCTAACTGAAAGGGTTCCGGGTAATCACCACTCGTCAGGTGGAGTTGGTAGGAGGGTTAAGACAGATTTTTCATTCCTATAAGATATTCAGAAGTTCTGGAAAACCTCATGAGGGAGATAGAATTTTAGCGAGTGTTAGGTTTTTAGGAGTCTAGTATTTAGATAAACAGAATGTCATTCTCAGCCAGAGTCTGTTTCAGTAGAAATGTGGAGGTCCCAGTGGATATCGTGAGTTCCAGGAAAGCCGTGAGTGAACAGCTCTGATCATTGCGCCGAGCGACAGAGAGACGAGAGGACATTAGTAGGTCAGGGGAGGCTAGTCGAGGAGAGACTCGAAAACCATCCAAATTCATCAAGACAAATTCCTATCCTCCACGTTCCTGCCCTAGTCATGACTATGAGTCCTCGTCCCTAACGGTTTCCCCATGTCAAAGGGCTCGGAGATCTACAGTCGCCTTAATTTCAGGGGACAGAGGAAAGCAGCCCAGACACCATCTCCTGCCAGGAAGTCACCAGTCTCACTTACGCCTGGGGCAGAGGAAGCTGCCTCCTCTCTAGGAGAGGTGCCAGGACCCCGTTCTTGGCGGACTCTGGAGGTGTGTCAGGAAAACCATTCCCACGCTTGTCATTCCTAGGCCACCGACATGTGGAAGACCCCAAGCTACACGCTGGTGGCCAGCAAAACTCCACGCACTCCTGGGACTGATAGGGAGAAAGCCGGGGCCTCTCTCTAGCCAAGGAAGATGGGGAAGGCCCAGGTTTGGGGAGCTGGTGACACTGAAATTGGGCTGCTTCGTCTTTTTGTCCAGGATTATATGCTTTGGGTTGAGCGTGTCCCAGCCCTGTGAGCTGCTGCAAAGCCGGCTTGGCCTGTTGTAGAGCCTGTCATTTCCTAGTCCCTCCTTCAGGGTTTTGTCTCTCTCTGGTTTTCTGTTGTCTCTGCACTCAGGTCTCCCTCCTCCTCTTCCCCAGATGGGGTAGAAAATATCTGTCACGCAGACCTTGCAGACCTTAGCAGTAGGGGACGATGCTTCGAGAAACCCAGCGAGTCAGGCACACAGACACCTGCCCAGATACCCAGGGACCGTCCATTTTCAGTCTGTTGATTATCTAGGGCTCTTTTTCCTGTGACTCATTAGCCCCTCTCATTAGATGACTGGAAGGAAGCTGGGGGGGCACAAGCGGGGGTGGGGGGTCCATTTAGGGGACAGGTGGGAGGAGGGAGTTGCCTGAGGGATGTGGGGCCAGAAGGGACCCCAGTTGGGTCAGAGCAGTTTTGCAAGCTGTTTTCATTCCTCACTATCTCCAAGGTGCCCCCTGCGGCCTCTGCTGGGGCGGGGGGTCGGTGGGGGGGGTCCACCTCCAGCAGGTGTAGATGCCGGGTTGGGGGCGGGGAGGTCTGCATGAGACGCTCAGGTGCCTAGATTCCCCCTCCAGAGGGGTTTTCCTCTCCTCTCTGTAGCTGTATTTTCTTTCCACCGCCAGGGTGCTCGTCTGAGGCCCAGGTAGAAAGAGAGGCAGGGAAGGGGTGGGGGCGGGATGGGGATGTGGTGAGTGTGGTTCTCGTGGTCCTCAGAGGGCGGGTGGTGGGGGGAAGGACTTTCACAGGCCCCCAGATGCAGGACCTGGTAAATGTCAAACCACATCCTGTTGTGAGTCCCTGAGATGCTCCAGGGGCAGGTGGGTGTCTGTTGTTACTTGGGCTGATGTTGCTCAGAGATAAACAGCTCAGCAGCCCGCACTGGGCTCAGACACCCCCAAACCTGCCCCAGTTGTCTCCTCAAAGACCCCAACCTGCATCTCTTTACTTCCTGCCTTTGATTCCAGGCCGCTGTCCTTTCAACACTAGTTTCTTCTCCTCCTTCGGGGCCTGGCCTCTTTCCTGGAGGAGGGCCAGGGAACAGGTGTCAGGCTCCAGGTGCCGGTTATTAGCACGGGGTTCCCGGGTCAGCCCATCCCCCTCACATCAGAGGCAGCCTCTGAGGCTCGGTGGCTCAGTGAGTGATTTGGGTCTGGGGAGAACTTAGATCCCCTGAGTTATCTCCCTCATGGTGATTCGGGGCCTGCAGACCTCAGATCACCGAATCAGAAGAGCAGAGTTTGGAGATTATTTAGACACCATTCTACCCCATCTCGTTACTTCACAGCCGAGGAGATGGAGGCGCAGGAAGCGACATGAGCTGTCCAGGGCCGCGCGGCTGTGGACGGAGGGGGACCAGAAGCGAATGCTCTGTGTCAGAGCAGCTCCTGGATCTCGGACGAAGCTCAGAGGAACGTGGGCTCCATACTGAGCTGTGATCTCGCTATGAACGTCATGAGCCACTTGTGTAAGGACGAGAAAGGCGCGACGGTCAGACCTGAGTGGCAGTTGGAGGGAGGGGTGAATACGATGACCACAGCTTTAGACTCCTCAGAAACTAGACCGGTTGGAGAGATGAGCTGACGAACTGCGACAAAATGAAACAAGGCTTCCTGTTTCCCCTCCTCCGCCTGCCCCCCCTGCCCCAGAAAGAGAAGAGCAAAGGTCTGCACGCAGGAAAGCAGCATATGGCTCATTTGCAAGACCTGTGAGAAAGACCCAGGGTCTGAGTCAAAAGTGAGCTCTGCGAGCGGGTACAGGATGTTGAACATTGCTCTAACGGTCCCAGTGTGGACGGCATCGAAACTGAGGAGGCAGAGCTCTCTCTCTCCCCTATGTAGGTCAGAGCCCACCTGGTGCTGCCTTCCTGGCCGAGCACCACGCATTTAGAAAAGTGGGAGGGTAAAAACAAACATAAATGTTTTCAGAAGAGGGTGGCTGGGCTGGGGAGAGTCAGAAGTGCTTCAAACTGGGCCACCTGAGGAAAACATCCTGTGCGTTGCATAGCGTGTGCGTTAATAAGATGAAGCCACCTTATGAAGTCAGGGTTGTGATTCAGCCCATTTTATAGGAAGGGAAGCTGAGTCTCCAACGTGATCGTATAGCTGATAAGAGCAGAGCTGAAGCTGGAACCTCGGTGTCTTTGGCTTAAAAGTCTATATTCTTTGTTGTCATCCTGTTCTCCTCTCTCTGCTGTATGCTTTCCCTCCGCTGCACGCTCAAGCTTTTAAGGGTTCTGTCCATTCTGTCTCTCACAGACATGTGGACTCAGCTGGGGTGGGCTTGCTAGCTGTCACAGGAAGTGTTCTCATGGGAGCACCATGATGGCCAACGAGGGGCGCTACAATGGGATGGATGGATACGCAAACAGGAGAGAATTCTTCATGAGAGCCACCCAGTGATGAAATGGCCTGCTCAGGTGGGTGGTTCTCTGTTCCCAGGACAGGTCAAGCATAACTGGGGGGGTGCAAGACTGCAATGCATGCTTCCTTACCACCCAGAGTGTATATGATTCCCCACCCCAGTCAAGAAAAAGTCTTACCGTGGGAGTGAGGGTTCCAGAGGACCGAGCTGGAATCGCTGGAGTGGCCCAGGACTTAGGCAGGAGTGGTCATGCCCAGGACCACCCTCAAGCCACTATCTTAAAAACCACTTCTTTATGTCAATGAGTTTGATCGGGAAGCAGTAGGGCACTGGGTCCACAGGAAGCCCTGGGGTTCAGTCTCCTGTGAAGACCACACTTCATACTCACGGAGGACAGCTGAGATAAGTTAGAGCTGGCTGATGACACTATCCTGGGGAGATAGTCACAGCTGTGGGCTCATTTTCAGGTCCTTCTTGTTGACATACAGATCCACTCACTGATCTCTGGGACCCCATGTTTCCCAAGGAGGGAACCCTATTAGGAGTGAAGTACAAAAAAGTAAAGATAGTGGGTGGAAATGGAGGAGAGTCCCAATGTAATTGGGACTGTGGGCATGTGGTGAGCAGAGACTATGTCCTCTGTTGGAAGGACATGATTCAGGACATGGTTCGGTGCTGTCACAGTAAACCCTAAAGAGAAACAGACAGGTATATTATGTTAAGGAACCCGGGGACCTCAGCTCCATAAACACAGCTCGAGAGAAGAAAGTCTCCAAGATGGGAGGGGAGGATATCCAACTGTGGACTGAGGCAGGAAACATTTTGTTTGGTTAACATCTCAGATTATGGGGTTATCAAGGCCAAGCAGTCACCCTTCTGGTAACTATGGGAGTCTGCCACAAGCAATGGGAATGAACCATAATTAAAATTGTTGTCCAGGCTTGATGGCCTTCCAGGCTCTGTGTCTTATACGGGCATAGAGTAATTTCCATGGACAGGGCAAAAGTGAACCGGGTGATGAAAGTTTGAGAAGAGGTCAGTGGGTGAGCAGAAGAGCAATCCATCCGTATGTCAGGCATCATGCTGAGAATTGATATGGGTGTTGTAGCCATTTGTGATCTCCACCAGCATCTGCTAGCACCCCTAAATGAAAATATGTGTAGGCATGAGCGTGTTTTTGTGGTACACGTATAGTTTCAAGAGAGGGCTCAAGTACCAGTCCTCTATTCTCACATCCATGATCTCACGAATGCTCCTCCTACATAGGACATTTAGGGCTGTGTGTCACACTGACTGTTAGGGGCTGAGATCAGTCAGGCTGCCCTTCCCTGGGTCCCTATGGAAGAAGAAAAATAAGGAAATGTCTTATGGCAGGAAATGGATATATTAGTATCTATCAGGATCTTCCCCCCACCTTGTTCTACAATCCTATTCTCTTTCTTCTCCCCCCTCCCTCCTCCGTAGTTATTTACTTAAGAGAGAAAAAACATCTTTGTCTCTTGGATGGTCCCAGCACCTTCTTCCCCCATCCCCATTGCCCAGCCTGTGTAGCTTGGCCATGAGCCATGCAGTAGGAAGGTGTGTGGGTCTTTGACGGATACTTGTGCTGACAGAAAAATTCTTCTGGGCAAGTGACAGTGGCTTGAGCAGCCCTTCTCCATAGGAATATCATCCCCCACCAGGATGTTCTTCTGATTACATGACCAGTTGGATGCTCCCTTTTCCCTCTTAATTTCTAAGTAAATCTCTAAAGGTCACAGGGTTGAGGTTCTTTTCCTGGGGAGCTGCCCATGACGAGTCCGGCTGTGTCCCAGCGATGGTGAGAACTTGGGGGCCCTAGACATCCTCCTAGAGATGTTTTGCTTCTAAGTTTCTTCATTCAGTAAGCATGTTTTGCCCCTGTACTGGTCTCACTTGTGGAGTTTGTCCCTAGATTACCTTCTGCCCACAGGTTTCTTCAATGGGATGAAGTTTAAGTGAATCTTGAGTTGGAAGAGGCAGACAGGCCTGGGCCAATGATGAGTTGCTTCAGTGCTGTCCCATTACAGGGATAACTCTGAACCCAGAAACTCTTTGGTGGCCCCTTTATTTTTATTTTTTAAAAAATTTAAAAAATTATTTATTTTTGCGAAAGAGAGAACACAAGCTGGGGAGGGACAGAGAGAGAGGGAGACACAATCTGAAGCAGACTCTAGGCTCCGAGCTGTCAGCACAGAGCCCGATGCAGGGCTCAAACTCACAGACCACGAGATCATGACCTGAGCCGAAGTCGGATGCTTAACCGACTGAGCCACCAGGCACCCCACTTGGGAGCCCCTTTAATTGGAAAGGCCACATATCCTACTTTGCCGGGACAATCCTTATTCACCTCCTTTGTCCCAGAATCCCGTCTCTCGCTCTCAGTAGTGTCCCCGTTCATGCAATAAATGTTAGGATTGCCTTACATCTAACCTGTCTTTGCTCAGTTTCACCTGGGGAAGGATGGACGGGATGCCCAGTATTGGTTCCGAAAGACCTACTTAGAAACCAGAGAGAGGGACAGAGGCAGAAGAAGTTAACTTCCTAGTGCTGGGAGTTGAATACTGGGGAGCTGGGGGTGTTGTCTGAGGGAGACAAGGAAGCAGCTGTAAAGATTTGGGGAAGGAGGCTCTCCTTGGGTCAAGCGGGCTGTGGGGTGGGGACTAGATGACATTTGTAACTTTCTCCATCTCTATTATGTCTCCTGGAGCGGGCAGGTAGAGGCTCATTCATCCTCCAGAGGACATTCCTTGGGTCCTCACCTCCGCCCACATCCTCCCAGCTGCCAGTGCCCCTGCTCAGCAGGCCCCCTATGAGATCACCAAGCCTACAGGCCCCATTTCCTGTGGGGGGGGGGTCTCCTCTTCCCACCTCCCCTCCATCTCTGTCCTGCTCTTGCTCAGTCCCCCTCACTTCTCTGCGCCCACAAATGCCTGTCCTCGATGCCCTGTCCCCGGCCACCCCCTCTGGCCCACACAACACCCTCCTCTCTCTGAGGCATGTTCTTGTCCCTTCTGTGCCGACTGTCCCTGGCCCACCTTTGTGAGGAAGAGCCATGCCTGTCTAAAGCATGGGAGGTGCTGCTCTTGCAGGTACTGGTCTAGGACCTAAACCCCCCCCCCCATTTGGGGGCTTCTTAGTCATTATAAAAACAAGTGAACAACAACTAAAATACTGCTGCTGTTTGAGAAATCTAGAAATAATTACAACTGATGGGAAATTGCAGGCGTGTGAGGCATTCCCAGGGTCACCCCCGCCCTGGGCCATGTCCTTTCCCGGCCTGTGTGAGCTGGGTCTAGAGAACCCTTAACCACCCCCCTCCCCGGTTCCTAGACACTCGGTGCAGTGGGATGAATAGCGTCCCCCCAGAATTCATGCCCACCCAGAACCCCAGAATGTGACCCAATTTGTAAACAAGGTCTTTGCAGATGTAAACTTTTCATCTCGGGATGAAATCCTTCTGAATTCAGGGTGTGTCCTAAATCCAACGACCCGTGTTATAATAGGAAAAAATAAGGGGAAAATCCAGGCCCAAGAACATGGGAAGAAGGTGATGTGCAGACAGGCCTAAAGTTGGAAGGATGCTGTCACAGCCAAGGGCCATCAAGAATGCCAGAGGTGGGAAGAAGCAGAGAAGGTTCTCCCCCTGGAGCTTCTAAAAAGGGATGCGGCACTGCCCACGCGTTGGTTTTGGCCTTCTGGCCTCCAGAACAGTGAGAGAATAAATTTCTACTGTTAAAACCATCAAGTTTGTGGTTCTTTGTTACTGCAACGCTGAGGAACAAATACACCCAGGGATCAAGGTCCCTTTACTCTGTTACTGTGGGTCCTGGGCTGGAGGTTGGGGGCAGCTACTCCAACGTCACCCGGGGACAGTCACACCCCTCTGGCCACTACTTGGAAAGAACTTCCTGAATTTCCATCTTCAAAAGAATGTGCCGCAGTTTCCCGGCTTACCAGCCATTTGATCTGCAAACGGTGGCTTCCTTACCAGTGGAGTAGGGAGAATGACACCTGTTTCTAGGGTCACTGTGGGGATGAACTGGGGCACCCTTGTGCCTCGTCCAGCCCCAAGTCTGGAACCAAGCAGGCTACCAAAAAGGGATGCCACCTTCCTCAATCTTTCTCAGCTTTCAGACTTCCTTCTCACCCCCGACTTTCTGCCTAAGCCAGCTTGTCTCCGGTCTCTGTCACCAGTCTGTGCCTTCTTTCCCCTGGGGCATCCCTCCCTTCCCCTGGTGCAATGACCTACCGCAGTGACTGTGATTCGCTTGTGAACCCAGAGTTTACCCCAGGAAGATAACTGTCTCTGCCCAGGCGGATGTGCTTGACGGGCTGCATCTGGGGGGGCCCGCTCTCCATCCCACCGAGCGAAGGGTCACTCAGGTGTCACACCTCAGTCCCTACCGGACCCCACCTCCCTCCCCCCGCCCCCCAGGGCCTGCCTCCACATGCCCCACTTCTGTGAGATCTCTGGACTTCACTTATCAGGGGTTTCAACTCTGTGCCTTCTTCGGGATTCTTCTAGATAGGCAGACTGGAGCTAGGTCTGAAGGAGGCATTAAGAACAGATGTAGATAAAACCTAAATGCATAATAAATGAAACTTGAGTCTTGAATTGAGAAATGACCAAGCATTCCAACACACAGGTTGCCCTGCCCTGTGCCCCATGCCAAGGTGGGGTTAGGGCTCTCTTGTGCCCAGCCCCTTACCCTGCAGACCAACCCCACACACCGGGAGCCTGGAATGGCTGGTGTGGATCAGGGAGCCCATCCTCCCTCAGGATGAAGGGAGGAAGCAGCATCGCTTAGGAAGAAGGGTCAGCGGTTTCATGTGCCAGAGGGGTGGTGCCTTCGCTAGGTCTTTGGAGGGCAGAACTTCACAGACACTTCTGAGACACAGCCAGGCCTGGCACGATGCTTTTTATTGTTTTAGTCTCATTCAGTGTCAGGGCTGAGGAGCTCAATCCACAGGGAAGTGGGGCGAAGGGACAGATAACCCGGCAGGAAGGAGATAAGAGGCGGAGAGAGAATCACGCTTTTAGAAACACAGGCTGGAAGCATGTAAAGGAGAATCCGGCGTGAGGATTATGAACTCAGGATACGCTTTTGGAGCTGGCCTCAGGAATCCTTTCTCTTGACCTGAGGAAGAGAGGGCATTGTCAGGGTCCCAGGGGCCACGAACAGTAGGAGAACCTGATTCTGCGCCCGGCTTGGGGTACAGCCGCTGGCTCTCCCCATCCTCTGGTGCCGCATCCTGTAACGTTCTCCCCAGTCTGGCAGCCACCTTATAATTTCTTTGAGACGCAGGAAATATCAGGCCCGGGTCGGGCTCTGCGGTCCCCTCACATTCCAGGTTCTACCCTCTCCCTCCAGCCTGCCCGCCCCGTCCTGCCCGCCTCCATACCTTGGCCATCAGCACGAGGACGCTGACCAGGATGGCATACAGGGTGGCCTTCCCCAGCAGGATCTCATAGAGGATGGTGGCCGACAGGACCCCCTGCTGGTAGGACGCTGTGGGCGGGAAGGGACAGCACAGAGCTCCCTGTGAGCCAGCGCCCCTGGCTCCCCCTCGCCCCCAGGGCCCAGGGGTGCCCCAGCTCTGGTGCCAGGGAGGCAGAGAGGAAGCGGGGGAGAGGGTCACTCACCCGAAGTGAAGCCACAGTCTGCAAGAGAAAAGGGGGAGGGAAATGGATGAGAGACCCCACCTCCTAAGGCAGAGGAAGAGCTGCTAAGTCGGGTACACCTGAAACTAACCCGGTGTCACCTGTCAACTGTACTCCAGTTAAGAACGACACGAAGGTCACTAACATGACAGGCGGAGTCCGCCTCGCAGGTGGGCACGGACTCCCAGGCTCAGACCAGCCCGCTCTCAGGCTGGACGGTCCCTCCTGTGCTGAGCCAGCACAGCCTCGTCATCCCTGAAACCCGTGGAACGTGGTGGCACGGGGGTGGGGGCACCCAGGTCGGAGCTGAGCCCCACGGGCTGGGACACAGAGGGGCCCCAGAGGCAAGGCCCTGTGGGGCTGAGGATGCAGGGGGGGGGGAGGGGGAGAGGGGGGGAATGAGCCCGAGGGGCCCGCTCACCCTCAGAGTGGGCTTTGGTCTTCCCGCTCTGCCCCACCCCACCCACCCCCCGTTTTCTGCATCCAGTCTTTCTGGTCTCCTGCCTGCCTGGACCCCCTTTCTGTGCCCCAGCTCACCCCCTGCCCATCCCCCCCGGCCCCCCGCTCACCTGCTCTGCCCCAGGTGTCGGCACTGACGTTCTGGGTGACGGGTTTGGCCTCGGGGTAGTCCCACTGGTCATCCTTCCCGAGCCCGTGGAACTGGACCTGGCAGCGGAAGTGGTTCCGAGGGTTGTGCCAGAAGGTGGCGGAGACCCTCAGCCGGCTGCTCAGACAGTAGCTGGAGCCATTCGCGCCGGACTGTTCCTTGTAGGGCTCAGGGTCCGTGCTGACCCCGTCGCGCACCTCCTTCCCGTTCACCCACCAGCTCAGCTCCACGTGGTCGGGGTAGAAGCCTGTGGCCAGGCACACGAGTGTGGCCTTCAGGGTCCGGGAGATCTCTGCTTCTGATGGTTCAAACACTGTGACCTTGGGAGGGCTCACCTTTTTGAGGTCCTCTGCAAGGGAAGAGGGGTTGGGGCCAGGCCTGGTCTGAGAGCTGTCTGGGTTTGGAAGGACAGTGTGTGTGTGTGTGTGTGTGTGTGTGTGTGTGATGGAGAGGGAGACAGAGAGAGACAGAGAGAGACAGAGACAGAGAGAGCTGGAAATGGGGTCATCCTAAAGCAAAATTATGGAGTTGTAGGTCCTGTGTGTTTGGGGGTCACTGTCCCATTCCTCTGTCATTGTTCTCCTGCCTTTCCTGTCCTTTGTAGTTACCCTACAGACATTTTGAGTAATGTCCCTTCATTAATGTTATTTGATTTCTTCTCCATCAGTAAAAGCTCACCTGTCTACATTTCACCATATTATGTAGTAGTTATTTCAGGGGAGCGAGCACAGGATTGGAATCAGAATAATAGGATCCAAATCCTAAAACTTGACGTTGCCCACCACTGTGACTTTGGGATGATGTCTTAATTTCCCTGCATCATTCTTCCTTCTTGTGAAGGGAGGATTAGGACACTGACTCTCCAGAGGGGCTGGGGGGTTTACGTGATGTAAACATTCAGAAGGCTCCCGTCCTGAGCTGGTGAATTGCATCTGAATCTAAGAGGCTCAGGTGTAATGGGGAACTGGGGATAAGGGGGGCATTTGGGGGCTGGGGATTTTCTTCAGATGACAATATACAGATGGCATAGGGTCGTGCACCTGTGTGAGGGTACACTTTTCTTTTATGGTGTGCTCATGAGAATGTGAGATTTTCTGCCTTTTTTTTTTTTTTTTTTTTTTTGCGGTTCATGAGTTCATCCTGGCCATTCGTCTGCCTTCGGGTACCCCCCAAGGTTCCTAAGCTCAGACGGAGAGCAATGTCTCCTTATGTCAAATTCAAGGATTCCTCAACCTTCTTTGCTCTTTTGCTTCCAAATGTTATCCTTTTTTTTCTACCAGTCAGCTCCCTAAATAAGCATCTGAGATCCTCAGAGCAAATTCTTGCTAGCAGTTGCTTTGAGACAAGTTTTGGCCTGAGCGTCTCCTCTGCAGAGTCGTGGGTAAAGGCCCAGGCCACCTTCTCATCAGCCTGGCTCACTTCTCCTGGGCCTGCTCTCCATTCATTGTATCCCACTCCTTTGCTTTCTGCTGATTTTTTCGTTTGTTTCTTGGCAATTCTGTTAAAATGCAAAATCTCATTCTTACGAGAATCTAGTTTAGCCTGGAAGATCGAGAAAATGTTCTTCTAGGGGATGCTTCACATTTCTAGGGCTGTGACCTAACTTCCAGGGCCAGCCTCATGGGTGTGTGACCCGTGTTCAGGACCCCACGTTTACAAAGGCCCCACTCTTGGCTTCCCGGCTGCTGTCACCGTCTTGAAATTCTTAACAAGAGCCTGGCATCTTCCTTTTGAGCTGATCTGGCCTCCCAACCTGTCAGCTTCCTCTCCCTGCAAACGTCTACTTGCTAACTGCCCCTATGTCCCTAGGTTTTTCCTGGCTGACCCAGCCTGAAGTACTAACAGGCTAATTAATAGCTATACTGCCCGGCTCCATCAACCTCCCTGCTCAGCCTGGCGTCTTCAGTCTTGTCTCAAAGACCCTGGCTCTGGAATTGTACCAGCTTTCCTGGGGCACCCCTCTGACCCCCTCATTGGCAAACACTCAGTCCTTCCTGCAAAATTAATGATGTCCTTTGAGCCACGTGTGATGTTTACTGGCAGGACAAACAGGACCTGGACGGCACTCTAGGGCACTGTCTACACAGCTCCTTGTGAGGCCGGGTCACTTTATCCTTCCATGTTTGTGAGTCCCTGCAGGGTGTGGGTGAGCTTGCCTAGGTGGGTGTAAGTTTGGTTCCAGTGGGCCTCTGTTTGTATCCGCTCTGTGGGTTGGAC
Organism: Leopardus geoffroyi; assembly: GCF_018350155.1. Taxonomy (NCBI): domain Eukaryota; kingdom Metazoa; phylum Chordata; class Mammalia; order Carnivora; family Felidae; genus Leopardus; species Leopardus geoffroyi. Next base: position 157,198,834 of record NC_059331.1, on the reverse strand, counting down.
TAGCCTCAGGCAGATTTGTGAAGTTTCTTTCTTGTTCCCAGTCCACCGTCACATATGGCCAGCCCTCCTCTCCAGTATCCACAGGTCAAATCCTGTCCCTCCTTTGGCACTGGGCTCACCCTCTGCCCTCACCCCCCAGGGACCACCTAGGGGAAGGGTGGAGAAGAGAAGGGCTGAATGATAACGATCCACCATTGCCGAGTACTTGACATACAGGGTCCTATGTCACCTGCACAGCAATAGTAAGTGGTAGGTATTGGTGATGACATTGTAGAGGGGACCCAGCTTCACACAGATTCCTCTGCCCAAGGTCACCCGCTCACTAGTGAGCCAGGGATTGGGACCCAGTTTTCTCTGGCTCTAAAGCCTCGTCTTTTCTCACCCCTGCTGATTGCAGGAATCTGGCCTTTCCCCGGGACAAAGTTTAGCCAAGCCCCACTGGCTCCAGCTTAATGACAGTCTAACTCCAAATAGTGCCTGCTGTCATCAAAATAGTCCAGGTTCCTGTACCAGTCTTGGGAGTTTCTTCCCCTCTGTGGCCACAACATTCTCAGCACCAGGGGATGTTCCATCCAGGTGCTTTCCAGATCTAGGAGCTTGGGATCCCCCTGGGAAGTTTTCTCAACCCACAAACACCAAGTCTGCATTTAAATGTATGTTTGGGACAAATGAACTCCTGCCCACCTGGGCTGTTGAACTTGGTGTGAGGTCTGAGATTTCAGGCTGGGGTGGGGGTGGGGGGAGAGGGAGACATGGCCGGGGAGTGAATGCACCCCCCAGGGCTGAGGTTCCAGTCCAGCCCAAGGCAGGACTGGTGCTGTAGGCACACCTCAGGGGCCTCCCGCTTCGGAGAGAAAGGCAGGGGGTTAAATCTAATTCTAAATGCCGAACAGTAAATCAGGGAACCCTGCTTGTTTGATGCCTTCCTTCACTATTTTTCTGGCCTTTCTCTTCCTCTCCCGCTTTTCATCCCTTTCCTCCTCTGTCCAGCGGCCTCCCTCCATCGACCCCTCCCAGGAGCCGGCTAGGCCGGGTGCCCGCCATCCCTTGCTGGCCCTGCTTCTCCCCCCTACCCCCCTCCGGCTCCCAGCTCTGCGTAGCAGCTACACCTGCGCCTCCCCCAGCCCGGGGGTTTCCCTTCTCTGTCTGGTCCTCTAATCCCGTGGCCCTGAGTCCTAATCAACCCTCTCGTTCCCCACTCACCCTGGCCCTAAGTACCTCCGGGGCAGGAAAAGAGACCTAAAGCCCCCTTTGCCCTCCGCCTGGTTCGTGGCGCGGGAGGACCCGGTCCTCGCCCCCCTTGCAGGGCTGACCCCGCAGATGGACAGCGCGCCCCCGTCCACCCGCCCCTTCCACGGGGACAGAGGGGCTGGGACGGGGACGCCGGGGGTGGGGGGGGGAACAGACTTCCCAACCTTACCTAAGACGGTGAGTCTGGTGCCGGGGCCGAAATAGCGCTCGTAGGAGCACAGAGGTCCAGCCCCGCACGCAAACCCAGCAGCGCCCACCCCGCCTCGCAGCCCGGGCCGGCGCGGGGAGCCCGGCGGGCGCCCAGCGGGTGCCCAGGGGGTGCGCAGGCGGGACCAGCCCCGGGACCCGCCGCCTTCACTCCCGACCCCGCGACCACTCACCCACGACGCTCAGCCGGCTGCCGGCCGAAGGTCGGGGTGGAGGCTGCACAGCCCCGGCCGCCCCCCGCCGCGCTCACCTAGCACCGACAGCCGGGTTCCGGGGCCGAAGTGCAGAGGATTTTGACTCACAGCCCCCAGGCGCGGCACAAAAACAGACCCGCCCCCCTCCCCGGCCCCGTCGCGTTCCCCGGCGCCCCCCCGGGCACCCCCGCTTACCTAGCACGGTCAGCCGGGTACCTGTGCCGAAATACTGAGTTTCTGTGCTCACGGCCCAGAGCCCCAGGACAAAAACCCGGCGCTGCCCTCTCCCGCCAGCCCAGCTCCCTTGCGCGCCCCGCACCCCCGGACCCAGGAGTCCCGGCCCTGGCGCTGAGCCCCGCCTCTGAGCGGGACCCCCAAACGGAGCCGGGCAGCTGCCCACCTCTTCATCCCACCCCGCGGAGCGCTCGGTCCTTACCCAGCACGATCAGCTTGGAACCAGCCCCAAAATACAGCTGCCCGGTGTTTGCACGGCCTTGGGATCCCAGACTCAAACCTGCCTTCCCGGACTAGGGCCCAGGAGGGGCCAGCACCCACTCCTTGAGAGCCAGGGTCGGTGGGGAAGGTGTCCAGGCTGGGCAACGCACCCTCCCTCCCACCTGGAGCTTTCTTACCTAGGACAGTGAGCCGGGTCCCTGGCCCAAAGTGCTGCTCATTATTGTAGCACAGTGGGCAGGGGCTGCCAAAAATTTCTGCTTCTTCCTACTTCCCTTGGCACGAGCTGAGGGCGCGCTCTTCTCCTTCCTGGGCTTGTCTCTCCCCACTTACGGATCTAGCCTGACATAGTAACCTGGATACTGCAGGAGGTCATGGCCAATTTGCAGAGGAGAATCAGCTTGGCTTGGGGACAAAACAGTGGAGGTGGAAAATGAATGGGGATTGGTGAAGGGTGGTTTGGGCTGGAGTTGGGAAGTGTTCCAGGCTAGACCCCCGTCTCTTAGTACTTATAGGGCCTGCAACCTCTCTGGCCTTAGTTCCTTCATCTGAAAAATGGGAAAACATCTCTCCCACGGTGTTGTTGTGAGTTCTTCACAAGTAACGCGTGTGCAAATACTCTGTCAAGGGCGAGGTTTGTGAAAAGTGCTGTGTGATGATCCCACTTTGACACTTCCTGGGAAGCTGTCTGGAACAGGGAGATACAGAGGCGTTCCCTGAGTCCAGGTCCACGCAAGCGCCCGTCAGGGACCAGCTCCAGAGACCTCTCCCAGCCACGCCCCATCCAGGAGTGTTCCCTGGGCTGGGTGGGGATATTTGCTGAGGCAGAGCTTTTTGTAAAAGCACCTCCTCTACCTGAATCATTGTGTGCTACTCCCACCCCCACAATGTTACAGCGCGATACAAAAATGTTTCCTTCCCTCTGGCCCCCTCCCCCAACCACCAGGCAGAGACAGGAAGCACAGGTGGCAGAGGGCTGGTGGGGCAGAGAGGCCCCTTCACGGAGGCACACACCACTCTGAGGAGACCTGTGTCGCCGGGTTTCCCCTCTGGGACTCACTGTGCCCACCTGCACAGACTGGCATTTATAGTGAGGCGGGTGGGAGGAGCCAGGAGTGGAATCCACAGAACAGGTGATGGCAGCTTGTGGCATGGGGACAGACAGCTGGGAAACCTCTGTAACCCCCCGGTGCTCCCTGCACAAAGCCCAAGCTCCTCGTCCTTCGTGTATTCCGCACGCAACACGAGCACCTACTATGTGCCAGGCCTTGTGCTGTTTGCAAGGACCTGAGCCTGCCCTCAGATGAGCCTGCACCGACCTCCCTAACGTCTTTTCCCTGCATTCCCTGAACCTCACCTCTGGCTAAGCACCCACGAGCACCTGGCCCTGTTGTTTCGGCTCTGGTTCATGCCTCTGACTGCCCACCACCACCCACCCATGCGGACGATCAGACCGACTCTTCTCTGAAGGGTTTGCCACCTTCTCAGACTCCTCCCTGATGATCCCAGTGGGAAACCAAGAGCTAGCCTCTGGCTGCATTTTAGCAGACAGCTCACGTTGCCATTTCAAAGCATCACTTTGTATTTCAACGCTTTCTATACATGAGTTCCCCCCTCATGGTCAGGGAAGTGACTTGGATATCTTTATTTTCTTGGGGGTTAATAGCAGAACATTCCAGTGATATAGGCTTAATGAGTGAGTTAGTGCACTTGCACTATTAGTGCACTATTCGTTAGTGCATTCATACATATCAGCATATATATATACAATATATATTATATACGTGTTGTAGATACTAAAGGTCCCTAAAACCAAGTATCAGCCCTATCGCTGTTTCTAGAAATCCTTTAAGAGGTCTTTGTTGTCTCATATATATGTATATATAATTGTATGTACATGCGTGTGTGTGTGTGTGTGTTGTATATGTGCACACACACATCTGAGTACCTCATGTGTTGCAACACAGAGAGAAGGCTGTATGTCACAGTCCTGTGAGTGTGGCGACTTCAGACAGGCCTTATGGTGATGTCTTCTCCTGAACTGGGTCACTTGGGGCCCACTCCTTTATGCACTCACTTACTCAAAGATCGTTTGTTGTGTACTCACACTGAACCAAAGTGCTATGCCATATCCCAGGGACACTGTAATAAAACATGTCCTTGTTCTCAAGGAGCCGAGTGTCAGACGGGGACGCTTGAAGGGGTGAAGGGGCAGTGTCCTTCACGTGTGGCATGAAGGGGGTGTGTACAGGGCACTATGGTAGCCAAGTATAGGATGCATGTGGGCCGCCCTCAGGGAGTAAGGGGCAAGGAAGCTCCTGAGAAGGCTTCTTGGGGGGCAGATGTTGGAGCTAGAGCTTGAAGAGTAAGTAGGAGTCAGAGTACTAGGTCACTCCAGGTAAAGGAGGGCAAAGCAGTCCGAGAGCACGTGGCTCGGGGATGCAGGGGGAGACGAGTGAGGTATGCGTGGAGCAAGGAGGCAGAGGACCACTGCCGGGTCCCCTGTGCCACCCTCAGGACAGTGGGCCGCGTCACCATGGTGACAGTGAGACCACCAACAGCTCTTAAAGGATTTCTAGAAATAGCAATAGGGCCGATTCTTGGTTTTAGGGGCCTTTATTTTCTACCCTCCCGGGAGGGATCAGGGGATATTTTCACACCCCTCTGCTACTGAGAATACGTCTCCAAGTCAGCGTGTCCTCTTCGCCGCCGGGAAGCCTGCTTGTCAAGTGAAGACGGTCGTGTCCTCAGTGAGAGGGCGGAAAGGGAGCTGGCCGATATGTGTGAAAGCCGGGGCCACCTGACCAGTCACGGGTGGACACGCCTGTGGGCGTGGGCTCTTTCTCAGAACACCTTTGTCCAGGGGGGACACGATGTTCCTGTAGGAAACGTCACCATTTTTCTGGGCTGTTCCCGAGTAAGCCTCTTTTCATCTCATCACTACCATTCACATTTACTAAAGTTCTCCTGGCAAGGGAGGAGGATTGCCGACCACAGGTTGGGTCCCTCACTTTCCTCGAATACCTGGGGTCTCTCTCCTGACGCGAGTCACGTGGGAAGTCAGAGATGGGCGGAAGAGATATCCCGACACTCACAAGGCAGAGTCAAGCCAGAACAGGCCATTTTTATTGATTCAGTCAATTTCATCACACGAGGCCCCCCTGGCTTAGGGCAAGTTGAGTCGTGAGCGACCGCATGGGCAAGCACATAAGGGGTAGCTACTGGGGTAAGCAGAGGGATGAAAACAGCTCTTCAGAAGCACTGGCTCTAAGTGGGAAAAGGAGGATCCGTATTGGGGCAATGGCCGACTGGAAGCTCAGGACTCCTCCTCTGAGCTGGCCTCAGGAATCCTTTCTCTTGACCTGAGGAAGAGAGGGCATTGTCAGGGTCCCAGGGGCCACGAACAGTAGGAGAACCTGACTCTGCGCCCGGCTTGGGGTACAGCCGCTGGCTCTCCCCATCCTCTGGTGCCGCATCCTGTAACGTTCTCCCCAGTCTGGCAGCCACCTTATAATTTCTTTGAGACCGCAGGAAATATCAGGCCCGGGTCGGGCTCTGCGGTCCCCTCACATTCCAGGTTCTACCCTCTCCCTCCAGCCTGCACGCCCCGTCCTGCCCGCCTCCCTACCTTGGCCATCAGCACGAGGACGCTGACCAGGAGGGCATACAGGGTGGCCTTCCCCAGCAGGATCTCATAGAGGATGGTGGCCGACAGGACCCCCTGCTGGTAGGACGCTGTGGGCGGGAAGGGACAGCACAGAGCTCCCTGTGAGCCAGCGCCCCTGGCTCCCCCTCGCCCCCAGGGTCCAGGGGTGCCCCAGCTCTGGTGCCAGGGAGGCAGAGAGGAAGCGGGGGAGAGGGTCACTCACCCGAAGTGAAGCCACAGTCTGCAAGAGAAAAGGGGGAGGGAAATGGATGAGAGACCCCACCTCCTAAGGCAGAGGAAGAGCTGCTAAGTCGGGCACACCTGAAACTAACCCGGTGTCACCTGTCAACTGTACTCCAGTTAAGAACGACACGAAGGTCACTAACATGACAGGCGGAGTCCGCCTCGCAGGTGGGCACGGACTCCCAGGCTCAGACCAGCCCGCTCTCAGGCTGGACGGTCCCTCCTGTGCTGAGCCAGCACAGCCTCGTCATCCCTGAAACCCGTGGAACGTGGTGGCACGGGGGTGGGGGCACCCAGGTCGGAGCTGAGCCCCACGGGCTGGGACACTAAGGGGCCCCAGAGGCAAGGCCCTGCGGGGCTGAGGATGCGGGGGGGAGGGGGAGGGGGGGGAAATGAGCCCGAGGGGCCCGCTCACCCTCAGAGTGGGCTTTGGTCTTCCCGCTCTGCCCCACCCCACCCACCCCCCGTTTTCTACATCCAGTCTTTCTGGTCTCCTGCCTGCCTGGACCCCCTTTCTGTGCCCCAGCTCACCCCCTGCCCATCCCCCCTGGCCCCCCGCTCACCTGCTCTGCCCCAGGTGTCGGCACTGACGTTCTGGGTGACGGGTTTGGCCTCGGGGTAGTCCCACTGGTCATCCTTCCCGAGCCCGTGGAACTGGACCTGGCAGCGGAAGTGGTTCCGAGGGTTGTGCCAGAAGGTGGCGGAGACCCTCAGCCGGCTGCTCAGACAGTAGCTGGAGCCATTCGCGCCGGACTGTTCCTTGTAGGGCTCAGGGTCCGTGCTGACCCCGTCGCGCACCTCCTTCCCGTTCACCCACCAGCTCAGCTCCACGTGGTCGGGGTAGAAGCCTGTGGCCAGGCACACGAGTGTGGCCTTCAGGGTCCGGGAGATCTCTGCTTCTGATGGTTCAAACACTGTGACCTTGGGAGGGCTCACCTTTTTGAGGTCCTCTGCAAGGGAAGAGGGGTTGGGGCCAGGCCTGGTCTGAGAGCTGTCTGGGTTTGGAAGGACTGTGTGTGTGTGTGTGTGTGTGTGTGTGTGTGTGTGATGGAGAGGGAGACAGAGAGAGACAGAGAGAGACAGAGACAGAGAGAGCTGGAAATGGGGTCATCCTAAAGCAAAATTATGGAGTTGTAGGTCCTGTGTGTTTGGGGGTCACTGTCCTCTGTTGTTATTCTCCCACAACTTCACGATTTTTTTTCTGGGTTCCTCCATGGACGCACACACTTAGACTCTCTGGGCTAAGGTAGCAATGGGTCCTGATTCTCTTGGCTGTCTTTGCAGAGTCTCTTAAACAAGGCCTTGTTCCATATCTATCAAAAGAGTATATGTGTCTCTTTTTCTTCCCCATTCAAAGTCCTCTTCGCCGTGTGACTGTCTCTTGTTTTAGATGGAGAAGCAGCTTTAGCAGAGCTGAATGAGACCAGATTGTGAGGCAGAGGGTTCTCTCGCTAGCAACATCATCCTGGAAACCGAACTGACTTTTCCTAATTGTCATTGTTCTCTTGTACAAGGTGTTGAGGGTCCGTTTAGGGAGGGGGAGCAGGTACTAGAATTAGCCTTTGTTGTCTAGAAGACTCACTGTCCTGTTGCGTCTGACTATACTTTTTCCTAAATGCTTCTTTTCCCAACTCACTTTTTTTCCTTTTCTGCCTTCCCTTTTCTCTTGCTTTCTTTCTTTAGCATAGAACCTGCTTTGAGGAGCCATGAAGTCTCTGGCTATTATCAGACGCTCCACATTCGCTGCACTTATACTGGGGCACATGGGATATGTGCTAGCTTGCCCAGGTTGGCTATAATCCCATGAAAGATATTGCTCATGGATTGAACCCTTTTTTCCTTCCAATGCCCAGCAAGCCTCCCTGCCAGCTTTGGAAATCCTAGTTCACAGCCAAGCTTTACGTTTTTAAAAGCAGCAAAACCTTGCTGGGTATGAACAAATTCCAAAGTCCAAGGGCCATTTCATCTGAGCATTCATGTTGTAAAGTCCTGGGCCCTTTTACATGCCTGACAGATAGGGGAGAATTTCTGGAGTTGTTGGAAGCCATGACCTCATGTAAAGACACACAGGGATAAAAGAAAACACATCCATCTATTAAGCTTCCTTTTTTTTTTTTTTTTTTTTTTTAAACCAGAATGGACTCTGCCATCTATGGCTCTATATTGACCAGAGGAATGATTTTTTTGGAGCAGAAATGTGGGGAACCCGGATGTTTCCACTTTATCCAAATTTGAAAAATGTTTCTAATGGGAAAATTGAGACAGAGGTTGGAAAAAGGCCAAACTCTGACACGTGATGATGAGCGCCAGGAACAGAAAGGATTATCACGATGAGGTGAGCCTTTTATAAAGGTGTCCGTAGAAGTTAGTCCCTAACAACTTAACACCCCCAGGGGCTGGTGCTATCACCCCCATTTTATAGATCTCAGAGATTCTGAGACTTCTACTTTCCGATTGTTCAACCTCCCCCCGCCCCCCCCCCCCCAACTATCCCTTGAGCCCAGGCATTTCGAACCTCAGTAATTTGTACTTTCTAATTATTACACTCACCGGCATGTGACTTTGTCTCTGCAGGACAGAGTCTGCTCGAGCCAACCAATCTGGTAGGACCAAGTCTCCCGTTCTTCCCACCTTGTCTCTGTTCCCAACCCAGACTCATCCCATCCCTGCCCTCCCCTCTGCCTGCCCCCCTCCTCCAGAGCATGCCAATGGTGTGTTAGCGTTTTATGATGGGCCCTTTACCCTACCATCCCAGCACAGGTCCTGAGGTTTGGAAAATGGGGCCTCAGCCTCTTTTCTCTTCTTCGTACCTTATCTGTTACTAATGTGGCCTAAGTTTCCAGTTGTATCAGAAAGTTTATTCACACCTATCTCCTCGGATCCTGCCAAGCACTATGTCCCTCAGACACCCCTTGCAGCTTTCATGACACTGCGATGTGCCTTCTGTCCCCGGGGCTCAGAAATGTCCCTTAAACCCCAGCCTCGCCAGTCTACACACCACCCCCTGTGCCTCCAAAGCCCTAGATCCCTTCAGGAAGACACACATGGGTCTTTGGAGACTGGTGGAGATGGAGAAGGAGGACAGGGAAGGCAAGGGTGGAGTTCTGAGCAGGTGGACGGTGTTAGAAGGATTTTGACATAGAAAACAGACCCATTCGCCCAAATGGAGTCAACCATGAAGGACTGGAGTTAGCTCAGGAGGGAAGATGGAGAAGATCTGACTCAGATAAAGAAGGGAAAGTAAAACAACACACCCCTGAAAAAGAAGAGAGTGAAAGAAGGCGGCCCGGAGAATGAGAAAACAGCAAGAAAACACAAAGCCCCCAAGACCAAGTCTACCCCCGAGGGTCTGAGACAAGCACAGCAGAGCAGCCAGAGAAACTCCCGGAGGGAGGGGGCGGCTCGGACTTCTGTCCGTCACCCCCGTCTCCTTCCTGGACTGATGGGTCACGCATGGGCACCCCCCCCCCCCCGCCCGGAGCGCGGCCCCCAACCTGTCACGGTGAGCCTGGTGCCCATCCCAAAGTGGAGGGGTAAGTTATAGGAGCACAGCTGCAGGGAGCTGTGGTAAAACCTGGGGCGGGGGTCTCCTGCCAGAGGGCAGGTCCTAGCTCCCAGGGAACGGGCTCTGCCACCTTCTCCGCCTGGGTGCGTGGCTCTGGACCAGAGGAGACCTGGAGAAAGGTCCAGGCATATGATGGGGAAAGAGGAGAAGGCTCAGGGTGGGAAGAGGCACACACATGAGAAGGAAGGATGAACCGAGGAAAGAGCGAGGAGGTCACATCAAGGACTGAAGACCCAGGGAGGACAAATAGAGGGTCCAGGTGAGCCACACCAAGAGCAATGGCAGCCACAGCTCCCCGGAGAAGGTCCCCAGGATAAGAGAGTTTACCTGACCCCTGACAACCAGCCGTGGGGAGAGACGGGGCCCCGGGTCCCAGGGACCACAGCTCTCCCACCCTGGTCCTGCTCCTTACCTGAGACAGAGTTGAGTCCTATCTCCAAAGTACTGTGCCTGGTTGCTCCACAGCACAGCAAGAGTGTGACAAACCCAGAATTGCTGCTCTGGGGCCTTTCCTTCCAGAAGCTAGCATCCACCCAAACTTCCGGGGGCTCTAGCACCTACTCTGTTCCCCACACTCTCTGCGCCTTTTCCCGCTGTGCCCCCATCCCCACCCTGTCTCCGGAGTCCTTCTGGGACTGTACTTTTCCAACACACTACCCCCCCAGGGAGGCCGCTTGCTTCCCCAAGACAGAGAGCTTGGCTCCACTTGTGAAAAATTGTCATTGTTACACAACACTGCAGGCTGGTAGGAAAACTGCCCACCTGCGTCCAATTCCTGCCCTTCCCAAGTGTACCTGCCTGCTCTCTTCTCCCTTTCCGTAGCAGAATTTTGGCACTGGGAGGGGGAGAGGGGGCACGCGTATGGCCTGAAATGTCAGGGGACCAATGTGGCCATGTGACCCCCACCCCTTTCTCCCATGTCCCTCTCTTTTCTGGACGAGGGGAGAAAACAGCAGGACGAAGCTAGCTCTAAGGCTAGAGGCTTCCCATCTACCGTGGCCATGATGGGGTGCGCTCCAAGGAGACGGGAGATGGACACGGTGACCCCAAGACGAGACTACTTGCCTCCCAGCACGGGAACCCAGACTTGGCATGGCCAGTCTGTGAAATTACCAGGGATGGAGGCCGTCCCCTCCCTATCACCTCAAGGCAAGAATTCAGATCTTTCTGATAAAAATGTGCTTTAAGCTAAGCCCCCAGAACGGAGGCTCCATCTGGAGCCCTGCCCCTCCTTGTAGGTTCCCAGCCCTCCAGCCTCAACGAGCTTACCTACAACAGTGAGCCGGCTCCCTTCCCCAAAATAGAGGGTCTCGCCATAGCACAGCCTCTCAGATCTGCTTCAGAACCTCCCCTTGTTTGCTGAGCTCAGCTGGGATTCAGGGACAGATCGGGGTGTTCGTGGATCTCTTCGCTCACAGAGACACCAGCCCTGCTTTGCATATCCCCGTGCATATCCCCGTGCATGGACAGTCAGAAAAAAGGAGACAGCGTGGCCTCCTGTGAAATCCAGAGCAAGGGAAGATATGAAACCCCTGCAGAGAGTTCCAGTCAGTGAGGAAGGTGGGCCAGTATCAGAGCTCATTGATTGCCTTCTGGGTTCTCTCTAGGTTTTCTCTGGCAGGTAACTATTCAGAGGGGGCAGTGCTATCTCCTCTCCCTCCTCTGCCGGAACCACCGAGGCTCAGCTCTGAGTTTACAGAGGACCACCGGTGGCTACGTGGATTTACCCTGACCGGGACCCTCCCAGGTACTGGTTCCCAGATGCGGGCATGACATCTCCTTGCCCAGGACCCAGGGGCTGGGTGATCCCTTCCCTCCCACACTTTCCGGGATAGAATCCTCCCGGTCATGCCCTGCCCGGAGTCCCCACCGCCTTACCGACGACTGTCAGCTTGGTCCCTGGGCCGAAGGTATAATCATAGCACATCAGAATATGGCCACTCTAAAATGGACCTGCCATTTTGGACCTGCTTCCCCTATGAGGGGCTTGGAAAGACCCAGAGTCTAGCTTACCTATAACTGTGAGCCTGGTGCCTGCTCCAAAGAAAAGTTCAGTGTTCACACAGTGACTCCAGGCCAGGAGGAAAACAAATTTGAGGTGTGGAAAGAAACGGGGGCTGTAGTTGGTGTCTGAGGATGCTGGGGTCAGAAATCCCCGCCTGTGTTTTACCGATATTGCATAGAACATTTTCAACTCTGACTCCTGGGGCCACAGAGCATGGCCAGAGTGTATCCAGAGGGTCCCACACTACTTTCTTGATTTTTTTCTGAGGGTCCATTAAAAGGACGTGGATCTGGAGAGAAAGGCAGGGTCCTAGAGCCAGTGACCATATCCACGGAGAGCGGGGATATCTCTGGCTTCTTCCTCTGTGGAATGGGTCACCTCCCATGCACCTTCCCACTGACCTTGCCCCGGGTTCTGTGGGGCTTGGAGTGAAGGAGTCTCCCGAGTCCTTCACCCGAGGGGCCACTGAGACATTCTTCTCGCATCTGGGCTCTCTGCCCGGAAGATTCAGTCCCGATCCAAACCTGTCCTTATCCATGGTCTTGGCTTGACAGGTGAACAGGGGTGAGGCAGAGGCGTTCTGACCTGAACCACCCTCAGGCCGGTGACCCAGGACAAAAGTGGAGAGACTGTGGGTTGGGAAAGGCAGAAAGGTTTTTGTAAAGCTTTCCCGTAGAGTTGAATCACCGTGGCCCCCCCCATCCCCACAATGTTACAGCTTTGTACAAAAAACGACCCCTCCCATGGTTCTGCCCATCAGAGCTTGGGAGAAACCACCAAAGCAGCTGCTCCTTCAAGGGCATTGGAGGGCAGGTCAGTGACATCACTCCCCCTCGTGCGAGGCGGTGGCAGGGGTGCAGACCGGGCCGGGGAGGGGCTCCTGGAGGGGCTCCTCCCCACCCCCATGCCCTTCCTTCAGGATGTTCTTGGCTTCTCAGAGCTGTGTGTCTTTGCAAGGCTGGCTGCTGCAGGGCTGGTTTTCCCTGGTTTCTGCCCCTCTGCAAGATGTCGTCACTGTGGGGACCCACCCTCCCCACCCCCCAACCCAGCAAGAAGCAGCAGCCCCCTTTCAGCCTCAGGCCTGCCTGTGGCTCTGTCACTCAGAGGCCACACCTTTCATCCGGGAATGGGATCCCGCAATACTCAGACCTTTTGGCCCAACTCCAAACCTCTAGGGTGGTCTGGAGGGGAAGTGACCTTGAGCTACACTGCAGGGACGGGGTGGAGGACTGGGGCGTGTAGGGGTCCCTAGGTAGAGACAAAATAACAGCTGAGCTCCAGCATATTTTCAAGTGGGTTTGGACATGGGAGGGCTCCTGTGTGCATCAGCCCCCCTTCTTGTGGACTTCAGATGTCAGGTTAGGAAAAGGGAGTTGGGACATGGAAATGAATAGTCAGATGCATAAAGTCGCAGGAACGCTCAAATGCAGTCATGGACATAGCCTTCTCCTTTTTATCCCCGAGGGGCAGACACATTAAAGTTGCTGGTAGATGTTTTACTTTCCTGCACAAGAAGACCTTGAAATTCAACCTCCAGTTGAGTGGCCTGGATCTTATTTCACTCGATGGTGTTTCCTTTTATTGCCTTTCAAACTGTGAAGTTTCAAACTATTAAAATCTAGAAGAAAAAAAAAAAAAAGACGAACTTCACTCCTTAACGATGACACACTTCCGTGGAAAAATAAACGCAGAATCCAAAGAGAAATGACAATATGGGGAGAACAGTTGCAATCTTCCTCATGAGGGCTGATCTCCCCAGTATATAATGAACTCCTAGAAATCAGTAAGAAAATAATCCAGCAGCACAATAAAAATGGCAAAGAACAGATGGTTCAGAGAAAAAGTAACGCAAATGGTGCTTCACCATAGGAAAAAAATCTTGCAAAGAAAAAGCTGCATTGAAATATCTTTGTTCACCAATGTGACTGACAAAGTTGAATTAGGGAAGACATTCTATTAGCTTGTGCGTCGTGGGATATGCATTTCTACACGTAAAAGGATACCCATCTAAGTGGGGACCAATTTGGAAATATCTATGAAAGCTACAAATGCATTTACTTTTTCACCTGGACATCTCACATCTGGGCATTTATCCTGTAGTTATTCTTGCAGACAAATAAAAAATGTTTGTAAAATATTTGCGTTATCTGGGGGTAGCAAAGAGATTGGGGAAAGTCCAGTGCCCATCAGGAAGGGACTGGATAAATGATCTGTGATACATCCACAAAATGGAATATTGCTCGATGCTAAAAAAAAAAAAAAAAAAATACAAATGTTTCATGATACTACAGAAAGCTCTCTAAGATACATTGTTAAGTGGAAAAAAAGCAAGCTGCAGATTAGCATTGCTGTACATTGCCTTTTGTCCCGCAAAGGAGGGGAATAAGAACTGCTTGCTTGGTTCTGCATAAAGATACACCAGAACGACACAAAAGAAACTGATCAAAGTAACTGCCTACTAAGAATGACCAGAGGAGACAGAAACAAGGTAGAAGTAAAAGTAACATTTTTCAGTCTCAACTTTATTGTATTGTTTCAGTTTTTGAGCCAGGTGGCTATATGATCTATTTAAAATAAAACTTTAAAAATTTAAAGAAAATACACAGAAAACATTGCTTTGAGTAATATTTTGAAATGTGCTACTTAAAAAAGAAACCTACTTGTGTAATTTACAAACTCATTATTTTCTCCAAAGAAGATCAGTTTACCTAAGAAGATATGTTATGGTCCTGACTTGACATACTGGGTCCGCAATCACTCAGGAAGCTTGTGAAAAATGCATATTTCTCAGTAGTCCTTAGGATATGTTGTGTTAAAAATCTCTAGTATTGGAGTTATTATGTATTTAAATAAACAATCAAGCACAAAATTACCCGGGTATTTCCATTTCAGCACGGCGCTTGGGATGCACTTCTTGTCCCCTGACCAGGAAAAGCACAGGTGCGAGCCATGAAGAATGTCAGAGTGCTATCTGGTGGTGTCACAAGCTGGGTACAATAGTGTGGCTCTGAGAATTTAGGGAAAAAAGGAAAAGACAGCCTGTGCTTTTTACTCACGAACAGTGCTGGATCTCACAACACTCTGCCAATAACCTGAATAAAAGGTCACGGATGGCCTTTATCGAGTGGAAAGTGGCAAGCTTCCTTCTTTATTCCTTTCCCACACTGAGGATCTCTTTCATCGATGTAATGATTTATTTTGATCTATTTCCATTTTCCTGCCTTATTGCATATCAGTAATATACCCTCTAGGTAAGTTTCCTTTCGGCCATTTAGCTGGGGACTCTCCACCAGACCCTCCTTACAAAGAATACCGCTCTGCCTACTTCCAATCCTGATGGAGTTTGCCCCCCGTTTGCTACTCAGTCACACTGTCAGTGTGCTTAAATGCCCGTGAAGCTTTTTTTTTTAAGGTTTATTTATTATTTTTGAGAGAATAAGAGACAGTGTGAGCCAGTGGGGAAGGAACAGAGAGAGAGAGGGAGACAGGGGATCTTAAGCGGGCTCTGCTCTGTCAGTGCAGATCCTGACGCAGAGTTTGATCTCACAAACCGTAAGAAGCGACCTGAGCTGAAATCAAGAGTCCAACACTTGCTTAACCGACTGAGTCGCCAAGGTGTCCCAAAGCTTTCCCCCCCCCCTCCCCCCGCTGTGAGAGGAGTTTAGCTGGTTAGGCAGGTGTCCAGTGGGGTCATTCATCATCTTGGGCAGCAGGGGGCAGCCTGTCCTTATTTATTTTAGACGGAAGTCCTTGCCATCTCAGCGTGGCCACTTGAGGGCGTGAGAAGAATGTGGTTGGTGCTGGAGGGGACCCCCCCCCCACCCCCCCCACCCCACCCCCCGCCCCCAGCGGGAAACTGGGTTACCTGCCTGCCTTTCTCAAGGCTGAGGTGTGGGAAGCAGATAAACAAATTGCATCTCACATGTGTGTAATTCTTGAAACTTTTCAAGTGAGTTCTAGATTCATCTAAACCCCAAATGTGTCTCCTGATTTCCTCAGATGAAACTGAAATCTGAAGAGGCTAAATGAGTTGCCCCAAGTCATACATAATGAAGTGACAGCTGGCACTGACACCCAGCCCTCCCTAAGTTCTAGGGCTCTGCTGGGGCCACTGCAGGGCACTGAGGCCTCCACCCCTCAAGGAAGCCCGCCTCCTGGAGCCAGACTGCCCGGACTCCCACCCACCCCAGGCCCTCTTCTTATGTCTGTGAGGCCCTGGGCCGGTTACCAAGCCCCTTGAACAATAATACCACCTACCTTACGGAGTTCTTGAGAGATATGAATCAGATAATACACATAAAGCTTCATTATGGTGGCTGAATATAGTCAGCAAACACATTAGGGACTACTGCTTTCACGGAGAGCACTGGCCTAGGGATACCTTTGCTGCATTGGTTCTCACGCTTTAGCGTGCGTCACAAGGACTTGGAAGTCTTGTAAAAATGCAAGAGGCCAAGCTCCATCGCAGAATTTCTGACTCAGGAGATGGGGGAGGGGCGCCAGAATTTGTATGTCTCCTAAATTCCCAGGGGATGCTGGTGCTGGCGGTCCCCCGGTCTGCACTTGGAGAACCATTGTTCTGGAAGGCGCTTTCTTTCTTCTGTACATTTCCCTCCAGTCCTAGCTCATACTTGAGTCATTCAACCACTGGGTGCCTATTCTATTGTAGATGTTGTGTAATCACTAAATGTGCCAGGATGAGTAAGACAAGATTACTTGCCTAAGGAGCTCACCGTTGAAGGCCAAGTAGATACAACCACAATTATTAGGCAGCAGGAGCAGGACTGACCGCTGTAAGCATGTGGCAGGAGGAGGAGGAGGACTCCTCGCTCAGACCACAGGGCCAACGGGGCCAACACAGGGCTGGGGGAGGAGGATCCCGGAGCAGGAGGCGTCAGAAATGACTTTCCTAAAGAAGGCGAGGGGGCAGGTGGGAAGGCATCAAGCCAGCTGGACCAGTAACACGCAGAGTTAGAGGTGAGAGGTCCGTGGCGTGTTGGAGGAGCCACCAGGATCTCTGAGCACAGGAGCAGAGACAGAGAGGAGAGGAGAGGAGTGGAGAGAGACCAAGGAAGGAAATACAGGCGGGGCAGAGAAGGAAGACCCTCCCATCTGCAGGGTAAAGAGCTCAGGGTGTATTTTAGAAGTTGTGGGAGGTCGGGAGCCGATGTCACATGCAGGACCTCTGTGACTGCAGTGCTGGGAGATGGTCAGGGACCAGAGCCCCCGTGAAGCACAGGGAGGCAGGGAATGGCCCTCAAGTCTGTGAAAGAGCAGAGCCCATGGCCAGGTAGCGTCTCAGACCCCAGCAGCAGCAGGAGAGACAGTGAGGTGGGTAGAGAGAGCACAGGCTTCGGGGCCAGGCTAACGAGGAGCCCAAGTCCAGATTTACTATCTGCTGGAGGAGGGACCTGATAAGCCAACAACCTTCTCTGAGCCTTTGCTTTCTTGTCTGTACCACTGGAATAGTAACCACTTCAGAGTCAAGAAGGGACCAGATATAAAAATGTCTGTAACGTGCCCAGTGTGGTAGACACGTGTGGGTCTCATTACATGGGATGAGTAAGAGACAGATTTCTGCAGAGTGTGGGGGCTGTTGTCTCCCTTAGACACAGGAGCACATTGTGGGGGGAGGGTCCAGTGTGGCCTTCTGCTGCCGGGAGGCAGTGCGACCTGGGCTAGAAAGAGTATGTGTACAGGGGGCTCAGCAGAGGCCAAGGTGATTGGCGCAAGGGTCTCCGAGGTGATTAGCTCTGGGTCCCAGTGAAAGGAGGTAGTGAGATTCTGCAAACTAGGACCTGTGTGGCCCAACACGAGCCCTGCAGTCCAGACCCGGGGGAGTCCCAAGATCAAGGAACCTCTTTAGCACAGCCCTCTGCAAGGTATTGTTCTCTAGTAAATAGCCCCCCATTGCCCCCTACTTGTTAGTTTTTAGATTCCTTCTCTTCACATGCTGCTAAACCAGTATTCCATGGAACATATCTCGGGAGCTGGGGCATTCTGTTCGTCTCTAAGGGGTAGAGCCCTGTCTGGCTTCAGATGGGAGGATGTCCACAGAGCGAGGGGGCAGGAGGGAGCAGGTGCAGACACAGGCAGTTGTGAGAGGCTCACTTTATTAGGATA
Organism: Leopardus geoffroyi; assembly: GCF_018350155.1. NCBI lineage: Eukaryota > Metazoa > Chordata > Mammalia > Carnivora > Felidae > Leopardus > Leopardus geoffroyi. Next base: position 157,181,147 of record NC_059331.1, on the reverse strand, counting down.
GGGATGGCAGGGGGTCTGGGGCCTTTAGCTGTTGGCAGCTATCGTCTCCTTAATCCAGTCTGTAAAGTTGCACACCTTGGTGTAGACGCCAGGCTTGTTCTTCTGGGCACAGCCATAGCCCCAGGAGACGATGCCCTGGAGCTCTCCTCCGCAGACCACAGGGCCACCAGAGTCACCCTGGGGAGGAGGCAGACGGGACAAGGGTTAGAAAGGAAAAAAGGGTAAATAGAGCCACACACAGTCTGAACCTTAAAAGACTGCGTTCTGGTCAGATCTGTGGTTCTGCACCCCTCCCATGGTGGCCCGTTCTCTGTTCTCACTCAAAGATGACTGTCACACAGACAAGCCTTCCTCGCTTCTTTATGAGTCCACTGCACGGAGCCCTCCTCCACCAACCCCACACCCACGGCCGGGTGTTCCAATCCTGCTGCTGGGCAAGGGTCTCAGCATGGGAAGGGGTCGAGTCACCTGGCAGGAGTCCTTGCCTCCCTCGAGGAAGCCAGCGCAAACCATGTTCTCCGTGATCTGCCCGGGGTAGGCGGCTTTACACTGGTCCTGGCTCAGCAGCGGGGCGTCCAGGCACTGTAGCAGCTCGGGGTAGTTGGCTTTGAGGAGCAGGAAGAGATCAAGGAAAGGAAAAACGGGAGTCAGGCCAGGAGAGGGGACAGCCATCCAGTGCTGAACACGGAGGGCGGCCAGGGGAGGACTCCAGGCACGTAAGCCCCAGTGAGGGACAATGGGGTTTGGTTCCCAGAATGATCGCTGCTGACCCCCTCCCTGGACGCGACAGTAGAAAGGGCTACATTTGTCCTATATTTCGATTCTAGGGAGTCAACTCCTTAAAGCTTTGCCTCTTTCTAGCACCCAGCCCCGAGCTCAGAGTGTAGAGGGGTTCAAGCTCAGGGGCATGCTTGGTTCTGGGAAATGCGGGGAAGTCAGAGGGTGAAGCAGTGGGGGTCCCACTCACTGCCAGAGCTCAGGGTGTTGCCCCAGCCGGAGATGAGGCACTGGGTGCCGGCGGGGGCACAGGCGGAGGGCAGCGATATGGTGGACACCCGGCTAGTGAGGGCTGCAGGTGAGGAGAGCTTGATGAGCATGATGTCATAGTCCAGGGTCCAGCTGTTATATCTGGGGTGGCGGATGACCTTGGCCGAGTTGATGAACTGCTCATCCCCCTCCAGGACTTCGATGTTGTGTTCTCCGAGCCTCACTTGGATGCGACTGTTGGGAAGAGAAGTGTGGGGAAACCCTCTTGTCCATATGCCCACTTTTCCCCAGGGTTCTCCAGGTTCGTGCTCATGGGTAGGACTGTAGCAATATCACCAGGCAGGAGAGGGGTGGTGGGTCAGTGCAGGTGTGAGACCAAGAACTTTCTGCTTGAGAGGTGGGTGGTCATGAAGTAGGGATGAGGTGAAGGGATCCAGTGGGGACTGCTCCTCAGCCTGCTTTCCCCAACAAACCCCCATGCCCCTGGCACCACAGGCACAAATGACCTGCTAGAAGCTTCCCATGCATCCCTCAGCCTCTGTCATTTCGCTGCCTACACGCAGTGACCTTATTCCCTCCCTTCTCGGTCTGGTAAGTGCCATCATCCTGTATGAGCTCACCCAGTGGTTCTCAAACTGTTGCCCTGGGACCTGCAGCCTCAGCGTCACCTGGAAACTTACTAGAAGTACAGAGGGTTGGTCCCCACCCCCACCCCCACCCCCGGATCTGCTGAATCAGAAGCTCTGGTGTGGGACCCAGCGGTCCATGGTTTAGCAAGCCTTTCAGGTGATTCTGATGGAGAACCCTTGGTCCAGGCAATGATCCTCAGCTCTGCCACAGGGTAGAGTCACCAGAGGTGGAGAGCATTAAAAACTCACCAGTGTTCAAACCCCTCTTCCTGAAAATTCTGAGTTAAGTGCCCTGGGATGGGACCCAGGCGTCACTATTTTTTGAACAGATCTTAGGTGGTTTCAATGGGTAGTCAACTGGCAGAGGAGACTCGTGCAAGGTCCTTGCTGCTTTCCCATTGGACCTCACCACCCCCAAAAGAGTCCCTCCCTACTTTTCTGACCCAGAGCCTTTGCTGTGTCATCCATTTGTTTTGGATGGGAGAGGCTTTCTATCCAGTGCCCCTCTTTGCCCCCTCACTTCTGTGAGTGGGTGGCTGGTGACAACCTTGCCTCTCCATTCACCCATCTTCTCCAACCTCCGCACTCCCGGGCTGACCCAGCACCTGAGAGGGCTCTGGGTGTGGGGGACCCAGCACTCACGACTTGTAGCAGTGAGCCGCAGACACCACCCACTGGTCACTGATGAGGGAGCCGCCGCAGAAGTGGTAGCCCGAGTTCAGGGACACCTGGTAGGGGATGGAGTTCTCCTCACAGGTGTAGCCCCCAACGATCTTGTCATCGTCGTCAGTGGGGAAAGCAACTTGAACGGAGAAAGGAAGGGAGAAGCCAATTCAGCGGATGTGGGCGGGGGGAGCCTGGAGCCCTGTGGTTGGATCATGCTAATCAGGAGTCCTCAACAGACACAGAGATGACAGACGGGCAGGCAGGGAGCATTACATCCCCAGTAGGTGCCTGGGCGCGTAGCTCTCTCCTGAGCCTCTCCGTGTGTCTGCAGGGCACATAGCCCGGTGCCTGCTGGGGCTCAGGCCCAGACCTCTGCCGGGGGCACCGGGCAAGAACACAGGAAACGCCTCACACTGCACTCAGTGTGACACAGGTCTGAATGTGGTTTTCTCATCCACTGAATGCTTCTCATCCATCATTACTCTACTCCTCACGGCTGTTTGAGCTCCAGATTGTCAGGATGGGTTGGCCTAGAGAGGAAAATCTGGCTAAGTAGCCCTGGCTGTACCCAGCTTTTCCCATAGCTAAAAATCTACAGGAGCCCCCAGGCCCATTAGGCAGGACAAAGGCAGACCAACTGTTATTGCCCAATAGAACAGTGATTCCCAACCTTGGCTACACACTTGGGAACCCTAAAGTCTTTTAGGAAATTTAAAAATTCAATACACAGGGACTACTGGGTGACTCAGTCACGTGTCTGATTCTTGATCCCGGCTCAGGTCATGATCTCACAGTTGTGGGATCGAGCCCCGCAGAGGGCTCTGTGCTCACAGCACAGAGCCTGCTTGGGATGCTCTCTCTCCCTCTGTCTCTGCCCCTTCCCTGCTCACTCTTGCTCTCTTGCTCGCTCTCAAAGATAAATAAACTTAAAAAAATAAAAAATAAAAAAATTCAATGCACAGGCCACACACCAGGCCAACTAAATCAGAATTTCTAAGGATAGGACTCTGGCATGAGTATTCTTTCAACTTCTCTAGGCATACCTGAGGTTGAGGACAGCTATAGGGGAGCTATCCCAGAGTTGCCAGAATTAAGCCTCAAGGCCCCCGGTTCATTTCATGGATGACTGGCACCTGGTCTCCCTTTCCAGCCCCTCCCAACAAAGTCCTAAATGGGTCGATGATGGGGTTGGGAGTGAGGTCAGCACAAGGTGGGAGAGTCTTACAGACAGCCCAAGAATGAGGAGGAGGGCTCCCTGGCAGGGGAGAGAGACTATCAGAACCCAGGTAAACACAGAAGACCGGCAAAGGTAGAGCAGGTGTCTCTGCCAGGAGAGGGGCGAGTGGGGCCCGAAGCCACACGTGGGACTCACCAGCAGCTCCCACGAAAGCAAGGATCAGGAGTGGAGTCATGGCGGCAGAAGTAGAACTGAGTGAGTAGTGGGGACGCTTTTATACCTCCCCAAATGAGGGCGAGGGGTGTGTGTGAGGGTGGAGGGTCACCACTCCTCCCGGGACAAACACACCTGTCACTTTCCCTTCCCGGGGCCTTGCCTCAGCTCTGTGTGTGGCCATCTGTGGATTCGTGACCCGCTGGTGATAAGAAAGCTTACCTTGTGAGGGCAGAGAGGAAGAGCAGCTGACTCCTGGGAGGGTTCTGGGGTGAGGGGAAGAAGCCAAACCCCCATATGTCACAGCTGGACCTTCTTAAGCTGAGATGAGAGGAGGAGGAAGAATGGCCTGGGCCCTCTGACCTCATGGAGATTTATTGAACTCTAAGCAAGAGCTGGTATTGGAAGCAAACTTGGCTGCTGGTAACCTGAAGCCCCCACAAGGGGAGAGAAGTCTTGTCTAAGTCTTGTATCTGTAAGCACGAACACCCTTCTCCCAAGTCTAAACCACTGGGTAGGAAGGCCACACTCAAGGGAACCAGCATCCCAATGTCAAGAGCTGATGAGAAGGGAGAGGCAGAGTTTCTTGGGAATCTGGCCTTTCAGCTGGCTTTCCTTCCTACCTAGGCTTGTGGACAGGAGCGTTTGGAGGGAGAAATGAAGTAGGCATTTGCCTGATGTATTTGGAGGACAGAAGGTCAACACCATATCCCTCCTCGTCGTCCCTATCACGATGCCGATCTTTCTCATCACGCACACTGTCTTGGGTTTTCTCTAAGCAACCTCTTGGTTGCCCTGGGAAGCTGCTCCCATGTGATGAAAACTTCCCCCACCTGCTGGGGGCTGGCAGCCTGAGGTCCAATTGTGTGCTCCAGATCAGATACTAAAAAGGGTTTGAAAGTGGTAAACGTGGGTTCTGATCAGAGAACCAGCAGTAGGTAGAGAGATTAGCACATAGTGAAGGGGTGGAGTATTTGATCATCGGGAACAACAAAGGAATGGGGGAATTCTGGAATTTTCTATCTTAGATGCAGTGGGACTATTGTACTGGCCTCAGCCCAGAGTTCATTTTCCCAGGAATGACTTCAGTTTGGGACCTGCCACCACCCACCAAGACACAACCTTGTAACCTATTGAGGCATAACCTGACCAGAGGGGACTAGAGGTGGAGCCAGTGTCTGTGCTCAAGTGTAATTATGTGAACCAGGTGGAGAAGCTGTCTGGTGAAGACACTTCTCCTTCTCAGCTCCTCTGAGCTCCAGGGTGGTGAAGAGCTGGAGCGGGCATGGTCCATGTTCAAATTCTCTGAAAGGTGGAAGCGAGGAAAGTTTCTGGCATTGATGAGCAAGGTGAAAAAGGCCGAGGAGTCTGGTGGTGAGACAGGAAGTAGGCTGGGGCAATGGAGTAAATGGAAACTGGCAGAAGTTGGGGAAAACACTATCGTGGGACTCGTGGTGTTGGGAGTGGCCCATAGGCCGGTCCGGTGCCTGGCATGGCTGGAGGCCAGCTTCCCCACAACAGGGGAGCCACTGCTCAGAGCTCTGGCCTTGCCTATGGCACCCCCTCTCATCCTGGTGGGCTCACACCTCTGGGGGAAGGTGCTATATTTGTACAGTGCCTGACAGCTTTTAACGAGCTTTCACACACAAACAGCAGTGGCATGCTGAGCTTCGTTTGTGTTGAGTTTCAAATTTGGCTTTTCACAAATGTTTTAATTGTGAAATGTGCAGAAAGAAATTATTTCCATTTCTAGAGGAAGAGACTGAGAATCAGCAAGGTTCGGTGTTGCCCAAGAACGTACATCTAAAAATGGCAGAGCTGGCCTCAAGGCTACTGGAAGACGTGGAAAGTGTTGGAAGTCTGGGAATTGCTGCAGGTGCCATCTAAGGGAATGTCGATTTGGGATCGAGCCAGAGGCTCCCAGAGGACAAAATGTACCTCCTGATCCCTCCTGATGCTTGGCTCCCTGGCAGAAATAGAAGATTAATTAGTCCTCTACCTGGCACCCGGTCTCAGAGCCTTACCTTGCCACGTCCAAGGCATGGATGGCATATCTCTCTGTGCTCCTGGGTGGCTGCCCCCGGCTGTGGAACCTTGACAGTAGGGGCTTTCCCCGTAACGTCACCAAATATGCTATTTTATCCCTTTGTTGTGGGATGTTCGTAGGAAGCCCTGCTGTAGTGGATAAAGAGAGGAACACGTCCAGTGTTCCCTGGAGAGGTGCACTATGAAAAGGGGATCCTTGGTAGGAAACTGGGGAACAGGGAGAACATTTCTGGATAGGTGCTTGTGGCTTTGACTCTGTCTGAAAGGGAACACCCAAGAGCTTGAGGACTTTCTGTGTTTAAAGCCTCAAGACTAGCTTTTTCCTGATATTTTGTGCTCCTCCTCAGAATAAACTATTACACCCACAACACAGCACGAAGTCAGTTTTCTTGAACGTAGCAGGAATCACCTTCTAGGGAGAGAAAATAGCTGTAAGTGACATTATTACCTTATGCTTTAGGCTCAGGCATGTAGGATGGATTCAGGTGCCCCTTTGCCCAAATTCAATATGGATAAGTCTGTGCAGCTCTTACACTCTTCATTCTGAGCATTTCTCTAAGACATTCTCCTAGTTCGTATTTTACGATTAGCGTATCAAACCACCGGCTTTTAATTACGGTAACAGTGAATAGTTTCCTTGTGCTTACTATCCCAAACATTGTCTCAGTCTTTCATGGACCTTTTTGTTTCACTTTATTATAACAACTACCCATGAGGTTGCCCATTTTGTAGATGATGAAATGAGCCATGTAGAGGTGGAGTAACTTGCTCAAGGTCACACAGCCAGTAAGTTGTAGAGATGGGATTTAAGCACGATAGTTGACTCTAGAACCCGCCTGCTCTACCATAGAATATTCGCTTCCCTTCTTCTTTATTTGATCCGCAGTGCAGCCTCATGAGTTAGGCAACAGACACCGTTTTCTCCGTTTTACCATAAAGAATCTAAAGCTCAGAGGTAAGTGACTTCTCCAGGGTCACCTGGCTGATGAATGTGGAGTTGACACCAGAGGCTTTCCCTACACAAGCTAAGTTATTTCCCATTGTGTTGCTACACACTGGGGTCTTTGGGACATCTCAGTGGTCTGAAAAGTAGATTTTGGTCAGATTCCAAGTCACTAGTTGTGGGTTTTTTGTTTTTTTTTTTTAACACTTTTCTCCCAAGCCCACCCCGACCCCCACCAGGCTCAGGTATTTCTCCTCCGCTTGTAGTCAACTCCCCCTTCGGCCCAGTGTCTTTTACTGATCTCCAACCACATTATCCAATTCCGAGCTGTCTTCTCTTTAAACTTCCAGCTTTTTTCTTCCTCTGTTATTTTTTTCTAAACCACATATTTTCACCATGGCACAATTTCTCATCCGATAAGAACTGCTTTCTTCAATATCTGAGCCTGGGAATCACTGACTCTTGATAGTGAAGGGGGGCACTTTGTGTGGCCCAGAAAAACATGAAGGCTGAGACAGAGGTGTCGAGGCGTAGGCTGGCCATAGCTGATTGGCTAAATGGGGGTGTCCACCCTTTCTCTCCCCCTTGTCCTGCTCCCCACCTCGAAGCCAAGGAAGATCAAGTTTTGTGCCCAGAGCAAGGTTCCATTTGCATATTTTATCTATTTTTCAGGCTTCTTTAGAGGGGTAAGTGGGAAGTCTCTGGCAATTAAGGCTTTAACACTAGCTAATGAAAGACTGGTTCCTGTAATGTTACGGCCTTCCTGTTCACATTCCCACCCCTCCTTGTCTCGTCCCTGAGCCTATTAGAGCTGCTTAAGTGGCTCCAGCATCTATTGGAGGGTAGTAAGCAGAAGAAAGGCAGGAGAGAGTCCAAAAGGAGTAGGCATGTGGGCTGTTATTATTGTAGCAGTCATGACTTGTCCCATGATACTCAGATTTAATTAATGGCATGTGTATTTATCTTTCTAAATCATATTAGATCCAGATTGAGCCCCACAAGCAAAGTTCAGTGATAAGCCCAATCAGTCAGTTGGGCTCTGTCCACTCATTTGGATTATAAAAACTCTAGAATGTGTTGTCCATTTGGAAGGCAGCCGCTTATTTGTCCACTTCTTATTGGCCAACCTGCCCAGAGGATCTCCAAGGCTCAGCACGGAGTGCTCACTTCACACAGGCACCTGTACAGTTCCAATTTGAGGACAATCCACTTCAGCGCCACTGTGTTTGAGCACGTTCTGGGCTTAGAGCTCTAGAACCCATCACATCTGTTCCCTTTCCCAGCCTTGGGAATGCAGCAGAGGGGACTGGCACGTTGTGGGGCCGCCTGCCTCTTCAAACATAAAAGTCAAAGCATCAGTTCGTCCCTGTTAGAACAATTCAGTTCATTTGCTTATGGGATTACATTGTCTAAGCTCTTTTTCTCCTGGGAAATCCATACTGCCTGGCAAAATTTCCTCTTTTCTTTTGAATCATATTTATTTACTCAATATATTCGTTTGCTAGGGCCACCAAAGCAAAATAATACAGACTAGGTGTCTTAAACAACAGAAATCTACTTTCTCATAGTTCTGGGAACTAAAAATCTAAGATCAAGGTATCAGAAGGATTGGTTTCTCCTGAGGCCTCTCTCCTTGGCTTGTAGATGGCCTTCTCCTCACTGTGTCCTCATGTGGCCTTTCCTCTGTGGGTACAATCCTCGTGTCTCTTCTAGGATGTCCTAATCTCTTCTGATAAGGATACCAGCCAGATTGGATTAGGGCCATCCTCATGGCCCCGTTTTTAAGTTAATTAGATCTTTAAAGACCAAATCTCCAAATATAATCACATTCTAAAATACCGGGGCTTAGGGCTGTACTTGTACGAATTTTGGAGCGCAATTCAGTCTGTAACACTCAGTAAATATTGGCTGAATTCCTGAAGCATTCCTGCAGTTTTTCTAAGCTGTAAGGAAATAGCAATGAAGAAGATAGGAAATGTCCTTTCATGGCATTTATGTGCATTTCTGGGTGTGGCTACACATATGTGAGGAGGTATATTTATATCAGATTATGGTGCTTAGGTATTGTTAAAATAGGATAGAGTGGTAATAAATGTGAGCTACTTCTGGGTTCACAAGTGCTATATTAGGTAAGGGAGTCAGGAAAGACCTCTTTGGGGGAGATGAGATTTGAACTTGAGACCTCACATAAGAAGGAGCCAGTCATGGGGTGCCTGGGTGACACAGTCGGTTAGGCGTCTGACTCTAGATCTTGACTTGGGTCACGATCTCACATTTCATGAGTTTCAGCCCCGCATCGGGCTCTGTGCTAAAGGTGCAGAGTCCGCTTGGGATTCTGTCTCTTCTTCTCTCTGGACCTTCCCTGATTGTGCGCTCGTGTTCTCTCTCTCAAAATAAATAAATCAACTTTACAAAAAATAAAAAAGAAGGGGCCAATCATGTAAAGACAGGGTAGGGAGGGCTTTCATTATTCTCTGCTGAGTCTGTAACAGAAATAAATCAACACACACACCATTGCTTTTTAAATTAAACAACCCTGTCATCTAGCATATGATATTTACCTTGCCATTGGTTTTAATTGTAAAAATTGACCATCCACATATTGAAATAGTCTTACAAAACTTAATGTAGATTTTTTGACATGAAACGGTATTTGTGAAATATTAAGAGAGTAAGTTATAAAGCAGTATGTGTTGTAAGATCTAACTTTATTTAAATGAGTGAGTTTAGGGGCGCCTGGGTGGCGCAGTCGGTTGGGCGTCCGACTTCAGCCAGGTCACGATCTCGCGGTCCATGAGTTCGAGCCCCGCATCAGGCTCTGGGCTGATGGCTCAGAGCCTGGAGCCTGTTTCCGATTCTGTGTCTCCCTCTCTCTCTGCCCCTCCCCCGTTCATGCTCTGTCTCTCTCTGTCCCAAAAATGAATAAACGTTGAAAAAAAAAAAATAAATGAGTGAGTTTACGTTTTGCAAAAATACGCATGGATTTTGTGATTAAAACAGCTAAAAGAAAGAGAAACAATGGCAATAATAAATAAAATGTTCCCAGCGAGGGCAATACCTAACCTTGAGGAAAGAATTACTAGTGGTAAAATTTCATATATTATAGTGAGAAAGAAATTTAGGCAGGACTAAATTAATTGTCTGTTTGTCTCTATCAGGCATAGTGTTCTGTGTTTTATGTGGATGATTTCATCTCATTCTCAATTTCTACAATCATAAGCCCAGGGTCGTGGGATCAAGCCATGTGTCCGGCTCTGCACTGAGTGTGGGGCCTGCTTAAGATTCTCTCTCTTTCTCTCTCTCTCTCTCTCTCTCTCTTTCCCCCCCTCTCCCCCCTTGCCTGCTCTCTATCTCTAAAATTAAAGAAAATATAAATAATAAAAATAAAAATATACAAGGGCAAGATGCTTTCAAAAATGACCGCTCATATTTGTAAAAGATCCAAGTAGAATTTCTAGAAACAAAAATATAATTTAACTAGACAAGGTCAACTGAAGAGTTAAAGGGCTTATTGGAACTGAGGAGTGAATTAGTAAACTGGATGCTGGTTCCAAAAAATGACCCAGAATGCACCACAGGGAAGCAAAAAGAAGGAAAATGTGAGTGAACAGTTAAAAGGTCTAAATGACAGTGTGAAAGAAATGTGAACACAGGTTAGAACTACACCTCAGGCCATCTTTCCTCCCATAAAATGGGAACACCTAGATTTAGAGGCTGAAGTTCTGGCCCCTTGAGATGATCATCGTCACCACTCCCTTTCCGACTACACTTGTGTGGCACTGTACTGATGATTCCAGGGAAACGTGTCACCCAGGCCAGAACACCGGCCCAGGGTTTTTCAGCTGGAACTAGGACACTCCCATGCAGCCTCGGGTGTGGATTGATGGTAAAGACGGGTGGGGTCAGAGCAACCCTGAGACTCACGCTTGCTCTTGAGAGTGAATTGAGACTGGGCTTGTGTATCTACTCTGTGCACGTCTAGCTTTACAGATCCGAGGGGCAGCTAACACACAGTTCTGACTGCCATAATGCGACGTGACACAAAGATCTAGGGTGCTCTCCAAAGGAAAAACAGCTGTTGGCGGATAGAAGAGTGTGGCTTCGCGCTAAAACTCCTTGCGTCTGCTCAGTGCGTCTCTTACTGGGGAAGGCTGGGGGCATTCCCGTCCCGCCACAGGGACTTGGAGAACGATGGACCTGCCTGGTATATGGCCCGAGGCAGCTTTAATCACCGCCTTGTTCTGTGGAACCCCCTCTCGCACTTCCTTCACCTTACAGATTACACAGCAAATGGACCAGACTGGCACACCCAACTGTGGTATATGGTAACTCCCAAGTCTAGAGAGGCCTTCTCAGCATCACACCTCTCTCCTTGGCAGACAGTATAAGGTTTAGCAGCTAAGAGGGTATAATCAAACACGTCCCAGACCTTGGACCACTCAAAAGCTCATCAATGTGGCAGGTCCCTGAACTTTTGCAGATTTTACGTTGGTCCGGCATGCATATGGCATACTGAGGCATCTCGAGTGCTTTATGATTCCAGGTCACCAAGAACAACCAGCAAAATGCCATCAGTCTAATGGACCAGTATGATAGCAAGATGGCTAAGAGCCTTCTGAAGTATATCAATAGAAAACGAGCCAAATAGAGCTTTGAGATAAAATAGTTGAAGGGGATTTCTGACCCTGCCCCTTGAAGGCAAACTGTGTCCAGTGGTCTTTCCCGAGTACTTCTAAATACTCTTACGAAGGAAATTTTATCCGTAGCCTCCTGACAGCTATACTTCCTGTGTCTGGCTGGAGTCCCCCTCCCCCACCCCACCCCCAGTTCGTCCTGCAGATTCTCTCCCTGTGGCCAGTCTTCCCCTTCACACCCAGACCTGCCCACAAGCACAGGAGCAACCAGAGCTGTGGTTTCCCCCTCCCACCTGCCTTGGCTGGGGCCTCGGGTTCATCCGGTGGGAGCCAGACAGGAGGGAGCTGGCTGAGGTTCTTGCTCAGACCTCTGATCCGTGCTGAGTACTGTGTCTCCGGCACTACAGAAGTAAAAGCTGCCATCTTCAAGGCTCACGTTGCTTATGGTCATAGTTGAGAACACTAGGGTTGGGCGGCTGATGGGAAACTTGTCCTTGGTAAATCCATGTTCGTAAGTGGCCTCCAGACCCTGGTTTGTGGTTGCCATCAGCGCCAAGCTCTGTTCTGGGAACTGATGGTACCAGAACATTAAGGTGAACTGGGTATCGACCTCACAGTGGATTGTCACGGAGGTCCCGCGTTGACAGATGTCTCTGTGTGGCTTCTGAGAGAGGAGAGCGCTGAACACAGTGTCTAGTTTCAGTGAGAGAGAGAGAGAGAAAGCTGACAAGCTCGTCCCCAGGCAGGAAGGTCTTTTCACTATTTGCTTTAATGTCACTTTGGATCCCTGGCATGGCCTCCATTTTGTTCTTCCAACTGTTATACCATCAGAATCCACTAATCCACTAATCCACTTCCCTCATCCTCTGATGGGTGGCCTCAGACCCTCTGCTCCTCCACTGGGCATCAACATTAACCCCAAACTTCCCAGTGGCATCAGACCCATACCTTGTCCCAGGAGAAGTAGCAGGCAAGTCAGCATCTTTAGGTGATAGCCTCTCACCTTCCCTGAGAAAAAGCATTGAGAAGGCAAACTCAAGTTCATCTCTCCTCCCCAGCGTGGTCTTCATTTCCTACGGCGTCTGTTTCCCTTCTGTAGTAGGAGGAGGAGCCTCTGCAGAATGTGCAGAAAATCCATCGGCCCCCTAGTGGAGCTGTGTGGCTCTCCACTTAGGATGGATCTTCACTCCCAAGGCGTAACATTCACCTGCCATCCATCCGCCACGTATCCACCACGTCCCCACCTGTCATTATGGAGCACCACATAGGTGCTACCCTTTGGGTAATTGCCACTGGTGAAGCCTGAAAGATCACACACAGGCTTTCAACCATTTCTCACCTCCTCACAGAACCTTTGCATTTCCATATACATTTCAGAATAAGCTTTCTAGTTAAACAAACAAACAAACCCCACCACAATTCAGTTGGTTCAAGAATTAGGATTTTGTTGAATCCATGGATGAATTTGAGGAGAACGCTCATTTTAACAACATCCAGACTTCCAATTTGTGAACATGATCTATCCCACGTTGCAAAGTTGTCTTTCGGGGCACCTGGGTGGTTCAGTCGGTTGAGTCTCCAACCCTTGATTTCAGCTCAGGTCATCATCTCACGGTTTGTGAGTTCGAGCCCCACATCAGGCTCTGCATGACATCGTGGAGCCTGCTTGGGATTCTCTCTCTCTCTCTCTCTCTCTCTCTCTCTCTCTCTCTCTCTCCCTCCCCCTCCCTCTCTCTGCACCTCCCCCACTCATGTGCTCTCTCACTCTCAAGATAAATGAAGAAAACCTAAAAAAAATAATAATAATAAAGTTGTCTCCCATTTCTCTGAGTAACGCTTTTTGCTTCTCAGTATACGTATCTTGCATGTCTTTTGTTAAATTTGTTCTTAAATACTTTGGGCTTGTTTATATTCTTTTAAATTCAAAATTTAAAACTCATTTATCCCATTGTTTGCCATAGCATATAAACTGCAGTTGATTTTTGCATGTTAATATTATAGCCCATGCCCTTAATAAATTCACTTATTAATTTCATAATTTTGTAGTTTCTTTTGATATTTTAATATAAATGGTGATTTCATCTCTTAAAAGATTTTACCTTATCATTTACTCTTCAGCCTTTTCGTCTTTTTCTTGCCTGGATGTGCTGCCTAGCACCTCCAGTAATGTGGGACAGAAGTGCTGTGCGTGAACGTTATTGACTCGTCTATCATGTTGGGGCTAAAGTGTTGAATATTTCTGCCATTCATTATGCTTTTAATTGTTGGCTGCTTGCAGATGTCCTTCGTTAGACTGAGGAAGTTCGTCCTGTTCCCACTTCTCGGAGTGTTCCTATCAACAATGGATATGGAATTTTATTAAGTGTTTTTTCTATCTCTAGTGATAACTGTTGTAGTTTTTATACATGTGCTAATAAGGTAAATGATAATTACTTATTTTTTTAATTTTTTAATTTATTAAAAAATGTTTTTTAACGTTTATTTATTATTGAGAGACAGAGAGAGAGCAGAGCATGAGCAGGAGACGGGTAGAAAGAGGGGGAGACACAGAATCCGAAGCAGGTTCCAGGCTCTGGGATGTCAGCACAGAGCCTAACATGGGACTCGAACCTGCAAAGCGCAGGATCATGACCTGAGCCGAAGACGGACGCTTAACCGACTGAGAAACCCAGACGCCCCTAATTTTTTAATTTCTATTTTATTTTTATTTTATTTTTTTAATGTTTATTTATTTTTGAGACAGAGACAGAGCATGAACGGGGGAGGGTCAGAGAGAGGGAGACACAGAATCAGAAGCAGGCTCCAGGCTCTGAGCTGTCAGCACCGAGCCCGATGCAGGCCTCGAACTCACAAACCGTGAGACCATGACCTGAGCCGAAGTCGGAGACTCAACCGACTGAGCCACCCAGGCGCCCCTTTAATTTCTATTTTAGAGAGAGAGACTGAGAGTGCGTGTGCAAGTGGGGGAGGGACAGAGGGAGAGAGATCATCTCAAGCAGGGCATCCCATGCTCAGTGCAGAGCCAAACCTGGGGATGGGCCCCACGACCCTGGGATCATGACCTGAGCTGCAATCAAGAGTCAGACGCTTAACCAACGGAGGCACCCAGGCGCCTCTGCAGGGACTGATTTTTGAGTATTGAGCAAGCTTGTTCCTGGGATAGACCCTATTTAATTATTTGAAAAGAATCTATTTTGACTTGTTAACTATTGACATTTCAGGTATCTCTCTATTTTTTTCTTTTAGTGGTTGGCTGAAAATTATCATACTCATTTTAAACTTTTTACAGTATACTTATGATTAATATCATAAAGATTCATTGAAAATATAAAACTTTGCGACTACGTGGGCCTGTTCTCTCCAACCTCATCTTTTGTGGTATTGTTGTCATCTTTATTGTGTCTATCTGCCACATGCCCGGCAATGCAGTGCTGAAATTTTTGCTTTCACCGGTTGTGTGTACTACAGGGAATTAAGAAAAATCTCTAATATGTATCTACACTTCACTATTTCTTGTGCTCTACATTTCTACCTCAAAATCCAAGTTTCCAACAGCTATTGTCTTTTGATATTTATCTATAGACCACTGGAATCTGTTATTCTTTTTGCACATCCCCCCCCCCATTCGCTAGACACTAAAATTTCTATTGCCATAAATTCAAGTTTACTGAATTTTTCTTCTGTTATCTCTAATCTGCTCCAAGCTCATTCAGTGAGGTTTTTTTTTTAATTTCAAATATTGCCATTTTAATTCTCAAATTTCCATTTATTTCTTATAGTTTCCATTATTGTGTTGTGAATTCCCATTTGTTTTCTTCATTACAGTAATATTTTCTTTTATGTCCTTGAACATGCTTTAAGTCCCTGTTCATGAATTCTATCATCCAGGTAAGCTCAAAATATGGCTTCACATCAGGAGTTCAGAGCTTGGAGCCAGGCAGCTGCCATACTGATGTTCTTTTGACTATAGGTCATGTTATTTATTTTCTTTATATACCTAGTAATT
This sequence comes from Leopardus geoffroyi, assembly GCF_018350155.1. Lineage (NCBI taxonomy): Eukaryota > Metazoa > Chordata > Mammalia > Carnivora > Felidae > Leopardus > Leopardus geoffroyi. Next base: position 157,165,846 of record NC_059331.1, on the reverse strand, counting down.
TTTTCATTGCGTCTTAGACACTGTCAAGGGTATGTCTGAATTTTGGTTATCTCTCTGAGGGGTGATTGGGTTTTTGTTTTCACTGGCATTTAACTTGCTAAATTCAACCTCTGAATTCTGTTCTCTTCTGTTTGACAAAAATGGAAATTTCTGTTCAGTTCTTTTACCCTTAGCATGGCTGATTGGAATGTTTCTCTCATGCATAGTTCAGGCATTAACCAGAGACTGGGACAGATTTGCATGCAGAATTTTGGATTGCCATTTTGTGGATATCCTTTTTCTGAGACATCCTCGCTAACTTTTTAGTCAATTCTTCATGGGTTTCTACTTGACTGCGATCTATTTTTTGGCAAAAATCTATAGAAACAGAAAACTTACCTTTCATCCAAGTGTTTACTTCCCCGTAGATTCTGCCTTCTTTTGGTTGCTTTTCAGCCCATTAAAGATAAACTTTAAACTTTTTTTTTTTTTTGGTCCAGAGTTCATATTTGTGATTTGTGAAGGATGAGTCTTACAGGAGTTATCATGGCATTACGAGAACTGCCTCATTCTTTTGAATGGCTGTTAGGTAATCAGCAGACTTTTATCGTTTGGTTGGTACCTATATCTGAAGCCTCTGAGTCATCTAGATTATTTTTAAGGAGGTCATCTTCTCCAGGCTGGATCTGGGTTTCTGATCGTGTGAACTGACGCTAGATGATGTTCTGGATGAGTTTCTTATTTAGTGTAGCCACAGTCTGTGTTTTGGCAGTAGCTGAAAATTAACCTTGGAGTCTTCCTGCTTCAGTCTGGCCTGGTTGCTAACTCGTTGCTCCGTACAGTTGTTATCCTGATGCTTTTTTTGGTTGTTGTTATTCTGAGTCAGATTCCCTATTTTCTGAATCCTGCCGTTCCTTCCCTTTTCGACTTTCTCCTGTCGTTTGCTGATACACATTATCCAGGAACTTCCTTAGGAAGAGTGAAATGGAAATAAAGGGTTTAGATCCTGGCAGAAATGAAAATTGCATTTGACTGGTAGCTTGGGTTGGTTGAGAAACATAGGCTGAAAATTGTTTTCTATCAGAGTTTTGCAATTATCTTTTACACCACCGTGTTCTAGCATTCAGTGTCGCTACTGAGAAATGTGAATCATTCTGTTTCTCATTTCTTTATTTATAACTTGTTTTGACTTTTAACATTTTTCTTTGTCTTGCATCACTTTAGATCATTTTGTCCGCACTGTTCTGAAACTGAATGAAGATATACCTTAGTTTCAGTTGTTTATATTCATCAAACATATCATTGGCCTTTTTTAATGGCCATCTTTGCTTATCCATCACTAGGGTGATACCGTTTCTTCTGTCAACACTTCATCGTTCTACTTCAAGATGGAAGTGTTGAAAGTATATGCTACATCATGGAAGGCGTCTTTGGTGCTGGCTATGCTGCTGGCACAGAGGTAGGAGACCCAGATAGTTGGCTGTGTGAATTATATCTTTCTACTAATGGTTGGATTTGAGACCCATTGAGCTGAGCTTGGAAATTTACCTACATTGGACTCCATTATCTGATCATTTCAAAAGCAGTATAGGAACACTTATCTCTGCCATTAACTTTCCAGCTGTGTGGCTTTGGGCAAGCTATTTAGATTTAGGTTTTTCATTTATAATTAGTAGGCAATAATACTTGTATTTCACAGCTGTATGTTACAATAAACTGCTTGGGATATCTCACGCTTGTCTAGGAAAAAGGGGAGATGTTCTCTTCTCTTTCATTGCCCCTGTTTATTAAGAGGCTATCCCCACTTTTCCATCATGTCCTAGCAAAGCCTGTTTATATTTTCATTTAACACAGAACAATTTGCTGTATTTACCCAAGCCACAGAATTTTAAACCTCTCTTTCTTGGAGATTTAGGATGGCATCATTCCTTCTATGAATTTTTCAGTATCTTAATGTGATGTACCTTTATCCAAAATCATGGTTTACATTTTCCGAATGCTTCCTTGTACTCTTATGGTAAACATTAGTAATATTTTATGTGCTTTTAAGAGTGTATTCTGTGAACTCTCTTTGGGACACTTTTTTTTTTTTTCAATTTATTTCTAAACTCAAGCCTCTTATCCGAATCTACAATCCTTTCAACCTCTTTAGATGTCTTGTATAATTCATTTGATGTATGATATTCAATCTCTGCTATTTTTCATTTAAGTCATGTGTTCTACCTCTCTGCTTGGGCGACAGCTCCTTAGCAAGGTAAGATGCCTTTGAAGGAGCAAGTGGCAGCGTGTAAGGACTGAAACCTGGTCTGGGGTGGCGCTCTTTCCACCAGGGTCTCAGTTTACTTGGGGATGGTTCCAGAAAGCACTGGGAATGCTCATATCTGTTCCCCTCTCTTGAGGTTGATCTTCTGGGTTGGTGCAATGCTTGCTGTGGGAAGTTAATACTTTATGAGAAATTATAGGACTCCCAGACACCCTGAAGGCCCACCGAAAATAGATGTTTGCAGATGTGTTCTGTCGTTTCACACTATTCTGCGAAGAGGTGCTTTCTCTGTTCTAGATGTCGACCTCCATTGGGAGACCTATGATCCCTATCTTTTTTTAGAGAAAGAATGCCACCTTTTCATTCCAGCAGGATTTCTCACAAGAATGTTGCAGGATATTTCTTACTTTTAATACTTCCTCTTGCCTTTACTTTTTATCTAAAATCAGCTCAAACTGGGTGCTATATGTAAGTGATGAATCACTAAATTCTACTCCTGAAACCAATACTACACTATATGTTAACTAACTTGAGTTTAAATAGAAACTCCGAAGAGAAAAAAAAAATCAGCTCAAGTCTTAGCTCTCATGTGAACTTAATACTGAATATTGTAATGTGATCGATTTACTTTTTTCTCTGAGTTCTACACCGTAAAAACTTAGCACTGAATCGAAGCATCTAATATGCCTGTTTTGTCTCGTTAATACTTTTGCACTGACATTTGGATTTCCAATATCCTTTACATTTCTTTTGTTTTCCCAAAGCAGAATAGGCTCAATTCATATTTACTGACAGGATAGTGTATGTTTCATTCCTAAAACAAACAGATATTTTCTCCAGAGGATTGTGAGTACAGATGTAGCACGACTAATTCTTTTTCTTTTAAGTTTTTTAATTTTTATTTTGAGAGAGATCTAGAGAACAAGAAGGGGAGGGGCGGAGAGAGAGGGAGAGAGAGAATCCCAAGCAGGCTCTGTGCTGTCCACACAGAGCCCAATGCGGGGCTCAAAATTGCAAACCATGAAATCATGACCTCAGCCAAAACCAACAGTCCGGACATTTAACCGACTGAGGCACCAGGGTGCCCTTAGCCTAATTCTTACCACCTTCTGCATCAAAGTGTATTCCTTCCCTGATCAGAAATTTCCAATCAAACATCATCGCGCATTTAGAGAAACTTAAAAAGATCCATTTTTGTCGGTTTTTCTCTTTCTCAACCGAGTAAGCAGAAGTCAAACTCCACAAGCTTTCTCTTGAATCAGCACAAAGAACGTTTAGCTAAAAAGTTTAGACTGTGTGAGCGCCCTCTAGCGAAATGTCAATTAAGAGCATACGGTGATCCAAGTAGCAAACAGTATGAGGGAGGAGGAAAGGAGCAGGGAGGAAAGATTGATAAACGGTCATAGGGCAGGGCCGCTCCAGTGTGAATAAGTGAGAGACTTCTCCTCCTGGTTGGGGTGGGGGTCTCATGAATTTAGGTTGGGGATGACACATACGGTGGGGCGGGTTAAGTAAGTTCAGAAGGGCCCCCGACTTGGGAAGCGGTGATGAGTGGGGCCTGAAAAACATCCATGCTCTCCTAGCCAAGGTGCGTGTCTATGGCCTTGCTTCCCCTTAGAGGCCGCCTTACTTCTAATTGGCACGAATGTGCCGTGGGAGCCAGTGCAGCTCAGTCCTGAGTTGGGGTCACTTCCCCCTGATATCTGCCCTTTCTGAGCAGAGAGGATGTGGCTGTGAGGCACTGTGGATTTACTGCTGGCACAGAGGTACACAGATGTCTGGTTGGTGCTGGCAGAGTCCAGGGCCAGGGGGAAGGCATTCTTCGTCTTCCTGGAGACCCTGTACCTGTCAGGGGCATCTCCTTTCTCAGTACTGCCAATATTATATGACCGATGGAGGAGCTGCAGCCCCAGACCTGGGTCTTGTTGATACCAGTACGTTCTTTCGTGGACCATATTCTGCAAACATTCCATCAAAACTTTCGTTCCCATTTTCTCGATGAGATATTTCGGAGTTTGGGTTCCTTGTGTGTCCACAAAGCCTAAGAAGGAAGGACAGATGAGGCGAGAAAAGAGGCCAGGAAGCCTGCTGAGGGATAAATCTTGTATTCTGGGCCTAGGAATAATGGCCCAGGGGTCTGCTGCCAACTCCCCAGACTCACCGACTCCCAGGAAACAAAAGGCCACAGCACAGAGGAGCCTGGGCCCCATGGCAGGCTCGAGGCAGGAGTGGCTCTTCTCTCAGGCTCCAGGTTGGTTGTCTGTGATGTCGCTGTCCCTGCCCACGCTCACGATCCCTTAGTCATCTTCTAGATGCTGGAGACTTTAGAGGCGCCAGAGTGAAAGCCGTCTCTGTTCTGCAGTGTGTATGTGTGTGTGTGTGTGTGTGTGTGTGCACGTGTGCATGTGCTTGTGGGTGCTTGTGTGTGCATGCATGTGTATGTGTGTGCACGAATGTGTGTGTGCGTGCATGTGTGTGTGTGCATGCACATGTGTGTGTGTAGAAAACAGCTGGCAAGGTAGGCCTGAGATGGCCATCCTTAGAAGGACCGGCTTGCGTGGCAGGCATCTGGGCGCTGGGACTTCAGGAGCGTTCCCACCACCTAGTGACTGGTAGGTGTAGATCGTTTTGCCTGGACTGCTTGCACAAACCATGTAATGTGTGCTGAACACCTGCTTTGTTTCTTTGGGTGTGGAATTTGGGTACGTATTAGGTAGAGAGGGCCTGTATGGTCAGCTGGATTACTTTTCCTGGACTGCCAGGGTGTTCCACAGACTGGGTGACTCTCCCTACAGAAATGGGTTTTCTCGATGTTCTGGAAGCCAGAAGTCCAAGATCAAGGTGTGGCCGGGCCGGTTTCCTCAGACGCCTCACTCCTCGACCGGCAGGTGGCCTTCTTCTCCCTCTGTCTTCAGTCTTCCCTCTGTGCGTGTCTGTGTCCTAATTCCCTTTTCTTACGAGGACACCAGTCAGATTGAGAAGGGGCCGCACCAGTGACCTCATTTAATCATCTCAATTAATTACATTAATTACCTCTCTAAAGAGCTCATCTGCAAATATAGTCACATTCGGAGGTCCTGAGGGCTGGGAGGTCAACACAGGAAATTTGAGGGGACACAGTTCAGCCCATAACACCAGCTGCCCCACACGGCTGGGATGCTGTGTCTCTAACGGGCCCCCCTGGGCAGAACCCTTGCTCGTAGGCTCTGCGTTTTCCTTGCAGGGGAAGGTATGCATCTTCCTGGGAGGGAGAGAGCATGAGGATGTCTGCATGGATGTGTCCAGACTCCACCTTGTCTCTTTCCGCCACCGCCTGCCTGTGTATCCTAACTCGGTCCGTATGGTAGAGCTCAGCCAGGGGTCCTGACGTGCCGGGTCCTTCTAGTGAGTCTCAGGAAGTGAGTCTCCAAGATGGGGACTTTTTTTCCCTGACTAACTCTGATGGGGAAAACATTATGTTCTCCCTCCCTCTCTCCCCCCACCCCCTCTTTCTCTCCCCTCCATCTCTCAACATACATTTCCTTCACAACAATTTTAGTTTTTCATACGATCTTACTGAGTAACAATAGTTACCACAATTAGCGCACTGGTTACAAAGGCAGGCTGTGGAGCTGACTGTCTGGGTTTGAAATCTGCTTTGTTGTTCATGTTACTGGCTGTGACCACGGGCAAATTCTGGGCCTCAGTGTCCTTATATGTCAAATGGGACTCATAACAGTACCAACTGCACAGGGTGAATGCAGGAAGGAACAAGTTGGTACCTACGGACCGATCATAAACAGGCAGGGCTCCGTAAGTGTGGCTGGTCAAAGCACTGACTCATCACCACACCGTTGTTTACTGAATACTGATTCTGTGTCAGACAGCGTGTTAAAATTCTTCACCCACATGATTTCTTGGACTCATCCTTATGTTCCCCTTTTGGGATAAATCTTTGTCTAAAAAGACTTGCTTTCCAAAATATTTCTCCAGGAATTGTTTTCCCATGAATTCACATCGGCAAAACCAAAACCACACTTGCTGATAAACTCTTGATATTATACTCTGGTTCATTACCAACTGTCCTACACCAGCCCTGCTGTTTCTTCTTTAAACTTCATGATACTTCTGTAATAGGGACTTTACCCAGGCAGTGTCCGATCCTGCTTATCCGCGAGGAAGGAAAAGCTTCAAACTCCAAATTCTGACTCAACCGTCAATATCTTTCCCCTGAATTCCCCGGGAATCTCATAACCAGAAGCGGCCAGAAGAAATACGTCTGACTTCGTGTTCAGGTTCAAATTCCATCTTCCTGTTGTGCTGTTCTCTGCTTTTGAAATGATTAGCTTTAGTGTTTAGGGGATTTTATCAGATCCCTAGTAGCTCCTTGCCATCCTGGGCACATCCTTATATCCAGGTGGCATCTCGAATTGCAAAGGATCACCAGTCCCCGAGTCCTCATTTCTACATGTCCATCCTTAAGTACACATGTAGTACGCTGAAAGTATTTAGTTGTAGATATTTCTTTTATCTTTTTAATGTTTATTTATTTTTTATTTTTGAGAGAGACACAGAGCGTGCGCGGGAGATGGGCAGAGAGAGAGGGAGACCCAGAGTCCAAAGCAGGCTCCAGGCTCTGAGCAATCAGCACAGAGCCCGACGCGGGGCTCCAGCCCACAAACTGCAAGATCATGACTTAAATGACTGAGCCATTCAGGCGCCCCCAGACTGGATTGTACACTTAAATACTTGTTAAAAGGGATTCGTGTTAAGTGCCCTTATCACAGATATGCACACACACACACACACACACACAATTTTAAAAAATAACCCTACAGAACAAAACAAATCCTCAACAGGTGATTTTGGGGCACGTTAAGATTTGTAATTATTACATGACTGTTAACAAAAAAAATATTGTGTAGAGGAGGGAATGCTAAAATATTATTTGCTCTGGCAGTTGAATAGGCTTGATACGCCATGGTCAGGAGGCAAAGGATTATAGGACATTTCTGTTACTTATTATGAAGAAGAGAAATCCCAAACTGAGACATACTCCAGTAAAGCTTACTTCCACAGAGCCTCTTTGTCACAGTCTTCTTCCTGAACTCACAATAGCAATTTGGGGCAGAGGGTCAACACGTCGGCTCTGAGCTCAGTGACCCCAGCAGTTCCCATGAAGGGTCTTTCCTCGGGAGAGCTTGCCTCCACCCTCCCGTGCCCCGCCCCCCCCCCCCCCCCCCCCCCCCCCCCCCCCCCCCCCCCCGTGTCACCATAGCTCCTCTCTGAGGCTGGAGGTGATTATGGAGTCTGTGACTAGAAAATTCTGTCCCTGAATCTTTAATGGTGAAGCTGTTGCAGAAACGGGGCATGGCTAGCTCAGAGATCGGCAGCATCTATGCTTAATAAGAAAAGCTTGTCTCAGAGAATTTATCCATAAGATTTGTCATCTAAGCTGCTTATTAAAAGGGTGCTTAGCTGGAAAGAGAGATCAGGAAGACAGATCCTGATTACAATTCTCGAAGGCCTCTTAGAATCCTTGTATTGATATTTCTCAAACGCTTGCTATGTGCCTGGCCCCGGGAAGGCACTTATGGACCACAGAGGCATGCTCCATGCCTCACGGAGCTTCGATTGGATCCATGGATCCATCGTGCAGTGCTTCAGGCACAAACTGGAAAGGTACATTACCTTAAATCAAAGAACAGATGGCCCTAAGGAAAGATTTAGAGCAAACAGTAACAACACGGTAAGACGATTGCAGAACTGAGATGTGTAGAAGGTGTGTGTGTCCAGGAAGTGACCAGGGACATTTAGGGGAGCATGGGAAGCAATCAGGAGATCAGGAGAGCAAGAGGGAGCTTGCCAGGCAGGCCTGGCAGAGGAAACGTCGTGTGCAATTGGATGTCATCCTGGCAGAGAGGTGGCGGCGACAGCTGAAATGCAGTTATAAAATAACGCTGAATACAATGTTGAGCCTTGGAGCAATGAAGTCTAGAGGCCGACACCTGAAATTAGAAAGGCAGTTTGTCTAGAGATGGAGTGGAGCTGGAAAACGAAATGTGGGCGATGGGGGAGGGAACAGGGCAGTGCAAAGGGCCAGACAGCTGGGGGTCCTGGAAGGAGTCCCTGAAGCCCCGCGTGTCTGGGTGGAAAGAAGCTCCCTCTAGCAGGTGGAAGCCGAACTGACCGCAGGGGGATCTTCTCAGGTTGCCTGGGCTGCGGAAGCTATATACAAACCCCGAGGAGGAGGGAGGGAGAGAGGACTGTGACAGCTCATTCCCAGGTGCTGTCCCCCCTCACTGTCTCCCATGTGGGTGCCACCTCCCTGATGTGACAACCCTTCTGGAGCAGAACGGAAGTGGCTGGGCAGCGCTGTGGGTTAACTGCTGGCAGGCGTGTCTGAGAAGGGCTGGATGTCTGAAGGTTGGGGAGAATGCTCGGTCTTATTTATAAGACACCCTGTCTCTTAGACTTCCCATTTGTTGGTACCCCTGGCACTGAGTAAAAGATTAATTGTAGCCTCACTCCCGGCTCTTGTCTGAATCAGCACATATGGGTCATGGTATGTATTTTGGTCACATCACAGAGTCACCCTTCGTTTCTGACCCTGGGATTTCAGTGGCGCTGGCATTCATGGGCACTGTGGATTGAAAGAGAGGGTACCTGAAGAGAGAGAGCTTAGGAAGGATGCCAACGTATGACCACCAGAGAAAGGCTTAATGTAGTGGTCTGGCCAACCAAGTTCAAAGACACCTACTGTGCCATGAACCATCTATCCCAAGGAGGAAATCATGGCAGATGAATTCATGGTAGGGTGTCTGTGTTGGCTCTGCTGTTAGTGTAATAATACCTGGGTACCCCACTTTTAAGGGAAGAACATAGAAATAGTAGTCCACCAAGGACATTGACAATTAGTGAACAAAAATTAATGTAAAAAAAAAAAAACATGACTAGGATTCTAAATCTGAAAATTCTCGAACTCTTGTAGATATTTCTTTAGCATGAGTGAGGTTGATTGAGGTGTGATTTACGCATCAGAAATAGATTCCATAAAGCAGGCTGTGGGTGCATCCTCTAAGGAATGGTTTAGAACCAGAAATCTCCTGGTCCTAGAATCAAGGGTAACAGAGTAACCTGGTGCCTAAGGCAGGTCCAAGTTAAGAATAAGGGCATCCTGGCTCAGATCCCTAGGTCCTATAATAGAGGGCTAGGTGTGTGGGACCCTGTATAAGTTTGACGGGGTCTGTCTACATCCTTGTCCCATGGGTTCGCATGGGATAAGGGGTCACTTGAGATGACTTCCAGGAAAGAGGTCATTAGATGGCAGAACCATTTACAGGAAACGGTCTCTCGTCTTATAATCTCCATTTACATCTCCGATTTAATTAATATAATTGTATTTATACTGAGGATGTGATCAAAGGTATAATGGAAACTCAGCTTAGACTGGAGAAGGAACAAGTTTTGTAGTTTAGAAATGTCTAGGCGAGTCTTTCAAAAAGGAGGGATTGGTCCACTGGAAGCCTATGTGAATAACAGCGTAAGATGCCTCCTTGAGAGAGCTCATCCTTCCGTAAGGGGTGGGGGATTGGCAGGGTGGACCAACCCAGCAATGCAGCCGTAGTTCTTGGAGGGATGAGTGGATTCTGAGCTCCGCTGTTGTATTTTGTTTTGTTTTGTCTTGCCAGATTCTGCATCCTGGATGAGGTTCTCTGCGTTCCATTGTTCCAGGGTATAACTACTATTTTGCTGGTTGGTGAGGAATGTATGTCATTGAACGAGCCTTTGTGCTAAAGTCTGTGTAAGAGATTGGGGATCAAGATACAGAACTGTAATTTTGCCCTTCCAACACAGAGAAGGGAAGGGAAAAGCCCAGGCAAAATGTTTCCTCTTGTGCTTCATTAATAGAGGTGTCACTCTGCAGGAAACTACCTGGGAGGGATGACGGAGCCCGCTGGCCCCGTCTGGCACATCGTACCGCTTGGCAAATGTAATGGTTCGGAGCAGAAGCAGCAGCGGTGGTGGGCAGGTGTTTTAGGGCCCATCAGAAGAAGAAAAGGATCCTGTGGATACAGTGGTACCGGAGAGGCAACATCCTTGTCAGGCTGACATATAGCACAGAGTCAACAAGGGGCCGGAATATAATAAAAAACTCTATTAAAGCACATGAGTTGTCTGGCTTGTCTACAGATGTGAAAAACCCTGGAATCTCCCCAAACTATGTGTAGGAGAGAAATTTGCAAGGGGTCTAGATACTGGACTAGTCAGAGAGGCTTTAGAAAGAGGGTCTGAGAGAAGACGGAGTCACTCATTTACTTAACAAGTCAATGGCAAGTATGGAGATAAAAAAGGTAAACAATATAGGCATGATCCTTGTTCTCATTAACCTTAATATTTATTAGCATAAACTTAAAAAAAAAGTTTATTTATTTTGAGAGAGAGCACGCATGAGCGAACTGGGGAGGGGCAGTGGGGGGGCGGGGAGAGAGAGAGAATCCCAATCTCTGCTGTCGTGCAGAGCTTGACGTGGGGCTCGATCCCATGAAACATGAGATCATGACCTGAGTCAAAATCAAGAGTTAGACGCTCAACTGACTGACCCACCCCGGTGCCCCAATTGTGTAAACTTTAAGTGGTAAACAGTTGAGCACGTGAATTTTCTTGAGGCTAGTGTGTCAGGCTGTCATAAGAGCAGGGGGCAGAGGCCTCACCCAGCTAGGGCTTCAAGGAAATCTTTCTGGAGGAAATGACTTCTGAATTAGCATGCAGAGGAACGATCGGTCAGCTCTCCGGGTAGGTGGGGAGAGGAAGGGGGCTCTGGGTAGAGTGAACGTTACTGGTAAAGACCCAGCAGTGAAGCAGCAAAGGGCATGTGTGGGGACCTGTAAGAGATGGAAATGCCCTGTAGTTGTGAGTGAAAGAAAGAGGACTTTCACGTTAGGAAGGTAGAGACAGGTATGCAAAGACCACATCATGGAGAGGCTTGGAAGTCTCCAGTTTATACCAGAGACTTTGGCCAGGTTAAGAAAAGACACTGATGGGTTTCAAGCTGAAGACAGTGGCTTCTGGATGGGGGCAGGTGGCAAACGGGAAGTGAGGGGTGACTACTTGGAAGGTGGTTGAGGAATCCAGGTGAGAGACATTTGGTGGGCCACACTATCATCGGTGAGGTCAGAAACATTGGTAGAATTGGCGAGGGATGGAACATCTAGAAATCTGCGGGGGGTGCGACGCATGGGGGGGTGGAAGGATGGGATGTGAGAGAGGGTGAGGCTGACTCCTGCATTTCTGGCTTGGCCGTCTGGGTGGATGGCGGGACCATGTGCTGAGATGAGGGAAATGGGAGATGGCAGATTTTGTAAACAACCCAGAACGTGCTCTTCCTCCCAGTGGCCAACATCCGGGAACAGGACCTGGAATGTGGGACAAAAGTTTGCGGAGCGCCTGGAGTGAAGATGGAGGGCTCGGGTTGGGCAGCCCTGAAGCCCGGTGAGGAGAAAGGGCTGCAGCCTGAGCTTGGGGGAAGCTTGTTCAGGGTCCCCGGATGTGGGGAGTCAGGGAAGGACTTCTACCCACACTGATGGTGGAGGGAATTTTCCTCCTGCTTGTGTGTGTGGGGGGGAGCTCCCCAGGAAGGAGCCTCCTTGCTCTTGTGGTCCTCTTTTTGTGCAGAGAGGATTTACTGCTGGCACAGAGATACAGAGGCGTCTGGCTGGTGCTGGTGGACTCCAGGGTCAGGGGGAAATTCCTCTCCTCCTTCCGGGAGACAGCGTACCCATCGGGGACGTCTCCCTTTTCAATAAAGTCAACATTCCTCGAATAGTAGATCAGCTTCAGACCCAGCCCTGGGTCTTGTCGATACCAGTACATGGCGTCATGGTTCATGTCCTGAGAACAACGCACCGTCAACCGCTTTCCAGTCCCCGTGATGAGGTGTCTTGGGGTTTGGGTCACCCTGGCTACCACGGGGACTGTGAGGGAAGGAAACAGAGCTAGAGACAGCCGAGGAGGGCATCTGCGGCTCTAGAAAAGGACTTGAGCTGAGACCTGCAAGCTACGGCCAGGTTGTCCACGTGTCCCGAAACTCACCTGCTCCCAGGAGACAAAGCAGACCCAGCCCAGGGGCCGGAAACCCATGGTGGCTTCACACAGGTGTCTCCTAGCCCCCGGGGCTCTAGTCGGTCTCTGTAATGTCTCCATCTCTGCAGCTTCTTGGCCCTCATTTTCAGGGGTGAAACCACTCGCCTTTCCTCCTAGGGCTGGAGTGAAACCCAGGCAGTCAGTACCGGCCGCTGCGGTCGCTCTCCTTTGAGGCTGCGTATTTCTGCGCACCGGACAACGTCTCATCAGTATCCTCTTGCCCAGCTTGCAAATATTGGTGTATTTTAAATCTTTATGATGAAAACTGGTATAACATGTTGGTCACTCAGATATGCGAGAGCGCGAAACTTACACTGTCATCAGAATTGCACTTTACAAGTCTTCACTTCTACTCTGCAGAGAAAATTCCAAGTGTTTTCCTGTCCTTGTGTACCCACCGACTAGCCTCCACCGTTTACAAGAGGCTCATGCGTAAAAATCCCCTTAGGTCCCCAGGGCGGATTATTTCACCGGTCTGTATCCAGTTCAACACGTTAGATGCAGGACCCTTTCCCCGTTAGCACAGTACACGTAGCTGTGGGCACGAGTGGCTGCTTTCCTCACGGTTGGTGTTAGGCATACCTTTCTTCCTTTCCCTCTTCTCTCCTCCCTAAAGGCAGGGGCGACGTCTGCTGACTTCAGTGACCTCACATACTTACCAGCCCACATGGTTTCTTTGTCTGCTACAGACCTACAACCTCTTTCTTGCGGTCTCCTCGTGCCGCTCCGCACGGAAGCATGGATATGTCCCGGATCCTGGCTGCGACTGGCTGTCTATCCGAGTCATGGGAAGTTCTATCTGTGGCTGGGGCCATCGTGGCGTCTCTTCTGAGTTCCTGCCACACATACTGCTCCCTTTTCCGGGTCACTGTGTCCTCCCTGCATTGAGGTGACTTGCCTGGGGTTGTCCCGAAAACTTCCCCTCTTGGACACCTTTGAGTTTGTTTGTGCTTTGTTGGAGCCAGAGTATTCTTGAGGGGCCCAGGGGAGGAGGAGCGAGAAGAGACTGCCTCATCTCCCCGAAATGCTTCCATCCATTCCATCCATCTCTGGGAGGCTTCCATCCATCCATCTCTGGAAGGCTAGGGCTTCCCGGAGATTTTGCCAAATCATTGTCATCCCCAGGCAAGAAGTGGGCCCTCATCCCTGTTTGGGGGCAGTGCCCAAAACTCAGAGATGCCTCTCTTGCCTGAAGTCGCCCTCAAGCTGGGGCTCCAAACTGTCACCATTCTAGGCCAGGGAGAGAGGCATGCTTGCTCTCAGGACGGTAACTGCTCTCAGGAGGCGTGTTCTGTCTTCGTATGTCGCTACCAGTTCTGTTCCTTCCAGGAAAAGCATGGCGGGGAGCAGGTTTGGCTCCACTTCAGCCCTTGGTGTTTTCCATTGTCCTGAGAGTACTCAATATCCTAGCTGGGAGACAGGTGTTCCTCAGGAAGGGAAAGCAGTTTTCATTCTCAGGAGCCCTCCTCAAGTCAACAATTTCCTCGTTACTTAGTAAACCTTGTCGTCCTGAATTTCATCTTTAGAAATCTTTCACAGTTTACCCACCTCCACAAAACTAAACCCACTATTTACCTCCCATCCAGTGGGTTTTCCCAGGTTCCATGGTGCTTCCCACATCATAGAGGTGGATAATTACAATTTAAAGATTTATAGTTCATCCCAAGCATTCTCCATGTTAGATTAACCCAAGATTCAGGAGGTATCTGATTCATTTTCTTAAAAATGTTTATTTATGAGAGAGAGAGAAAGAGCAGGGGAGGGGCAGAGAGAGAGGGAGACAGAGGATCTGCACGGTTAGTAGAGAGCGCGATGTGGGGCTCGAACTCATGAGCCATGAAATCACAACTTGAGCTGAAGTTAGATGCTTAACCAACTGAGCCACCCAGGCACCCCCAGGAGGCCTCTGATTCTGTCGTCCTTTCCCCCAGTAGCTAATTCACTCTCCTCAGACACAAGCCGCTCCCCTCCACCACACCCCATGGCCAGTGATCTGGTCTCTCTTTTCTTTCTCTACATCAACCCAAGACTCTAAAGCAATGCCACTAACCTGAGTTCCTGATACCCTTAGATCACGAGCCAGTTCCTATACCTTCCCACCTTTCCTTCTTGAGCCTTCCTTCTGACCTTTCCTTCCCAAAGGTCACCACTTTCAAGAGTTTGGGAGCTTTCTCCCAGTGTGGGGCAAACTTCTATGTTCCTAACAAAGAGACTGGAAGAAAAGAGAATCCTGTAGATGGCCAGGAGCCCTGAAATATCTCCCTCGTCTTTTGTACTTTAATGTAATGCATCTTGCTCTGTGCTGTCCATCTGTCCATGGACTTCTTCAGTGTCTGCTCTCAGCCCCCTCCTCGGGCGCACTACTTAGGAAATCTGCATTTCCCATGCATTCCTTCTGGGGTAACAGTCTCGGGACAATAATACTTATGCCTGCCTCTGCCACTGAGGAGCCATTTCTTAAAAAGCCCTGTAAGGGAACACGTTTATCCCTTTAAGTGCATGGCAATATTTTTTCTCTGGGTGATCCTGAGCCCAGATATAGGCTGTAGAATGGTTACCACGCTTCAAATCCTATTTTACTTATGCTGCAGCCATTTTAGTTCTGAGGAATTTGCTCTGCCCTATATATTTCCCTATTATATGATTAACCTTTGAAAGACCTCATGAGAGATATTTGTATACTGGTTCTCTTTAACTGATGATACAGTGTCCAGTTTTATCAGATTTTCTCATTTATCATTATTTGAAATGTAGAGTTCATAATAAGGAATACGCTAGTGCCCTCTAGTGGAATCTTACTGCAATTGGCAGAAAAATAGGCTCGGAAGTTCACACCCCATAAAATGAAAATGTTCAGAGTAGATTACAACAGGGAATTAAGGTTGTAGATACAATGCAGGTTACTAATCAGCAGGCCTTGATCCAGGAGACTATCCTGGGTTATCTGGGAAGCTCAGTCTAATCACATGCGTCTTTAAAAACAGGGAGACTTGGGGCGCCTGGGTGGCATCTGACTTTTGATTTCGGCTTAGGTCATGATCTCGTGGTTCTGAGATCAAGACCCATGTGGGGTTCTGAGCTGATGGTGCAGAGCCTGCTTGGGATTCTCTCTCTCCCTCTCTCTCTCTGCCCCTCCCTCTCCCTCTTTCTCTCAAGATAAATAAACAAATAAACATTAAAAGCAGGGCATCTTTTGCAGCTGTGTTTAGAGGGAGACGTGAATGTGTAAGAAGGGTCAGGGAGATAGATAAAGATAAAGGTGGGGAGTAAAGGTAGAAGCGGGGAGTCACAAGGCAAGGGTGCTTGATTTTCTCCTAGAGCCTTCAGAAAGAAATGTAGCCCTACCAATACATTGATTTTAGCTGAATGAGACAGGTATTGGACTTTTTTTTTTTTTAATGTTTTTTTAAATTTATTTTTGAGAGACAGAGAAAGAGACAGAGCACAAGCAGGTGAGGTGTAGAGAGAGAGGGAGACACAATCCGAAGCAGGCTCCAGGCTCTGAGCTGTCAGCACAGAGCCCGACGTGGGGCTCAAACTCACAAACCGCAAGATCATGACCTGAGCCGAAGTCGGACGCTTAACTGACTGAGCCACCCAGGCACCCCAGGTATTGGACTTCTAGCGTCCAGAACTGTAAGATAACAAATTTGTGTGTGTGTATTAAAAAATATATGTACTTATTTATTTTGAGAGAGAGAGAAAAAGAGAGAGAGAGAGCGAGTGAGTGTGAGCAGGGGAGGGGCAGAGAGAATTCTAAGCAGGGCTGCTGGGCCACCTTGTGGGTGGGGGGTGGGGCTCACGAGGGCAGAGTCACCGTGTACCTTGGGTTTGCCATTTTTTTTTTGTTCAGAGGATGTGGCCGCATTGATAAACTGCTGGTGCGGAGGGACTTGGGTGTCTCGGTTACTGCTGGAACATTCCAGGGACGGGGGGAGCTCATTCTTTTCCTCCTTTCCCTCTCTCTCCTCTTTCTGTCTCTTTTTCCCTCCCTCTTTCCATCTGCATGCTTGAGTGTGTTTGTGTGGTCACCTTGCAAGGGGGTGGAAGCTTCAAAGCCAAGGGACTTCTGCTGAGATTCACAATAACAGCACATTCTAATCTCCTGCTGTTTGGAAAGTGACTTCCTGTGTCCCATGTCACAACCTCCCTGCCTTCTGGGCAGCAGCACCTTGGTGGCTCTGAGCTACTCCGTGCTGGCCGCTGACTGTTCACACCAAAGGTAGAATTCTTTCCAAGAGAATAGGCCCCTGAGGCTGGCAGTGACTCTCCTCTGGAACATTCTGGTCCAAAGCCCGTGCAGAGGAGGCATTTGCAAACATGGAGCGCGCCAAGAGCAGGAACTGGCAGCATCTGCCTTTAAAAATGGCATCATCTGATTCAACCTCCTGTCCTTATTATCCCTCTGCCTCTTCTTAGGCTTCTCCCAGAGTGACTTTCTTCAACAGTAGCCTTCTTTCAGGGGCTCAGGAGTGGGGCTCTCTCTGTGTTAGTTTCCTGTCACTGCTATACCAAAGTATCACAAACTCAGTGGCTTGAAACAACGTATGTTTAGAAGTTTGGGTTCTCAATGGGTTGAAATCAAGGTGTAGCAGGACCCTATGCTCTTCTGCAGCCTCTAGGTGAGAATCCGTTTCTTTGTCTTTTCTGGCTTCTGGAGGCTACCTGAGCTCCATGGCCCCTTCCTTCCTCTTCATTAAAAAAAAATTATTTAATGTTTATTTATTTTTGAGAGAGAGAGAGAGAGAGCATGAGCAGGGAAGGGGCAGAGAGAGAGGGAGATACAGAATCCAAAGCAGGCTCCAGGCTCCGAGCTGTCAGCACAGAGCCTGATGTGGGGCTCAAACCCACAAACCATGAGATCATGCTCTGAGCCGAAGTCAGATGCTCAACCCACTGAGCCACTCTGGCGCCCCGTCCATCTTCAAACCCAGTCACAGAAGGTGGAGTCCTTCCCACATCACTCTGTAAGGACCCATGGAACTGCGCCCACCTGGATAATCCAGAATAATCTCACCATCTATCTCAAGGTCAATTGGTGTGCAAATTTAACTGCATCTACAGATGTAATTCTCTTTTGTCATGGAAGGCAATATATTCAGATTCTGAGCATAAGGAAATGAATACTTTGGTGGGGGGGGCATTATTGGGCCCACTAGGAACCCTTAACCAGAAAAGGAAGGTAAGGTTGGGAACTGATTAAACTTAAGGAATGTAATTTTTAGGGGGAGAAGAGGAAGCAAGCCCAGGACCCAGTCACTGTGGACACTGCTGAACCATTTATCCTTTCCTTTAATGGACATATAATGAATACCAATTGGGTGGCAGGATTTAGACTATGGGAATCCAGGCACGAACAAAAAGGACAATATTTCTGTCTCTAGGCTGATAATATTTAATATTGATTGTTCACGGTACTTATATCCCAAGCACAGAGGAAAGTTCTGGGGAAGGACTGATGGCAACACGTGTCTTCTTACATTGAAGATTTGTAGTCCAATGGGAAGTTAGCCATACCAATAATCATTTTAACTTGGCATCTGCAGGAAGGAAGAATTGTGTAAGTAAGGTGTAGTGAGAGTACAGAGGAAGGAGCTCACGATCTTGGGAAAACAAAGCACATTTTAGATAGTGCTATTGTAAGTGAGATTTTGAAGAGCAAAATGAGTTGAGGTCATTCAAGGGAAATGCTATGTGCTGCATGTTTGGAAATAGCTGGAGTTCGATGTTGCTAGAGTCAAGTGTGTGAGAACATGAGTGCCGGGAGGTGTGGGTGGATTTTCTAGAAGGGCTGTGATCACACCTTATATATGCAGGAAGTTTTGTCCACCGCCACACATCTCTGTCCTGGGGATTCACTTCTGTGTCTTCCGAAACCCACCACCATACCCAGGACTCTCTTGACCCTTATCAAGCTTGAGAACTAGAAAAAGGTTTAGTAGATGGAAGGAAAAAGAGCACTTGTCAGCATAGTACACATGTGCTTTAAGAACTGGTAAACCTAGGAAGACAGAGGGGCGGGAAATATCTCGAGTGTCATTTGGAGGCTGGATCTGGTCAGGTCATTTGGTTTTCTCCTCCTGTGAGAAGACCTGAAGATTCTGAAGCACGGACCTCTTCCAGGTACATACAGCACATGGGTAGGTCTTCCCTAATGCCCAACTGTGATGGACCTAATGGAAAAAGAGATCCGTAACTCAAGAGGGAAAAATAAAGAGCTTTTTATCATTATTCTAGACTCTAATGAGAACTTGACATTCTAATGCAAGGATATCTTTCTTGTAAAGTACTTAGTTTCCTTCCTTTCAAATTGTTTAAAAGGATTGTCATAAGTTTTTTTCCCCATGCTAATATATTTAGCTTTTATGTCTGATAGACCACAGAGAGCCACGGACGGATGCAGCGGAAGGGAGTGACATGGCCGGGTTCTTGCAGTCAGGACGATGGCACCTGGTACTGGGAGGCTTATACCGCATTAGATGGGGGAGGCTGGAGCTGGAGAAATAGCTAAAGAGGCTACTACATTTACCTGTGGAGCTGATTAGAAGAGCATAAACACGGCAGTGGTTGCACTGAGAAGATGGATGAAGAGAAAGGTTATGTAGGAGTTAGAAATCAAAGCACTTGGAGACGGGTTGGGTGTCCAGGGTAAAGGAGAACGAGAAATGTAGGACAACTTCAATCTCATGCAAGCAAATGCCTCACGCGTCAATTCACCAAATCGGCAAACCAGAAGGGTGGCTGTGAGTCAAAGGTGACACGTTGTGTTTAAACTCCAGGAGGGAGTAGTCAGTTGGTGTCCTGAATGGACTTGAGTTGAAATTAGTAATTGGGGTGGAGGGGACAGATCTAGAACTCATTAATTACAGAGTGGGATTCTTTATGCTCCCAGCCCCCATCTTGGGATGGTGGAAGGCAGCCACCTTGTAGAGAAAGACAAAAGACTGATAACTTCTCAGAAAGTAGCTTTTCTGTCTAAGAAAGTAACTTTTCTCTCCTCTTCCAATGATCACTCTCCATCTATGGCAGCAGGTGGAATTCAGTCCTGCTTGACTCATTAGTACTTGGGTTACCCTGACAAGAGCTCTGTTGTCTGATCATGGAAGAGTAGGTCAATTCAGGAGAAAAACAATTTGCTGCCCGAGACACTGATCAGTATCCAGATGATGCTCCAATTTCTTCTCCAGGAAACTTTCGCAAAGTGGCTGATAACGAAACTAAAATCACATCCAATAATGTCCTGCTAACTGGATCCTGATATCTGTTGTTTCCCCGAGGCCCCACATCAAGGTTGTTCACTTTCTGACTCATTGGAATTTCAAGAGATTATACTACCTCCCCCAAATAATCAATGAACTGTTAAGTTATTTCCGTGTCAGGTTACCTCAAAGTTCATAGTAACGAAGCTTATTACAGATCGCTTTCCCTCTGCCCACCGAGTTTATTCTCTTCAAAAAAGTTCTCTCAACTCTCACTCCATCCTTTTCATGGGCAGCTGTTCTGGTCTCATCTCTTGTCTCTTTTCTCAACCCAGAGATTAAAACGATATGGTTCTTTAGCCTGAGGCTTTGGTGTCCTTCCAGTAGGAACTAGATCTTTCTTCTTCCCCTTTCCTTCCTGTAACTTCTCTTTGCTCCCTTTACCAAGGGCCACTCCGTTCTACTTTTATTCTGTGTCCTTGATAAAACAATAGGAAGAAAAATTGATCTATTGTGTGTCCAAGACTCAGAAACATCTTTCAAGTAGTTCTGAATTCTAATTTAGTGTATTTGGTTGCATGCTCTCTGAATTTCCTGTCCCGATACTTTTGGTATTTGTTCTCCTTTGGTGTGGTAGACGGAATGCTAAGAACAACACCCAGGGACCCTTGCCCACGTATTAGCCCCTCCTCTTTGGGCATAGGTGGTACCTACGGATATGACAACTTGTCGCTCCTATGATTGTTTTACAGTATTTGGCAAAAGGGATATTATCCAGATGACCCCATCTTAGTCTAATCACATGAGACCTTTCAAGGCACAGTTTTCTCTAGCTGGTAGCAGAACGAGGGGGGTCACAGAGCTTTCCGGAGCATAAGTAGGATTTGATGTGCATTTCCGTCCTTGAAGATGAAGGGGACCAGAGAGAGAATGCAACGAACTGAGGGCGACCCCCCAGTGACCACCAACAAGGAAACAGGATCTTATTCCTACCACCGCAAGTAAGTGAATTCTGCCAATAATAAGAATGAGCAGGGAGGAGGAGTGGGCTCCAGAAGGGAGTGCAGCCAGATGACATGGTGGTTTCAGCAGACCTTGAGCAGAGAGCCCAACCCCACCACCCTCACCTTCCCACATGCCGAGGTGTGGGATGATAAATCGGTACTGTTGCAACCCGTCTAATTTGCAGTGATTTGTTACACCGCAACAGAAAATGAATACGGTTGATTATCACCCAACATTTGCCTTTGGGGAACTGCGCAATGAGCCTGCTGCGTCTCTGATCTACCTACTCAGCACCACACGTTTTCGTTTTCAACATGACACCTGCATCTACCCTAGTGAGGTTCTGCTCCCTAACGATCCCTGTGAACAAACACATTTTGTGTCTCTTATTACCTACCGCTCTCCCTTCTACTAACTTTTTCTCCTTCTCGGTAATCCTGAGTTCACGAGTTGTCTGAGAACTTGTCATCACCCTCTGCATCTACATTACTCACGCTCAGGAGTTCACATCGGAGGAAGCCCCCCTCCCGACTTATTTTCCTGTATGACTCAATTATTGAGAGACGCCATCATAGAATCTTTGAAGGATCTTTGCAAATCTGAGGGTCTTTTTCTTTACTTGATCAGGCTTCAGTTTTATCAAAATTCCCCTACATCTGTATCTGAAAATTGAAGTGCGCATTGGGAAATATTCACTTTGGGTTAATGCCCTCTGGTCTAGTGTTATATCAACCAGGGGTAAAGATTTTGATTATGACAGGAAAGATGTCTTAGAGGGACAAGAATGGGGGAAAAAAAAAGGAAGCAGGGAATATTAAAGTCAAGGCAGGGATTCCATATAATCTCGTGTGATAACTTTCCCTAATTTGGGTTAGGAGTCCGTTTTTTTAATTTTAAAATTTTTATTCATTTTTGACAGAGAGAGAGAGGGAGAGAACAAGTGGGGGAGGGGCAGAGAGAGAGAGAGAGAGAGAGAGAGAATCAGAAGCAGGTTGGACGCAGGGCTGGAATTCACGAACCACGAGATCACGACCTGAGCCAAAGTCGGAGGCTTCACGGGCTTAGCCACCCAGGTGCCCCACGGTTGGGGAATCTTGAAGGCAGTGTCCCCTCACTCCTTGGTTCGCCTCTTTCTTGTGCAGAGAGGATGTGGCTGTGCAGCGCTGTGGATAAACTGCTCGCGCAGAAATACACAGATGTCTGATTGGTGCTGGCAGAGTCCAGGGTCAGGGGAAAATATGGCAACTCGTTTCGAGAGACGCGATACCCCTCAGGGACGTCTCCTTTTTCAAAGGCTTCAGTACCAGTTGAGTAGTAGATCAGCTGCAGGCCAGATCCGGGGTCTTGGCGATACCAGTACATTGAAAAGTGATTCATATCCTGTGTGCACTGGAGGGTTAATTTCTTTCCTGTCCCCAAGATCTTATGTCTTGGGAACTGGGTGACTACAGCATCCTTGAGGCCTGTGGCAGAAAAAAAAAAGGGGTCAAATAAAGGCAGAGCCTGGGGAGGGGAGACTGATGCTACCGTCCTGAAAACACGTTCTCTGGGTGGAGCCTGGGAAGACGGTGACAGGTGCCCAGGACTCACCTACTCTGACGAGACAAAGGACAACACAGCAGAGGAACCTGGTGCTCATAGCAGGACCTGATGAACGGTGCCGTCTGGTGCTGTGATGAACTTAGTCTCTGAGGCCCACACTTTTTCAGCTGCTTCCTGGCCGGAGACCACACCCTCCTCCCTCACTGCTTCAGAGAAGAATCAAAAGCCTCTTAGGCTTAATAGATTGTGGTTGGTTTCCTTCATTTAGGTCACACAATCATGTATGAGGTTCTCTTAAAGCATTAGCGTGGCAGGTTTTTTTTGTTTTTTGGGTTTTTTTTTTACCTCTATGAATTCTAATTTCCCTTATACGATATATCCTTTGGTATATCGTATATGGTGGGTTCGTGTTTTTAGAATTTTTACCAGACCCGGGGCACCTGGGTGGCTCAGTCAGTTGAGCGTCCAACTTCGGCTCAGGTTGTGATCTCATGGTTCATGAGTTCAAGCCCCACATCAGGCTTGCTGGGTGTCCCCCTGTCTCTCTGCACCTCCCCCAGTAGTGTGCGCTCTCTCTCTCTCTCTCTCTCTCTCTCTCTCAAATAAAAAATAAAATCAAATAAAAGCATTAGAATTTTTACCAGACCCTTATTGTGAGTTGAGCAGTGTTGCATGAACCCTTGAGGATTTTCTCCAAACACTTCTCTGGAAACTCACTTCCTCATGGGAAACCATAGTACCTCTCTCCGCAGCTTGAAATTTTACTGTAAAAGTACTCTGATTTTAGCCAGGCTTAATTGTCTTCATTTCCATGAATTTCCACCATATAATCTCGGCATGCTTTCCCCATAACGCCTGTGCTTCCTGGGCTGTGAGCAGGTTGTGGTGGAAGGAACGGAACAGGAAAAGGTGCACAAACACAGGAAAATCTGGTAGGTGCCTGGAACATGCTCAGAGGTGGTCTGGATCTGTTGTAGGAACTCGTTTTACCAGAGGTTTACCAGTGGGGACAAACACCTTGCAGGCACTGGTAGTTGTTGATCCCTTTGGGTGACCTCGTAACTGCTCTCAAAACTGCTTGCCTGGGGAAGAAACATTTTAGGGAAATTGTGGGATGTGAGTCACCACAGATGAACTGAAGTTCCAATGTCATAGATGTGGCTTTCCGCCGTTTAACGCTATTTCTAGGAAGATTTTTTTTTTTTCTCAAATTCTGGGCCACCTGAGGAGGTGGCTGTGGATTGTCATAGAATGCTAGCACAGAGCGCAAAGATGGGTCCAGGGCCTGAAGAAACCTCCTCCTTCTTCCAGGAGGCACTGTACGCATCAGGGAATCTTCTTCGGTGCGGCCAGCAGCAAAGTGAGCTGTGGATCAGCTGTAGCCCCAGCACTGGGACTTGGTCACGCCAGAACATTCTGTTACAAGCAAAGTCCTAAAGACATTCAAACAAAAGCTTCCCCCCCCCCCCCCAATTCTGGATTTCCTGAATATTCAAGTGACCTGGGAGAGAAGGAGGCAGAAGTTATAGGCAGGGTCCACCAGGAAGGTCGTTTGGCCATGAAAAAAAAATAAGGTTTATGCCAGAGCCTAGAAATCCCAGTGTGTGTTTTCCTTGCGCTGCATGATCTCACCCGCTCCCAGGAGACAAAAAGCTGGTTCCTCAGAGAAGCCTGCTCCCCAAGGCATGATGAAAGAAGGGACGTGTCGTCTTCCAGCTCTCGTCAGCCTGTAGGTGGTTTGCCTGTGATGTCACTGTCCCACCCACGCCCATGGTCCCAGATCCTGCAGAAATGGAGTCCTTCCTTCCCATCACAGAGCATCACCCAGCTAGGCTCCACTCCTCTGGGCAATTCAGATGGGGAGACGTGGTTGTTCTTTTGGGTTTATACATGCTATTCCTTTGCGTTCTTTCTGCCACAGACATAGTTTTTCATCGCCGGCATTCTTTGACGACCACTACTGCCTCTAGGTTAGCGGTTACTATAGAAGGCTCTAGAGGGAAACTGCCTGGGTTCGAATACTGGTTCCGCCGCTTACTTTCATCGTAGGTGAGCAAACGAACCGTTTCGTGCCTTAATTTTACTGTCACTAATTCGTGCCAATGAAAGCGTGTGCCTCGTGGAGATGCTGTGAAGATCGAATGGGTTAAAATTCAAACGTTAAGAGGTTGTAACAAAGCCCCGTATAAAGTACCCATTCATTAAGATCGAGCTCGCAAAATGGTTAACTAGAAGCGCTGCTACTGATGCTACCGCTACTAACATCATCATTTATTATTGAGTCAAATTTTTGTGCTGGGGGTTGCGTTAGGCAGTCCATGCACGTTTTCTCAACTAAATAAAAACTCTGGGAGATACATATTACTGACTCCATTCTATAGACTAGGAAATGTCTTTAGAGAGGCTCAGTACCTTGGTAAAAGTAGGAAGTGGCCAGGTAAGTCGAATTCCAAAACCTGTATTTTCAACTATTAATAATGAATTTCTCAAGGTTTCTCTCTCTCTCTCTCTCTCTTTCTCTCTCCTTCTCTTTCTCTCTTAAGAGTTTGACTGGAGTCTTATGCCTTCAGGAATTATTTTTCAATTTACTCTAACTTCTAAAACTAAAAGCACACTTAGTATGCTATCTCCATCTGCCTGAAATGCAAAATATTCTTTACTCTCTGGTGTCCTAGGCTAACTCTGTCTATTCTTGCTGCAAACCTTGAGCATACTTTCGGCAGATGGCTTGCTCAAGCCCAATTTTTTCTTTCTAAATTCTTGGTGGATCTCTTTTCTTTCTTTCCTTCTTTCTTTCTTTCTTTCTTTCTTTCTTCTTTCTTTCTTTCTTTCTAAATATATTTTTTAATTTTTTAATTTATTTTTGAGAGAGAGAGACAGCATGTGAGCAGGGGAGGGGCAGAGAGACAGGGAGACACAGCATCTGAAGCAGGCTCTAGGCTCTGAGCTGTCAGCAACGGAGCCCAACGCGGGGCTTGAACTCATGAACCTGCGAGGTCGTGACCTGAGCCGAAGTTGGTTGCTTAACTGATTGATCCACCCACGTGCCTCCTATTTCTTATTTCTAAACAAATATCTTCAGCTTTTAGCAAGTCTGAAGTGATTCCAAGTACTTTCTTATCATGCCAAAGCATCCTTGTTAACCAGGTTGGACTCTTATTATGAGAATTAGGATAGAATTCTGAAGAATTTTGTCTTCATGTAAACATTTCTGTTTATAGTAAATACTTCATCCAACTGATATTTCTGTTGTAGCGATTTCTGTTCCTTTGGCTACCAGTTTGCTTCCAGTAAAGGAGAAAGTTGCAGGGAATGTGATTCTGGGAATGTGCATGCCGCTAAATGCCCCATAAACTCTCTTCCCACCTTTCATTTTTATTGGGGCTGCTTTGTTGCTGGGATGGTGATGGTGCACGTATTTCTCTTAGGGCCATTAGCCACTGTTCTGCTTAGACTTTCTATCTGCATTAGAGTCAGTTTTGTTAGACTGCATTTTCCTAAAATGTGATCCATTTCATTTAGGCTTTGAAGTTATTTGTGGAGAATTGTACAAAATACTGTTTTTAAAAATGTACTCTATTTTGATGATTTCCCCGTGTCATTCCTTATTTAGTATATTTGTTCTCCCTGTCTTTTAGTTGACAAGCAATTTTCTATTTTTCCCAAGAACTTATTATGTATTTCTTAGTTCTACTGTTTCAAAATTTTCTACCGCATTAGCTTCTGCTTTTGTGTTTATCTATCAATCTATATCTATCTATCTATCTATCTATCTATCTATCTATCTATCTACATACCTACCATTCCCTTTATATTGACTTTTTCAGGTGCTTTTTATTTCTTCCTGTGGATTCAAGGTACTGTCAGTGTCATTTTCTTTCAGCCTGATGGCCCTAAGATTTTTCTGTAAGGCAAGCCTGCTAACTAGTAATCTCCTATTTTTTGCTTATCTGGGAATGTCTTTATTTCACCTTTGTTTCCAAAGGGCATCTTTGTTGGGTATAGAATTCTTGGCGACTTTTGTTTGTTTCTTGCTACATGTCACACTATCTTCTGACCTCCATCATTTCAGCCATATTGCTGGTCTCCTACACATGATGAGTCATTTTTCTCTGGTTGATTTCAATATTTTCTCTGTGTATTTTGGCTTTCTGAAGTTTGACTATAATGTCTAGATGAGTATCTCTGTGTTTATTGTACTTAAGAGTCATTAAGTTTCTAGATTCTCTTGATTAATGTTTTCAATGACTAGAGAAATTTTTGGCCATGAATTCTTTGCTCCTCTTTCTCTTGCTCCTCTCTTTCTGAGATTCCCACTTTGCGTATATTAGTAAAGTTGGTGGCATCCGATAAATTTCTAAATTTAGTCCATTTTTGTGTAAAGAGCATTTGCATGGGCAACACTGGGGTGTCCCCTGACACATAGCAACAGAGTTCCAAAATGCATGAAGTAAAAACTGACAGAAATGACAGAAGACATGAACATATCAAAACTATAGTTGGTGGTTTCAATACCCTACCTTCAAAAAATTTTTTTAAATTTTTTTTAATGTTTATTCATTTTTGAGAGACAGAGAGAGACGGAGCATGAGTGGGGAAGGGGCATAGAGAGAGGGAAACACAGAATCCGAAGCAGGCTCCAGGCTTTGAGCCGTCGGCACAGAGCCCGATGTGGGGCTCGAACTCACGTACTGCGAGATCATGACCTGAGCCGAAGTCGGACGCTCAACCGACTGAGCCACCCAGGTGCCCCTCTACCTTCAAAAATGGATTGCACCAACTAGACAGAGAACAAGTCAGGGTAAAGAGACTGAACAACACTATCAACCAAGTTGATCTAACTGATGGTTATAGAACACTCTACTCAACGACCAAAGAATATGCATTCTTTTCAAGAATGTATAGAATGTTTTCCAATATAGACCACATATTATGCCATAAAATTATCTCAGCATATATAAAAAGATCAAGAGAATGCAAAGTATCTTCTCAGATCAAATTACTTAGAAATAAACAACAGAAAGAAATTTGGAAAATTCCCAAATACTTGGAAATTTAACAACATACTCTTAAATGAATCATGGATTACAGAAGAAATCTCAAAGAAAATTATATTTTTTAACTGAAGAAAGAAATATAAAATATGAAATCACATGGAATGAAGTAGTGATTAAAAGAATATTTATAGCATTAAATGGCTACACTAGAGAATAAAAAAAAAAAAACAAAGGTCTGCATTCTAAGCTAAATTTCTTCTTTCAGAAACTGTAAAGAGAAGCAAAAAGTATACCAAAAGTAAGAATAGGGAAGGAATAATAAAGATCCCATTTGGGGTCAAATAAACAGAAAACAGAAAAACAATGAGGAAATCCATGGAACTAAAAGTTTGTTTCTTGAAACAATCCACAGAAGTAATGAACCTCTAGTTAGACTGAATAAAAACGCAGGGGACAAGTCAGTCCTCGAATGCGGAATTGGCCATTCCCCATCTTCGTAGAGACTGACCCAGGGTTAGTTTTCTACCCACACTGTCATTCAGACCGCACTGTCTTCTCAGGGCCGAGGAGTCTGGGAAAATCTTCGGTGGCTTTTGTAGTTTCAGATGAGGTTAAGGTGGGGCTTCCTCACTTTTTTATGCAGGCTGTAGGTGCCTGTGTAGCACTGTGGATTCACTGCTGGCACAGAAGTACAGAGATGTCTGTGAGGGGCTGGTGGACTCTAGTGTTAGGGGAAAATGCTCCTTCCTTATTCTAGAGACGGTTGATCCAGAGGAGGCCTCTACTTCCTCCGTGGTATTAATACCATATGAATAATGGATCAGCTGTAGTGCCTTTCCTGGGTCTTGACGGTACCAGTACATGCTATCGTGGCCCATAGTTTGAGAACATTCCAGAATAATCTTCTTTCCTGTTCCTGAAACGTAGTGTCTTGGGGTCTGGGAGACACTAGCATCCACGAGACCTGAGAAAAGGAGACACAAATTGATGACAGGGTCCCGGGTGGACCTTGACGCTGGAACCAGGTTCAAAGCCAGAACAGGGGAAAATGTTTCTTTCTGATTTTAAAGAAATCTGTGTCAGTGACTTACCTGCGCCCAGAAGGTAAAGGGCCACGTAATAGAAGAGCCTGACAGCCATGGCACAGTTAGAGCAGGAAGGGTGTCTCCCAGTTCTGGGGAAGAGGGGTGGGCTCTTGATGAAGTCACCACGTGACAACACAGTCCCTGCAGATCATCTGGGCCCGACAGCCATCCTGTTGACATAGTGGTGTCATCTATCTCCCTTTACCTATCAAAGGACTGATATTTCTGTTTACTTTTCTCATGCCAAGTAGGCTCGATGCTTTGCTGGTTTATCTTAAGTCTCTACTCTTTTTGCAAAACATTAGATTGCAACCATATCACAAGCTACGAAAGGGAGGACTGCAGAGCTTTGAAAGGCTACAACAGGAAGATGTGATCTAGTCGGGAAGGTCGGGAAAGGAAGGGCTGTTTGGGGTGAGCTGAAGGATGAGCTGGAATGGATTCTGCAAAGCTGAGAGAAGAGCTCAAAACCAGGGCCCAGAGAACAGGGCGGCTGGATCAGACAGGGCACAAGAGACCGTGTTGGGAGGATTACATGAGGGAACACATTTAGGTCACACGTGGGAAGGGCTTAGGGCGGCAAGCGACACGTGCTGAGTTCTCCGAAAAACGTACGGTCATTGTCAGGTGCTAATTATGTCGCTTTCTTGGTCTTGTTTCTCATGGACTTGGGGTTCAGATTTTGCCGACTTTATCAACTTAGGCTCCATTTTATCAAGTTCATCTTTCTCTTCACTGCACCGTCAATCATGATAGAATAGAAAATTCAGACCTGCAGTTCTTTCTAATACATGCTTTGGTAACACTGGCTAAAATATTTTGGGTGCTGTCGCAGTAAACAGCATCCACACCAAGTACTGTCCTCTTTCCCCCATTTGTTTTCAACAGAAAAGTCTGTAGCTTCAGTTATGAGTCACAAAGATTAATCCCAGGACCCCTTCCCCCTTCCTCTGCCTCTTTTTGCCCTGGTTCACTGGGATTCACAGGTGACAGTCACTCAAAATCTTGCTTAGCTGCTGCTGACCCGGGATTTGGAGCTGACGGATGACCTCTTCAGACTTTATGCATTTTTTTGAGTTTATATACTTATTTTGAGATACAGACAGAGAGAGAGAGAGAGAGAGAGAGAGAGAGAGAGAGCTTGAGCATGATCAGGGGAGGGGCAGGGAGAAAGGAAGAGAAGGCGAATCCCAAGCAGGCTCCACACTGTCAGCAAGAGCCTGATGTGGGGCTTGAACTCATGAACTGTGATATCGTGAGATCATGACCTGAGCTGAAATCAAGAGTCAGATGCTTAACCAACTGAGCCACCCAGGTGCCCCTGGTCTTTATGTATTTTATGTATGACAACTGCACACTCGTGTTCACTCTTGGTCTCTCATACATCCCAAAAGAATATACCAATTTTGACTTACCAAACCCTGACATCTTGTCCGCGAAAGCCTTCCTTTAGACAAGGGTGATCATTAAAATTGAACAACATTCGGTCTTTGCTTTTACTTTGAAAGCTGGTCTTGCCTTAATAGGTAGCATCTAAGAAGAAAAAAATAATAATGAAATTTTACTGCCCCCTGCTGAAAAAAAATGTGAAAAGGATGAATAAACACTTAGAGATTTGGGAAGGGTTTTCTGATGAATTTTAAAGAAATAGGAAGGGGGGAGGCCCCAAGTTGTTCTAAGTGTGAAGATTTAAGAATGAGTGATGAACGGATGAAGACGCCAGCAGTAACTGGGTGTAAAATCTGATTCTCACAGAAGGAATTAAAGTAAGACAGAAGAACTTGGGGCAGGTCTTGGGCTGGGGCAGATATGAGAGGCTCGGGTCCCACTCGGATGAAGGAGTATTTGAAGGCAGAGATGACTCTCCAGCCCTCGTTTCCAGGGCAGGAATAATCCATGCTTGGCCCACCTTCCTGGCATAGTTCAGGAAGTGTCTGGAGCAGCTGCTGAGAATTTCTCAGTGTCAACAAGGAAGGCCATAGCAATGATCAAATTGTTATGTATGCCTCCACACTTTGGGTCCAGTAAAGCACCTTCTCTCATTTTCCGATGTTCTTAGTCTTCCTCTAGCATTATGCTTAACCAAACTTATTTTCTTTCTTTTGAGAGGACTTGTAGGTGAGGAGTGTGGTGGACTTAAGTAAACATGCCCCAGAACTCAGAAAATGTGCTGCTTGCAAGAAAATCCCAAAGAACTACTTGGAAGACGTATATGAGTCTATTTTTCTTTCCTTCCTTCCTCCCTTCTTTTCTTCCATCTTTCCTTTGCTAAGTCAGACATTATACACAGTTCTAGGGATATAAAATTGGAGGGACATCAGTCTTCTTTCAAAAAAATTTAAGTTGATTTATGTATTTTTGAGGGAGATAAGAGTGTGAACAGGGGAGGGGCAGAGAGAGGGGAGAGAGAGAGAGAATCCCAAGCAGGTCCTGTGCTGTCAGCACAGAGGCCAATGCGGGGCTTGAACTCACAAACCATGAGATGATGACCTGAGCCAAAAATGAGAGACTCTGAAACCAACTGAGTACGCAGGCACTCCTGGAGGGACATCACTCTTAAACTAGAGAATATATAGACTCGGTGAGAGTCAGTCTAGAATACAATAAGTATAGTATCTGGAAGGGATAAGAGCCGAATCTTCTCTGTTCATGGGAATCACAATAGCCGTTACAGATAAGCTCATCTCTGAGCTAAGAATTAAAGGCTGTGCAGGAGTGAGCCAGCAGTGAAGAAGTAAGTCCATCTCGGATGAGAGGGAACATTTGCAAAGGTACAGTTGTCCAACTGGCCTTGGCCTCGTCAGGGAAATGTAAGGTGTTTCAGCTGAGCTAGAGTCTAAAGGGCTGAAGGGAACATGGATGATTTGGCTGCATTTTCGGACACAGATCTTTTCATGAAAGGCTTTGTGTACCGTGTGAAGAATGCCACACGCAATCAGGCTGGTGGCAACATCTAAGACCGAGTAAAGCAGAGGAAGTAAGAGGCTGATAGACCGTCAAGAAGGGCACCAAGGTTTTTTTCTGGGGAGTGGATGATGAAAGTCTGCACTGGAGTAGAAGCGCCAAGGAAGGAAAGGAGCAGCTGAAGCAGATAAACGTGTGTATTGAAGACTGACGTGTCCCCTGTATCTCCCTTCAGGTGTGAAGGACAGTTTCCCCATCCATTAGGGGTGCTGCTGGCTGACGGCCCTCTTTATGAATGGTCTC
This sequence comes from Leopardus geoffroyi, assembly GCF_018350155.1. NCBI lineage: Eukaryota > Metazoa > Chordata > Mammalia > Carnivora > Felidae > Leopardus > Leopardus geoffroyi. The sequence goes on along the minus strand of NC_059331.1, from coordinate 157,134,447 downwards.
AGCCGTCCCCACCACCTGCGGGCGTGCCCTTTCTCAGGGCAACACATTCACACTGACATTGTTGCAAGGAGAGTGGGGTATAAGACCTGGCCCCCTCACCCCCACCTCAGGTGGTTCTCAGGGCCACCCTATGGCTCAGCTAAGGCTTTTGCTAAGGTTGCAGAACAGCCCGGCTTCTTCCTCAGTCCATCCTTCCTTCTTTCCCTTCTACTTATGTTGATCACAACGGCATTTTTTTTTTCAATATATGAAATTTATTGTCAAATTGGTTTCCATACAACACCCAGTGCCCATCCCAAAAGGTGCCCTCCTCAATACCCATCACCCGCCCTCCTCTCCCTCCCACCCCCCATCAATCAACGACATTTTCTAATAACCCACTGAACACTGATCTCCCCTAACGAAGTCTGCTTTCTAGAAAACCAAACCTATGACAATATGAAATACAGAAGTAATAGATTTGCAAATGGATTTAATGAGAGCTTATGGAAGGAGGAATCTAGAATGGTGGTTTAAGACTGAGAAGAGGGGCACCTGGGTGGCGCAGTCGGTTAAGCGTCCGACTTCAGCCAGGTCACGATCTCGCGGTCCGTGAGTTCGAGCCCCGCGTCAGGCTCTGGGCTGACGCTCAGAGCCTGGAGCCTGTTTCCGATTCTGTGTCTCCCTCTCTCTCTGCCCCTCCCCCGTTCATTCTCTGTCTCTCTCTCTGTCCCAAAAATAAATAAAACGTTGAAAAAAAAAATTAAAAAAAAAAAAAAAAAAAAAGACTGAGAAGAAACACAGGGTTTGGGCCAGAATGGGTGCGTGTAGGGGAGAGGGGACGATAAATTCAGCAGTAAATCACTTGAGTTTGAACTGTAGAGCAGGTCCAGGAGACAGTTGAGTCTACCAGTTTGGAACTTGTGAAGAAATTGTCATGATCATGAGTGGGAAGGTTAAGGATGGATATCTATACTAGGGGGAAAAGAAGGCAGAAGAAAAAGTCCTAGGAAAATCTACTAGACATATCTAGTAAATAATTAAAGGGTACAGTTAATAGTTTATGAGAGAAGAATTATTATTACAGAATGAGGCTTCGATGAAGTGTGCATAGAAAGCAGAGAACAAAATTCTAGCAAACTGACCTTTTAAAGGGAAAGCAGATGAGCTAGAACTCATACAGGAGATTTTTTTTTTTTTTTTTTAAAGGTGTGACATTCTTCTCAGATCAGAACATGTAGAAAATGAAATAACTTGGGTTCTTTGAGTGAACTGTCACTGAGTCATGGATTCTTTTGCCAAAATAATTGAGGCTCGTGGAGTACAGAGACAAAGCACATAAGAAAGTCCTCAATTTGATTCTTAGGCAGGTTTTATGCTATGGAGCCCTTGATTGAGTATTTTCATGCCGGGAGTTTGCTGGCTCCCAGGAGGGTCCCCTCCGCAGGGGGCTGGAGGCTTATTCCAGGGCCTTTGAGAGAAAGAGGAATCTCCAAGCTCCGAGCTTTGGCTCCATGCTGGGGAGAAGGCACATTTTGGGGGGATCCAGTACACCCAGATAATGACACAGTCTACCTGCCCCTGCAGGTTAAGATTATTCTCAGCAGAGTTCCACATGTGGGGCAGTGGATGAAAGATAACTTTTCTAGATCCCAGTCCTGGTACTTGACAAACTTCACCTTCTGAGTCAGATTTAAATAGAAATGAAATTTATTTAGGATGAAGTTTTAGAAAACAAGGTAGTCGGCCTATTCCTGGTCTAAAGGCACTCAAATACAGAGCTGAAGAGTGGCTGGCACTTGGAGGGACCAGGACAGAGAAGGGGACAGCAGGATGAAGGGGCAGTCGGTAGGAACAGAGTGGAGAGGGGCACAGTGCAAAGTGGGCAGAGACAAAGGCAAAAGAACCATGAAAAACCACATTGTGTTTGAGCTAATAAGAGATGTTCTTATTGAAAATCATGGTGGGGGCACCTGGGTGGCTCAGTTGGTTGAGCGTACAACTCTTGATTTCAGCTCAGGTTATGATCCCAGGGTTGTGGGATTGAACCCTGCATCAGGCTCCTTGCTAAGCATGGAGCTTGCCTAGGGTTCTCTCTCTCTCTCTCTCTCGCTCTCTCTTTCTCTCTCTCTCCCTCCCTCCCTCCCTTCCTCCCTCCCTCCCCCTCTCCCTCTTCTTCTCCCTCTCCCTCTTCCTCTCCCCACCACACCCCAAAGTAAAAGAAAAAAGAAAAACAGAAAATCATGGTGGTATTGACAAATGTCAGGTTCATTCTAGAATGCCACTATCGGGCTAGCCCCACTAGAATACATAAAGAGTGTCAGTGGGTAGGGAGATAGGTTCAGTCCAGCCTGTGGTTTCAGTCACCCCATGGCCTAGGGACATTGATCTAATGTGGCCTCAAGCTCAGATTGAGGCACACGGAGCATAGAACTACTGAGACCTCTAAAGATCCCCACATCTCACACGGGGGAAGCCTTCTGTGCCCCTCTGAGCAAATGTGCCTGTCTTTCTGTATAGAAAGCAGGTGGCCGAGAAGCACTGTGAAAGTCTCTGGTGGCACAGAAGTAAAGAGCTGTCTGTTTGGGAATGGCAGTCTCTAGGAACAGGGAGAATTTCTCTCGCTCCTTTCGAGAGGCACTGTACCCATTGGAGACCTCTCCTTCGTTAATATCGTCGGTACCGTAGGATAAGTAGACCAGCTGTAACCCCAGTTCTGGGTCTTGTCGATACCAGTACATATAGGCATGATCCATAGTCTGAGAACACTCCAGTACAATGCTCTTTCCTGTCTCTATAATCCCATTCCTTGGGGTCTGGGTAATGCCAGCATCCACGGAGCCTGTGAGAAAACAAGACAGAAACTGGAGCCAGAGCTCAGGAAGGGTCCTCTTGCCACAGGCTCAAGGGAAAAGCTTCAGCCAGGACCTGGGACATGTAAGGACTTCCCTTTGTTTCCCAAACTCACCCGTTCCCAAGAGACAAAAGGCCACACAGCACAGGAGCAAGAGGAGGTCCATGGTGGGGAGAGGCAAGATGGAGGCGTTTCCAACTTGGAGTGCTGGGGAAACAGGGCACGGAGATAGGAAATGGGAAAAATTCGGTCAGTGATGTCCTCGCCCCTCACAGCTTATCTGGCCTTGGAGTAAGATGCAGCCACACCCCTTTCCCCACCAGGCCTTACCTTCCCTCCCTTATTACTCAGGCAGGTGGTGCCTTGGTTTACTTACTGGGGGTCCTACCAGAGGATGTTGAAACTCTTCAACTCCCCCCTCTTCTCTTCCTCCTTCTTCTCTGCCACCGACCAGAGACTAGTCTCTTCCTCTTCCCACGCCTTAGCTATTTCAGTAGCTCAAGGGCGTGCCCTCATCCCCGTTGAATAGGCTATGGAGTAAATCCAGATTGCTTTCACATAAAGAGAAAGTAGTTCCTGTGGAGGTTGTGACACTGTAACATTTCTTTCTTTCTTTCTTTCTTTCTTTCTTTCTTTCTTTCTTTCTTTCTTTCTTTTCTGCATTTATTCATTTTTTTTTTCTCACTCAGGTCTAGGTAGGCTATGCAATTTGAACATATTCACCATAAAGTTTGAGAGTTTTGTCTTTTCCTAGGGGACCAGCACTATTAACTTGGTTCCAAATTTACATTGCTCTTCAATGATGCTCTTGTTCTGGTCAATGTTTCCTGGGCACAGATCTTTATGGAAAATACAGGCTAATTGTAGGAAGGTATTCTCTTAATGTGGGTATACGCTTTAGAGAATACTTAGCACCTTCCCTCACATTTGAATGAACTGAAAAGAGTTCCGTGAAGAGGTAATTTTAGCTCAACATAAATTGTTCCTGACTTTAGGAGGAAAGTCTTCAGTAGTTCATTACGACAAAGTACAAAGACAGCACAACCACGGGCATTGAGGACGGCGCCTGTTGGGATGAGCACTGGGTGTTGTACGGAAACCAATTTGACAATAAATTTCATATTAAAACAAAACAAAACAAAACAAAGATAGCGGAACCACAAAGATCATGTGAAATATTGATGTGATCAGTTAATCTTCTTTGCCCCTCCAGGTCTGTGCCTCTCCTTGTTCCTTATCCAGGGATATACCAGAGCCTCCTACACTAATCGGTTCGGCTGTATATCACATCAGGAACGTCTCCTTTTTAATAGCTTCTCTTTTGATTACGAAAATTTATAACATGTATAAAACAGATGCTGTCATGATACAATGAGCCTCCCCGTACCCCCATGTTACCTGGCTGCAATAATTCCCAACTCATGGCCTCTCTTGTTCATTTGCCACCATTTCTCTCTCGCGCCTGTTATTTTGAATACTCATTGCTTTATTCAGAAGTACGCAGGCACATTTTGCAGCCAGAGTACACGTTCTCTATGACATATTCCAGTGTTCTCTCCCTTCTCTCTCTTTCTGGATAGAGTTCTTCATTAATCATATCCATAGAAACTTGGGGTTTCCCCCCCAATAAATTGCTTATCCAGGGGCTTGATTAAAATAAACAGGACAATTGTAAGAATGATTGTCATTTGGGTTTGTCCTTAGTGGGAAAATCATCACCCGAATCTGCAATTCTTAACATAAACATGCTGCTTTGCTGCTCCCCCTCCCCACCTGCTGTGGGCAGTGACTGGAGTGGGAGAGATTTGGGAGGTGAATGTAAACTGTTTTCGGGGGTCCTGTCCGTTGAGGGCTAGTGGAGTCTGACGGGAGAAGTGTGCAGACGCGTGGCAAAGAGAAGAGAAACATACATCGTACTGGGAGCAGAATCTGTGCCAGAGGAGGAGTGAACGACCATCATCAGAGGAAGGAACACAGGAGACACATAACTGGGTGGGAACAGAATTAAAAAAGACACTCCAATTTCTGCACACCCCAGATGGTCCTTGATGGCACGGACCAGTATTCCCCCTCCTCTGGGATGGCTCTTATGGCTCTTAAATCTTATTTACAACCCACTTCTCCTCTGACCCATCCCTCACCACAGGCAGAGCACACATCTCTCAGTCTCCGCCCACACCCTGCTTTTCACAACATGCTGTGTGTTCCTGGGTGTGATCCTAGGGACACTGGAAGCTCTCTTCTCATTTGTGAATTATTGATCTGTAGACACATCCTTGGGCACAAAGAATTTTTACTACTGGTTAGTGCTTTCTGTGTTGTAAGAAAACTCACAAAGATGTTTTCCTGTTTTCTCCCAGAAGGTGTGTAATTACAGCTTTTATACTAGGTCTATGACCCATCTCAAATTGACTTTTGTTTATGGGATGAGGTATCAGTCAAGTATATTTCATTTTACATGATCATCCAATTGTTCCAATGTTATTTGTTGCAAAAACTGCTATCTTAATGCACTGAAATTTCCAATCCATAGACATGATACATCTTTCCATTTTTAATATTTTCTTTAATTTCACTTTGTGATGTTTTGTAGTTGTTCACTGAACATCTTTTGTTAAATTTATTCCTGTTATTCTTACTATCGTATATGGTATTGTCTCCTAACATTTCTTTTTCAATTGTTTGCGATTAGCATAAAAACACTTGAGTTTTTTTATACTGACGATGTGTCGTCTTGCTACATTCACTAATTATTTCTAGCTGTTGTTTATTGAGTTCCTAATGTTTTTAATATACACAACCATGTGAACTGAAAATAATCATAATTTTATTTATTCCTTTACAATAGTTAGGACTTTTTATTTTTTTTCTCTTATTTTTTTTTCACTTGTCACAAGGTCTGGTTAAGACCCCCAATCTAATGTTGAAGAAAAGTGGTGAGAGTAAACATCGTAGCTTAATCCAACCACAAGAGGAAAGTGTTCAATATTAACCATTAAACAGGACGTTCGCTGTGTGTTCTTTGTTGATCACCTCCAACAGACTGGGAAAATTCTGTTTACCAGTTTGATAAGAGTGCTTACTTTGAAAGAGTACTGGATTTTGTCAAAATTTTCTCAGCATTTATTAAGATGATCAAATGAAGGGCGCCTGGGTGACTCGGTGGGTTAAGCGTTGACTTTGACTCAGGTCATGATCTCACAGTTCGTGAGTTTGAGCCCCGCGACAGGCTCCGTGCTGACAGCTCAGAGCCTGGAGCCTGTTTCAGCTTCAGTGTCTCCCTCTCTTTCTGCCTCTCCCCCATTCATGCTCTGTCTCTCTCAAAAATAAACATTAAAAATAATAAAAAAAAAGATGATCAAATGATTATTCTTCATGATTCTGCTAATAATTCTCCTACAATAAACCTACTTGGTCATGATGTATTACCACTATATATGGATATACACATATGCACACACATCCATATGTATATGCATTTGGATTTGATTTGTTAATATGTTGAAAAGGATTTTTTTTTCATCTACGGTCATAAAAATATTGTTCTGCGATATCTTTGCCAGATTTTGGCATCAGGTTTTTGCTAGCTTCACATAATGAGTTGTGAAGTAGTTCTAAACTAGTAGTTCTAGTTTCTTTTCTTTTCTTTTTTTTTAAATGTTTTTATTTATTTCTGAGACAGAGAGAGACAGAGCATGAGTAGGGGAGGGGCAGAGAGAGAGGGAGACACAGAATTGGAAGCAGGCTTCAGGCTCTGAGCTGTCAGCACAGAGCCCGACGCGGGGCTCGAACTCACGTACCGTGAGATCATGACCTGAGCTGAAGTCGGACGCTCAACCGACAGAGCCACCCAGGCGCCCCTAGTTTAGTTTATTTTCTAAAAAAAGTTTCTGTAAAGTTGGTATGATTTTTTTCCTCCTTAAATGTTTTCCAGAGTTCACCCAGAAATGAATCTGAGTCTGTAGTTTCCTTTGAGGGGATGTTTTTGATAAGTAATTCAATTTCTTTACATTTCTAATTCCACCCTGAATCAGTTTGGTAAGTTTGTGTTTTTCAGGTAATTTCGTCTAGTTGTAACATTTATATATGATATTCTATTATTTTAAGGTCTGTTGTGTTTATGGAGATATTCTCTTTTTCATCATTGATATGGGAATTTGTGTCTTTCCCCCTTTTGTCTTGACTGCTATGGGTTAATCACTTTTATCAATTGATCAAATTATGAACACAGTTTCCTGTAAATCCTGGAACATATTTCTATAATAATAATTATTTAAAATCTCTTGTCTGAAATTTCTGTGTTATTTCAGGGTTGGTTTCCATTGCCCATTTCCCTCTATGTATGGGGGATATTTTCCCATTTCTTTCCATGTCTAGTACTTTTTCGTTGCATGACTGAAATTGTGCATGCTGCATGGTTGAGAGTCTAGATTTTTCTTTCTCCTTTCTTTCTTTCTTCCTTTCTTCCTGCCTTTACTTAGCGAGTGCTATGCAATTTTTCTCTAGAAGCCATTTAATTTATTGACAGATCAGCTAGCTCCCAGGGAGGCTTGTTGAAGTTTGTTAGGGCAGTTGTAGAATGGCTCTTGCTCTTGGACCTGGGTGGCCCCCTTCTTGAAGTGTGACCCCCAGACTTGAGGTGCCAAGTGTATTCCCAGGGGATTCAGTGGGATCGCTCCTCTCTGGCTGGTCAGGATTCACATGGACCCCTGGACTGTGTGGCAGCTGGAATCTCCAGCCCTGCTCTCTGTCAGGCTTCACTGAGGCTCTCTAAGTGTCTGCTATTTGGTGTTTGACCCCTGGGCAATATTGGAGCCCTCTGTCTGCCATTTTCCTTCCCTACAGCAGCTCAGCCCTGAACTCTGCTCTCTGTCTCCCTGATGTTGCTCTGCTTGGGTTCCATGCTCTCGTGCTGCAGTTTAGAAGCTGTTCCAATGCACAGACCTGAGGCAATCATGACACCCCCTTTCATCTTCCCTCCTCTCTCTGATGATGGCCCTCCACTGCCTGCTGCCTGCTGCCTGAGAGCTGCCTTAAAAAATTCCATCAAGCTTTACAGTAGCTTCTAGATGTAGGCAAATATGGTAACAACTGTCCGTTCTGACTTGAAGCCAAATTCCTGTTATTCTCATTAAGGTCATATAATTATGACATTGTTTATTGCACTTTTAAGGTTCTGATCCTCTTGTCAAGCTGACACTATTATAAGAAGTTTATAAGAGTAACCCTCTGATAGAGTTCTTGATCAAACTGGATAATGCAATTCATCGTTTAAGGGTTCTTAAACACTTTTCACAAGTATTATTTATTTCCAAATTTACATGAGACTTTTTATATTTATATTTTCTCATTCCTTGTTAAACTGTTGGTTTGATCCTTTTCTTAAGTTATTATTATTTTTAATATTTTCCTTTGTGTGATTTTTTAATGTGTTTTTTTGAGGGGCGGGGCACAAGTGGGGTAGGGGCAGAAAGAGAGAGGGAGACACAGAATCCAAAGCAGGTTCCAGGCTCTGAGCTGTCAGCACAGAGCCCAGTGCGGGGCTTGAACCCACAAACTGTGAGATCATGACATGAGCCGAAGTCAGATGCTTAATCGATTGAGCCACCCAGGTGTCCCCTTTTCTTAAATGATTATATCCATCTTTATAGTAAATGCTGATAGTTTTCTGGGTATCACTTAAAATTTGTTTCCCTAAGTTATTCATCAGGAATTTGTTTTAATTTGTCCAAAGAAAAAGTTCTCCCCACAGAGCATATAACATTCTCATGTTTTTGGTAAAAAAAAAAAATCTATTTGCCATAACTATACATGTTATTTGAAATACACGTATCGTGTCTCTCTTTTTACGCTTCTCTCTTCCCCAGAGACTAAAATTCCATGCAATGTAACTAGAAAATTCCCAATCTTTTTATGTCTCAGTGACTTAAAATGGTGAAATTAATGTGAATCAGCTATCATATCAAGAGCTCAATGAAATTGGTGATTGCCCTGGATGGCATTTGGTCCTGAAATAGACAATCTGAGGACAAATGTTAAGTCTTTAAGAAAAATGTGTGAATTTTTACTGCTCCTTGCTGTAACCAGCCAGCAGAATCCGGTTAGAAAAAAGAGGGAGAAAAATTCATTTGGTTTACTCCGGGGGGCAAAAAGCATAGCCGAATGGAGTGAAGCATTTTCTTTTCATTTCTGGATGAAAGGAGGTTGTTGATGGGTGGTAAGCAGTGTGGGGGGCAGCAGTGGTTGGAAATGTTTGTGTGATACCCAATGATGGGAGTAACAATGGGAGAGAAATAGCAGTGTCTTTCATGTAATGGAGGTAACGTGCACCTGCTCAGAGGAGACCCACCTGTTTCTCTCCATACCTACTGGCTCTTTGAAGTTTGAGACAGGGGTGCACCATATAGGGAGGCGATATTTCAGCTTTATTCTAAGATAAAAAAGGGACTGATATCTACAAACCTTTGAGAAAAATACAGAACTCTCAGTAGAGAAATGGCCTAAGAATACAAATAGACCATTTCGAGAACAGAAATCCAGGACCACCATCTAATGAGGAAGGGCTCAAATTCATTAGCAGTCAGAAAAAATGCAAATGGGAGAAGTGGGGAGGGAGAGACCATCATCCAGCTTTCTAGATTGTTGCCAGTTGATAGTATAGGAGTGTAAAGTAACTTCTCTCTCTCTTCCTATTAAATTATTGGTTTTATTTATTTTTCTTAAATTGTCATCTGCATTTTTAAGGTAAGCACTGATGGTGTTCTAGGAGAAGGGGGGTGGATAAGAGATTGGAATCTCTTTACCTTCTTAGACCAATAATCTAGACAGCTGGATAACGCCATAAGAGGGTAGGGGATATGGGAAGCTTTATGTACTTTTAAGTGAGATTTGAGACTCATGCACCAACCTGCAGGGCCCTCTGATGGTATCTAGATACAGAAAATAATGTACACAAATGGTACTCGATGTCTCAGCAGTCATGATTCTGGGTGTACAATCCTATAAAATGATCCTACAGGTCCAGGAAGGGTTGTATACAAGCATACTCAAAGCTGGCATGACATCAGAGGAAAACTGGGTCTATTCCCGGAGAAACAGGCATAGAGTGCTGTAACTCACCTAGAAGCAACAGACTACACGTACATACAGAAGAATGAAGCATTTCACTCACCTGAGCTGAGTGGGGGAAATCTAAAAGGCAGAATTGCATGCATAATAAAGATTTACATGATTTTAAATACATGCGTGCATGCACACGTGGTAAAGGCTGAATGCTCTAGGAGAAGGGTCATGGTTGGATCATGACCAGGCTATTGTTTCCCCTGGATTTGACCCCAGGTTTAGAACGAGGTGAGCTGGTCGGTAGCATTGCGGTGGAATGATGGCAACTGAACTCGTGACCTTCAGTTACCATCTCATCATCACCTTCCACCGTGAGGACTGGAAGAAAAGAGAAAGACAGAACACAGGGAGAGAAGAACATGAAGTGGACAAAACAAGAAGAAAAGTGAGCCCCGAGAGGCAGTCATTCCAGCCCCTGGCCCAAGTGGTGATTTTTTCCAGAATTGTCCATCACTCCTTGATGGCTGCTGAACATCCTTTAGCCTCGTATTAAAGCCACTGTGGCTTAGGCTAGCTCCAGCTGACTTGTTGCTTCCTTTCAACCAAATTCGCCACCTGCTTCCTGAGTGGGGTCCACGACGAGTTTGTGCACGAAGAGGAGCTAACACTTCCGCGCTCTGCGATAGCCGCAGAAGTACAGTGCTGAGCCTCCTGGTTCAGAGGACCGGGTTTCCAGGCTGCAGGGTGAGTTTGGGGGACATTTAGCTGAGAATCGCTCCTTGAGCAAGTCGATTTGAGTAAGCACTTTATCGTTCTGAAAGTAAATTAAAAAACTTAAACTTTTTTTTCTGGGTCTGTTGATATCGGTAAACAAAAGTATGTCCTTTTTCGGGGATACAATCCATCCTTGTTTTCTGTCCTTTGCCTTTGACCAGATGTCCTGGAGTCTGGGTGACTTTGGCATCAAGGCAGCCTTTAAGAAGAAGACACAGAAGCTGTAGACAAAGCCCAGGAGGGATCCTGTGAGGGAAGAGCTTGGGGCTGGGAGTTGACAAGCGGGAACTGGATTTTTCTTTTGTGCTCAGGACTCACTGGCTCCCAGGTGACAAAGGGCTGCACAGCAGAGGAGCCCTGAGCCCATGGTGGCATCAGAGTAGCAAAAGGATGAGGCTTTTTCAGGCTCCATCAACAACCTTCCTGTGACGTGATTGCTTTGCAGACTCATAATCATCATGAAACTGCTTCGTGTCAATGAGCAAAAACACATCATGGCATTGGAAGGAAAGCTTTTATCCCAGCTCAGTAAATACACCCAGTTTGTGTTTTATTTATTTAGAAATATTCATTTTATTTACTCTTTGTCTTTTTTTCTTTTTTTAGAGAGAGGAAGTGCAAGCAGGGGAAGAGGGGCACAGGGGGAGAGAGAGAGAATCCCAAGCAAGTTCCGGCTCAGCACAGAGCCCGACGAGGGGCTCGATCCCACTACTGTGGGATCATGATCTGAGCTGAAATCAAGAGTTGGACGCTCCACTGACTGAGCCACCCAGGAGCCCCTAGAAATATTCACTTTAAAAAAATTTTATATCTAGTTTTGCCAACAGAAACAACATCTATTTTTTAGAAAGTTAGAAAATAAAGATAAAACCACATGACTGCCAAAGATGATGCCTGTTAACACCTTAGTGATGGTCTTTCCAGATCTCTCCTTTCCTCCCCCACTCTGCGTGCATGTGTACATTCTCTTTGATAAAAAGTATATCGTTCTGTAAATGCTGTTGTATAACCTTTTAAAAAAATGTATTAACTTAATATAATTTTCATAATCTTTCACTATCGATGCATTTTAATTTTATCTACTACCCGATTTTTATTCAGAGTTTAGCAGCTGTTTGAAAAAAAACCCTTTTACATGGATTTAAACACAGTTTCTAACCCAGGACTGGGCATTGCTTTGATGTTAATTATCTAATTATCTTTCCATTTAATACAGGCCCCTTTTGTTACTGTTGTTTTTGTGATTCTGAGGCTAAACACTGCTTTGCAGAATATTTTACCTTCTTGATATTTTTGGTATGTTTTGGCTTGTTCATTTATTGTGAGATAACCTCTCATTTTCTTCTCTGATTTTTCTATCAACCTTTAATTTAAGTAGTACACTTCTTTTCTTGTGATCTATTTTTGCTTACTTTCTTCCTTCCTTCCTCCCCATCCCCATTCTAGGGAAGTAATGTTAATAGCTTAATGTATACCTTTCCATAGGCTTCTCCTTTCCCCTTCAATTGTTCAATGGAGATTGTTTTCTCCACATTAAAATACTGATATTGAATATATATCCAATAATTTGATAACATACCAATACAATGAGCACTTGAACAAATAACCCCACTCCGGAAATAAAATATTGCCAGCGTCTTTGAAACCTCTTGGTTTTCCCTTCGAGACCTCATAACCTCCCAATACCACCCCTCTATTCTATTCTATTCTAATTACTCTCTTCCTAGACTATTAGCTTCTGGCAGAAAGGATGCGTTTCTATTCAATTTCGTATCCTTTGCATTCAGAAAGGGGACCAGACACAGTAACATCTCAAGAAAAGACACAGATAAATGTAAAAGGAGTGATTAAGACCCAGGAGGCGCACAGAATTAAGTGTATCCCCTGGGTCTGTTCTCTTGAGTGCGCGCACAGAATTAAGTGTATCCCCTGGGTCTGTTCTCTTGAGTGCTTGATTAAGAATCCAGAGAGGGGCGCCTGGGTGGCTTGGTCGGTTAAACGTCCGACTTCAGCTCAGGTCATGATCTCACGGTCCGTGAGTTCGAGCCCCGCGTCGGGCTCTGTGCTGACAGCTCGGAGCCTGGAGCCTGCTTCAGATTCTGTGTCTCCCTCTCTCTCTGCTCCTCCCCCACTCATGCTCTCTCTCTGTCTCAAAAATAAATAAACATTAAAAAAAAAAAAAAAAAAAAAGAATCCAGAGAGAGGGTGCCTGGGTGGTTCAGTCAGTTAAGTGTCTGACTTTGGCTCAGGTCATGACCTCACGGTTTGTGAGTTCAAGCCCTGAGTCTAGGCTGACAGCTCAGAGCCTGGATCCTGCTTCGGGTTCTGTGTCTCCCTCTCTCTCTGTCCCTCCCCCACTTGTGCTCTGTCTCCCTGGCTCTCAACGATAAATAAGGATTAAGAAAAATTTTTTTAAAAATTGCAAAAAAAAAAAAAAAAAAAAATCCAGAGAGTGCAGGAAGGCTACTCGGCAGAGAGGGAGTTTAGAAAGATTACAACAGTGGGGCCGCGGGGCTGCAGCAGGTGTGCGTGCAGGTGGCCAGTGGCCGTGCTCCACTGTGGTGCGCTTCCAGAACAGAGGTACAAGCCTGTTTGGCTGGTGTGCGCCAGCTTCACAGTGAGAGGAAGTGAGAGGAAGTAGCGCCTTCTCCTCTCGAGAGACACTGTGCCCTTCAGTTACGTCTCCCCTCGGAACATCTTTTTCAACCGTTGAGTAGTAAATCAGCCTCAGACCTCGGCCTGGGTCCTGCCAGCACCAGTCCATTGCATTGTATCGCAAGTTCTGTTTACGCTCCAGGATCACATGGCGCCCAGCCCTGCTGAGCAGGACTGCTGGCGTCTGGTAGATTTCAGCATGCGTGGGTCCTGCGGGGGAAAGGCTACAAAGGCTGAGGATAATGTCCAGAAGGGGGGCCCAATGCTATCGTAAGAAGAAGGTAGCCGAGTGGGGGGCTGCACGCCCAGGATAGGAATTTACTGACTGGGTGTTGGGCTCACCTCTTCCCAGGAGAAACAGGGCCCCGTAGCAGAGGGCGCAGCTGCCCATGACAGGGGTAGTCTTTGTGAAGGTCTAGACACGGACTGAGAGAGCCCAGGGGAGGGGACTAGAACGTAGGGCTCCCCCTGACTTAGTATGCAGAAGTTATCACCGCTAGAAGATGAATGACTGTCAAAGCTCATTTTGCAGATGGGTACAGTAAGGCTCAGAGATCAAGTCACTTGTGTCTTCTGCCTACGCAGCTCTTTATATCCCTTCTAAAGGGACAAGGTCCCAAGTGGTGAGAGGACCAGGTTCCCCGTTTCCCGGTCAGTTACACCCGATACACCCCGTGCCTCTGTGCTCGCTGTGACAAGAGCTTGGAAAAGAAATGCCTGCAATTTTCAGAGTCTATTGCTTGTCTATCAACTGCCCTGTTCCTGTCAATACTGTTGCAGATACAAGAACATGTTCGAATTGTTCGTGGTTATAAGATAGAGCCAATTCTTCCCATCCTCTGTATTTATTATAATCGATATGGTAGATGGAGCACAGACTCCTCGAGTGATTTTGGGATAGCAAAGGGTCCTAAGCCCACCCTCCCCTGGGGCCCGGACTAGGGCCTGGGCTTGCGTCCCGGTCCGGACATTTAGTAGTTACCTAAAGGTGGACAAGTCTTGTGCTTCCCTGTAATTTTATTTTCTTATTGGTAAGATGGGTATCATGAGTACCTACTTCAAAAGTTGTTGTGAACTTTATATAAATAAGGAATTTAGGATAGTTCTTCATACAGAATAAGCACCATATTTGCGTTTGCTATTATTATTCTCTGGACCTGGTGTTGTAATCCATGGGATTTGTGGAATTAGTACTGTGTCAGAAAAAAATCAGACATTTACTGACACAGAATTGTGCTAGCTAACTAAAATATCAGTTTCCAGTATTGAGTTGAAATGTATGCAATTAATGTAAATTCATTGCATAACATAGTTTCTTTTTGAGAGTTTTAGATAAATGAAAATAAATAATTGCAGGTTAATTATTTCTTAAATGCTATTATTTTGGTAGATTAATGGTTTCTTTATTTTTATGTCTGAGGTCATCTGTAATAAAAGACAATTTCATGGGGCACCTGGGTGGCTCAGTCAGTTAAGCGTCCAACTCTTGGTTTTGCCTCATGATCTTGCTGTTCTGGGTTCGAGGCCCCCACCAGACTCTGCGCTGACAGTGTGGGGCTTGCTTGAGATTCTCTCTCTCTCTCTCTCTCTCTCTCTGCCCCTCCCCTACTCATGCACTCGCCCTCTCTCTCTCTCTCTCTCTCTCTCTCTCTCTCCATAGAAATAAACTTAAAAAAAGACACTTTGGGGTGCCAGGGTGGCTCAGTCAACTAAGCGCCCAACTCTTGATCTCGGCTAAGGTTAATGATCTCACAGTTTGTGAGTCTGAGTCCCACATGTGGCTCTACATTGATGCCTCAGTGCCTGCTTTGGATTCTGTTGCTCATTCTCTCTGCCCCTTCTCCCTTTATGTGTGCCCTCTCTCTTTCTCAAAATAAATAAATAAACTTTAAAAAAAATTTAAAAAGACACTTTTATGATGAAGCTTAGAAATGGTTGCTGCCTGCTCCTAGAAGAAAGGGGCCTGTGTGTTTGTCCGTGTGTGTGTGTGTGTGTGTGTGTGTGTGAGAGAGAGAGAGAGAGAGAGCGAGAGGGTGGGGGGAAGGCAGTGGTATAATGATATAGAATTAGGACCGTCAGAAAGTGCAGCAGTGAGTGTAGAACTCGGAGAAAGAATTGCCTCCAATGACCAGGTCTAGGCTTCAAGTTCTCAATCACATCTGCAAAGCTGAGGATCTCATTCCTTATGCAGGGACTCTTAACCTTATTCATACATGGACCCCCTTGGCCATCCAGTGAATCCTAAGGACCCCTTCTCAGAATAATGTATTAAACCCACTAAATAGAATATATTGTATTATGAAGGAAGCCAGTTGTTCTGAAATGCAGTTATCAAAATATTTTAAAATAAATTTATGATATGTTAATATGACATCTTTAAAAGTTATTAAAAAATATATTCTGGTGAATTGAAAACTACCCTTATTCAAAGTAGTAATAAGAGTAAATGATATTTATTTTATGAATGAGGTATAAAAATATCTATGACTTTCATACCAACTGTAATATATGCAAAATATCTATGATTTCTATTATTGCCTTTGTCCAGGTACTGTGAACAGTGCTATGTTTATTAGCTGTATCTATCATGAACTAAGGTCTATAGTTTAGTTAGAGGTTAGTGAAGTTAAAGATAACATTTATCCCATTCAAATTCATGGATTCCCTGAATTCCATCTATGCACACTTTGGAGGTCCATGGGTCACAGATTAGGATTGCTGCTTTTTTTTATTTTTTAATTTATTTTTGAGAGAGAGAGAGAGCGAGCATGAGCAGGAGAGGGCCACAGAGAGAAGGAGACACAGAATCCGAAGCAGGCTCCAGGCTCTGAGCTGTTAGCACAGAGCCCGATGTGGGGCTCAAACTTGTGAACAGCAAGATCATAACCTGAGCTGAAGTCAGATGCTTAACCCACTGAGCCATCCAGGTGCCCCAGGATGATTGCTTTGAAAGAGGATATGATTCGCATTGCAATATGTGAAAGGAAGCATTAGGAAGCTCATATATTCCCGGAAATAGTTGGCCCACAAGCCTCAGATTTGTCAAAAATGTCCTGATTTTTTTTTAAAAAAGAAGAAAAAATGTAAACCACTACTTTAGACTGATTTGCAGACCTAAATTTGACCATCATGGGTACTTAGTGTAGTTGTATTCTAGTCCTGAGAATGTGATACAATTTCTATAATCTAGCTTTCTATGTACCATCTTCAATATCAGCTACCTTCCACCTCCCCTTCCTCCTCCTCCTCTTCCTCATCTTCTTTATCACGATGTATATGTGATTCTAGATGGAACTTACCGGAATAGAGAGTGACAGTGACACAGTGTGATAGAGATATAGTTTCTTGCATGGAAGAGTGAGGCTTTATGCAAAGGAACTCTGCAACTGGAAATAATATCTCCAAAATGGAATAGCAAAAAATCTACACAGTATAAACTTTATAAAATTTTTTTTTCAACGTTTTTATTTATTTTTGGGACAGAGAGAGACAGAGCATGAACGGGGTAGGGGCAGAGAGAGAGGGAGACACAGAATCGGAAACAGGCTCCAGGCTCTGAGCCATCAGCCCAGAGCCCGACGCGGGGCTCGAACTCACGGACCGCGAGATCGTGACCTGGCTGAAGTCGGTCGCTTAACCGACTGCGCCACCCAGGCGCCCCAACACAGTATAAATTTTAATATAACCTCTTACAATAGCAAACGTAACTAATTCTGAGACACGTCAGATCCCAATGAATGGTAATATGTGTGTGTGTGTGTGTGTGTGTGTGTGTGTATACACACATATATAGTCTTCTTGTTGACCAAATTTAGACCATTCTGTTGCATTCAAGATCCTTGTCACATTCATTGCTAAGCTGTGTCAGGTTTCAGAGGCAGCTCAAAGGAGTAAATAATGAAAAGTCGTATTATTAAACGTCTTTTCCCATATTGCAAAAGATCCCATGGCCTGTTCCCATTCCATGCCTTTGGTGAGGTACTTCACCATCTGGGATGTTTATATATTTTCTTATTTAAAAATTTTTTTCTTTATTCTTACAATTTTTTTTAATTAAAAAAATTTTAAATTTATTTTTTATTTAAATCCAAGTTAATTAACATATAGTGTAATAATGGTTTCAGGAGTAGAACTGAGTAATTCATCACTTACATATAACACCCAGTGCTCATCCCGACAAGTGCCCTCCTTAATGCCCATGCCCATTTAGCCCATCTGTCCACCCACTTCCCCTCCAGCAACCCTCAGTTTGTTCTCTGTATTTAAGAGTCTCTTAGAGTTTGTCTCTCTCTCTGTTTTTATCTTATTTTTCCTTCCCTTCCCCTACATTCTTCTGTTTTATTTCTTAAATTCCACATATGAGTGAAATCATGTATTTGTCTTTCTCCAACTGACTTATTTCACTTAGCATAATACATTCTAGTTCCATCCGCATTGTTACAAGATTTCATTCTTTTTTGATCACTGAGTAATATTCCATTGTGTGTTGTATCTATCATCTATCTATCTATCTATCTATCTACCACATCTTCTTTATCCATTCATCCATCGATGGACATTTGGGCTCTTTCCGTACTTTGGCTATTGTGGATAGTGCTGCTATAAACATGGGGGTGCATGTGTCCCTTTGAAACAGCACACTTGTATCCCTTGGATAAATACCTAGTAGTGTAATTGCTGGGTCCTAGGGTAGTTCTATTTTTACTTTTTGAGGAACCTCCATACTGTTTTCCAGAGTGGCTGCACCCATTTGCCTTGGGATGTTTATATATTTTCAAAACAAACAGTGAAAGAATAAGCCAGGAGAAAAATAAAAATGGTTACCTAGAAGGGGAAAGAAGAAATAGGTAAATGGAACACATAGGAAACAAGAGCAAGATGTGGCCTTTTCACTCAACTATATTAATTCTATTAAAAGTAAGTGGTCTAAACAATCCAATCAAAAGGAAGAGATTGCTGATCTGGATACTGAAAGCCAGGAACACCGAACTGATTGGGTAGGAAGGAGAGGAGAAAGGTGACCCTGTGCTGCAGGACCAAGGACCTGACAAAATGGCCCCCGAGGGGAACAAGAAGAGGGTTCCCGGCGGGACCAGCAGGGATGCGGCGCCCCAGCTCCACTCCAAGTCACGTGCTGCAGGCACAACACACCCTTCTATTATTCTTAACTCCCGGCTTATTTCCACCACCAAACCTCATCTTAGAGGGCACTCTGCAGAAGTTTCGCAACTTTTACCAATATGTTTGAACTAGTATGTTTTACCTGACAGCAGAGCTGACTGATACTTAAGTGGTTCAAAGAGGAGGTGAGGTTGACATTGTGAGCTCACATACACCTGCTGGTGATCGACCGTCTTCTCGAGAAGGTCTGTCTTTTATGTAATGTACTTATGGCGAGGCATCAGTTGAAAATGCAAAGACTAAACTGAATTGGGCTAATGTGAAATCTTGGTGGAAAATATTTGAATAAAGTTCTTATGAATATTAAAAAGCACATTCACAGTACATTTCTTTAAAATGAATAGGAAAAATTCAACAAAATATGTGCAAGGCGCGTCTGATAAAAAAAAATTCATAGTGGTGCTGACAGAAATTAGCAAAGGCCTCAATGAAAGAGTTTGGGGGAATGTTTTGGGGAGTAGGAAATGTTCTATATCTTGAATGTCGTGCTGGTCACATGGGTGTCAAAATTGGTCAGAAAGTTTTGAAATCCATACTTAAAATGGATACATTTTATGGTGTGTATGTTATGCCCCAAGAAAGTTGCTTTTAAAAGTTGCATAATTGTAGTATTCTGGAAGGAGGGGGTTACTGAGTTTCCTACCAAGTTTCTAGGGAAGGGACAGCTGTGAGGAGTTATGAACCCTAACAAGTCTCTGGGTCTGGTTCAAAGAAATGTGTTGGCCCAAATGGTCAGGGTTCACATGAAAGATGGGTGACCTACCCATTATCCTTTGCCAGGTAAAAGCACAGAATTACATATTTTCATAGAGATTGTTAAAACTCCACCAGATTCATGGGGAAAAAGGTATCTTGGGTCTTTCCTTCTTCTCTTTGCCAGATATCCTGCAAAGTGGGGAACCTGAGCCCTTTTTTTACACTTTCCTTCTCTCTCTTTGGGTTTCTGTCCCCATCAGCTGTTTTAAACATCCCTTTCTGCTCACCTAGAGTTGCTGTCTACCGTTTTTTCCTTCTGGTTTATGCTCCCCACACTGGGTTTCTGTTAGTTCCTACCTACCTAATATACCACATATTTCCTGGGCTGGGTCCACGATGTGTTTGTGTTCTAAGAAAAGCTGACATTCAGCACTGTGGATTCGCTGCTCGCACAGAAATACAGGGCTGAATCCCCTGGCTCAGTGGACTTGATTTCCAGGCTGCAGGGTGAGTTTTGGGGGCATTGAGCCACAAACTGATCTTGAAACTTCTCTGTCTTATCCAAAATATTTCCATTCTGTAAGTAAACCAAAAACTTGAACTCTTCCAGCTTTTGCCGATACCAATAAACATAACTGTGTCCTTTTACAGGGATACAATTCATCTTTGCTGTCTGTTTCTTCCCTCTGACCAGGTATCTAGGACTCTGGGTGACCTGGGTGTCCATGGAGCCTGTGGAGGAAAGAGACAGAAACTGGAGAAAAAGCCCAGGAGGCAGACTGATATTACAGCCATGGGAGAAAGTCCAGAAACGGAATCCAAGAAGCTTACCTGCTCCCCAGAAAAAAAGGGCCACACAGCAGAGAAGTCTGAAGCTCATGGTGGGCTCAGGGGAAAAGCAATGGCCCATGGCCTTTGCTTTAAGGCTTCCCCGTCCCCATCAGAACCTCCTTGTGCCGCGATCGCTTGCCGTTGCCTTCACAGCCACTGTGTGTACGAGTCCAAAATATTTCATAGGATGTGGGAGGGCAGGGAGAGCTGCTAAAAACCACTAGGGTGAGTTTCAACCTGCTTTCATTTTCTTTTTCCCAGACTCTGTTCTTTTGCTACTTTTTATAAAGTCACTTACACATTATTCACTTCTTTGCTTTTTAACTTGTCAATTTGCCTTCTCCCTTTCATCTCAGGTAATGAATCACATAGCGTCGTGTATATCAATCATAGTTTTGCCACACATACACAATCGCTGAGCAGTTACTTTATATGAAAAAATGTTGAACTATACAAAACAATATTTATGACAAACGCGTGATGCATCTAGGGAAACAACAGAATGACTACTCTCGCCTGAGGCAATCAGCTTAGGAAATGGGTTACGATTAAGAATTTATATTCTTTCAGTTGCATTGTTTTTCTCACCATGTCCAGGTCTCCATTGCCCTTTAGTTTATATTCTTATTCTCTGGGCTTTTGTTATATTTGTAGTACTTAAGTAAACGTCTATACGTTACAGATTATTTAATGTTGTTTATGTCTTTGAAATTTATCTCAGGGGGATCATTTTGTTCATATTTTCTCTGTGACATGTTCTTTTTTCCTTCAACATTAAGTCTGTGATATTAATCTATGTTGATGCATATGGTTTTAGATAATCCGTTTTCACTAATATGTAGCATTCTACTCTACTCCACTCATTTGCTAAAATTCATTATCCATTCTTGAATAAGCGTTTGTTCTATGTTTTAATGCTGCTATAAACAGTGCTCCAGTTTCGTACATTTTCCTGCATGTCTCGGTGCAGGATTTCCTCTACACCTGGGAATTGAAGACTGAGCCTTAAAGTGTCCATGTCACTTACATAATGTGGCAAGATGCTTTCCACGTTAGTCAAGCCACATAAATGGTCCCATCAACAGTTCGTGAGTGTTTTCAAATTCTCCACATCCAAGACTTAAAGAGTAGCTAATATCCTTTTAATGTTGTCAGGTTAAAATGGATCCCGCTACACTTCCATTTGGCATCTTTCTGATTGCTAAGGAAGTTAGGTATATTTTTCATACTTCTAGACCATGAGTGTGTTCTGTAAATGGCTCTGCTCATATTTCTTTGTGGTTGACTAGCTATTATTTATTTGTAACAGTTCTTTGTATATTCTGGGAACCAAACCTTTGTCAGTTATATATGTCGTTAATATCTCAATCTGTGGCTTGTGTTTTCATTCTCTTTGTGATTTTTTTTTGGTTGAATTTCTTCATTTGGTAGAGTCTATCATTCTTTTTTTTGGGGGGGGGCATACATTTTTAAATTTTTTATTAAAATTGCTCCCATAACCTAAGTTCATAAAGATACACTCCCATTTTATGTCCCAAAACAATGAGCATTTAGAATTTTTCATTTAAGTGTGTAATTCATCTATAACTTATTTTTGCTTATGTTGTAAAGAAGGGTTTCAATTCATCTTCCCTTCTATGGATAACCACTTATTCTAGAATAACTTACTGTCTCTTCCATCATTCCCTTATATTCCCACAGTGATGGCTGTCATATATTAAGTGCTTTATAGGCATTTAATCTTCATATTATTTTCTTTTTTTAAATGTTAATTTTGAGAGAGAGAGCACGAGTGGGGGAGGAGCAGAGAGAGACAGAGACACAGAATCCAAAGCAGGCTCCAGGCTCTGAACTGTTGGCACAGAGCCTGACATGGGGCTTGAACCCACAAGCCATGAGATCATGACCTCAGCTGAAGTCCAACGCTTAACTGACTGAGCCACCCAGGTGCCCCAAGTCTTCCTGTTATTTTCAATTTGTCTATTTATTCATGCCTTTCCCATTATATCAAGTTATAAAATAATTGGGTGATTGGTGGGGCAATCTTTTGTAAAAAGCAAGAGAGTTATATGATCTGAAGAGAAACCAGAGTATTGGTAGGGCAACCTTGTGATTTTAATTAGTGCTGCATTGATGATGATACTGCGGAAACTGGAACACTATTCCTTTTGGGTTTACTTATTTATTTTCATGGTACGTACCTCCACTTATTTCAGATTTTTAAATTTTCTGCTTCTAATATCCTGCAAATCACCAGGATATTCTTCCAACCAGCACCGAAAGTACCTCACCTGAGGTACCAAAAGTATCCGACAGCTTCTTAGATGGAGGAAGATCTATGCTTGCTCCTTATGCATCGGAGGTTATTTTACAAGAAGAGCCACATCACCACCCCTAGTGGTCAAAGGGGCAAATTCCTCAGCCGACCTCTGATCCCTCCCTGCCTTCACCTGCCAGGAGGTGAGTGGGGGGTTGCCGTTTCCACGTTGTGAAGGAGCAGCCAAGCACCTCCAGTTTTGGAGGGGGACTAGGACCCAAGCAGCCCTTGGTGTGGTAGCCTGCCTCCATACCGCACAGAATTGTTACTAGTAATTGCTACACATTTACTCAGTTATTATGCTAATATTGTTTGGTGCTTTATTGGTATAATTTGCCTTCTCAACCTTTTCTAGCCGCCATTTAAGTGCGAGTCCTCCTTCAGTTTCTGTCCCAGATTCTCTTCTCTTTGTACATTCCATCATCAAGGATCGTATGCTTTCATTCTTCCAGTTTTGCTAAATGTCCCAAAGTTTTAGCTCTCTCCCGTCTCATCTTGTACTCACCCTCTTCCTCCCTCTTTGCTCATGCCTCCCTACTAACTGCACCTTTCATTAATCACACCAATTGCTTTCCTAGCTGAAAAATGTTGCACCGACTCTTCCAGGCATGCCTGTCGGTTCATTATCCCCAGTTCCACTTAATTAACTCCGGCTCATCTTTAGGATGTCGTCTTATACACGACGTCCTCTAGAATCTGCTCTGTGGCTCTGTTAGGTCTCCCTGTGTCATAGGCAGAGGCACCTGGGTCCACACAATGCCCTGCCCGTGCCTGACTGACACAAGGGCAGAGACACCGGATCGCAACACATATTTTTTTTCCCATGACTTTGAAACTTTAACCTAGACAGGAGGTAGTGGTTGCTGAGGCTTTTTATGCCTCTTTCAGAAAGAAGATGTATGAGCTCCTGTTGCTTAGGAACACGGGGCTAGGGTTTCTGTTCTCATTAAACTGCAGTCAGTTGTCTCTTTTCTCATCCTCTGAGCTCATCAGGGCATCCAGGCAAGCAACCAATTCCCTTTAATAAGTTAAGTTAGTGGGTTAGAAAAGGGGCCCTTTCCTCCTGTATCGGATTTACTTTCCTTTTATTTTTGAACAGCTTTATTGAGACATCATTGATGCACAGAGAGCTGCACATATAAAATGTATAGAGTTTAATGAGTTTGGAGATAGGCATACACCCATGAATCCAGCACCACAATGAAAGTAACAGATGTATGTGTCAGCTCCAAAAGTTTCCCTTTATCCCTTTGTTTTGTGTGTGTGTGTGTGTGTGTGTGTGTGTGTGTGTGTTTTGGTGGCAAGAACAGTTAACATGGGACTTACCTTCTTAACAAAGTTTGAAATGCACAACACAACATTGGTAAGGATAGGCACTATGTTGTACACCTGTGTGAATAGCAGATCTCGAGCAAGTCTCCATCTTGCATAACTGAATTTTATATCAATCCAACAAATCCCCATTTCCTTCTTCCCGTAGACCTTGGCAATCACCATTCTACTTTCTGCTCCTGGGAGTTTACCTACTTTGGATACTTCATATAAGTGGAGTCATGCTTTACTCATCTCTCTGTGACTGGCTCATTTCACCTGGCTTTGCTCTCCAACAACATCCATGTTGTTGCAAATGGCAAGATTGCCTTCTTTTTTAAGGTTCAATAATATTCTATGATATGTATACACCACATTTCTTTATCCATTTGCCTATTGATGGTCATTTGCGTTGCTTCCATATTTTGGCTGTTGTGAATAATGGGGGTGCAGATATCTCTTCAAGATCCTGATTTCAGTTCTTTTAGCTAAATCCTCAGAAGAGGAATTTGTTGGGTGGTAGTGTTTAAGTTTCTTTTCTAATTAAAAAATTTTCTTTAAATTTTAGGTGGAACCTCCATATTGTTTTCCATAGCAGCCCCATCATATAGTGTATGAGGGTTCCAGTTTCTCCACATCCTCACCAGTACTTATCTTCGTTCCTTTAATAATAGCCATGGGAAGTGATATCTCATTTTGGTTTTGACTTGCATTCCCCTGATGATGAATGGTCTTTCGTGAGCACCTTTTGATCTAACTGCTGTCCATTTACATGTCTTGAGGAATGCTTATTCAAGTCCTTCGGCAATTTTAAAATTGTTATTATTTATTATTTTTCAATTTGCTATTGAGTTGTAGGAGTTTCTTATACATTTTTAGATACTAACATTTTATCAGATATATGGTTTGCAAACATTTTCTCCAATTCCATACAAAGCTATAATAATTAAAAGGGTATGATACTGACATAAAGACAGACATATAGACCAGTGAAACAGAATAGAAAGCCCAGAAATAAACCTACCTTGACCTTCGACAAGGGTGCCATACTGGGAAAGGACAGTCTCTTCAACAAGTGGTGTTGGCAAAAGTGGATATCCACATGCAAATGAATGAAAATGGACCCCTATCTTGTACAATGCACAAAAAAAATCAATTTAAAATTGATCAAAGACTGGGGCGCCTGGGTGGCTTTGTCGGTTGAGCATCCGACTTCGGCTCAGGTCATGATCTCGCAGTCCGTGAGTTCGAGCCCCGCATCAGGCTCTGTGCTGACCGCTCAGAGCCTGGAACCTGTTTCGGATTCTGTGTCTCCCTCTCTCTGACCCTCCCCCATTCATGCTCTGTCTCTCTCTGTCTCAAAAATAAATAAACATAAAAAAAATTAAAAATAAAATAAAATAAAATAAAATAAAATAAAATAAAATAGATCAAAGACTTAAACATAAGATCTGGAACTGTAAAACTTCTAGAAGAAAACACAGGAAAACTTGTTGACTATGGTCTTGGCAATGATTTTTTTTATCACCCTAAAGGCACTGACAACAAAAGCAAAAAATAGACAAGTGGGACTATATCAGAATAAAACGCTTGCTTTCCTTTCAAACAGTGAATTGGAAGTTTTTTACAAGAATCTTAAAACTGTCTAAGAGATTTTCTACTGGCTTTTCAGTTTCTACCCAAGACACTCACTTGTTGTCCCTCCTGTTTTCAGCCCTCTGCTTGTAAGAGGCAAACAGTGAATTGGAAGTTTTTTACAAGAATCTTAAAACTGTCTAAGAGATTTTCTACTGGCTTTTCAGTTTCTACCCAAGACACTCACTTGTTGTCCCTCCTGGTTTCAGCCCTCTGCCTGTAAGAGGATTAATTTCAAAAGTCTGAGCCTCTCTACCTGCACCCCTTTGGGGATAGTGAATCTAGAGGTTTTACTTACAATCAAGTAACAGCTTCGAAGGTGGGTGTTATTTTGATTGTTTTTATGAACATTTTTGGAGCAAGGAAAAATGACAACCATAGCATCTAATCTTAATTTCGTTAGTTATTTGAAGTGGTTTATTTTATGACTCTATGCTTTCAGAATGACTACAAATATGTTCCTCAAAAATAATTTAGACTGGGATCTTTCAAAGGATCTTGTAAAACATTTTTTTTTTTGCCTTATATTCTTATAAGGAGAAAACAGTGTGTCCGGCTAAAAGGACTCATGGATCTTGATATTAGGAACAATATTTAATGTTTTTTTTTTCTTATACCTTTTCTTAAAAGGAGGATAACCATTAAATGTATAAAATCAGGGGCTTCAAATTCTCAAGGGAGTAACTGATCAAGAGTCACCTGGAGTAAATTAGCCATAGTCCATTTTTCTTAGAAAAAATAAAAGAATCTTAACTGATTAAAAAATGTTTTTAATGTTTATTTATTTTTGAGAGAGACAGAGCATGAGCAGGGGAGGGACAGAGAGAGAGGGAGACACAGAATTTGAAGCAGGCTCCAGGCTCTGAGAGTCAGCACAGAGTCTGACGCAGGGATCGAACTCACAAACTGTGAGATCATGACCCAAGCTGAAGTTGGATGCTTAACCGACTGAGCTACCCGGGTACCCCCTTAGTTGATTTTTTTAAATGGCACCAGAGAGTAGATTACAGATGACACTCGGATATTTAGAGAAAGTTTTAAATGGACATTGGTCAGTCAGAAGTAGTCAGACTGCTTTCCATATTCCAGAATGGAGGAGCGACCACAGTGGTAGGAGGTTGTGATAGGCAGGAGCCTATGAACTGCTCACTGCCACGCCTGAGGTAGGGCATGTGCTATAGCCACTGGGTTGAGACTCCTGTAAACTACTTCTGGAAATTGTGTTTGTGGGACGTTGAATTACAGAGCCAGTAGACTCATAACCTGGAAAGTCTCTCATGTATAAGATAGGAAATGGACGCTCAGAATGGGCGCATCCAAGGATATGGGAGACTTAAGGAACCCTGACTTCCTAGAAGCCTGTGAAGTTCTCCCAGTGATGTCTCCATTGCTGGGCAGTGTTGTGCCTCTGTGGAGTGTGTGTGTGTGTGTGTGTGTGTGTGTGTGTTGGACAGTCAGGAAAAATACCTAGGTTTTACAGCTTTTAGCCCAGGGACATTTCTATGTAGCTCGGCCACTTTATAGGCCCAGCTCTGTTTCCATCTTGCTAGTTATGAAACAACTCCATACTCAGATATTCTCTCTCTCTCTCTCTCACACACACACACACACACACACACACACAAGCTCACAGATGTCTCAGTCAGAAAAGCTGTGGTTTTTTTCTCTCCGCAATTCCTTCCACAAGGCTTCAGGAGTTCGGTGAGGTGGGGAAGAGGGCGGCTGTTGACAGGGTTCTTGTCTGGGTCTCTGGTCTCTGCCCAGCGCTGTGTTACTAGCACTGCAGAAATAGAGGCTGCTGTCTGCAGGTTTCACACTCGTCACCGTCAGAGATGAAAATGTTGTATTTGGATGGCTAATGGAAAACTCGGTGTCAGAGAAACCTTGTTCATATGAAGCTTCGGAGGCCACATTAGAAGTTGCCATCAGCGTGAGACCCTGTTCCAGGAACTGACGATACCAAAACACAGTTGTGGCTTGAAGGTCCACCGAATGGCACTGGATCGTCACAGAGGTTCCACTCTTACAGACAGCTGTCCTCGGATTCTGAGAGACGAGAGCACCAAGCCCAGAACCTGCTGACACACAGGTCAAAGAGGTGAAGGAGGCCTGTACCACAGGCGGAAAACTCACGGCACCCAGAGATTCCTGCTGTTCTGTGAAATCTTCCTGTTAGACCCCCTAGGACCATAATCCCCCACCTCCCCTGCCTGGTGACTTCTCACCTTACCCTTCATACCTCCAGAGAGCAAGAATGTCCCCCCTCATTTTGATCCGCATAAAATAATCCACAACCTCTGCCTACTGCTCCACTCATGCCATTACACACACACACACACACACACACACACACACACACACACACACTTGCCCCAACTACTCAGATTGTAAGGCTCATACTGGGCCCCAGGAGCAGCAGAAGCATGAGCATCTTCAGATACTGGCCTCATATCACACCTCTCTCACTGTATCTCATTCTCCCTTTCTCCACCCCTAGAAGGATGGACCACTGCTTACATATTCCTGAAGATGCTCCAATCTGCCCTCTCGTGGTGATGTTTTTTTCCAGTGATGCAGGATCCATCAAAGAGCTGAAAGGGGCCTCAGATGTTCTAATTCTACTCCTAACTTTATAGAACATGCGCTAAGACCCAGATCATTGAATTGACTTAAAGAAGTTTCTTAGCTTTACTCATGAAAAAAGCTGTATGTGCATTAAAAGGAATTATCGCCTCTTCTTTACTTCTGTAACATATCCTCAAAGTAAGTCAGACAACTGATGATTGTTAGTCACTAACAATCGTGGTGATAAACAATCATGAGTGAGCATCAGAAATTCTAGGCTGTAAGTTCAATGTTTCTTCATACTGATGATAAAGACAATTTCTCATCTTCTAAATGAAGCATTTATTTCACGACTATCTCATGCCGGTCGCCGTCATATGGATGGTCTTAATACTAAACATAGCTATTTATCGTGGTTTGCACATCTCTGTGTAAATCACTGTGGAGGCTACGAGGATAATTTGTTTACAGCTATTTCCCCATGATACAGGTCATAGGCTAAGTACTGGCCAGTGGAAATAGGTTGTAGGAGATTTAGGGAATTATTTCTGCTTTGAACATGCTGGAATATTTATTTAAATGGCTCGTGCTTAGAAATGTATAGCAATTTCAAAGAAACTGAAGATTTTTCTCCAAAACATTATACTTTTATTCTTATAATAACCTCCCAGTTTTGCTTCATGAATATTTAGTTCTGTATATCTGGAGTGAGTAACTAAGGAAGGTGGGATTAGGACTTGATCCAACAAATTATGTTTGTAGCATAGTGACATAGATTTTTATCATAGTGAATATAACATTGTGTACTAAAGATTACTATGTGCAAAATACTGATGTATGTATTGAAGGGCATCTGACATGCTCTTGTGGCTGTATTTTTTTCATGGTGGGGGCAGACCGCATTACGATGAGGCCGCTTCTCACCATAACTGTACTTTTTCTGCAAAGAGTAGGTGAATGTGCCTTGTAATGTATTACGTCTGCACAACATTATGATGTATAAGGGATGAAGTGTCTGGAGGCCCCTGGATCAGAAGAAACTCTTTCTACTCTTCTTGAGGACCAGCAGCCATCAGGTATATATCTATGGTGTTTCATACTCATCGTCAACTGAACTATGGAAGAAATGCATTTCCCAGAACTTTCTTTGTGTTATAGCTCTTGATTAGAGTTGACCTCAAGAAAAATATTTGCAAATGAAGTAGCTGTCATTATACTCTGAAGTCATTGTTGGTCTAAAAGCAGTGAGGAACAGGATTAGTAGTACCAATTTATTACATTCTGGTAGCTACTTCTCAAAGATGGCACCCAGAAGAACCACCCTTCCCAGCATTCCCATTCCTATAAAGATCTGGGCTGACTTGAATGTGGGGGAAGGGACACTGTATGATTTTCATATGTGGCTTTATAGATTCCACCTGGGTCTCTTGAATGCTCACTCTCGGGGAAACCAGCAGTATGTAATAGTTTTAGCTACGCCGAGGCCACCGTGCGGTGACGAAACCTACCTAACCACATTGAAGGGCTCTGTGGAGAAAAGAGACATGCTGGGTGGTCTATAGCTGCTCCAGCCATCCCAGGTGAGGTATCAGACATGGGCATCAGGAAGCCACCTGGGATGTCCAGCCCGGCTGAGCCTTCAAGTATCTCCAGCCCCAGTGACTATCTGTCTGTCATTACATGAGAGACCCCAAGTGGGCACTGCCTAGAAGAGCCCATTCAACCCACAGAACCACGAGAGAGACTATATATGTGTTTTAAGTCAGTACATTTTGGGGTGGTGGCAGTGGTTGTTTTTCTAAGCTTTTAAAGGGAGATATATAATCCATATAGTAGACGGCACAAATCTTAAGTGTACAGCTTCTTGAATTTCAGAATGAATGCACTCAGATAACTACCAGCCAGATCAAGATATAGGACATTTTTGGAACCCCAGAAACCTCTCTCATGCTTCCCTCTAAGAAAATTAAAAATGCCTCCACATGCAGCCACTACCTTAACTTCATACGCTATGCACTCTTGTGTCTGGCTTCTTTGTTCAACGTTAGGTCGATGAGATTCAGCCATGATTTGGCAAATAATATTTGATTCTTTTGCTATATTTTATTCTAGTGTATAAATGTCGCACTATTTATCTATTGCATTATTGATGTTGGGGTGTTTTTCCATTTGAAGTCATCATGAATAAAGCTGTTGTGATGTTATTTTTCTCCCATATCCTTTTCTATTTCCTCAGAATCCTGGAATATTCCCTGAGTGTGCATCCAATTAGAAAATTGGTTTTCTGGCTAGTCTAATTTACTTTTGATTGCTTCCAGTATGTTTTTAAATTCAGAAATTATGTTTACTGTACCCAAGAAACACTACAGCTCTTTGATTATACTTTTCTATAAATTGCCCTTCCTCATTAATAGACGTAATGGCTCCTCAAAACTTGCTAAGGAAAGACCTAGTGATATTTTGACTTTTTGACTTCCATTTCATATAATAACTCTTACAATTTGGTCATGGGAATGGAGGAAATAATAATGATAATAGGAATTATTATGAAACTTCACAGCTAAGCAGTTCTTTTTAGTACCAAGATCACTCTGAAAAGGTAAATGGTTCAATAGTTTTAGAGTGGATGTTTTAAAATCCTGTTAAGTCTTTGTTTTCTAAGTTTGTCAACTGACAGGAGGAAATCTGTATCCTTTCAAGTTGTATCCAAGATAATAAAGAAAAGCGAGACTGTCTGTCTCCTACTGTCCTCCCTTTAATTTCCTTTCTTTCATTGGACAGATAACCTCACCCCATCCTATCACCTCTGGAATATGGTTTGTACCCATGGAGGAGCAAACTCTAGGGGCTGTGTCTCCTACTGGTCCATGACTGTATCAGCCTGCTCAGGAAATTATTGATCGGAAGGTATCAATGAACATGGTCTGGACAAAGTAAAGCATCTTAGATCCATCCCGTTTCGGATGGTTTCTTTACTATGGTCCAAGGGCATTAGTTGCAATGAGGGCTAGTGTTCATCACGCCATATTTCAGGGTTGTAAATCCTATTCGTAGGTTAGTGTCTCTTTCCCATTTCTGTTTCCTCAGTATTTTGGCTTCTGTGTGAGGCAAGCTTCCACAGAATACATGAGAGAAGAAATCCAAGGTTAACAGTTCAGAAAGGAAACCAAATAAAATGCACGAAGCCCAGGCTTATATGTAATGGTCAGGGACTCCCCACATCTTCACAGAAATTGCTTGTCCTGGGAAATACAGGGCCTTTCAGGAGAACAGACTAAGGTTTTAACTGCTTCCAAGAATAATTAAGAATGTATTTCATCCAGCATTTTTAGTTACATGCAGTGGATGGGACAGTCTGAACAATATAAACTGTCATTCATTTCTGCAAGCAGAATTATGTGATCAAATAAATATTTGTAAACAAATGAAGTCCTAAGAACTAACACCATCAGCCTTTTAATTTGATAGATTGGTGTCAGACCACAGAGGGAGAAACCATACAGACAACATAAAGAGCATTTGTAAACTAATACTGACCTCCTGTCTGATGATTAATCATGCAAATATTTCTCTCAAGTCCAACTGTCTCTCTCAAGTGCCAGGTGTACATTTACATGGGCTTACTAGGTATTTCTATGCAGGTATCCAAAGAAGGCCCCCTGGAAATAGAAACTCAACTCTCTTAACACCCTCGCTCCACTCGTTCCTCCAAATCATCTCCTGTTGCCATGTTCTGGGGGTGGAGGTGACCATCTTCATTCCTGACTTTAGCTCATCACTCCCTCCTGCCAGTTCCCTAAGCCTGTCACTGTTGGTGCTTGTCTACCTCATGAAATTCTACTCATCGTTGAAGTTTCATCTCATGGTTTTGCATTCTCTTTGAAGCCCTTCCTGGTGTCACCAGACAAAATCGGCCACGTTACTTCCCATAGACCACGGACATCTCTGATTAAAACACACATTATATGAAACTTGACCACAGTGTTTGTCTTCTATTCCTCTTTCTCCCTCCTTGGCTTTTATTATTCTGAAGGGAGGGGCAATTTTCTGTTCATTCGCGTTTTCTAGTATTTGGTAAGAAGAGCCAGGATGTAAAATTAACATCTTTTTTCTTTTGTCTATTCTCTTTCCGCCTCCCCACCCCCGTCCTCCTCCTTCTACTTTCTCTCCCTCTCTCTGTTCTGTCCCTCTCTGATACAGATACAAAAAGATATAGACGTAATTTGAAAAACCAACTTAGTGGGTCACTGAGGTGTCTTGTCATTCCGCGAAGCACGTTGATGGCAGCAGCTCCTTTGAGCGTCTGGTGAAAGTGGAAGAAAGCAGGGAGGTGAGGGCACTGAACACAGAAAGGCCCTGCCACCTGGTGGGGAAGCAGGGCTTGAGACGCACTTCTGCACAGAGAGGAGGTGGCTGTTCTTCACTGCGTCTCTAGTGCTGGCACAGAGACACAGAGCTGTCTGGTTCTTTTTCGTCGATGTCACAGTGAGAGGAAAGAATGGCTTCTTGCCTCGAGAGACACTGTAGCCTTCAGGTATGTCTCCTTTCTGAACATCAGTTACTACTTGTGAGCGGTAAAGCAGTCTCAGCCCTTGCCCTGGGTCCTGTCGGTACCAGTACATGGAGTCGTGATCAAAATCCTGTTCACATTCCAGAGTCACGCCTTGTCCTTCCTCTCTGATCAGGCATTTTGGGGTCTGAGTGATTCTGCCATCTGCTGTGCCTATAGAAGAAAGAGAGGCTCTAGAAACACAGCCCAGGAGGGTGCCTGATGCTGCTGTCATGGGTAGAAAGACTTAGATCTGGAGCTTAGCACCTTTGGGACAGGAATTTGCTCCCTGACCCCAGGACTCACCTGCTCCGAGGAGACAAAGAGCCACACAGCAGATCACCTGGTGACCCATGATGGGAGAGGGGGCTCCCTGGAGTGCTAAGCACCTGTTGGAAGACAAATGACGATAGAAACTTAGCTCTGGGGATCCCCCTGGCTTAAAATGCAGAAGTTGTCAGAAGGCTGGAATGGATAATTGGAAAGGATCCCAGGGGTATTCTGGACGGGGTCTCTAACTTTGCAGATGAGGAGACAGACAGGGGACCTGAAGCATTTGCACCCCCTGGGACCTCCCTCCCCAAACTGTGTTCAGCCTGCCTGAGTGGGCGGGCAGGGCCAAGGGTGCGGGCCAGAGTCTCTCTCCGATTGGCTCACTGCACCCTGAGCCAGACAACCTGGGTTTGTATCTTTCCTCTCTCTTTTGAGCTTGCGAAGAAAAATGAACTCGTGAAACCGCATTTGCTTTTTGCTCATGTTGCAGAAGACAAAAATATTTCCTTTGTCTGATTGTCTTAGATGATTAAATGAAATTCTCTATTTAAAGCTTGCAATAGAGAACTCAAAATAGAGTATAAAGTGAAGAAAAGAGAACTTTTGCTCCCTAAATATCTAACCTGAAAAATCATGTCCGGTTTTAAAAATCTTTACCTTTTGCTGGTGACAGTCTTAGTTCCTGAGCATGGGCTGGGATGTCTCGTGAGACTTCCACCACCATCCCCTATTTCCATGCTCGCCCTACAAAATGCTTTCTAGCGAAAATGTTCATTAATCCAACTACACGTGCCCTTCCCTTCCCCAGCCCGTGGCTGTTTCTGGGGCGGGGCCTGGAGGGTGTTCCTGCATTGACAGGATGGGACTCTGCATCGATGTGGGTAAGGAGCTGGCACAGAAGTACACTGCAGAGTCTCCCAACTCTGCCAGCCGGATCTTTAAGACGCTGGGTCCCTCTTTGGGAAATTCAGCAGAAAAGCGTTTTGTCGGCATTCCGGAGTCATCTAGGATATTTTCCTTCCCGAGGTAAACCATGAATTTCAGACCTTCTCCCGGGAGCTGCTGATACCAGTAAACGTAATTGTGTTCTTTCTCTGGGCTGCATCTCAGCGTTGCTTCTTGTCCTGTCCCTCTGACCAGGTGTTCTGGGTTCTGGGTGACGCCAGCATTCATGGGACCTCAGAGGAAAAGAGATTACATGAGACAGGGTCATAATGGCGGAGGAAGTGCGTGCGTGGCCACACAGCAACCCAAGGCGAGTGCGAATATCTTTTAAGTATCCCATGTTCGAGTGAAAACTCACATGAATTTTGCTTTTCGTGCCATGATGCAATTATTTGTTTTCATTTAGATGTCAAAAAAATCGGAAAATCTTTCAGAAAATCTTTGGGCAACATGAAGGTCCAGGGCCTATTTGAGACACAGAGAGCCACAGACAAAGCCCAGTGATGCTGATCCGTTAGCCCAGAGCTCACCTGCCCGCAGGAGCCAGAAAACTACCCAGCAGAGGAGTCTGGTGTGCATGGCAGAGATGGCATGAAGAAGACCCACAGGCATGGCCCAGGAGGGATGCTCACTGTATTAGCCCAGGGAGTTAGACTTCAAAGCCCCCTCGTCTGAGGCGGGTCTTCCTGTGAAGTCACCATTTCCGGGGAGCCTGTTGTCTCTGGACCTAATCTTGTACATCACTTGAATGAGACATCTTTTTTTCTTTACTGTAAACACATCCTGGCCTGGTATGTGTTACTACGGGGACAGCGTTACTCAGGTATGTGGAGTGATAAACACCTTCGTGATTGGTCCCCTGGCGTTCGGAAACATTTTTACCACTCCCCTCTCTACTTCTTATCTTTAGTTCCTTTATTTTCTTTCATTGGCTCATATCATCCCTTCATTTTCTGTTGTTGAGTAGAGGCGGTGACTAGGTATGATGTCTAGTTACACACGTTGAGAAACACGGAAGTGGAAGCCAGGGTTGCTGGGAAAAAATTAGAGGCAGGAAACGATTTGATTCTGGTTCCTTCTTTCTTCCTCCCCCTCAGCTAAGCAATGGTTACAAACATCTTCAGGGAACCTTATTTTATGGTTTATAACTCAGTTTTCTTTTTCTTTTTCAAAAAAATGTTTGTTTATTTATTTTGAGAGAGTGTGTGAGTAGGGGGACAGGCAGAGAGAGAGGGAGAGAAAGAATCCCAAGCAGGCTCCATGCTGTCAGTGTACAGCCCGATGCGGGGCTCGATCTCACAAACCATGAGATCATGACCTGAGCCATAATCAAGAGCCAGACGCTTAACGGACGGAGCCACCCAGGTGCTCCACTCACTTTTCTCATCTTTTGTTATTCTGCCTGAATTTTTGATGTAAGCAACCAAAGAAGAGCCATTAGGAAA
Organism: Leopardus geoffroyi; assembly: GCF_018350155.1. Classification (NCBI taxonomy): domain Eukaryota; kingdom Metazoa; phylum Chordata; class Mammalia; order Carnivora; family Felidae; genus Leopardus; species Leopardus geoffroyi. The sequence goes on along the minus strand of NC_059331.1, from coordinate 157,099,375 downwards.
ACTATAAGCTCTCCCTCTGACCTTGTGTCCCCCGATCCTATTTATCTATCTGCATTATTCTCCTTAATTGTGGATGTGATGCCTGTTTTTGAGGGGTCTTCCTTCCTTCCATTCTTCTGTCCTTCTTTCCTAACCTGCAGGGTTAAATAAAAATTATGTGAAAACCTTCTTTGTTCTAGGCATAGTGAAAGGAAGAGTAAGGCACAGTCCACCCTATCAGAATGTACAGGCTCCCTGGGAGATAAAATCTGTACACCTAAGATACTCCAGGCTTTGAGTAATGAATAAGATCATCTTAATGTTTAGTGTCCAAATCACAGTGGTTTATGACCTTCTCTTATTGACAGCAGGGTCCCAAGTCCTCCCTCAAAGGGTCTCCATTATTTTGGTAAGTAGTTAGTAGGCTTCCCAAAATATACACTTGAATCAAAATACAGCTGCCATCACCACTTAGAAGCACCTCAGTGATTTTTCTTGGAGATACTCCTGTTGTTCACTAATGCTGTTGATGAAAATGCCCCACACTAAACACCCACGCCCAGTCTGAAGGGTCTCTTCCTGGGTGCTGTTAGACACTTATCCTCAGTCAGCTAGGGCAGTGGTGGAGTTGACACAGATGTGGGGGAATGAGTTGTCTCCTCCTCATCGATGAGGTGTCCTTGTTACTTAGGGCTCAAAGGAAGCTCTGCCTGTGTGCAGAATCTCACCAAGGAACTTGTGAACGGTTCCGTCAGCTGCTAGTTACCAGTCTTCCCTCTCTCTTGGCTCAAACCCAGTAGAAGGGGTTAGATAAGGAGCAGGTGACTTACCATTCCCCCCCCCTTTTTTTTAATATAATTTATTGTCAAGTTAGCTAACATACAGTGTATACAGTGTGCTCTTGGCTTCGGGGGTAGATTCCCATGATTCATTGCTTACATGCAACACCCGGTGCTCATCCCAACAAGTGCCTTCCTCATTGCCCATCACCCACTTTCCCCTCTCCCCCACCCCCCATCAACCCTCAGTTTGTTCTCTGTATTTAAGAGTCTCGTATGGTTTGCCTCCCTCTCTGTTTGAAACTACTTTTTCTCTTTCCCCTCCCCCATGGTCTTCTGTTAAGTTTCTCAAGTTCTACATATGAGTGAAAACCTATGATATCTGTCTTTCTCTGACTGACTTATTTCACTTAGAATAATACCATCCAGTTCCATCCACTTTGCTGCAAATGGCAGGATTTCATTCTTTCTCATTGCCAAATAGTATTCCATTGTATATATAACCACATATTCTTTTTTTTGTATTTATGCCTTTTTTGGATATGAAATTTATTGTCAAATTGATAAACCACGTATTCTTTATCCATTCACCAGTTGTTGGACATTTAGGCTCTTTCCATAATTTGGCTGTTGTTGAAAGTACTGCTATAAACATTGGGGTACAAGTGCCCCTATGCATCAGCACTCCTGTATCCTTTGGATAAATTCCTAGTAGTGCTATTGCTGGGTTGTAGGGTAATTCTATTTTTAATTTTTTGAGGAACCTCCACACTGTTTTCCAGAGCAGCTGCCCCAGTTTGCATTCCCACCAACAGTGCAAGAGGGTTCCCAATCCTCCACATCCTCACCAACATCTGTTATTTCCTGAGTTGTTAATTTTAGCCACTCTGACTGATGTGAGGTGGTATCTCAATGTGGTTTTGATTTGCATTTCGCTGATGATGAGTGATGTTGAGCATCTTTTCACGTGTCTGTTGGCCCTCTGGATGTCTCCTTTGGAAAAGTGTCTATTCATCTCTTCTGCCCATTCTGCCACTGGATTATTTGTTTTTTGGGTGTTGAATTTGGTGAGTTTTTTATAGATTTTGGATACTAACCCTTTATCTGATACGTCATTTGCAAATATCTTCTCCCATTCCGTCGGTTGCCTTTTACTTTTGTTGATTGTTTCCTTTGCAGGGCAGAAGATTTTATCTTGATGAGGTCCCCATAGTTCATGTTTTGCTTTTTTCCCCCTTGCCTTTGGAGACGTGTTGAGTCTCCTGTTCATTACTGCATGTTCCAGACCAAACCTTTCCCCTTTGGTCTTCCCTACCAATCAGTCATCATAATGAGAGCCAATGAATGCAAGCAATAAATTGTGTGTTGGGATGTGAGGAGTTACAATGCAGTGGTCCTGGTGTCCCGAAGAGTCATGGTGAGACTATGGTCGACGATGGCAGGGCCAACACCCAGCTCAGCAGCTCTGGAGGCTGCAGGACGACCGCTACAGTGTATGTAATCGTCTTTGGCGCCTGGAACTTACCTGGTCAAACTTCCAGACCTTCAAACTTGGCTCTTCTGGCAAAACTGTAGGTCTCTTCCCTCCCCGTGGAGCATGCAAAGGCTAAAAATTCATCCCAGGGGCTAAAGCCTCATTTCCTCCAATTTAAAGCCCTCATAATGTGTCCCTGCCTTCAAATGAGAGAGCACTTCTTCAGAGGGTAAAAATTGGCTAAACTACAGACAGGTCAGTAGCAAAAATTAATGCAGAATAGAAAATGCCATTTAAGTTCACTCATCTGTCTCCAAGCAGGTAAATTATTGGCTTAGACACTTCGTCGATTCCCTTTCCTGTTATTACTATTATAAACTTCAAAGTGGCTAAGACGCTGGATCTTAATTGTGTTCACCACAAAAAGAAATAGTAATTAGGTGACGTGATAGAGGTGTTAAGGAGCACAATGGTGATAATCATGCTATGATATATAAATGTATCCAATCAATATACTGTACATCTTAAGCTTACATAATGTTTTATGTCAATTATAACCCAATTAAAAACAGCTTTATTGAGGTATAATTGACATACAAATCAACTGCACACATTTAAAAAGTTTTGATGTATGTATGATAACAGGGGACTATCACCACAATCAGGATAGTGAACATATCCATCACCCCAAAAAGTTTCTTTCTATCACATTTTAATCCTTCCCTCCCAATCCTTCCCACACCTGTCCCATCCTTAGGCAACCACCGATCTGCTTTCTGTCAACATAGATTTGCTTGCATTTTCTAGTTGTTCATATAAATGGAATAAAATAGTATGCTTTTGTTTGTGTCTGGCTTATTTCCAACACTGTAATTATTTGAGACTCATCTATATTATTTATGTACCTCATAGTCAGTTAATTTCTTTGGCCACTTAAAGAGTGCATTTACTGAGAAGTTTATAAAATGTTTTATAATTTTAGAGGATTCACAAATTCATCAAACAAGTTGGTACACAATGCAAATTATACAACACGCTCCTCTATTCACGAGGGTATCTCTTGAAAATATGCTTTTCCCCCTGACATTCAACTTACAATATTTGAATCTTTTTAAGTTCAGCTTCCAGATCTTTTTTTAAATTGAGATAGTAATTCATGTACCGTAAAATTGACCATTTCAAAATGCAAAATTCAATGGCTTTTAGTGTTTATTAACTGGTGCAAACAATAATGCCATATGATTCTGGAACACTGTCATCATCCCCAAAGAAACCCTGTACCAATTAGAAGTCACTGTGCATTCACTCCTTTCTGCAGCCCATGGTAACTGTTAGTCTACTTTTTGTCTCTGAGGTTTACCTCTTCTGGACTTTTATATAAATGGAATCATATATTTTGCGCCTTTTTGTGCTTAGCTTCTTTCACATAGCATTTTTTTTCAAGGTTCGTCTATGTTACAGCATGTATCAGAACTCCATTCCTTTTTATGATCGAATAATGTTCCATTGTATGCATACACCACATTTTGTTAATTGACCAATTGATGAACATTCAAATTGTTTCCATTTTTTGGTGATTATGAATAATACCCAAATAAGGGACTTGTATCCAGAATATACAATTTTCAAGGTTTTCTGGATGCAAGTCCCTTGCAAGGTATATGATTTGCAAATATTTATCTTGTTTTGGGGGGTGACTTAAGCTTTCTTGAGAGTGTTCTTTGAAGCCCAAATTTTTTGATGTATATTTGTTTTTGAGAGAGAGAGAGAGAGAGAGACAGCACAAGTGGGGGAGGGGCAGAGATAGAGGGAGACCCAGAATCTGAAGCAGGTTCCAGGCTCTGAACTGTTAGTACAGAGCCCAATGTGGGGCTCGAACCCATGAACCACGAGATCATGACCTGAGCTGAAGTCAGACGCTTAACCGACTGAGCTACTCAGGTGCCCTGAAGCTTAAATATTTTTTAAGTTTGAAGAAGTCCAATTAATCTTGGTTGCCTGTGTTTTGGTGTCATATTTAAGAAATCATCACCTATCCCATGGTCAGGAAGATTTACACTTGTGTTTTCTTCCAAGAATTTTATACTTTTAGCTCTTACATTTAGGTCTTTGATCAATGTTGACTTAATTTTTATATGTGGTATGAGGAAGTCATACAAATTCATTCTTTTGCACATGGACATCCAGTTTCCTCAGCACCATTTGTTAAAAAGACTATTTTTTCTCAATTCAATGGTTTTGGCACTCCTATCTAAAATCAATTCCCCATAAAGTTGTGGCTTTATTTGAGGACTATTGATTCTGTTTCACTGATCAATGTGTATTCTCTTCCAATACAACACTGTATTGATTTCTGTAGTTTCATAGTAAGTTTTGAAACAGGCAAGTACTGGGATGCCTGGGTGTCTCAGTCGGTTGAGTGTCCGACGGCAGCTCGGGTCACGATCTCACAGCTCGTGAGTTTGAGCCCCGCATCGGGCTCTGTGCTGACAGCTCAGGGCCTGGAGCCTGCTTCGGATTCTGTGTCTCCCTCTCTCTCTGCCCCTAACCACTCTCATTCTGTCACTGTCTCTCTCAAAAATAAATTAAAAAAAAAAACATTAAAAAGTTAAAAAAAAATAGGCAAGTATGAATTATCTAACACTTTTCTTCTTTTTAAAAATGCTTTGGCTAATTTTGGTACCTTAGACTTTCATCTGAATTTTAGCATTTACTTGTCAATTTCTGGGGGAGGAAAGATAGCTGGAATTCTGGAACTTGATAGGGATTTAGTTGAATCTGTAGATCAGCTGGCAAATTTTGCCATCCGAAAAGTATTAAGTCTTTCAATCAATGATCATGGTATATCTTTCCATTTATTTGGGTCTTTAATTTCTTTCAAGCAATGTTTTGCACTTTTCAGTGTACAACTTTTTGATTTCTTTTGTTAAATTTAGGCTTAGATATTTTCTTATTTTGATGCATTGGCTCCCTGAGAAACTCTAATTGGCAATTATATGTCCCTTAATAGTAAAAGTGGAAATATGGATTAGCTTTTACTTCTCCAGAACAGTATTCTTGTTGGAGATAACAAGTTAGTTAAATGGGGTAATAAGACAAAATTGTTAATGAAAATAAAGCTGATTAGACTGCTTTTTAAATCTGGTAGTGCCCTCTGCTGGGGAGGAAAAGCCGACGTGTACCTCTACGTGGATGTCTTCGTAGGCATGGGTATGTATGTGCATTAGAATGTGTATGTGTAAGCCTTGAAGTGTGAGGTGGTATTGGGCAAGGCCACTGGCCATGGAAAGAGAGAAAAGGAGTTTCTTTTAGTTTTAAGGATATTCATGTGGATGCTTCAAATGTTTCTTATTTCAAAATGACCTTTTATTGAACATTCTCTTTCATCTTTGATTTCTAGATTTGTTGACCATCTTTTTATTCTTACTCTGTTATTTTTAGTCTCCTTCATCTCTTATAATGGATAAGAGTTAAAATTCTGTCCATTCTGTATCTCAAGAGCCCATTCTCCCCTTTTTCTGTTTGGTCCCATTCTTGGGCAGTCCTCAAGAGTCTAATTTTAGTCAGAATCATGCTAAGGTGGTTAGCCAGCATACCTTCAATATCTGAGTGCTCTTGATGTAAGACCAAATTCCTATCCCCGACAACTATCCCCCAGATGATTTCTGATCATCCTGGAGGGCCTTCAGCAAGAGTTTTGCTAGGACAGTCTAGCCAGAATCCTCCCTTACCCTGACGTCTCCTTTCGTAATTCTCCATCCAGTTCCACTCCCCCTCCCTGCTTCTTGGCTATAAACTCACTTTTCCTGCTTGGAGTTGGAGTTGAGACCCATACGTCTCCCCTACCACAGTTCCCCGTTGCGGCAGTCCCCCTGAGTGAAGTCTGCCTCATAGTTTGAGCCATAAGTCTGAATAACATTTTCTATAACAAAATTCACTACAATAGTAATAAACAATTTTATTAAACATCTCTTTTAGCACAGAGATTTTATGGTTTGTGTCATCATCAACAGTAGCTTTCTTAGTTTACTGTCTGAACCGGGACCCGTTAATATGTGAAAGAGCATGCTATTAATAATTTTGCCAGAACAGCAAGCCTGAACCAGGACTGTCTTGGGAGCCCAGAGCGCTTGACTGCTCTACATGGTCAACTCTCTGACGCTCGCCTTTATTGTCATCTGGCAGCAGTAGGGGGGATGGGAGGAAATAATCGACCATTTTTTTGTCATGACCTCATTTCAAGACCACATCAATGCTGGGCATACAGGGATGATCTAGAATGCCCCTTCCAACCAGATCTTCCCTGGATCTGTGTTAGCTACATTTACAGTTTCCTCAGTTATTGCCAGATGGTAGCGACATCCCCGGTGGTCACACGTGTGAGAAACGTGGAGATATATCCTGAGTCATACTCATGTCAAATCTTGGAGAGCAAACGGTGCGAGTTTCTAATTTTAAAGAGGAGAAAACTGAATCATAGAGCTAAGAGGGCACTTGCCAACACCTTACAGTTTAAAAAAAAAAAAAAGCCAGAGTTTGGATTAGGAAGCAGGTATCCTGACTCTCATTCCACTGTCTGTGGATCCAAGATCTCCGAGAGAGAAGGGACCCACTGAGTGTATGAAATCACAGAGTCAAACTCCATGATCCCCTGGATTTGAGACTTGAATTTCCTGAAGAGTCTCTGAATGGGGATTACTAATCAGTGTTTCTCCTGTTTCCTTCCTTTCTAGAGGTTTGTGGTTGCTGTTCCCTCACGTTATTCCCCGTTGAATCACTGCCCTGGAGAGACAGTCAGTCTTGTGGGGGAGGCAGATCTGTGACAAAAGGAGGAGAATAAATCTCTAGCGGTCAACATTCTGTTGTTCCACAAACAAGGAAGTCATTCATGTCTGTAGAGGGAAAGAGTCTTCAGAGGGGTCGCGTTTGAGATAAAATCAGTGGTAATTTCTTAGAGTTTTGGTAAGTTAATATCAACTTCAAATATCCAGTTTCTGTAGTTCAAAATAGTTTGGGGGAGGGAATGGGGGCTTTATTCTGAACTTGAGATCCACAGACTACCCAATTCTGTGTTCTTTTTAGGCATTTCCGAAGCCCATGTCCTGAAGCATGGCATGCCCACTGTGATAATTTAAGAGCTAATTTGTAGCCTTGCCCTCTCTCGCTTGCACGTGGAGCCACAACTATCCACCTGCCTCTTTCTTTCTTCTGAAGCACAAGACTGAGAAGTGGCCTTTTCAAATGCCTCCCTAGAGCTCAGGGGAGAGGAGAAGAGCCAGTGAGTTTGCACGCTGGACAGAACTGGTTTACCTGCACTACTCCAATGCCACCAGCATGGCGATCACAGCTGAGTCCCCCCGCTCTGCGGCAAGATGGGTCTTAGGGTGGAATATGTCTCATTGGGTCTTTCAACCGAAAGTCGTTCCTTGGGCATCCCAACTCAGCTGCAGTGTTTTAGTATCGGAAGGAAATCAGAAATTCCATCTCTTGCTTCAGAGTCTGTGGGCACCAGTAAACAAGTATATGACCAGAAATTGGATCACATCTCAGATTCCCTTCTGTCGGTCTTTGTGATCCTGTGGCTGGGGATCTGGCTGACTGCAGGGTCTGTGTGTCCTGTCGGAGAAGACGGAAGCCATAGAGAGTGGGCCTGGGAAAACATCTTCTACACAAATTCCCACATACTCCCAAGCTCACTTGCCCCCAGGTGTCCAAGGCAAGATCACTGGCAGGACAAGCTTCCCCAGCAATGGTTTCTGATGCACAGCAGCAGAGAGGAATGGGAGTTTTGGGTTCCCTTAGCCCCACAAGGTAGAATCTAGCCATGACATCACAGTCCCTGGGAACACCCACAGTCTCAGGGCACCTTCCACAGAGGGGATCATTGGTCCAAACGTATGACCTCATGTTTATTTTGGTACATGGATGATGTAAACAGGCTCCAAACCCACTTGAACATTCTTAGGAAAAGAGAAGTTCAAGGAAGGCACAAGAGGAAGAGGAAAAGGGGAGAAGAGAGTAAGAATAGCAAGAACAAAAGAAAATGATGGAGCACCGTGCTAGAGTTGCTATTTTACCAATCTTATAAAGATGGGCAGAAGTTCTCAAAACCCCACCAGGGGCTTGATGAGATGAAATGTATTCCCATAACCCACTTCTGGAAATTTTGACTCAAATTCTGATCCTGTCCTAGAATATACCTGTGTAACCTGTCCCTCGGGTGATACCGAAGAAAGAAGTTGTTTCAGACAACAGTTTCAATCCCTTCTGAGTAGAGATTTTGAATATCCCAAACTAACAAAAGAGAAAACCTCTTAATGAGTTAGATTAGAATGTTAAAACTTAAATAGAACAAGAATTTTCCTAGGACTAGGAATAACTAATGGATAGACTTCAGTTCTGGAAACTCCATTTACAAAAAAGAAGAGGTGGGAAATTGAGACCTAATTGAAAGTGAGGTGAGTGACGTCAAGGGAAGAGAAGTTTCCAGGGTTTAGGGGACAGTCAATATTGTCAAATGCTTCAAAAAGATCAAGTAGGCAGAGGAATGAAAATAAGCCTTTGATCCAGCAAGTTTATAGTTTTAATACTTAGGAGAATAGTTTCATAAGAATGGGACCATTCCATGAAAGGAGGCCCCCGAAGCAATGATTCCTCTGTGATGAAAGCAAAGGTGTGGGTGATGGATTGCGTGTTGTTACTTGGAGAGGAACAGAAATGGACACTAAGGAGGACTCACGTTTGAGTGCTGGAAAGAGAACCTGAAATTAGAAGCCATAACATTGGATACACCAGGAAGTTGAGAGCTTCTGTTTCAAAGGGTCAGAATGATGTTTGTTTGAGAGATGAAGTAAATTTGGACTTCTGGGGGTAAGAAAACCAGGTTCAGCTTATACTGAAATAAGAACAGACGTGACTAGAGAGAATATATAAACTTCTCTAAAGCTGAGTGGTAGGTGGTGGGGAAATGAACAATTTTATAAACAGGATGGATCATCAAATTTTAACAGAGGTATTTTGAATTCTATGTCTGTTCTATGTACCTGCAATGACCTTACAAGGTACAGTTGACGCCATAATATCTCCTTTACTCCCATTGGTGTTGAATGCATCGTCCCTCAGTACAATTTGGATCACATAACTGGGGATTTTCAATTGTCTGCACATCAATTTTGAATTGTCTGCACATCAGGTGTTTTCCCGCTGAGGTTAATCTGTCCCCTCCCTCAGCTCCACAGAATTAGCTCCTACTAATTAGTGACTTAGGTTTGAATTGTCATCCTGAAAATTAATGTGCTTTTTGTATTACCTGGATTTAACTCCTTAAAAACAAATTAACCAGAGTCTTCATTTGGTCTGACCAACTAAGGATCTTGATCCCCTTTCACATTCCTTCTTCTTTCCTAGGTTCTCTGTTTCTGGCACTACTTTTCTGTGATGGACACCCATTGGGTGTCCTGCCCCTAACTGGAGAATTCCTGTCTTTGAAATCTTTGATCCATAAGGCCAGAGTGATAGGCCTCCAGCTGCCATGTTGTTCCAACTGACCCCCTCGGCTAATGTTGAATTTTCCAAGAGCATGTTCTTAACTAAAACAGGATCAGTTTGTTTTCTGTTTTTAGGCTTTGTGGTCTTACAAGAGAGAAAGTCAAGTTGGTCCTTCCCAACGTGCCTGGAAGACCAACATCTTAATCTATAGTCTTTTGCTCTATGAGATCAAAAAACTGGAAACGACAATTTCTACTAATGGGGAGAACAATGGGGCCAACAAGGTGGAAAAAGAAATAAGAGTTGTCGAATCAGCCATGTCAGGGTCCCAAAGATTTCATTCCAGTTTGTTCCTGAGAAATTGCTGTGCTCTTGTTTTGGGTTCTATAGGATATACATGTAGCCTTGTGATAAATACCCGTTTGGCTGAAGCTAGCTCTAGTTAGATTCTGTTATTTCCTTCTACCCTAATATGCCAGCTGCTTCCTTAGCTGGGCCCAGGATGTTTGTGTATTAAGATTAGCTAATATTTAACACTGCGGATTCACTGCTAGCACAGATACATGGCTGAATCCTGCAGCTCCGTAGTCTGGATCTCTAGACGAGAGGGTGAGTTTCGGGGACACCTAGCTGAAAATCCCTCCTTGTGCATCCCCGTTTTATCGATTTCATTCTGGAAAGAAATCAAGAACTTGAACTCTTTTGCCGGGATCTGCTGATACCAGAAAATGTAACTGTGTCCTTTTATCGGGACACAGTACATCGTTGCTCTATGTCCTTTTCCTTTGACCAGGTGTCCTGGAGTCTGGGTGACTTCTGCATCGAGGGGACCTGTGAAGCAAGCAGACTGAAGTTGGAGGCTTAGCCCCGGAGGGAGTCCGGTGACAGGAACCAAAGGCTGAGAGCTGGGGGGTGGGGGGCTGAGGAGTTCAGAGAAGGGGCTTACCTGCGCTCAGGGGACAAAGGACCACAGGCAGGTGAATATGAGGCACATGGCCGCATCAGGACCAAAGAGAGGCAGGTGGCTTCCTCTGAGGCTTTGCCTCCCCCACGTTACCAGCTACTCTGTGACGTGATCACTTCACAGAACCCAATCGTGTCGGGTGTGCTGCTCTGTACAAGTGAAGGCACAAAGTGGAGTAGATGAAAGAACTGTACTCGGTCGCTGGAAAACAGGCAGCTCAGGACTGGGATTTTTCTAAAGCAAGAAAGAATAAGGCGATGTCCGCAGATGGCGAGGGGGAGACACTGAGCATGGCAAATTTGCTGAGTTGAGGAGACAGAGGTTGAATGTTAGAGGCCACACAGCAAGTGGAACTCACGAGGAGGACTACCAGGGAGGGGGAAGATACCCAAAGAACCCCGGAAATGTTCAGAGGGATCGTAATGAAGTTTCGTCCTAACAGGAACCCGTGTCTGTGTGAGATGAAACTTTAAGAAGCACCAGAGACGAACCCCAGAAATGAGTCACCGGCATCCCCAGAGTGGCCATGCTTTTGCAGTAGGACAAAATTTGGTTAGGGCAAGAGGTGGTAACTGACAGCCCAGGGCTGGCCACCTGTTCACGTACAGTTTTACTGGGGGTGAGATGCGCTTCTGGAATGGCAGCACGAGATTTGAATACCCTCTTCCCAGAGGAAAACAAACAAACAAACCTAACTTCTGAAAAGTTAGAAACAATGATTTAAAGGGCACCTGGGTGGCTCGGTTGGTTAAGTGTCTGACTCTTGATTGCGGCTCAGGCCATGATCCCACAGTTCGTGAGTTCGAGCTCTGCCTCAGGCTCTGTGCTGACAGCGCGGAGCCTGCTTGGGATTCTCTCTCTCCCTCCTTTCCTCTCTGTTCCTCCCCCAGTTGTGGTCTCTCTCTCAAAAATAAATAAAGTTTAAAAAACCACAACCATTTAAAGCCTCTGAACATTGTCCCAAGAGCATACGGCGAATGAAGAAACACTTCTTGGAGAAAATTGAAATCTCAGTGGGGCCAGTGAGACTCGGTGGCATTTGAGCCTCTCTGCCTCCTGCATCAACCTAAGCTCGGGGTGATGGGCGCTCTATGCTCTGCGGATGTGGTCGAGGACACAGGGCTCCCGCAGCTTTTCCTGAGGAGGCATAGGCTGCCAGCAATTCTCATCCCCACCAGCTCCATGATGCAGAAACTCTTTTCCATAGCAACTGCAGCTCAGGGGTCTGGGCTCCCTTTCTCCACCCGGCGCCCACTCGTGGGGCAGACCCTCTATTCCAGAAACAGCAGGCCAAGACTGCTAGGCCCCAATATTCCTCATTCTGGCCTGCTCATAGCGTGGGTGTTCCACAGTGGGAGATGCGAGTCAAAAAGACCAGGGCTTACCACCCCACCCAGCGACCCCTCAGAGCGCAGCGGTGTCCTTCCAGAAGAAGTGGGCCAGTGTCCCTAGCCCCAGCTCTGGAGGCTTGATGCAGAGTTTCTGTCCACGGCGGGAGGGAAGTCACAGAGCTGCGTAGCTCTGCTTTGACCTAAGGACCCTCCAGCCTGGCTGAGATTTGCTTGGAATTGTGCTGTAGCCCAAGACCTACTTTACTTCCTGCCTCTTCCCTCCCTTTTTCTTCCTCTTTTCCTTCTTCCTTCCCTCTCTCCTTCCAGGGGTCAGATCCACACCGCGACCTGACGGCCTCCCAGCCTCCTCCATCTTTTGCCCCATTTTCTCCGCTACGTCTCCTGCATGACTGACCCGCCTTGGCATCTACTTCTTGGAGGACCTGAAATAATGCTTCTTTCTTAGGTGGGTGTGGGGCCTCGATAGGGGTCACAGTCAGTAGTCATCTGTGCTGAAGGAACTGTCAGTTCCAGGAAACAGTTGGTGCCTGTAAATCCATCTGATGGCACTGGATCTTCACAAGGTTCTGCTCTTACAAGACGTCCTCATTTGGCTGTTGGGAAATGAAAGCCCTGAGCATAAGTGGGAGAGATCAAAGAAGGCTGAGGCCGGGATGAGCCATGAGCCCAGAAAGAAAGCCCTCCTTCCTGTATAAGTGGGATTGTCCAGTGCCTGTCCTTCTGTGACCGGCTTAGTTCACTCAGCATCATGTCCTCAAGGTCATGTATGGCAGGATTTTGTTCTCTTTTAAGGCTAAATAACATACCATTGTATGCACACACCACATTACACAAGATTTTAAAAGGGTAGATCTCATGTTAGGTGTTCCGGCCACAGTGAAGTGAAATGAAATGAAGTGAAGTGAAATGAAATGATAAAATAAAATAAAATAAAATAAAGTAAAATACAACATTCATGCTTGCTCCCCAACTCTCTTTAAACTCCCAGAGCATCCAACATTCCCTTGTGTATGTTTTCCGTTTTTTTCTATCAGATTCTCCAAAGATTTTCATTTTCTCCTTCCATAAGTGTGCCCTCGCACTTTGGGCGACCATACCTGCTAGAGAACAAGGGGATTCTCTGCTGCTCTGCTTCGCTACAGCAAATCCCACCCCCTTCCACCTCCTCCTCCCCCGGCTGGGTATGAGGATCAGATGGTCACCAGGAGCCGGACTTCATCTTCAGTCTCGAGGCCTCAGCTGTTATCTGAGCCTGGAATGGGGTGAGTCTTTGCTCTTTATTCCTCGCCTCCCTTTATTCAAGAGGACGTTGGGTATTTACATTGCCTAAAGAAGCTCTAACCTGCCCCTGGGTTGGATTATTTTGTTGTTTAGCTCAAGACGCATCAATTTCTTAAGCCTCATCATGGAGCCACAAATGAAGAAAGAGATCTGACCCCAACATCTCATTTTACAGAAGAAAGTTTTGAAATGTAGGTAGAAGCATAGAGATACACTTGTGAGGAACAGAGTACGGATGGTGGTGAGCAAAAGAGAGAGGAAAAGCAGAACACTGTAGTGACGGTGGGTGGCCCGGATGACAGTGGTTAGATTCTCTGAATTTCATTTAGTTATCAAATCAGGTACTGGGTGGTACCTCTTGGCCTCTTGATTACAGAGTTGGAAGCATATGGCATTGTTGATGAGTCTATGAGGAGATGTAATAAATCACTGCTTGGTAGGAATATCTTTGTGTTCTTCAGAATTAAAACGAGGACTTCGTCCTATCCTCTGAAGTGGGCATCTCACAGCTGGCGGATGCTGGTTCTTTCTTACACTGATGGTACATGTATTTTTTCGATCGGTTATCGTGAATACTTCAGTCTCTTAAAGGCCATAAGATACATACTGGCTTTCAGAAAGCTGTTCAAATGCGTTCCAGAAATCCCTTTTGCTTCAAACAAACTGCAGTACTTGGTATTTTTTATTAATATTAAAAACATAGGGCAAATCTAGTAATTTTAATATATCTTCTAAAGCACAGCAGCTGGGTTTTGATATGTGTCCGATCTACGTGCCACTTAAGTGGTTCATAAGCAAATCTATATCATGCAAAATAGCTAAATGCATTGTGAATAATTCATGTCCTAGGCAATTCATTCATCTTTGAATCTGGCACAAATTTTTAGCAGTTCTAATTTTCCCTACTCAATAAGAAAACCGTGAGATTGCAGCAATGCCTCTGAGGGCACATTCTTCCCTTAGGGCAAGGATTCATGACAGTGAGGCCATCTCTTGCCTGGTCCTGCCCCTTGTCATATTTCTATGTCTCCAAATTATATTTATTTATTTTATTATTTATTTTCTAAGCTTATTTATTTTGAGAGAGAGAGAGAGAGAGAGAAAGAGAGGAAGAGCCTGAGAAAGCAGGGGAGGGGCAGAGAGAGAGGAAGAGAGAAAATCCCAAGCAGGCTCTGAGCTGTCAGCACAGAGCCTGACACTGGGCTCAATCTCATGAAGTGAGATCATGACTTGAGCTGAAATTCAGAGTTGGATGCTCAACTGACTGAGTCGCCCAGGTGCCCCTCCAACTTATACTAAAAAAAAAAAAAAAAAAAACTACCTAAAAAAAAGTCCCTATTTACCTACTGAAGAGAACAGAATAGGCAACTAAGGTGATCCTGGGAAAATACCACAAACTGTATGTTGGGTTAATGTAACCACTTTTCCACTCTTGGCATAACTGTCAGTGGTTTTTGTAGGTTTCTGCCCAACTTCTATGTAGAGGTGAGATGGTGACAGCCATAAACCCACATCCTACCATTGTTGTAGGGTGGGAGGGTGGTCTGTCGAAGGATCTTGGATCTGGGAAACAGAGAGGTTTATGATCAGGGGAGAGGTAACACCCTAGCTCTGTGTCTTTGCTGCTGGCACAGAGATACACTGCTGTGTCCTCGAAGCCAGCCAAGCGGATGTCAAGGGAACAGAAAGAAGAGTTATCCCGGTTGGCTTTGAAGTTATCAGAGGTGTCTTTTTCGGTGTAAAGGTTTGTATCATAGTAGTAGAGCAGCAGCTTTGGGGCTTGGTTCGGCTTCTGTTGGTACCAGTACATGGCATCATGATTCAGATTCTGAGAACAGCTCAGAGACACTTGTTTTCCGATCCCGGTAACCTGGTATCTTGGGCTCTGGATGACCCTGGCACCCGTGTGACCTGCAGAGAGAGAAAGAAAATACAGAGACAGAGCCAAGGAGACTGTTATTGCTGCCGTAAAATAAAGGTACAAAACTGAGAACGAGATCACTTTCTCAAAGATTTCCTTTCTGACCAGGACTCACCTGCCCCAAGGAGACAAAAGGCCATACAGTAGAGCAGCCGGGGACCCATGGCAGGGCCACAACAGGAACGGGGCATCTGTGTCTTCTAGACTCTGACTCTGGGTGGAGAGATGGGAGTTCAGAGAACCTGGTCCCTGATAGGTAAATTTGTCTGTGATGACAGTCTGCCGTTGGCTTCACCAAGACAAGGGTCACTCCTTTTTGTGATGTTACACACAGCTTCCTGCTTGGCAGTGGGGCCTGGGCTTGGCTGGATCACGTATGGAGCAGATGCCGTGTTACCTCATTTGCCCCTTTTCCTACATCTGCCCCACGTTCATCCAGGCTTCTCTGTCTCACTCCTCATTTCCTACAGCCCGTAAGCAGTTCAGGGGTTCCTCAACATAAGAATAGTTTTTGCTAAAGTATCATTTATAAACCTGTTGAGAAAACGTCTTTGTGTCTTGCTGTCTACATCACAGATGGGATTGATGGCTGCAAACTATCCTCATCTTTTTTTTTCCCCCGTATATTTCTGATTTCAATGTTTATTAAGCACAGCACCAAAACAAAATTGTTTGTATGTGGGAGCTAAATTCTCCAAGATGGAATGTCTGAGTCAGGATGGCAGGGTGAAAATGGAGGTGTAAAAATAGCAAGATCAAATCATCTGCTCATTTTTTCCCTAGTCTTATGCCAATTTTTTTTTAATTTACATCCAAATTAGTTAGCATATAGTGCAACAATGGTTTCAGGAGTAGATTCCTTAGTGCCCCTCACCCATTTAGCCCACCTCCCTCACACTCCCTCCAGTAACCCTCAGTTTGTTCTCTATATTTATGAGTCTCTTCTGTTTTGTCCCCCTCCCTGTTTTTATATTATTTTTGTTTCCCTTCCCTTATATTCACATGTCTTGTCTTTTTAAGTCCTCATATGAGTGAAGTCATATGATTTTTGTCTTTCTCTGACTGACTAATTTCACTTAGCATAGTAGCCTCCAGTTCCATCCACGTAGTTGCAAATGGCAAGATTTCATTCTTGTTGATTGCCGAGTAATACTCCATTGTGTATATATATATATATATATATATATATATATATATATACCACATCTTCTTTATCCATGCATTCATCGATGGACATTTGGGCTCTTTCCATCCTTTGGCTATTGTTGATAGTGCTGCTATAAACATGGGGGTGCATGTGTCCCTTCAAAACAGCAAACCTGTATCCTGTGGATAAATGCCTAGTAGTGCAATTGCTGGGTCGTAGGGTAGTTCTGTTTTTAGTTTTTTGAGGAACCTCCATACTGTTTTCCAGAGTGGCTGCACCAGCTTGCGTTGCCATCAGCAATGCAAAAGAGATCCTCTTTCTCCGTATCCTCACCAACGTCTGTTGTTGGCTGAGTTGTTAATTTTAGCCGTTCTGACTGGTGTGAGGTCGTATCTCATTGTGGTTTTGATTTGTATTTCCCTGATGATGAGTGATGTTGAGCATTTTTTCATGTGTCGGTTGGCCATCTGGGTGTCTTCTTTGGAGAAGTGTCTATTCATGTCCCCCCAATTTTTTTAATGATGAGAGATTTTATTTCATTTCTTCTTTTGGACATGATAAGAATTCTTTTTCTTTAAAAAATTTACATCCAAGTTAGTTAGCATATAGTGCAACAATGATTTCAGGAGTAGATTGCTTAGGGTCCCTTACCCATTTAGCCCATTCCCCTTCCCACAACCCCTCCAGTAACCCTCTGTTTCTTCTCTATATTTAAGAGTCTCTTATATTTTGTCCCCGTCCCTGTTTTTATATTATTTTTGCTTCCTTCCCCTCGTGTTCATTTGTTCTGTGTCTTAAAGTCCTCATATGAGTGAAGTCATATGATATTTGTCTTTCTCTGACTTATTTTGCTTAGCATAATACCCTCTAGTTCCATCCACGTAGTTGCAAGTGGCAAGATTTCATTCTTTTTGATTTCCCAGTAATACTCCATTGTGTGTGTGTGTGTGTGTGTGTGTGTGTGTGTGTGTGTATATATATATATATATATATATATATATATCACATCTTCTTTATCCATTCATCCATCGATGGACATTTGGGCTCTTTCCATACTTTGGCTATTGTTGATAACAAACTATCCTCATCTTAATACAGAAGTCAAGCCCTGCAATCCTCTGTTTATATCCACACTTCATAGAATGACAAAAACATTCTCTACAATTTTTGGCTATCAGTGACACCATAATGCCTCCTTGTGGCCAGTAGAAAAGTATCTACAAGCATCCTTCTTTCACTTCTTGTATTTCCAACTTGAACTCTGACATCAGGGAGCTCACCATGCTCTGCCTGGGTCTCCTCTCCTGGGCCCCATCATGGCCTCCCTCCAGGTAGTGAGGTGGATGGCCATAGAGCTCATATTGGTTATTTCTCATCTCTTGGGGATCACTGTCTTTTGTTGCCTGATTCATAATGCTTTGAAAACTGTTGTTTCATGTATTATGTTTGTTTGTTTTAGCTGCTTTGAGCAGGTTAAATCAGATTCCTGTTAATCCATCTGGGTTGGAAGCAAAAGTCCACTCCAGGGCCATACTGAATTTCTTACTCTTGGGTCCCCAAGGGTTTCAATGGTTGTAGACCTTTTTTTCAGTTTCTGAGTGTGTGGTTTCCATTTCACACAACATTGGCAACATTTTATTCCAAAACGTGTGAGACACAGTCCAGAATTTCAATTTCTCTGCTAACTTTTCCCTTTTGTCTAGCACTCAAGGTCCTGACCAAACACACAATTCTCTAACTGCATTTCCTGGTCTTTGGGTTGTAACACTTTTAGTCTGTGAAGGCTGTGACCATTTTGAGACTCCAGGATTAATGTAGGAGTTGTTATTATAGGTTCTGTCTCATCTCTACTATATGGGCATTGAAAACCTAGATCTGGTCTGAAACCTGCTAAGTTCCTATACCTTTAGCTCTTCCTTGCTCTGCCTATAAGTTCTCTCTTTTTTCTTCTAACTGGTGAATTTCTTTTTCTTTTTAGATTACCTATGTATCATGTAGAGGTAAAGGGTATTTCAAATTTAGAAAGAAAAATGGACTAAGACAAGGGTAATGATCTTTCTGCTCTTCCTCTGTAGCTTTGTCCTAAATAATCAGTGGTACATTTTACCACTTCTGCCTTCCTTGTACAAACATGCAAACGTATATAAACTTCAATAAGGGGTTTTGTTGATTTAATTATTCTTAAATAACCTTACATACTATGCATTATTCTGCAAATTATCTCCCCCTTGACAGTTTGCCTTGATCATCCCTACAAAATAAATAAACATGCTATTTGGTTTTCTTTTAGTTTCTTTGTGCCTGTAAGGTGAAGCACATACACATAAATGCGATCAGATCATACATTCTAGGTAAACATATGTTTTCTTAGTGTTTTTGTAGTCATCAAAAGTTTAACTATGATTGGGGTGCCTGGGTGGCTCCATCAGTTAAGCATCTGATTCTTGATTTTGGTTCATGTCATGATCTCACAGTTTGTGAGATGGAGCCCTGTGATGGGCTCTGCGCTGACAGCTCAGAGACTGCTTGGGATTCTCTCTCTCTCTGCTCCTCCCCTGCTCATGCTTTTTCTTGCAAGATAAATAAAGTTAAAAAAAAAGTTCAACTATGATTGATGGATGAAACTAACAAGCAATAAAAAACAACAATTCTTTTAATAAAAGTCTACAGCCTCCTATGTTCAGATGGCCTTACAGACTTCAAGACACAGTCTGCAACTGTAATGCTGCTTGGGGAGAGTAAGGAACCTTTAAGATTCTCTGTGCCACTCAAAGATCCAGAGAGTAGACACCACCCCCAACTCCAGGTATGAAAAGTAGTAATATGGTAGAAGGAAAGAAGAGAAGTGAAATATGAAGTATTACAGTTCCTAATGGGGCTGAAGAGTGGCTTCAGGGTAGAACCAAGGATGGGATGAGAGGAGGTTGTGGGAGAGACTAGGATGTTTGAGAGATTGATTTTGGAGGCAACTCAAACTATTTGTAATTACAAGACTAGGATATGAAGAATGGAAGTGAGTATCTGAGATGCATTGGAAGAAATGATTATTGGGGTGAGCAAAGGAAGAAACTGAATATCATCTAGGTGCTGCAACCCACTCAAGATGCTGGGAATTTTAAGGTAGGAGAGACAAGAAATGGTTGAGAAGCAACAATGGAAAGCAAAAGGGACCTCAGTGCTGATGAGGGTCACTCACAGAAACTGATAATGCCACTGATTAATACCAGCAAGAGGAACGAATTTTTCCACCACTCCATTTCCATTGGGAGGTCAGGATCTGGGAACAGCAAATCTCTGACTATGACAATAGATTTGTGGTCATAGGGCAGTATTCACGTGATCCTAAATTTCCAGCGAAACTTCAAACATAGACTTCTTAAAGCCAAATGCCACCGAAGCGTTGCTGACTACATTACAATCTTATGTGTACGTGGGCTGCCATTGGAATGGCTGTATAAAATAGCTTGAGAATTAGCACAACCAGAATGAGTTGCAAGCAACGTCTATGAATTCCAAGCAAAATCCAGAGAAGGGTATGTGGTCTTGTCTCTGGCAAGAACATGCCCAGAGAAGTCAGTGTGTACACTTGGAACCGGTAGAACTAAGCACATTGGAGGAGACATCATTGGGAACTTGATGTTTTTATGAATCACGTGGCCAGCAGTGGATTCACAGCTTTCTGAACGGCTGACCCTGCATCAGACAGCCGCAACGAGTGATGACTACACTGAAGAGGCAGATCCCCAGTTGGATGAGGATAGAAAGAATTCAAATATTCTAAAGAGAAGCGTACCAAAGCATCCAAAGAAAAGAGTATTTGAACCTACCGCGTTTGATTTTCTGTTCTTTTGGTCCTTTGCACACGTGTTGTGGAAATAATAAAATGGCATGTCGCATGTAAATTGAAATCACTGGATGAAAAATGAATCTCTAGGAGTGTCAAATGGTACAGCCGTTCTGGAAAATAATTTGGCTGTGTCTTTAAAAAGTCAGAACACACTCGGGGTGCCTGGGTGGCGAAGTCACTTAAGTGTCTGACTCTTGATTTCAGCTCACGTCGTGACCTCAGGGTTCGTGAGATCGAGCCCTGTGTCAGGCTCTGTGCTGATAGCATGGAGCCTGTTTGGGATTCTCTCTCTTTCTCTGCCACTCCCCCACTCTTGTATGCTCTCTCTCTCTCTCTCTCTCTAAATAAATAAACTTAAAAAAAAGTCAGAACACACTCACCGTGTAATCCAGCTACCTCACTCCTGGGCATAAAAGTATCCCAGAGAAATGAGACCTTGTGTCCTCACAGAATCCTGCGCACAGATGTTTATGTATAGACACTGTATTTGTCATAGTCAAAACTAGAAACAACCAAAATGTCCTACGATAAGTGAATGGTGAAACAAACTCTGGTACACGCATGCCCCCAGAACAAAACTCAGCAATAAAAGAAATGAATTATTGCTAAATGCAGCAACTTGGGTGAATCTCAAGGGAATACGCTCAGCGGAAAAGCCCATCTCAGGGGTCACCTACCATATGATTCCACCTGTAAGACAGTCTCAACGGTCTTAATATGACAACATTATAGATGTAGAGACTAGATCAGTGTTTCCCAGGGGTTATGGATGGTGTGTGTGTGTGTGTGTGTGTGTGTGTGTGTGTGTGACATTATAAAGGGAGATTTTGTAGTGTTGCAAAAGTTCTGTATCTTGACTACAGTGGTGGCTGTGTGAACCTACACATGTGACAGAAATGGCTTAGAACTGCTTCCACACATGGAGCCAATGTCAACGTCATGGTCTTGCTAACTTTAGTATGATGATGTAAGATCTAACCATTGGCAGAAACTGGATGACGGGTCTCTGGACCCTTTTGATCTACTTTGCATCTTCCTGTGAATGTACAGTTATTTTTATTATTTATTTTTTAAAATGTTTATTTTTTTATTTATTTTTTATTTTTTTTACCCCAGATATTTTCATTTTTTTTCAATATATGAAGTTTATTGTCAAATTGGTTTCCATACAACACCCAGTGCTCATCCCAAAAGGTGCCCTCCTCAATACCCATCACCCACCCTCCCCTCCCTCCCACCCCCATCAACCCTCAGTTTGTTCTCAGTTTTTAAGAGTCTCTTATGCTTTGGCTCTCTTCCACTCTAACCTCTTTTTTTTTCCTTCCCCTCCCCCACGGGTTTCTGTTAAGTTTCTCAGGATCCACATAAGAGTGAAAACATATGGTATCTGTCTTTCTCTGTATGGCTTATTTCACTTAGCATAACACTCTCCAGTTCCATCCATGTTGCTACAAAGGGCCATATTTCATTCTTTCTCATTGCCACATAGTACTCCATTGTGTATAGAAACCACTATTTCTTTATCCACTCATCAGTTCATGGACATTTAGGCTCTTTCCATAATTTGGCTATTATTGAGAGTGCTGCTATAAACATTGGAGTACAACTGCCCCTATGCATCAGTACTCCTGTATCTCTTGAGTAAATTCCTAGCAGTGCTATTGCTGGCTCATAGGGTAGGTCTATTTTTAATTTTTTGAGGAACCTCCACACTGTTTTCCAGAGTGGCTGCACCAATTTGCATTCCCACCAACAGTGCAAGCGGGTTCCCGTTTCTCCACATCCTCTCCAGCATCTATAGTCTCCTGATTTGTTCATTTTGGCCACTCTGACTGGCGTGAGGTGATATCTGAGTGTGGTTTTGATTCGTATTTCCCTGATGAGGAGCAACGTTGAGCATCTTTTCATGTGCCTGTTGGCCATCCGGATGTCTTCTTTAGAGAAGTGTCTATTCATGTTTTCTGCCCGTTTCTTCACTGGGTTATTTGTTTTTTGGGTGTGGAGTTTGGTGAGCTCTTTATAGATTTTGGATACTAGCCCTTTGTCCAATATGTCATTTGCAAATATCTTTCCCATTCTGCTGGTTGCCTTTTAGTTTTGTTGGTTGTTTCCTTTGCTGTGCAGAAGCTTTTTATCTTCATAAGGTCCCAGTAGTTCATTTTTGCTTTAATTCCCTTGCCTTTGGGGATGTGTCAAGTAAGAAATACGGCTGAGGTCAGAGAGGTCTTTTCCTGCTTTCTCCTCTAGGGTTTTGATGGTTTTCTGTCTCACATTCAGGTCCTTTATCCATTTTGAGTTTATTTTTGTGAATGGTGTGAGAAAGTGGTCTAGTTTCAACCTTCTGCATGTTGCTGTCCAGTTCTCCCAGCACCATTTGTTAAAGAGACCGTCTTTTTTCCATTGGATGTTCTTTCCTGCTTTGTCAAAGATGAGTTGGCCATACGTTTGTGGGTCTAGTTCTGGGGTTTCTATTCTATTCCATTGGTCTACGTGTCTGTTTTTGTGCCAATACCATGCTGTCTTCATGATGACAGCTTTGTAGTAAAGGCTAAAGTCTGGGATTGTGATGCCTCCTGCTTTGGTCTTCTTCTTCAAAATTACTTTGGCTATTCGGGACCTTTTGTGGTTCCATATGAATTTTAAGATTGCTTGTTCTAGTTTCGAGAAGAATGCTGGTGCAATTTTGATTGGGATTGCATTGCATGTGTAGATAGCTTTGGGTAGTATTGACATTTTGACAATATTTATTCTTCCAATCCAGGAGCATGGAATGTTTTTCCATTTCTTTATATCTTCTTCAATTTCCTTCATAAGCTTTCTATAGTTTTCAGCATACAGATCTTTTACATCTTTGGTTAGATTTATCCCTAGGTATTTTATGCTTCTTGGTGCAATTGTGAATGGGATCAGTTTCTTCATTTGTCTTTCTGTTGCTTCATTATTAGTGTATAAGAATGCAACTGATTTCTGTACATTGATTTTGTATCCTGCAGCTTTGCTAAATTCATATATCAGTTCTAGCAGACTTTTGGTGGAGTCTATCGGATTTTCCATGTATAATATCATGTCATCTGCAAAAAGTGAAAGCTTAAGTTCATCTTTGCCAATTTTGATGCCTTTGATTTCCTTTTGTTGTCTGATTGCTGATGCTAGAACTTCCAACACTATGTTAAACAACAGTGGTGAGAGTGGGCATCCCTGTCGTGTTCCTGATCTCAGGGAAAAAGCTCTCAGTTTTTCCCCATTGAGGATGATGTTAGTTGTGGGCTTTTCATAAATGGCTTTTATGATCTTCAAGTATGTTCCTTCTATCCTGACTTTCTAGAGAGTTTTTATTAAGAAAGGTTGCTGAATTTTGTCAACGGCCTTTTCTGTATCGATTGACAGGATCATATGGTTCTTATCTTTTCTTTTATTAATGTGATGTATCACATTGATTGATTTGCGAATGTTGAACCAGCCCTGCATCCCAGGAATGAATCCCACTTGATCATGGTGGATAATTCTTTTTATATGCTGTTGAATTCGATTTGCTAGTATCATACTGAGAATTTTTGCATCCATATTCATCAGGGATATTGGCCTGTAGTTCTCTTTTTTTACTGGGTCTCTGTCTGGTTTAGGAATCAAAGTAATACCGGCTTCATAGAATGAGTCTGGAAGTTTTTCTTCCCTTTCTATTTTTTGGAATAGCTTGAGAAGGATAGGTATTATCTCTGCTGTAAATGTCTGGTAGAACTCCCCTGGGAAGCCATCTGGTCCTGGACTCTTATTTGTTGGGAGATTTTTGATAACCAATTCAATTTCTTCGCTGGTTATGGGTCTGTTCAAGCTTTCTCTTTCCTCCTGATTGAGTTTTGGAAGAGTGTGGGTGTTTAGGAATTTGTCCATTTCTTCCAGGTTGTCCAGTTTGTTGGCATATAATTTTTCATAGTATTCCCTGATAATTGCTTGTATCTCTGAGGGATTGGTTGTAATCATTCCATTTTCATTCATGATTTTATCTATTTGGGTCATCTCCCTTTTCTTTTTGAGAAGCCTGACTAGAGGTTTATCAATTTTGTTTATTTTTTCAAAAAACCAACTCTTGGTTTCGTTGATCTGCTCTACAGTTTTTTTAGATTCTATATTGTTTATTTCTGCTTTGATCTTTATTATTTCTCTTCTTCTGCTGGATTTCAGCTATCTCTGCTGTTCTCCTTCTATTTCCTTTAGGTGTGCTGTTAGATTTTGTATTTGGGATTTTTCTTGTTTCTTGAGATAGGCCTGGATTGCAATGTATTTTCCTCTCAGGACTGCCTTCGCTGCGTCCCAAAGCGTTTGGATTGTTGTATTTTCATTTTCATTTGTTTCCATAGATTTTTAAATTTCTTCTCTAATTGCCTGGTTGACCCATCCATTCTTTAGTAGGGTGTTCTTTAACCTCCATGCTTTTGGAGGTTTTCCAGACTTTTTCCTGTGGTTGATTTCAAGCTTCATAGCATTGTGGTCTGAAAGTATGCATGGTATGATTTCAATTCTTGTATACTTACGAAGGGCTGTTTTGTGACCCAGTATGTGATGTATCTTGGAGAATGTTCCATGTGCACTTGAGAAGAAAGTATATTCTGTTGCTTTGGGATGCAGAGTTCTAAATATATCTGTCAAATCCATCTGATCCAATGTCTCATTCAGGGCCCTTGTTTCTTTATTGACCGTGTGTCTAGATGATCTATCCATTTCTGTAAGTAGAGTGTTAAAGTCCCCTGCAATTATCACATTCTTATCAATAAGGTTGCTTATGTTTGTGAGTAATTGTTTTATATATTTGGAGGCTCCTGTATTCGGCGCATAGACATTTATAATTGTTAGCTCTTCCTTATGGATAGACCCTGTGATTATTATATAATGCCCTTCTTCATCTCTTGTTACAGCCTTTAATTTAAAGTCTAGTTTGTCTGATATGAGTATGGCTACTCCAGCTTTCTTTTGACTTCCAGTGGCATGATAAATAGTTCTCTGTCCCCTCACTCTCAATCTGAAGGTGTCCTCAGGTCTAAAATGAGTCTCTTGTAGACAGCAAATAGATGGGTCTTGTTTTTTTATCCATTCTGATACCCTATGTCTTTTGGTTTGCGCATTTAGTCCATTTACATTCAGTGTTATTATAGAAAGATATGGGTTTAGAGTCATTGTGATGTCCGTATGTTTTATGCTTGTAGCGATGTCTCTGGTACTTTGTCTCACAGGATCCCCCTTAGGATCTCTTGTAGGGCTGGTTTAGTGGTGACAAATTCCTTCAGTTTTTGTTTGTTCGGGAAGACCTTTATCTCTCCTTTTATTCTAAATGACAGACTTGCTGGATAAAGGATTCTTGGCTGCATATTTTTTCTGTTCATCACATTGAAGATCTCCTGCCATTCCTTTCTGGCCTGCCAAATTTCAGTAGAGAGATCGGTCACGAGGCTTATAGGTCTCCCTTTATATGTTAGAGCACGTTTATCTGTAGCTTTTTTCAGAATTTTCTCTTTATCCTTGTATTTTGCCAGTTTCACTATGATATGTCATGCAGAAGATCGATTCAAGTTACGTCTGAAGGGAGTTCTCTGTGCCTCTTGGATTTCAATGCCTTTTTCTTTCCCCAGTTCAGGGAAGTTCTCAGCTATTATTTCTTCAAGTACACCTTTAGCACCTTTCCCTCTCCCTTCCTCCTCTGGAATACCAATTATGTGTATATTATTTCTCTTTAGTGCATCACTTAGTTCTCTAATTTTCCCCTCATACTCCTGGATTTTTTTTATCTCTCTTTTTCTCAGCTTCTTCTTTTTCCGTAATTTTATTTTCTAGTTCACCTATTCTCTCCTCTGCCCTTCAATCCGAGCTGTAGTTGTCTCCATTTTATTTTGTAACTCACTGATAGCATTTTTTTAGCTCCTCCTGGCTGTTCCTTAGTCCCTTGATCTCTGTAGCAAGAGAGTCTCTGCTGTCCTTTATACTGTTTTCAAGCCCAGCGATTAATTTTATGACTATTATTCTAAATTCACTTTCTGTTATATTGTTTAAATCATTTTTGATCAGTTCGTTAGCTGTTGTTATTTCCTGGACGTTTTTCTGAGGGGAATTCTTCCTTTTCGTCATTTTAGATAGTCCCTGGAGTGGTGCGGGACTGCGGGCCACTTCCCCTGTGCTGTCTTGAATAACTTGCGTTGGTGGGCGGGGCCGCAGTCCGACCTGATGTCTGCCCCCAGCCCACCTCTGGGGCCACAGTCAGACTGGTGTGTGCTTTCTCTTCCCCTCTCCTAGGGGCGGGATTCACTGTGGGGTGGCGTGGCCCATCTGGGCTACTTGCACACTGCCAGGCTTGTGGTGCTGGGGATCTGGCGTATTAGCTGGGGTGGATCGGCAAGGTGCACAGGGGTGGGAGGGGCAGGCTCAGCTCACTTTTCCTTCGGAGATCCGCTTCAGGAGGGGCGCTGGGGCACCGGGAGGGAGTCAGACCCACTGCTGGAGGGATGGATCCACAGAAGCTCAGCTTTGGGTGTTTGCTCGGTGCCAGCAAGTTCCCTGGCAGGAACCGGTTCCCTTTGGGATTTTGGCTGGGGGGTGGGCGAGGGAGATGGTGCTGGCGAGTGCCTTTGTTCCCCGCCGAGCTGAGTTCTGTCTTCTGGGGCTCAACAACTCTCCTTCCCGTTGTCCTCCAGCCCTCCCATTTTCCGAGCAGAGCTGTTAGTTTATAACCTTCCAGATGTCAAGTCCCGCTTGCTGTCGGAACACACTCCATCCGGCCCCTCCGCTTTTGCAAGCCAGACTTGGGGACTCTGCTTGGCCGGCGGGCAATGTTTATTTATTTTTGAGAGCAAGAGAGAGAGCCGGGGAGGGGCAGAAGGAGGGGGACAGAGGATCTGAAGCAGGGTCTGTGCTGATAGCAAAGAGCCTGATGCAGGGCTTGAACTCACCAACCGTGAGATCACGACCTGAGCTGAAGTCGGATGCTTAACCGACTGAGCCACCCAGGTGCCCCCCCTACAGTTATTTTTAAATGAAAAGTTAAAATAAATGAGACTATGAAAAGAATTTTACTACAATTAAGGAAGACTGTTATGGGAAACTGAGAATGAGAAGGGTTGGAAGAAATGGGAAGGGCCGGGTTGTTCTGTGGAGATAACCACTCTCGGTCAACCATTCTGATGAAGGCAAAGGCGGGGGGTAGGGGGGCCGGAGGAGCATAGATCACTAACTGAAGAGAACTCAGGCTATGCTGTGGCACAGTTGTGAGTTTACTTAATCACTTGAAAGCCCAGTGGGTGACATTCACCCTCAGTCTTGAACTCAGTCATCCTCTGTGAGAATTTGTGAGGAATGTCAGAAATCAACCCCCTATTGTCTTCCTACCCAAAGTTTTCTACTGATCTGTTCTTGCCTTCCCCGGGGACATGTAGAACACCAGATTCACGTCCTTGTGCTGAGAGAAGAGAAGCCTCGAAAGACGGCCAAGGACAGCTGGGGGCTGGAGGGAGAAGGGGAAACCTGAGGGTTTCTGTGCAGGGAAGGGGTGATTCTGCAGCGCTGTGTCTTTACTGCTGGCACACAGGTACGTGGCCGAGTCCCCGGGTTCTGTGCCCTGGATCTCCAGGGTGGAGAATGATCTGTCAGGCATCTTGGCCGAGAAGTGGCCATTGGGCATTCTCGAGTCATCTATAGTGGCTTGATTATTGAAGTGAATCAGCAGCTTGAGTCCCTGCACTGAGGTCTGTCTGTACCAAAAAAGGACTTCATGACCAGAAATAGGCTCGCATCTCAGAGTTATTGTTTGTCCCATCATTGCCACCTTGTGCCTAGGTGTCTGGGTGACTCCAGTATCTGTGGGCTCTGTGGAAGGGGACAGAATTTGGGGGCAGAATAAGGGACATAAACGGAATTGTAATCAGAGATATCTAAAAATGAAGATTGTTTATTTCTGGGGACTTACCTCCTCCCAGGAGACAAAGGGCCAGACAGCAGAGGAGCCTGGTGGCCATGGCAGGGTGGCCAGGAAGGGGCTTCACCCAGATGAGGCCCCTGTGGGCATGAACAGAGGGGTGGGGCATTCTAACCCCACCCATTTCCATATAGTAGAGAATGGCCTGACAGCGATATTGCTCTCTGTCACTGCTCATGGGACCTCCTTCCAAAAGTGAGCATTACTTCTCTACAGAGGATTGACTGGACTCGATCATAACTACCCCAGGATGTGATTGGCTCATTCAAAGCACCTTCCTCAATTATACCTCCCACAACCCAGGCCTCCACCACTCTACCCTCCCAGACACATCACGTATCCACCATCTACTGGATATTTCCACTTGGGTGTGCCACCAGTACTCCGGATTCCGACATCGATAAATCAGTTTTTGGGGCTCCTGGGTGGCTCAGTCAGCTGAGCGTCCAACTCTTGATTTCAGCTCAGGTCACGATCTCACGGCTTGTGAATTTGAGCCCTGCGTTGGGTTCTGCACTGACAGTGCAGAGCCTGCTTGTGATTCTGTGTCTCCCTCTCTATTTGCTCCTTCTCCATGTGTTCTCTCTCTCTCTCTCTCTCTCTCAAAAATAAACACTAAAAAAAATAAATTACTTTTCAGATCTCAGTACTTTTCTTCTTCCTCTCGTGGGCAATCCTTATCGTGATACCAAACGCAAAGTCAAAATCGTTCCTTGCTCAGTTAGGGCTTTGCCTCAGATCCTTGCGAAGAAACACTTTGACTTGGCCACAGTGCTCGTGGGGGAGGGGCCTAAACGGAAGCCCTGGGAAGAGACAGGATTGTGAAGACGTTATTCTTGGTGAAGCCTAGAGACCAATGCCCTTGTGCTGTGTGATCCCTGGCCCCCCGCCCACATCACAGTGCTGCTAGTATTTCTGCATTTCCACACAGAGGGGTCCCATTTGACTTCTCTGTGGTGAAGCCCAAATTTGTGCTAATCCTTCAGGCACTGGTGTGGATTGTGTGTGATAAATGAGGGCTTTAGTTCTCCTTGAAGATCCACAATAAAGTGTCCCCGGTTAATCCTCAGCTCCTAAAGGTTCCTCAAAAATGAGCGCCTGTCTCTCTCCCTATACTAAGCCAACCAATACCCACAAACTAACTCTTTCTGCGGGGAGGGGGGGGGGTGCAAATCTAGAAAATGACCTGGTTCTTGGGGTATGAATAGTGATAAGATTTCTGTCCATGGAGAAGGTGGAGCACGTTTGCTCCCAGGTCTCTGCTGTTGGCACAGAGCTACACTCCTCCCGTTGCCCAAACTGGGAATATGTCAGTATGAGAGAGAAAGGTATGATTAGCCACTTGGAAGTTATAACAGTAAAACTTTCTTAACAGAAGAGAATCAGCAGCGTTCACACCCCAGTCCTGTGTTTACTTGTTTCTGGGTAGCATCCTGCAGCCTGGGGGTGAAGAAGTCAGAGCTGCATACAGACCTTAGGAGGTGCAATATTGACAGAGATGCATGGGAAGCATCCTGGATCAGGGCATAGCATTGCAGCGGGGATTTTCTTACTCCTCTGCAGGATCAATCTCCTCTCGGAGACACAAGGTCATAAAACAGAGAAGCGGTGAGCATGTAACAAGTTCAGAGGGTGAGCGGGCTAGCTCCTTCCTCAATACTCTGATCCTTGGTTGAGAGAAAAGTCAGACCTAAAGTCACTCCAGGTCCTGGTGTTGCCAATGTATTCGTGGACTTCTGAAGGTTCAGAGCCCCTCGACTTAGCACAGTGTGGCCATCCTCCTCCGGGCCCTGCCTTAACCCCCTGCCCAACACCATCCCCAGCAGTAGGCTGGGACCAGGTTGGGATTAGAGGACTGTGCTTGTCAACAGCTTCTCTGATGTTCCTGACTCGGCTTTGTTTTCCTTCTAGCAGGACAGGCAGTCTTATCCACGCAGCCCCTCGCCCCCACATCCTGTGCTGGCTCGGAGGTGCCCACAGAGCAGAGACAGATGGCCTTGGGGGCTCATTTCCTAAATCTCTTCAGTAACATAGCAGAGAGCTGACTCGACGATTTGTACCAACTTAGAGAACAACAAGATCCTCTTTTCTATCAAGGCATTTCTGCCACCGGGAAGGGGCTTCCGTTATTACGTAGTCACAGAAATGAACCCTGCCCTGCCCTCCTGTCCCCATGCAGGGAATGGGCCTCCTCAACAGAAACTCGGCCGTGATCTTTGCAGTCTACTTCTGACCCACCTAAACACACACCTCTGTGGGTCCACGAGACTTGGGTCGGGGGAGGGAGGGGATGGCAATCCTATGTGCTTGTTTACTCCTCCACAGTGTCTGTTTGCCCAACACACATGAAAACTACTTTAGTTCCGACTCTCTGGTACCTCTGGGGTGTGAACTTGTGGCCCCTGTGTATGGTGCCCATTCACAACTTGCCTGCAGTCCCATGCTCCCTATTGGTCTTAACCCATCTGCGCAAGAATAGAAGTCTTTGCGCCCTCGTCTTCTTTCCAACACTCACCCGGTGTCTGCAAATCAGGTTCGCGATTCAGCTACCAAGCCAGTGCTTCTCACTAAGGGCCGCTGCTGTTAGGCAGCGCTCCCAGCTCCCCCCAGAGCCGCTGAGTGGTAGTGGAACCACAGTGCCTCCTGGCGGCCAGTGGGGCAGAGTCACTAGAAATGAGCCTTTTTTTTGGTCAGGATCCAAAGTGCCCTATACTGTGTCCCATGCCTACAGGGGTAGAGCGGAGTTAGAGCTGTTGGTTTTTTAGGGGTTTCGGAAATACTAACCCCTGTTTCTAAGATGGAAAACATTTGAGAGAGAGAGATTGACGTCAGAGAAACTGAAAACCAAACTGCAGCTTTGGCGCTGGTGCAGGTAGGACTGAAGAGCGCAGCTACGCGGGCAAGCGAGCATTCCTCTAAACTGAACGGCCCATCACCCTGACTTCCTACTTCCTGAATTGGGTCTGCCTACTAATTTTACTATAATTTCAAGGCAGGAAAACAGAACGTGTCTTCCCCACAGGCTGACAAATACCAAGGTCCAAGCTGGAGGTCGTGAGCTGAGCCTGCTCAGGTCCTTCCTTTCCCAAGTCACCCTCGGCGAGCTCTGCTCTCCTGCCACCGAGAAGAGGGAGGGGAGGGGTGGCGGCTGGGAGCACTGCTCTGGAGGACCGCCCCCGTAAAAGAGAGTGGTGAATAAAGGTGCCTGGTATGCAAACTCTTTGCCTGTGAGCAGCAAGAAATGAGCATCTTTTAGGACAGTTCTGCTCCCACCTGGAGGCATCTCCCCCAATATCATCCCTGCTCCTTAGGATACCCTCCTGGAACCAAGGCTGTGCAATTAAGCTGGGCCTTGGAAGACAGGAAAAGGTTCACAACAGTATAGTAATTCATTCCAAGTCCACACTGGCTGAAAAACTGAGAACTAGCTCTCTATTCTCTCTTCCCTCCCCAATCCGTCCTGCCGTATTTCCCATGATGCCACAATGAAATGACATCGTAATGAACTACCAGTAATAAAATCCCAGAGATGCCCTGAATCTGATATGTATTACTTTCATTATACAATTCCTTATAAGGGACCAGGAAAGTCCAATCCAGTTTTTTTTTTTTTTCATCAGCTGACTCTCTTGTTCAAATATGGAATGTTCCAGGATTTGATTCGTATTTATTTCCATTACACCTTTTTATTGCTACAAGAACGATACAAATGTAATCATTTTATTTCCCTCGGCTCTTACCTAATCCTTTAAGAAAGATTGGGTTGAATTTCCAGGAGTTTAAAATGCTTTGAAAATTCATCCTGTTCCTTCTCAAACACAGTGATGTTAGTAATAATCACTGGAATTGAATATGTTTTCAAAATTCTATGTTTGCATCCTGGTCCAAGTCATAAATCTTTCTAATATAATCTTGATGTTATCTCTGTGATCCTTCCTAGTGAGATCTGTGACATTAACAACGTCTGGGTCTTCTAAGACAAGCACCATTAAAACAAATATTGCATATCTTCAATTTCCTCTGCTGAGTAATCCTATCTACAAGGTATTCTCATGTTTTACCTGTTTCCTTTGTAATATGCCCCATTTTTCCTAAGACTTTGCTAAGATTCATAATTTTATATTTATAATATGTTTTTTTTAATATTTATATATTTTATACATAATAGACATGTCTTTTAGGCCAGACTATAGCTGGCACTCACAGAATAATTTTAGTGTTTTCAACTGATCTTTTAGGCCTCCCTGTCAGAACTATCCAGATCATATGTAGCCATTTTTTTTTTTTTTTACGTTTTATTTATTTTTGATAGAGAGACAGGGCACAAGTGGGGGAGGGGCAGAGAGAGAGACTGAGGCACAGAATCTGAAGTAGGCTCCAGGCTCTGAGCTATCAGCACAGAGACTGATCCGGGGCTCGAACTCACAAACCACAAGATCATGACCTGAGCTGAAGTCAGAGGCTTAACTGACTGAGCCACCCAGGCGCCCCCATATGTAGCCATTCTTACAGGTATGGTTCTGAAGGTCATCCTCGTCTTTTGGGGAGACATTCCAATGTGTCCCCTGAGGTCCTGTACTATTTCCTCTATTAGGATTCTTTGGGCCCAATTATCTGATCTGCCTCAGAAACAAGAACTCCTTTGAGAGCAACTGAACCCCAATGCCTTCCCTTTTCCCTTTAAATCTGTCTTTCCTAGCCCTCCGGACTCCCCTTTCATTTCACACGAGAGTACGAAGTCTCCTAAGATTTTAGCACTTCTCCCAAAAAAATCTCTTTCTTTCTCTAGTTGAGTAAATCTGGATTTTTAATTTTGTTTGCAATAGTTTGAAAATGGTTAAAAAGAATTTGATGCCAAATTTCTTGTATTTGAATCTCCCTTCCATCATTTCTTAGCTGTATGACTTTTGGAAAATCACATTTCTTCCTCAATTTCCTTGTCTGTAGAATGGAATGTACTAATTGACTGTTTTCAGCTTCTGGAGGGATGCCCAACATATACTAAGAACCATATAAGAACGTTCTACTGTAAATAGTCTTCCTTTGTTCCTATCCTGGTGGCAAACAGGAAAGACAACATGTAATGTTTCATCCAGGCTCTTAGCAAATTAAACTCCCTGTGACATTGTTCTGGCCACGAGAGTCCTTTTTTAAAAAAATTTTTTTAAAATGTTTATTTATTTTTGAGAGACACAGAGACAGAATGCGAGTGGGTTAGGGGCAGAGAGAGAGGGAGACACAGAATCTGAAGCAGGCTCTAGGCTCTGAGCTGTCAGCACAGAGCCCGAGGTGGGGCTCGAACTCAAGCGAGATCATGACCTCGACTGACTGAGCCACCCAGGTGCCCCACAAGAGTCCTTTCAATTGTCCTCTAAACTTTTGCTATAATTATGTTGATTGATTTGGGGCCTTTGTGTATACGTGATCTAACTTATTTCTCCCAGAGTGTCCTCCTAATTACTTTTTCTTTGAGAGAGAGGGTCTGGCCAGTTATGCTTCCTATTGCATATGACAAAGTATTTCTGTCTGAGAGTTCACCGGTTACTGATAGTTCTCTCTGACTTTCAAGAAGATCCTTGGAAATATAAATTCTCCCATGACAAGCCACCTAATGAGGCTATTTCAATAGGTACCTTCTCACTGTCTAAAAGACTTAGTATTAGATTTGACCTTGTATTTTTAATCTCTCAACAGTAAATGGGGAGTTTGTCATCAACCAGGATCTCAGAAAATATCCAGACAAGAGTACTTGCCATTTTATAGCTTTTTGTGTAATGGAGAGCCCGGAGCCTGGAACTGTGTCATCCAAAATACAGATTCTGCACTTGATTTGAGGAGTAGGGAAGAGAAGAGTTCTATTACTAAACCCAAATAAATCTGTTGGATGTTATTAATACATAAATTCAAATAATCTACATGGAAAATTAAAAGAGCATGACTTTTTACATGTGAAGGCAAATAGTCCTTTGTATTGCGTTTTTTGGAAAAGGATTATTGTTGAATTTGTAATTACGTGTCAAAGAGTTACCAGGGATGATGAATTGTCTCAGGAAAAGATAATGGCCACACTTAGGCATGACTCAGAGCCACTAGAAATAGTTCATAAGATTTGATACACAAGCAGGAACTGCAGAGACCACGGTCTATTCAACTCCTAATGAGATATATCTCTGATCACTGACATTGGACACATTGCAACATTTGGCCACTTAGTTTTAAATAGAGATAAATAGGGGTGCCTGGGTGGCTCAGTCGGTTGAGCGTCTGACTTCAGCTCAGGTCATGATCTCACGGTTTGTGGGTTCGAGCCCCGCATCGGGCTCTGTGCTGACAGCTCGGAGCCTGGAGCCTGCTTCTGATTCTGTATCTCCCTCTCTCTCTGCCCCTGTCCTGCTCATGCTCTCTCTCTGTGTCTCAAAAATAAATAAATGTAAACAAATTTTTTTAAAAAGAGATAAATAATGGCAAAAAAAATTAAGCCCCTCTTTACCACTCCCCTGGGTTCTTTCTTTTTCTCCATTGTGTAGCCATTATTTGGGGGTCAGTAAGTCTATCTCCATCTTTTTCTTTTACATTTTTTTTTTTTTGCATATGGGTTTTTATCCAAAGCCAACAGTCAGAATAAATGGCTATAGGTGTTGAAAGCTTTTATGTACTTTTCGTGGATTAATTTATCTCTTAAAAAACACCACAAGGCACTTATCACAATTATTCCTTCTTTAAAGATGAAAACATTGAAACGATGAGACATGGAGTAATTGTGCACATGGTGACATACTTATTAAATATATAAATCAGGTATGTGATGACTAAGTCACCAAGACTGATGACAGGCTTTGTGGTAGAGCGAACAGACGGGGAAGGAAAGGCCTGATGGCAAAGGAGTCAGTGCAACACTCAAGAGTGATATTCTAATGCCATATTGTGTAAAGGAGCCGAGTTTTAGGGCAGATGAAGAAAATAGTCTGGGAGCAGCAGGGAAGAGCCAGAAGAATAAAGAACACATGAAATCAGACACGGAAACAGATTCTGTGTCAGTGTAAACACAATAGAAACGGAATTTACTTTTTCATGGTTTCCATCATAAAAGTCAGGACCCTGGAAGGGCAAAAAGTGGGATAGCGACAAGTGGAATTTGGCTGTATATGCAGAACTCATTCATGTAACCCTGAATTGCCTTGGGCAGTCAAAATATAGGCATCTTTGCACCAGTTGCCAAAGATGCTTTAATAAGGGGTGAGAAAGGATCAGTACATAAAATAAGACCATAGAAGAAAGTAATCATGACCATGCAGAATGGAATGGGAGTTTCTGGCATAAATCAGAAGAAAAATATAGGTTTGGGTGTTCAGGATGTATGATCAAGGAGAAAAGCAGGCAAAAAAGTGTGTACGGGTCAGCACACTTTTAGATATTCGGTGCGGACTCCATATTTATTGTTCCAGAGCAGGGCAGCTGAACAGGCCCCACCCAGCCTCCAGCTGGCACTGGCCTCTGCTGTCTATCCTCCGTCAGGCCTGGGCTCTCCTTTGGCAGGACAGAGACAAATAAATCCCAAGATTCCAGGAGTGGTAGCTTGAATCTCATGTATGAACCTGGCTGCTTTACCTATATTTGTGATGTTCTTTGAATGCAATGAAAAGGCCCCACATAAATGTTAAGTTGTATTAACACTAAGGAATGTCTACAATCACAGTAAAGAGGTTTCTGTCACCATCAGGAGAACTTGTGGTGGGTGGCAAAATTCTAGAAAAGAATGAAGAAGACTGAGTAGCTCTGAAGACACCCATTGGCAGGAGTGCCCACCATTCAGATGGGGATGACCAAGGCAGGAAGGCAGGGAAGTCTACCGGGCGGGTAATTAAAGTTTATCTTACATGTGTGGTGAGTTTTGAGCTCACAATTTGAGAGGAATCCCTGAAACCCATTTCCTATGTCATTTCCTACGTAAGATTTTCTACGTTGATACCTTATCACTTTCTGTCCTTGTCGTGCCTCAAACCCACTCATTTCTTTCGTGAAGGAGGAGCAGGAAAGACCTTTACTCAGGAGGGAGAAGGGGAAGCGAGGGTTTCTGCACAGTTTGGGGACAACTCTACAGCACTGTGTCTAAACTGCTGGCACACAGGTATGTGGCCGAGTCTCCGGGTTCTGTGCGTTGGATCTCCAGGGTGGAGGGTGATTTCTCAGGCATCTTGGCTGAGAAGCGGTCGCTGGGCATTCCCGAGTCATCTATAGAAGCTTGATTGTTGAAGTGAACCAGCTGCTTCAGTCCTTGCCCTGAGGTCTGTCTGTACCAGTAAAGGGAAAGATGGCCTGAAATAGGCTCACATCTCAGAGTTACTGTTTGTCCCTTCGTTGTCACCTTGTGCCTGGGTGTCTGGGTGACTCCAGCATCTGTGGGCTCTGTGGAAGGGCACAGAATAAGAAAAATATTGGAGTCACAACAGAGAAACCCAGAATGAGGATGCTAAATTTTCTGGGGACTCACCGACCCCTAGGAGACAAAAGACCCCAAGGAGACAGATGGCCGGAATGCTCATGGCAGGGTG
The DNA here is from genome assembly GCF_018350155.1 of Leopardus geoffroyi. Lineage (NCBI taxonomy): Eukaryota > Metazoa > Chordata > Mammalia > Carnivora > Felidae > Leopardus > Leopardus geoffroyi. The sequence goes on along the minus strand of NC_059331.1, from coordinate 157,062,634 downwards.
ACAAACACACGTGGAACAGCCCAGACCAGGGCCCTTGTGAGCATGAGCAGAGCAGTGAGTTTGGGGACAATCTATCTCCACAAGATGTGTCTGTCAGTGACATCACTAAATAAGCCACCCCCCCTCCAAGTCAGAAGCTCACTTGAAGTGAATCGGATACACCTGGACCCAATTACAATTGATGCGAGAGACAGATTCACACATCCAGAAGCTACACAGGTTTGTTTTGAAACTATCAATTCATAATGCCCTCTCTATACTATGTCTTCATTAGAGTCTGCCAACTATTCCCATTTGAACCTACACTCCACTATTTAAAGATAACTACATTGTCTCCCTGCAAGCTAGCTTCTCTGCAAACTCTCATATTCCCCTCACTGGTGGCTAAAGGCTCCTGGTCATATGACCAAGATATATATACACACATGCTCAAAACCATCCATCAGTTAGGAGCTGGGCTCTGAGCTCCCCAGGAAGAACAAGAATACTAACTGCGTGGTTAGGGCTCCAGGGGCTGAATTGATGCTCCCAGGACTGATTGAATTTGAAAGCTCTTATTTGCAGTGAAAAACCGAGTTTATTCGTCCTTGAGCTCTATTAAATTCTCAAAGCCCATAAGGATAGAATCTCCCATATTGCTGTCTCCCCACCATGAAATAAGTGAAGGATTTTCTTGTTCTTCAAGACTTGCAAATAAAATTCTCTAGAGTTTATTTAAATATTATTCTTGCTTCTAGAAAAGCTCATTGGTTTTAGATCAATAACACCCAAGCCTTTCCCTCCAAAAGGGGTCTGATGCCTCAAACCCACTTCCTCTCATGGTAGAGATTATGGGGAGCAGAGAGAAGCCTGTTTCGGGGGTTGGTCAATTAAGTTATTTGTTAGCCAAGAAGAAGGACCCATTCAAGCCCGTATTTATTTTGTGGTACTGCTGAGTCCTCTGAACCTGATGGCCATATACTAATTTTAAAGAGCAAATTGTTTGTAGACTGGATTGTTACCTGAGGTATCTGTTTTCCTTGTGGGGTGTGTTGGACCCAGAGCATAAAACTGTGGCCATCGGTCTATTTCCAAAAAGATCATTGGTTGTTCCTTCCTTGCTACCATGTACCTAGGTGTGGTAGACACAATGATGGCTCCCCAGAGATGTCCAGGTCTCATGCCTGGAATTGTGGTTGTGTTATATTACATAACAAGAGGCAATGAAAGTTCCAAATGGAGTTAAGGCTACTAATCAGCTGAACTTAATATAGGGAGTGTATATGGAAATTTTCAGGTGTGCCCAACGGAATCATAAGGGTCCCAACAAGAAGAAGAAGGAGTCAGATCAGGGTGATGTAGTGTGAGAACAGACTCGACCGGTCATCGCTGGCTTAAAAGATGGAAAGTGGCTATGAGCCAAGGAATGGCAGTGGCTTAGAGGCTGAAACAGGCAAGGGAACAGAGTGTCTCTAGAGCCTCTAGAACCCTGCTGACCATCCTTGATTTTAACCCAGTTAAATCCATTTTGGACTTCTGATTTTCAAAACTGTACGATAATGAATCTTTATTCTTTCAAGCCACAAAATGTGTGGTCGTTTGTTAGAGCAGCCTAGGAATGGAATACATTACAGTGTCCATGAGCCTTGGGCAGAAGAGGCAGTGGCTGGATACAAGATACGGGCAGGGAAGAGACTGACACACAATCACACAGAAAGAACTTGAAATCAGGCCGAGGGAAGTCCAGGCAAAGCCTTCTTATCTCTTATCCCCAGACATCATTTGCTTTCAAGGGACACATGGGAGTCTGGGGCAAATGGCAAAGTCAGACCTACATTGTGGCCTCTTCCTGGTGAGAACAAAAGACCCTGGGGAGAAATTCTGTTGTTCTGGCCCACCCCAGTCCCTGCTTGAAAAGTGGATCTGCTGGTGGCGTCCCTGTGACTTGCCAGCTCCCTGGGGCTCAGGTCCCTCTGATGTGGTGCAAAGTATCACCTGCAGGTCTCCCTGCTTTATCCTCTGTAGAACCACAGAGCAGGTGGGCTGGCCGGGGCTGGTTTGGGTCAGGCTCGCTAAGACTCCTCTGACACTCAGCTTTTCCCAGAGCCCAGAACATGCAAGCCTCACCACCCCCAGCTCTGTGGGCCGCCGCATCGTCAGCAAACCACTGCAGGCATGCTTTCTGTTCAGAGCCCAATTCAGAGCAAAAGTCATCTCCACAAAATAGAGGAAGAAGGCTTGGTCTCTAGTTGCTTCATTCTTAGCCAGCATTCAGGGCATCTGCAGCTCCCTGAATCTAAACCCAGCCCCCTGGTTTAACTCTTAAGCCCTCTCCTTCCAGGGAGCTTGTTCAGCCCCTCTAGACTCTAGATGGCAGCGAAGCCACAGTGCCTCCTAGTGGCCAACGGACGGAAACAGCACCGATGTGCTCTCTTGCCAGGACGTAAGGGGAGTTGTGCTTTGTGTCACTGAGTACAGGGAGTATGGGTGTTCTCATTTGCTTGCCTTAGAGGGTCAACGAATAATATAGTCTTATAACCACCTGAGAGAGACACTGGAGTCACACAGGTGGAGATGATAATGCCCTTTCTGATTTGGTAAATAATGGGACTCAGATGTGAAACCCAATGGGCTGGCTAGCAGTATACCGAATCAGAATTTAACCCATTTTCTCTCCCCTCCACACTGCAGGCTACCGTGTATGGAAAAGAAAGTTCTCCACTAATCTTAGTGCATGTTGAGAAACCACCAAGGAATTGATCTCTTCCCTAGGTACTAGGAGGAAGCCACAAAGATGAAGAGAGACTAAAGAAAGATGAGGAAATTAAACAAGATCATTCATTTCCCTTCCCATAGAGAAAGCTTGGTAAGGAATAGGAAGATTAGAACGGGAGAATTACTTTAGGGAAGCCTCCCAAAATGGGGAATGTGGAATAAAGTGTTGTCCCAGGAGACTGGTTTAAGTGGGGAAGACAGAGTCACTTATCAGTTATTCTCTCAATTCCAACCACTGCTCCTGGGAGTACTCGTGAAAAAAACAGCTCAAAAGTGTCACGACAGCACCTCAGTTAAATGAATTCCAAGTCCACTTTGTGCTGTCTGACCAAATCTAAGTATTCACTCCCTATTTTGTTTTCCATCCTGCCACATGGTTCAAAGGCATGTCAGAGATTATGCGATAAAAGTAAAAAAGAACATAAAAATACTCCAATAATAAAATGACAAAAACCAAATGTCTCAACTTGATTGTAAATACTCTTTAAGTTCTTTTTTCTTAAAAAAAATTTTTTAATGTGTATTTATTTTTGAGACAGAGACAGAGCGTGAGCAGGGGAGGGGCAGAGAGATAGAGAGGGAGACACAGAATCTGAAACAGGCTCCAGGCTCTGAGCTGTCAGCACAGAGCCTGACACAGGGCACGAACCCACGAACTATGAGATCATGACCCGAGCAGAAGTCAGATGCTTAACTGACTGAGCCACCCAGGTGCCCCAATACTCTTTAAGTTCTTAAAAAATTCTCTGATTGAAATTAAAGTTTAAGTGTTACATCTCTATGCCACATAAGTCAAATACAAAGAAATTACAGACTGAGAATCTAACATGAATGAATTTTTATTTGAAATTCCTTGACCTCAATCCTGTAATTACAAATAAGAGCTCTCAAATCAATCCTTCTGTTGTTATCTAAACAGATGAGACAAATAACAATATCAAAAACCTCAGTTAATTAATGTCCCCCCAATATAGTGAGAGACACAAGGCTGGAGCCTTGCAGAAAGTGAACAGCTGAAGAGGAGAGCATAATAACCTCTTTGCCTTTGGGGTCACTTGCCTACCCTCACTCAGGACTCACGAAGCTGACTCACAGGCCAGGAGAAGTCAAAGTCAAGAATGTATCAAATGTGGAACATTAACAGAATCAATGTAAAGATGAGCGAGAGAGGAATCTGTTCTCTAGGTGATCCAGGCCACCTCGGGCCTTGACTTCTGAATCAGCAGCCCCAGGTCGTTTATACCCACATGCTATCGGCAGAAGCAATATGAAATTCTCTCTGGAGGAAGATCCATCCATCCTAGACAAGAATTTATTTCCAGGGGCGCCTGGGTGGCGCAGTCGGTTAAGCGTCCGACTTCAGCCAGGTCACGATCTCGCGGTCCGTGAGTTCGAGCCCCGCGTCGGGCTCTGGGCTGATGGCTCAGAGCCTGGAGCCTGTTTCCGATTCTGTGCCTCCCTCTCTCTCTCTGCCCCTCCCCCGTTCATGCTCTGTCTCTCTCTGTCCCAAAAATAAATAAACGTTGAAAAAAAATATAAAAAAAAAAAAAGAATTTATTTCCACAAATCTAGTGTCTGGCACAGAGCCAAAGAGAATCAGGCTCATAAGGAAAAATACAAACATCATGGCTTGGGAAGCAGCAGAAAAAAATCAACAAAAACAGCCCGACAAAGACGTTAGATGTGAAAATTATCAGGCAGACTCTGGAGCAACTAGATTTCCTGGGTGTGAGGAGACAAAAGACATGTTATCAGGGTAATCGTAACCATAAAATAGAGCAAACGAACAAAGAAAAGAAGAGACCAACAAAAAACCAGACTCTCAAATATAGAGAACAATCTGGCAGTCACCAGAGAGGAGGTGGGTGGGGCGGTGGGTGAAAGAGGTGGAGGGTAGTGAGAGTACACTTATTAAGACAAGCACTGGGTAGTGTGTAGAATTGTTGAATCACTGTTGTATACCTGAAACAAATATAACACTATATGGTAACTATACATATACGTATATATATATATGTATATATATATATATATATGATTTACACACTTTTATATATAAATAAGTTGATATATTAAATATTTATAATATAAATATACATAAATATATAGACAACAAATTTATAAATACAAATATATAAGACAGCAGACTAGAAAAAGAACCCAATAAAAATTCTGGCAAGGATATGGTGGATAGCGGGATTCATCAATGACTGAGGTTTTCTCAGCCACGTAAACTGGATGAAGATACGGGCAGAGGAGGTGATACGGGCAGAGGAGGTGATATAGGCAGAGGAGGTGAAGGGATATGCAGTAGTTAAACGGACACAACTGATGAGTTGACTCTTGGTTGGATAAAGAAGGAAGGGAAGCCAGCAGGGGCGGAGGGGAAGGGAATTTCAGGGAAATCTCAATTAACTGCTTTCCCGACAGTTCCAACCAGTGGTTCAGAAAGCTATCCAGTACTATCTTAGAGAATCCAGCAGAATTTGTAGTAGAGGAAATGAATCTCAACACAAAGGGCATTAATTAGAGAGTTCATCAGAGGGCATAAGTGGGCAACTGACTGTTTCAGAAGTTCTCACTAAGGAATATTGAATGCACGGGGGAGCTATTTTAATGTACTAAGGCAGACAGCTGGAAATGCCCTCAAAGCCCCTGAGCTGACTGGCTCAAGCCTGGGCACAGTGCTGAACTGTGTTGGTCACTTTGAAGAGTTACAGCACTCTGGAGAAAGAATCCGTTTCAGAGCTAAGATTTGGGACCAGATGCCAGGATATCCGTTTGTGTGTATTCCTTTCAAGTTGGGAAAGGGCTGAAGAGAACAGCTGAAATCATCATCATTACCATCATCATTAACAACATCAGGAAAACAAGAAAAAGATGCTTTCCAAGCACACGCTGCGTTGAGACTTCCATGCAGAAAACTTCCCACAGCAGAGGAGAAGCTGGAGAGCAATTCGAATCATTTAGACGGTTTTAAGAACCACAGAGGGAGAGCCTGCTACTCGCTCCTCTCGAAGACCCGCCATCTGTATTATTAAAGTTTATTGTACGTGTTTGGTGATTGCATATTTTATAGGGGAACAGCCATCACTGGCCCCTGGTGGCTGAGTGTGTGACTAGTCACTTTTAGTTTGGGATCCTTGAGTTGTCACCAAGAGGTGCTTCTGAACCCTGAGTCATAATTATTTTCACACAACATTTTCAGTCCTTATGTCTCAAGCCATGACTTCCCTTTATATGAATCATAACTTATCTCTGCAAACCTGCTTCTATCCCTTGCATAATGAGGAATAAGGTAAGGCCTCTGTTCAGAGCCTCCAGGAGCTGAATAGAGAGAAGAATCATAATGTTTTGTGCACAGGAGGGAAGGGCCTCTGTGATGCCGTGGCCAAGGTGCTGGCACAGAAATACACAGCCGAGAAGCCCAGCTCGGAGGCCAGATCTCGAGAATAAAGTCTATTCCTTTGGGCCTCTCTGTAGAAAATCGATTCTCAGGCAACTGTGAATCACCTAACGTGGCCTCATCCCCAAACCGAATCAGGAGCTCCAGGCCCTGTCCCAAGGTCTGTCAATACCAGTAAAGGGCTCTGTGGCCAGAAATAGGATCATACCACAAAGCGACAGCCTGTCTTTTTTTCTGTGATCTTACGTCTGGGAAACTTCTCCAAACACCCTCGATGTGCGTCCTGACCACCGCTGGTTCAGGGCCGCTGGGCTGAGGTCCTTCATCCACGGCTCAGGGAGCCTAGTGTAACTATACCACCTGCACTAGAATCAGGCTAGTATGGGACGGTGCTCATGAGGTGACAGTGTTCATGAGGGACAGCATTTGTGAGGGACACTTCTCATGAGGGTAAATCCTTCCAGTTCCATCTGATTCTCTTGTCCCTCCCATATTAGGCAGATGCATGCTGTTCAACCACAAGTTGGAAACACGCTTCTTTTCTTCGGTCTACAGTCAATGAACTTCCCACTTTGTGAGTTTTTCACTAACCTTCAGGATGCTTGGACTCCCTTGGCACAGAGAAGCCTGTACATTTGCTGAAAGGCCTCTTGGCATTCACCACTGGCTAAATTTTGTGCTCATCTCAGAGACATAGAGCTGTTTTGTCCTCAAACTATGAACTGTCTTGTCTTTCAGGACGTCTTTTCAATCATAGCCTGTCTCCTGTGGGGAAAGTACGCTATAGGGCTGTAAGAGGTCTTCTCTTACACTTTTATTTTATGGTCACTATAGGATCTAATAGAGATTAAAAATGAATTTGGGGCGCCCGGGTGGCTCAGTCAGCTAAGCGTCTGACTCCCGGTTTCAGCTCAGGTCATGATCTCACGGTTCACGAGATCAAGCCCTGCATCAGGCTCTGTGCTGACGGTGAGGCGCCTGCTTGGGGATTCTCTCTCTCCCTCTCTCCCCCCATCCCCCCCCAAATAAATACATAAATCAATGAATATAATAAATACCTACCATCACACTAAAATAATGCCAATATTATGGGATCTTAAGATTTTTCCTCCAACTTTTCACCTATGGGAAAGTTGCAAGAATAGTAAAACAAACAGAATAATAAATGGAACAACAATACCATTTGTTGACATGTTGTAGCATTTGTTTTATCTCTTTGTATATATTTTACCTTTAACTTCTGGAACATTTTATCCTTAATAATTCAATTGGCCTCTCCTATAAAAAGACGGCATCGTCCTACATAATCACAAATGCCATCATTACAATTAAAACAGTAAACATTCACATAATATCATTATCTGATATACACTTCACATTCAGCTTTCTCTAGCTGTCCCCAAAGTGTCCTATTTTATAGATTTTGACTTTTTTCCTGGGACAAAAATCAAAGATCAGTTATTTCACTTGATTGCCAGGTCTCTTTAGTCACTTTTAAAATAGGCATGCCTGTCCTCAACTTTTTTGTTTTTTATGACCTTGAGATTTTGAAGAGTCCAGGCCAGCTGACTGGTAAAATGATCCACAATCAGAATTCCTCCATTGTTAGATATTGTTAAATATCTATCTATTGTTAAATATCTTGGCAAGTACACACTATAGATGATCTGTAGATGATGCTCCTGGTACTTTTCCTGCCCTGGATCTGGAAGAATCAATTTCAGCTCTGTTCTTTCTATTGGGGAATAACATTTAGAGATCAAATATTTGGCAACAGTGTTGCTCATTGGTGCTGGAAGCACAACCACGAGGAAAATAAAACAATTAGCCAGTTGGCTTTTGAGTTGTTTCCTAGACCCTTCCATGGATAGAATTAGGAACTAGATCACCTTTTTTTTTTAATGTTTACTTTATTTTTGAGAGAGAGAGTGTGAGCAGGGGAAGAGGCAGAGAGAGAGAGACAGAGAGAGAGAGAGAGAGAGGATCCAAAACAGGTTCTGCACTGACAGCAGCGAGGCCCACAGGGGGCTCGAACTCACAAACCGAGAGATCATGACTTGAGCTGAAGTGGGTGCTTAACTGACTGAGTCGCCCAGGCACTTCAGGAACTATATCATCTTTAAAATCGTAAGTTCATACCGGGGGCACCTGGGTGGCTCAGGTCACAATCTCACAGTTTGTGAGTTCAAACCCCGCATTGGGCTCTCTACTCTAAGTGCAGAGTCTGCTTTGAATCCTCTGTCCCCACCTCTCTCTGCCCTTCCCCTGCTCGTGCTGTCTCTCTCAAAAATAAACATAAAAATTAAATTGTAAGTTCATACCAATACCTCCAATTCAAATCAGAACAGATTTCTTCCTCATCTTTCCCTGTTTTTTTGTTTTTTTTTTTTCATTACAGCTCCCTTCTCTTAGTAGGAATCCTGGTTTCCCACAATGTCAGTAAATTTACTCTTTTGTGTCTTCCACAGTATACTACAAATGTTTCAGAAGTACCACGTGCACTAAAAACATTGGGAACAAATCTCCCAAGTGAACTTCGTCGTCAATCTCATTGAGCCTCATCACAGTAAAAGTGCTAAAATATAAAGACAAAGAGAAACTCTGAAATGAAAGACAACCAGACAAAAAAGACATTACTTACAAAGATTTACAAATGGCCAATAAGTACATGAAAAGATGCCTAACACCCTTAGTCATCAGGGAAATGCAAATCTAAACCACAGTGAGATTCTGCTTCTTACCTACTAGGATGGCTGTGGAAGGAGAGGAGGAGGATGAGGACGGGGAGGAAGAGAAAAACAAGTGTTGGTGAGTAGGTAGAGAAATTGGAACACTTGTACGTTGCTGATGAGAATGTAAATGGCGCAGTTACTGAGAAAAACAGCTTGTCAGTTACTCAAAAAGTTAAACATAGAATGACCATATAACCCAGAAACTCTACCTCTAGGTGTATGCCCCAAGGAATCAAAAACGGGAATTCCAACAGATACTCATAGGCCAATGTTCATTGCAGAATCACTCACAATAGCCAAAAGGTGGAAACACTCCAAATATCCATCGGCTGATGAGTGGATATACAAATGTGGTCTATCCATACACCGGAATATTATTTGGCCATAAAAAGAAATGAAGCTCTGATACAACATGGACAAACCTTGAAAGCGTTATGCTGAATGAGAAAAGCCAAACACGAAAGGAAGGATATTGTATGTTTCGACATTATATGAACTATCTAGAACAAGCAAATTCATACAGACAGAAACTAGATTAGAGGTTACTAGGGCTTGGTAGGAGGGAGAAGTGAATGGGTAGCTATTGCTTAATGAGTGCAGAGTTTCTGTTTGAGGTGATAAAAAGTTTTGGAAAAATATAGTGGTAGTGGTTGCGCAATATTGTGAACGCATCTAGTGTAGAGTAAGAGGGTTTCCACTAATCTATATTTTTACTTGAATTTCAGACTGTTAGTCTTTTAAAAATTTTCCAGTCTGATAAGTTTGAAGTCATAACTTATTTCAGTTTGCGATACTTTGATTCTAGGCAAGGTTGAGAATCTATCCACATGTTTAGTGGTAATTCATGTTTACTCTTCTGTGAATTACCTAGATTTTTTTCAAAGTTTATTTTGAGAGAGAGAGAGAGAGAGAGAGAGAGAGCATGCACATTCATGCACAGGAGTGGGGGAGGGGCAGAGAGCGAGGGAGAGAGAGGATCCCAAGCAGGCTCCATGCTGTCAACACAGAGCCTGACATGGGGCTCAGTCTCACAAACCATGAGATCACGACCTGAGCTGAAATCAACAGTTGGACACTCAACCAACTGAGCCACCTGGGCACCCTTGCGAATTACCTAGATTAAGTATTGCCATTTTTATTGGGTTTTCTTTTTTATTAAGTAATAAGAATTCTTTATTCCTTCTGGATACTATTAGACAAAGTCAACTATGCTACAGAAAACGAAAGAGATCCTAACATTTCAGTTGTTTAACTCTATGAAGTTCTATTTCCCATGACTGTAAAGCCCAGTGTGCCATGAGCAGCTTTCTTCAGTGATTGTCCACCAAATTATGATCGAGTGAGCCAAACTGCTTCTAATATTATCATTAGACAATCTATAACTTGTACCTTTCAAGTTCACCATGGCATGGGAAAGAGACATGAAGAACTGCGCAGAAAGCAGTTAACACAGCCTGAGACGGTCGTGCTCAGAAAGCCTTATAAGATGGGCCTTTGGCTGGCATCTGGGAACTTAGCAGGTAGACAGTTATCTGCACTGATACCAACTTTTCCCAGCTGAGAAGGATGCCTAGACTGTTAATGGAAACACACAGTTTATGCTGAACACCATAAACTTCTGGGAAACCACATTTTTAGTATGTGGTGGGCAGTGGGTGCCTATATAAACAGCCCCCAATAAAAACTTGGGCGGAAGCACCTGGGTAGCTCAGTTGCTTAGGCGTCCAACTCTTGATTTCAGCTCTGGTCATGATCCCAGGGTCCTGGGATTGAGCCCCTCCTCAGGTTCTGCGATAGGGGTGGAGCCTTCCTGAGATTCTCTCTCTCTCTCTCTCTCTCTCTCTCTCTCTCTCTTTGTCCCTCCCCTGCTCATGAGCATGTGCACACACTCTCAAAAAATGTTTTTTTGAGATTAAAAAAGACAAAAAGACAGTAAGCAAACAAACAAACAAACAAACTTGGGTATCAAGTCCCTAAGGGGCTCCTGTGGCAGAAACATTACTGCCTTTTTGTCGGGGGAAAGTGTGGGCTCTGTGTGACCTCTCCAAGGAGGAAGAGAGCATAAGAAAATTTGCCTGTGGATTCCTTCAAACTCTGCCTGTGTCTTTTCCCCTTGTGATCTGCCACTGACTATTTACTGGGTCACCAATAACTCTTAGCCTTGATTACAACTACATACAGCTCCTGTGAATCCTCTTAGCGAATCTCCAAACATGGGTGTATACTTGGGGACTCCCAACACAGAGCCGCAGGATATTTTACAAGGCAAGCCCTGGAGTTGACTTAAGTCATTTTTATACACATCTCATTGTTCAGAACGTGGTTGTAGGTCCCCAACCCCTTAACTGCAAGTGAGGCCGGGAATCCCAGTGGCGAGGCTGGGAATCACTGGGGAGCAGGAATGGTATCTGTCCCATGGGTTCCTCATCATTTGTTTGTACTTCTCCTGTCTTTTCCCAGTCTGTGCCTTACCTTTTCATTTTTATGGTGTTTTTTGATGGAAAAGAGTTTAATTCAATGCAACTGAAATTATAGTTTTCTTTGTGGTTTGTGTTCTTTTGTGTCTCCACTTAAAAAAAAAAAAGATCTTTCCTCAAATAAATGCCTAAAAATATCTTTCTTAATCTCTTCTAGTAAAATTTAAGTCTTACTTTTCGTAGTTAAAAGTAGACCTGAAATATATTTTCATATGAGGGATGAAGTAGAGATCCAGGAATAAGAGGGAGGGACATATGTTTCGTGAAGAAATAGCATGTAAAAAACAGATCCCTATGGTGGAGAAGAACGTGGTGTGTATGAGGAAGCAACTGAATGTACGTGAGTGTGGACTGGGCAGAGAGAAAGCCGGGGGAAAATCGTCCAAGCTGATGGTGGAGAGGCAGGGGCAGGACAGACATTATAGGACCTTGTAGTGCTATCTATCGCCTCACAGAAGAAAGGCAGCCAGGAGCAGAGACCATACGAGTGAAGGTCTATGACTGTAAGCCGAAGGGTAGTAGAGGGTGGGGAAAAGAGTGAGGAAGTCCCTGAAACCCATAGCGGGAGGGAGGAATGTGGGGGCTCTGAGATTGTCAAGAGACTCTTCATGTACCTCAACTAAAGATGTATTTTTCTTTCTGCCAGCAGAAAGAGAGACCAGCAGGAGAGAGAAAGAACAAACCAAGGATGTTAGGGTGACTTCCAGTCGGGATGAGACTGGCGGAGGGATGGATGGCAACACTGGATGCTGGGGTCTGGGCCAGGCCTTGCGAGCTCAGGGTAACTCAGTGCTTCTAACCACCCTTTATGTGCAGAGAGGAGGCAGCTATGTGTCACTGTGGAGTAACTATTGGCACAGAAGTACACAGATGTTTGGGAGGAAGTGGCCGATTCCAGTACGAGGGGGAAATCCTCCATATTTTTTCTAGAGACAGTGTACCCATCGGGGACATCTCCTCTGTTAATGCTGTCAAAACCGTTTGAATAATAGATCAGCCTCAGCCCGTGCCCCGGGTCTTGTCGATACCAGTACATATAATCATAGTTCTCAGTCTGGTCACATTTTAGAGTCACCCTCTTTCCTGTCCCTGTGACCTTGTATCTTGGGTTCTGGGTGATTTCAGCATCCATGGGTCCTGTAAAGGAGAGTGATACAGACTGAAGTCATCTCTGGAGGAAGGCTTGTGTTGGGTGTCGGGGACTCCAGGGAACGGAGCCGTCCCTTACTCACCTGCCCACAGGAGACAAAGAACAGCACCAAAGAAGAGCCTGGTGACCATTTCTGGTGAAGGGCAAGATCTCCTGTCTCCCAGTTTTGTTTTGGGGAAATAGAACTGGGGTTCACAGTCACTCCATGACGTCACTGTCCTTGACAAATGCTCAAGCTGCAGAGCTACCCTGCCCAACCCCTTCCCCACAGGAGCAAATCATTAACATATACGAAGTTGAATGTCTCAGAAAGGGAAGGATTTGTAAGTGTGCTTTTTGAAGAAGTCTTACAGGTGTATATGCTTTTCCTCTGCCTTTTAGTAAGGAAACGCGTTCTTCTATGAATAGTGATATAATTCCTTACTTGTATATTGTAGCAATTTTTCATACAATTTCTGTAGACTAAGAAATAGTATTATAATGCTCTTGGTACTTTTGTGACTTTTCTGCTCAAAATTTGCCTCCAAACACCTTTCACTAGTCTTTCTCTTTGCCTTAACTCTGGATAATTGGGTGTCAGCCTATGGTGTTTGTTTGTTTGTTTGTTTTGTTTTGTTGTTTTGTTTTGTTTTTTGGTTTTGTTTTGTTTAAAATAACCCTGCCCGGAAAGTTTCCAAAGTATCAAGGTCAGGGTCGTTGGAATTTGAAGAATTATTTTATGTTGTCTCACAGATCACTGATCGATGAGAGCCCTGCCATCTGTATCTAGGTCTTTGTGCTGTCATGAGTAGGATTCCTCCTTTGTTTCAGAGGAGGCCACGGGGCACTGGACCACTTCAGTTCCATGGCTGTGCTTTCTTTGAAAAAAAGAGGGAGCTCATTAGCCGCATGGATGAGATCTTCATCGAACAGTACACATGCTTGATGTTTTGTCTCCATTCAGAAGGTCTTGCACCCACCACATGGGTGAATATTGATGGGATCCTAAATTTGCTGCAGTGTAAAACTTATAGGTAGTCAACACCAGTATGTAGTGTTATTTCATATGTCGGTTGTTTCTCGGTGTGAAGCTTCCCTATTTCTGTGACTGCGTGTCTTACATACTCTTGGTGGGTAATTCCTACAGTCACACAGTAACGAGAAAGGACATGGAATAAGAAATCAGACACGGGTGGAGGCTGTGTAGTACCACACAGAAAGGCTTGTGGCTGGGGCCTGGCAAACCCAGGAAGGACTTTCCCCTCTACGCCCAGGACTCGGTCCCGTTAGCCTAAGAACCACACAGCAAAGAAGCCTACTTCCCATGGCTAGGTCAGCGCAAAAAGGGGGAGTGTTTCCATCAGGACTCACATTCTTGGGCGTAGGGTACATGGAATCCCATAGATCTAAGGATTGTTCTTACGATAAAGTATGGTCCACCCAGAATATCGGTATTCTCAATGATACCTAATTTCTTTAGGGAGTTAAGCATTTACCATGAATATTTCTTCTCAAATTTATTTTTAAATTAGTTAAATATTGAGTCACGAATTCATCACAAAATTTGCTAAAAATATAGACCTCATCTCGAAGCTTTGTCTGTGTTTTTGTTTTGTTTTGCACTTGTGTTTCCCAAACACTGGAACATTTCGTACACATGGTGAACAGTCAAGGGTGGGCTGTCCGTGAAGTTAATGAATAACTTCAGGCCCTTCTCATTTGCCCAGGACCTTTCTGAGACTTAAAATAAAAATTTCTATCCTCTTTTGCAAAGAGCACCCTGAAATGTATAAGGTTTAGGCTCTATAAAACCTGGATCTGCTTTGCACTGGCATTCAATAAGTATTTGTTGAATTCATGAAGAAAGTCCAGGCAGACTCTCCTCCTATAAACATAACCCTAGTCTATTCAGTTTCCGATAGCTTTGGAGCTTCAAGGGAGCAGAGACCCATATGAGTCTGTTGGGAGTTCAAAATAAACCGAAATAAACTGGGAAAAGATTCATTCCTATATGTTACTATAAGACTTTGAACGGATGGATGGCAATATGAATGAAAGAAAAATGGCCATCTCTTCCAAAGGGAAAGGTCTTGTGATGGTCACTTCATTCCATCACTGTCAGAGAGCAGGAGGATGAAACAGGATAAAGGTACAATATTGAGGATGTGTTGGGGCAAGAGGAGACGGATTGCACTGGGACCTTCTGAGAAGCCCATGAAATGCCTCCCTAAATTTTCCCCCTGAATGCGGACACTGGAGCTTTCATGTCTGGGCTCGTGTTGCTTCAGGAGTATCGGCACCCCTGCAGCTCTGGCTGCCTTTCTGTACGGGCTAAGTGGGCTCCTGTGATGTCAGACGGCCTTGGGGCAGAAAGCAGAGGGATCCCGGGATGCGTATGAGGGGTGCCGTCAGCACAAGGTGAACAGAGGCAGACTTGCATGAACGTACTGTGCACAGCAGTGGAGGCTGAAATCAGAGGCGGGGCAGAAGGCACTAGAGGCTCCACCATACCGGACTCTCTTGAATGAAACCGTCCCTTTCTTTTTTAACGTTTATTCATTTTTTTTTAAATTTTTTTTTTCATCGTTTATTTTATTTTTGGGACAGAGAGAGACAGAGCATGAACGGGGGAGGGGCAGAGAGAGAGGGAGACACAGAATCGGAAACAGGCTCCAGGCTCCGAGCCATCAGCCCAGAGCCCGACGCGGGGCTCGAACTCACGGACCGCAAGATCGTGACCTGGCTGAAGTCGGACGCTCAACCGACTGCGCCACCCAGGTGCCCTGACGTTTATTCATTTTTGAGAGACAGAGAGAGACAGAGCACAGTGGGGGAGGGGCAGAGAGACAGAGAGAGAGGGAGACACAGGATGCGAAGCAGGTTCCAGGCTCTGAGCTGTCAGCACAGAGTTCAATGTGGGGGTCCAACTCACGTCCGGAGCCGAAGTTGGACGCTTAGCCGACTGAGCCACCAGGGCACCCCTGGAAACTGTCGAAACTGTCCCTTTTATCAGACCTTTTGTGTGGCCACCGAAGCCACAGCTTTTTGGAAGCACCATACCTTCCTGCATATCAGACTTAATATCAAACACCAAGTGCTGTCATAGGCCTCATTCTTGCATTCCCTTAAGTGGCACCTTTTTGCAGCAAATTTCACATAATAATGTTCAGACGACTGTATTTACGCTTCAGATGACTTTGTGTCTGGAACACAGGTGAGTCAGGCAAGAGTAATCCGTGCCTGCCTTATGATCCCACAATTGCACCCAGTAAATAATTGTGCCAGACCAGAGATTTATCAGAGTTAGCAGAGGAACTAAGACTTCTTAGACCTACACTTTGTCTTGGGGAATTTGTTTTATTTTTTTCCTTGCATAAAGTCTCTGCAAGACACATTATTGGCGTCAGTTTCCAAGTGGGAAAACCCAGCCAAATATTTTCCCAGGTCGCCCGTCCAAGGCAGGTCAGAATATGAACAGACAGAAAGTAACAAGCATCCGAAGTCCTCCTCGGCAGGTAGCCTCCCAGCTGAAAGGCGAGTCAAGGACTGTGTCAGCGCCGGTGTTTCTGAAAGGCACTTTTGGGCCAATGTTCCAGTCGTGAAGATGTCTCCCTCTACCAAAATGCAGGAGGGGCAGCGGTAGGGTCGGCGTGGCCTAGGCTTGTGTGCTAATCCGCCATCAGCGTGCTGTGCCTCCTTTAGCAAATCACCTGAACTCTAACAACCGGCATTTTCACCTGCAATGTGGGTAAATTGCTCTATCTCACATGGGTCTTAAGAAAAATAATTGAAATAATGTACTTAAGTATAGGGCACCTTGGGGCGCCTGGGCGGCTCAGTCGGTTAAGCACCCAGCCTCCGCTCAGGTCATAAGCTCACGGTTCGTGAGTTCGAGCCCTGCACTGATGCAGGATGCACTGATGCACTTTGTCCACGGAAAGTGCGTACGTAGCCTGCTTGGGATTCTCTCTCTCCGCCCACTCTCTGCCCCTGCCCCACTCGTACTTTCTGGTTTCTGCAGGTACCGACCTGGGCAGAAGTCGCAATTTCAGCTTTTCTGACTGAAAGGGCTAGGTGTGGGAGCGAGCGGCAGCCTCCAGAGACCTCCCCACCTTCCGGAACTCCCAATGGCTTAAAAGCACTCCTCCCCTGTTAACTCTCGTTCTGCTTAAAATTGCCAGAGAGCTCTTGTTTCCTTGGCTGAATCCTCTGATAGGCTGGGAGCCCCCTAGTCACTTAGCTCCTGTACTGGGGGATACCCTGGCCCCACTCTAGTGGAACTAAGACAGGACTAACACAGGACAAACACACATTCTCTGGCTGGAAGCTAGTCCTAGAAGCGGGGGAGGCAATAGCCACGGTCACCCCACATCGTGACGTGCGACCTCCCCACCACGGCTCAGCTGGTCCTGAAGTGGAAGAGACGGTGCTCTGCTACGTCATAGTGACCAAGGCCCAGGAGACGCCATGGAATTTTAGGGAAATGTTGATTTCAGAGGCACGGAGACATAGATTTGACTCCTACCTCTGCTACTTGAAATACGACATCTATGGAAAGCCCATGAGCTACTGTTTCTTTCTTATGTATAATATGGCATCCGGAGAATTTCCTCATCTGTGAAATGGACACACTAATGTCTATCTTGCATTAAAACATGTATCGTACGCAGACACTCTAGCACAAACGCAGCAGCTCCTCACACTGGCTAGGGACCGTGAGAATATTCACGGAATCTGGGCCCCAAAATGTTCAGGAGTGCTCCGGCTGAGCTCAGCAAGGCAGAGTGCTGGGAAAAAACTGGAAGCATCCTTAGAAGTTGGCTGAGGCCCCCCTCCCCCCTCCCTCTTACATCCTCAGCTGGGACAGGAAAGTTTGAGTACGGAGAGCCAGTCCTGCGGCAGGGCTGTGCCTAAGCTGCTGGCACACAGATATGAGGCTGAGTCTCCCAGCTCCAGGGATCTCATGTTCAGCTGGGAGCTGTAGTCACTGAACTGTTCAACGGAGAAGTGACTGGGGAGGTTTCCTTTCCCTCTTGTCTCCTGGTCAAAGAGCTCAATGAGGAACTGGGGGCCCTGCCCCGGGGCCTGCTGGTACCAGCTCACACTTCTGTGTCCAGACATAGGACGGCATTTCAGGACGGCCTTCCCCCCGCTGCCTTTGACCAGGTGTCTGGGGGACTGGGTGACTCCAGCACCCGCTGGACCTGTGGAGGAAGGAGATAGTGGCTGACAACGTGGCCCAGGAAGGAGTCTGAGATTCTAGCAGCAGTTCAGGGGGTGTCCCACCTGAACTCAAGACTCACCTGTCCCCAGGAGACAGAGGGCCACACAGCAGAACAGCTGGATGCCCCTGGCTGACTCAGGCAGGACAGGACCCGCCATCTTCCTACTCAGGGCTCCGGTCTCCTCCCTTTTCTCTGTTTGGAGGGCTTGCCTGTGACGTCACCGTTCTGACGTCGCTGTCCTTGTGTAGGCTCCGGCAGGCACCCTGCACTGCCTGGACGGGCTCAGCGGATGCACGGCCCCCTCCGTCTTGTCCAGAGGCCTACTGGGCAGGCGTGCTGGCCGTGCTAAGCCGGGCCGGGCAGGGTCGGGCCAGGTGGCCATCCCCCGCAGCTTCTCTGTTTTCCTCCGTGCTCCTCTCTCTGCACCTGGCTTGGATTATGCAGGCTGCCTCCCTGAAGCCGGTCACATTGCACCAGTGGAGGCTCCGAGAGATGCCTTTACACCAAGAAACGTGGAGTTCGTAGCTCCCTGTTGTGGCATCAGTTCCCGTGGGAAGATTCTGATCAGCCCTTCCCGTGCCAGCACTAACTCCGATTCACCCGCTACCTCCTGATGCCCACCAGGGCACCGCTTCCCCTCAATCCTCCCTCTCCCACCTGCTGCCCTCAGTGGCTCCCTCAGTGGACCCGCAGCGCCCCCAAGTGGCCCAAGCAGGCCACGTACTGTCAGACTTGGGCCCCAGGATCCGCTAGGGCAGGACAGCTCTGGGGGATTGGACGTTCACCTGTATCAAGCTCACCCTTTGCACGTGACCACGTGGGAGGCATGAAGCAAACCTTTTTCCGAGAAAAGAATAAATATTCTAAATCTCATCAGTTAGTGTTCTAGGAAAGGGGATACCAGCCAGTCATTGGATGCCCGCTGCCCTGGAGAGGGATAGGACTTTGGGCAAAGTGCTGTCTTTAACCAAAGAGAATTCCTGCAAGTGGCTGACGGGTAGAGTTCTAGCAGCCAAAAAATCTAAGCAGCTGGGGAAATAAACCCATCAATCCTATGAAGAGGGAAGTGCCTATATATACTCTCTCTCTCTCTCTATATATGTATATATATATACTATACTGAAGAGGGAAGTGCCTATATATATACTATATATATATAGTGTGTATATATATATAGTGTGTATATATATATATATACATATATATATATTAAATACCCTGTTCACATCTTTTGCTATTTTTTAAAAATTGAATGACTTGTCTTTTCATATTATTGTCTTTTCATATTATTGGCTTCTAGGAATTCTATACATTGTGGATACTTGTCCTCTCTCAGATAGCCATCTATCTATCTTAATATCTTTTGATGAACAGAAGTTTTACCTTTTTGATAAAGAAAAATTTACTTTTTCAAGAAGAGAACATTTTTTTGTCCTCTTCAAGAAATCTCTGCCCCCTTCAAGGTCAGGGAGCGAATGTGCTATGTTTTCTTTCAGAAGCTGTATAGTTCAGAAGCTGTAGAGATCATTGAGGATATTGACCCGGCTCATAATAATTTTCCTTTACGGCAAGGCCAGTAAGCTTTTTCTGTAAGGGGTCAGAGAGCACACGGCGTCAATGTGGTGCACTAAGGTCCCCGTTCTCACCACTCAGCTCCAACATCTTAGTGCAAAAAAAGCAGAGACGTCTGTAAAGGAAAGGGCATGGCTGGTCCTCCAACAAAACTTGCTTTATGGATACTGAAATCTGAATTCCATGTAATTATTGTCTGTCCCAAAATATCATTCTTTTTATTCTTTTTAACCATTAAAAAATGCAGAGACCATTATTGGCTTTGGGGTCACATAAAAGCAGGCAGACAGGGCGCCTGGGGGGCTCAGCTGGTTGAGCGTCTATGGCTCAGGTCATGATCTCATGGTCCCTGAGTTCAAGCCCCTCTTTCAAATATAAATAAACATTAAAAAGAAGTTTAAAAAAAATGGTAGGCAAAGGCCATGTTTGGGTTGTGGGCCTTAGTTTACCCACTCCGAATTTATGGTGTGACAAGAGTGTTGAGATTCATCCTTTTTCCATGTGGATTCACAGTGCCTCTAGCGCCATTTGTTGGAAAGACTGTTTTCCTCTCTGTGCTACTTTCAGTGTTTGGTTTGGGGATTACAGAAGGGCATCTTTAACTTATCATAGTCTACCTGCAAAAGCAGTAATTGTTTTCTTTTTATTCATACCCTTTATTAGGGGAAGGAAGTTTCTAATTCTCCTTATTTGCAAAGACTCTTTATCAGCAATGGATGTTGGATTTTTCAACTATTTTTTGAATATCTATAGAGGTGATCAGATGATTGTCCTTTTTTAGTATTTGATATGGTAAATCACAATGATAGTTTTCTTAATTTTTAATTTTTTTTTTAGAGAGAGAAAGAGAGTGAAAACTTTAGAGAGGGGCAGAGAGAGAGAGAGAGAGACAATCGTAAGAAGGCTCCATGTTTAGCACAGAGCCCCGTGCAGGGCTTGATCCCATGACCCTGGGATCATGACCTGAGCCAAAATCAAGAGTCAGGCACTCAACCAACTAAGCCACCCAGGATCCCCCATTGATAATTTTTTAAATGTTTAGCCAACTGCACGTTACTGAGACAAACTCCACTTGGTCATGATGCGTTACCCTTCTTAGATATTGTTGGATTCCTTATACTAAAATTTAAAAGGATTGTTAATCTGTGATCATGAGGGATATGGGCCTGTAGTTTTCTTGCAGTGTTTTTGTCTCATTTTGGTATCAGAGTAGCGCTGGCCTCAGAATGAGTACAGGAGGGTTCCCTATCCTTCCATAGTCCCCCCAAGGACAACTTTAGTATTTTATAATTTATAAACACTTTATAGTTTCCCTTTTCTTTCACTCTTTGTCCCATGGTCAGAGAACATACTTTGTATGACTTAGATTCTTGTAAACATATTGACACTTATTTCAAGCCCAGAGTCTATAGTCCATCTGGGTACATGGTCATGTGCATTTGCAAAAAAGATATATTCTGCTGCTGCTGTTGTGTGAAGTATTCTATTAATGCCAGTTCGGCCAAGTTGGTTCAGAGCGTTGACCTTACTGACATGCGCGTGTTAACTTGTTTAGTCAGTTACTGAAAAGTATTACAATGATGGTCTTAGTTGTGGACCTGCAGCCCTACCCATTTGCTTCAGGATTTTGAAGCTCTGTTTTTAGGAGCATAAACATTTATGGTTGTTACATCCTCTTAAGAGATGGCCCCTTGGTCATTAGAATATGAAGCTGCTTTATTCCAGAGGATCTTCTGTGCTCTTAAATTTACTTTGTCTGGTATCAGTATTGCTTTCCAGCTTTATTTTGATTAGTGTTATCATGGTACACCTTTTCTATCCCTTTACTTTTTACATTCTGAGTCTTTATTGTGCATTTCTGGAAGGTAGCATATGGGTTTTTTCATTCAATATCACAATTGATTCTTTCTAATTAGGGCCTTTAGACTATTTAGATTTGATGTCATTACTGATCTGGTTATGATCATGTCAATCATGTTGCTATTTATTTTTATTAGTCTTGTCTCTTCTTTTTTTTTTTTTTTCAACATTTATTTATTTTTGGGACAGAGAGAGACAGAGCATGAACGGGGGAGGGGCAGAGAGAGAGGGAGACACAGACTCGGAAACAGGCTCCAGGCTCTGAGCCATCGGCCCAGAGCCCGACGCGGGGCTCGAACTCACAGACCGCGAGATCGTGACCTGGCTGAAGTCGGACGCTTAACCGACTGCGCCACCCAGGCGCCCCTAGTCTTGTCTCTTCTTTGTTCCTTTATCCTTTTTTAAACATCTTATAGATTAATTGAGCATTTTCAAAATTATTTTATTTTTGTTTTTATTTTTTATTTAAATCCAAGTTAGTTAACATATAGTGTCAGAATGATTTCAGGAATAGAATCTAGTGATTCATCACTTACAAAGAATACCCAGTGCTCAGCCCAACAAGTGCCCTCCTCAATGCCCATTGTTTAGCCCAACACCCCACCAGTAACCCTCACTTTGTCCCCTGTATTTAATAAGAGTTTCTTGTTAACTGGGCATTTTTGTAATAATTCCATTTTATCTTTTTTGTTGCCTTTTTAGCTATGCGTTTTGTCATTTTAGTGGCCCTAGGGGTTGTGGTATACAGTATTCAAGTGCTATTATACCACTTCACGTAGATTATGAAAACCTGACAATAATGTGACAATTACACATTTTCTCCCTCCCGATCTTTATGGTATGTTACCATGTATTTTACTTTCACATATATTATAACTCCCCCCACGTCGGAATTATTTTGGCAGATACACCCAATTGTCCTTTAAAGACATTTACGTTTTTAAAACCTTGCCTTTGGGTCATTACGCATTGGACTCCTTGAAGTTTCCCGGTAGCTCACCAGTTCCCTTCTCTCTCCATTTCATGATGAATCGTTTACGATTACGCCTTCGAGACCATTCATCTTCTCTCCCATCATGTCTAATTTGCTACTAATTCCATCGATTGTGTTTTTCATCACAGAAATATATTTTTATCTCCAGAAATTTGATTTGGATTTTGAGTTAATTTTGAACACATAGGATATAGTTATAGCAACTGTTTTAATATCTTTGTCTACCAATTTGTCATAAGGGGGTTTGTTTCTGTTCGCCGATATTCCTCCCCATCATGGGTCATATTTTCTTGCCTCTTTGCATTCCTATAATCTTTGATTAGATGCCAAACATTGCATATTTAACATTTTTAGGTGCTAGATGTTTCTATACTTCCATGGCACTCTTAGCTTTATTCTGTGATTCAGTTAAGTTACTCGGAAACAAAAAGCAAATAATTCCTAGCAGGCATTTACTCTTGAAGAATTTGGCAAGATTATTCTAAACGTGTATGAAAACTACGCAAGGGTCAAGAGTGGTCAAGAACTCTTACTAAAAAGGAGCAAAGCTTGAGAAATTAGACCTCAAGATATCGAGCACTATTATAAAGCTATAGTAATCAAGACAGTGTGTTATTTGCACAGGGACCGACGAAACAGACCAACGTAACAGATTAGAGATGTAAGAAAACAGACCCACACATATACAACGACTGATTTATGACAAAAGCGGTATTACAGAGTAGTGAGGAAAGTGTTCTTCAACAAACAGTATTGGGTCAGTTGGAAAAAACATATGGAAAAACATAGTGACTCCTTCCCCATTTCATACACAAAGAATTAATCCCAGTTGGGCTGCAGATCTAAATGTAAAAGGTATAAAATAGAAAGAATTTAGAAGAAAATATAAGAAAGCATGATCATTCTGAAGTAGGCAAAGATTTCCTAAACTGGACACCAGAATACAAAATGGAATGACTTTTGATTAAAATGTTTTGTTTATCAAAAGATACCATTAAGAGAGTGGCAGAGCAACCCACAGGGTGTGTGCATATGTGCACGTGTGTGCACATTGCATGGGTGAGCATGAGTGTGTGTGGGTGGGTGCATGTGCATGTGTGCACCAGCTGGAACCCTCCGATAGCCCTGGTGGGGGCATCATGTGGCAAAGCTACTTTGGAAACCTCAGAGTCCCAAATGGCTGATAAAACTGTCATTCAGATCTTCTCTGAATCACTTCCTTTCACCACCTTCTCAAGTGGAGTTATATTTTACGAAAACCAAGCTGGGCTTCTATTAAAAAAAAAAACAAAAAACTAGAGAAGAAAGAAATTAAACACAGAATCGTCAAGAAATAAAAAAGGAACATAGGAACATATGTTAATGTGCATTGTTGCGGCTGACGGTTGTTCTGGACAAATGATATCAGTGGCAATAGTTACTAAGGATTCTAATGTGTTTATCTTTATGGCTGGTAGCTACATATGACCTTAGCGGTGTTCCATATCGGCTGGCCCACCCCTGGGCAGAGCGTGGCCTGAATTAGTGACACTGAGTAATAGTTTATTATAAATGTGCTGAAACTTCATAGTTTTACAAAAGGCTATGTCACTATACCTGAGTCTAAGCTCTGACATTCTATCCCAATTATAGAATCTGTTTTTAAAAAGTTTATTTATTTTGAGAGAGAGAGAGAGTGCTAGTGGAGGAGGGGGCAGAGAGAGAGAGAGAGAGAGAGCGAGAGAAAGAATCCAAAGCAGGCTCCTCACCGTCAGCACAGAGCCGGTGAGAACTGTGAGAACATGACCTGAGCTGAAATCAAGAGTCGGATGCCTAACTGACCGAGCCACCCCGGCGCCCCTAGAATCTTGAACTGTATGAAGGAATCCCAGAAGCACAGGAGCCAAAATTATTATAACCCAATAGATGTTCTGGTATTTTGAAGGCTATTTCTTGACCTTTTACTATCAGAAGAAGAGCCTAAGTCCCAAATCCACATGTTGCCCCTGATGAAGAAGAAGCAGGCAACTCCTTTGTGCGGGGATTCTGTGAACTACGAGAAGTAAACACATGAGGTTGGTGAAGAGGAAGGAGGTGGCTGTGCCCCACTGTGGTAGGGCTGCTGGCACAGAGGTACACAGCTGAGTCCCCCGGCTCTGCACGCTGGATCTGCAGAATGGAGTAGGACCCCTCGGACCTGTTCACTTGGAACCGATCGTTGCTGGGCATCCCTGAGGAGTCTACTTTGTCCTTGTTTCGGAAGGAAACGAGAAACTCCGGGCCTTGCCCCACGGCCTGTCGGTACCAGTAGAGGCCAGCATGACCAGAAATTGGGTCACACCTGAGGTCCACGTCCCGGCCCCTCTTTGTGACCTTGTGCCGGGGGGACTGGAGGACACCAGCTCCTGTGTGACCTGTGGAGACAAAATTGGGAACAGCGAGGAGGAAATTGACTGCAATCATTGCATGTATTTATCCCTCACACTCACACACATGCGCTCACTCGGTTTTCTGAGGACTCACCTGCCCCCAGGAGACAGAGGGCCACGCAGCAGAGGAGTCTGGTGCCCATGGCAGGGTCAGGACAGGGCTAGGATGTTCGTCCCATCAGGTTCTCCTGAGCACGAGCGGAGGAGGAGGGAGGCCCCTCATCCACGCAAGGGAGTTGGCTTAGTGACATCACTGAACCTCACGTTCAGCTGCTATCAATGAATTAAATCTAAGGTTCCAGCCACCTCGAGATGCACCATTCTATCCTGACCATTAAGGAAGAAAAAAGATGAGTGTCGCTCATATTGAGAAATGTTAAAAGGGAAAAAACTGTGAGGCATAGAATGAATGGAAACTGGTCATTCGAAATTAGATGGACACGGATACGCGGATTCCGTTCAGTCCACTGGTCGTGAGCCCTCTGGCCACAGCGCTCAGCTGCTGGTACCCGCACCGGGCGTGTGGCCTTCCCCGTGTCTTGTGACTTCTCCGTGTGTATGTGTGTGTGTGTGCATGGCACCTCCAACCTGACGGCTGGAATGCTGGCCTCATCACCTCCCCCTGCATGCTTCTATTTCGACCTCAGCCCTGCGTTTGCTTGGTCGAATCCACGGTTTGGGTATGGGACTTGTGGGGGCTGAGGCGGCCACATCTGTGTCCGGAAAACATTTCCAGTTCACAGTTCAGAGCTGCGTGATGTCGGGCTCCACAGATCTTCGTAGCACTGCGTCCAGTCTGAAGACGGTCCTCCCAGTGACCTTGTGGTTCCTGCCCCTCCTCCCACACAAAGACGAGCAGACTGTCCTGTATAATCTGGTTCCAGCATGTGTTAGCTCAGCCTGTGCACAAGGCCATCAACCCCCGCAAACCTGAGCCTCTTCATCTGTAAAGCGGGTTAACACCCCCTCACAATGTCTTATGAGGAGGAACTGAGAGATTGTGTAGTTTCTAGCAAGTGCCCACCCCTTTCTCCCTCCGGTCTTGTCTTGTGAGGGGGTGTGGCTGGGGCTCTCAGACCTCCAGGACTGTGAGTGATGGAAACACTGTACTCATCAAGAAGGAGTTGGAGTCGAGAATGTGGGAGCATCAGGAGGCTATTCCGTTCCCGGTCAGGGAAGCTTTTCTTCTGGGGCGTCTCGGTGGCTCAGTTGGTTAAGCAGCCGGCTCTTGGTTTCTGTTCAGGTCAAGATCTCGTGGTTAGTGAGTTCGAGCCCCACCTGAGGCTCTGCACTGACAGTCCGGAGCCGGCCTGGGATTCTCTCTCTCTGGCCCCCCACCTAAACATAACAAGTAAATAAACTTTTTTGTTTTTTAAAGGGGCTGTCCGATCACTTTGGGAAAGATCAATCAGGAAAGGTGTAGGACAATGATGACAGAGTCAACGTATCTGTCACCCCATCGTGCAATCTGAAGATGGCACCAAATAGGAGCCAGTTAGGTGTCTATCAACGAGGACAAATAGAGTCCAAAGTAGATTAAAGGGGGAAAGTATGCACGTGGCAATGAAGGTGCACAGGCGGTCCCACTTTTTGTAGATGTGTTTGGGTGGACAGGTTTGCATGAGCCCAGAGGAGAGAGCTGGTAGGAAACACACCAGGGTATTCATATTGGTTTCCCACCTGAGGTAGGGACAGATAGAGGTGTGTTTGGAGAGGAGAGAGTGTTATTAACCTTAAATATCTTCTTTACACATTGTTGGTGTTTAAATTACAAAACATAGCTTAACCGCATGACAACTTTACATTCAGACCCTTGATCGGGTTGCAAGACGTGTGGGGTCTAAATGGACAAAGCCCAGAAAGGCACGAGCCATGGAACACTTATAAATGCCCATTTTCTTTGAATACGCCAAGGGGAGACTGTTACATAAAAGATCACAAGCCCTCCGTGCACATGAATGGCCTCTCCCTGGCGAGGAAGGTGGGCAGTGAGGTTCGCACACTTGACGTTGCCTTTAGCTGGTGCCGACTGTGAATTTGCACGGCTCCTATCTCTGAAAGACTGACCACCGCCACGGAGGGGAGGTCCTGACTCCTCATTACAGAACAAGCTTTGAAGAATCCCTTGATTTGAAAAAGAAGGGGCATGAGCGCCCTCTAGTGCCTGCATTTCCAAACTCAGTAAAAATAAGTTGGCGTTTTTACAGGCTAGAAATGCTTTTTTTTTTTTTTTTTTTTTTTTAATTTAAATTCAAGTTAGTTTAGCATATAGTGTAGTAATGGTTTCAGGAGAATTTAGTGATTCGTCACTTACACAGGACACCCAGTGCTCATCCCAACCTCCTTCACGCCCATCACCCAGTCATCCCCCACCCAACCCCCCCCCCCCCCAACCCCCCCCCCCCCCCCCAGCAATCCTCAGTTTGTTCTTTAATTCTAATTCAAGCAGCATTGTTACAAGCTGATTGTGATGTTGTCCCAGGGTCTGTCAACAGGTCACAGCTTCCTCAAATAAAGTCTTTGCAAATGAGTGGGAAGAGAGGCTGTCCCCAGGGAAGATGTTCTGACTCGGTCTTTGTCAGGTTTGACTCTTTGAAATAAATAGTCTATTTTTGGTCTTCCCCTGCCTTAGGAGATGAAACTGTATTAGTCTTTAAAGCTTTGATGTGAATCATTCAGGCAAACTGGGGTTTCAGTCTCTCCTTGGGCCATCCTAGGCAAGCGGTTCATTATTTCCATCCAGAAAGACTCTTACAATTCTTCAAGGACTAATACAGGGCCTCTCCCTATAAATAGAGCCTCTGAGTTCACAAACAGCCTTACTCATCTGGCAAAGGAAGGGGAGCCGGGCAAGGGTCCTGCACCCCGTCCACAACACTGTCAGGGTGCTAGCTGGGGGACGCCGGGGCGCAGGGTTGAGGGACCCTCAGCTCGGTGACTCTGGTGTTGCCCAGGGATACGGGGACGTGGACATCCATGCCATGGTTCAGGGTTTTAGGCTGGTTACTTTGGCCCCTAACCTTTCCCATGGGTATGTGTGCCTTGGGAATCACCATCCCCCCCCCAACAGAAGAGAGGAGCCATTTTTCTCTCTTCTCCGTCACCTTTGAATACCAGAGTTTGACATCCTGTTTCTGATCATGCTGCCATTTAGGGAGTCCAGGAGAGGCTTCCCTGGGACGACATCTTCCCTGATGGGGACAGGCCCACCTGTGTCTTCTGCTGGCCTGTCTGTGCAGGGAGGTGGCTGTGGGGTGACGGCTGGAACAAGAGGACACAGAGGTCAAGGATGGACTGTCAGACACGAGGACAACACCTGTGGCTGTGACAGAAAGTCACAGGCCTGTCGGGGATTTCTCCTTTGTGGGTGCGATACTATATCAGCTTAGCTCTGTTCGGGGTCCTATTGATACCTATACATATAGTGCGGACGACAACCATATGCATCTCAATGTCCCTTTCTGTCCCATTCTTGTTACTTTGGGGGTCTGGGTAGTTCCCGTATCTGTGGCACCCGAGGTTGAGAGAAGCCGAAGCAGGAGACAGTGCCCAAGAGCGACCCTGATAAGGTAGACTCAAAGTAAAGGCTTAGAATAGGGCTTAGTGTGCCCCAGGACAGGGCTCTAGAGGGCTCACCGGCCCCAGGGGACAAAGGGCCACACAGCACAGGAGCCTGGTGGCCATGCAGAGCCGCGGCAGAATGGGAGATGAAGGGGACATTTCTCCAGCCTGGGTGTTGGGGAAATAAGAGCTGGCTCTCAGTGGAGCCAGCCAGTGACTCCCTCATTCACCTCCCACCTTCGTCTACCCTCAACCACCCTCCACATCCAGACATAGACCTTCACTCATATGGTCTCTGCTCCTGACTGCCTTTCTTCTGTGAGGTTATAGCATTATAAGGTCCTATACTGTTTGCCCCCCACCTCCCCCCTGGCTCTCTCTGTCTCAGCCACGCTCAAGCGTGTTTCTCACGCTTCAGGTTTCTCTCTTCAGGTTTCTCCTTGCACGTGCCATGCTCCTTTCGTCCCTCGGAATCTTTTGTTACAGGCTATTTCCTCTGCCCCGAATGAATATATGTCCCTTTGTCTTATTCCTGGATCTCCACTCCATTCCTCACATGAAAATATATTCCAGGTACACTTATTCTTTCTTGTGAAACGTAAAATTGTCACTTTCCTGGAATAAATTAAGGAAAATACTTCTAGGCTTTCACTTAAGGAAGACTTTGTTTCGTGGAGACACCAAGAAAACTGTCATTTCAACTGCATTACATCAAACTCGCGTGCAGCAAAGCACCCCGTAAAAATGAAAACGTAAACTACAGATTAGGAAAAGACATGAGGAATGTGTACAGATGACGAGGAATCCGTGTGGAATTATACGTCCCCCAGAGCTGCCACGGAACAGGCCACGATGGTGCATGGACTTTCCACCGTGGCCCAGCGGGGCCGCAAGGGGCCCTGGGGGTGCCTGGGCCTCTAACTACTGATGGGGAGGCTCAGAGGCTATGGGTGGGAGAAGGGTACGTGGGGGAAGCTGGGGCTTGAGAAACACAGACAAGCTGACTTCCCAGTTCTGCCTCTTCTAGACCAGGAGACACGTGGGAAACCACTTAGCCTCCTCACCTCTTTTCATCTACAAAAAAGATAGAGGAGTATTTGATTTGGATGATCGTCACAAAGTGTTAAAACGTAGAATATATACAAAGGATCTAGCCCACGCTGAGGGCTCGGTTGCCCCTCCTATGCTGGAGTCACCCAGGACTTGACAAGCGCCTGGTGCTGCGGGGACAGATGTGGAAACGCTCAGTGCGCGTGCGTGCCTGTGAGCCTGGGTTCTGTGTGGCTCGTGCTCTGAGCTCAGGGGGATGCAGGAAAGGTCTTCGAAACGACTGAAAAGCTCCCTGGAAGGAGTGAACCCTGGGTGGAAGCCTGCGTGCTCTGTCGCTGTTGGAGCAAGCAGGGGGGTTTATGCACAGAAGGCTGGTGACTCTGCAGGGCTGTGCCAAGCTGCTGGCACAGAGATACACGGCCGAGTCCGTCGGCTCCAAGGAGCTCACATGCAGCTCAGAGGCGTAGTCGTGGAACTGTTGCCCTGAGAACCGATCCGGGAAGTTTCCTTTTGTTCTTTGTGTATACTCCAAAAACTCAAAGATGAGCTGGGGACCCTGATTCAGGGTCTGTTGATACCAAGATACGCTGGAGTGCCCAGAGATAGGGGAACATCCCAGCGTCCCTTGCTGTCCTCTTGCTTTGATCAGGTATCTTGGAGTTTGGGTGACTCCAGCCTCCACTGGCCCTGTGGGAAATGCAGACATAAAATGAGCATGGGAGAGAGCCTGATGGCTTACCCAGAAGGTAAAGCGGAGGATTCAGGAGTCAGCCAGCTCGGAAGACCGATGCTTGTCCTTGTTCACGGGACTCACCTGCTCCCAGCACACAAAGCATCACCCAGCAGAGGAGCCTGGAGCCCATGGCAGTGCCGTGGCTCTTGTGCTCAGGGTTCTGGTCCTGATGGGTAAGAGCTGAGCTCTCGGGTTCCCTTTTCCTGGCTGGAAGACGATTCTGTGATGGCACTGCCCTGTTGGCATCACCCCACGGACAGCGGGGCCCGGCACACCAGACTCCCCTCTCAGCCTACGGGCAGGAAGGCGGGCCCACGGGGCTGCGCTGATGTTTCTCTGAGGCTGGCCTCCTCTGATGCACCTGCTGACCACCCCTCCCCCCCCATCGACCCGCCCTCCCTACCCCACCTCTTCTCCGGCTGGAGCTCGCCCACCATCGCACCGGCTGGGGTGACGGGCTGTGAGTAAACTCTGTCCCCACCCTCCCTGTGTGTCCTCAAATCCCCTGTCAGATGTTAGGTTCGAACCAAGCTTTGTCTTTGCGTGTGCCTTTCCCCGACAGCATTCCTAGCCCCTCGTCCTGAGTAGCTGGTGCTGCAGAGTCACCACGATTCAGTCCATCTGATTGGATCCAGAGGGGCCTGGGTTGCCTATAAATTACTAGGAGTGAAGATTCCCCAGAAACCATTCTGTGACTTTACCGGCTTATAGCACAGGCTCAGCCACCCTGGGGTTTCTCACCCTCGAGGCAATCCCAGGTGTAATGTTCTGGGTAGTTTATGTTTATCCCTTCAGATCCACCCTGTCCTAAGAGGCTGACCTCTATGGATGATACTTACTGGGGTCCTTTCTTTTCGACCTTGCAGTTGGGTTGTGTGTGTGGGACATAACGGCAGGGGAGAAAAGGGGACGGGGTCACCGACTCTTTGCAAGATCTGTTCCCTCAGCTCCCTTCTCGGGGCTACGTCTCACAGTCAGTTCTTTTCCCTGCCAGAGGCCACAGCACCAACAGGCTTAGCCACGGCGCCTGAGTGTCCAGGGACCCACACGTGTCATTTCCTTGGGCCCAGTTGGCTCAGGGATTAAGAGCCACCCACTTACCCCAGTCCTAGGATGATGCTTCTGCCCTTACTAGTTTCCCTTAGCCCCGCCACACCTGTGTACTAATAGACATAACAAGGGAGAAGGAGGTCTGGAGACGGTATTTTGGCTTAAAAAAATAAAGCAACAAAAGCCCAAACATTCTGCAATTAGCTCTGCTGAGATACTCAGCAGAAGCGTAGAGAAACGTGAACATGAAAATGAACAGTGTGACTCGGGGACAAAGAATCCAGAGGCTTCAGGGAAGAATGACTATATTCCTCACCTACTCTCACCTAGGCAAGTTCAAGGCAGGCCAGTTTCTTCACGTAAGTGGTAGACAGCATGGTGCTCTGGGGAGATCCCTCTTCAGGACCCTCACTCTGACCCCCCCCCCACGGTTGTTGTCCTTCACGGGACAGTGCCCTTGGCTTTTGATTTAAACAGCAAGAAGGAAAGAAACGCAAATTTTAAGGTGAGTGAGAAAGGTTTGAAATATTAGACACATGTTAGATATTTGAAGGCTAACAAGAACACTGGAATCTCAAAGCAGGGATGCAAAGACAGGTAAGGTTATTAAGCAGTGATTTATCACGATACTGGTTCGTGCAGGTGTGTGGCTCATTAGGCTGGCACTCGGCTGTCGCTGTGAAAAAGGGAGATCAGTGCATGCCACGCTGGCTTGGTTTCTGCGATGTAAGGGCAATCTAAGAAGATCCTGGTGGGACAGTGAAGATGGTTTGTAAGGTTGTACCAAAAGAATGTAACATCATTGAACTTACCCTAGTGTGAGGTAATGAAACTTTGGAAGGACCCCAGGGAACAGGAAGGAAGCATGGATAGCAATGGATGGGAGATCCCCATAACGTCAAGGAACAAGAGGGATAAGAAGCTGTGGGCAGAGAGTGGGGTCATTACCTTGTGATTTTGGAGGTGGAGCATTTTCAGCTGATGACAGAGAACAAGGAATGGGGCAGCCACAGCAGAGCAGAGCAGGAAATAGAAAGGAGAGACTCGGGCCACCTGGGTGGTTCAGTTGGTTAAGGGCCCAACTCTTGATCTCACGGTTCATGGGATCAAGCCCCACATCAGGCTTTGCACTGATGATGTGGTGCCTGCTTGGATTCTCTCTCCCTCCCTCTCTGCCCCTCCCACGCTCATGTTCTCTCTCTCTCAGAATAAATAAATAAACCTCAAAAAAAAAAAAAAGAAGGAGGAAAAGACTCAACTTTGGGGTAGGCAAACATGTTTTAGACAGGATGCAAAGGGCACGAGATGGAAAAGTAAAAACATTACATAAATTTCTTTTTTAAATATGTTTTATTTTTAATTTTTTTAATGTTGTATTTTATTTTTGAGAAAGAGAGAGAGAGAGAGAGGGAGACAGATGACCCAAAGCAAGCTCCGTGCTGACAGCAGAAAGCCCGATGCAGGGCTTGAACTCACAAACCTTGAGATCATGACCTGAGCTGAAGTCAGACGCTTAACTAACTAAGCCACCCAGGTGTCCCAAAAGTAAAAAATTGTAAATGAGATTTTACAAACATGTAAAACTTGAGCTTATTGAGAGGCAACATCAGGCAAGCACAAGGCAAAGCCACTCCAGGAAGACAGACTCGGCATATTCAATGGTCAAAAGACTCCTATCTAGAACATAAAATATCTCCCACAAATCCATAGTATAAAAACCACCCAATGTTTTTTAAATGAACATATATAAAAGCAGGCACTTACAAAAGAAAATAGGAACATAGAAATGGCCCAAAAGCAAACGTCATTACTCAGTGGTGAAACGTAAACGAGATACCACTACATTCCCCACGGAATGGATAATAACAAAAAGGTGGAGGTCACCAAATGTTGGTGGGAATGTGGAGCCAGGGGACCCCCATCCCTCGGTAGTGTAAATTGGCCACTTTGGAAAACCGTTCAACTCTTTCTAATGAAGTCAAATGTGTATCCACCCTGCGAATCAGTAATTCGCTCTTTTGTCTCTACCTGAGGGAAATAAACGCGTTTATCCACAACTATTTGCCCAAGAATGTTCAGAACAACTTTACCCATAACAGCTGAAGACCGGTACAAGCCTGGTATCCAAGCAGAATAGAATGGAAAAACAAATCTCACTACATTTATACAATGGAATACCACACAGTAATAAGAAAGAAGAAACTGCTGATAAACACAACAACGTGAGTACATGTCAAAAATATTAATTTTTGAGAAAGATTAAAGCCGATTAAAAAAGAGCATTCATCATATGGTTCTATTTATGTAGCTGTCAACCTAAATAAAAAGGAAAACTGAGGCCAGAGCAAAATTGTCAAAAAGATGAGCTTGGGGAAACAGCAGAGGAAGTACGGCTCAGGACAGGAAGACTGAAGCAAGCTCCAGGGGAGTCCGCCGAGGGTTGAGGATGGGCTGTTCCCATGGGCAGGGGATGGGGAGAGGAGAGAGCTGAGTTAGGTCTGTTAGAATTGAAAACAAAGGGAGACCAGCTTTGAAAATACAGACAAAAACCAGTCCAGTCAGGCAAACAAAGCTCAATTCAGCTTCTTTTGCAAGACCAACATGACCTGGGTCATTTCTCGTTTATGCCTCTGGAGACCATAAGCAAAAATCTCCCGAGGGCGATATGAGGCAAGTCCTGACCAACTCCCTATTATTAAGAAAATTCCAACATTAACAGTTTTCTATAAATGAGGCATTTGTGGGAAATCAGTCTCTCAGTCCTTACGTTTTGTTTTTCTGAGGGTTCACATGCATGAGATTTTTTCCATTTATATCCTCTGGCCCCATTTTAGATTGAAATTACTTCACATGAAGTTCAAGTATAGGCAAAACTATGGTGATAAACATCAGAAAAGTGGTTAGCTCTGGAAGAGAAATTGATGGGGAATGAGCGTGAGGAAACTTTTCTTGGGTGACGGAAATGTTCTTTATCTTGATTTTGGTCAAGGTCGCACTGGTGTATACATTCGTCCAAATTTACCAAGCTGTACCTGTATCATGTGTTAATTTCAGTATTTTACTCTCTCTTAATTATACTTTAATAAAGCGTTACTAAAGCATAAGTAAGTTTCATAAAAGGTGGGAGACCTACACAATTTTATGCTTGCATTCCACATAGTCTGATTTGGAAATAAATCACATGCAAATAAGAGAAGACAAGAGCACTCACATACATGAAATACTGAAAATGTTAGAAGTTCTCCAAGAATGAAATATATAAGCCTCCAAATTTGGCATCAAAATAAGCTTGACTCACAAGTTTGTTAAGAAACAGCTGAGGACCAATGGCTGAGATTTCGAGGGTCAAAAACTTAAAAAAATATCCTCCAACGCTTTAGAAATTCCACGAACCCTAACGTGCTGTAAGCCCCATAGTTTGGGGAATTGGCCATTTGTTAGTTTTGCCACCCAGCATTTCATTTCAGCTTTCAGCAGATTGTCCCATCGGTGAATTGATTTTTTTGCCAGGCAAGCAGCCTTCTCCCCTCTCTGTGAGCACGTCGTGGGTGAGCCTGCAGAAAATCACAGGTACAGTCACCTTGTTCAGAGTGGACAAGGGCAGTGCAGGACCACACCCTCCTGGGGTCTGCACTTCCTGTAAAGCCCAACCATGGACTGCCCACTGTTGGGAGTTAATGGATGCCAAGCCAGGCCACATCGTTCCTGGGTTCGGACTTTTACCTACAGGGACCCAAGGAGGGAAATGGACTGTGGGGAGAATAAAATGATTGCCCAATATCATTTTGTAATATTTTACAAGAAAAACCCTGAGGAGCTTGTGGATTTTAGTGTAAACCAAAGAGATGGTAAGAACTCGGTTCCTTCCTTAAGAATTCGAACCGTCCCGAGCCCCAGAAAGTTCAGAACACTAGGCGACAACCACAGACAGAAACTTAGTTTGTAGTCTCTTTGGCTGTAACGCTGCCGTTTAAAGCCTTTAACATTTCCCCTGAGCGGGAAATTTCCCCTTATGTGTTTTATAAATTGTTATTAACAATTTTTTTTTCCTCCAGAGAATTTTTGCAGGGTGTGCAGTGTTTTTGAAGCCTGAGATTTTATGTAGTAGTTTTAGATCTGGAGAATCCCAGACCATCCAGGGAGTTTCAACCTGCTTAGCTGCTTTCTGCTTTGTTCCTCTCCATTGAAAAGAAAGTGAAATATACATTTCATGTTAGATGCTACTGTTTCTGTGCTTGACTCAATTACCAGAACAGTCCAGATCGAGTGGAATAACATTAGGTGCTATTTGCTTCTACTTACACACCCCCCTCCTGTAGTGATGGACCTCAGTTCACACCAAGGGTCCCTGGAAGAAGGCCCCTCGGCCTGAGATCCCATCGCTGGGAAGTCAGGCGAAAGCCTCGAAAGCCTCGGTA
Organism: Leopardus geoffroyi; assembly: GCF_018350155.1. Taxonomy (NCBI): domain Eukaryota; kingdom Metazoa; phylum Chordata; class Mammalia; order Carnivora; family Felidae; genus Leopardus; species Leopardus geoffroyi. Next base: position 157,027,265 of record NC_059331.1, on the reverse strand, counting down.
AGGGCTGTTATTTCCCCTCTTGAGGCAAGGCCTCAGGCAGGAGTGTCCTTCATGCCTGCGGCTGAGCTTTTTGTGCAGAGAGCAGCTGGCCACGCAGTGCTGTGGACTCACTGCTGGCACAGAAGTACAGAGAGGTCTGGTTGGTGCCGGCAGCCTCCGGGTCAGAGAGAAATGCTCCTTCTTCCCTCGGGAGACCCTGTACCCCTTCTGGGACACCCCCTTTGACAGAGCTGCCCGCACCACTTGAATAATGGATCAGCTTCAGCCCCTGTCCTGGGTCTTGTCGATACCAGTGCATTGCAAAATGGTTCTCATCCTGAGTACATTCCAGGATCATCCTGGTTCCTGTTTGTATAATATGGTATCTTGGCGTCTGGGTGATTGCAGCATCCACGGGGCCTGCGGGAGAGGGAGACAGAGAGTCGAGGCAAGGCTGAAGGCGTGATCTGAATCTGCAAAGCAAAGGGAAAGGCTTGGAGCTGGGACTTGGCAAAATCATGGCTCGGGGTTCCAGCTGAGTCCAGAACCCACCTGCTCCCAGGAGACCAAGAGTCACACGAAAGAGGTTGAGGCTCATGGCAGGGGCCGGGTGAGAAGGGTGCTGTCCCAACTAAATGCTGTCATCCGCAGGACTGGGAGAGCGAGCTTGGAAGCTCTTCAGTGGACAAACGGGTCTGCCTGGGATGTCACCGCCTCCTACCTCTCCAACTCTGCCTGGCCCAGGGTCCCTTCTGACTTGGCTCAGGAGGGGTCAGCTACTCCTCACGTAGACGTTGCTTAGCAAGGCCTGCAGGGGCAACGGGGTGTGGCCGCGGTGCACTGAGTTTAGGGTGCACCCACCCCCTTGGTTTCCCATACTCCTCTGAGACAGTTGCTCCTCTGTCTGCACCTGCCCCTGACATCAAGCCTGCCTCATCCAAATCCTTCAACTGTGGAGCTCATTAAAGTTTAGAGGGACCTCCCACCTCTTCCATAGCTGTAGGTAGCCTAGCAATAATGGAAAACTTCAACATCTGCCAGGTATTGGATCCACGCCTGTTTTTCTTAACCCTCTCCCTCCCCAGGCTGCTCTCCCAGACTTTTCCGAGCCCCTCAGATCTCAGTGGCATCACAGTGCCATCTTGTGGCCAGTAACTGAAGTTGCATCATTGTTTCTTCTGCAAGGGCCCAAGGGATGCTGGGAAGTGTCTGCATAGTCAGCAGGGAGAATATTCCAGAAGTAGCGTCTTGCAAACTTTTTTAATAAAAACATTTTTTTAATGTTTATTTATTCCTGAGAGAGAGAGAGGGAGAGACAGAGCACGAGCGAGGGAGGGGCAGAGAGAGGGAGACACGAATGTGAAGCAGGCTCCAGGCTCCAAGCTGTCAGCTCAGAGCCCAACATGGGGCTTGAACCCATGAACTGTGAGATCATGACCTGAGCTGAAGTTGGACCCTCAACTGACTGAGCCAGCCAGGAACCCCAGTATCCTGCAAATTTTATGCTCAACTTTTTTAAACCCTAATCCCAACACCAATCCGAACCTTGACTCTACTCCTTTGAGATGCCATGCTTAACCTCCCACCCTCATTCTACTTAACTGCTGTCACACATCTGGCAGTGAGAGTCCAACCAAAATCTTCTCCCTTAAAACTATCTCCTGAGACGGAGAGGGACAAAATGGGAGGAATGGAAGAAAATAGTATTTAGTCTAAAATAGGAAGAAAAGTATGGGAGATGAAATATAAGAAGGCTCATTTATCTCTGTTACTAAAAGTAAACAAAAATGTCACTCTTCCACCACCAAGGGGGCAATCAACCAACCGTACCTCCAAAATACAGATCAGCTGAGGACTAGGAATATAACAAGACTACCTTCACAATGGGGTCCCGTGTGTGCAAATAAAAAGTAAAATTGTGGGGCGCCTGGGTGGCGCAGTCGGTTGAGCGTCCGACTTCAGCCAGGTCACGATCTCGCGATCTGTGAGTTCGAGCCCCGCGTCGGGCTCTGGGCTGATGGCTCGGAGCCTGGAGCCTGTTTCCGATTCTGTGTCTCCCTCTCTCTCTGCCCCTCCCCCATTCATGCTCTGTCTCTCTCTGTCCCAAAAATAAATAAACGTTGAAAAAAAAAATTTTTAAAAAGTAAAATTGAAATATAAGAAAAATATGGAACATCTTACAAGACAATAGGCAGTCACGGAGGATACAGCGTCTAGTGGGAAAATAAGGATGGACGGAATCAAGGTGAGCCAGGGACAGGCGACACTCAATGGAGAGCTTGTACAATGTGCGTGTCCTGATTTAGGCAGCAAGGAGGGAAGATGGGACTGCCAAGGTCACGTGGAGAATGGTGGCACAGTTGGAAACAGGGCCTGGGAAGGAAGTCTCTGGCATGGCCTTTCAAGGATAAGGGATTCCCAACTGGGCCCTAGCCTGGCTCACTTCCGGAGACACAGGGAAGCAGACTGAGCAGTGCTTTGCTGATGCCACATTAAAATAAGACCAGGATTGAGGTGCCCGGGTGGCTCAGATGGCTGAGCATTGGACTCTTCATTTCAGCTCAGGTCATGATCTCACGTTTTTGTGAGATCGAGCCCCGTGTCGGGATCTGCTCTGACGGTGTGGAGCCTGCTTGGGATTCTCTCTCCCTCTCTCTCTGCCCCTCCCCATTTGTATGCCCTTTCTCCCTCTCTCTCTCTCTTTCTCCCTCTTTCAAAATGAATAAAAATGAAAAAAAAAATAAGACCAGGAAAACTCTCTTCCAAGAACACCCATTCTCTGGGGAAACAAATCTGGTGTCCTGAGACACCACAGTTTCTGATAAGTGGATTTGAGATGATTGTAACCCTCTTAGCAGCTGTGAAAGGCTCAGGGCACCTCCATCATTTCTGAGTCTGTGACAGTCTATCCCAGACTCAGGGTCCTGGACTATCTCTTAAGACACCCAGAAACTCATGATCTATGATTCTATGAGCTCTGACCATGGCTTTTGACTTCATAGATACAAACCACAGCTTCACCGTCAGGCGAGCGGAAGATGTTATAACTGCATAATTATTTATATTTATAATGAGTAACATATCACGATATATAATGCAGTAAATAAAATAAGTAAAGAGCAAATAGGAGCATTATTATCAAGAAAATATCCTGTCTTCTTGAATCAAAGAATTCAAGGGAATCTTTTCAAATGAAAAGGCCAGTGCATCAAAGAAAACACTGCGTCTCTAAAAATTGGATTCACTCAGGGTGTCGAGGCGAGCCTGGGGAAGCTGTTCAAATGTGCTGCACTCTCAATACTAGGACCGCACATGTGGGAAAATGACGACAGAGAGAGAAAATGCGTGTCCAAACTGGGCAGAGGATGGGACGTCTTGTCGTTATGATCCTTCTTGTCCCATCACCACCACGAAAGCAGTAAAGACCTGGCTTCATACAGGAAGACAGACTTGCTCCTGTGTTGCTCAAGCTTCCAAAGTTTCAGGGACAGAGAGGCCTTAGAAGTAAGAATATGGGGGTGCCTGGGTGGCTCAGTCAATTGGGCGTCTGACTGTTGATTTCGGCTCGGATCGTGATCTCACAGCTTGTGGGTTCGAGCCCCACATTGGACCCTGTGCTGGCAGCCTGGGGCTTGCTTTGCATTCTGTCTCTCCCTCGTTCTCTGCCCCTCCATGGTCTCTCTCTCTCTTTCTCTCAAAATAAATAATTAATAATGAAAAAAAAAAAAGAAGTAAGAATATGTCAAGAATGACACAAACTTCCCAGATGGGACCACAAATGCAGAGAAGGAGGCACCGCCCACTACACGGAAAGCCTCGGGTCTTGCAGAAGGACCGCTGTGTCCCCGTTGTTCAGTCCTGGCCTTGGAGCCCGGAGCCAGCCCTGGGAGTCTTCCAACCCTATGGGCCATAATTATTTGATCCACCCTCATTTACATTCCCTTCAGGAGTTTAGTGTCTTTTTCTACCCAAGGACAGCTGAGAGCTCATATCCAAATCTACGTCTTGTGATTGGGGAACGATGAGTAGGGACAGCCTGTTTACGGTGTTCAGGTGCAGGGAGAGAGAAGTCTGAGGTTGGTGAAGAGGAAGGAGGTGGCTGTGCCCCACTGTGGTAGGGCTGCTGGCACAGAGGTACACAGCTGAGTCCCCCGGCTCCGCACGCTGGATCTGCAGAATGGAGTAGGACCCCTCGGACCTGTTCACTTGGAACCGATCGTTGCTGGGCATCCCTGAGGAGTCTACTTTGTCCTCGTTTTGGAAGGAAACGAGAAACTCCGGGCCTTGCCCCACGGCCTGTCGGTACCAGTAGAGGCCAGCATGACCAGAAATTGGGTCACACCTGAGGTCCACGTCCCGGCCCCTCTTTGTGACCTTGTGCCGGGGGGACTGGAGGACACCAGCTCCTGTGTGACCTGTGGAGACAAAATTGGGAACAGCGAGGAGGAAATCGACTGCAATCATTGCATGTATTTATCCCTCACGCTCACACACATGCGCTCACTCGGTTTTCTGAGGACTCACCTGCCCCCAGGAGACAGAGGGCCACGCAGCAGAGGAGTCTGGTGCCCATGGCAGGGTCAGGACAGGGCTAGGATGTTCGTCCCATCAGGTTCTCCTGAGCACGAGCGGAGGAGGAGGGAGGCCCCTCATCCACGCAAGGGAGTTCACTTAGTGACATCACCCTCTCTGTCCATCCCCTCAACCTCAGGGAGCAGGATTTATGTTGTAACATACTTGGATGACTAAATAAGTATTTGTAACCTCCTTTCTGTTTTTGAAATTTATATATTTTAGTTTTTTTTAATATTTATTTTTGAGAGAGAGAGAGACAGAGTGTGGGCAGGGGAGGGGCAGAGAGAGAGGGAGACACAGAGTCTGAAGCAGCTCAGCCTTCGATGTACGGTTGTCAGAGAAGTTTGTCTTTATGATACCAGTACTTTAAAACCGATTGAGAGAAAAGTCTGGAAAATCTAGAACAGAGATACACCAGCTGTGTCCACCATTCCCCTGGAAACAGGTGTGCCCAGAAAGGGCAGGCCACCCAGGGTGACCTTGAACAGGAGCATGAGTGGGCGTCAGCCATTGCAAGAAGGAAGGACTCATGCCCAGTGCAGAGGAAATAGCCCTGGATGTCCCTGAGATGGGAAGGGACATGGCAGAATTGAGGGCCTAGCAGTGTGGCCAGAGCCGAGGGCCAGCGAGCTGTGCGAGCTGGGCCCGGAGGCAGCTAGAGGACAGACCCAGCAGGGCCTTGTTGGGGCTGCCCCTATGGAAAGGCTGGGGGGAGCAGGGTCCCTACCCGGGCATCGGAGAGCAATGCACTGAGGTGCCAGGGGGAGACAAGGAGGGGGGCGTCTAGATAGATCTGATTTCATAACACATTGTTAATAACACATTGTGTTGTTTACCCAGTGCAAACAATTTCCATCCCGGAAGCATCAGACTTAGGCAGGGGGTAGAACAGTCAGAGCTGGGGAAGCACCTTCGCAGCCAGCCAGGCGGCTCAGAGCACAGACCAGAGGTGGAGACACGGCCGCCTGAGGTCTGGTCGGGTCCAGGCCAGGCTGTCAGTGCCTTGCAGACGGACCTCAGCCCACACCGAGGTTCACTCTGGGTGCTTGGGCCCCTCGGGGCTCTGGGGCTCGGGTCGGGGTGGGGGGCCGGGAGTGTGCCGAGGGCTCTGCTGAGTCCTGGGGCGCAGGCCCTCCCCCTGCCTTTTTTTGTGCAGAGAGGAGACAGCTGTGCAGCGCTGTGCAGTCACTGCTGGCACAGAAGTACACAGATGTCTGGGAGGGAGTTGCGGACGCCAGCGTGAGAGGGAAGTTCTTTGTATTTGACCTAGAGACGTTGTATCCGTTGGAGATTTCTCCTGTCTCGGTGGTACCAGCACTGACGGAGTAATGGATCAGCCGCAGCCCATGTCCAGGGTCTTGTCGATACCAGGACATGTAGTCGTGGTCCTTGTCCTGTTCACATCTCAGCGTCATGCTCTGTCCTGTCCCCAGGATCTGGAATCTGGGGGTCTGAGTGATGCCAGCATTCACGGGCCCTGTGGAGAAGGAGACAAAGCTGATGCCACAGACACCACAGAGAGGCCTAGAGCGGGGACCTTGAGATTTGCACTCAGGAAAGGGACGCTGCTCAGGACTCACCTGCCTGCAGGAGACCCAGGGCCACACAGCACAGGAGGCCGAGGCTCATGGCAGGGGCAGGGCAGACGGAGGGCTTTTCTGGGAATGTGTGCTGAGGGACGGGGAAGGAGGCTCTCGGGGGAGTCGTTCTGAGACGTCACTCTTCCTGCCTGGGCCGAGCCAACCCTCGCAGGGGGCCGCAGCCCTTCCCCAGAGGGTCAGATAAAAAGCTCCACGTACACGTGAACAGCTTAGGATGGGAAGAAAGGACTTGTCTGAACTGACACAAGCCTTCACTTTTTTGCGAAACAGTTTGTAACCTTATGTAATGTTTTCCTCCTGTGATAGAATTTTTCATCGATGCACTGGTTCTGTGTGTCTGCGTGTTTCTGTAGTGCTGAATTGGGGGAAAATCATTAAGGGCTTCCCGATGCCTTTTATGACTTGTGCGTCCCAACTCCTCCTCCAAGTATCCGTTTCCGCTTTGCTTAATTGACCAGCGTCCTGTTAACATCCTTCCAGCGACGGTTCTCCTGATACTGGGTTTCCAAACCTCAAGGGCCGGCTCATCAACTCTTGGGGAACCGTTTTGCTCTGTTTCTTACCGAGTCAGGACACCTGCCAAAGGTAGCAGAGCACCCGCCTCCCTCGTTTGGGCTGAGACAGCAGCAAGCAGAAACACATCGCACCTGTGAGTGACCTTTCCTCGTGGCAGGACGATGGCTACTCAGTGGTGCCGATGATGTGTTAGCACAGAGGTATTCACGTGTGTGAGGGACTGTGGGGAAGTGACCACCTCCAGGGTAAGTGAAAAATGCTCTGTTATTTTCATCTGAGACATGCATTCCACGGGGAATAGCTTCTTGTGGAGAACGGCTGGCATTAATTAAGTAATAAGGACAGCGGAGCTCAGAAACGATCGTGTTGCCCACAGTCCCCCACTTAGAAAGACCCCACACCCCGGCTTCAGTGCTCTGCTGTTGTGGTCTTCAAATTCTTAATAATATCTGAACCACGAGCTCTGCAAATTATGTAGCTGGTCCTGGGTATGTAATTTTGTGTTTCCTGTCTGTGGTCACCTTCCTGTCTGCTGGTTTCCCTTTAGCATGACCACATGTCTGGAGGCTCAGTGAATCAGCATCTCTGGGGCCTTGAGAAGGACACAGGCACTAAAGCTGGAACCCAAGGGGAGCCTGATGTTATAACCACAATGTCAAGCCTTGAATTGGGGCCATGCAAGCCCGTGAGCGGGTTTCGCGTCTGTGCCTGGGACGTCGCTGGTCCAGGAGACAGAAGAACACACAGTGCAGAATGGTGGCAGGCCAGAATGCAAAGGGGGATCCTCCAGTTGAATGCTTGTGTTTTGAGGGTTTGGCACTGGGTCCGGACAAAGGGGACCCTTCTTCCAACATGGAATGACCTCTCAACAAAGCCACAGTTGCCCGTGGTCTGCTCAGCCCCAGTACACAGTGTGTGAACATGAAACCCAGCTATGTATGCATCTGATAGGAACTCAAAATAATGTCCTTGGAGATGATGAATTTGTGTCAACACTCTATTATAAAATAATTTGAATGAAGGGACACATGAAAAAAGAAATGAATTCAAATGAGTAAGTACATTTTATAGAAACAGCTGCAAACAGCTAGAAAGAGCTTTTGGTGATCCTTTTATCAAACCATCTGTCTCCAGATAGAATTGTCCCTGACATGGATCAGGTATCTCACATGATTTCAAGCACTCCTTATCCATAGAACTTTCTAGAAGCACCTCACTCTCTTGAATATTTATCTGCGAATTATTGTAATGGGTAGAGACTTGAAATGTCCATTAAAAAGACGCCTAAGCAAAATTAATCTATAGCAATAGAAATCATATCACTAACTTGCCAGAGATGGAGAGAGGTGTTTGAAAGGAGCATGAGGGGACTTTCTGGGCGATAGAAATGTTCTGTATCTTAGTAGGGTGTGTATTACATGGGTACATACATATAAATTGCAAAAATAAATCATTGCTCTGTTCATTTAAAGTGTGGAATGCTTATTGTATATAATTCTTATGTCAATAAAGTTTATTTTAAAATGGCTGAGAAGGGATGTATGTTACATGCTCTAGATAATTTCAAAATGAATCATCAGGCATAAATATTATCATTTCTGTGACAGCTATAGGAGTTTTAGGTAAAATGTGTCCATATCTACCTTTGCACATAGGAAATGGTGGAAAAAGCTGTCAGGGATTAGCACAAGGAATCAATATATCCAGATTCTTATTATGTGCTAGGTACTTTGGCTTATTAAATTTTATTAGTGGTTAAAAAATATTTTTAAATGCTTATTTTTGAGAGAGAGAGAGAGAGAGAGAGAGAGACTGGAGGAAGGACAGAAAGAGAGGGAGACACAGAATCTGAAGCAGGCTCCAGGCTCTGAGCTGTCAGCACAGAGCTCGATGCAGGGCTCGAACTCACAAACCATCAGATGGTGACCTGAGCCAAAGTTGGATGCTTAAATGCCTGAGCCACCCAGGCACCCCTAAATCTTTTATACAAACCTAGAAGTTAGTATGATGGCTAATTTTATGTGTCAACTTGGCTGGGCCACAGGGTACACAGACACTTGGTGGAATATCATTCTGGGGGTTCCTGAGAGGGTGTTTTGGGATGTGGTTAACATTTACATAGGTAGATTTTAACATTAGGTGAGAGTAACATTTTAGACAGTAGAGTAAAGCAGATTGCCTTCCATAACATAGGTGGGCCTCATCCAACCAGCTGATGACCTGAGTAGAACATAAAGACTGATTCTACCCCAGGTAAGAGAGAATTGTCCAGCTGCTGGCCTGCGAATCGGAACATCAACTCTTCATGCTCAACAGCCTTTGAACTTGGACATCAGCTCCTCCTGGGTCTCCAGCACAACCAGCTCAGCTCGCAGATGTTGAACTTACTGGCCTCCCCAGTTGTGTGAGCTGATTCTCTGTAATAAATAAGTTACACACACACACACACACACACACACACACACACACACAGTCTGTTTTGTTTCTTTGGAGTACCCTGAGTGATGCTGATAGATATTATTAGTCTCATTTCCTACGTGAAAATTCTCAGCCCACCATGTCAAGAAGCTGGCTTCAGGTCTTGACGAGCGGCTTGTATTGGAGTTGGAATTAGAGCCAGGCACACACAGCGGCCTGCCGGAACTCTTTCCCACGCCCCTTTCTCCTGGGTAAACTGATCTCTGTCAACGATGTCATTAGAGCTACCCAGGCTGAGAAGAACAGGCAGCAGAATTCTGGCTTTGAGGGCAGATGTCCCCACGAATATGCGTGATAGCAGAGAGTTGTAAACAGCGCTCAGGAGGCAGTCAGACAGGGGTGGGGGATGGGGTGGGGGTGGGGGTTGAGTCCCACATCTGCCCCTCACCAGCTGATATTCAGTATGGTCAAGTTCTTTAACTTAAGGGCAAATCCCTTCATCTCTAAAATGAGAGCAGTCATTGCATTTGCCTCTTAGGCTTTTTTTTTTTTTTTCTCATCGTTAATTGAAATTTTGCAAATAAAGGACTTTTATTTGGCATGTAGTAGGTTGTCAGTAAGTAATAGTGTTATTTTCCTCTGTGAATCTCTCCTGCTGCAGAATTGAACCGTGGTTGTGCATTCACGTACCCAGCACTTGCAGTGTTGTGAGTCTCCTACACTCGGGTGACAGGTGAATCCAATAGAAATAGTCAAATATTTAAGACGAATATTATGCATTGAATACTGCAGATGCTAAAACTGTCAAAGACAAGAAACATACTGATTTTCATTTTGCATTTTATGTGATACGGTATCTTGTACAAAGCAAGGGACCCACAACTGTTTGGGTCTGTTCCTCTTCCCAGGAGGAGGTTGTGATGATCACATATAGATGCATGATCTTTCCTGTCCTGCTAATCTGGACCTGGGAAGGGAAGCCAGATCAGGGGACATTTCTGGGCAGGGGAGAACCACAGGTGTTGAGGAACAGAACTGAGTTTGATTTCTTGCTCTGAGACCCGGGAAAGCCACTTCTCCTCAGGTAAACGGGTAAAATAATACTTAACCTTGCATGATTTCTGTGAGCATTAAGACGTGTCACACACATAAACAGCAGAACGAGCGTCTGGGAGAGGCCTGTCTCTTTACCAGGACAAGAGCCCACTTCCTGAGCTGGGAGGGGGCGGATATTTTTGTACAGTAGGCTGTGGATCGTGCAGGGCTGTGTTAGGGCTGCTGGCACAGAGATAGAGGGCCGAATCCGTGAGCTCCAAGGAGTTCATGTTTAGCTCAGAGTGAGAGTCAGGGAACTGTTGAGCCGAGAATCGTTCCGGGAGGTTTCCTTTGCCTCTCTCTTCCCTGTTGTAATACTGAATGAGTAACTGGGGGCCCTGGCCCACGGCCTGTTGGTACCAGTACAAAGACAGGTGTCCAGAGATAGGGAAACAACTCAGCGTCACTTGCTGTCCTCTTGCCTTGACCAGGTGTCTTGGAGTTTGGGTGAGTCCGGAATCCACTGGGCCTGCGGGGGAGGAGGGAGAAAGCAGCCGAGGGCAGAGCTGGGGGGACGCCTCCTGCTGCGGCCATCATCAGCAAGCCTGTATTACTCAGGTGGCAAACGCATATCGGAGGCTTCCCCGCGGTGCCCAGGACTCACCTGCTCCCAGAAGACAAAGGGCCACGCAGCAGAGAAGCCTGGAGCCCATGGCAACACTGGGAAGCCAAGATATCATCCAGCTCAGGGGTGGGGGCCCCGGGGGTGAGCAGCCTAAAGCTTTGAACCTCCCATTTCCCTGAAAGGAGTATTTGCCTATGACGTCACCACTCCCACATCGCCACTCTGGTGACTCTGCAGGGCTGTGCCGAGCCCTGTGGCTCCGAGAAGTTCATGTGCAGATCAGAGAGACGGTCACCCAAATGTCGCACTGAGAGCTAATCTGGCAAGGGTCATTTTGCTCACTGTAACTCATCCTAATATGCAAAGGAGAGCTGGGACCTGACCCAGGGCCGGTGGGTAACAAGATCCACTGGGGTGCCCAGAGAGAGGGGAACATCTCAGTGTCACTTGCTGTCCACTTGCTTTGATCAGATGTCTTGAAGTTTGGGTGGCTCCAGCCTCCACTGGGCCTGTGAGGGAAGGACACAGGGGCTGGGGAACAAACACGAGAGGGAGCCCGATGGTGCCACGCACTTAGGTGCTGTCACGCTTAGAGGAGAGATGTCCTACCTGGACAAGGACACACTTGCTCCCAGGAGACAAAGGTCCACGTGGAGGCTGCAGCCCACAGCATGCAGCGGGGAGGGCAGAACCTGACAGGTTTCTCCCCGCTCAGAGTTCTGGGTCTCCGAGAGCTGAAGATCTGGGCATCCCTTCTCTGACTGGAGGTTAGGCAGTAATGTCACTGCTCCGATGTCATTATCCCTCCTGGTTCCCATGAGCCTCCCTTGCCAGGTCCCTGGCTACGCCGGTCCAGGAACTCTGCTTTGTTCCGCAAAGCCCCTCACATGAAGGGCAGGGCTGGGACGGTCTAGGCTAGCTGGGGTTAAGCCACAGGTGTGTCCACAGCTCCTCAGCTTTTCCTTTCAGGCGGGTGTTCCTCTACCTGTTCCTGCTAGGGCAAGGAGTCTGCCCCCTCCCAGCACCACACTGCACTTTTTTCCCCTTGCAAGCTCAGAGAGACTCCCTAATGACTGCCGAGCTGAAGGTTTGGCCCCCTGATGGGACTGCACAACCTCAAATTAGTGTTGATAGCATTAAGCCTTATAGTGGAAAAGAGCTCCAAGCAAGGCTTTCCTTAACCCTCCTGGTCCCAGATAGCTGGCTCTATGCCCCTGCTCTGCCCAGGCGACTTTTGGCATTCAGCGGTTCCACAGTGCCCCCATGTGGCCTACTGGGCAGTAATCAAGAGATTGCCTCTACCGTGATGTGAGTCCTGGGGTATGTTTAAATTAGAAGCTATTCTGGGGCACTTGGGTGGCTCAGTTGGTTAAACAGCCAACCTGGGCTCAGGTCATGATCTCACGGTTTGTGAGTTCAAGCCCCGCGTTGGGTGCTGGGCTGACAGCTCAGAGCCTGGAGCCTGCTTTGGTTTCTGTGTCTCTCTCTCTGCCCCTCCCCTGCTCATGCTCTGTCTCTGCCTCTTAACAAGAGGTAAAGGTTAATAAATTAGAAACTATTCCATCCTTTGTCTATTGCACTATTTTTGTTTTCTGCCCCCACCCCCAGCAGACCAAAAAAAAAAAAAAAAAAAAAAGACAAAAGACAGCCCTAACTACATTGTAATAAAAATAAAGGTGGCAGGAGGAAATGTTTTGGTTTTGAGAAAATTCCCAGTAAACCTAGCCTGAGTTAGATGGCGCTGCTTAAGGAGGAAGCGTGGCCGAGATCACCCAGAGACAGCCTGTGTCTGATTGCGGATGGAATGCCAAGGAGTTTGGGATGACGAATAATTAACTGACGTTGTTTTTGCTCTGCTGACCCCAGACAGCTCGCTCGAGGCAGACCATTCAGACAGGTCTCTTTGCAAGGTGTCTGCCGATCAGCTTTCCCCAAAATAAAGGAAGCAATACTCACTGTTACCCTACTGCTAGAGAATTTCTTTCTTTCTTTTTAAGATTTTATTTTTAAGTGATCTCTACACCCAATGTGGGAATCAAACCCACAACCCCGAGGTCAAGGGTCTCTTGCTCTACCTGCTGAGACAGCCAGGAGCTCCTGGAGAATTTATTTCTTCCTCTTCTAACCTTACTCTTGTAGAAACGCTATTTTTCCTCTGTTCATTGTTACCAGAATGCCCATTTCTCCACATATGATTGCATATGCGCATGTGATTAAATTTCTCTAAACTTTCTTCAATGCCCAAGTAGGAAATAAATATTCTAACCCTCTGTACAGAATGCTAGGAAGGAGAAGCAAGCCAGTCTGGATTAATGTACAGTAAAATATAAATAAATCAACAGGAATTTGGGAAAACAGAATCTGAGAAAGTTTAATCCCTAAACCAGTTAACATCCATCCACTTGCTACTTTCTTAGTTCACTGCCAGCATAAATTTCTTTAAACATTTACATTTGACCTAAGTGTTGCTACATTTTATTTATTTATGTATTTGTTTGTTTGTTTATTTATTTTTAAATGTTTATTCTTGAGAGAGAGAGAGACAGAGCGGGAGTGGGGGAGAGGCAGAGAGAGAGGGAGACACAGAATGTGAAGATTTCAGGCTCTGAGCTGTCAGCACAGAGCCAGATTTGGGGCTGGCACTTACAAACCGTGAGGTCATGACCTGAGCTGAAGTCAGACGCTTCACCGACTGAGCCACGCAGGCGCCCCAAGTGTTGCTAAATTTTAAATAGTGCAATTTGTAGAGGCGCCTGCGTGGCTCAGTCGGTTAAGTGGCTGACTCTCGATTTCCGCTCAAGTCACGATCTCACGGTTCGTGAGTTTGAGCCCCACATTGGGCTCTGTGCTGGCAGCACGGAGCCTGCTTGGGATTCTCTCTCCCTCTCTCTGCCCCTCCACTGCTCACTTGTGATAGATATCTCTCTCAAAATAAATAAATAAGAACACATTTTTAAAAGAATAGTGCAATGTATAAAGTGAATATGGACTAATCTATTGGACTAGTCCAATAGTCCAATAGTCTATGGACTATTCTAATCTATTTCTTGACTTTCTAAATCCATGGCAAAGCACCATGTCAGGTGCCACTGAGACGAGATCCTTGGTGCAGCTGCATCTGGCACTGACGGTCACCAGCTCCAGTGCCAATGAGCTATGACCAGGGACCCCTTCTCAGATGCCACCCAGAGGCGGAAAATCCCAGCCAGAGTGAATCTCCATGGATATAAACCAGATAAAATTATCTCAAGCCCAGATGGCAATGTTGTTTAACTGAACGCTTTTTATGAATTTTGTGCATATGAAATTCATTAAAACCTTTTATCAGAGCAGCTGATGCATCTTATGGAATTTCTGACGGTAGAAAGGGAGAAATTTCCACACCAATACATAGAAATATAAACTATTGGTATAAACCACACTAAGAAAATATATTTTCTGCTTTAAGGAATACCTGGCATGTTTTTATTCAATTAGATAAAATTCCTAGATTGTCAATCAATTCTTTTTTTTTTATTCTAATGTTTATTTATTTTTGCGAGAGAGAGGAGAGAGAGAGAGAGCGGGAGAGGAGCAGAGAGAGAGGGAGACACAAAATCCTAAGCAGGCTCCAGGCTCTGAGCTGTCAGCACAGAGCCTGATGCGGGGCCCGAACTCACAAACTGTGAGATCATGACCTGAGCTGAAGTTGGACGCTTAACCAACTGAGCCACCCAGGCGCCCCGCCAATCAATTCTTAATTATAAATAAAAACCAAACAGAATATAGAAGATTGCTTCAGAGATGCCTGAGACCCTATGATACATAGCCATTATATTTCAGACAAGAGAAGCCCAGCTGATATTCTAAAGATATATGAAATATGAAGCATTGGCTTCTGGATCCTTCTGGTATTGCAAACTGGCATCATCTCCTGCCTTCCCCCCCCCCCCCCAGAGGAACCTTGTGGGGCACAAAGCAAATAGAAATACTAGAGACTATCCAAAAACCAAGCGAATATTCTGGAAGGACTGAAGCCATTTTGGGCTGGACTCTAAAAGAAAGATAACCAACTGGACAATATATAGCCCCAGAAAGTGAATTATTAAACCATATGAACCAAGAATTTAAAGCAAGCATGACAAATATGAAGATGTGCAAAATAAACAGGAATGTAAAAGATGTTAGCACATAAGAACACATAGGGCCAACTTATTGGAGGTCTTAACAGCAGCATACCTCGCATATTTTACATCAGCATGTCCAAGTGTTTTATTATGGGGAAGAATGTTCATGTTACCTGATGTTCTAAGAGAAACCAATGCCTCATATAAACACTGAGAGTTTTTGTCCAATAGGAACTAATATTATTTTCCTAAAGTAATGACTCATCATCAGGGTTGGTTTTTTTTTCTGTTTTTATAAAAATAAGATTTTGGCTAATACATTTATAATCCAGATAAGACCTGGGAAATTCTCTCTTCTGGAAAAACTAGGAGGAATTTCCTAGAGCTTATAAATTGCCTAGGGCTTCTAAAAGCTATAGAAATCCAAAACACTTCCCGAGATTTCTGACCATTCCCATGGACGACTGTTTTCTTCTGGTCTTCTCTAACCTTGACTATAAAGCAGAGGTCTTTTTTACTCCTTCAACAAAATCATGCACATGAAACATTGGAGAGTTTAGTAGAAGCTGATGAAGATTTGGGGAGGGCTGCAAAGGAATCACGTGAGGCAGAACACTGATTTTCACCACTTCCGTCCCATCCTTAATCGTGATGGCCCCTTCCAAGACTTTCCAGGGTCTTGCACCTTCTACGTGCATGATACATGTTTTCTAACTTTTAATTCACCGTGTTTTTTACTTTTATTGCGGTGATAAAATATATATACCGTAAAACTTACCATTTTCAAGTCTACAGCTCAGTGGCATTAACTATGTCGACATTGTTGCACAGCTGTCCCCACCATCCCTCCCTAGAAATTTTTCATCTCCCCCAATTGAAACTCTGTATCCATTAAACACTCACTCCCACCCCTCCCCCACTCCGGGTCAGGACCCACCATCGTACCTTCTGTCTCTATGAATCTGGCCCCGCCCCCCGCCAGATACCTCATAAGTGGAATCATACACTACGTGTCCTTTTGTGACTGGCTTATGTCACTGACCATAATGTGCTCAATAGTTCACCCATGTTGTGGCATGGGTCAGAATTTCATTCCACTTTAAGTCTGAAGAATATTCCATTTCATGTGTATATCACATTATGTTATTAATTTATCTGTTGGATGGGTTGTTTCCACCTTTTGGCAATTGGAAATAACGTTGCCATGAACATTGGTGTGTTAAGATCTGTTCAAATCCCTGCTTTCGCTTCTTTGGGAATATATCCAGAAGGAGAATTGCTGCATCATGTGGTAATTTCATGTTTAAATTTTTGAGGAACTGTCATACTATTTTCCACAGCTATTCCAAAATAGCACGCTCTTTTATCTTCCGTCGGCAATGCAAAAGGGTTCCCGTATCTTTACCACCTCATCAACACTTGTTATTTTCTGTCTTGTTTACTTACTATTATCCACACTAATATTATCCTTTAACATTATCCGCACGAATAGGTATGATGTTCTTGAATTTTTGAAATTAATGGGAATGCATAGTGAGGTTCTCTTTTATTTTTACTGTTGCTGTTATTTTAAACATACTATTTTTCAAACCTCAAGTCAAGTCAACATTGGTCTCCAAAATTTTGGCAGGTAGACTTCATCTATAAAATCCACTCTGTACCTTTTTGAAAACTAGACAGTCTTTCCTCACATGAACTGGACATTAGAAAAACACGATTCTAGCTTGGGTCTCGCTACAGTCTGTAAGTAAGGATCCGGTGAATCAGATTATGCCTTGGGGACAAGTCTTCATGAAGGGAGCTCAGGGCACATGCTAGCCCCTGGTCACCCCACAGCTCACCTGGAGCGTGATTCTACAAGAAGTAAAGAGCACCAACTGAAATTCAACAGGGGCTTGTTTAAAATTTGCAGCTGGTGGGTGAGAGGGGGCCGGAAAGGGCTTCTGGGCTTCCTTCTGTGTAGGGCAGGGGCCTCACGAGCAAGAGGCCACCTGCTCTTTCTGAGCTGAGTGGCTGTGACAGCGCAGTCTTGTGGAATCACAGATGAGCCCGGAAGTACAGAGAGGTCTGGTGGGTGCTGGTCGACTCGAGAGTCAAGGGGAAATTCTCCGTATCTTTTTGAGACATGTACCCCTGCACGCACATTTGTTTTGAACATAAGCTCAGCACTATCTGACTAATGAATCAGACTTGGAGTTCAGTCCACAGTCTTGTTGATATCAGTACTTTGAAAACTGTTTCATTTGTTAAGAACATTCAAAGGTCAGCTTCTCTTCCATTTCTATGATAAGTATCTTGGTATCTGAGCATCCCCGGGTTCCATCAGAGAAGGATAAATAAACTAAGATAGAGACAGGGAAGCAACAGTTGTCCAAATGAAGGAAATGCCCAGGATCTGGAATTGAAAAGCCCACATCAGGAGTGTGCTTCTATTTCCTGGACTCATCTGCTCCCAAGAGATAAAAGTCCACAAGACTGAGAAACCTGGTAGCCATGGCAGGTCAGGGAGTGAGGGACTATTCTCCAGCTCAATGCTCTGGTGTTCTCAGGGAAAAGCTAGCACTCTGAGCCTCTTCACCAGCCGATAGCCAGGTCTTCCTGCGATGCCAATCTTCCTACAGGCTTTTTAGGTCCAGAATCTCCTTATTTGGCTCATTCTTCATTTCTTTCTTATTTCCACAATAGGGCATTGCCCAGTGGAACTGGGTTCAGGGGGCAGGTTCACACCCTAGTTTCTCTGATTTTTCTTTGAGGGTATTACTCCTCTGTGTACACGTCCCCTGGGGATCCAGTAGGCTCCTTCGAACTCCCTCACTGTCCTCCAGTTTTGAGAGACTCCCCACCTCCTACAGAAAGCTATATTCGTGTTAAAAAGGGAAACAAGCCCCAGATGGGGCCATTTGTCCCTGGACAGCAAACGAAGACTTAACTACAGTTTCAACCTGTCCCAGGAATGTGATCTTTAACAGTCTCTGAAACATCCTGATCCCTGAGAAGGAGGTCATCTGCATGATAAAAACTCTGTCTTCCCTTGCTGCCCAAAGGTGTCCTGTCTTTTGCCCATTTTTAATTGGATTATTCGATTTTTTGGTGTTGAGTTGTAGAAGTTCTTTATTATTTGTGATGCCGACCCTTTACCGGGGAGGTCATTTGCAAATATCTTCTTGCCTTTAGTAGTTTGTCTTTTAGTTTTGTTGGTTGTTTCCTTCACTTTGCAGAACACTAACTCGAAGGAATACATGCATCTCTATGTTTATCGCAGCATTATTTATAATAGCAAAATTATGGAAGCAGCCTGAGTGTCCATTGATAGATGAATGGATAAAGAAGAAATGGTGTGTGTGTGTGCGTGTGCGCGCACGCACACACACACACACACACACACACTGGAATATGAGCCACAAAACAGAATGAAATCTTACCATTTGCAACAACATGGATGAATCTAGAGAGTATAATGCTAAGCAAAATAAGCCAGTCAGAGAAAGACAAATACCATATGATCTCACTCATATGTGGAATTTAAGAAACAAAACAAATGAGCATAGGGAAAGAAGAGAGAGAAAGACAAAGCAAGAAACAAACTGTTAACTATAGGGAACAAACCGATGGTTGCCGGAGGGGAGGTGGGTGGGGGGACAGGTGAAACAGGTGAATCTCGGAGGAAGAGTCCACTTATTTTGATGAGCCCTGAGAAGTGGATAGAACTGTTGAATCGCCATACCGTATACCTGAAAGAAATATAACACCGTATGTTAACTACACTGGAATTAAAATTAAAAAAAAAGAAGAAGGAAGAGAAAAGAAAGTACCCTGAGCTCACACCACTCTCCTTTCTCTTGCTAATAACTTCCTTTCCCCACCCTTCCTTCTAGAACAACCTTAGATTTTGTACAACTCCTCGGAGCATCACTCTGCTTGCTCAATGGGATGCTGCCCCATGCATTAACTGCTTAATAAAGCCAGTTAGATCTTCAAATTCACTTGGGTTGAATTTTATTTTTTAGCACTCGTATTCTTGTAGTGGCTTAAGTAATTAATCCACCTGACAAATTACAAAGCCTTTCTAACCCCCTTTCCCAGTCATCCCCCGCTCTTTCTGCCCCTTCCTGCATCTTCTGTGTCCCATTGGAACCACAGTGCCTTCTTTCAATAAACTGAAAGTGTTTATATTGTCAGCTGTGCCAGGAAGGTTTCCAGGAAATTCCCTGGGTCCCATATCCTCATTGTCCCCGGAGCCCTCCCTGTTTCCTGTGTGGCATTTCCCAGCAGAATGTAGTACTGACTCCAACTCCTTTGAACGACTGTATTGGCTTCTTCCCCACATTCTACTTTTTTCCCCAGTGCGAACAAGGGAAGCAAATGGAACTCACATTTCCGACGAGAAGGCTAAATGGTATCGCCATGTGGGAAAAAGGTGTGGCCCCTTTTTATAAAGTGAAATGCGTACTTCCCATATAATCCAGCAATCTCACTCCTGGGTATTTAGCCAACAGAAAATAAAAGTATACGTCCACACCAAAGTCTCGTACCAGAATGCAATCACCCAAATCTAGAAACAACCCATGGGTCCATCAACATGTAAGTAGATATACAGATTGTGGCAGGGTCACACAATAAAAAAATACACAGAATAAAAAAAAAGAATGAATTACTAACACACATAACGATAAGGATGAATAACAAAAGCACGTGTTAGGTGAAAGATGCTGGTCGCAAAAGAGCGTATGATTCCATTTATATGAGTTCAAGAACAAGCACATCTGATCTATGATCATAGGCATGGAGCGGTGATTGATTACCTGTCGGATGGGTATCGACTGCAAGAGGACTGAGACCAAGAGGTGATGACGAGCCTGCATCTTGGGGTGGTGTTGCTAGTTTTTCCATTTGACAAAATGTATATAACTAACATTGATATTATGCATTTCACTTCATGTAATAAAAGATGTATCCCGCGATCCAGTGTCAACAACCATTAATATACTTTTGAATCATTCTTCCAAACAGAATTCTTTCTAAAATTACTTGTGAAATCTACATGTTATCAGATGTTCACAGAACTCCCTAAACTGTCCTTACAAAGGAAGAACACATATTCGTGCATATCCAAAAGGCACCACTTCTGGGCATTAACCTACCAATGTTGAAGTGCACGTGTGTGCCTGGCTTGATTGCCTACAAGTCCTTAGGGAGCCCCAAGATTTACTGTTTATTGTTGCTGAATCACCTTCCATCTGAGGCTGAACCCAACCAGGGTTGACTCCTAAAGATTTCCATCTGCTGAGTTGCATCAGGGACTTGCATTTCTTCCCAGATACCAGGAAAACTGGCCTTGTCTGCTGCTTCCGGGGGTCAGGACTGGGGGAGACAGGGTGTTTGCCACAAGATACCATCCGCTGCCCTGTGGTCTGCTTTTGTAACCACTGGTGCAGGGTGTCCTCCCTGGTGCCCTTGGGCTCAGCCCTTAGTGGTTCCTCGGGGAATAAGGGACAGCGTCCTCAGGGCCATCCTGCCAGGGAAATCCCCCAACAAAATTCCCTGGGGGACCATGGCCACTGTTCCCAGGACCATTTCTCTGGCTCCCCCTCCTACAGTTCTCCTCTTCATTTTGCATGTTCTCTCCATGGCGTTTCTGTCTTCACGGCCCCAGCACCCTTTCTAGAGGACTTGGCTGCTTCATGGCGTGAAGGAGAGTTTGCTGCCTAGGGAAGGCTGAGCCCTGATTCATACACGGCCCTGTGACTCACTCTTCCTCTAATGCCCATGGGGTCCCTCCAGCGCACTAACTATACTTTCCGTATCTTGGGGTAGGATACTGTCTGTTTAAAGAATAATTGAATGGGGGCACCTGGGTGGCTCAGTTAAATGTCTGGCTCTTGATTTCTGCTCAGGTCATGATCTCACAATTCGTGGGTTCGAGCCCTGCATCCAGCTCAGCACTGACAGTGCGGGACCTGCTTGGGATTCTCTCTCTCTCTCTCTCTCTCTCTCTCTCTCTCTGCCCCTCCCTGATCTCACACACTCTCTCTCTCTCCAAATAAATAAAAAACTTTAAAACAGAATAAATGAATGAATTAGTAAATGAATAAATAAATAGGTGTATAACCAATATGATAAATGCAACTAGCCTTGAACACTAATGTTGATTTATCTAATCGAAAACTTAAGTCTATCTGCCTTATTCCTAAGAAATATAGTATCTCCCTCATAAAGTGTCCCCTACATCATCCCTCCTGCTGCTGGTTCAAGAACCCTCAGGTCTTAGCTTCTGAAAAGTCAGTCCTTTACAGGTTCCTCTGTAGCCTCATCTGGTCGCTCACTTGGCCATACTTGTCCCACCCTTGGGGTCCACAGCCACATTCCGTGGCACCTGACAATATTTCCTTAATACCACAGCCCCGGATATCCCCGTGCAAATTTCCTATTCTGCAAATTAAAGTTAGCTTCTGACCTCTGCTCCTGGGAAGACGCTGCAGCCCGCCCCCCCCCCCTGCCCCTGTGGGCAGGAAGGGCTGCGGGAAAGCCTGGGGGCAGAGCAGCCTCGAGTTCGGGGCAAGGGCAGGAAGCACCTGCAAAGCCGGGGCTGAGCTGCTGGGGCAGGGGTGCATGGCTGGGTCTCTCAGCTGCGCGGCCAGGGTCTTTGGAGCAAGTACGATCTGTCAGGAGTCTCAGCTGAGAATCAGTTCTTCACAAAGTCTGTTTTCTCTGAAGGAAGCTTGTTACAGATGGAAATCAGTAACTCCGCGCCGCTTTCCAGGCTCTGTCGGTGCGACAGGCAGTACAAGTGACCAGAGACGGGCTCACACTGCAGAGCCATGCTCTGTCTCATCTCTGGGATGTAGCAGCTAGGGTTTTGGGTGACTTCTGGGTTCTCTGTGCCCTGTGGGCGGAGACAGAGGCCAGAAAGAGAATGAGGCAGAAGTTTGGAACCGGTCTTAGATAAAGGGGGTGGGAAAGGAATGTCCCCCACACTCCCAGGACGCACCTGCTCCCAGGAGTAGGTGATCAAAAGTCACCCAGCAGAAGATCCTGCTGCCCGTGGCAGGGTGAGGGGAGGCCTCTCCCCGTTGGACATCTGGACGTTAGTAGCCCAGGAAGGAGACCCTGTGATGTCACAGTGTTGGGCGGCACCCGCAGGTTCAGGAGCATCCCTGCAGGAGGGAGTGGGAAGCCCTAGTGCCCCCCGCCGCCCATACGCGATGCCCCGGGGCTCAGCCCCTGGCCTTCACGCTCTACTGGAATATGGCAGCTGCAGAGGGACCCTCCGAGAGTAAGGGCCTCAGGGCACCAGGCCAAGGGTCCGGCAGGACCCGCTCTCCTCCCCGCGGCCACATCGCAGCCACAGTCCGGTGGCGCGTCGACTCTGTGACTCGCACTTCGGAGCCTGACGACTTAACGCTGGGAATAAAGGGACCAAAAAAAGAAACAACCTGGGAGCGTCAGTGTGGAGAGGAGCGCACGTGAGGAGGAGAGACCTGAAGCCTGACAGGACATCTCAGCGCAAGGGAAGGAGGATGGACGAGGACACTAAGGGCCCAACCCATTCATTGTCCACTGGCTCTGAGCTGGTGGCAGCGCCGTTTGCTGCCTGTGTGGTTTAGGGCAGGTGTCTCCGCAGATCTGAAGCTCCAGGTCGAGCCTTGAGTGAGAAGAAAAGAGAAATCGGAGAAGGACAGCTGGGTTACAGAATAAACGAACGGGCGAAGACACACACACTTATGTCTCGAACCCATTTCCCAAAGGCTGGTCTCCTCCTTCCCTTTGCAGCTGGCTTGGGCACCAGGACCTCACCTGGAAACCCCTTCTCCGATTCCCCAAAGCTCAGTGCTGACCCTGAGTGTCGACAGCCATGACTCAGGGACCCCTTGGTTCCTGAGGACCACAGCTCAGAAACCGTGGGCCTGCCGGGTCTGGAGCAAGACACCGCCCGTGAGGACCCCGTTCGTCTCCTCTGGTCCTCTGTAGGGCATGATTTGTGGGGACACAGTGTTTGTTTAGAGGACCCTGTCAAACCTTAAACCAAACAATGCACTTTACGGCAGGCTAGTTTTATTTCGTGATAAGACAGTCCTTAAAAAATACCAAATCCAGAGGTGTTTATCTCTTTCAACCAGCTGACAGGGAAGAGTCGCATTCAGGTAAAAGAAACCCCACAGTCTAAGGATGTGCCTTGACAGGAGAGTTGCCACATTAGTTCAACCGGCACCTGGTTTTTTTGGTCTGAAACTTTGCTCAGGGGTCCTCACTGCCCCCTACAGGAGAGAGGAGGGAGCCTTGGTGTCAGTGCAGGCCTCGGACTCCCCAGGACACAGGGCTCCGCTCAGCCCTTAGGGTCCCAAGGTGTGTGCAGCACTGGGGCCATTGCAAGGGGCGATGCCAGAAAATATGGGGTTCAGCACAGACAACCCCGAGTATACGGTCCTGCTCTGAAACGCTGGGGGCCTTCTCCCCTTCCTGCCTGTTGCGGGCAACGATCCAGGGCCATCAGGCTCTCTGGCTGATAACGCAGGATGTGGAGACCCGAAGAATTAGGATTAAAGGGACAGAAGGAAAAAGAATCCAGCCTCAAAGTGTCAAAGCCCGAGAGGAAGAGGAGCCTGCGCAGAGCTGAGTCCCCGGGTGTGCAGCAGAGAGTGGCCTCGAGGACAGCGATCCGAACCTCACGAGGGAGCCACTGTCCTCAGTGGTAGGGACTGACAGGGCCCTGTGGTGAGGCAAGCAGGTGTTCTGCATAGGGGCTCGGAGCGCGTCTGGAGCTGGGACCAGGGCTGAGATCCAGGGTCTCACCTGGGTGGAAGGAACAGGCAGAGAAAGGTACGCGTTGGCAGGAGGCTTGGCAGGGCCGCCGCGGCCAGAGTGCAGCGTGCCTCCTGAAAGAGTCCCCGGGGCCACGTGCCGATCGGAAGCTACCGGAGGAACTTGAGGTGGACCCTTTCCGTCCCGCACTCAGCCGCGGGCACAGTCTGGCCCCGGGCAGAGCCAGGCCACAGGCTGTGGGCGTCTGTGCAGGGAACTGGGCCTTGCTGCATCCAGAGAACCGACCGGCACGTCGTGGCCTGGGGTTTCTGTCTGTCTGGGGTCCCACCGGAGATGTCGAGCTGAGCCGTGGTCGCCCCCACGGCTCCCCGGCTGCACCCAGGAGGTTTGTGCACGGGGAGCAGTTGGCTGTGCGGGGCTGTGTCCTTGCTGCTGGCACAGAGATACACGGCGGAGTCCTCTGGCTGTAGGGCGGCCACGTGAAGGTGCAGGTGGGAGCTGTCTGAGCACTCGGGTGTGAAGCGACTGGGGACACTGTCATTTTCGGCGAGTTCCTTATAGTTGTAGGCAAACATGAGCTTCGGTGGCCTCTGAGCACTCTGTTTGTACCAGTACATAGCGTTATGTCCCAGACGTTGTTCGCACTTCAGGGTCCTCTTACTCCCTGTCGCTGCGACCAGGTGTTTTGGTGTCTGGGTAACTGCAGTGTCCCCGGGGACTGTTGGAAGAAAGGAGCAGAATTCACACAGAGTATTGCTGCAGCCCTTGGGACTTAGCATGGGGTACAAGGGCTGCCCATCGGGACCCAAGACTCACCTGCTTCCAGGAGACAGAGAGCCACACAGCAGAGCAGCCTGAAGCCCATGGTGGAGTCAGGGCCAAGGTGAGCACCATGTAACTAGGTGTCCTGGGCAGGGAGCCAGGCTCTGGTCTCCTTGGCCTTGTTTAGTGGTTGGCCTGTGATGTCACTGTCCCTGACCCAGGGGGGTGTTTCTTCCTCCAGCTTCACACCTTGTCCTTGTACAGATTCTGGCAGAAGGTGGATTTGAATGGACTGGGATGAGCTATTCCTCTGACAGACGCTCCCCTGCTATTAGCTTCCATCCTCGTTTTTAGGCTCTCTCTCTATCCAGCTTCCTTCCAAGACCCCACTCGGCAACAGATCGTTTCCGCTTCAAGAGATCTCCTTCCTTCTCCGCTCAGTCATGCAGATGCTTCCCTCAGTGTCTAAGCCCCATGGAGCCCTTTTGCCCACCTCATGGAGGAGGGAAATAGGAGGGCTGTGGTTCCGTTTGGGCCCAGTGCCCACCACTAAAAAGGCAGGACTGGATGCCAGCCAGGAGCCAGACACTGGCTGGGGGGGGGGGGGGGGGGAGGGTAGGGGGAGGACGAGGGAGCAGCCATCCTCTGTCCCAGCACTGAGGGTACAAAGCTTGGCTGGGCTGAGAGTAAACAGGATGCTTAACGAGAACAACAGAAGGCATCCTGTGCAGGACGAAGGGAAATCAATTTGAAAATGATTTCAGTTTAGTATCTTCGAGGGACCTTCAACTGATGCCCCCAAATGACCCAAGGATGGAGCCCCAATGCACTCTTTCCCTCCTGACCCCTTCCCTCCCTTCAATCCCATCCTTTCCCTTCACCCCAGCCTCCGAGTTTTCAATGGCGCCACAGCGCCTCCTTGTGGCCCAGGCAGCACGTTTCCCAGATTGCGGGCTTCGAACCAGCCCAGTGGCGGCGCTGCAGAGGGCGCCCTATCCCTCATTCCACAGATGGGGAGCTGGAGGGGTTGGGGCTGTGATGACACCAGATCCACGGAAGTGTGAAGACGAAAGAAGCCTCTGAAACAACAAAAAGGGTTGGCAACGTTGCCGTTCATCCGCATACCTAGGACATTCAATTCCTACTCATTTTTCTAACAGAATAAAGTCTATCAGAGTTTCCGGGTGGCCCATAAAACAAAAAATGTAAGGGTAGTATGGGTGAGAGTTTAAGCAAAGGCGTTGGATATTCTCCTCCTGAACAGGTTACGTATATGAGGGGCCTCTAGTTCATACAGGTGGAGATATTCCATTCTTAGGCAAGAACCCAAAATTAAACTTAGTTCAAAGGCTGGCATTGCTACTGTTGTATTTCTTACGCTGGACATCCACTGTAGCAAGAAGACACTCCTCTACAATGAAACCGCAAAAACTTGGGATTGTTTGGCTCCCAATAAGTAAACTCCCAAGGATTACAAAAGACAGTAGAATTTAAACTGAAACCTGGAGCAATAAGTGGAAGAGAAAGGCGGGGTTGCCCTGAGAACAAAAGCGAACATAAGCATTTCCCAAAGCAAGGGGTGGGTGAAAGGGGAGTTTCGGGTACCTGAATTAGGGATGTGCCTGAAGGAGGAAAATGATGTAAAGAAAATCTGAGTTGCAGTGAAGAAGTAGAATGGTAAACATGCAAGGAAATTCAAATAAATGTTATCTGTATAACGTAGAATAGTGTATGTTGCTTGAAGATCTAGAGAAAAGACATAACTGATCCCAAGACAGCTTGGATCGGGGCACAGAGTACTGAAAAGGAACCCCAAGGCTGAGTGTCAGGAAATCCTTTTTTTCCTTGTCTACTTCCTTATGTGCATGCTCAGGGTGGGACTCCAGAAGGCTGAGCAGAGGACACTTAGTAGGCTGGAGAGCTGAGCAGAGATTTCAGAAGGCACTCAGCTGGATGACATTGGCATTCAGACCCAGGTAGGATAAGAGACACTGGTGGATGTTCTGTGATGCCCACGGAGTCCGCTGAAAGGCCAGGCGCTAGTAATAATGACCGCATGCTAGGGCTCCCTACCGGGGAGGGCAAAACCGAAATAGATCCTAGCAAATCCTACATTAGAAACTGCAAGATTGAAACCTAACGTTCTTCAGGAGATCATAACATAAATAAGCCAGAGCTTCTCTTCTATATTGTCTATAATCTTTCAGGTAGAATATTTTATTTTTTTAATGTTTATTTATTTTTAAGAGAAAGAGAGAGACACAGAGTGTGAGTGGAGGAGGGGCAGAGAGAGAGAGGGAGACACAGAATGTGAAACAGGCTCCAGGCTCTGAGCTGTCAGCACAGAGCCCGACGTGGGGCTCGAACTCACCAGCCATGAGATCATGACCTGAGCCAAAGTGGGACACTTAACCGACTGAGCCACACAGGTGCCGCATCATGTAGAATATTTTCAAAGTCTCCGAGTTGTTTATTTCCTCCCCGAAACATCTCTCTTCTGATCCATACTGGTACCAGTGCTGTACCAAATACAAATTTGCTCATGTTATCTCGCTTAAGGTAGGGCCAACAACTGGCTACCGCATAGAGATTTGTGTAGAAAGTCCTTTCAGTGTTCAATGTCCTCTGCCACCTGGGTACTGCCTGCTCTGGAGGAATCTTCAAGATGCTACTCGGTCAGATTTGGGAAGAATCGCCCCGGTCAGCCCTCCTGGAGGAGGAGTCTGTAGTGCACAAGCCTACCCCTGTGGGTGTTTAGGAGAACATAAGCAATCCAGAGCTTCTATTCTATATTGTCTTTCTTTCTCTCTAGTTTACCTATTGCCATGAACTTTCATGCTTCTCCAAATATTTTTCTATTCACCAGTGCACTCAATAATAATCTGACTTCCCTGTGGTCTTAGAAACTTTTGCCTTCACCCCACTTTCCTCCAGGCTTTTGCTCAGGGAACATTTTTAGTGAATAGCGTGTTTTCGGTCATAATGTTTGTACAGTAAGTACCGGCAAAGAAATTCAAGGAAGGGCTTCTTCCACCAGTTAAGATCTTCTTGTTTGTGAAATCCCGAGTACTTCCGCGAATTTACTGGAAACCCCTGCTCTAGCTGATAAGTAGAATTCTGGGAGACTTCTGTGGGCATAAATAAAGAAGAACCTCACCGGGTGTATGGGCAGCCTGTACTACAGACTGGAAACTCCCGTCTAAGGGTCTCACGGGGGTGAATGGAGCCTCAGGGTCAAGACATAGCCCCTTCCGCAGCTTCCTGGCTGGGCCAGGGGGTTTGTGCACAGGGAGGCAGTGACTCTGCAACGCTGTGTTGGCTGCTGGCACAGAGATACACGGCAGAGTCACCTGTCTCCAGGGCGCTGACACGAAGGTTTAAACGAGCTTTGTCAGGAGATTTAGGTGAGAAACGACTTGGAACTGTTTCATTGTGAACGAGTTCCTTATTATTGTAGGCAAACATGATCTTCAGCAATTTCTTGGAATCCTGCTTATACCAGTACATAGCATCATGGCTCAGCTTTTGTTCACATTGTAGGAACTTCTCAGTTCCCATCTGTGCGATGAGGTATTTGGGAGTCTGGGAGATTGCTGTGTCCAGGGGGGCTGAGAAGGAAAGAAGCAGAATTCAGACAAGTCCCAGGAGGTAGCCTGTTGCTGGACACCTGGTGAACACAGGCTTAGAGACTCAAAGCTGCATCACAGCACCTGGACCGAGGACTCACCTGCTCCCAGGAGGCAGAGGACCACACAGCAGAGGAGGCCGGAGCCCATGGTGGAGACAGGCGGAGACCCACCAGGGGTTCCAGTCCTCAGAGGTAAGAGCCAGGCTGCAGTTGTCCACACCCTTCCTGGTCTGTGATGTCACAGCCTAGAATGACTTCCCCATTCTTGGGCTCTCTTCGTTTTTCATTTCTTGCCCTACTCCTTTCAAAGACATTTTCATTCCTACTCCTTTCAAAGGAGTTTGGAATTTCTGGGGGTAGTTTGAATGGGGCAGGCATGCTGCCTTAAGGATCTTTCTCTGCCGGGGCACCTGGGTGGCTCAGCTGGTTGAGCATCAGACTCAAGCAACAGAGTCTGGGATCAGACCACCAGACTCAACCAACTGGGTTGTGGGATCGAGCCCTGAGTCAGGCTCCACACTGAACATGGAGCCTGTTTGAGATTCTCTGTCTTTGTCTCTCTATCTCTCTCTCTTTCTCTCTCTCTGTCCCTCTGCTCATGCTCTCTCTTTCTAAAACAATAAACATAATTTTTAAAAAATGATGTTTCTCTGCCTCCCTGCCTTTTCCCTCCTCCAGATCTGGTCTCAGAGTCTGGCTAGTTTCTCTTCTCTGGATCTTCTTCTTCACAATAATTCAGGGTGATCCCACTCAAATCTTGGCTCCCTTGAATGTCTGATTTTTGCTCAGCAGCCCCCGTATAATTCTGTGCTGTGGGAGCTGTCCTGTGCACTGGCCTCTACCCACTGCACGCCAGTAGCACTCCCCAGCCCCAGCTGGGACAACAAAATGTCTCCTAAGTCACCAAATTGCCCTGGTGAGAACCACTGCCCCCTTGATTCTTTCCCTCCTTCCGCCCCACCCCCGCTTCAGGGTTCTGGAAAAGCCACAGCGCCTCCTAGTGGTCAGCAAAGCACACTTCTCAGACCTCAGGGCCCTCCCGGGCCCAGGCTCCAGCCAGCCCTTAAGAAACCGAAATCAGCAAGGACCAGGCACTGGAGCAGGGAGCTAAGACTGCCACAGAGGCAGCACGCGCGCGCACGCGCACGCACGCACGCACGCACACACAAACCGGCGACACGGTCAACTAGTGGTGAAACTTCTTCCAAGACAAGTGGTTCCTTTGTTGTTGTTGTTTTTCATTGAACACAGAACAAGCACCAGGGAAACAGTAGTGAGCAAAACAGAAACAACTACCATCTTTCCTGGAACTTTTAGCATGTTTTGTTTGTTTGCAGTCATTGAATGGCTACTTAGTGCAAAGCACGAGTAAGGCAATATGCTCACTCTCATGATGCTTATACTCTGATAGGAGCAAAAAGAAATTCACAGACTACTCTAGACCAGAGATAGAAAAATCTATATCATATGGAAGTTAGGAATCTATTCAGCAGTAACACAGTTAAAAACTATCCTTCATATGACTTCCCACTTCCTCATCTATAAAACAATGAGCTGAAATAAATAATTTCCAGGTCTTTTCCCAGTTTTAAAATTGTATGATGCTGAGGCACCTGGGTGGCTCAGTTGGTCAAGCGTCTGACTCTTGGTTTCGGCTCAGGTCATGATCTCGCGGCTTCATGGGTCTGAGCCCCACACCGGGCTCTGTGCCGGCAGGGCGAAGCCTGCTTGGGATTCTCCCTCTGCCTCTCTGCCCCTTTCCCCACTTGTGCTGTCTCTGTCTCTCTCAAAATAAATAAATAAATAAATAAACTTTAATTAAAACATAAAATAAGATTGTATGACACTAACCAGGAGCACCCCTAGATGTTTGCTGAGCTAGTGAGGCTTATGCACCCAGTCCCCAAGCACCTACCTCCTCGCACCTTGTAGCTTACAAGTGAAGCTTTGCAAAGAAAGGAAAGAAGGGAGAAGGATAAGAGATCAACATCCCAGAGAGAAAGGATAATCTGAAAGATCACTTTTCCCTGACTGTTACTGCCAATTTAATATCAGCAGCTAAGAAGCTAAGAAGAAAGAGAAGTCTGAGAAGGGAGAAGCTTGGAGGAATCACATGACCTTACTGGTCTGGGGAGCAATGTCTGTGTTCAGGGACTGCCTAAGAGAAGGTCTTGGTGAAGACTGAGGCCTTGGGGCCTCAAGTAGGAGTGGGGATTGACTGCAAATGAGGACAAAGGAAATTTGGGGGCAGTGGAAGCGCTTCAGAACTGATTCATGGTGATAGTTGCTCAGGGCATAAATTTATTTAAAGTCACTGAGTTGTACACTTGAAATAGGTAAATATTATGTTATGCAAATTAAACTTTAATAAAGTAGAAATACTCCAGACGTTTAGTTTGGAACCTAAATGATCACATACTAGGAGCAAAAGTGAACAGCCATCAAAAAAACTAAAGCTTAGCTTCAATCCAGCTCAATTATCAACCAGATTAAGAAGATCTGGGGACGTCTGGGTGGCTCAGTCGGTTGAGCGTCTGACTTCGGCTCAGGTCATGATCTCACCGTTTGTGAGTTCGGGCCCGGCGTCGGGCTCTGTGCTGACAGCACAGAGCCTGTTTCGGATTCTGTGTCTCCCTCTCTCTGCTCCTCCCTTGTTCACACTTTGTCTGTCTCCCTCTCTCTCAAAAATAAATAAACATTAAAAATTAAAAAAAAAAAAAAAGATTTGCCTCTTCCAATATGTCCTAGCATAAGCAAAAAGGAATCCTCTCTACAGGAAAATATACCATTCAGTACTTGAGATTATATCTATAGTTTTTCATATACAATATCTAGCTTTCAAACACATATTATCTATTGCGTGAGGAAACAACATCACATGGCCAAAAGCAAGAAGAAAAAACAAAGAAAAAGACCCAAGGGGTACCTGGGTGGCTAAGTTGGTTAAGCATCTGACTCTTGGCTTCAGCTCAGGTCACGATCTCATGGTTTGTGATTTTGAACCCCCATTGGGTTTTGTGATGACAGAATGGAGCCTGCTTAGGATTCTGTCTCCCTCTCTCTCTGCCCCTCCCCGCTTGCTCTCTATCTCTCTCTCTCTCAAAATAAATAAAACGAACTTAAAAAAAAAAAGAAACAGGGGCAGCTGGGTGGCTCAGTCGGTTAAGCGCCGCTGTCGGCTCCGGTCATGATCTCATGGTTCGTAGGTTGGAGCCCCACATCGGGCTCTGTGCTGACAGCTCAGAGCCTGGAGCCTGCTTCGGATCCTGTGTCTCCCTCTCTCTCTCCTCCTTCCCCACTCGTGCTCTGTTTCTGTCTGTCTCTCAAAACTACATAAACATTAAAAAAAATTACAAAAAAAAAAAAAAAAGAAACAGAGCCAAAATGATTCAGATGGAGTTGTCAGACACTGATATTAAAATAACTGTCGATACTATATTCAACAAAGTGAATGACAAAATGGAGAATTTTAGTGGACAACTGGAAACTACAGTAAACATGTAAATGGAGACTGTAGAAACAAAATATACAAAATACCTATGATTAACAATTCAATATATGGGGTTAAAGGCAGAACAGATACAGCTGGAAAGAATAGGAAAAGTGGAAGATAAGTCAGATGGAGATATCGAGGCCAAATCATGCACAGAAACAAAAAGGATGGACAATATGAAAAAGATGTATATTAATTGGGCCATCATTATAGATAAATGGCTGCTCGTCAATCTAGAACTTTCTAGGGAGTCTGAGACAGACACAAAGCTTTATTTCTTCGTTCTCATCCCCCCATTGGTTGAGGATTGTCCCATAGAGCATTAACACCCTGACACTTCTGGGTCGTGCGTGTATAAGCTTCTAGTAGGCCATTCATGTGTCTCAACCACAGCCACAGAGCACTTCAGGAAGAAAGCTAGATACACTGCCCATATTTAAGAGGAGGTTCAATCCATATGAAGGGGTCAATGTCTGCTTGGAATAGCTGCATGAAATAGTTGTGGCTGGAATCAGGGGTAGAGCCAGGAAGATAGGTGGTGATACAATCGAGGCATTTCAAATAGTCTACCCCCTGCATTGTTTCAAGTCCAAATAATAAGGTCTTCAAGGTGGGGTTCAGCTGCAATCTGTACAAATACAGGGTTAGGGCTATAGGACCGCTGCTCTTACTGTACACAAAGCCATTACTGAGATTTATTATCTCCCTTATCACCAATTCTAGATTTTCTCCAACTTTGCTTAGCACTTCTGTGGTCTAAGATGTTTGTTTTGTGGGGTGACCCAGACATTCGTCTCTGAGGGTTTTGAGTCCCTTAGGTACATTTACTTTGTCAGGCCAAAATGGTTGCAATTGCAGAACTGTCATTATCACCAGGAATTTAGGCACCAAGAGATGTTTGAACTAGTTCTCTGAATTCCAGGTAAACCTTTCCCTGTTTCCATTATGTAGGAGCAACTCTATCACCTCATGATAGTCAAGATCAATACCTCCTTCCTTACCTATTGGGCTTCCATCGAAAGGAGCCCAAAATGACCAGGTACAGTCATAGTTCATGTTCATATGTCCTGTGGTGGAAGCACCCCTGTCTTAAAGAATCAGAACTTTTTATCTAGAAGACCCTAAAAATACAGGGAAAAGAAGCCTGGATTTGCAGCTGGATCACTGGGGGTGGTAATGAGAGGGATACCCATCCTCCCCCCACCCTTTGGCTTCTGGATTCATGGATTGAGTACATAGTTCCATATCTCAGCCCTCTGTACAAGTCATACCACATCCTAGAAAGTATCTCCCGAGCTTGAGGGTATTATATCTGAGCTAGCCCCTTAGCCAAACCTTTACTAGGTCCTTTCTTCATTTCTACAAGGTAAGATGCTTCTGAAGGACGTAGTACATGAAAACAAGAATGGATCCCACCACTACAGGTCCATGATTTCATTTCCTTAGCTGTAAAATGGGATCCTTTGGTCTGCAAAGTTGGTGGGATTCATGTCAGGAGGAAAGTCATTCTGTAGTTGGTGGTGCTGTAGATGACCCTGGAGAAGACCCTGTAGATGGTGGTGCTGGCATGGATATAACTTGAGTAAATGAATATTTCATGTGTTTATAACTGATATGATCTGCTCACACTTTTTTCGCCTCTATTCATTGCTTGAGCTCATCCTGACTTATTATGAGGAAATTCATTCTTTTCTATTGAAGTCTTCACTCTGCCTTTCCTGCTCCAGGCCTTCAAGAACACTGAGATCTTACTCAAAACCCAGGAAGTTAATCTGGATGCCCCATGTCAAGTTCAGGGTGACAAGTTCATTCATGCTCTGCTTCTAGGTGCTACTTGATTTTTGCTGCTGAATTCGATCCTGCCCTGTCCTGCTATATTCTGGTGGTTCTCTCACTGGTTTAGACCTCTGTTGGCCTTGTCCCAAGAGCGGACTCCATTGTTACTGTTCTCTTAACTCATTCTCATGTGAGTTAACATCATTTCCCCAAACGCGTCAAGTACTTACTGGGAAAGACTCATCGACAGTCCAGGCCCTTATGCTGAACTGCACGTCCTTCTGAAGATTTACTGTTGGAAATCCTCTATACTCTTATGGAAATACTAAAGCCCTTCCTTGATAACCATTTCTGATTCTATGAGTTAAAATGGTTTTTTCTAAGCTACTAAAGCAAAACAAAATCCAAGATGCAAAAGGAAGTAAAGAGAAGACATAGGCCATGTGATGGTCTTTTCCTGGGCAACAACGCTCCATCTTTGGAGGCCACAGTCAAGCTCTGTAGTATCTATAAAAATTTGGCAAAAAATGCTCCCTGGACATTCCTGCCAAAGATAAACTACTTTGGTGATTAAATTTCAGATATCTATTTGGAAACGGCTGAAAAAACAAGTCAAATCAGACTTTCTTGGGCAGCAAAAGCATTCTGGTAGCTGGAAAAGAGG
The DNA here is from genome assembly GCF_018350155.1 of Leopardus geoffroyi. Classification (NCBI taxonomy): domain Eukaryota; kingdom Metazoa; phylum Chordata; class Mammalia; order Carnivora; family Felidae; genus Leopardus; species Leopardus geoffroyi. The sequence continues at coordinate 156,993,327 of NC_059331.1, read as the reverse complement.
CAGATACATACAAAGAGGGTTTGTGTGCAGGCTGGAGGTGTCTGTGCAAGGCTGTGGCTGAGCTGCTGGCACAGAAGTACGTGGCTGAATCTCCCAGCTCTGTGGGCTGGATCCGCAGAGTGGAGAATGATCCATCAGGCCTTTGACCCGAGAATCGATCCTTGATTGTTTCAGACTTCTCCAAGAGATCATCCTTGTAGAATAAAACTAGAAACTCCACTTTCTGTCCCAGGATCTGTCTGTACCAATGTACAGAACCCATAAATTGGGTCACATCTCAGGATTCCTCTCGTCCGCATCTCTGTGCCCTGGTGGCTGGGGGTCTGCCTGACTTCAGGTTCTGTGTGTCCTGAGGGAGGAGAAAGAAGCCAGAGATTGAATAAGGAAATGGTTTGAAAGAGCCTCAGGTAAATCCAAGATGAGAAATTCCCAAAGATTCACCTGCTTCCAAGAGACTAAAACTCACCCAACATAAGAGCCAGGAATCCATGACGGGATTGGGAAGGAATGAGTTCTCTCCTAGAACAGGCTTCTGGGCATCAGAAACAGGAGGAGAATTCTGAGCTCCCATGGTTCCTAGTCAGTCTGACTGAGGCATTACATTTCCTGCAACGCCCACTTCCCCCTGGAGCGCCCCCTACAGGAGAGAGGAGGGAGCCTTGGTGTCAGTGCGGGCATCGGACTCCCCAGGACACAGGGCTCCGCTCAGCCCTTAGGGTCCCAAGGTGTGTGCAAGCACTGGGGCCATTGCAAGGGGCAATGCCAGAAAATATGGGGTTCAGCACAACCCCGAGTATACGGTCGTGCTCTGAAACGCTGGGGGCCTTCTCCCCTTCCTGCCTGTTGCGGGCAACGATCCAGGGCCATCAGGCTCTCTGGCTGATAACGCAGGATGTGGAGACCCGAAGAATTAGGATTAAAGGGACAGAAGGAAAAAGAATCCAGCCTCAAAGTGTCAAAGCCCGAGAGGAAGAGGAGCCTGCGCAGAGCTGAGTCCCCGGGTGTGCAGCAGAGAGTGGCCTCGAGGACAGCGATCCGAAACTCACGAGGGAGCCACTGTCCTCAGTGGTAGGGACTGACAGGGCCCTGTGGTGAGGCAAGCAGGTGTTCTGCATAGGGGCTCGGAGCGCGTCTGGAGCTGGGACCAGGGCTGAGATCCAGGGTCTCACCTGGGTGGAAGGAACAGGCAGAGAAAGGTACCGGTTGGCAGGAGGCTTGGCAGGGCCGCCGCGGCCAGAGTGCAGCGTGCCTCCTGAAAGAGTCCCCGGGGCCACGTGCCGATCGGAAGCTACCGGAGGAACTTGAGGTGGACCCTTTCCGTCCCGCACTCAGCCGCGGGCACAGTCTGGCCCCGGGCAGAGCCAGGCCACAGGCTGTGGGCGTCTGTGCAGGGAACTGGGCCTTGCTGCATCCAGCGAACCGACCGGCACGTCGTGGCCTGGGGTTTCTGTCTGTCTGGGGTCCCACCGGAGATGTCGAGCTGAGCCGTGGTCGCCCCCACGGCTCCCCGGCTGCACCCAGGAGGTTTGTGCACGGGGAGCAGTTGGCTGTGCGGGGCTGTGTCCTCGCTGCTCGCACAGAGATACAGGGCGGAGTCCTCTGGCTGTAGGGCGGCCACGTGAAGGTGCAGGTGGGAGCTGTCTGAGCACTCGGGTGTGAAGCGACTGGGGACACTGTCATTTTCGGCGAGTTCCTTATAGCTGTAGGCAAACATGAGCTTCGGTGGCCTCTGAGCACTCTGTTTGTACCAGTACATAACGTTATGTCCCAGACGTTGTTCGCACTTCAGGGTCCCCTTACTCCCTGTCGCTGCGACCAGGTGTTTTGGTGTCTGGGTAACTGCAGTGTCCACGGGGACTGTGGGAGCAAGAAAACAAATTTAGAGCGTCTTGGGAAGCAGCTCCATGAGAGAAGCTAGAAACCCGAGGACAGAGATGTCCCACCTGTTCCCAGACTCACTTGCCCCGAGGACACAAAGGACCACACAGCAGAGGGGCTGGTAGCTCATCGCAGTGTCTGACGGAAGGGACCCAGTGACTCTCTGCTCAGGTTCCTGTCTTCTGCATGTGTGTCCGTGGCCCCGACAGAGGATTTGCTCGGGAGGTCACTGCCCCTGTTGGTTCTACAGCTCACGTTTCCTCTCCCACCCCCCCTTGCCCCCCCCTGCCGTGGGTTTGGATGCAGGTCCCTAGGCGGAGGAAAGGCCCATCCCCCCTCTGCCTCGAGGAGGTTTCTGGCAGTTGCTTTTTTTTTTTGTCATTGTCAGTAGCTTCCTCCCCTCCCCAATGAATAACTGAGTCTTTCCTTCCTCTTTCTGCTTAACAGCACCTCCTCCACTCAAACACACATCCCTTCCCCTTGGACAGGTGTCCCCCTCCCCCCGCCGCCCCCACCACCTCTCAGGGAGCCAGGAGAAACCCACGCAAGCCCCATCCTGGCTTAACTCAGAGGCCACCTTGCTTGGCTTCCAGAACCTTTCCCTGGAGCCAGCTGCACTCATTTTAAGACACAGGAATTTAATGCTAACTGGGTAGGAAGCACCGTCAGTGGGTGCTGACGAGGTTATGAGAGAAATATGCTGCAAGCCGTGCCCCCGGAAAGCATCTCGCCTACTTGGGGTGCTGAGCCTGAACAGGGCACCCACACATACAGGGGAAGCACTGGAGAGTAACAAAAGGTCCTGAGAGACAGGGGCCACGGGGACCGCAGACGCGATGCTATTGAGGTTGGAGAAGTGCAACCTGGACTAGATTTTCGCATCTAGGCTGTTCAGGTACCATGTCCCAAGCAGAACCAGGAGCAAACCCTGCTGCCAGAGCATTTGCTTCCTTCTTAAGCCTCCTTCCCATTCCCCTTCCTTCTTCCAGACCAGCCTCGGGAATTTTGGTGAAGTCACAGCTCCTCCTAGAGGTCACAGGGGCACATTAACCTCCTCTCCACCTGCTGCCTCCAGTCCTTACTCCTGGGCCCAGGGGAGCACAGAGCACACAGAATTTCAGTTTGTCCAACAAGCATTGGCGAGAAAGGCAATATTCTCATCCTCAAAATGTTTCTAGACTCATAGGAGCAATATGACATGCTTTTTTTATTATTTTTTAAATTTATTTATTAATGTTTATTTATTTTTGAGAGAGAGAGAGAGAGAGAGAGAGAGTAAGCAGGGGATGAGCAGAGAGAGGGAGACACAGAATCCAAAGCAGGCTCCAGGCTCTGAGTGGTCCACACAGAGCCCCACGTGGGGCTTGAACTCCTGAATTGCGAGATCATGACCTGAGCTGAAGTCGGCCACTTAACTGACAGAGCTACCCAGGTGCCCCAGGATATGCTTTTAGACAACATTGAGTTTGGAGAGGTTTAGTGTATGTTTTTCGGAAGGTTAAAATATAATTGGTTTTTATATGGCTAAATCATTTCATCTACTCACCTTCTCATTTCCTCATCTCCGAAACCTGGATAAAGGGAGAGTCTCAAATACTGATCTCCTACCCTCTGTTTAAAACAGTATGAGCCGTTCAGGATAAGCTTCCACCCAGATGTTTGCCCCACTAGGACCTTCCAGAGCCTCCCCCCGCCCCCACCCCCACCCCCGCCGCCTCCTTATGACAATACTGAACACTTTGCAGGTAATTAACACATACTTGAATGAATGAATAAATACATGCAATGGAAAAATGGTAAGAGACCACATGTGAGTCTAACCATTAAAAAATTACTTCCCAGTGTGGTATGGTTGGCACTGGTATATTTGTACTTGCGGCTTACAGCAATTGAGGGCAGGGCATCAGGATACAATACAAGGCTGAAATGGGAATGATAAAAAAATGAATTTGGCTGGCATGAGGTGAGCTTCAGTACTAATTTTTTTAAGTTTATTTCTTTTGAGAGAGAGAAAGAGCATGCGAGCCAGGGAGAGGCAGAGAGAGGGGGAGAGAGAGAGCGAGAGAAAGTCCCAAGTGGGCTCTGTACTGTCAGCACAGAGCCCATGTGGGGCTCGAACCCATGTACCGTGAGATCACGACCTGAGCCGAAACCAAGAGTCGGATGCTTAATCAACTGAGCCACTCGAGCATGCCCCCCCCTTTTAAAGTTTATTTATGTATTAGTACTAATTTTTATTTTAAAGGATAGTTATGATAATTTTCCAATGTTTGTCGAGCATTGTCCAAAGATTTGGAAGTGAAAGTAATGTTTCCCTTTTTAAACTAGCCTTGTTGTCAGGGCCCCCAGGACGATGGGTATTTGAGGATTTCCTTATAGTATAGCACAAGAATATATTCTAGGCTCATCCTGTGCTTTCCCTGCTCCCATCTTGGAATCAGCTATTTCTCCAAAGAGCCCTGGTTCCTTTAAGTGGATAACAGTGTTCAGAAAACAAGAGATGGGCATGAGATCTGGGCTTTTGAGGTGACAGTACTTCTACATCATCAGTGGACAGAGCCTGGGGAACACACACGAATGCACCCGCATTAACATGTATCTTTAACTCTCCATCCATGTACATGTATTGAAAAGCCACAAGTGTTACACCAGTAATTCCAGTTCCAATTTCAGTACTCTAAGGTTCACTCTAGTGTTCTTTCTGTATTCGCAATTCCTTTATCCAGTACTGAGAAAACTGGCTCCTGTTCTCAACAGAGTTACATATTTGATCAGTCTCCTTGTATGGACCCAATTGTCCACTGCAGCCCCAACCGTCTCTCCCTGGCACACGCCCCCCTCACCCTGCTTGGGAACCAACAGCCTGTGCCAAGGAGTCCTCTCCACGTTGGAATCCTCCTCACCTCAGTCCAGCGTCTGATACCCGACATGGCGCACGTCCTGCCCAGTATGGACACCCTTCTCAACCTGCTGGGGCTTCAACGGCCTGTACCAGGCTGCTCTCCTCACCCCACTTGGGTGCCAACACCCCCTTTCTTGGGAACACCCTCTTCACTTGGCAGAATCTCTGTCACCTGTGCCAGGCCTCCTTCCTGCACAGATACAATGCAAAGCACTAGTCCTCTGACAGCAAAGATATTTCACTTCACAGATTGCTTGGGGAATAATTCGATGCATTTCAGGTTGGCGGTGGGTGTGGGGAGGCCTCGGGGCCTTGTCTCTCCCCTTATGCTCTAGACACAGGTCAGGATCAATGCAGAGTGATGGCTGCAGCTAGTGAACATGTACTTGACTTGCTTGGACTTTTCTGAACCATTTGTATTTCTCTTTTTTTCCCCCCACCCTGTTCTCCAAGAAGCAATGCCAATTTCCTTGTTCTAAAAGTCTGAGATTTTTCCTTTCTTCCCTCCTATACTAACACATTATTGGCATGCGTGTACCTGTCTTCCTGCTGAGTTCGAGCTTTTTAAGGTCACAGGCTGTATCTTTTTAAAAAATTGCTTTAAAAAAAATTTCTGCATATTGTTCTCTAGGACGTTATTTATTTTTTAACAGCTTCATTGAGGTATAATTGATATACAAAGACCCGCACATATTTAATACCACTATGTCTAGATAATACACGTATGTTAATCCGTTTCTTTCTCTTCCTTCCCCGCAAAACCCTTTCTCACCTGCCAGTCTTTGCAAAGAACCTTAAAGGTGAGCTCCTCTGGCCTGAAGCAGCAGTGATTCCTGATGGCCCACCACATGCTTCTCGATATTTCCTCTCTTGAAGGAGGAGGGAGGGGGCCCCTTCAATCATCCCCAGGTGCGCACATGTTCTCATCACCACCCTCTCATCTCCCCAGGACCCCGGTCTTCAGAACTACAACCTGATGCTCTCCCTCAGCATTCAAGAGTCTGCCTGAAGGGGGACTGGCCCCCTCTATGTTCCGGTCACCAAACAGCCATTGATTGTGACTCTACCGAAGAGTCCTGATTGCAATGGGTTCCGTGTGGAAGGGGAAATAAAATGATAAATAACAAAACCTATGGGGTATACGTCTTTGGTTTTGTGTGTGTGAATATTCTAGGTGGTGAGACAGAGCCAATAGTGAGACGAAGCACCTAAAATACTCCTGTATGACGTTTCACTAATCGTAAACTGGTAGGGTATAATCCGTGTTCAGCAGCATTTGAAGGACATGCAGAAAAACAGTTGTTCGGGGATTGCCCAAGTTGGAGAAGGCTTTTTGAAGGAGGTGAGTGTAAGCCAAATCTGTAAGCAATCTAGTCCTGTACCAGTTTATTTTTTTTCTAAGAACCAGTTCTGGTTCATTGTGTATAAAGAGGCTAGCACATAGTTTCAACTTTTAGTTCTGGCATGCTATTTTTCTAGTAATATGAGGCAACTTTTGAGGTTGCCTTCTGAGATTTGCTCCTGCTACAAATAGGGACAGGGAAACTCTGGTGGGTTCGAACCTTGCCTTATCTTGGTTCTCCTGTTTACTATTCTAAAACCCATAATCTTCTGCTGGCCGTGACCCCTGATCACTTATCGTTTATTATGAGTCTCCTGATCTTCCATTACCTAGGGACAAAATTAAGAAAAAATGGTTAAAAGCTCTAAACAATCTTCTGGCCCAACACAAGGAAACACTTTCCAACTGGATGGTTGAGAAGGTACTGGGACCTCCTTTCTGCAATAGAGGCTGGAAGACCTTTCGTGGGATGTTATAGACGGGGCCCAAGCATCTGATGTGGCGAAGAGAAACTGAAGCATCTACTCTGTGCCAGAGACAGAGCTACAGACTGAGAACTTAAATACAAAATATTTGTTTCAGGAGATCATAATCTAGTTGAGGAAATAGACAAAAAATAAACGTTTACAAGAAAATTCAGAAGTTATAATAGCAATACACACACGGCTTTAAAAGAGCGCAGAAAGGTAACAGACTTATCTGTCAAGTCAGAGGCAGCGTGGGGTGGAGTTAGGGGTGGGCATAGATAAATGTCAGAGGTTAACTCTAAGGAGAGATGATGTCAAGGTAAATTTTAATGGATGAACTGGAGTTTGCGAGCGAAGAAGTGAGGGAGGTAACCCCATTCAGCAGTAATTTGATGAACAATTACCATGTGCCAGATACATGTTGGCTTTGAGGCAGAATGGTAAGCAAATCAGACATCGGTTGTGCCCTCAGGAATTTTAAACGATCAACACTACACAGATAGATACTCACACAATTTATATATAATTGGAACTAAATGTTATAAAAGTAGAAGCTGACAAGAAAACTCAAGAAGGCCTGATTTGAGCTAGAGAGTACAGGTGAGGTTCATCAGGATTCTCTCTGATTAGAGACCTAGAGAATGAGTGGGTGTTAAACTGGTGAGGCAAGTGGGAAAGGCACAGAGGTGTGAAATAGTGAAGAGTGTCCAGGTTCATAGGCTTCAATGCCATGCCCAAGAACTTAAATGCATCCCAACATCAATATGGAGCTATCGAAGAGATTTAAGGAGGAAAATGACATGATCCATTTGAATTTTAGAAAGACCACTCTGGTAAAACAGTATGGAGGTAGGTTGAAGGACAGTAAATCCAGAAACAAGAAAATACTCGTAGTGCTATTTATTTTAGCAGACCGTGGTCCTGAACGAAGGCACAGGTGGTTTGTTTGAAAGGCAAGTCAAGGATCTTCAAAGATAAGTCAAGGATCTTTAGGACAGAGCAGTGGGAAGCGAATGCTGACAGAGACATAATTTAGTTGTGTTAACACTTTAACAAGACTCTTGTATGTGGATCAAAGATTGTGTTAACTTCTATTTCCCCCTGATTTTCTGTGGGTGTTCATTTTATACATGAGGATGTTAATGTGCAAAGACCCCCCAGAATGGAAGCTAGCGGCAGAATGAAGACCAGAACTCTGTTGCCAGATTGAAATGTTCTCTCCCAGAATTTTATTGTTTCTCATCCTTTGGTACAAGTTTCTGTCTCTATCATTCTCTTCTTTGTTTTTCCCTGTTCTCTGTCATTCCGATATCCTACCCCTAAACCCCCAATTCCCTACTTCTTACTTTCTCCCGAAAGCATTACTTGAAGGTCAACAGTGAGCTAATTCTCTTAAGATCACTAGTTTTCTTTCAAGCCACACCTGATCGTTGAAACAATCACCATTCAATTTTAAGTCTGGATGTGGGGCATTTAATTCATTTCTGCCTTCTCTTCTGGAGAGGGTCAACAGACTATGGCCCAGGTTCAAGTCTGACCTGCAGCCTGTTTCAGGAAATGAAGAAGGTTTACTGGAACGTAGCTGCACTCAACCACACATGTACTGTATATGGCTGCCTTCACGCTGCAATGAAGAGTAGTTGTGACAGAGACTGTATTGGCTGCAAAGCCTAAAACATTTACTATTGGGCTCTTTACAGGAAATGTTTGCTGACTCCTGCAAGCAATATCATGGAGAGAATCACATGTAGCTAGAATAGAAATGTCCTCAAACTAATGCCATCCTTGAGCAGGGTTCTCAAGGAAGCCTGTCTGGTTCCAGGGTTCACTTTACCAAGAAAGAGCATTCTACTTGCCAACACTGGTTTTCTGTACATGGCAATGATTAGAAATTGAGCTTAGCACGGACCGTCAGGTTAGCATCAGGGTTATGACACAAGCGCGTACTTTGTAACCTTGTTCTTTTTTGCATTCTTGTTGCCCTGATTGCTTATTTCAGGTTTTTTTTTTTAGTAATTTAATATATTTTTTTTTCAGGGAGAGGAATTCTTATTTAAAAATTTCCCTTCCTGTTGGCACGGTTAAGGAGCCAGTAAATGGCCTCAGTAACTAGAATTGCGTTAGCCAAGAAGGTGGCTGGAGCATCTAAGCGAAAAGAAAAACAGACTCCATCAGAGAGAAGATCATACAGTTGCCTTCAGAGGCCGGTGAGTCTTGCTTCTGCCAATATAAATGTCAACATATTTGCTGGAGCCCAACCAGCCCTTAATTCAGGCCCAAGTTTAGATAGTCCTCCAAGGCCACTAAGCCGTGTGCATGGGAAAGAGGGGTGACAAATACAGATGCATTAAATACGGACACATGCCTCTGGACCTTCATGTGCTTGAAGTGAGGAAAAGAAGTATAGGTACCAACCCACTCTGCCCGGCAAAAGGAACGTGGACATTACCACACGTTGCACATGGCTATTTTCACGGACGTGACTGAGGAAGGAGACCCCCCCCCCCCACCTCCTCCACAACCACACACTGTGGCATGACCAGTGTTGACTGCAAACCAGAATTCATCGATGTTATTGAGGACAGATGTTTTGCACACACAAAGCGCAGACAAGAATATCTATTGAATCTGAGAAGTTTCAACCCAGTTCTCCTGGGCCCAACTTCACAGGCTGATTGAGGCTCAGTATCTCAGGAGTAAAAGGTATCTTACAAGTGTGAGCTCCCACACAATCGTGCAAGGATATCTTCTTCATGTTTGTTCACCCACTTTACAGAAAAGATCGACGTGGCGCTCATGTAGAGAGACACCTCACACTGATCCCATGTTCTCCTGGCCTCTTCAATAGGGAACATTCTTCTAGTATCTTCCGCTTGGCGTACTTTGCGCTCTCACTTAATATGCAGATCTACTCTGCTCCATACCCTTTCCACACCCAGCAGCCACCACAGCCATGACCACCAGTGATACTTGGGATTTCCCACTCTCGTTTTGTCGGGCCCTCTGCCTGATGCTATGGGATCAGTCTTCAACATGTGTTTGCTTTGGCGGCACATACACAAAACAACTAGTCTTCAACGTGATTTTAGGGAGCGCACAAATGACCACTGTTATTTAAAGAGCTGTGTTATCAAACAGCATGTGTTCATTTTAATGTGCATTAAAGATTCACCAACACATGAAATATCAACATCTATGCTTGAGAAGAGGCTCAGGGAAAAAGTCTACTTTAAAATCAAAACTTGGGGCGCCTGGGTGGCTCAGTCGGTTAAGCGTCCGACTTCAGCTCAGGTCATGATCTCGCGGTTCGTGGGTTCGAGCCCCGCATCAGGCTCTGGGCTGACCGCTCGGAGCCTGGAGGCTGCTTTGGATTCTGTGTCTCCCTCTCTCTCTGACCCTCCCCCGTTCATGCTTTGTCTCTCTCTCTCTCTCAAAAATAAATAAACATTAAAAAATTTTTTTTACTTTTTTTTTTTCAACGTTTATTTATTTTTGGGACAGAGAGAGACAGAGCATGAACGGGGGAGGGGCAGAGAGAGAGGGAGACACAGAATCGGAAACAGGCTCCAGGCTCCGAGCCATCAGCCCAGAGCCTGACGCGGGGCTCGAACTCACGGACCTCGAGATCGTGACCTGGCTGAAGTCGGACGCTTAACCGACTGCGCCACCCAGGCGCCCCAAAAAATTTTTTTTAATCAAAACTTGTGTGCATGGTTTCCATGCACCACATGTGAGAGTTATTTGGGAATACCTAAAGTCCAGAAACCATCACTCGGCATTTTCCCCACATCCCCACTACTGCTTTAGATGACTGAAGAGTCATCACGCTGCCACTGGATGGGTCCATGTTCTTTATCTCAGGTGTTTATTTGGGCATTTGCAGTTGAGTCTAGATAATTCCTCTTACCTGGCAACCCTCACACTTCCCCTTCCAGGGAGAAGGGGTCCAAGTGATAATACCCAGAATGCACCAGGGAGAGCTCCCTACAGCATAGCAGCACATGAGCCAACTATTGTGGGAACTCTTTGAAGATGATGTGCTTTTCATATGGGCTAAGGTCTCTGGTGAGTTTCAAGGGAAGTTCCAGGGGTGATTCAGAACCACACAACTTCCAACACTTCACCATGGAGGTATCAGAAAGGAAGATAATTGGACGGGTTGAGAAGGCTCTCCCTTCTTCACTCTGGGCCTGGCCCTTCTCTTACTCCTTAATTTCCATGATTTTTAGGTATCAGTGAGGGACAGCCCCCTGCTTTATGTGCCATTCATTCAGTAGTTGATTAGTGCCTACATTGTGCTAACATTCAAATCACTTACCCATGGCTATGGCCTTAGAAGCTACTTTGCCCATCTTTTCTCCTTAGATCAGTCATTTCCGGCTGGGGATGATTTTGAATCCAAGGGAACATTTAGCAATGTCTGGAGACATTTGGGTTGTCACAACGTGGAGGAGGGGCTAGTGGTACTTGTAACTAAGGCCAGGGGTGCTGATAAATATCCTACAGTGTTCAGGGCAGTTCCCCACAACACAGAATTACCTGGCCCCAAATGTCAGTAGTGCTGGGGTTGAGAAATTCTGCCTTCTAGTGAATCATCTTTATATCAGCACAACTTTGAATGTAAAAGCAACAAACTACTTCATGAGAGACGATCATCTGCTAAAGCAGAAGTAACATCCTGGTAGGCCATTCAGATGTGTGGGAGTAGAATCTGGTCCCTGAGATTCACTTATTCTGGATACTTCTGCCATGCTTCATTAATTACGACAACTCCTGCTCCAGGAACCCATTTCTTCAATTTATCTAAGAATTCTCTCTGCTCCTAGGGTCATCCCTTAATTTGGTGGAGTTCAGGTTGTTCTCCGTAGTTATGTTTATGGCATCACAGTAGAGTTTATGATCCTTGAAATGAGTCTGCTCGAGTTTGAACACTGTATTAACCACTCAAGAGTATAAAACTTTGAGCAAAACATGTAATTTCCCCAAGCTTCACTGTCCCCATATATAAAATGGTAAAAATTAGAACAACACTTATAAAGGTGCTGGTAAGGATTGAATGAACTGATGTATAGAAACCCCATCCATGGTGCCTGACACATAGTAAGCAATCCACCGATTTCAATTGTATCACCATTCGTCAAGATTCCTGTATTATCTTGGCGTCCAGATTGTGATGAACTAAGTGGAGAGGTGTTGTATAGTGGTTAAATGCACAGACTCTGAAGCCAGATTTCCTGGATTGGAATCCTGACCCTACCGTGTGCTTGCTAGGTGATGTTGCTCAAGTCCTCTGTAAATTTTGTGTGCCTCAGTTTCCCCATATGTATAGAGGGGATAGTAACAGGTATCTTCTAGGGTTGCAATGAGAATTTCTAAATTAATATATGCAAAGTTTTTATAGATATAAAATATATAGTAACTTTTAGTAAGTTATTCTTTCATTCTCCTGTTTACCTCGATCATGGTTTCAATTCAGAACACTTTTTTCTTTTCTCAAGGAAACAAGTTTCCCTATTAATAATGAAAGTTTAACGTGGCTATACAAAGCCACAGATGCCACAAGAAAAATTATATAACTGTGAAAGAGCCAATATTAATTAAACATCAAGGGGGTAGTGTTCAAGAGAGTCCTCAGATAAAAGTTCACAGTTGAGACAACCAAATACTTAAGATTTTTGTCTGGGAAACAGGACACCTGCAGCCCCATTCTGTGACCTTGCTCCAATGTACTTTTCTATTATGGGGAACAAATTGTACCAGGTGGGTTTATTATTTCCATTTCCACAACTTTCTGGAAAAGTAGACAAAAGCTGATGTTTAAATATGATGCTGAATTATCTTCAGTTTGGCATAGAATTGAATTCTAAATTTGGATTTGTAAGTTTCCACTCAAATCACTTTTCTGGCACCCATGGCCATGGGTGTCAATGACAAACCTGGGGGTATAAATACCTGTGGATGAAAAGCGAGCATCACACTTCTCAGTCCAAATCCAGTGAGCAACCATGAAGACCTTCATCTTCCTTGCTCTCCTGGGAGCTGCTGGTGAGTCTTTACGAATAAATAAATGAACGCAGTGGATACATCTACCCCAGGGGATGCCTGAAGCCGCAGATAGTACTGAACCCTGTATATGCTATGGTTTTTTCCAATATGTATGTACCTATGATAAAGTTTAACTTATAAATTAGGTACAGTAAGGGATTAACAATAACTAATAACAAAATAGAACAATTATATAATAATCATAACATACTGTAATAGAAGTTATGTGTCATGCTCTTCTCTCTATCTCTGTCTCTAAATATCTTATTGTACTTGACTCACTCTTCTTGTGATGATGTGAGATGATAAAATGCCTACATGATAAACGGAGTGAAGTGAATGACGTAGGCATAGTGAGATAGTGTTAGGCTAGTAATGACCTCCTGATGATACATCAGAAAGTAGATCATCTGCTTCCTGACTGCGGTTCACCAAAGGTAACCGAAACCATGGATAAGGGGAAACTACCATAGTACAAATATCTATACATAATTAAACCTCACTTGTTGGGGACAGATTATAGTGAGCAGGAGTAATTAGTGTAGAAAGTATAAAGAGGCAGAAATTGCCCTGAATGCCAAGATAAAATCTATGAACGAAGAGAGAAAAGGAAAGGATAGTTAACAATAAGGAAATGTTGCATTTTGAATTAATAATCAGGAACAATGACTAGTCTTGGGCTCATTGAAGAGGCTGTGAGGGTCAGAACCAGAGTCTCCTCTATACCGAAAGGATTTTAACAGGCAAAGATACTTTATTTCTCATGAATAAAAGCTATGGGCTGGGTTTTACAATGTCTTTCTTAATGAAATCTCTCTGGTGTAAAATAACATATCATTTAATCATCAAAAGACGTAGAGAAATATCTGTTTCTATTCTTTATACTACTAAATTTTATCAAAAACTTGCTATTAAACTTTCCCGAATTAGATGAGTATAAATTCAATACACTAGTCTCTAAATGTCTTTCCCAAAATTACTTCAAAATATTTGAACACTAGGGTGGATATAATATAATCATAGACTTTGGGAGCCATAGAAATCTTAATAAATCAGTGGGCCAAACTTCACAATGCTGAATAAATTGAAAAATGTTAGAAAGATAATTGGAATAAGGGGAAAGGTTGGAGAGGGAAACCAAATATAATGTTCTATGAAATTATTTCATGAAAATTTTACACAAGAACCAAAAAGAGAAATTTGGGGAACAAAAGTACAAACTCCCAATTCCTTCCAGGCTAGAACATTCTTAGGGGGCTTCTAAAAGCTTCCTTCCCTCTACTTCACGGGAATAAGTATCCTATACCAACCACCATAAATCAGTATAAGCATGGTTACTGCAAAGCTTCACTGAACACCTATTTGCATGTCTGCTGAACAAAGTTTTGTATAAAAAGTATTCTTTTTTTAATGTTTATTTATTTATTTTGAGAGAAAGAGAGAGTGAGTGAGTGAGCAGAGGAGGGGCAGGCAAAGAGACAGAGGAAGAGAGAGAATCCCAAGCAGCAGAGCCCGATGCAGGGCTCGAACTTGCAAACCATGAGATCATGACCCGAGCCAAAACCAAGAATCAGATGCTTAACCGACTGAGCCACCCAGGCACTCCTAAAAAGTATTCTTTACATCCTTACGTAGTAATGTTCAGGGCATTTAATATATAAGAGTCTCTGATCAAGGTGTGTGTGTGTGTGTGTGTGTGTGTGTGTGTGTGTGTGTGGTACATATGTTGAAAAACAGTATATTTATCAAATTTAAAGCATAACTTACAAATTAGATACTTATAATAATGTAAGTAGAGTATGTGTCAAAGGTATAGATAGAGTAATAAGATTTTGGGAAAAACATTATGGGAAAATTATGTTATCACCATGTCATGATTATGTGTGACAAGAAAACATTATCTTCTCTTTTCTAGTTCACCTACAAAAACTTAGTGCTAAGTAGAAATTCCAAGATGTATCTTTTAACAGATAGTTTCCAACTTTTCCTTGTCAGTTGCTTTCCCCGTTGATGATGATGACAAGATCGTTGGGGGCTACACCTGTCCGAGGAACTCTGTCCCCTACCAGGTGTCCCTGAACTCGGGCTACCACTTCTGTGGTGGCTCCCTCATCAATTCCCAGTGGGTGGTGTCTGCAGCTCACTGCTACAAGTCGTAAGTAACTGATACTCACATATCTATTCTCCCAGATCAGCTCATCCCCCAGCCCTGCCAAAGCACAATCAGAGGAAACTAGAGAGTTATGCTGGAGGGGTGAGCATTCAGATTCTAGAAGCCTTGTCATTCTCCCCAGGCACTGTATGTTGCATTGAGGGAATTTTACATAGACAGCTAACCTTAGAGTTCCCTGGTAGCCTTCCAAATGATGGTACCAGAGACAGAGGAGGGGAACTAGTTAGTGATGAAGTATACCTAGGACTAGCTTAAGAGCATTAATCGATAAATAGTCCCAATCATTATAGCTCAACCAGGAAAAAAATGGCATATGGAGGTAAAAACCCAAAAGAAGTTTCCAGTACAATGTTAAAAATAAGTACAACTCATTCTGCCCCCTTAAAATCCTGGCATGTCTCTGATTCCTGCCATGTCTCCCTACAATAACTGATCATCTCAACCAGAGGAGGAATAGCATGTGCTGAATAATATTCATCAATTCCCACCTAACCTGCCATCATTGTATTGGTGTCGTTCAGTCATGGGGACTAAAGGCATCTAGCTATTCTAACAAGATGGCGGGTGGTAGTGACACCCACTTAAGAGTTACTCTAACCTGGACCGTATCTGGTAGGGCTGCCTTAAGTGCACAATTACCTATGTGTGGGAACACTTGAAGGGGATGGTGTTCATGCTTATGCTTATGACTGGGGGGAACAGGGGAGGGGAAAATCTCAAGTTGGATACTTACAGAACTTTGCATCCTCTAATCCAGCCGAATCCAGGTGCGTCTGGGAGAACACAACATTGCAGTCTCTGAGGGCAGTGAACAATTCATCAATTCGGCCAAGGTCATCCGCCACCCGAGATACAATGCAAACACTATTGATAATGACATCATGCTGATTAAATTGAGCTCACCTGCCACCCTCAACTCTCGAGTGTCTGCTATCTCTCTGCCAAGATCTTGTGCACCTTCTGGTTCCCAGTGCCTCATCTCTGGCTGGGGAAATGTCCAGAGCTTTGGGGGTGAGTGTCACCTGGAACAAAAGCACCAAGTCTGAAAATCCTAGAAGTGAAAGACATGTTGGGGGTCAGTTAGTCTGAACTGTAATTCAAGGCAAGGTTCCCAGAGGATAGTTTGTGGATGTATGGAGTCTTAGGAAGATTCCTTTGCTGGAAAACACAAGAAAAAATGAACTGTGATAAAGATAGCAGATGTTCAGCTGAAGTGTGATTCGTGATTTGCAAAGAAGTAGAAACCGAGGTGGTAAACAGAACAGAGGCTGAGAGATTTGGTACCACCTAAAGTATAGACCTGCTTAAGAGGTAGTTTCCAGATTTGAGGTCTGGAGTCACTGATGCCAGCGTCAGAGAGAACAACTTGTTGATTAAAACTGTTTGGAAAGACTTTCCAGATAAAAGTTGTTCTTCCAAAATAGAAGTTACTGGCAAAGTAGGGAAGGAGGGAGAGATTGGGAAAGAAATCTCCAAGAATCCTGTGGGTAATATTCTTCCATTTTTACCCTTGCGCCCAACAGAAAATTATCCCGATGTCCTGCAGTGTCTGAAAGCTCCCATACTAACTGACAGTGCTTGCCGTAAAGCCTACCCAGGCCAGATCACCAGCAACATGATCTGTCTGGGCTTCCTGGAAGGCGGAAAGGACTCTTGCCAGGTTAGTTTCTCTGTACTCCTTCTGGCCAAGCCGCAGGCATTTCCACCATATTTTCCCTTTCCTGAAACACAGATTGAGAAGCTGTCTCTGGGATGGATTATAAGGGACAAGGGAGAGATTTGGGATAAATGATAAATTTTCCTTTTGAGATATTAATGGTTAGGGTCAAGGGTAAAAAGATACACAGAAGATGGTGTGCAAACAGCACACCCAGGCGCCCTGCTGAGGAGGTATATTGTACCAGGAAACTTTCTGGGAAAAAAAGCAGGGCTAGCTGGGCGGCATTGCATGCACCTGTCCTCACCTCTTCTTGGTCCTGCCCGCCTGCAACTAAGAGAAGAGCAGGAGCTAGGAGGAAGGGGGTGGGGTAGAAAGGATAGGGATGTAGTACAGAGATTGAGGGTTGGATTCCCAGGAAAAGTGAAGATGCTTCCTGGAGAATCAGCAACCTGGGAAAACGGACCCAGGGTAATGGAGAAACAACTTTGAGCCTTCCCCCCAACTTGGTGTAACTGAGAGTTCTTATTGTCTCTTTCCTCTTGTTCAGGGTGACTCTGGTGGCCCTGTGGTCTGCAACAACCAGCTCCAGGGCATTGTGTCCTGGGGTGCCGGCTGCGCTCAAAGAGGCAAACCCGGTGTCTACACCAAGGTCTGCAACTACGTGAGCTGGATTCAGCAGACCATCGCTGCCAACTAAGCACATGGACCTCTCCACACCCTATCCCGTTAGTCAACCTCGCCTTCCACCTATGCCTGAAAACAGTATCTAAATAAAAAAATTTTGCCCCACACCACGTGTCCAAGAACTGTCCTTACTTAATATTTATGAACTTTATCTTCAAACTGACTGCTGAGTAAGAGAGGGGGCACAGAATTGAACAATTACATGAGGATAGAATTGGAAAGGTTACATAGGTATTCATTCAACCTGATCCAAATGAATTTACTGATCATCTATGTGCTAGGCTCTGTGTGGTCCATTGAAGATATAAGCATGGATAAGCTTTGAAGTCACTATTGCCATCACATTTTTGAACAGATGATGATGACATCAGGGTACAGAAAGGGCAAATTAACTGCCCAAAGTCATTCAGTTAGTTCAGAGTCAGGGAAGAAGCTCCAGTGGCCCTTATTCCCAAAGCATTGCTACTGCTGTGACACTATGGTCTCCTTTTTTTTTTTTTTTTTTTTTTTTTTTTGCTCCAGTCCATCTGAAACTGTGAGGCTAGATAATGGAAACCACCAGATGGAGAA
Organism: Leopardus geoffroyi; assembly: GCF_018350155.1. Classification (NCBI taxonomy): domain Eukaryota; kingdom Metazoa; phylum Chordata; class Mammalia; order Carnivora; family Felidae; genus Leopardus; species Leopardus geoffroyi. The sequence continues at coordinate 156,975,606 of NC_059331.1, read as the reverse complement.
TTTGGTTTTTTTGTACAAATCACAGATTTCCTGCATTTCCCAAGATTTTACCTACCTATATATTCCAGTTCTCTAAGATCTTTCTTGCTTTCCCACTGGGATTTTATTGCTATTGCAGGCATGATGTCTGCAGGCAATCTGTGCCCATTGCCCATCTTCCACCACCAGACCCCCACATCCCAGCCCAAATAATGTACTATTTTGAACTGTAAAAGAAAGAAAGTGAAAACGCAGGTCAGTTTACAGAGCAGATCTATTACACTGAGGTCATAGAAGTCGTGGCTACAGAGTTGGTTTGGAGAACAAGTCCCAACACGTGATTCCTGTGCATATCCGGTATGGATCCAAGAGAAGAATATAATGGGATCTAAGCATGGACATCCTGGAGCAGATGGAGGAGGTTTGAAACGGGGAAATGTTCACAGCCTCAGTAATAAGGTGAAGAAGGGATATTGTCTTAGTCGGTTTAGGTTGTTATACCAAAAATGCCATAGACTGGGTGGCTTAAGCCACAAACATTAACTTCTCATAGTTCTGGAGGCTGGGAAGTCCAAGATCAAGGTGCAGTGGGAAACAGTGCAGGCCCACTTCCTGGCTTGTAGACAGGGGCCTTCTCACTGTGTCCTCACCTGGCAGAGAGAGGGCTCTAGTCTCTTCTTATAAGGACACTAATCCCATCATGGGGTCTCTAGCCTTATGACCATATAAACCTTGCAAAGGTTCAATCTCCTAATACTGTCCTGTTGTGGGTTAGGTTTGAGCACATAAATTTGTGGGCATGGGGGAGGGGCACAAACATACAGTCCACACCAGGTATTTTGGAAGAGGAAAATATGGGAAGATACATGCCCCATTACCAAATTTCTATTCCTTTGTAATTCTGGATGGCACATTCATAGGAACCAGTCCTGAGCCCTTCATATTGCCTTGTCAATTCCACTGGGATGGAGGCCAAATTCCTTAGCCTTGCATTCAAGGCTCTTAAATATATGGTCATAACTAAGTTGTCCTGTCTTATTTCCATAGTTCTCATTGAACTGCTTTCATGTTTACATATGACCTAAATTAATTAATTTCATATATAACTCCTCTATGTTAAAATAGGTAGCTTTAGATCTACCTTAACTAAATATCTCAGGCTTCTCTCTAGAAACAAATGACCTTAAAGATTCTCCTGTTTCCTCTAAAACATTTTCTATTCCACACCAGCACCACCCACCTCACCGCAAGAAGAGGGCAGATTTAGAGACCTGGCAGGTTAAGGGAGCTATATAAAAGATGAGAAATAAGGGAAGGTCCAAAGAAAAGTATGAAAAAAAATCCTTTTTCTTGATACTATTCAATATTCCCTTGTCAGCCTATCTTGTCATTTTCTATCAACTGTCTTTTTAAAAAATCTAACTCTTCATAATTTGTAAATTTATACTAAAATGTAAAATCTGTATGCTCTTTGACCCAGAAACTTCATTTCTAAAACTCTATTCTATTGAAATATCCATACAACCACAAAAACAAAGTATAAATGGGAGTGTATAATTTAGGAGTCATTCCATTGCAAAGAACAGAATAGCCAACTCAAATGGCCTTTAAAGATGTACTAATGGAAGCTTAAAAACTGGGAAGGCTTCAAGGATGCTTTGATTCAGCAATTCAAAAATGTCAAGGACCCTATGATTCCTGTCTCTGTCCTGTGCATTAATGTCAATTTTATCCTCAGGATAAAACCTTGTGATTGAAATGGCCCTCAGAGCCTGACTCTACCTTGTCTATATCGAGGGGGAAAGACAAAGTTACTCCCATCAGATCTAGGAAGTTTCTTTCCCAGATGTCCCTGGCAGACATCATAATGTGTGTCTTTCACTGAATTTGGTCACTGGCACAAACCTGAGTCAATAGTCTAGTGGGATTATGCTGATTAATTTACAATTAGGTTACCCAGCATAACCTCAGAGCAAGGGGTGGACCTTCATTCCGCAATGAACTTGGTACGTGTTTGGTTAACTGAATGGTTATAAGGATGGTTACCAAGAGAAGGAGGAGTGGATGTTAAGAAGGCAGCCACAATCTCCACTAGAGTAATCCAGGGTGCGTATTGATACATTGTCTATGTAATTCTGAAAATCCAGAAACAATCCAAAGATCCATTAATAGAAGATTGATTAAATACATCTGGTACGTCCCTCAGTGGAGACAATGTAACTATTTCATTCATTTATCCAACCAGGTACTCAACAAATACTTAATGATGACCTACAATGTCCCCACCCTGTCTTATGCTCTAAAGATACAGCAGAAGAAATAGTCAAAACCCTACCTTCATGGTATATATGTCCTCACTGGGTAAATAGAAAACAAATAAACAGAGATGGTAGACTATAATGCTGATCAATGCAAATGCTACAGAAAAGCAAACCAGATACAGGGGTGGATGGCTGGAAAGTACACACCTGCTTCTAAAATACAGTTGACCTTTGAACAATATGAAGGTTGGGGCACCAACACCCTGCAGAGTCAAAAATCCTTGTATAACTCATGGTTCCCCCAAAACTTAACTACTAATAGACTACTATTGGCCAGAAGCCTTACTGATAACATAAGCAGTTGATTAACACATATTCTGTATGTTATATGCACTATATGTGGTATTCTTACAATAAAGAAAACCAGAGAAAAATGTTAAGAAAATCAGAAGGAAGAGAAAATACATTTGCAGTCCTGTACTGTAAGAAGTCCGCATATAAGTGGATCTGTGCAGTTCAAACCCATGCTGTTCATCGGTCAACTGTATAATCTGAGAAACACATAAAAAGACCTATGAAAGCATCCTATAATTTGAAATAAAAAGCCACTTTGTAGAGTCAGAAGAGATATCTCTCACCAAAATATATTTACTCCAAGTAAATACCTAATTCATAATTCAATAAGATCCAGGAAGACATGGTATCTGTGCAGAAAAATATGGAAATATAAGGAGGTAACAATCTGAGATTAGGAACAACTGCATAGAGAAAAAGTGTTTTTTTTCTTGCCATGTCTAATCATAGCAACAGATGAGTTTTCTTTATGTATCACTTGCTCCTGTAAACCCTAAGATGGCTCTCAACTGTCAACCTCATGGTTGTGACCTTTTGGAGCTGTGTAAACTAAAGTGATATCTGCACCTAGAAGCTTAGTTCCTTATGCAAATATTTTTTTCATACAGGATAGCTAGGCTGGGTAGAAGTTTACTTCATACTGGTACACACCATAATCCACTTGTTAGTTTTCCCATTAGCCAGGAAAGAATTTCAACATATGCTCAAGATGAATTTATCAGAGAGTATTTGCTCTAATAAGACAAAGAGAAGCCTCTTTTACCCTACAAATCTTATTTAAGTTCATTATTGAAGTCCGAACCATTGTCATCATCTTTTTTTTTTTAATGTTTTTATTTATTTTTGGGACAGACAGAGACAGAGCATGAGCAGGGGAGGGGCAGAGAGAGAGGGAGACAGAGAATCTGAAGCAGGTTCCAGGCTCTGAGCTGTCAGCACAGAGCCCGACGCGGGGCTCGAACTCACAGACTGTGAGATCATGACCTGAGCTGAAGCTGGACGCTTAATCTACTGAGCCACCCAGGCGCCCCCATCATTTATCTTTTATGGCATGTTATTTTGGTATTGATATCAACTTTTCAAACGCCGTTAAAAATAAAGATATTTACTTACTGTCTTTGTATTATTTTAGTCTCACTTTTAAAAGTCCATTAAGAAGTTCTGTCTCGTTGAATGGATACAAATACAAAAGTCTTTATTTAGTCTTAGAGATACTCATTTATTCTGAGTAACTCAGTCTAATCATTGTCTGTTTATACCCCATCTCAGCTATGGAATCTGCTGAAACATAATCCAACAATCGAGATGAAAACTTCTCTCCACACAAAAATCTGGAAGTTTACAGCAATTTTATTTATAATTGTCAAAATTTGGAAGCAACAGAGATGTTCTTCCATAGGTGTGTTGATAAATAAGCTGTGGGACACCCAGCCAATGGAGTATTGCTCAGGGCTAAAACAAAAGTGAGCTATCAAGCTACAAAAAGACACGGAGGCAACTTAAATGTATATTACTAAGTGACAGAAGCCAAAATGAGAAGGCTAAATGCTGGATGATTCCAACTGTATGGAATTTTGGAAAAGACAAAACCATGGAGTCAATAAAAAGACCAGTAGTTTCCAGGGGTTGGGGGAAGGGATGAATAGACAGAGCCCAGGGAGTATTAGGGCAGTGAAAATACTCTGTGTTATGCTATGATGACACATGTCACTGTACATTTGGCCAAACCCATGGAATGTATAACACCAAGGGTGAACCCTAGGTAAACTACGGATTTTGGGTGGCAATAATGTGTCCATGTGGGTTCATCCATTGTAATAGATGCACCGATCTGGTGGGGATGTTGATAATGGGGGAGGTTGTATGCATGTGTGAGATCGGGGAGGTCAGGCAGCACATGGGAAGTCTCTGTATCTTCCTCTCAGTTTTGCTGTGAACCTGAAAATGCTCTTAAGAGAAAAGTCAAAGAATTATTAACTTTTTTTTATTGAGGGAAAATGAGAGAGGATGGGCAGAGCAAAAAGTATTGCAATGCTAGCCATGCTAATAGTGGACAACTTTAAGTGGAGTTATGGTTAGTGAGTTTTTACTGTTGTTTCATATTTCTGTTGTTACTTTTCTATATTTTTCTCAATAAACATGGAATAGATTTTACGAAACAAAAATGTCGCTTGTTTTTAGTGAAATTCCCAGGCTTTTTAGTTCACAAAACTTGGTGGTAGTCCTTGCCACCTTACAAAAGTCTTCTCTGAGGAGGAAGCCTGTTGAGAATGAGTGCCGCGCAGGGCAGGCTGGGACTGCTGACCAGCTCCGTCCTCCTCCTCTTCCTCCCACATCTGTTCAGAGTCCCACATTTGTCACCGGGTGTCACACATGAAACCTGGTTACAACCGGAGGGGGTAGTAATTTATTTCTGTAGAAAGAGCCGTATTAGACTGGGCACACTTTAAACCCATGGTACTTAATAACCCTGAATCCCTGACTTTCACGAGCAGCATATTCTGGGACAGTGCTGAGCCAAAATACACAATTCTGTGAACCAGAGACATACTGAAGGTTTGCTCTTCTTAGTATTCAGGAGCCATTTCTCATTGTTGCAGGGGTGGAAAATGTAATCATCATCATTATAACAACTAGTATTTACTGTTTTTGTTTCTCAATGTGTTGCACCATTCTCACACGCTTTTCAGTAGTATTCAATCCTCACAAGTATCCTATGAGATAGGTACAAATACTCTTTCCTCCCTGAGGCTTAAAGAGGTCAAATGTTTTTCTCAGGATAAGGCGGCTAGGAAGTCCTGCAGCCAGGAATGAAATCCTAGAAGCTGGACTCCAGAGCTCATGCTTTTCATCGCTCTGTAGGACTTCACAACAATATTTAGATGTTAAGAAAAAGAAGGCATCCCCAGAAGCCTGGAAAACCTGGAGATACTAAGGTTCCAGTTATTTCACACAACAAGCATTTATATAGCATTTACTATTTGCCATTAGAACTCACTGTTCTGAGCACTTTATAAATAGATCATCTGAACAGATCAGTGAGGAGTAGAGATTGAATCAGTAATCAAAAACCTCCCAGCACAGAAAATCCATGGCCAGACCTCACTGGCAAATTCTACCGAACACTTGAAGAGGAAATTAACACCAATCCTTCTCAGACTCTTCCAAAAAGTTGAAGAGGAGGGAACACTTCTGAACTCATTCTATGAGGCCAACATGAGCCTGATCCCAAAGCCAGAGAAGGACATCACAAAAAAAGAAAATTGTAAACCAATATCCCTGATTGAACCCACATTTATTTCATATGTCTGGAGGGTACAGTCAGGAAGTTATCATGTAAGGCTAACTTATAAAGAGGAATATTGAAAAGAGTAATACATGTGAAAGACAAAAAGTGTACATGGAAAGGGATTGGCTGTATTCAGACTATTCAGTAAGAGCACCCCAGATCCAAAGATCAGAGAGTCTCAGCAAGATGGTTTTACCTGAAGACACCTTAGAGGGAGTAAGAAATAAGTTACAGGTGTGGAGATTTGCAGTAAAACAAAACAAAACAAAACAAAACAAAAAAACAATTATTTTCCAGTCGGGACTTCTCAGCTGAACAGAAAGCGTTTTCTCTATGTGTAGCCAGTTGCAAGGTAATAAAGAGTTCTAAACCTAGCTAATCATTCGTGAGATGAAGAATGGGGAAGTTGGAGGGTCTGTCTGGCCACCTCAGCAGTTACAAGCAAACTGGGAAAGGTGTTTGGCCTTGTCACAGGTAAACAGGGGAGTCATCCCAAGCTCTACAGGAGCCATGAGAAAGAGTGGATGGAGTCTCTAGTAACTCGTGTGTGGAAGGGTAATTCTTTGTGGTAAGCCATTTCCCTGAGCACAAAAGTCCCAGAGGATTTTTGACAGCCACCGTCTTCTGGGAGCACAGGGCTCAGATAAAGTTCGATATGGCAGAGAAAATCTAGAGACTCAGGGCCGAGTCCTGACTTGGCCAATAACTTCCATGAGGACCACAGCTGCCTCATTATGAAAATGGGGGTGGGGAAAGACTTGTTACATTTATTTCACATCCCAGTGTTTGATGAGTCTCTAAGAATGGCAGAGGGACTCTTTAGAAGAAGGGAGACAGCAAGTGAGGGCAGAGAGAGAGGGGACCCAGTCACAAAGGGAGGAGGGGACAACAAAGAAAGGCTATGTCACAGAGAGGGAGGAAAAATGTCAGCAGATACATCATAACTCCTGAGATATTTGGGATCAGAGAAGAAGCACCAGGGGTTTGACTTGGTCTGCTACTTCCTCTCTTGCACCCAGATCAGAGACAGCGCCCAACCGGGCCTTATACAATTGGGGTTTGAGCCCTAGTTTCAAGACTGCATTAGATTTTTGCTTCTCCTCCTAACCCCCAGTAAATGTTTCTCCCCAGCTGTCTTTGCCAAGGGCACTTGGACTAAGGATTGGGACATTTACAGCTTGATCCAGTCCAAGATCACTGCCCGCCATGAAGCCCTGTCTCGTCTTCACTCTCCTGAGTGCAGCTGGTGAGTGGCTAGCCTGGGCCTCCTGGCGAGGGATGGGACAGTGGTCAGGAGGGTTGGGAGGGTCAGAAGGGGAAGCAGTCAGCCACAGCTGAAGAGATAGGAAGAGGCAGGCATTTCCTTCAATTAACTGTTGAAAAAAACAAAAGGAATCTCTACCCATGTGACTTATCCCATCAGCGGGCTCTCCCATCCCCTCTGAGACCTGTGAGCAAGTTGGAATATGTCACTATAGTGCCCCACTCTCTCCTGAGGATCGAATGTGTGATACCTTAGACTGCCACGTTCCCTGGACAGCCATGCTTCCCTCTGCCTGGCGGATGGACTCAGAAGTGTGGGCAGGGAAGGCAGGCAGGCCGGGGGCAGTGCACTGGAGGCCCCAGGGCCCTGCCCAAAGCCTTTCCATCCCCTCACTACCAAAGGCAGGTGGTATGCAATCATTACTTCCATGCTTGGTTGGCATGTTAATTAAAAATAATGTTTTGAAAGGAATAATTCACTTTCCCCCATTTTTATAATACACCACACTACCAGTCAAGAGTTCCTGATCAGCCCATGAGTTAATGTTAATATGCTTCCTTCTCAACCAAAGACAGTGTCCCTGAAGCATATAGCTTGGGTGGCATGCGTGATTCTCTCTGATTTTTAAAAAGATGTTTAAAATAATTTGAAGTCCTTGGTATTATCTCTGAAAACCTTAGGCTGAAAAAAACTACCCTAAGTGTTGCCCCACAACCTGTTTGACTCTCTCTCTACCTGTGATTCTGTCAATTCTTTAGGAGTCATTTTAGCCAGAGAGTCTGAAGCTGATAAGCTGAACTTACCAGAAGATTTTACTATTCCTTACATGGTCTACTTGCAGTCCAGCCCAGAACCCTGTGTGGGGACTCTCATTCACCCTGAGTGGGTACTGACAGCTGCCCACTGCCCCTTACCGTAAGTATCCCTTTGTTCTTGGGACTGGGAGGGATCTATTTAAAGAAAAGCAAGTCTCATAGGACATCCCGGCAAGTCTTAATGACATTCTAAAGGAACCAGAAGACCCAGAAAGAGAGAGGATATCCTTCCCAATGGGAAAAGTAACACCCATTTGGGTGGCTTAAGAGGAGATCAATAGGAAGGTGTCAGGAAACTCTCTCATGGAGAATAACTAATATTATATATATATATATATATATATATATATATATACACACACACACACACATATATACATATATATGTATATATATATACACATATATATGTATATATATATAGAATATTATATATATATATATGCCCCCAAATATATAAGTCAATTAATAACAAACATAAAGAAACCCATTGATAAAAATACCCTAATAGTAGGGGTCTTTAACACCTCACTTACAGCAATGGACTGAAGCAGAAAATCACCAAGGAAACAATGGCTTTGAATGACACACTGGGCTAGATGTACTTAACAGATATATTCAAAACATTTCATCCTAAAGCAGAAGAATACGGATTCTTCTCAAGTACAAATGGAACATTCTCCAGAATAGAACACATACTGGGTCACAAATCAACCTTCAACAGGTACAAAAAGACTGAGATCATACCATGCGTATTTTCAGATAACAATGCTGTAACACTTAAAATCAACCACAGAAAAAATTTGGAAAGCCCCCAAATACATGGAGGCTAAAGAACATCCTACTAAAGAATGAATGGGTTAATCAGGAAATCAATGAAAGAATTAAAAAGTACATGGGAGCAAAAGAAAATGAAAACATGACAGCCCAAAGCCTTTGGGATGCCACAAAGGCAGCCCTAAGAGGATTACAACTGCATTCAGTACATTGTAATTCAGGCCTATGTCAAGAAGCAAGAAAGGTCCCAAATACACAACCTAACCTTACATCTAAAAGGTGCTAGAAAAGGAGCAGCAAATAAAACCTAAAGCCAGAAGAAGAAGGAAAAAAATAAAGATTAGAGCAGAAATAAATGATACAGAAACAAACAAACAAACAAACAAAAAACCCCAGTAGAACAGATCAATGAAACTAAATGCTGGTTCTTTGAAAGAATAAAATTGATAAACCCCTAGCCAGATGTATCACAAAGAAAAGAGAGAGGACCCAAATAAAATAAATCATGATAAAATCATGAATGAAAGAGGAGAGATCACAACCAACACATCAAATACAAACAATTATAAGAGAATACTCTGAAAAATTATATGCCAACAAACTGGACAGTCTGGAAGAAATGGACAAATTCCTGGAAACTCATGCGCAACCAAAACTGAAACAGGAAGAAATATAAAACTTAAAAAAAAATTTTAATGTTTATTTATTTTTGAGAGTGAGAGAGAGACAGAGTGTGAGAGGGGGAGGGGCAGAGAGAGAGGGAGACAGAATCTGAAGCAGGCTGTAGGCTCTGAGCTGTCAGCACAGAGCCCGATGCGGGCTTTGAACTCACAGACCGTGAGATCATGACCTGAGCTGAAGATGGACGCTTAACTGACTGAGCCACCCAGGTGCCCCAGAAATATAAAATTTAAACAGGCCCATAACCAGCAAAGAAATTGACTCAGTAATCAAAAATCTCCCAACAAACAAGAGTCCTGGGGCAGATGGCTTCCCAGGGGAATTCTACCAGACCTTTAAAGAAGAGTTAATACCTATTCTTCTTATTGTTCCAAAAAATAGAAATGGAAGAAAAGCTTCCTAACTCATTCTATGAAGCCAACATTACACTGATTCCAAAATCAAAGACCCCACTAAAAAGGAGAATTACAGTCAATATCCCTGAGGAAGCTGGATGCAAAAATTCTCAACAAGATACTAGCAAATTGAATTCAACAGTATGTTAAAAGAATTATTAACCATGATCAAGTAGGATTTATTCCTGGGCAGCAGGGCTAGCTCAGTATTCACAAATCAATGTGATTCACCACCCTAATTAAAGAAAGGATAAGAACCATATGATCCTCTGAATAGATGCAGAAAAAGCATTTAACAAAATACAGCATCCTTTCTTGATAAAAACCCTCAAGAAAGTAGGGATAGAAGGAACATACCTCAACATCATAAAGGGCATATACAAAGACCCACAGCTAATATCATCCTCAATACGGAAAAATTGAGAGCTTTTCCCCTAAGGTCAAGAACACGACAGAGATGTCCACTCCCAGCACTGTTCTTCAACATCTGGAAGTCCTAGCCTCAGTAATCAGACAATAAAAGGCATACAAATTGGCAAGGAAGAAGTCAAACTTTTACTCTTCGCAGATGACATGATACTCTGTGTGGAAAACTCAAAGGACTCCACCAAATAATTGCTAGAACTGATACATGAATTCAGCAAAGTCACAGGATATATAATCAACATACAGTGGGGTGCTTGGGTGGCTCAGTTCATTAAGCATCTGATTCCCAATTTTGGCGAAGGTCATGATCTCATGGTTCATAAGTTCAAGCCCCATCTGGGGCTCTGTGCTGAGTGAGGAGCCTGCTTGGGATTCTCTGTCTCCCTCTTTCTCTCAAAATAAATAAATATGTTAAAAAAAATAAAATGAAATCAACATACAGAAATCAGTTGCATTTCCATACACCAATAATGCAGTAGCAGGAGAGGAAATCAAGGAATTGATCCCATTTACAACCGCACCAAAACCATAAGATACCCAGGAATAAACCTAAACAAAGAGGAAAGAGATCTGTACACTGAAAACTATAGAAATCTTATGAAAGAAATTGAAGAAGATACCAAGAAATGGAAAAACAGTCTATGCTCATAGATAGGAAAACAAATATTATTAAAATGTCTGTACTACCCAAAGCAATCTACACATTCAATACAATCCCTGTCAAAGTAACACCAGCATTCTTTGCAGAGCTAGAACAAATAATTCTAAAATTTGTGTAGAAAAGATCCCAAATAAGCAAAGTAATGTTGAAAAAGAAAACCAAAGTTGGAGACACCACAATTCTGGACTTCAAGCTGTATTATTAAAGTTGTAATCATTAAGACAGTATGGTACTGGCACAAAAACAGACACACAAATCAATAGAACAGAATAGAGAGCCCACAAATCTATGGCCAACTAATCTTCAACAAAACAGGAAAGAATGTCAAAGGAAAAAAGACAGTCTCTTCAGCAAATGGTGCTGGGAGAACTGGACAGCAACATGCAGAAGAATAAAACTGGACCACTTTCTTATACTATACACAAAAATAAATTCAAAATGGATTAAAGACCTAAATATGAGACAGGAAACCATCAAAATTCTAAAGGAGAAAACAGGCAGCAACCTCTTTGATCTTGGCCGCAGCAACTTCTTACTAAACACTCTCTAAAGGCAAGGGAAACAAAAGCAAAAATGAACTATTGGGATCTCATCAGGATAAAACCTTCCGCACAGCAAAGGAAACAATCAGCAGAACGAAAAGGCAACCGACAGAATGGGAGAAGATATTTGCAAATGACATATCAGATAAAGGATTAGTATCCAAAATGTATAAAGAACTTATCAAACTCAACACCTAAAAAACAAATAATCCAGTGATGAAATGAGCAAAAGACATGAACAGACACTTTTCCAAAGAAGACATCCAGATGGCTAATAGACACATGAAAAGATGCTCAATATCACTCATCATCAGAGAAATACAAATCAAAACCACAGTGAGGTACCAACTCACACCTGTCAGAAAAGCTAAAATTAACAACTCAGGAAACAACAGATGTTGGCAAGGATGCAGGGAAAGGGGAACTCTTTTCCACTGTTGGTGGGAATGCAAACTGGTGCAGCCACTCAGAAAACAGTATGGAGGTTACTCAAAAAATTAAAAACAGAGCTACCCTACGAACTAGCAATTGCACTACTAGGTATTTATCCAAAGGATACAAAAATGCTGATTTGAATGGCAAATGCACCCTAATATTTATAATGGCATTATCAACAATAACCAAATTATGGAAAGAGCTCAAATGTCCATGACTGATGAATGGATAAAGATGATGTGATATATATAGATATATGGAATATATAGATACATGGAATATATAGATATATGGAATATATAGATATGGAATATATATAGACATGGAATATATAGATATGGAATATATATAGATATGGAATATAGATATATATGGAATATCTATATGGAATATAGATATATATGGAATATATATTTGGAATATAGATATATGGAATATATATATATATAATGGAATATATATATATATATGTATGGAATATACATATATAATGGAATGTTACTTGGCAATCAAAAAGAATGAAATTTTTCCATTTGCAACAACATGGATGGAACTAGAGTGTATTATGCTAAGTGAAATAAGTCGGTCAGAGAAAGATAAATCTGTGATTTCACTCCTATGTGGAATTAAAGAAACAAAAGATGAACATAGGGGAAAGGAAGGAAAAATAAAATAAGATAAAAACAGGAAGACAAACCATATCTTAAATATAGAGAACAAATGGAGTTGCTGGAGGGGGGATGGGCTAAGTGGGTGATGGGCATTATAGAGGGCACATGTTGGGATGAGCACTGGGTGTTGTATGTAAGCGATGAATCACTGAATTCTACTCCTGAAACCAAATACTATAGTATATGTTAACTACCTTGACTTTAAATAAAAAGATAAAGTATTGAAAAAAACACAATACACAAAACAAACAAAAACCCCAAACACAGATGGGATCTCTGCTCTGCACATCATAAGAAATATGAAGTAAAGACAGTTCATCCCCTCCCAAGAACTGGAGTTGGAAAACTTGATGTTCTTCTCTCAGCCAGCTCTAATGCATGAATGGTTTTTGTAGGAAATGGCTCTTGTATCCGTAGCATGATTGGACTCCTGGTGTGGAAGCACGTATGTTGGAATGTGTCCAGGGAATATAATGGAAAATGATAAGTGGGCATCCTGATAGATTAAAAGCCCTGGGAATCAGTGATAAAAGTAGGCAGCACATCATAAATATAATGACATGGGGGCTATAGAGGGGCTGGGAGAGACCTAAGAATATCCAGAAGTGAAGGGTTCAATACACTTGCTCAAGAGCTGCTTGGGACAATGGAGTGCGGGCACATCTCTATCACCTGCCCGTGCATGTTTTCCAAATCTTAATAATAATAATAATAATAATAATAATAGTAATAATAATAATAATAAACAATACTAGACTGTACCAAGTACACTCGAGGTGGCAGATACACCCCAGGTTTTACATACACACTGACTCTAGACTCTACAACCCCGTAAACTATTAGCACTCTTTCACAAACCAAAGCAGGTCACTTCAGTTTTCAAGTCTGAGAGACAAAATTAAGATGATTGGGGCGGGGGGGGGGGGGGTCAGTTCTGGCATTTTTTGTGGTTCTGACATTCTTTGACCCTGCTTTTCTCTATCTCCTTGCCCTTTTTCCTCCAAAGTGTTAAAATCCGACTGGGAGTTTATCAACCCAGCGTCAAAAATAAGAAAGAGCAGACACGGAATTACTCACTGACTGTGCCCTCCCCTGAATTCAAAGCACAATCTCTGGAGAATGACCTGATGCTGATAAAATTGTCCAAGGCTGCTGTGCTCAACTCCCACGTGGGAACCATAGCCATATCTATGGAACCCTTAGCATTTAACGATTCCTGCTTTATCCCAACCTGGACTTGGAATGAATACAAAAACCGTAAGTGTTCGACTCTGTTCTTCATCCTGAGGAGGTTTTGGAGCTGGGGGAAAATGTGGAGGGATTTACGTGAAGGGAATGGCAGCTATGAGGTAATGTTCCTGACCCTCGTGATTACTGCCAGGACTTTATCCTGCCGAGAGATAAAATCCGAAGAGGCTGATACAGGGCAGCCAATCTGATACCAATGAGTGGAGCCACAGGAACTGTGGTATCTCTAGAACATTCAAGACCAGAGTCTGGGGAACTGAATTCGAATAATGGTTGGGGGAACCAGGAGTCCTCACTCTAAAGACAGTATCAAGGCATCTTGTGGGAGGGTAGCTCACTGTCTTCTTGATGGCTGCTGACAACCCAGCAAGCAATTCATCAAGCAGCAGTGGAAAAACAAAAACAGAACATGTGGGGAGCTGGCAGAAGATACTCCCCATCCCCCGCCGCAGACAACCACACCTATATCGATACGATTCACTCAGGTGGACCCGGAGAGGTGGGGGTGGCTGAGGGAGCTGCTCCTATACACAGAAGGCAACTCTTATACCTGCTGCTTCATCCAACAGTCCCCCCTTAGAAGTGGACACCAGGGCATGCACAGGGGACTTGATTATGACATACTCTTGGTGTCTCTCTGGCCCGACCTACCAATGGGAAAAACTGCCACAGCCTCTGCTTCAGGCACACATGTCTCCAGCCTGTCAGCTCTCATTGGCATGGGCAGAGCGGACCTGGACTCTGCAGAAGCATGTCTCACCACGGGCACTTGAGGAAGAAAGTTGCTTTCTTACGCATCTGTTGACTGTCGGTGGCCTTTACTTCACGTGGCTGCTAGTAACCCATCGGGCTCTCTGTATTGTCAAAGGATGATGGGGGCACCACTCAATATCTGAAATGAAATGATAAAACTAAATTTATTGCTGATCACAGTGAGGAAGAACAATGCTGAGCAGACAAATTCTCCCTGAGCAGAGCAGAGTACTGGGACTATATGCGGTTTGGGAGAAGTTTTTTGAACAGGGATTATAAGACTTTAAGAAGCTTAAGGGGGTTGATGTCTATAGAGGCATGGTTGTTGTGTGAGATTGTTGTTCACTGCTTGGCACTTTGAGGCATGTTTATTGCAGGCGGTCTGAATGGCTGACTTTAAAAAGTGACACTGATTGATCAGCTCGATGAAACTGTGTTCACTGAGGCAAATGTCATGATTTAAAATCAAGTTTAAACCCTGGGCTGATAGCCACAGAACACTCCTATCTTTCCTGTAAAACAAAACAAAAACAAAAACAAATAAACAAAAAAAAAACAAATAAAAAGTGAGAACTTTGATATTCTCAGTATTTGGCAATTTCATTTTTAATTCAGAAGCAACATTCCTGGGAATCTAAATGAATATTTTTTTCTAAGCAAATTGAAGTTTACAATTTTTATCCTTGACTTTACAAGCTTTATTCAAAGTAATAGAAAAATAATTTATTACATATCATTTGAAAAAAAAATAAAATCATATGAAGGTTTTATCACATAGGTTCTTCATGTCAGAATCACAGTGACAAAATAATTCTGTAAGCTCTTTGGTGCAAGGCTTCAAATATTTGTTAGGAATTCATTATTTCAAGTATTTGGTTACTTTCACCTACCTTATTCTATGCATTTCAATTCAATTCCCGTAAAAACTTAAAACTGAACATAACTTCCCTCTTTCTTGTCTGGCCTGACACTTTGTGTTTTGGATACACTATGAGAAAAATTCTGCTCCATAAGTGACACTAGGCTTAGTTTGAGCAATCTCTAATCAGTTTTGTTGTTTCCTCCCTCCTTGTCACTCTCCACCAGAGATTAGAATTCTTTAATACTGTGGTCAGAATCCTTGCATCCTAAGGTTAACAGCTGAGTAACAATCACTATGAGGAAGATGAGCACCATAACTTCATACACTTACAAATAATCCACTTTTAAACAATCTATTTCATTAAAAAACAGCTTCAGACACATTCAAAATAGTTTTTTCCCTTTATGATTAAATGTAAAAAATTCGATGCCAAAAATAAAGGTTTCTTAGGGACAATGGCTTTGTGTGTGTCTGACTGCTTTTATGTCATTTATAATCTTTTCATGGGTTTTGAAAGGTTTCTAAATTAGGCAAGTAGAGAGGGAACTACAGATCTGATTTCTGATGTGAGGGGGACATCATGTTCTGAATCTACTGATTTGACACAGATATTGAATGAGAAACCCTAAGAAGGATTTCTCAAAATAGGGGCCGATTATAAGAGTATGTGTGATAAGCAGAGTGACTAGATGTTATTTGTCTTCCTTTTCCCCACAGTCAGTGACCCTGACATCCTGACTTGGATAAACCAATATTTTCTCCCCCTCAATGACTGCCAGAACATGGTGGGACAAATAATGGCAGCACGCATCATGTGTGTGGGACAACCTTTAAACATCTTATCTAGAACTAAGGTAACTTTCTTCAGACAGAAAAATAGCAAGGGGACTTTGAAGGTGGTTGAGGAAAATCACATGGCACTCATCCAAAAGGCCTGGAGTCCCTCTCCTCTCTCCCCCAAGATTTTGGGTTTGTCATTAGTTCCCCTTCCCTCATTTTACAATGGGAAAGACTCTGGGTAGAATCATTTGTCCCTTCTCCTCTTTCTTCCATTCAGTTTGGGCTCGAGCTTGAACCAAGAGAGGTGAGATCTAGGTGGACGTGAAGAGAGGGTTGTTACCTTTCAAAAACAAATGAGTCCCATCCTTTAGATGCCTCTGCAGCTATAATATACCACCTCTTGGGATTTATTCTTGTTCCATGAGGACAAAGCAACATTGACCTCCTATATTCCTTCTCTCTGGCAGGAAGTTTCAGCTGCCCCGGCCATCTGTGATGGGAGGTTGCATGGAATCTTGTCCTGGGCCAAAGGAAGTATCACCCTGGGAAGTGAAGGGTTCTTCACAGAAGTTTATCACCATGCAAGATGGATCTTGAAAGTCATAAATAACTACTGAGGCTCTCCCATTCCCCGATCTTCAGTGCAACATCTTCATAATTTCTACACTGAATTCACAGCTCTTGATCTTTCTTGTTCTTGAACAGAGTTCAAACAGAAAACATTCAGTAAACAAAAAAAATGAACTAAGAACTCATGCTGTGATCACTGATCTCTTGATATATAAACTGTAAGCATGATGAGAAATGTAACAATCCCCCCCACCATTTGTTCATTCAATCAAAAATTATTGAGTTATCAGCAATTTAGTAGGCACCGCATATGAAAGGGATAAAAGAGTGACTCTCATCTCCATCAAACAGCCGATTATTCTACCTGATGACTATTGTTACAATGGAGATAAGAAGTTTCATGAGAGCACAGAGAAAGCCATTCTGGGTGTCAGAGCCAGGGAAGGTTTCACCAAATAGACAACTTAGGGAAGACTTTTATAAAGCTGAGGGGATAGTTAAGTAGAAGTCAGAAAAGCACAAGAATGTGGCATGTTCTGGATAATATAGGTATATAAGTAATACTGGCGGGTAGAAAATAAATTGTAGAGGAGGAGACCAGGTGTGATAAAAGATTCTTAGGTAGAGGTGAGCAAGGGTTAGATAGTGAAAGGCTTGACCTCTTTGGGGAAGGAATTTAGATTTTTATCTTGTTGGAATCAGAGGGGGTGTCACTAAAACCTCCATGGTAGAGACAGCATCATCAAATTTCTGAATTTGGACTAAAGAAGCAGAGTGTCTACAGTTTACATGTGTTGACTGTGAGTAGAAAGAGAAAGGGAAGTGTCTGGAATAATGCCCAGGTTTCTGACTTGGGCAACTGGGTAGGTGGTGGTTCACAAAGATAATAGGAAGAGAATCAATGTTTTCATGTGTAAAGAATCAGGAGCATGGTCATGAGTAGGAGGGATGGTCCAAGTTATATTTGAGATCCCTGAAGGACATGGAGATGGTCATTTCTAGCAGACAGCTGGAGACAAAGATCTGGATCTCAGATGTCTAAGTAAAAACAACAGGGAGTTGTCTGTTTATGGCTGGTAGCCGCAGACTTCAGCAGAGCTCTGTGCCCCTGGGAAGAGCTCTGACAGATGCTCAGCCCTCTTCTCACCCTGGCATATAGTGGGGAGAGGTATAGCATCCTAGACCTGTTGACCAAGACACTTAAAAATAGAGAATTGAGAGGATTCCAAGTGACCCAAAAGTTGGGTCTAGAGTGAGAGGCCATGGTGTTACATAGAGGGGAGAGGCAGTGCGATATGAGGTCATCTGCTAAAAAAGGTAATAGGCAGAGGAACAGAGAGGGTCGGTGAGATGAGAGAGAGAATAATACCACAAAAGGAAAAGGCTGCAGAGAGAGGAGTATGGTGTTCCATCCCACGAGAGAGGTGGCAAATCCATACATCTGTAGAGATGGCAGAGGAAGGTTGGTTCTATGCTTTTCATCCCTCACCAAGGTAAAAAAGTGAAAAAAAAAAAAAAGCAATAAAAGCTGGGTCACAAGTAAGACCATAGATTATCCTGACACATAAACAAAAATAAAATTCTCAAATTTGGATACTGAGGCCATTTAATTAAACGATGCTTCTTTTCCTTGTAATCCTTGGTCATTCAAACTGCAAGCCCTTCTGTTTGCCTGTCTTCTCCAGTAGCCTCATTCCTAGTTTCTCACTGCTTCCCATCTCTGAGTCACTGCCCAACACCCCTGTCCCTTTTATTGAATCACATTTATACTGTTCCAGAGTTTTTAATAAAACGCTCATCTGAGTATTTAAGTAACTCTTAAATTATGTCTTCAACACATCCTGGCAATCCTGCATTTCCCATGTCACTGTCTGTACAATTCTCCATAATGGCCACCTCAAGCATTTGCCTCTCTGCTCCTGTCTTCAGTGCTTCATCTTCATTGGGTGACCTCTGGCATGGGAGTACAGGGAGGTTGAAGCCATCAGCGATAACTTCACTCGACCTCCCACCTTCTACCCTGCAAACATACTTAGTGCTTTTCTTCCTCGTTCTTTTCCATCCTTCCTGGAAGTGAGACCCTATTATCTACAGCTTCTATGTCCACCTGTGATATGGATCACATCTCCCCTGACTTCCTCATGGGTGTGCTGTATTGATTATCTCTACTTCTTTATATTTTTCCATTCCCCCTATCTATTGACTTCTTTCTGTCACCATGGAAGCAAGATAAAGCCTATTCCATCCAAAATATGGAGCCTAAGGATGGGCTCCCTTGATCTGCTCTCTGGTTGCCTCCTGGGTCTTCTTTGCAGGCAGTGCCTACTTGACAATTCTTGAAGGGTCCATTCTGTGGGATTCTTCTGGGTCTCTCTTCACACTCTTCTGTACATGCCCTTCTCTTTTGAGTCTTCGTCTATATCTCCAGAGACTTTTCCCCCATCTCTTCATTTGCTTAACTTCTACTCATCCTTTAAGCACCAAACATCTCTTCCTCAAGGAAGTCTTCTTCTAACCTTTACATTAGGGTCCCTGCTATGTGTTTTTCTACATCCCTCCCTTTCTTTCCCCCATTGGGACATCCATGGTGGCAAATCTTGTTATATCCGTCTCCCCTATGTGTCTTCATCATCTGTGAGGGCAAGATTCCCATTTCCCTTACCACTAAATCAATAATATCTAATAAAGTGCCAGCACACCGTATACTTTGTATTGGTTTTTCACTGCTGCATAATAACGTTGCCACAAACTGAACAGCTTAAGACAACATGTATTTTCTCACAGTTTCTGCAAATCAAGAGTCCAAGTATGACTTAGCTGGGTCCTCTCCTCGGGGTCTAGTAAGGCTCTGAAGTAAGAATTTGATTTCTAAGCTTTCTCAAGTTGTTGGTAGAATTCATTTCCTTCTGGTTGTGTGACACAGGATCCTCACCTTTTGCGGGCTGTCGGCTGAAAGCTGCCCTCAGGTCCTTGAGGCAATCCTTTGCACAGAGAGGGCATCCGTACATAGTTCTTTGACACTTAATCTTCCTCAGTGTGGCTGCTTACATCCCCAAGCCAGTGGGAAAAATCTCTCTTGTGCATGCTAGTCAGGTAGATGTGTGTACACACACACACACACACACACACACACACACACAATGTTAGTGTTATGTATTAACATAATTACCAGAATGACATCCCATAATTTTTGCCATATTCTATTAGTTGGAAGCAATTCACACATCCCACATCTAAGAAGAGGATATTAGGGATTATGCAAGGCGTGAACAGTGGGCTTAAAGTCTGTCCAAAATATTCAATAGAATTTCATCAAGTAATAAATTTATTGGATCCTTATCTCCCACACAATCAAGACTTACACAAGTCTTATATATGCAGGGCTTATACACTAAGGCTTTCCGTTATAGAATTCCTGCTTATCTCTCGACCTAGTTCTTAACACTTTCACTGTAATACATAGCTGCTGTTCCTCAAACACACCACATTGTTACATATATTCATGCTTTTACAGAAGGCTTTCCCTCTTTTTGAACTACTTTTTCTCTCCTTTTTATGCGAGACAAGTTCCTCCCCTCCTCTAAGACCCAGGTAGAGTATAAATTTTTGGATACTCCTTCTTTATAACAATGGAGGCTGAAGAAGTATCTAACTTGTGTTCTAAGGCAATACTTCAACCTCCATTAAGAAACAAAACAAATGAGCATAGGAAAAAAAGGAAAGAGAGCAAGGGAAACCAAGAAACAGACTCTTTAACTCTAGAGAACAAACTGATGATTACCAGAGGGGAGGTGGGCGGGGGGATGGGTGAAATAGATGATTGGGATTAAGGAGGCCACTTGTGATGAGCGCCAGGTGTATGGAAGTG
Source organism: Leopardus geoffroyi (assembly GCF_018350155.1). NCBI lineage: Eukaryota > Metazoa > Chordata > Mammalia > Carnivora > Felidae > Leopardus > Leopardus geoffroyi. The sequence goes on along the minus strand of NC_059331.1, from coordinate 156,954,975 downwards.
TTGGATCACTACATTGAACACCTGGAACTAATATTACACTGTATGTCAACTAAGTGGAATTTAAGCAAAAACTTAAAACTCTCCTACATGTTATTACGAAGATTGTTAAACATGCAAGAAAGCTGAAAGAATTTCACAGTGTATACCTGTATACCCATTACCTGGATTCTACCATTGAGCAATCTATTAACATCTGGCATTGGTATGGTATATTTGTTACAGCTGATGAGCCAATATTGACACATTATTAGTAACTAAAGTCCATAGTTTATATTAGGGATTGCTCTTTATATTATATAGTACTATGGCTTTGGACAAACCCATAATGGCATGTATCCACAATTAGAGTATCATATAGAATAATTTCACTGCCCTGAAAATGCCCTGTGCTCTACCTGTTCATCCTTGCCCCCTTCTCCTCAAATAATGACAGCCACTCATCTTTTTACTGTCTCTATAGATTGACTTTTTCAAAATATATAATATGTTTACACTGGCTTCTATCACTTAGTAATAAGCATTTAAGGATTCCCCATGTATTTTATCACTTGATAACTCATTTTTTTTAAATCACGAAATAATATTCCAAGGTGGACGTACCACACTTTGCTTACCCATTTACTTATTTAAGGACATCGTGGTTGGTTCCAAGGTTTGGCAAGTGTGACTACAGCTGCTCTAATTATTCATGTGTAAGATTTTGTGGACATAAATTTTCATTCAGGTAATCCCGAAGAGTGTGATGGCTGGATCATGTGGTAAGATTATGTTGAGCTTTGTACGAAACCACCAAACCATTTCCCAAAGTGGCTGTACATTTTGTATTCCACCAGCAATAAATAAACATTCTTGTTGTTTCACATCCTTGCCAACATTTGGTGTTCTGTTTTAAACTGTAGCCATTCTCTAAGGCGTGTAGTTGTTGCTTTAGTTCGTAATTCCCTAATGTATGTTGAGAATCTTTCCATATGCTATTTGCCATCTGTGTATCTTCTTTGTTGATATGGACTGAACTGTGTCCTCCCAAAATTCATCTATTGAAGCCCTAAACCCAAACATGACTGTATTTGGAGGTAGGTCCCATGAGAAGGTGGCTATCTACAAGCCAGGAATGAATTTTCCGGCACTTTGATCATGGACTTCCAGCCTCCAGAACTGTGGGAAAATACATGTCTGTTTATTAAGCCACCCAGTCTGTGGTGTTTTATCATGGCGGTCTGAGCAGACTAATGCATTTGGTAAGGTATCTGTTCAGATATTTGGCCCACTTTTTTATTGAGCGGTCTGTTTTCTTCTTGAGTTTAAAACTTCCTTACATACTTTGGATACAAATCATTTAACAGATCATGTGTTTTGCGAATGTTTCCACGTAGATAATGGTACAAGTAGAGCTTGAGCTCTGAATACTTTATTTTGTAATTGCCTGTCTATGTACCCATTACTCCCACCAGTGTATAAGCTCTTTGCAGGCAGAGCAGTGTTGTCACATTTAAGCAGCCTCTACAGTGAGCACAGAGCCTCACACAAGTCAGACACCCAATATAAATTATTGGCTGGCTGGGGGAGTAAATGAGTGGATGGACAATGACATGAAAGAAAAGGCTGATATATCTCAAGGAGGAGTTCACTGCCAGGCAGAGGGGTCAGGCCAGCACCAGAGGGCTGGGTTATGGCCACTGGAGACAAATGTCTGTGTCACACAACTAGGGGTTAGCATCACACAGATGGGAGGAGTCACTGTCCTGAGTATAGTTTGGAGAGGGCCATGATTGCAGAGTCTCACAAAGGCCAGAGCACAGAGGAGGGGGCTGTGGAAACACTGTGAGCCCTGACATCTCTCAGATTAGGTGTGTTTTCCCCTGAAAAGGAAAACAAAAATGCTACATTTCAGATCCATTCTCTACTGTGTCAGGGACCAAGACACCTGATCTCAGTTCTTATCTTTCTGATACCCTGACACCATCCTGACTGGTGGCCGCCTCTTCTGGAACTGAATCCTGCCACCGGAAGAATTCAGATGATATATTTGGATGATACACCCCTTCTTGCTGTATCTTCCTTAGCCCTTTTCTGTCCCTCTTCTCCATCCTTTCCAGAGACTCTGGGCTGAAACTCATCCTTTGAAAAGGCTTTTGACATCAATATGAAGTTTATCCTCTTCTGGGCTCTCTTGAACCTGACTGGTGAGTATCTTCCACATTCTTCTCTTTATTTGCCGAAAAGAAATCCGGGAGGAATCACGAAAGATAGATAAAGACAGAAGGCACTGCTCCAGGCTACAAGTGAAGAACGGATTCTCCCTCCCTCACCACCACTACCATCCCCACCAGCTTTCCAACTGTGCCACTGCCCATCTGCCTCATCTCAGCTGATTGCTTGTATGCTTTTGGGGGAGACGTGGACATTGACACCCCAATACCAGACCTGCTCCCAAGGAAGACTGGCCCAACCCTGGGCCTGTCTAGAACAGGACCAATGTGCGCATGAGGGAATGAGAAGCAGAGGCAGGGGTCGAAAGCAGAGGTCCAACTAATGAATGGACATAGCAGAGCATTAGAGGCTGTTTGGTCTTGTCCTGGCAGATTCCAGTTATTCAGGCAAAAACCTTGGAGGTATGCATAAAAGCTCTTTCTCTCACACCCCGCATCCAATCTATTTGGAAAAATTTCGTTGGCTCTATCTTCTAAATATATCCTAAATCCAATCACATCTCATCACCTCCACTGCCCACGATGGCCAAGCCACCATCTCCTGCCTGGATTATCACATTATTCTCCAACAGACCTCTCTGCTTTCTACTCCTACACTTCACACTTTTCCATAAGGAAATGACTATCACTGCCTTACACAAAACCCAGATGTGGCTTAACATTCCTTCAGAAGAAAGTCCACATCCTAATGATATTCTATAAAACCCCACGTCACCATTGCAGTCTCTGTGCTTTCCTGCTCTTTTCCCCCTCACCTTCCATGCCAGCCACACCAGCCTCTGTGACGCTCCTTAAATGAGCCTTGGGACACTTGCTCCAGCTGTTTCCTCCACCTGGAACCCCAAAGACCCAGATATCTGATGATCTAACTCCCTCATGTTCATTCCATTGGTCATGACTCATGCTGTCCACAGGTCTACTGACCCTGACTGCTATGTAGTATTGCAGAAGGCCCCGCCACATGCATGCACATCCCAGTACTACCTTTCCCTCTTTCCCTGTTGTACTATTTTTTCCGCAGCACCAATCACCATCTAACACGCTGTATCATTCACTTATGTATTGTGTTTACTGTTATTGAATGTCTCCCCTCATCAGAATGTACGAGAGCAGGGATATTTATCTGCTTTGTTCCCTGTGTTGCTCCAGCACCTAAAACAGAGCCTGGCGCCTACTAGATGCTCAGTACTTACTTGCTGAATGAATAAATTATCTCCCCCTCCTCAGATTCCGTTAGCAGTTGGTCCGTTTTTTAAATGGCACTTGTACTGTTTTGCCTTTCATTGTTGTAGGGGAAAGGGATAAGATAGATAAAAGCATTCTCAAAAATGGTAAAAACATAAAGTTCTCTATGAGTTGATTTAACATATGTTCGCTGAATTGTAGAAAGTATTTAGAAAACTTGTATTTTAATTTGAAAAATATTTATTGACAACAAAAGGGGAAATACCCATATCTTTTGAAAATTGATATGTTTGTATCCTTTTCTTCACGTTTTTAGAACAAAGTAAGCTAGTTTACAAATTCAGCTTACAGACAAAGGTATTAGAAGGGTAGGGGGAACATAAGCGTATTAAGTAATTTTCCTTTGTTTTCCCCAGAGATCCCTGCAAAACTCTCAGAACTTCCTATGTTTCTCTCTCCAGTTGCCCTGGCTTTTGATCCAGATTACCTAACTGACATCACTCCTCCATACCTGGTCTACTTGAAATCTGATTACTTGCCCTGTGCTGGAGTTCTGGTTCACCCCTTATGGGTGATCACAGCTGCACACTGCAACTTACCGTAAGTAGTAAGCCCCCAACACCACTTTATGCTTTGGGGTTTCAGGTTGGGCACAGACCCAGAACCCTGCCTGGTGCCACTGCTCAATTAAGTGGAGTTAGGGAGGTCTTCTGGGGACGTCCAGTGGTAGAGAAAAAGGTCTGTGGGAAGGGGCCAATAAAGGCCCAAAAGGATGGATAAATAATCTCTGTCAAGTCTTCTCTCAAACAACTACACTGTTTCAGAAAGCTTCAGGTTATATTGGGGATTACAAATCCATCAAACTCTGATGAGAAAGATATACAAGTAGTTGGCTATGAGAAGATGATTCATCATCCACACTTCTCAGTCACTTCTATTGAATACGACCTGATGTTAATCAAGCTGAGAGAATACATTGAACTCAATGACTATGTGAAACTGGTCAGCCTGCCTGAGGAACCTGCCCCTGAAGAAGCCATGTGCATGGTCTCCACGTGGGCCTACAACCTATGTGATGCCTGTGAGTGACCTCAAGATAATACTGTTCTCTCAGAGTAGGAGATGCCTCTGTTCCCTCTCTATTCTTGGCTTCTGCAACTCTTCCCAGTGAGGCTTCCTTCTGACCTCTTAATTCATTTTTTCATCTTTTTTCCCTTTCCCTGTACCTTAGTGAGGGAGTCCTTTGAGCTTCCTCTCCCACTGTCTCCTGCTGCCATCTATGCTTCCAGACATGATAGAAATGGTGTTAGTGGAAAGAAGACATTTGTATCCTAGTCTTAATTTGCTGTGTGACAGGTGGTCACTTTGCCTTTGGGGCATCAGTTTTGTGACCTCTAAAATGTGGCACAAACTGTAGCAGATGTTTTCAAACTATTTCAGGCAATACAGAAACTTAAAGCCTTGATATATCATGAAATAATATTAATGTATTCAACATAAGATAAATATGCAAACTGTGCCAACCCAGGCAGAGCTTCTGTATGCAAGACTGATGCAAGACTAGCTCATGAGTAAGTTTATTTATGTATTTAATATTCGCCATGTGATATACACACTATAGTATGGAAAGGAGATTGACGTTGGCCAAGCTTGTCAGCTTATACCCATCCATCTACCCCAGTCCTCCTTTTACAGAAGTCAAGAGGCAGCTGTACACGTATTCTAACAATGCTGCCATGGCTCCAACCTTTTTAAACTGCTCTTTGGTAAATACCTTCAGACCTTGAGGTACATTTACTTGAATATTCCAAAAAAAAAAAAAAAGTAAAAATTCTTTTTCCCCTAGCTTTATTGAGGTATAATTGAAAATTAAACATTGTATGTATTTAAGGCGCATAGCGTCATATTTCGATATACATATACAATGTGAAATGATGGTTCCATCACCTCACGTACTTACTTTACGTAAGTGTGTGGGGTGAGGATACTTAAGATCTACTCTCTCAGAAAGTTTTAAGTACACAGTACAATGTTATTAACTATAGCTACCAGGCTGCACATTAAATCTCTAGCACTTCTTTGTGTAATAGCTAAAAGTTTGTACCCTTTGATCAACATACTCCTATATCTTCGACCCACCAGCCTCTGGCAACCACCATTCTATTCTCTGTTTCTGTGAGCTTGGCTTCTTTTTTTTTTTCAACGTTTTTATTTATTTTTTTTTGGGACAGAGAGAGACAGAGCATGAACGGGGGAGGGGCAGACAGAGAGGGAGACACAGAATCGGAAACAGGCTCCAGGCTCTGAGCCATCAGCCCAGAGCCTGACACGGGGCTCGAACTCACGGACCGCGAGATCGTGACCTGGCTGAAGTCGGACGCTTAACCGACTGTGCCACCCAGGCGCCCCAAGCTTGGCTTCTTTTAGATTCCATGTAGAAGTGAGATTATACAGTACTTGTCTTTCTGTGTCTGGCTGATTTCACTTAGCATTATGTCCTCTACACAGGTAGAAATTCTTTGACCTCTGAGATTCATTCCATTTGAGTTTTGAAAACAGGCAAATGTCCCTCTGATGAGCAGTATGTTTGACTCATCCGGCTTATGCTACTTGGTCAAGAAGAGATACGACATAACCAAAAAAATGCAATACATTTTGATCTGGCTTATGAAATAATTTTTTTTAGCAGATACTGACTTTTTTTGATCTGACAAATGAAAAACTAGGCTCTCTAAATTCCTTCAAACTCTAAAAAGAAGAGACGCTGTTTAAGGGTACATACTTGCAGCCAGTAGTTAAAGAAGTTCTGGAGACCCAAGACATAGCATATTGAATATAGACAGCAATATCATGATATGATCAAACTTGCTAAGAGACTAGATCTTAATTATTCCACCACAAAAAAGAAAGGATTATGTGACATGATAGAGGTGCTAACTATGATGGCAATCTTATTACAATATATAGATGTATCAGGGCGCCTGAGTGGCTCAGCCAGTTAAGCTTTCGACTCTTTGGCTCAGGTCGTGATCTCACAGTTAGTGAGTTCAAGCCCTGCATCAGTCTCCACACTGACAGCGCAGAGCCTGCTTGGGATTCTCTCTCTCTTCTTCTCTCCCTGCCTCTCCCCTGCTCTCTCTTGCTCTCTCTCAAAATAAATAAACTTTAAAAAAACCCCACAATATATAAATGTATCATATCAACACATTATACACCTTAAATTTACACATTGTTACAAGTCAAATATGTTTCAATAAAAAAAATTTAAAAAGGAGTCAGTGATGAATTTCAACTAAAAGACCAATAAACATAAAAGCTCAAAAAATAAAATAAATCAGAATTCCATATCAAAGGATATTCTTGAAACGTTTAAAGTTCTAGAAAATTTTAAAGTGATTTATTTCATTTCATTGCAGAAATGTCTCATATTTACATGTCACTTCCAAGAATCTAATCTCTTATAAAGAGATCGACACTCGTATAGTGAGAAATTGTTAATCTGATCATTTCCTGCTGTCCAAGTAGCCACATTTTTATTTCTCTCAGTGTTTGATATCTTTTCCTTTCTGCCAGAAGGAATAGGTTGAAAAAGAGGGCAAGGAAAAAAAGGAGGTTTGTTATCTACTGACTCTTACGGAAGCTCTGTGTCTTTCTGTCCTCTAGCCAAAGATCCTGACTCACTGCAGAATGTGAACATCTCCATAATCTCCAGGCGTGAGTGCCACAATGCCTATAAAACCTACAAGATCCAGGAAGGTATGCTGTGCTTAGGCATTGTGCCAGGAAGGAGGCTGTCCTGCAAGGTAGTATGTTCTTAATGTCTTAGTTTTCCCATTTTATTTCTTTTGTGTTTTTTGCCAGAAAGATAAAATAACCTAGTTTCCTTTTTTTTTTTTTTCCCCTGGCAGGAAGTCACAGCTGCCCCAGCAGTCTGCAATGGGGTCCTTCAAGGAATATTGGCTTTTGCAGATGGATGTGTTTTGAGAGCTGATGTTGGCATCTATACCAAAATCTTTAACTACATGTCCTGGATTAGAAACACAATCAAAAACAACTGAGCTCCCATGGCAGGAATTCTGGATCATGTGGCACAGCCTGTCCTGTGTCCAGCCTCACAATTAAACCTTGAGTAGATGCCCTGGATTGCATCAGGCATGCCTGTCTCACTTCTGCCCAACGGAGTGAGTGATTTGTACATCCCTAGACTGTGACCTTACATGATAACCCTTTGTCTTCCCCATTCGATAAAGATGGCAAACTCATTACCCCTTAGGCAGTTGAAGTTTTATCAAGTGGGGATTGTGTTCTAACAAAGGGATCATTGACCTATTGAAAAAAAAGGCCAGTCCACCATTTTGGGTGATAAATCCCTACTACTTGCACTGAATTAATGTGCACTTTTGTTGAATTGCACATGCCAAAAGGAAGAAGGAAATATGACAAAGAGAGAGCTGATTAGACATACAGGTGAGGGAAAAGGCTCCTAAGAAGGAGACTATAGGAGGTATTGCACTCTGTTTCTCCTTGCCCACATGACTCTCTACACCAGGCGTAGATCATGGTCATTCATTTTGCAGAATTCTGGATAGAGGCTTGAGTCATGGGAGGTTAATACAAAAGTGAACTGAGGCATATGACACAGCAGATGTAACAGGGAATTGGGGCCAGATTTTGCCATATATGCTTGCCCCTTCTATTATGCCTGCTGCTGCAGGGACTCCATTCTCTATAACTGTTACTCTTGCATTTTTCTTCCTTACTCCCTGTGTTTTCATCTCACCCCTGCAGCGCCAGTTACCACCTGAGAGTTTTAATGAATAGTTACTTAAGATCAAAAGCACAAAAACAAAAATGAATTTTAGAGGGTACTGCCTGTGGCCACCACAAGTAGGCTATGGGACACTTACAGTCTAGCTAGAGGACAAGAGAACTCCTCTCAGGAAGCAAAGTGCCAGCAGGAAATCTTGTCCTCTCTAGGGTTCGAAAACCTCGAACTGAGTAGACCCCAGCTTGCAGTGTTGAAAAGCAACACTTTGTGTACAGATTATTAAGGCAATTGTGAGAACTTCACCTTCAGATATGGTATTAACTGACATTTTAGCTATGGAAAAACAGATGGTTTTTGCAAGAGAGCACCTTACCCTCTGGAGATGTTTCCCACCTTAAAATGGTACTATGATTTCAGTAGTTTATTCTGTTATCTTATAAGGCTACTTGATTCTAGGTGATAATGCATATGTCAAGGTCACTGCATTCCATGGGCATCAGCCTACTGTCTCACCATTGTCACTGTACAGTGGCTTCCTCGGTTGGAAAATACATTCTGGGGCTCCTGGGTGACTCAGTTGGTTAAGCATCCAACTCCTGATTTTGGCTCAGGTCATGATCTCACATTTCATGAGATCAAGCCCCACAATGGGCTCTGCGCTGACAGCATGGAGCCAGCTTGGGATTCTCTCTCTCTCCCTCTCTTTCTGCCCCTTCCCCATTCATTCTCTCTCTCTCTCTCTCTCTCTCTTTCTCTCTCTCTCCTCTCTCTCTCTCTCTCTCTCTCTCTCTCTCTCTCTCTCTCAAAATAAATAAACAGTTTTAAAAAAGGAAAATACATTCCTTTTTTTGTAGGATACGTAAGGCATTCAGTTAATTCAAAGATGAAGGTGCTGGGAAGGTGGCAAGGAAAAGAAAGATCTAATACAGACTATGTCATTTTCAGTAAGGACAATAGCTACTCCCTCCACGATGAAAGGGGCTGCCAGGGGACCTGGGGTACAGCACTACATCAGAACTACATCAGGGCTGAGATTGGTCACTGACGCTGGCACACTGAATCTGCAGCAGTGGTGGTAGGCAGGTGCATAAGCTCCATTTGGCCCCATCACTTTTTTATGGAGCCACTAAAAAGCACTCGGGAGAATGAAGAAGGACTTCAGAACAGACCCGCTTGTCTATACGATTCTTAAATTCCTCAAAAGTGAGAGCATTTTGGTGAGAATTCTCACGGGATACAATATTCTCCTGCTCCAAACTGACCCTGAAAAATCCCACTACATTATTTTTCCCCAAACAGCTAATCCCCATTCCGTCCATCTCCCTCCTTCTGAGTGTCTGTCAGGGCAGACCACTAGCCACTCTCAAGAAATTCACATAAACCCTACCTCAGGTAAGAAAACTAGATATGTTGATTGAACTTCTGTCTCCTGAGAAGAATCCCATTCTCCTCTTTCCCTCAGGGCATCCCTCTGAGGGGTTTTATTATCACATTAGTAGATGTGCAATCAGAATCAACCTGTCAATGAGTAAAGTCTTTCCATCCTCAGTGAACGGTTTATGAAGAAATCTATTTGAGGTCACAGTGTGGCTTAAGGAAAGATTTTCCAGGGCAATTGCTAGTGCAATTTATTTGGATTTTCGGGGCCTAATTTACCTCTGGCCCATTACACTAGAAGTTGGGGATGGAATGTTGTTGAGCATATATCCAAATCAGTAACAGTTACCCACCTAGAGCAAGTTTCATGGCGAACTGGTGATCTGGAGTCAGGCATTTAGTCTCCACTAGACCCCAGTGGCAAACCAGAAGCTATTTCCCAAAAAAGAAAAAGGAGCATGAATTTGCTACCATGTTTTGGGATCTCTATTTTGATTTTCTTATTAGGTTTTGACATGAGCTTCATTCAGTACACTAAAGATACTTCCAGCACCATTGAATCAACAGAGTTTACAACTAACAAACAGCCAGTTGTACTTCAACCCGTGCTGGCTGCAAAGTCTTCTCTGACTTACTCTCTTCCTAAACTAGCAACTTTATAGATCTCTCATTACATGGTTCAGAGCATGATATCCTAATGAGATGGATGTTGCTTATAAAAGTTAGAGATCTTCAGAGACCATTCTTCACAGTAGGGAGCACAAATATAAAACATGTTCAGTTCAGCAGAGGAATCCAACATATACCTGCCTGTAGTAGCAGGTGGCTGTATTTTACTGGTTGCATCACCTGCCCACTATCACATACCTGCCTTTCCAAGACACCCAGGAAACTTGCTACTCCCTGTTATCTCATCCTACCAACATGGTATCATCAATACAATAGATCAGCCTGGTACCCTTTGAGATTGTCAAGTTCCTTAAAGACTATATTCAGTTTCAGGGGCAGAGCAATGGTGACTGCTGGAGCATGGAGGTAAAAAAATACTGTTGTCCCTGACAAATGAAAACGAATTAATTCTGAGCTTCTCAATGCAATGTACAAAAATACATTTTCCAGATGGATAATTGCATACCGAGTGTGAAGGACTGAATTTATTTGCTCTAGTAAGGAGGCTACATATGGAACAGCAACTATAATTGGTGTTACCATGCGATAATCAAACACTATCGTTCCCCACCACTCTTATGACATGGCCAACTGAAGAACTGAATGAGATTAAAATACAAATTATCACCCAGCATATTTCAAGTCTGTGTTGGTAGTACTGACCTCAACAATGTGCTGATGTTTTAGATTTACTAAGGGAAAGTCCCACCAACTTTCTCTTAGCCCTTTCTATGATAAAAGCCCTCACTTCACAGACCCAAGAGATACTGTAGAGATTCTACCAGTTGTAAAAAACAAATGCACCCCTTCCATTCTCGCCAATGCACATAGGAAATATGGAAATAAATTCTAGATGGTTTCAGAGCCCCATTGAATTACTCCAGGGATGACTTAGGTTAAAAAAAAAAATCCATTTATCCCTCAATTCAAAAGCCCCACACTGATCAGAGGACAGCACTGATTATAAGTCTTCCCTACCACCACAAACACCACAAATTAGTATCAATTCAGAACCCAGAATCTCAAAAAATTTAGCTATGTTCTTGTCCCTAGAGCACAAGTTACCAACTAAATAGATCCAGGTCAACTTTGTATGGGCTAAAAGGGAGACTCTCAATGTTACAACACGGTCCATTCTCTAGGGTACCAGGTGGGCACTGAACCAGTTTCTGTCACTAACAGGTTTGTGACCTAGGGAGGATCCCATCACATTTTAGGATGTTGACTCCCATTGGTCCACTATTACCAAATCTGTCAGGTGGTTTTTGTTTGTTTGTTTGTTTGTTTGTTTGTTTTGTGTGATATAAATCAAATAAGAACTTGAACTTCCTATCAGTTTCATTCCTGGGGATCCCATTTTTATGGAGAACCCTTGAAAGAATCCTCTTAAGGGCTCCAAAACATCACCACATAACATTGTTTGTTTCCATTTAAGAGTAAGAGAAGCAGATGAATTTAATAACTTAACACTTATCTGTTTTCCTGAAACAAGTTAGACTAAAATCTAAGAGGCCCTTTAGTGGGAGACAAATGCCACTGAAAGGGGAGAACATCTGGCATCTATAAGGTTATTTGTTTATTTATTTGCACTTTATGTTTTTAGTAGAAAATATGGTAGAGTCTGCCACTGGTAGAAGATCCTGAATGGTGGGATACATCTTTCTAATTTTAAGTTGCAGCCTTGGGAATCCCTTGTTGCCATGTGTCTAAGCCATATTTTCTATCAGCTCTGTAAGTAACCTTGCCAGAAGTTTCCCTTCCCATCTGCCTTACCCCTTTGTCTCCCTCCATTTGTTCAGAAGTTATGTGGAGAAAATGGAGCAGGGGGAGGGTATTTATCAGTTTCCTCAAATCATAATAACATGTTAGGATTTTGGAGAGTATGCTGCTCCATTGAGTAAGGGGATATCCCCTGTAACTACTGTTCTCAAGGCTGAAAAGCTATGATCCCCAAAGCTAAATGTGAGTGAGTAGGCCAGGATCTCACAAAAACAAGGTGAAGATAAGGCTAGAGCCTATGCTTGTGCACAGAAATTAATGTTAGCTACTGTACTGATGAGACTTTCAAGACTTCTTACAATTTGCAAGTCTTCCTTTGTGTGTTTGTTTCAAGGACAGGAGGATTTCAGAAACCATAAAATGAGCTCTGTTCCACAGGGAATCAGGGTGGAAAAAAGCTTTGATTTGAAGTCATTGTCTATAACAATTGGAGTAGAATCAAGTTGCCCATTGGAAGCTAAAGATGGGGGTTGAGAAGCCAGTCCAGGGGCTGACACTGCCAAGGAACCCCAAGGTCATTGCTCCCAGGTCTGTTGAAAAATCAGCAGTACTAGGTACCTTCATTATCTTACTTTGGGGTGTCTGGCAGCTACTTTGACTAAAATCAAACCAGTGCTCCTTGTTGCTCTATGATTTGTTGTTGTTGTTGGTGGTGGTGGTGGTGGTGGTGGTGGTTTGTTTTTAAGAGATTATTAAATGTTAGCAAATCACATGTAGGATTTGCTTCAACTATAAAATATGCATTCAAACTTGCTTTTGGCTGGCTCTCTATAGCCCATATCCCTACCTTGAGCCGTTCAATTGGCATGCCTATAATCTCTAGAACCCCATCTACAACAGCAGCCCAAGACATGGGGCCAATGCTATCCTTCGTTAAGAGAAGTTTAACTCATCACCAAGCCAAACTTGTCATTACCCTTTTCTACCGAATAGCCCAAATCTAGTAACTGGGACTCTGTTCTGTTCCTGCAGTGAAGCACCCCCACCCTACCTTTTAATCCCAGTTCCATTAATGCTGTCTTTGTCTTGACAACCTTGTCTCATTCCCCAGCTCCTATAAGCCTGGGCTCTGCCTTACTCTTCCTAGATGTTGCTGGAAGCCCATATAAGGCCAGCTTCTTGCTGTCACAACTTCCTGCTGCTGCCTACCTGCCATATAGTTGGTTCTCCTGGCTGCTGCCCCCTCGACTGGCCACCTGCCCGACTTCCCTTCGGCCTTCAATATGCTTTGCTGTCTGGATTCTGTCAGTTTAGCTGGCTCCCTCCTGTGACTGCTATCCCTCCACTCTTTGATTTCCAACATCTCCCCCTCCAATGTAACTTTATCTCATTTCTAGATGCCCAAAAGTATGATCCCAGGCTTAGTGTGCCTGGAAGAGCATGGATTTGGGATCCAATTTGGTATTTAATCCCAACTTCAACGGCTACTAACTCTGTGTCCTTAGGCAAGGAATTAAGTAATTTAACCTGTCTTGTTTGAATATATCTATAAAATGGGACCAGTAGTACATAAGATAACTTATGTAAGGCATGGAGCATAATATTTAGCACACAGTAGGCCCTCAATAAGTGATAATCCCATTTTTAAGTCTGCCAAGGGATGACTGGTAATCTGTCATCATTTCTTTTTTCTTTTATAATTTTTAAGGTTTTTTTTAAAATTTATTTTGAGAGAGAGAAAGAGAGAGCATGGGAGGGGCAGAGAGCAAGGGAGAGAATCTCAAGCAGGCTCTGCATTGTCAGTGTGGAGTCCAATGAGGGACTCGGACTCATGAACTGTGAGATCATGACCTGAGCCAACATCAAGCCAAATTTATTGAGGCTTAACTGGCTGAACCATCCAGGTCTCCCTGTCACCATTTCTTTACATCTGTGTTTGTCTTTCTTCAACTTGGATGGAAACTATTTTCATGTCCACACACACAGACAAAATAAATAAATAAGTAAATCAGGTTATATCAGAGAGCCAGAGAACATTCTGATAGAATTTACCAATATATGTTCCCTTTCCTCAGGTGTCAGGCACCTGTCTTTCCCAGCCTGTATGGAAGAGGCTCTTAGGCATAAAATATAAAAAGGAAGTTTTACAATATTATTGTACTTATTTGGGTAGAGGTCAAAAACTACAACTGCAAGACAAGTACATTGTAATATCATTTAGATAGGCAACTGTCAGATAGAGTTGCTTTGTTTTTGAAGTGTTTCCCTGATTTCAGAAACCCTAAACACTCATTGTATATAACGAGGAGAACCCACAACAGTAGAAAAATAAGTTTAAGTTCACAACCCCAACTATTATACAATTTTGTAAAGCTTTCTAGTATTCTAAACTTTCTCCTCAGCTTGGCTAACTGCTAATCTGTGTCAGGATTCATTGTCTACCAACCCCACTTTATCCCAGTTTATCCTTAATAAGCCCCACCAGGGTACTCAGGGGTGTGTGCCTACACTCAAGGGACTTGCATGGATCCTAAGCCCTAATAATTATTAGCCTGTTATCAACTCCCTCTTCCTAAGCCCACCTGTATCTAAGCCCCTGCCTTCACAGGAGACCCACGCTTGTTCTCCTGCTCAAAAGCCCTGAAATGATGGTGTAGGGACCATAAATATGGGCTATATTTCTGTTCAGGGCTCAGGAATCTGAATGATAACAAAGAGGCCCCATCCTCCTTCCTCTGCCTCTCAGAGCTGCAAGTGCAACTTTGAGCTCATGTTTTCTGCTCTCCAAGGACCTTCCAAATGAAAGACTAAAGAAGAGAAGAGGAGTAAAATTTGGAGGAGGTAAAGAGGAAACATGCCTGATATTTCTTGAAAGTCACACCATATCTAGTAAAAGACTGAAAACAGAGTGGGTATTCTATGCACGTATTGATTAATTGAGAGGATGGCTGAGACAAAGGAGAACAAAGTCTTAAGTGACTGTATTTACCTGCCTGTCCTGGAATCCCATAAGTTTCAAACCAACCCAAACTATGGAGTTAACTACAGAGCAGAACCTAATTTACACCATCAAAATATATTACTTTCCCCTCCAAATAATTAGATTTAATATGTATAACTCTTTCTATTCCCATCTGGACCCACTGAATCCTAGGACAAGTCTGCAGGGTACTTAGGGTCTCTGCAGGACACTCACCTGACTTGCTGCCACATCGTGTGTGGTCTTCCCTGGGCTCTCTGACCATGTCTGCACCAGACAGGAGCCGCCTTTCTGGAAGGGGCAGAGATGCCTTCCAACTCACACCTGCCTTGTCCCGGTGGCAATGTATTCATTACGCAAAAAGGCAGCATCATGAGGTGTTGAGAGTCACAGATCTGACTTAGAATTCCTCTACTTGAGTCCTAGCTGTATGCCGATTACCTGCGTGACATCACTGTTGAGCACCCATTTCCCTATTAAAATAAAAGCAAAAATAAAAAGCAACAAATGGTGGTACTTGCCTAAGAGGGCATTTGAAAGTATTGAATGAGAAAATGAAGCTAAATATACTTTGTAAAGACATGGACAAATCACTCTCACCAGCCTGTAGACAGGAGACGACATCACATAGATCAGTATTTCTTATCTGGATAACAACGGATAAATAAAATAATCTAATCAAAAAGCATCAATCAAATTTGATAATCTAATCAAAAAGTGTGAATCCCCACCATCTGCCAATCTAGGAGGGCTAGTTCAATCAGCTAGGAATCGAGGGGCTAGGAAGTGGTATTCAGGCATAGTTCATGGTCCAAGTGAACAGATTTGCGTCTGGGAAGTCTCCAGGGAGCTCCCGGGAACTGGGGTTGAAGCGAACCCATCAACCAGAGCGACGGTGCCCTCTATGGCTCCAGCAGGAGGTGCTTGGCTGAGTTTCAAAAGCTGCCAGCAGAGGGCCTCAGCTTTCCTTAAGGGCAGGTGGCCCAGGCCTCTCTGCCCTGCCATCTCGGTGTATAACAGCCTCTTGCTGGCCTCGGAGGAAGGATCTAAGCGGGGCGTTCTCAGAGGTACCCTTCTTGGAGGGATGAGAGGACAGATACCCAAATGTCCCCAGTGCCCTGGGCCAGGCTCTAGCCCTGCTCCCTATCACCGTTCTTGTCCTCTAGAGCCGCGCAGGTGTTCACCACACACTGGAGAGGGGGCTGAGAGAAGACTCACCTGTGACCCATGCCAGACTATCGGTCTGAGCCGATCATGGAGAACTACGGGCAGATGGTGCCCCCTAGTGGACAAACTCCCTCTCCACAAGGACTGAGGAAAGGACACTTGCCAGCGGCCCAGCCTCGCAGCCACCCAGACCACCATCGGGACTGAGGTTCCTTTGAGATGTCTTCTCGTTCACTCCCACCTTGCACCCCAGTTACCTGCTCATCTGGTCCGCACCCTCTGGGATAGAGATGTTCCGAGCTCGCGGCAGAGTGGAGCAGCAGCCTCTCGGCCTACCGTCTCTGCAGGGCACCCAGGACCGGGGCCTCTCTCCAGGCCCTGCACCGGCCTGCTGGTTCTGGTCCATTTGCCTGGGACCCTAGGCTCCTTGTGTGGCCCTCACTCCTTGTATGACCTTGCTCAGGTTGCAAACCCAGTTCTGAGCCATGGTTTTTTAGTCAACGGTTGGCGAGCCCTCTGCTGTGGCTCCAGACCCTGGTCCTTCCCAGGTCAGGCCCTCTCTGGAGGATTTTACTTCAAAAGAGATCAACTTGAGATTGGGGTGTGAGATGTTTAAGTGGTGGTGAGTGCTGCATATGGGGATCTAATTGGAAAAGCGGGTGTTTATTCTAGGGGTGTGGATGAAGGGGCTACCTATTGAGATACGCATTCTTCCTCCTTTCTGAGCTCCCAGAATTTCTCCAGATTTCTTTCCAGCACTCCTCTGGTATTAAAATGCATTGGCTAGTTATGTAGGCATATTGTGAAGAATCGTGCCGTTCGATCCTCACAGCAAGCTCTGAGCTGGGCGGAGTTACTGTCTGTACTTTATAGGCACAGAAACCAAGTTTCTCCCAAAGCTCCCAAGTGGCAGAGTGGTCTGCAACGGAGCCCTTCGGAGCCTGTGGTCAAATCGCCGTGCTAGTCAGGCGGAGTGTTCACCAAAAGGGCAGTGGGAAAGCAGCAGGAAGAGTCTACAGAGGGGCACAGTCGGTTGGCTGTGCGACTCCTGATTTCGGCCCAGGTCATGATCTCACGGTTTGCAAGATGGAGTCCCGGGTCCGGCTCTGCGTTGGCAGCTTGGAGCCTGCTTGGGATTCTCTCTCTGCCTCTCTCTCTTTCTCTTCCTCTCTCTACCCCTTTCCTGCTCCCCCTGGTGCACAGCCTCTTTCTCACACATTCTCTCTCAAAAATAAATAAACTGGGGGAAAAAAAGAGCCCGTTTATAGAAAAGAGGCGACAAGGGAGGATCTGGGGGGAGAGGAAGCAGGCTTACGGGGGCTGTCGGGGCGGGGGAGGAGGTTGGGTCTGTGGTTGCCAATCCGGGATGGTTTTTATTCATTTGTCCAAGGAGGGTGTCTCACTGTGTCTTTGCTGCAGGTGCAGTACAGGGTTCTGCCCTGGGTCACGTTGGCCACCTGCAGCCTCAGCTCCATGTTATTGACCCGTGTCACCTGGTAATCTGCTCCAGGATGGGATACGAGCTCCTTATCCCCAGTATTCCGCAGGGTGGCCAGCAGCTGTAGTTGTCCCTGGAGATCCTGTTGGTACCAGCTCATCCAGGGGTACTGGGAATCCCTCAGGATGCACTGCAGGGTTTTAGCTTGTCCACGAGGTACCAGGACCCACCTGGGCCTTTGCTCCACCAAGCTTGCTGAGGCATCTGAAATACACAGTCAGGCCAGGCTAAAGGTACTGAGGGTAGCGATACCCGCCTCCCCTCCCCCAAATCAGCTGCCGCAAAATCTCAGAGGGGGGCCCATGAGCAATGGCAATTGGAGACGGAAGAGATGCTTCCCCAGGGGTCGGAGGTGGGAGGGTGCGATGGCTGGGAGAATCTTGGAAAGCCTGGGATGAGGGAACAAAACTTTCTGTGCCTACTGGTCCCTCTTTCCCTCCCTCAGCCCATGGAGTGGCTTTCTCGGCCTGGCATCTGACCTGTTGTCACGGTGGCCATGAGCACCCAGCCCCACAGAATGGGAAATGGTACCATTGCCTGGGCCCCACGGGCTTTCTCCAGCTCGGCAGCGGGACGGGCCCAGTCAGGCAGGAGAGCAGGGTCCCGGTCCATAAGGTGGCAATCAGTAGCTGACACTCTGGGCCTGAAACTCAAAAGGGAGGGGCTTCTCCAGGAAACGCAATATTTTGTCTCATTTTCTCACTGCGGTTCAGACCCCACGGTTTCCTGTTTCCTGCACGCCAACAGCCCTCACATGGGCGTGCACACGCTCCCCACATTCACTGAGTGCCTTGGTGAGGGCACTTAGTTTAGTCCTGCACCCTCTTAGAATCTCTGGGATTCTGGGACACAGACGACAGTGGTTCTGAATCTGTGCCTCAGATCTTCTGAAGGGATTAAAACATCTCAATGCAACCAAGCAGGCTGGTGGATTCAGTGAAGACCTCTCTCCCCCACGTGCAAGAGGCCACACTGGTCGGTACACAGTGGCCGCTTGTTTCTAATCACACGTGTTCTCCTCTGTAAGGGTAACTGCAAATTAAACATAAGAGGCTTCATTTTCCCTGTTGAAAATAAGGAAAGACCCTTAACTCCTGTCCATTCCCTCAGAGCATTTACTTTAGAAAACTTGTAATTTTAAGTTCTTTCTCTGTTTCTTTGGAATGTGTGTAAATCACCCAGAAATGTTTTCACAAGGTCCCGCCATCCTCTCTTTGAAATACAAGTATCAGGATGAGCCTAACTAAATTTAGAGTAGATGCCTCCCATCAAGTTGCAAAACGATTCCCTGTCCTAAAGATATGGCAAGTTACTTTGCCTTTGGGTAAAGCAAATTAGCAAACGCAGATGGACACCCCCTGTCACCAAGTGACTGTAAGATGAACTGTGGGTTAACAAAAGTCCTGTCCCGGCCTCTTATTTGAGGTCTGGCTATAGTTTATCTCGAGAACATTTATGTAATGGGTTGTATCTGATTACCTATATAAAAGGCCGGGATTTCTGTCTGTCTTTGCAACCCCTTAACAAAATGCCTGGGATGTGTATCACATTGGTTTAATGCTTATTCAGTAATGAGACTGCTTTCTTTCTCTCCTACTTTTGGGGAGAGATTTTTCTGAATTGGAGGAGCTTTGATTTTCGGTTACATCTTCCTGACAACTCACAGCACCGGCCCTACCTAGCAGGTGGCCTTGGGAGTGTTTCACCCTCTGTAATTATGAAGGTGACTTTATAGGAGTAAATAGATTAATACATGAAAAATTCTTGGAATAGAGTTTGGCACAGACTGAGCACTTAGAGTTGACTCCTGTCACCGCCATGGTCAACTACCAATTCAATTCCAATTTCACAGAATTAATAGCAGCATTTACGTCTCCTTCTCTCTCAGTCATCAGCTGAGATTAAAATCACAAGATCTTGTAACTTTTCTTTTTTTTTTTTTTAAATTTTTTTTCTTCAACGTTTTTATTTTATTTTTGGGACAGAGAGAGACAGAGCTCACAAGATCTTGTAACTTTTCAACAGTGGTAAGAGGCCTTGTTTTTTCAGAAAGTTTGGAAATCAGCGATCTGGGAAATCAGATGTAAAGGCCCATAGCTACCTCCTCTTCCCCCTCAGAATTTTATGGACAAAAGTAAGGGGACACATAGGGATCTAGCAACTGAACTTTACAATTTCAAGACCTGGGACTGCACCATATTCACATCGGTGTTCCCAGTGAGGTATCTGCACTGTCACAGACACTTGATGAATGAAGAAGACAGCTGGAGCACGATAGGACCGCAGGCCCACCACCCGGGAGACTGCACGTCAGGGAACAGCTGTGGCCTGGTGTCCTGGGGCTTTGCGCCTCCCAGATTCACTAATTTTGTTAATCTGCTCAGGTGTAAATATGGTTCCCATGATTCTGGCAAAGGATAACGGTTACTGATGCCATGTGGTGACAGCATAACACAGTTTATAATTCAGTTGGCTTGATGACTTCAAAATTGTGTGGTTGTTCATTAAAAAAAACCCCACATTTTCATTATGTACAATTTTGTGTATAAAACAAGTTCATTAATAATTTCTATTATTTCATTGACTATTTCAAATTTGCATCATCTAATCGTAAAGAAAATATCAATCGCCCTGCATTCTCAGTAACATGTGCTGGTCTCCTTTTGCCTTTCGCTGTCCTGCCTGTTCCCAACCTCATCTCTCCAGGGACGGAGAGGGATGAAGCTCTGGGAAGAATGCCCAAATCGCACATCTTGAATACCAGAAATATGTACGTGCCAGGACAGAGACGTCCTCACTTAGCAAGCCACGTGCACTGCATTCTGAGTTTATTCTGGGAGAGAGTTGCTCTGGGGATCAGAGGGTAGAAGGGAAGGGGGCTGGGAGAGGGAGCAAACCATAACTGGGGGAACAGGTGAACAGGGAGAGAAAAGGCCAGTGGGTGGCCAGAAGGAAACCAGGAACAGAAGCCGTGAGCTGCAGGCACGGGCTCCCAGCTTTCTCCCTGAGGCAGGCTCTCTGGCCGGTAGACAGATTGCAGGATAAGGGATCCTGGCCCCATCTTGGTTTATAGGACGGGCTGCCTGTCTCTCTGCCACCCCCTCCCTTAGCCTTAATCCCCAAATGCGATTGGGATCAGAATGTCTCTGATACTCCTGTTATCTCCTCCCTGGATTCCTGCTCCTCAAGGTCATTGCGTCCCAAGGCTCCTCCTCTGGTCTCGGCCCTGCTCCCATCCTGGGCCAAGGTAAACCTCTTCCTTCCAGATGACTGCCAGCAATCTCCCCTCTCTCAGAGAAGGCATGGGAAATGGGTTTTCTTCTCCCACTGCACCCCAGTTCCAATTCAGGGGCTCACAGAGCCTGCCAACCACCCCAGCTGGGTCCATAGCAGCTTTGATGAACTTAACTGATACTAAAAAGAATATGCATGTCCCAGAGGGAGGCGTAAATAGATGTCCCAACTCCTACCCACTTCCGAGCTGACTTCCTGTGTGATGTGTGGTCTAATTTCTGTGCTGGCAGATGCCCCCTGGACGCATGTCCTTGTTAATTTTTCAGAGCCTCTCCATTGCCTGACACAGGAAGGACACTGGGGGTCAGTGAGGTGATTTCTGGCTCAGGCCCAGCTGTGTCATAGCTTGGGCAGAAAGAACTCTGGAAATAGAGTGAGATGTGGGTCCCCTCCCTAAGAAGCAACCAGCAGATGATAACCCCTTCCACCAGGGCCAGCCACGGTGGGGAAGGCATGGCAGGTGGCTGGGTGCCTTGTGGGTGTCTGTAACCTAAGCAAATAATGGAACGGGCACTGGCCTGGGGGCAGAGCCCCTGTGTTCTTGTGTTAGCTCTGCCTCTGACTGGATGGGGGGTCAGGCACTCCTCATGTTACCTCTTGGTATTTCCCTTTCCTCATTGAAAATTAAGTGGATTGCAATACTTGAAAAATTAAGTGGGTCTAAAGTTCCTTTTCACTAAAATTCTTTTTTCTAAAATTCATTGCCTGGCAGTAGTGTCTATTTCTCAGTAAATCTGGTGTCCTAATATTCTAACACTCCTTCTGTGTCTTTATTGCTTGAATACCAAAGACCCCTAGTGGAGAGTCAACTAAATGTGACTTCTCTGGCAGGCAATTCATGGAAGGAAGGGTAAAGCACCAAACATCCCAAAGGCCAGTTTACATTTATCCCCCTATCTCTCCCTCTTCTTTCCTTCCCCTCCTCCTCCTCCCTGCTGCTCCCCAGGAATGTGCAGAAACTCAAGACTGCCTCAGACTCACCCATCTGGAAAGCTGATTATGGTTCCTTCACCTCTATGTGTCCTTCCAGGGATTAGTAGCAAAGACTCCTCCGGGAGATGGAAATCGTAGCCTTCCCCAAACACCCCCTCAAAAACTTCTCTCCTTCCTCTGCTGCATGTAATCAGTCCTGCCCCCACCCCCGGCTATGCACCAATTCCAGATATAGAAAAATGCCCATAAAAACTGGGTGGGGGACAGGTGCCAGAGGGCAGGGTGCTCAGTAAGGACATCCAAGGATATAGGGATGGGGCAGAGGTGCAGAAAGGGAGAAAGAAAGGCGAGGGAGGAGAGACAGGGAGAAACCCAACCCCCTTGATTCTGTAGGGTCCCCACTGGCAGGACCCTAGCATGGGGTCGGGGTGGAAGAGTCTAAATGACCCACTCCTGAGAATTTCATGTCAGGTCTCTGCTCCAGGGCAAGAGCAATCTGCTCTGTACCCTCTCTGACCACCTCACACCTCATAACCTCCAGGGTTATGTAAGTGGCACCACTTGGAATCCAGGGGATAATCAGATCAGAAGAGCCCCAGTCTGTCCCTCCCCTGTGGCACAGTGCCTAGCACTGGTAGAGGCACATATAAATCCATACTTCTTGAGTGTCCATCTGTAGGAGAGATGCTCCAGACCCCAGGAGCCATGACCTGTGCCCTTCTCTTCAGGCTTCTCCTACTTATGACTCTGGCAGCCCTCTTCCAAGGCAAACGCTTTGGCCCCACATCTCGCCTGCGTTATTCCAGGTTCCTAGATCCTTCCAATGTCATTTTCCTGCGCTGGGACTTTGACCTTGAGTCTGAGATCATCACGTTTGAGCTCCAGGTCCGGACAGCCGGCTGGGTGGGCTTGGGTGTCACAAATCGCTACACCAGAGTGGGGAGCGATCTGGTGGTTGGAGGAGTCCTGCCTGATGGCAATGTCTATTTCTCGGTAAGTCTGAGGGTGACTCCCTTCCAAGGATGAGGGTCTCTTGCTGGGTTGAGGATGACTCTGAGTCCAGGAAGGATCCAGATTTTCCAAACTTATCCAGGCACACGCCCAGAACACCAGCTGACTTCTGACCTCTCCCTGTAGAAATGGTCCACTGGAGAGTTTCAAACTAGGTCTTCCAGATTGCGTGTCCCTAAGGTGCTAAGGAGTGGAACCACTGTGCCGAGAGAGGGTCCTGCACGACTAAAAGCAGGACAATGAGGGAGAGTCAACGCTGTTTGAAGCAGTCTTCAGCCTTAGCTTCTATTAAGCTCAGTTGGGTGGACCACAACATAAAATAGTCTAATAAACACAGCAGCAGCTACCATAGTAATAGCTTAAAATTGTAATGTGCTCTTGGGGCGCCTGGGTGGCTCAGTCGGTTGGACGTCCGACTTCGGCTCAGGTCATGATCTCGCAGTCTGTGAGTTCAAGCCCCGCGTCGGGCTCTGTGCTGACAGCTCAGAGCCTGGAGCCTGTTTCGGATTCTGTGTCTCCCTCTCTCTCTGACCTTCCCCCGTTCATGCTCTGTCTCAAAAATGAATAAATGTTAAAAAAAAATTGTAATGTACTTTTGATTAACCAGGCATTGTTCCACAATCTTTGCTTGTTAAACCTCACAGCCTCACTATGAGGTGGGTGATTATGACCCTATTTTACAGATGAAGAAGCAACTCACCCATCTCCCAACCTCACCCATCTGAACTGCATTTGTATGGGGAAGGGTCAATGTTATGAGCCACAAGAGAGGACAGATAGCATTGAGAGTCCAGAGGGTATGTGACTTTTCACGGGCTAGAGATGCAGGAACACTAGGATTTATGGACTTGCGATTTGGAACGGGAGAAGTAAATCAGGGTCAGCTGGCGAAATTCCATCAGAGTTTGTTCATCCCTCTACCTGAGGATCCACTTTGATGCCATGCTCTGTCCCTGGAGCAAACTACAAAATGAAGAAGACCCGGGTTCTGCTAACTTAGTACCTTGGGGGAGCTAAAGGGTCACTAGCCGCTCCACAGTCATGACCACTGGAGTTTCCTGTTCTTACTCTTTGACCTTCACTGGACCCCAGGATCAGCACCTGGTGGATGAAGACACCCTGGAGGAGGACGGGAGCCAGGATGCTGAGCTGCAGGGGCTGACAGAAGACGCTGTCTACACCACCATGCGCTTCTCCAGGCCCTTCCGCTCCTGTGATGCCCACGACCAAGACATTACGGTAAAATAGGAAGGGGAGGGAAGCATTCGATTACAAGCAGCTTTTCCTTCTGGGTAGGCGGAGTCACTCCCCATCCGGAATGTGCCTGTATCTCAGGTGGCAGGCACAGTTCCCAGGGGTTCTGTCCCTCTGCGCCTTTCCAGGCACCTCCCCAGTCATGTCCCTCCCCAAATCCACAAGCCCTCTACAAAGGGATTGATTTCCCACTGATTCAGCATCCACCCCACCCTCCCCTGGCTTCCCCTATCCAAGAACCTTGCTTGATTTTACTGAACTTTAGTGTGTCACTTCTCAGATGTGGATACAAGCATTGAGAGGGAATGTGACTTGCTTTTATTTCCAGCAAGTTGGCCTCTGAGGTAGAACTAGAACCCGATGGTTTCGATCCCCCAGTCTGAAGCTCCTTCCATTCCACTGTGTAGATGTGAGCAAGTGGCTTGTGTCAGTCCTTGGGTGTGGGTATGTGCAAAGTGCTACTCACGGGCAGAAACACCTCAATGCCAATCACACCCCCAGAGTGACACCATAAGGGTTCTGGCTGCCTATGGCCTGGATGACACTCTGAAGCTGGATCGGGACCGTACTTTTGTCAAGTCCATCTTCCTGCTACAAATAGTCCACCCTGACGACCTTGACGTCCCTGAGGACACCATCATCCATGACTTGGAACTCACTGATGTAAGATCCCTCCACCCCACCCAGCCATCTCCCAGCCCCCTTCCCACTCAATCATGACCCTCCTCTTGCACCCAATACCCAGTACATTCCTTGAATTGAGATTGCTATGACTTCCCCAGTCCGTTGAGGACTGCCAAGCTGGCCTGTCCCTTCCCCGGCTTCTCTGAGAGCCTCATTTCCCAACCAGCTCAGCCTCTGTGTGTCCTTCTCCAGTTCCTCATTCCAGAAGATGACACCACATATGCCTGCACCTTCCTCCCTCTCCCCATCGTCAGCAAGAAGCATCACATCTTCAAGGTAGGGCGAACCAGATGTTGCTAAGGCAGTTGAGCAGCGCCGTGAGCACAGCCAGCTCTGGAAGGATGATGTTCAGAAAACTGCTGAGAGAAGTAGCTGGGAGCACAGGGAGGCCAGGCCAGATTTGGTGGAGGTGGTAGTTTCATGATTTCTTGAGCCCAACACTATTCTATTTGAGTCCCACAATGCAGCAGAGATTTTGATGAAGGTAACAAATTAGTGTTTCCGAAGGGCAAAATACAAGCCCCACATTGGGCCTAGAATTGTGCTCATAGCCCAGAAGGAAGTTCAGGCTGGGGGTCATGGCCAAGGGCTGTCAGGTCCATGAAGTCTGGCTAGAGGGAACTTCAACTTGGCCACCTGATTTCATAGTTGAGTGATTTCAAGTTTTGATCTTACAATAACTAGCAAATGTGTGGGAGCCAATTTTTTTCTTTAAGAGGCGAATCCAATGAGGCATGTGCTCAGATATTGTAGACTAGTGAGATTACTAAGGGAAAGTCAGAAGTCATGAGGATATTCTCTGCTAGACTTGGCATGTTGTGCACTCAGGGAAGGACTTTAAAAGGGTGGAGGCTGAGAGAGAAATCAGACAGAGTCGGGGTAAGTGATGGGTTGGGGACAAAAAAACAGAGAGCAAATAGAAAAGAAAGAGAAAGAGAAGTGGGAAATGGGTATAGTTTTCTTTGGGGCAAAGGGATGGGAGAAACAGGACTTGACATAGAAGATCTTGACTCTGATCTGCCTTCCTTCCCTCACCCAGTTTGAGCCCAAGCTGCTCAAGCACAACGAGACGATGGTGCATCACATCCTGGTTTATGCCTGTGGCAATGCCAGTGTTCTCCCCACGGGCATCAGTGACTGCTACGGGGCTGACCCTGCCTTCTCCCTCTGCTCGCAGGTCATCGTGGGCTGGGCTGTCGGGGGCACAGTGAGTCTTGTGATGAGGGAAATAGGTGGCTAAGTGTGTGCATGTTGTCAGGCTACTGGGATTGCTGGACTGATGGAAGGCCAGGAGATGGGGGAGGTCTGGGATGAGGGCCATAAAACATGGGCAGGTGCTGGTCCCTGCACCTAGCACCAAGCCCTTCCCGCTGCCAAATCTTCCTCCATCCAACAGAGTTACCAGTTTCCAGATGATGTGGGTGTCTCTATTGGGACTCCCTTAGACCCCCAGTGGATCCGATTGGAGATTCATTACAGCAATTTTCACAACGTTCCGGGTGAGCATCTGGAGCATTTATAGAAGAAGAACTGGTGTGCCTGGCTGATTCCTTGAGGTGTTGGGAAGGTGCTGCGGGATGCACGCTGGCTCCTTTGGGCCACAGCCCTGCCCTGTCTTTCCTGGGCCTCTTGCTCCCACATGGTGACCAGCTCTCTTACCTTCTGTGATTCTTCCATTCTGCATCAGGTGTGTACGACTCCTCAGGCATCCGATTATACTATACGGCAAAGCTGCGCAAATACGACATGGGAGTCCTCCAGCTGGGTTTCTTCACTTTCCCCATCCACTTCATACCCCCAGGCGCGGAGTCCTTCCTGTCCTATGGGCTGTGTAAGACGGAGAAGTTTGAGGAGGTGAAGCTGGGAGGCACATCCTCCCCAAGGTTCCTTGTTTCCCGTCACAGATCTGGGCTGGTCCATAAGCACACACAGCCTGAGCCCTGGACCCGGAGAATAGCTACCTATGTTCAGAAAAACCTATAATCTGGATCATGCAAGGGAAGGAAGGAGTCAGGGCTTTGGGGCCGGGGGGTGGGGCAGGAAGAGGGTCCAGGAGGGCCCAGTAAGAATTAAAGGGGCTCGTGTCAGTCATAGGAGGAAGATGTCAAATATTAATGGGGAAAAATCAAGGAACAGGGCAAGATGAGAGTTCTTAACAAATCAGATGTGTCTTCTCCTCCCTGCCACAGATGAATGGCGTCCCAGTGCCTGACATACAGGTATTTGGCTACCTGCTCCACACCCACCTGGCTGGCCGTGCTCTGCAGGCGGTGCAATACAGGTAAGGGAAGACATGGACTTGAAGCTTTCCCATCTGCGTGTGGGAACAAATGTGAGAATAGTTACTTATTCTGCAGCCTAAGGTTATGCTTGGTTGGGAGTAAGGAGGAGCTAGAACTACCCATAGAATAGAGGTGACCGGAATAAAGCTGTGGAAGGAGGAGCTTTTTTGTTTTATGGTAAATCTTTGCCCACGGTATGAGCACATTACACTGCTTTGTTCCCTCTAGAAATGGAACACAACTCCGAATAATCTGCAAAGATGATTTCTACGACTTCAATCTGCAGGAGACTCGAGATTTACCTTATCGAATGGAGATTAAACAGGTGGGAGCCTGCAGGGAGGTGTGACTGGAGACAGGCTGGGGAGGCGGGATCAGAGCTCATCCCTGTCAGCCAAGGGGGTTCTCAGGCAGCAGCAGTCCTTCTGTGTCTTGAAAGACACAGAATGGGTCTGAAGGGGTCCTTCATGTTTCACTCTGAATAGGGAGATGAGTTGCTGGTGGAGTGTCATTACCAGACGCTGGACCGGGACTCCTTGACTTTTGTGAGTACCTCCCTCCCTACCATGGTCAAGGACAGTAGCCTCAGAATAGACCCCACCCCTGGCCTTGGCAGTTAAGTGACTGATTGTTCCAGCTGAAGCCCCTTTCTTCCTCCAGTGATATTATTTACATGGGGCTTTTCATGCTCTCACATCACAGTGATTTTAAGATGGGTACAAGGATTCCCTATTATCTGGTGTCAATGACCCACTAAGACAATGGACATACAGCATGTTATAGCGACCAAGAGCTTGGTCTCTTTGCCTGGGTTTGAATGCCAACACAACTATTAGTAGTTTTCTAACCTTAGGCAAGTTATTCAATCTCTTTGTGCCTCAGTTTCTTAATTCATATAAGAACTAACAATACTATCTCATAATATTGTTGTGAGAGTTGATTAACATATGTAAAACAATGGGGCACCTGGGTGGCTCAGTCGGTTAAGTGTCCAACTTCGGCTTGGTCATGATCTCACGGTTCATGGGTTCGAGCCCTATGTCAGGCTTTGTGCTGACAGCTCAGAGCCTGGATCCTGCTTTGGATTCTGAGGCTCCCTCTCTCTCTGCTCCTCCCCACTCATACTCTGCCTCTCTCTGCCTCAAAATAAATAAAAATTAAAAAAATAAATAAAACATCTAGATCATTGCCTGACTTATAGTAGATGTTCAATTAGACTTAGCTATTATTTTTTTTTCTTAAGGTTTTTAAAAATTTATTTAGTGAGAGAAAGAGAGAGAGAGAAAGAGAGGAGGTGGAGGGGCACCGAGAGAGAGAAGGAGACAGAGAATCCCAAGCAGGCCCTGAGCTGTCAGCACAGAGCCCAACAGGGGTCTCGAACCCATGAACCGTGAGACCATGACCAGAGCCAAAATCAAGATCAGCTGCCTAACCAACTGAGCCACCCAGGCACCCTATGAGTTAGCTATTGTTCTTATGGTCACAAGGAAACCCAGCCATTTGTATATCAAAAGTAGTTTCAGTGTTTATAGGACTCCTAAGGGGTTGTGTGCTATTGAGGAAGAAACTATAGCCATATATACTATGATGCAAAGTAGAAAGTAATATATACTGTAAGAGACAGATGGGGAAAATGCACTAGGGGATTCACAGGGAAAAACCATAAGGTCCTACTACAGTGAACTGAACATGTGACATATTTGAATGGGTCTTGCTTTAGACACATAGAGATGGAGAGCTCAGAAGGGAGTGGCTTTTTTTGGGAAACTCAGTATCTTCTCTCATCTTCTCAACCATCTTCTCAAACCAGAGCAGTGGCTGTGGAAATGTAGTGGATAGGGCAGATATATGGAATATTTCTTTGAAAATAACATCAATGAATGCCCACCAATCAGAAAAGGAAAGGGTAGCTAAGAAGTAGTAATTAACACTCAGTGAGCTCGTTGCAGGCTAAGGGAAAAGGAAAACAGAATCATTGGTAGAATGACACATAACCTATTTTCTGCCTGTCTTGTTCCCTTCTCTCTGCTTGCCTTTGTATCTTTCTGTTCCATTTCTGGCTCTCTTTTCTTCTCCAGGGGGGTCCCAGCACCATTAATGAGATGTGCCTCATCTTCCTCTTCTACTATCCCCGAAACAACATCTCCAGCTGCATGGGGTACCCTGACATCATCCACGTGGCCCATGAGCTGGGGGAGGAGGTATCAGAGTGAGTCATCCTGGAAGATAAGACCTTCAATTGTGTGTGGGAGGGGTCTTGAGGAGGACAAGGAAGGAGGAAAAGGAAGACCACCTACTACCCCCTACACTAGTGAGTTAGGATTCCTCAGCAGGCTCCCTGGTTAGCCCCTGCCTTCTTAATGCCTGCTTCTGTCAGCGTCTGACTCTTGAAGCTCTGATGTAAGATAGAAGATTTTTCCATATTAGTGAGGTCATTCAGAAAAGCAGATAAGAACTGACCTCTAAAAGTTAGATCACTTATGTACAAATTCTTTGCCTTTTTCTCATGCACTACCTGACAGTCAAAGACTGCTTACTTTCAAGTAGTGACCCCTAATTATTTAGGGGTAAGGGTTGTCTCTGAGATTCTAATGAAAGTTCTGATCGTCCTTTCCAAGGAAAATGCACATCTGTGCAGACACACACATTTCACATACTATTTCAGGGCATTTATAGGTTCCCTGAAGTCACTCCATCGACTTTCTTGAACTTCATGGCCCTCAGATTAAGAACCACTTTTTAAAGAGTCAAGAGTTTCTCTTTTTCACTTAAAAAATGCTCATCTCTGAGTTTTGATATTTCTCCTCTGCCAAATTCATCGTGGTCATATTAAATTGTGAGGCATTCTTTTTGGTTTATGCTGACCTAGAAATTATGCTAACAAAAGTGAGGCTATTTTGTCAAAGCTTTAAGTTGACCCTATCTTATTGTGTGTTCCCCTTGCCCATGGCAGTTCCATGGAAGGCATGATGGCCATGAACAATGTTGAATGGACCCCAGAGAACATTAAGAAGGCTGAGAAAGCCTGCAAGGAGGCCCAGCAGACAGTGATAATAAAGACCATTGATGTGAGTGTTCCAAGAGACACCACCCTCTCAGGGTTAGGGATGGAGGGGGGTGGAATGGTGTTGGAAAAAGCCAGGAAAAGAAAGAAGGAGGTAGGTGAATGGCAGTGGTAAGAACACTGGGTCAGGGAAGCAAGGGCTGGGGAGCAGAGAGATGGGCTGGTGCTGTTCTGGATTGTGGGGTTGTTGGAATATCCCAGTTGGTTTGTGAGGCTGCAAGGACTGGGGATCACTAAGTAAGTGCAGAAGAAAGGAAATGAGGGTGGGAGAAGCTTCTGCCCTTACCCATTTCACCCCATTTTCCTTCTCCTACAGGAGGTAGTGGAAAACACAACAGGCTGGATTCCAGAAATTATCCGTGCTCCTCGGGGACCCTGCTTGGAGTCCTCCGGAGGCAAAGTGGAGCCCCAGGACAAAACCCCTGCAGGCTTCAGGGCTGCACCAATTGCCCTCTCGGGCTCCAGCACTGCTACCCTGAGGTGTCTCCCTCTGGCTGCCCTCTTGTTTGGGCAGGGGGCTCTTTCTTGGCTTCTTGCCACCCTGCAGGTTGGAGTCTGATACTATCTCCTTATGTCAAATACTCAGGTTCCTCTCTGCTCAGC
The DNA here is from genome assembly GCF_018350155.1 of Leopardus geoffroyi. Classification (NCBI taxonomy): domain Eukaryota; kingdom Metazoa; phylum Chordata; class Mammalia; order Carnivora; family Felidae; genus Leopardus; species Leopardus geoffroyi. Next base: position 156,924,277 of record NC_059331.1, on the reverse strand, counting down.
CCTCCCCTTATTACCAAATACAGAAATTCTGCTCTGCTTGGGCTCTCCAAAGCCCCCCATCTGTTGCCCCTTCCCATGACCCAGGCCTGAGGACATCGTGGGCCTGGGGATTGCACTCATTCCGTAAAGACTCTTCCATGCCTAGGGATACAATTCATCCTTTTGGGGACCAAAAAGGTCCATATTTGGGACCATATGTTTTCTGACAAAGTAAGGATTCAAGGCTGGGTGTGCACCACTCTCTGAGAAGTTTGATGCTCCAGCTTACCCAAGGGGATACCATTTGGGGAGGTGGGAGCTTGAATGCAGAGGGAGAGCCCTGTAAACCCTCCTCTACCCATGCTGACCCTAAAGGGGGCTCCTGTTTCTCTTTTCTTATGGCATTTTTTGCCTCACCTTCCCTATGAGTCAGAGGCAGGAAGCCACATGTATGATTGGTGGGAAAGGGAGAGGCTCTGTTTATAAGGGACAAAACTCAAGACATCAGATTAAATAGAACTGAACTTGCTTCCTGTTGCCATCTCCTTCCTTTGAGACTTTGGTCCAGGAGAGGCAGCTGGGAGGTCTCTTGAATGGCTCAGTATAAAGCACCTGGAGGACATTTAAGGACCTGGTTGTCCCAAATGCAACATCTAATGCAGTCCTTGCTCTCCTCACCTGTGCCTCTATTATCAGTTGATCTTTATCCCACCAAATGTCACATTCTCAACACTCAGATTGCTAGGTGTCAAGAGCCTAACTAACCAGGAAGGCTGAATTAGGCTCTGAAAAGAGGTCAAGGCCAAGGAGGAGAGGAGTAGTCCTTAGCTCTGGAGCCCAGGGCATGTCAAAAAGGTTCACATGGACACAGAAGGGAGTAGGCACAAATGGTTTGTGGAGTCAGACTGCAATTTGGAACCACAGTTGACAGGAAAGGTTTATTGGTGGTGGCTGCTCTGAGCTTCTGGGGACATTTCTGTCTTCCAAGCTTAAGAATAATCTCTGTAGAACCGTGTCCTTTGAAATTTAAAGTCACCATGCTACAAGAGGAATTGCCTTGTTCTTTGTTCATGTGCTCTGGAAGGGACCCCTACTCTGGCTATCCCAGTGTGTTTAGAGGGATCTTAATTCCTGAGAAACCAGGGATCTGGCCTGAGTAAATTGTTTACTACTGCTCGAGGAGCCAAGTCTTGATCTCACATCATAGCCCTGCTTCCTGGCACAGCAACCTCTGGGATTGGTGAGGTGTATGCACGATAACGAGCCCGTTACCTTTACTGTCACTTCTTCTGGAGAATTCTGGAGGCTCCATCCTAAGATTATGCAGAATATTCAGTGTTCACATTCTGTTCCTGCAATCTCAGTACTGGACATTTTCAATGCTTGGGGTCACTTCTGGGCCTCATGATGTGTGAGCAGAGGGAGTTGGTGTCCTTAAATCAAAAAGAATTGTCAAAGTTTATGATTATGGAAAAAACTAGGCTCACCAGAAGCAGAGGGCTGTGTGAGTTCACTGTTGAGTATCTCTGTGGTCCCCCCATCCAAGGGAAATGAAGGATTTCCTTTTGATTCTAAAACATGGTTGATGCCATTTGGTAGCTGTGTGAAGTACACAAATGACTTGCCACAGCATGAAGGAACACACAGATAAAGATGAGGTATAGCTAAAAACACAGAACAACTAGGCCACTTTTCTCCTTGTTTTGTCAAATCTGACATTTCTATTCCAATCTGTATTACTCCAAGGCTCCCAAGCAAATTCTTTCAACCCCAATCTTCTAGGTTAAAACAAAAACCAAGCACCGCTTCTGGCTGGGTTTCAGAAGCCAACCCTCAGGTCTACTTTGACAGGTTCAAGCCAGCTGGGCAACCCCAACGTTCTGAGCCAGAATCTCCCACTGGCTCCCTTTGCCCAGCTCGTGGCCCAGTGCAGTTCCCAGGCACCTCTGCTTTCTTTTGTGCTTCTTTGAATTTCTTGTCCCTATTTAGCCTTCCTTCTTTTGTTTTACTTTTCTCCCCATCTCCTGACTTCAGCATTTTGTGATCATGCACATATTCCCTGAGCACCATCTGTGTGCTTGACATCAGGTTAGAACAGGAGCTACTGAAATGAATGGAAAATGGGAAAGGCACCCTCTCTGCCCTTTTGGAGCTGTTCTTGAGTTTCTACAAGCATCTCAATGGCCATTTTCCCTGTGGGCTCAACTATCAACCTCTGACCTTTCCCCAGTGCCACTGAGCATTCCTCCCCCGATGCCTGGAGACAGGAACTATATCTATATCAATCTACAGAGAATGATGTTTCTATAGTTAAAAGGGATGCATTCCATTATATATATTATAGTTAAATCTATAGTTATAGATTATATCTATAGTTATAGTTATAACTATATTATAACTATAGTTGTAATTATAACTATAGTTATATCTATAGTTAAAAGGGATGCATTCCATTATACATATTATATATATATTATATATATTATATATATTATATATATAATATATAATATATATAATATATATATAATATATATTATATATATATTCCATTATATATTAGAGCGCTCGGACCAATATTTCTGGAGAAATGTTTTTTTTTTTTGTTTTTTTGTTTTTGTTTTTTGTTTTTTGTTTTTTTTCCAATATATGAAATTTATTGTCAAATTGTTTCCATACAACACCCAGTGCTCATCCCAAAAGGTGCCCTCCTCAATACCCATCACCTACCCTCCCCTCCCTCCCACCCCCCATCAACCCTCAGTTTGTTCTCAGTTTTTATTTTTTTTTTTTAATTTTTTTTTTTTATTTTTTTATTTTTTTTTTTTTTACGTTTATTTATTTTTGGGACAGAGAGAGACAGAGCATGAACGGGGGAGGGTCAGAGAGAGAGAGGGAGACACAGAATCGGAAACAGGCTCCAGGCTCTGAGCCATCAGCCCAGAGCCCGACGCGGGGCTCGAACTCACAGACCGCGAGATCGTGACCTGGCTGAAGTCGGACGCTTAACCGACTGCGCCACCCAGGCGCCCCTGTTCTCAGTTTTTAAGAGTCTCTTATGCTTTGGCTCTCTCCCACTCTAACCTCTTTTTTTTTTCTTCCTTCCCCTCCTCCATGGGTTTCTGTTAAGTTTCTCAGTATCCACATAAGAGTGAAAACATATGGTATCTGTCTTTCTCTGTATGGTTTATTTCACTTAGCATCACACTCTCCAGTTCCATCCACATTGCTACAAAGGGCCATATTTCGTTCTTTCTCATTGCCATGTAGTATGGAGAAATGTTTTAAAACCTTCATACTTAGGGTGGGGGACTTGATTAGATACCTCAAGGCTTTTTTCCAATCCATGTGCTTTGTGACTGCAGTTTGTTGATGGTCTAATGACACACTGTAGGAGGAAGATGCTCTGCACTGAGGTGGAAAGGGAAAGACCCCAACTTTCTCAACATTGCGTCACTTGGGCCTGTCATCCCTCATCCCTGAGGGGTCTCTAAGGTCAGGTTCGAACTCCTTTTCCACCTCACCTCCTCTACTCAAAACCCCATATTAAATGTGGAGGGTAAATAAGAATTTATTCCCTCATTATTTTTTTCTGTGGTTTTGTGAGGAGAGGAGGAACCATAGGTTAATGTTTACAGTGGCTCTGGTCCTTCTTGTTGAATATTTTGATACAATTTCTAATTAATAGAAAAGTTGAAAGAATTCTCCTATATCTTTTACCTAGAATTATCCATTGCCTGTATTTTATCACATTCTTTGCTCCTTCCTTCTTCCTTTCTCTTCTCTCCTTTTCCCTCTTTCTCCTTCTTCCTCCTTCTCCTCCCTTCTTCTCTTTGTCCCTCTCTGTCTCTCTCTCTCCTTTGGGAAACGGATCACTGAGTTTCTTTTTCCTGTTGGCTAGAATTCTCATTAGTGTCCAAATTCCTGCTACTTCTGAGTCAGCTGAAACTGAACAGGAAAGCTCCCCCACCTCACTACTCCACTAACACAGTGGCTCCCAGTCTTGACTCCATATTAGAATTAACTGGGTGATGGGCATGGAGTCCCATTATGGACTCCATGGAGTCCATAATTATGGAATTATGGAACTCTCCAGGTGTTTCCAATATGGATCCAAGCCCGAGGACCCCTGAACTAGTTAAACTGCCCTTGATTTGTCCATTTCTTGGACAGGCAGGAATCACGTTCCGGCTTTATACACTTAAGCCATTGCACAGGCACTCACCGATCAGAGTGGCCCCATAAAGAAGGGCACTGGAAGCCCCCTGATTTCTAGGAGTTAGAGTTTTCATTGCTGGATTGTTAGACTATGTGGGGATCTCAGAATAGGGGCACATTTAGCGGGGCTCTGGGAAGTGGCAATTTACCAAGAGTTACTCAAAAAATAAATAGTAAAGAAAGAAGAGTCTTTATAATGCCAAGTAACAAATGTAGAAGGAACGTTAAAGAATATCACCATTTGAGGGGTGCCTGGGTGGCTCAGTCGGTTTAGAGTCCGACTCTTGATTTTGGCTCGGGTCACAATCTCACACTTTGTGGGATAGAGCCCCACATTGGGCTCTGAGCTGACAGTGCAGAGCCTGCTTGGGATTCTCTCTCTCTTTCTCTCTTTGCCCCTCCCCCACTCCCACTCTCTCTCTCTCTCAAAATAAACATTTATTTACTTTGTAATTTATTTTATTATCTCAAAATAAATAAACATTAAAAAAAGGAACATCACCACTTGACAAACTCATAGTAGTAATTGATTCAGGCCAGACTCATCAACAGGTGGCCAAACATATAAAAGAGGAAGCAGATAGCCATATAGCCTCAAAGTATCTCCTTACAATATATTTATTATTTACTATGAGAAAAAAAAAGCAACTACTGTGGAGAAACCTGGCAGGCACCACCTCAGCCAAAGTAACATTGCCAGTAATGGACAAACAGGCATCACACACTTCCTGATGTGTGCACCAAGAGGGACACAGCATCACTTCTGTGTTATTTCTGCCTCAAATGTACAACGTCATTGCAATCACGCGAAATATTAGACAAACCTAAAATGAGGGATATTCTACAAAGAGCTGGTGTGTTATCTTTAAAATGTCAAAATAATGAATGAAAAAGAGGGACTGAGGAATAGTTTCAGCATGGAGACAATTAAGCAGCAAACAAAAATCCAATGAAACAGGCCAATGCAACATGCAATATGCACTCCTGGGCCAAATTCTTTACTGTTGCTGTTGTCATCGTTGTTGTTTTGTGTTGTTCTTAAAAAGCATTATTGGGATGATTGGTGAAATTTTACTGGTGTCTGTGCGTTAGGTGTTAGTATTACATGAACGTTAATTTCATGATTTGGCTGGTTGTATTGTGGTTATGTAAGGATATGTTCCTGTGTTTTAGGAAATACGCACTAAAGCATTTTGTTCCGATGAGACATCTTGTGTACAAACTCTCAAATTCTATACATGTGTGTGAGAAAGAGGGAAAGGAAGACAGAGAAAGCAGATATGGTAAATAATTCATAATCTAAGGATAATGTTTGGGAAATCTGGGTGAAGATTACACTGGAGTTACTCATATTGTTCTTGCAGCTTTTCTCGAAACTCATTTCAAAATTAGGGAGTCAATTTAAAACAAGAAACCAGCCCAAGAACTATAGAGAGACAGCATGAAATATCAAGGAAATGTTACAAATGAACAAACAAACAAACGGCACATAGAGAGTAACCTGGAAAAAAAATCAATTTAGAAAAGTGTCAAGTTTTTTCTAAACAAGAGTTTTTGGCTACTCTGAGCAGAGAACTTCCAGCCTGCAAGCTATAGTATTTGTTTGGATTAATTACAGCTATTGTGCATAACACAACAAATAATAAGTGAGTAATAACACATGTTTCTTGGAGCTGCAAATCACTAGAATTTTATAGACAATTATTTAAATAGCCAGAAAAGGGTGGCATTTAAATAAAAATAAGCAGGACTTTTCATAAAACTACAGGTCATGAGAGTGATGTTTGAGAAATAAGGAGCTCTGATCTAGGTGATTAGTAGGAAAATAGTAGCCACCATCAAAAAAAATGGAAGGTTATCGTAGACATGGTTTAGGATGTGAAATTAAAGCTCATGAAATCATCTCTGAGGAGCCAAAATTCATCTTTGTACCAGGAAAAATGTTTTAAAAATTAATACTGCCCAATAATTGAATGGGCAACCCTTCAAGAAAGTATTTAGTCAGATGATGATGAAGACTGGAAAGATACAGTTTAGAGGAAATTTTAGGACGTAACAGTTTTAAACTACATAATCCCTAAAGTCTGTTCCAACTCAGGTGTGCTTTCATTTGGGCATATATTGGGAAATAAGCTTGTGTTACATCCATAACATAGCCTGTCATCTATATTATAAACTCTGTATCTGACTAACCATCTATTTAAATAATCCAATAAAAGACTAAATTTTCCTTAAGCTGGAATTAGAAATATATATCTTCATAAAGGTCATAGAATATGTTATAATTATAAATTTTAATTTACCAGAAAGAAAAATATAATCTTGTCTAAATTGCAATAGCCAAAGTATGGAAAGAGCCCAAATGTCCACCGATGGATGAATGGATAAAGAAGATGTGGTGTATATATACAATGGAGTATTACTCGGCAATCAAAAAGAATGAAATCTTGCCATTTGCAGCAATGTGGATGGAACTAGAGGGTATTGTGCTAAGTGAAATTAGTCAGTCAGAGAAAGACAAATATCATATGACTTCACTTATATGTGGAATTTAACATACAAAGAAGATGAACATAGGGGAAGGGAAACAAAAATGATATAAAAACAGGGAGGGGGACAAAACATAAGAGACTCTCAAATACAGAGAACAAACTGAGGGTTGCTGGAGACACTATGGGTGGAGGGATGGGCTAAATGGGCAAGGGGCATTAAGGAGGACACTTGTTTGGATGAGCACTGGGTGTTATACACAGGAGATGAATCACTGGAATCTACTCCTAATAATCATTATTTCACTATATGGTAACTAACTTGGATGCAAATTAAAAACAAATTTAAAAAATAAGAATACAGATGCTTTATAAAATGCAAAAAATAATCTTATCTAATTTGAAATTAGAATATTTTGTATTATTCTTGAAATTAACATATGATAACACTTCCAGCTGTGGGTAAAAGCAGTTTCCCAAAGATCTCTAAACATCTTGTGCCCAAATGAATCAGTGTCTGTCCAGCTTGAGATCACCTTCTCTGAGGTTTTTCCATCACCAGGTGCCATCAAAGTGCCTCCAGCTATGGAGAATTGTTTCTTCTCCTCCCAGCACGGTGCCAACCCCATCTCGCCTCACATCCCATTCACTGTGGTGTGACTGTAAAAATGTGTATGCTTTATTTCAATGAACAGCTCAACATTTATATCCTATTTAGACAAAACCTAAGTGAATAGAAGTATAAGCACATGCAGATAAGTTGAGAGACAATGATCACCCTGTCCACACCTCAGTGCAGAGACTAAACATAAGTCATTTTGGGGAAAACACTGTGCAACTCAATATCTCACTGCCAGAATAGGAGATAAACCAAAGCCTCTCCAAGCAATAGTGCTCACATTTATTCAGTGAATCACCATCAAATAACAGGGCTCTTTGAAGAGCATGAAGAAACACTGATATGTTAAAGTTCATTATACAAACCAGAGAAAAATTTACCAGCAGAAAATATGATGTTTGCTATGTAAGATAATGTGCATGAAAATACACACACACGCACACACACACACACACACACACACACACACACGATACACATACACACTGCACATGAACTCTACTGGCGATTTCAAAAGTTTTCTTGTCTGGTTTTTGTTCATATATTTTGTTCTTTCTAGAGGGAAACATATGAATAGCAGCAAGTATAAAAAGTTGAAGAAAAATATAGAAAAATAACGTAAAACTGGGATAGTTGTATCTATTTATTGTATAAAGTGAGGAAAAGATGGACATTATTTAATTGAGCAGTGAAGCATTTGAAAACATTTGAAAAAAGAGACTCAGAATAGCCTTATTACAAAGTACCAGCTCAAAGGAAAAACCGCTATGTATCAGGAAGGTACATAGGGGAAGAAGAACAGAAAAGTGTAAATAGACATAAGGACACTCAGTGGATTAACAATAAAATTTGTATGGCATTCTACAGACTGAAAATGCATTTCCATGTACATTGCAGTTCTGATGTTTCCTTCATCTTATAGATGAGGAAACTGAGGCAAGGGAAGACATGTCTACCTATAGCCATAGTCACTGCAGCAACCTCGTAGCAGGTGGTGTTCTTAGAGCTGGCCCAATGGGGTATATCATCCATGTTAGGGTCTGACAGAAGCACAGGGTCCAGCTAAGCTCAAGACCCAGAAGGAGCAAGCTGACACTTGCTTTTATCTCTTCTCTTTCCAGGTGTTCTCAACTTGGTTCCAGGATCATATCTTGTGCCTAGACTCTCAAGTTTCAGTTCTCAAGTTCCTTCAAACTTCTGAAGTCAGGTTTCCTTTTTCCTGTTCTGTTTGTTGTTGTTGTTGTTCTTTTTTTCAGGAGTACTTACCTTTACAAGATCCCAAATTTTCACTTATGGTTGATTTCTATACAAAGGGAATGAATTTTAGTAACTAAAGAACAATGGTTGTTTCAACAAATTTATCCTCGGTTTTCCAAATCCCAAGTGTTTTAGGTGAAGCCTTTGGCCAACTAATCTGCTTCAGTGTGGTGGGTTGGCAGCAGGACTCCCATGTGTCTTAGGACACAGAGCACTTTGTCCCATATCAGGGTTTGTGGTGCCCATCAGATAAGTGCACTGAAGCTCCCTTGGTAAAGAAACAAGTGAGGGAGTCTATGACCAAGGCCACTAGTACAGTTTGGAATTATGAGTTTTGTTTTGTTTGGAGTTGAAAGGTCAAATTAAGAGGCATACATACCCTGGTAGAAGATCTATCAACTGTATTCAGAAGGCCACAGCTTGTGGGAAGACTTCAAAAGGCAAATGCAACTAACTGAGGAATCTGTGCCCCTCATGTGGAACTCTGTCAGGCCAGCCAGACAACAGGACAGGTGTGGTGCTAGATCAGAAGGCTACACAGATAGGTGTGCAGTAGGGGGTAGACATTCATGTGTGGTTAGAACCTCAAGTCGCAGATGCTGGAGTTTTTGAGTGCTGGGGAAGTTCAATGTATTTGACCTGGACCCGAGAGTGGATCCAGGCCATTGTGGCCCTAGGGAAGTGATCCTCAAACTCTTTGGTCTCACAACCCCTTTATGTTCAAATTTAACGAAGACCTTATGCTTGGTTTAGGTGGCTTATATTTGCTAACATGTACTGCATTTGAAATTAAAATTGAGTCATTTGTAAAATACTTTATGCAATATTTATTTTTTCATTCATCAAGAATACAATGTATCAATTACATGTTAACATAAATAATGCATTTTTATGAAAAACAGCTATATTTCAAAGCATAAAATAGTGAAAAGAATGATATTTTGTATTTCGTAAATCTGTTTAATGTCTTAATTGAGACAGCTAGATTCTTGTGTCTGTTTCTATATTCATCTACTGTGACAGCACACAGCATAAAGTCTCTGGAAAATGCCACTGTATATTAACAGAGAATGAGAGTGAAAAAGGAAATTAATGGTGTAGTATTATGAAGATAGATTTGGCCTTGTGAACCCCAGAAAGAGTTCTGTGGCCTCCCATGGGCACCCAAACTACATTTTGAGAATACTGTCTAGGGTTAAGCCTTCAAGAGCATTCAACTGGCCATATTCAGTTATGACTATGAGTCTCTTTATGGGATCTGGCTAATCTAAGAAAGTAACAGACCAAGGGAAAAATAGTAAATTTGGATATGAAAGACCAAGAACATGCTGAAAGTCCTAACACAGAAGGAGAGTCTTCATGGTGGAATAATAATGGAAAAGCTGGTAGGTAAGAGAAAAAGTAAACCATAACTCTGACCCCAGGGCAGAGACTATCTCTCCTAGCCATATCTTTAAGTATCCATCTCCATCTGCGTGATTTCTGGTCTACAGAAGAGTTGGAGACTTGTAAGTGAATCCAGCCATTCAGCGTAACATCAAGGGCCTAAAATGATCTCCTCAGATGAACTGTAACTACCTGGAAGTACTTTTAATATCTGCACATAAAAGTACTTCTCAAATTTGTAGTAAGACTATCAGTAGCACTTATGGAAGTAGTGGTTGCAAAGTTTAGGAAGTTATGTTTTTAACATCTATAATCACAATTTTATTTCCTATAGTAGTAAAAGTAATCATATTTTTAATGTAATTATTTTAGTTCCTAGAGTCGAAGTATGTACAAGATCTATAATGATAGCACTTTCCATATCTATAGTTATAGCTAGGATGTAGGATTGCTTTAGAAGGAATAATACTTTCAAGATGTGTAATAGTGAATTGCTATGTTGGTAGCCATGGTATGTGGGAAAGTCCCTAAGAAAATAAAGCATTATTTTTTAACATTGCTAATTAAATAATCTACTATGATATTAATAACTGTTGCTTTATTGGCCATGTGAGTGCCCCATATCACCAGTGCTGTCAGTTATGGTATCATGTCTTGTAACCCAAGAATAAGTTAGGTTACTTCAATAACTACACCTAAAACGATAGTATTTACAGAGCCTAATACGGTATTATCTGAGCTACCAAAATTATCTATGAAGTCTCTAGCAAAGATGTATAACATATCTACAGTTTAATTGCTGGGACTACAGGAGTTATAATTTTCAAAATAGGAGTATATATTCTGGCTGCAAAAGAAGTATCCATGCCTTCTTTAATTACACTTATAAAAGTAGTCATGGATACATCTTTAGACATATCTGCAAAGTTTACAGTGCTCAGAATAGCCATATATGTAAAAGCTAATGTTAACATTTGTGAAAACTTACGTAGCATAAGATCATGTATCTGTTCATTCATTTTTTATATCTGTAATACTTGTTTTTTTCAAGTTTATGTATTTATTTGGAGAGAGTGTGTGTGTGTGTGTGCACATGTAAGAGTTGGGGAGTGGCAGAGAGAAAGGGGGAGAGAGAGAGAATCCTAAGCAGGCTCCACACTGTCCGTGCAGAGCCCAGTGCAGGGCTTGATCTCATGAAATGTGAGATCATGACCTAAGCTGAAATCAAGATTCAGACTCTTAGCCAGCTGAATCACCCAGGTGCCCCTGTAATAGTTTTTTTAAAGAGAGGTCCATAGTAACTGTCCTGCTTCGAGTAGTAATCATGGAACTAGAGTAGCATTTACGGTGTTTGCAATGTAGGTAGATACAGGAGTAGAAGCATCCATTGTTGTTCTATCAAGTATGGTAGTGTTTAAAGCATATATGGTAATATTTGTACTATCTGTGGTAGCATTAGTTGCAACAATAGGTAAATAACTAACTGCAGAGTTGGCTGTTACCTGATTGTGAGCTGCTGTGTCTAGAAGAACAGTCATTAATGTGTCTGAGGCCATTGTAGCATTTGGAATAGAAACATGGGTAGTGTTATATGGAACACTGTTAGAGTTATCTGCATCAGTAATATTTACTGCATGCCCTGTACCGTTTACAGTGTTGGTGGTGGTATTAGCTATTACACTAGTGCTAGGAGAATAAATATCTGTAGAAGAAGGAGTAGACGTTGTAGGAATAGTAATGCTAGTGCTATTCCCACCGGATATCGTAAGGGAAGGAGAACTGGTAATAGGAGTGTGGTTGCCAGCGCTAGCAACATCAGTACTTGTAAAAGAAGTCGTTACCATAGCAATAGCAGTGTTTGTATCATAAGTACTTACAGAAAAAGGAGTCGTAATAGGAAAACTGTTGTTAGTAGTATTAGCACCCACATTCATAGGAGAAGCAGTGGGTGTAATTAAAACACTATTATTAATGGTAGTGGTATCGGTACTTATTGGGGAAAGAGTAGCGGTAATAAGAACACTAGTATTGGTGCTAGCATCAGTAGTATTTTTTGGGAAGGGGGTGGTTGTGATAGGATGAATACTACTAGTATTGGCAGTAGTACTGGTAGCAGATGGTATAGTGGTATCAGGAATAGTAGTACTAGTTGTAACTTCAATAGTACTTGTAGGGAAAAGAGCTGCTGCAATGGGAAGAGTAGTAGTAGCATTAGCCGTAGTTGTAGGGGAAGGTGTAGTGGTATCAGGATGGGTAGTACTAGTGGTAACTTCAGTAGTACTTGTTGGGAAAGGAGTGGTTGTGACAGGAAGAGTACTAGTGCTAGCAGTGGTACTTGTAGGGGACGGTGTAGTGGTATTAGGAATAATAGTACTAGTTGTAAGTTCAATAGTACTTGTTGGGAAAGGAGTGGTTGTGACAGGAAGAGTATTAGTACTACTACTAGTAGTAGTACTTGTAGCAGCAGGTGTAGGGGTATCAGGACCAGCAGTACTAGTTGTCACTTCAATAGTACTTGTTGCAAAAGGAGTGGTTGTGATCGGCAGAGTACTGGGACTACTACTAGTAGTAGTACTTGTAGGGGCAGGTGTGGTGGTATCAGCACCAGCAGTACTAGTTGTCCCTTCAATAGTACTTGTTGAGAAAAGAGTGGTTGTGATCGGCAGAGTACTAGTACTACTACTAGTAGTAGTACTCGTAACAGCAGGTGTAGTGGTATTAGGACCAGCAGTACTAGTTGTCCCTTCAATAGTACTTGTTGCGAAAGGAGTGGTTGTGATCGGCAGAGTACTAGTGCTAGCAGTAGGGGTATTTGTAGAGGATGGTGTAGTGCTATTAGTAATAGTAGTACTTGTTGTACTTTCCATAGTACTTGTTGGGGAAGGAGTGGTTGTGACAGGAAGAGCACTAGTACTACTACTAGTAGTAGTACTTGTAGCAGCAGGTGTAGTAGTATCAGGACCAGCAGTACTAGTTGTCCCTTCAATAGTACTTGTTGCAAAAGGAGTGGTTGTGATAGGCAGAGCACCAGTACTACTACTGGTAGTAGTACTTGTATGGGCAGGTGTGGTGGTATCAGGACCAGCAGTACTAGTTGTCACTTCAATAGTACTTGTTGAGAAAAGAGTGGTTGTGATCGGCAGAGTACTAGTACTACTACTAGTAGTAGTACTCGTAACAGCAGGTGTAGTGGTATCAGGACCAGCAGTACTAGTTGTCCCTTCAATAGTACTTGTTGGGAAAGGAGTGGTTGTGATAGGCAGAGTACTAGTGCTAGTAGTAGTGCTTGTAGGGGCAGGTGTGGTGGTATCAGCACCAGCAGTACTAGTTGTCCCTTCAATAGTACTTGTTGGGAAAGGAGTGGTTGTGATAGGCAGAGTACTAGTACTAGTAGTAGTGCTTGTAGGGGCAGGTGTGGTGGTATCAGCACCAGCAGTACTAGTTGTCCCTTCAATAGTACTTGTTGCGAAAGGAGTGGTTGTGATAGGCAGAGTACTAGTGCTAGCAGCAGGAGTACTTGTAGAGGATGGCATAGTGGCATCAGAACTGCTGGTACTCATTGTCACTTCAATGGTACTTGTTGAGAAAGGAGTGGTTGTGATCGGCAGAGCACTAGTACTACTACTAGTAGTAGTACTTGTATGGGCAGGTGTGGTGGTATCAGGACCAGCAGCACTAGTTGTCACTTCAATAGTACTTGTTGGGAAAGGAGTGGTTGTGATAAGAGTACTAATACTAGTATTAGTACTTGTAGGGGCAGGTGTGGTGGTATCAGGACCAGCAGTACTAGTTGTCATTTCAATAGTACTTGTTGGGAAAGGAGTGGTTGTGATAGGCAGAGTACTAGGACTAGCAGCAGAGGTACTTGTAGAGGATGGTGTAGTGGGATCAGAACTGGTAGTACTAGTTGTCATTTCAATAGTACTTGTTGAGAAAGAAGTGGTTATGATAGGAAGAGTACTAGTGCTAGCAGTAGGGGTACTTGTAGAGGATGGTGTAGTGGTATTAGTAATAGTAGTATTTGTTGTATCTTCCATAGTACTTGTTGGGAAAGGAGTGGTTGTGATAGGAAGAGTCGTAGTAGTACTCGCAGAACTAGTGATAACAGTTTCAAAAGTGGTAGCCTTAGTCGTAACTGTAGAAGGATGTAGAGACTCTGTCGGGAAGGTACTTGTCATAGGTGTAGTGGAAATTATAGGGCCACCGCATATCCAGGTAACCTCAGTTAGTTTTTCCAGGTTGATAATCTTGTCAGTCAATTGAATTGTTAGTATCTGCCAGAAAATAAGAGACAAAGTTGGTGTTTCAGAACTACTTAAACATTATATTTAAGGCATATTTCAAATTATAATTTAACAAAAACAGATGTATTCATTCTTTTTCCAGAGAGTAATAAAAGGATATAGATTCCTTTCCAGGTCACTGATTCCAGACAGATAAACAGAAGGATGTGTTGTGTACATGATCCCTGTGCTGGAAATCTGTGTCTTTCCACTTCATCAGGCCAAACCACATTGCTTTCAAGTATCCGAGGCTTTGATAAAAACCAACATGTATTAAAATCTCATTGCTTTGCCACTAGATTTTAACTTTCCCAAAGGTAGGCTGGTTTCATGTTTCACCATCCCCAATGCTGAGTATAAGTGCCTGGCATATAATAGGCATCTGATATGCTACTAAGTTTCCTAAAAAAAAAAGGTGTTGAGAAATTTTCTGCATCAGTCTTAACCAGGGTGGTCTTGAACACAATAGTCCAGGAAAAATGTGTTGAAGTAGATAATTAGAAAGGACTAGAGAGAGAGAAGCTATCTGAGTGTTCAGAGGGGCGTTTTCCAAAATCCAGATATTAGCAGGTCACTCTTTCACTGCTTGGAAAACAGGAATTATACTTACCTATTTTCCCTTCTGAATGATCCCACCTAAGAGTCACTAGTTCATACTTAGGACAGGTCTAGTGTTCTAACGTGGGATACCTTTCCCTCTGTGGTTACTCTTGGTACCTCTGCTGGTAATTTGTCTTCCGCATAGGCATCTCCTACAGCAGACCCTGCTAGAGGGTCTAGTAGCATCTGCTATTTATGTCACTCTGTTTTGTTAACCAAATAATTTTACCTCACATCACAGGTGGGACATATTCACTTTGATGATGACCACAGTTTACTGCCAATTTTCACCAGACTACAAGATCTATCAATTTGACCAGGGGTTAATTTCCCTGGGAGTAATTTCAGGAAGAAGGGAGAAAATCTCCAACAATTTTTATGGGATCACTCTTCTTTTGTTTTAGCCTCTGTCACAGAAGCAAATAAATTTTGTGATGCTAGCCCGAGAGGCTAACTTTACTTAACACATAGCACCATTTCTGGGAAACACATGGAAAGGATTTCATCAGACTACTAAACATTGATCCCTGGACTACATTGGGAAGACTGCCGATGTTGCACATTTCACAACAGGATTCGATACGCACAATTTTTCATGAACATGCTATTGCACATATCTCTATAGCCTTTCAAATAGAAGCACATAAAAGAATGATAATAGTGGTGATAATTTGGCAGAATAATAAATTTAACTTATAATATGATAATATTCCTTTGAGACATACCTGATTGTAAGGGTCACTCTTGAAATTCTTCTCCATGAATTGCTTGTTGTCATAAGTAAAAGTGACTTGTGTCACATAAGTAGAGTTTACCCCCCAGATTTTAATATATCCAACTTTCAGTGGATTTGAGTCACTCAAATACTTATTGTGCATGGTTTGGATTTGCAATATGTTCTATAAAGAATATGTAAAAAGAAAAAAATACTTAATACGTCTGCTGATAGACTATACTTCACTTTAAAATGTTAAGAAACCTCAAATTAGTATTGTTGTGCTGGTTTACTGTTTTAATTCTTAAACACCTCATGAAGAAACACTTCCTGAGTACCTGCTACAACAAATTTGATAATGCCAACATTACGAAAGTTATTTTACCTATACTGTTACTAATTCTTATAAGGATCTTGAAAAGAAAGCATCATTATCTCAGTTTTACAGATGAGGAAACAGGCTCTGGGAGTGAAGTGAGCAGCTAAATGATATAGATACGTTTGGAATCATGATGGGGCTCTGAGCATTGTACTGTGTGAGTTAACACAGGGTGAACAAAGAATTATGGCAAACAGTCCCTAGACTAAGGACAGTTTGCAACAAATATAGGGACTTGACTAAATCATGAACTTGATTAAGCATCAACACAAGGGTTAAACCAATGTGAGATAAGTGGCAATGTAGAGCATGATTAAGGTCTAAATGAAAAAAAAAAGAAGGGAGAGGGAAACAAACCACAAGAGACCCTTAACAACAGAGAACAAACTGAGGGTTGATGGAGGGAAGTAGGTGAGGAGTGGGCTAGATGGTGATTGGGCATTCAGGAAGGCACTTGTTGGGATGAGCACTGGGTGTTATATGTTAAGTGATGAATCACTAAATTCTACTCCTGAAACCAATATTGCACTATATGTTAACAAGCTAAAGTTTAAATTAAAAAAAAAAAAAGAAAATCATAGTGAATATTTGTCATGGGTGTTGAGAGAAAGGAGAAATCACTGTGGAATAGGGTGGTCAAGAGAGGACCTAGGAAGGACATGGAACTTCAGGAAGCCTGGAAGGATGGATGGAGTTAGAAAGGTGAAATGAGAAAGGGAATGGGGGCAGGGACACGTTGAAGAAAGGCACATTCATTGAGCACGAGAGCTACGGTAGCTGGTGCTGAGCCAACAGGAATAAGACTGGTTACAATGTAAGATAGGATAATGAAGATTTTATACAATAAATCAAGGGGATAGTGGCAATAGAATGATGGTATAAACTCCTTAACTGGCAACAGTAGAAAGAAAAAAAAATGTTCAATTGTCTTTATGGAGAATTTAATAAGACTTTGAGACTGATTGCACAAGCAGAATCAAGGGGAAATTAAGACAAATGGATAGAACTTGAAGTAAATGGGTGTGCTGAAGCCAGTTGGCACTTACTGATTCGAGAGACCCTACCGTTAAGTTGCCTAGAATTCTGCAGGCCAGTTGATAGCTTGAAATTGGCTAAAATGGTGGGAGTACTTACACCACAGGAATTAGCAAATGCTACTAATCAGCCCCACACCCGCATAACCCTGTACCAGCCAGCACACCATTGGTAATTTTTTTTAAGTTTATTTATTTATTTTTGAGAGAGAGCGAGCACGGTGGGGAGGGGCAGAGAGAAAGGGAGACAGAGAATCCCAAGCAGACTCTGTGCTGTCAGCACAGAGCCCAACGTGGGACTCGAACTCATGAACCGTGAGATCATGATCTGAGCTCAAATCAACAGTCAGAGGCTTAACTAACTGAACCACCCAGGCACCCCTGAACACCACTGATAATTACCCACAGGGAAAGTTAGAAGCGTTCTTTCATTTCAAGCCACTGATCCTTAGAAAAAATTCCATCAAGTGTCACAGAGAAATACAAATTTATTTATCCCTTGTTTAGAATAACAGAAGAATGGAATATTAGAGTTAGAAACTATTTACAGGCGTTTTATCATCAAGAAACACATATTAAATAGGGGAAGTGCCTTCCCTAGGTTAAATAACTAGTTAGCAGTAGAAATAGAACTAAAATCCAGGGCTTCTAAATCAATGTGAGCCATATATGTAATTTTTAATGTTCTCATAGCCACATATTTTTAAAGTAAGAAGAAATAGGAGAAATTGATTTAAAAATACATTTTATTTAACCCAATATATCCCAAATGTTATTTTTTAACATTTATTCAATATAAAAATATTAATGAGGTATTTTACAATCTTTCAAATATTTCAAGTTAAATGGTCACATTTCTAGTGCTCAATGGTCACATGTGGCTAGTAGCTATCATATTGGCTAATGCAGCTCTAATAAGATATTCTCTCAGTCCTGGGTACCATGTTTTAAGAGGAATCTAGACTAATTGTGGTCGAAACAGAATAATCAGATCTGGAAACCCATAGAAGCACAAAACAGGAGAAGTGTGAAGTTTGCCTGCAGATGTATAATTCCGAGAGAAGACAGAGAGTATACACAATGGACATCTTCAAATCCCTGAAGCAGTATTATGTATGAAAGACAATAGATTTGTGTTATACTATTCCTTAAATGCAAATAGGTAAAAATTATAGAGAAGCAAATTCCAGGTCTGACATAGAATGATCATTTAACATGCCTGGTAGATTGGTTGTATTAATTTCTCTAATTATTCACCCTTCCCTATTCATACCCTTTTCTATGTAATTTTGGCAATGCCCTCTCTCTGGATGGGGCGTTGTATTCCACCTTTGTCTTTGAGCTTGGCCATGTAACTCTCCCTCGCTAATAGGATAGTAGTCAACTTGCTGCAAATTGGAGATTTTAAAAAGTGCTCAAGCATTTCCACTACTGTTTTTGCCCTCTTCTGAGGTCATGAAAGGTCATGCCCAGACCTGCCCATAAGGCCATCCTAGGCCATCGAAGAGCCAGCTGACAGGTATGAGTGAGCACAGCCAGGATCACCCTAGTAGCCTAACAGTTCCGCAACTGAGCGCAGATGCATGTGAGCCAGCCAAGATCAGGCAGGTCCAGCCCATAACATCTGACCAGAACTTCCAAACACTACAAACTCATGAGCTAAATAAGTATGTATTGTTACGTACTGCTGAAGTTTTGAGGTTGTTTGTTACACACCATTGTTATGCAATAGATAACCGATCTAGCATTTATCCTGCAAAATATTATTAGCCAAGAAATGCTGTTTCATCCCCAGAAAACACGTTGTACATTTAAGGACTCATTTTGTAACCAGCATTATATGAATTACAAGCATCTTTTTAGAGAATGATGGCATATTGGGTAATTGTCAAAACAAGGACTATCCTTATATTAGTTATCGACAGACCCAATTTATAAATGTAAAGGCAGGAAGTTCCTCCTACTAAGAGGCAGAGTATTATTTCAATACAGTGAACTGATAACGCTTAACCTGCAGCTGACTGGGAATGGATTTATAAAATTCAATAAAAATAGTCTTACCTGAGCTGCTATAAAGTTTGCCAAGAAATAGTTTCCATTTTCATAGGTATCTGCAAGTAAGAAAAAAAGAGTAAGTGACTAGTCGTTGCTTCAACTAGAGCAGATAATGTTGCATTCAGTCAACGGGGTCATAGTCACCAATCAGGATAATCATGACCTCTCTGAGGAACACTAAGGATAGTAGCCAAGGGACTATTTCACCCCAGGGTAGCATGGGGATGTACAGATAAGAGGATGTTTCAAGTATGGGTCAAGTGGTTATAAAAAGTGGTTATAAAAGTAGAAGATCTTGGTTGAACTCAGGATAGATACCCCAGATGAGGAAACATGGAGGCTAGTGATCGCTTTTTTCTGTGCCGAGACAGGAAGCATGTAGCCATGAGAGTTGACACGGCTATGATGATAAAGGCTCAAAGCAGAGGACAGTGGTGAGGAATTCAGGCTTTCAAGTCAGATTGGCATGGATTCAAATCCCTGCTCTATACTTAGTTGTTGTACAAGCCCAGGCAAGTAACTTAACATTCTGTCACCTGTAAAATGGAGATAATAATAGTACCTAGTTCATGGCATGCTGCATGAGCAGAATAAGTGCTCAAAATGGATTGTTCACTATCATTATCTGCATCTTCATTCTTCTTCTCTCCCTACTCTTAGATCATCCCACCACAGTGCTCTAGTTCACAAGCCCTCCTGCCTCTACAAAACTTACTCCACCAGTTCTTCCCCAGACCCTCTCTGCTCCTCCAGGCTCCAATTAGGCTCCAAAGGACTCCATTCCGACAAACCCTTTTACTTGACTCTATATCAAGCCACCGCATCTCCACATCTCCTTTTTAGTGCCATCTTATCTCAAAAAAGGTAGCCTCTGTTTGTTATGTCTGTGTACTCAACTCATAATTCAGTCCAACATCTCCTACACTTCAGTCCCTATGTTTTTTTTTTTTTTTTACTGATTCTGATCTTTTCAGAGTCACCAGTGACACAGTATATTAAATCTAAATATCTCTTCACAATATTCAGGTTTTTACACCTTTCCCCACACATCCCCTCCTTGAAATCATCCTTAGTAGATGTCTACTTTACTCATTCTTCTCATGTAGCTTCTGTAACTCCTATTTCTTCAAAGACAGTTTCACTTCATGTTTTGTTCTTGCCCTTATACATCTTTTAATTAACAGTCATGCCACCACGAGCAACAAAGAATTATCTAGCCCCAAAATATTAGTACTACCAAGGTTGAAGGAATCTGCTCAAAAAAAAAAAATGCACTTTCTTAAAAAAGAAGAAAGTTGGAGAACTCTGGCTTCCTGATTTCAAAATTTACTCAAAGCAACTGTAATCAAGACTGTAGTACTGGCATGAGAATAAATATAGTATATGTATATATAAATATATGTAACTATGTGTGTATGTATATGTAAATATATATAGTAATATATGTGTATATATATGCAAATATATATAGTAATATATAGTATATGTATATGTAAATATATATAGTAATATAAATATACAGTAATAAATATAGTATATGTATATATAAGTATATGTAACTATGTGTATATGTATATGTAAATATATACAGTAATATGATGAAGATTTATTTCTCTGTCCATAATTCTATTTATATTTAATATGTGTAATATAAATATATGCACATATATATAAAATATACATACATCTTCATATTTAAAATCAGTTGATTTTCATTAAGGGTCCCAAAACAATTCATGATGGAGAATAGTCTTTTCACATATTATGCTGGGACAACTGGATATCCACATGCAAGGTAATGAACTTGGATTCTACCTCACACCATATACACAGATCAACACAAAATGGATCAAAGATCTAAATGTGAGAGCTTAAACTCTTAAAATTCTTTTTTTTTTTAATGTTTATTTTTGAGAGTGGGGGAGGGGCAGAGAGCTAGAGGGAGACAGAAGATCCCAAGCGGGCTCTGGCTGAGAGCAGAAAGTCTCACGCAGGGCTTGAATCCTGAACTGTGACATCATGACCTGAGCCAAAGTCTGATGCTTAACCAACTGAGTCATCCAGGTGTCCCCTAAACTATTTAACTCTTAGAAGAAAAAAAGGGTATATCTTTTTGATCTTGGATTTGGCAATAATTTCTTAGTATACCACAAAGAGCACAAGCAACAAAAAAATAAATTTGACTTCGTCAAAATGAAAACCTTTTGTGCTTCAAAAGGACACTACAAAGTGAAAAGACAATCCACTGGATGAGAGAAAATATTTGCAAATCATATGTCTAATAAAGGACTTGTATCTAAAATTTTTTTTATAAAAACATTTACAATTCAATAATAAAAAGACAATCTATTGTAAAAATTGACACAGGATATTAACAGACATTTCTCCAAAGAACATATGTGAATGGCTAGTAAGTACATGAAAAGATGTTCAATGGCATTAGTGATTAGGGAAATGCAAATCAACCAAAACCACAATGACATATTACTTCACACCCACGAAGACAACTAGACTCAAAAAGACAGTAAGTGTTGACAAGGATGTGGAGAAACTGGACCCTAATGCACTGCTGAAGGAAAGTAAAATGGTACAGCCTCTTTGGAAAAGGATCTGGGGGTTTCCAAAAAAGTAAACATAGACTTACTGTATAGCCTAGAAATTCCACTCCTAGGTATGTACCCAAGAGAACTGGAAAAAAAAAAGTAGGTCTATACAAAAACTTGCACACAGATGTTCATAGCAGCATTTTTCCTAATAGTGAAAAAGTAGAAACAACACAAATGTCTACCAACTGATAAATGGATGTGTGAAATGTGGTATTTTCATCCAAAGTTTTATTATTCAGCTATAGAAAAGAAATGAAGTATAGATACATGCTATGACATGGTGGAACCTTAAAAACATTCTGCTAAGTGAAAGAAACCAGTAACAAAAGGCCACATTTATTCAATTTATATGACTCCATGATTCCATTTATAGGGAATATCTAGCATACACAGATGTATAGCGACAGATCAGTAAATGCCTAGGACTGCATTTCCTGGGGCTGGAAAGAATGGGGGCAGGGTAAGGAAGGATTGAAGGGTGGTATTTACAAGGTGGAGGGCTTATTTGGCGGGTAAATAAATTGTTCTAAAATTGCTTGTGTAATTGTTATACAACTTGGTGAATATACTAAAACCACTGAATTGTACACTTTAAATGGGTAGATTACACACTGTGTGAATTATATCTCAATAAAGCCGTTACCAAAAAAAGTTGAAGGCCCAAGAACAACAAAAAAAGGGTATTACTTTTTTCACAAAAATATATATATTATTTAAAATTTATGTTAATGTTTATTTTTGAGAGAAAGAGAGAGCGCGCACGTGAGCTGGGGAGGGGCAGAGAGAGAGGGAGGCACAGAATCTGAAGCAGATGTCAGGTTCTGAGCTGTCAGCACAGAGTCTGACATGGGGCTGGAACACACAAACTGTGAGATCATGACCTGAGCCAAAGTCAGATGCTTAACTGACCGAGCCACCCAGGTGCCCCTAAAAATATATATTAAAAAAAAATCTTCTACCAGATCAATCCAATCCAGTGTATCATTTCTATTTGTCATAACACTCCCAGGCCTATCACTCTGTGGGTCCCTCAGTCTTTCTGGCATCACATCCATATTTCCAAATCCCTGCTCCACCAGGAGGCTCCACAGGCATCTCAAAATCCAAGTGTGCAGAATTAATCTCATTATCTCTCATCATTCTCTAAACTCACTTTATTTCCCATGATCCATACCATGATAATGGAATTGCTCCCTGCCCAATCACCCAAGCATTCAGCTGGCATGCAAATAGTTGGCAGTGACCTTGGCAAGAGGGCACTGATACAGTGTTGAATACCTCCTCACAGCAACTAACTCCTTTTGCTGAAATTTGTCACTCACCAAACAAATCCTTGATTAAAATTTCATCCTTCACATAGGTTTAAGATTGGGAACATTCTAGGTCATTAATAAATACAGTTCTTAAATTAAAAATGCATTGTAGCATATTATTCTCTTACAAGGTTCAAGTCTGCAACTCTCTCTCTTTTCTTTTTTTTAACAGAGAGAGAGCTCATGAAAGCAGTGGGGAGGGGCAGAGGGTAGAAAGAATCTTAAGCAGACTCCACACTCAGGGTCTGACATGGGGCTCGAACCCATGACCCTGGGATCATGACCTGAGCCAAAATCAAGAGAGGGGTGCTCAATGGAATGAGCCACCCAGGTGCCTTAAGCCTGTAACTCTCTTAAAATCTAGTGGGTACTTGGTTAGTCTCCTTTCTCTGACTTATGGACTTTCTGTGGTCACATTAACCACACTGATTTGAATGTAATGCATCTTAAAGGCTTATCCTGGAATTTTATTTACCTTGTATATTAATGATATGTTTTATTCAGTATCCATGTGCCAGGAATTCTCTCTACACATTAAATCATTTTGTCTGCATAAAAAAAAATCTATACGATAAGCAGAGGTTTCTAGATGTTAAAGATGAGAAAATGCTGGCAAAGAAATATTAGGCATCTTTCCAAAAGACATACAACCAATTGGGGCGCCTGGGTGGCTCAGTCGGTTAAGTGTCCGATTTAGGCTCAGGTCATGATCTCATGGTTTGTGAGTCAGGCCCTATGCTGACAGCTCAGAGGCTGGAACCTGCTTCAGATTCTGTGTCTCCCTCTCTCTCTGCCCCTCCCCAACTCACGCTCTGTCTCTCTCTGTCTCTCTCTCTCAAAAATAAACATTAAAAAAAAAAAAAAAGACACACAACCAGTAAATGATTGAAATGGTATCTGAATCCAGATCTATGGAATGCCACATTCCACGTTCCTCTCCATGGAGTTTACTTATCACATTGAACTTTACAGAACTAATCGAAGACTAACTTGAACTTTGAAAAAAAGTAATCTAATTCTTTCATATTCCTCTCTTTAGCCAGGTTCCACCTCTATATGAGCAACTGAGTCATTTGAAAAATAGCTCTTTATATACTATATTAAATGAGGATGAGGCTATAAGAAGTATCCATTTATTGAGAAGACATTTAAAGTGCCATCTGCAATATTATCAAAACCTTGGAAATACTTGCGATATATTTAACGAAATATGTGTAAGACCCATGCACTGAAAACTACAAAACAGTGAGATAAACAGGCCAACGTAATTAAAAGTGATAGGTAGACATCCCCAACTGATTTATAGAATCAGTGTAATTGCAGGCAAAAATTCTAGCAAGTTTTTGTTAATTATTGCTTGTTAAAACAATTTTGAACCCACATTAGTTAACGCAGCGTGGCATTGGCATAAGTATAAACATACAGATCCATGAAACAGAATAATCCAAAAATAGACTTTCAGCCATACATGACCTATTCACAGCTGATAAAAGTGTCAAGATAATACAACAGGGGAAAGGCTCTGGATCAAATAGAAACACTTGCGGGGGGTGGGGGGAGAATGAGCCTTCACCATTATGTACAGACAGAATTTAATACAAAATAGCTGGAAGTCCTACATGTAAAAGCTAAAACTGTAAATCTTCAAAAATATAGGAGGGAGAAAAATCTCTGTAACCCTGAGTTAGACCAAGTGATGTTGCGACGTATAATTTGCATTTGGTCTTCTTCTGGCACAGAACTCTTAAAACCCTTGGATTTTTTCCTAACTGATGAAAACAAAGTATCTTTTGTCACGTTAAGGAGGTGACTTTTGGAAAACACCTCAGGGTCGTGGCTGGTTGCCAGGAGAACGAACCCTGTTATTTGAGGGCTGGAACTTCCAGCCCCACCATGAGACCCTTGCAAGGGCAGAGGAGCTAGAAATGGTATCAGTCGCCAGTGGCCGATAACGTAGCCAATGATGCCAAGATAACGAAGCCTCCTTAAAACCCCGGAAGGATGGGGCTTGGAGAGCTTCCGTATTGGTGAGCATGTAGAAATCTGGGAAAAATACTGCCTCTGGAGAGGGCATGGAAGCTCTGAGCCCCTTCCCACATACCTTGCCCTATGCATTTCTTCCACTTGCTGTTCCTGGCTTATATTCTTTGATAATAATCTGGTAATCTAGTAAATAAAATGTTTCTCTAAGTTCTGGGAGCTGCTCTAGCAAATTAACTGAAATTGAGAAGGAGGTTGTGGGAACTTCTGATTTATAGCCAGCTGGTCTGAAGGACAGGTAACAGTGGTCTTGAAAGTGGTATCTGAATCCCAAGCAGGAGTTGTTGGAACTTCCAATCTGGAGTGGGAGGAATGTGAAGTGGGAGAGGGAGGAGGAGGCAGTTTTCTGGGACTGAGCACTTAACCTATGGGATCAGATGCTATTTCCAGGTAGATAGTGTAGGAGTTGGGTTGAGTTGAAGGACACTAGTTAATGTCCCAGAATTACTAGTTGGCATGGGGCAAACACTCCTCCCACACATTAGAATCGGTACCAGAATACGTTTTAGGCCAAGACGCAAGAAGTACCCATCTTTTCGTCAAGAAAAGCAGGAAAAAAATGGACTTTTATAAAAATTAAAGTTTGTTTTTTGCAAGATGCTATAGAAGAATTGTATAGGTGAGTTATAGACAGGGCAATGCAAATTGTATCTGATAAAAGGCTGGTGTACATAACTCTTCTAATAAATATAATAAATAGCTTAATAATAAAAAGATAACCCAATAAAAAATAGGCAAAGGACTTGAAATGATACCTCAATAAGAAGATATACAAAGAGCCAATAAACATAAGATGTTCAATGCCAAGGAAATGCAAATTAAGTCCAGGCAGAGATGCACTATGTACCACTAAAATAGTTAAAATTTAAAAATTTTGTAATGTTTATTTATTTTTGAGAGAGAGAGAGAGTGAGCATGAGCAGGGGAGGGGCAGAGAGAGAGGGGGACACAGAATCTGAAACAGCTCCAGGCTCTGAGCTGTCAGCACAGAGCCCAGTGTGGGACTTGAACCCACAAACCATGAGATGATGACCGAAGTTGGAAGCTTAACCAACTGAGCTACCCAGGTGCCCCCAAAAGAGTTAAGATTTTAAAAACTGACAATACCAAGTGTTAGTGAAGATGTGGGAAATTGGAACCCGGAAATATTGCCGTTAGTAAGGGGGAGGAGTATAGCCATTTTAGAAAATAATAGGGCTGTTTCTTCAAAAGTTAAATATATGCTTATCACACGGCCCAGGCTGGCAATTTCACTTCCAGGTTTTTACCCAAAGAAAATGCAAACATAGGATTACAAAATGACTTATACTCAAATAATCATGGCAGTTTTATGCATAATGGTAAAAAACATAAAACAACTTAAATATTCACCAATTAGTAAATGGATAAACAAATTCTGGTATACCCATACAGTGGAATGTTATTCAGGAATCAAAAAGGTAATAAGCTACTTTTACATGCCACAATATGGCAAAACATTTTGTGACCACACATCATTTTGCTAAGTGAAGGAAACTAAGCACAAAAAGAATAAGCCCTGTATGATTCTATTTACGTAAAACCTAGAGAAGACAGATCTAATCTATAGTGACAGAAGGCAGATCAGTGATTGCAGGGCCTGGAACTGGAGGTTGGGAGTGGGCAGGGGTGAGGGGGAAGTTCACTGGAAAGATGCAAATGGGTCTTGAAATTACAAGTTATGAAAATGTTCTGTATCTTGACTGTGGTAGTGGCAATACAACTGTATATATTTGTCAAAACTCATTTAACTGTATACGTGGGATGGATACATTTTGTGTAAATACAACTCAGTCAAGTTGATTAAAAAAATAATTTCACTTCTAGGAATCTACCCTATGGAAATAATATGACATACAAAGGTTAATCCTCGATGTTGTTGGTTAACAATGAAAACAGAAAACATCCTGTATCCTATATAGAGAGCAATTATAGAAAGTGAGATAAATTGTAGCATATCCTTTCATTGGAATATGGCAATCATAATGGTGTTTATGAAAAGTATATGATAACATCTAGACATATTTCTGTCATTATTTTAAGTGCAAAGAAACAGGATTCAGAAATTAAATATGCAGTATGTTTTCAGCGATATAAAAAATTATACATTTTCTTACGTCACATGAAAGCATATAGAAGAATATAGCAAAAATATATATATAAAAGAATATATATAAAAGAAATATATAAAATAATATAGCAAAAATATTATTACTTTTTTCTAGTTTTCTGTCTTTAAAATATTTTCTTTAATGACAATATATTACCCTCATAATGAAGAAAACAAAAAGGAGGATATTACTACTGAAAAACAAACCATAATTTCATAAACTGTGACCCACTGCAAGATTAGAATGTTCTAGTCTACAGTAATATGGAATGGAGAATGGGCATCAGTTGGTAACAGCGTGTCAGTATGTCTACAGAAACGTCTAAGGAAGAGGATGCTCTGATTATATTGACAAACCCCAATTATCTAAGGTAGCACTGTCATATCCCTAGATTGGAGAAAGAAGGCATACAAAGTAATATTTCATTGATATAAGCATTTTTTTGACAGTACTTAATACCCTACTTCTGAAACACCAAGAAATTTTCTGAGCTCTAATTTGCCTCCTCAGTGAACCTACTTAGGAGGAAAAGGGTGTCTGGTTACAGATGGCTGGTCCAAATAACAAAGCCAAGTCTGTGACCCACTGAGAATGGATGATATTTGCATGCACACTTTTATCAGAGCAAGGCAGTTAGTTATACAGAGATAGATCACTCCTGGCTGACTCCATAACATCACATTGTTGAACCTCAAAGCTGGGGACCATACACTGTTCTACAGTAATTACAATGTAATATAAAGAGCAGGAAAAATTGCAAGCATTCTCCCAACACATTCGCTTTATTAACAGTGGCAGAAACAGGTTTAGAGAAACATTTCCAGTTCATGCCAATTCTATCCTGAGCTATGGTTTTTCTGCATGCTGTAGGGGGAGCCTGGAAAGCTCAGACTTACCAATGCTTTGTCCATCATCCCAGAATATCTGACCTTCAGCTTTCCCATTGTCATCCAAAGCAACAATCAATCCCATAAATTTTTGTCGACTATGGAAAAAAAGGAGTTTTTTTTTCTCTAGATTATAGGTTGTAAGAATGAAGGACAGATGCTGTTGAAAATATTACTCAACAAAATCAAAAAACTTAATACATTAAAATTGCACATAAAGTTCTAAAAGTAGGTAAAATGAGATAAAATACAAGATACTTAAAAGCTAATAGAAAAAAACAAATTTAATGAAACGTGGTATAACTTCAACTTTCAAAAATCAAAAATAGTTCATAATTAAAAATGTATCTTCTTTACAAAAGAGCTTATTGCATGCTGCTTAAATATTAAAGTTTCCGAGATAGTTTAAAAAAGAATTTTGTGGGGCACCTGGGTGGCTCAGTCGGTTAAGCATCCAACTTCAGCTCAGGTCATGATCTCACAGTTTGTGGGTTCGAGCCCCACGTTGGGCTCTGTGCTGACAGCATGGAGCCTAGAGCCTGCTTCAGATTCTCTGTCTCCCTCTCTCTGTGCCCTTACCCCACTCATGCTCTCTCTCTCTCTCTCTCAAAAATAAACATTAAGAAAAAAAATTTTGTTTTTGAAAATTTTACACATAAATGTATATTATATAACATGAAAACATAAATACCATTAAAATGAGATGTACTTAGATATTTGTCTATGTAAATATATTTTGCAAATAGAAATGGATTACATCTCAAAGGATGTATATGCAAACTAATTTTCATTAAGTGCAGTCATATTTAAATTATTTTAATAAAAGAAAATATTTGTTTGAAGTTTTGAGGTGGTTTCCTTATAGTAGAGACTTATAAATAATTATGGTAAATAAACACCAAATATGTATAATCAGTCCTTTAATTTGAATACATCTCAAAATATTTAATTTCTTAAAGATTTAATTTTTTTAAGTTTATTTATTTATTTGGAGGGAGAGAAAGAGGGTGCATGCGTGCGCACACACAAGCAGAGGAGAGACAGGGAGACAGAGGGAGAGAGAAGATCCCAAGCAGGCTGCATTGTAGGTGCAGAGCCCAATCCGACAAACCACGAGACCAGGACCTGAGCCAAAATCAAGAGTCAGATGCTCAGCCGACTGAGTCACCCACACACCCCTTAAAAATTTCATTTGTAATAATGAATATGAACTTGTTACTCATGATCTTTGTGTGAATTAAAAATAGACACTTAAAAATGAAATATTCAAACTCTACTTTCACACATATTATAATAGGATAAGATGTGAATTCCTTAGGAAGAAAACCACCCAACAACCCTTCAGTAGCTTCCAGATTGCTATAGAATAAAATGCAAAGTACTTGTCCTGGCATTTACAGCCCTCCAGGATCTGGTCCTAACCTGCTTGAATTTTATTTCTTTCATCTCTCTCCCCTATCTTCGCTCCAATTAAACTGAATGGTTTACTCTTCCCCAAACCAAACTCACTTTTCACCTTTGGTTCTTGAATACTCCCAGAATATGTCTTTCCCTGTCTTCATGTTTTCAAATCCTACTTTTTATTCAACGCTCAGCTCAAAGCTGTCTTTCATGTTAAACCATGATTTATACCACAAGGTGGAGCTAACTTCTCCCCTTTTGAATGGTTCTTGGTCTTTTTATCTCTGCCTCTCTTAACACAACGTGTTCTCCTTAATTTAACACACACACACACATACACACAAATAAAAATATAACTACATAAATATAAGTATACAATCTCTCCTGAGTTGACCAAAGTAGACCTTGGAAGGAGTACTGAATCATCCTTGGGTTGCCATCAAATCAAAGAGCTCATTAATATTCCCAACTTTTTTAGTAGTGTGGAAAGAGGCACACACTACTGCCTTCAAGGAAATTTTTGTCCCAGGCCTTGGACACAGAGCTATAGTAAAAGTTCTCCCCAGGACTGATTGTATGAATGAATGCATCCTCCCCCAGATTCCACTCAGAAGGCATTTACAGAATTGAATCAATGAAATGTCTGTTATTTGGTTTATTTACCCACAGAGCCCTGGTTAAGGTGGTCAGCCCCCTGTGAGGCCACCTCATTATGACAAAGTGAGGCCAGCAACACCTTTGCTCCTCCTTACCTGGCCTGAGTGTTCATTGCAGGCTCTTGCCAAGGCAGGATGTAGCCTCCTCTGATATGAAGGTTGATGTGGTCAAGGGGAGCCTCCAGGGTTTTCCAGTCACCTGTTGACGTGTTGCCAGATTCCTAGAAGAGAGAAGATAGGCAGGTAAGGATGACAGATAAATCGATGAAATGAACAGATGCATGCTTTCGTACAAGTTTTTCCTTTCTAAGGCAGCATGTTGGAAAGTCAGCAAGAAACCACAAGTCTAAACAGGAAAATCTCTGATTTTCAGCATTGTTAAAAACTCTGGAAAGCTATTCTTTTCTCTGTATTCTCCAGAAAAGGTGGGGATGGAGTTAAGAAAGAAGGCAGTGTGATATGGGATGTCAGATTTTACCTATTTATGCTTTTGTGGATGCTTTTATTTTAGCAAACCTTGCTTGGTTGAAAGGTTGAAAATGATTGCCTTAGAAATTATGTGCCTCAAAGCCAGGAGAAAGTGCTGGCTGCCCTTCTGGCCAGCATGGACCAATCTGGTTCTTCACAAAATAGGTTTGTTCTTACCGTGCTGTAGTCGTACCAACGGGCTCTGGGAAAATAAGCTTGGATCTCAAAAGTGTTCTGAAACATAAAATTGACACGTTGTTATGTATATTCTAATAACTTAATCTTGATTTTAAAAATTCTTTCTGTAGAACTTAGGCTAAAAAAATGGTAATTTTATTAATGGTTTTAAGAGTTTGGGAAGTGTAGTCAAAAAAAGATCTGGGAAAATTCTTCAGACACATTGAAAAATACATTTTTTAAAAAGGTAAACTTTATAAGATGCAGGGTAACAAGACACTAGAGTGAAAGATCAGCTGGTGTTGTGAAGTTATCATTAATGGAGATTTTGAAAGAAAATGATTTCCTGGGGCTCAGTTGGTCAGGCATCTGTCTTTGGCTCAGGTCATGGTCTCACGGTTCGTGGGTTTGAGACCCGCTTCAGGCTCTGTGCTGACAGCTGGGAGCCTGGAGCCTCCTTCAGATTCTGTGTCTCCCTCTCTCTCCCTCTCTCTCTCTCTCTGCCCTTCTTCCACTTATGCACTCTCTTAAATAAATAAATAAATAAATAAATAAATAAATAAATAAATAACATTAAAAAAAAGAAAAAGATCTCCTTTATTTGTTCTAGAAAGGTATTTGCCACAAAAATAGTGAGTGGGACAAAATGATCTTTAAAATGCCCTTCCTGTACTTTAGATTATGTGACTGAGGGTTTCTGATCTCTGATGGAAAACTCACACTTTCCAGCACGGGGCTGATTAAGACAGCAGGACCCAACATAAACTGACGATCTATATCCCATGTCACTCTGTCATTTGTAAACCTTAAAAAAAAAAACAAAAACAAAGCATGACAAACTGTTAGGAAACTGTTAGGACTCTTGCAGAAGACCATTCACAAGACAGGCCAAACCTCCTTGGGGATCCAGGCTGTACTCACTCATGGAGAAGGGGTCGGACGACAGTGCTGCCCTCAACGTGAGCTTTATGCATC
The DNA here is from genome assembly GCF_018350155.1 of Leopardus geoffroyi. NCBI lineage: Eukaryota > Metazoa > Chordata > Mammalia > Carnivora > Felidae > Leopardus > Leopardus geoffroyi. The sequence goes on along the minus strand of NC_059331.1, from coordinate 156,892,611 downwards.
AAAGTGTAGAGGTAAGGCAGCAGGGCGTATCTGGTCTGAAGGACTTTTCTTGAGTACATCTCGAAGGTTGAATTCCAGGCCACAGGATCTTGTCTCTAAAGAGATAAAGGCACACGGGGCAGACACTCTTTATGCCATCGTAATGGTATCAGAAAAGGGTCAGCAGGCACATATCCCACGTGTCTGTGACATAAATCTCACCCTTCATTGCTATCCTGCCCTTTCTCTTGCCCCTACTGTCCTACTAAATTAGTGCTTCTTGCTTCCCACTCTGAAGTGGACTCTTAAGTCCTCTGCACAGGTGTGGCCTTGGCCCTGCACAGGTCTAGAGAGATGGGTCTCTGTGCCCACCGACGTAGCTTGAATGGGCTTGAGTAAAATAAAAACTCTCTAAAGAAGGTGAGTTCCTTTTCTTTTAGCCCCATGGGGAGCTATAAACCCTTTTTTCCTCATAGGCATGAATCCCCCCAAGAGATGAGCAAAAGCGTATTCTCGAAAATTGCTTAGAACTCTGGGATTGTCAACTCTGTGGATTTTCTAAGAACCGGAGGTGCTGATTTATGACTTTTCCTCAACAAATAAGTATGATATTTTGGAGGGTTAAAGAGAAGTTGTGATTTGAGGACACAAAACTGTGGCATTCACTTCTGCCTTACCCTTGTCCCGATGGTGTTGTGGTTTCTGGAAAATGGGTAAAAGGCCCCCAGTTGCATCCAGCGAAGACACATCTCATATTCGGCATTTCCAAAGAACCCACAAATATCTGCTCCTGTCTGAGACGATGCAAAACCAGAGCATGAGGTGGGACTTTTGCAGGCTGCAGACATGTTGGCATCTGACTGAACGATTAAAAATGGCCCCACTATAACTTACATAAGATATTCCAAAGAGACTGAACTCCATCATGCCTGCAATGAGAAGATACAGCCGTGTTGGGTGAAGTAGCTCTTTCGGAGGGTAGGTTTGACCTGTCTCTTCCATACCCTATTTGGAAGCCCCAGGCCACTCATGACGAAAATACCAAAAGATGGGTATGGATTAACACTCTCACCCGCATAGAGAGAACTCCGCTCCTGCTGCTTCCCCTGCCCACATGGATCATGACTAGACATAACCAGTGGGCTACAGAGCACATGATCCAGTGCCCTCCCCGCCAGCAGAGGCCCCCGGGAGGAGGCCCACTCACCAATGATAGACTTCCTCAGCTGGTCCCACGCGGCAGTGTTGTCTCCCAGCCAGTGACCTCCCCAGCGGCCAGAAGAAGGGAACGTGGAGCGGGTGATGACGACCCCTCGCTGTCCTGTCACCGCCTGCACAGCTCTGGATGGAGGTGAACAAGGAGGTGAACTGAGGGTGAATTTGAGGATGAACAGTCATGGAACTTTACATTACATTACATTACATTTACGTTACAGAGAGTAGCTTCAGCCTGGAGTGTGAGGCAGCAATGGTGTTCCATTTGGAGCCAGAAAGCTTCTTCCCTGAAAGCATCTGCTATTTCAAGGTGATGCTAAGAGTCATGGCAAGACAACGGGAGATCTATCATCATCTAAATGTGGATTCCCTTTCTTAAAAAAAAACTGAATTAACTAGTTGTCTACATAGAGGTGGGAGGATGGAGTGGGGTGAGGGGTGACACAGGTGTTTATGGAACAATTACTCTAACCCAGGTATTTTCCTGGTCACCCCCATGTACACGGTCTCACAACCTCATGAAGAAGGTTTCCTTGGCCTCCTTTTACTGTTAGAAAATTGAGGCTCAGAGTTAGACAATTTGTCAAAGGACATTTAAAGAGCAAGGAGGAAGATCTAGGACCCAAATAAAAATATATATGACTATAGCTCTTTGGTAATATTCTCTCTACTACACTAGTCCTCACTAGGTCAGATAAAGTTTCCACACAAGGACAGATATGCACAAAAGATGTTCAAGTATCTCTCTAAGGAAGGCGGATCTTCAGCCTGTAGCCTCAGTGAGAAAATAAAAACAATTGTGTAAGACTGAAAAATCAATGTAACAAAAGGGGAAGTCTATTAACAGATCCTCGCACATAATGCAATCCACATATTTGCTGAAGAATGCATTGCAAATCAATAGACACCGATGAATTATTCAATAAACGATGTCAGGAAGAGAGGCTAGCTACTGTGGTGGAGATTCATCCATTTAGGTCGCTTCCAATATTTCACACCAAAACAACCACGCACATGGATGCACACACACACATGCACTTACCCATGCGCACACACACACACACACACACACACACACACACACACATATCCAACAGATAATGTGAAGGCCTGAAACAAGGCAGGGATACAGAGGAAGGGTAGATGTGTCTGAGGCAAAAAGCTCGATTGTCACCATTTCAGAACTCTGGAAATTAACCAGCCATAGAAAGAAATGAAAATCATCTATCCAAGAAAAATAATAAAGTCTTGGCAAGACAGTGAGGTCTGTGGCATTTGAACTTGGGGCTCTTCCCAGCTGACCCCATCCCTAGTTCAGTGGCTCCAAAATCCAGCAGCCTCAGCAGCCTCCGAGGTCTGACCTCTCTTGGGGCTCTGTTAAAAGCGCTATCCCCAGAGCACAATTAATACTGTTTTCTAGCTTCCAGCCCCCTGGCAAATCTCTATTCCCAGGGTGTTGTGGCCATTTGATTGGACTCAGAGCTCAACTCAGCAGGGAGAAAAAATTCCCAATCGAGGGATTTACCAAAACAATAACAATTTTCTGGCACCATCACAGGTACTCAGGCTGTGGTTCAAGTCAAGACAAACACAGCTTGGCTGGTTTTAGAGTAAATCCTGGAGAAGTAGAACCATGGAGAACTTTGTAAAACTCCTACATATTCCAGGGGATCGAAAAGACTGTACATGAGCCATGGAAGGAGGAAGTTTCAGTGACTCACTCCTGGCTTAACTTGAAGTCCTGAGTAAGCAGGAAGTGAAAGGTAATGCTGTCTTAAGAAACCTCCCCAAGTTTGAAGGTGTGGCTTCTCAGATTTATCCCCTTGGCAAAGGGTAAAAGACATAGAGTCAAGGCATCTAAGGTGACCAAGAAGGCCTTAACGTTGCTTTCAGTTGGCGAAACTTGAGGTAGGCTTTTCTTTTCTTTTCTTTCTTTTTTTTTTTTTTTGAGTTTGTTTAAGTCATCTCTATACCCAGTGTGGGGCCTGAATTTATGATCCCAAGAGTCTCATGCTCTTCCTACTGAGCCAGCTGCTCTAGGAACACACTCACTCGTAGGTGGGTCTGGTCTGGGCCCATCCGTACAGGCTGTGCACGTCATAGTGTCGCACCCGTGAGCCGTCTGGCAGGATCTGCTGACTCTCCATGCACAGGGTCTTGCTGCTAAGGCCCGTGTCCCTGGACTCCAAATCTGAACAGAAATGCCAAGTTACTGCCCAAACATTTTGCTTTGTACATTCACTAGAAATGCCCATTGTCTCGGTATTTCTCCGTTTCAATCAACGACTTTGTTACCAGTGACAGTTCCAATTTCAAGAATTATTTTGTCTATAAAAACAACATCCTGTAACATTACAATTAATGAAGGGTAAGGACAGGGTATAGACTTAGGAAAGCCACGCTTCATTTTCCTCTGATACTTATAGAGTGCTGTCAATCGCACACTTATCAGCACAATCAACTCTTCTGTTGTTATGATTGTTTCTTCCACTAGATGGTAACATTCTCAAGGGAATGGATCTTTTCAAGCAACCATCTTAAGATCTCTACATTTTCTGATTTGTTAGTTCTTGTCTGATAGGCAAATAGTAAGGGAGGAAGGAAAAAAAGGAAGGAGGGAAGAAAGAAAGGAAGGGAAGGAGGGAGGGAGGAGAGAAAGGGAGGCAGGAGTTGGTGAGTGACCAATGACCCAGACCTCAAGAAACTTAGATTACAAATTTTGTCTCACAAACTACTGGTAAGAGGGTGAGTCGCTTCCTTCCCCTGGGTTTCCGAAAGGTGAGAGGGTTCAATGTTCTGAGATACCTTGGGGGTCAGGTCCTATGATGTTCTGTTTCTGTTTGTACCACAGGACTACTAGGGTATGTCCTTCATGAAGTATCTGTGGACATGGGCAGAAAGAGTGCAGAGCCTAGATTTTCACTCTCTAATGAAAAGACTGTGGTGTGTGTGTGTGTGCGTGCGTGTGTGTGTGTGTGTGCAGCGGGTTCAAGTTTGAACAATCAGCTCATAGTTATCAATGTAATCGCGTATTGCTTGGTTTCTTTTATAATACATCATGTCATTATTTCTATGCTTGATTAGTAATTTACACTTATTCAAGGTTATTCTACTTGGGGTTTTATGTCATGTGTACAAGTGTTATCTGTCTCTAAAATTAAGCTTCACTTTGACAATAAGAGGAAAACTTTCAGAGTTTTTGAGTTGGGAAGTAATTCGATGAAGTAATCAGTTTACATACGTGGCATATAGGGTGGCTTGTTAAGACTTTTATCGCTGCAGCCCCTGACAGATCCATCCACAAAGTTTGATGGCTCATTCATGTCCTGCAATGAGTTAACAAGAAAGATTGTGTGATGTCAGAGGCAGTGTGGTCTTTACTCTGGAGGACACCGACCTAATGGAGATGAACACATCTTATTTAAGCCCTCAGCTAGTCACTTCATGGACTCTGTTTACTCTAAGACATTGACCCAAAAGGACTCTAAGAATCCATATTGGTGTCAATAGACTGCCAAACTCCTAGTTTACCTGGCATTTTTAACCTTGTGAGGATTATTTCATAGTGGCAAAAATATGGAGAATATGCTGGATCCATGACCGAAGGTAGATTTCTTGATCCATTTCCCCACACAAAAAGCCCAACTTTGTTTTACTATGTGTGAATCACTCACTTCTTATCTGTGGCCAATAGTTGCCATTATCTTCCCCTCCTCTTTCTTAGTCCACTAGCTTGGACTAATTCTGACACCAGCAGAGACCAAGCGCAAGGAGGACTGTCTCGCTTTCTGCAGTAGATGCAATCCTGAGGAGTTGTGGGTAACTCAGAAACAAAGCTGGAAACCAAATCATACTTGGGACGATTTATCACTTAATTGCAAGAAGCAGTGATTCCCGAAGTGAATGTTCACTGCCTACTTTGTTAGCAGAAAGGTTAAAGTTTTGTAAAGTGAACTACCTTAAACAGGCCATACTAAGGGCAAAGGCAAGTATTTGGGGACCTATTCACTATTTTGAGTTTTCCAGCCATGTCTTCCCTCCAGCGAAACAAATACCCCAAGTAATCAGTCTCCCCGTTCCTCAGAGCTACCCACATCTCTATACTATTTGCTTTGCCTGTTTGGGCTAATCTTTCATGTGTCTGCTCTGTGTCTGTCTATCCTGAAGGTAGTGGCCAGAGAAAACTCAGGGCTGCCAGTGGGCTTATATGTTTGTCTCTGGATGAATAACGAGCTACTTTCAGCCTAGCCGAGACCTGTGAAGCTCTTGACAGCTGGCCTAGAATATGCTCAGGATTTCAGGCCATTGGACAGTGGTAAAGGAAACTGAAACACTGATATGCCTCCCACCCCTAGAAAAACACAAATAGCCATATGTCCCAGAGACATTTCAGGAAGCCCTACTCTTAAGCCCAACTGACATGTGTAACAAACATGTCAGCAGGCCTTTAAAGATGATCCTGCACCAGCACTATGGCGAGCATCTATTTTCTCTTGGCTTCATGCCTTGTTGGCCCCATTTCTGCCCTGTATCACACACTCGGGCTCCCCTAGCATTAGCTTCTGGGTAGTTTGGCCAATGGGAGGCACTGGCCAGCAACTGGAGGGTGGGAGATAAGAGAAGCTGGGGTATTTATCCCTCTCCCTCTTTCTCTGGCAGCATCTCCAGTAGTGGGACATTTCTTCTATGGGCTCCAGCTTCTGCAGCATGTTTCTGGGAAGACCCACAATCATCTCTTTGCCTCTGGGGGTCCAGCACCTCAATTCTGCAACAGTGTTCCTCTCATTCTTCCACCCTTAGCTCCCTGCTTTGCTAGTCTTGAAATTGCCTCTCCGTGGTTTGACTGATAGCATTTCCAAAGAAAAACCACTAAGGGGTACTTACAATCCACAATCCATCAAACTTCAAGCTCTTCTTTGGCTCTTGAGGGTTCACATAGAGCTCCTGTATTTCCTTCTTCCACCATGCAGCTGTGCTATCACGTAAGAAGTCAGGAAAAGCAACGTAGGCTCTGTACAGCTGTAAGAGTAACACATGGTTGGGTATTCACCTGTCTGGGAAGGGGAGTCTGGGGACAAGGAAGGGGGGATGAGCAGGTACTTGTGCAAGACAATGCCCCACTCAGGGTCTGACCTAACCTCAGCTCTGCTGTTACTGCTACAGAGTTTACTGTGAGCACAAAAAGATCAGAGAAGGCTGGTTGCATTCTTCATTCTTCTAGAAGGAGGTTACATAGTCTTAAATCCCCTTTAAATGTGAGATTTGCTTTTATGACTGGGCCTTTAATCATATGAGTTGGAAAATTAAATGACTGTGTATAAATGATCGGATTTTGGAAACACAAATGTTTTTCCTACACTGGCCAAATAAAGGAGACCAGTCATCCAGGGAAAAGTGAGCTGCAGAGTGCAGGGGATGCTAGATGCCCAGGCTGATATGGCAGCAACTACTGAGATCAAAACCACTACTCCTTCAAACTGGCAGGCACATTTTTTTCAGATGTAGACAATTCATTAAAAAGCCAGTGCATTCATAACCTCCTCAGTGAAAATATTCTGGACTTTCGTTCATTGTTTTTCAGACAACATTGGATTTAAACAAAATGCAACCCGTTACAAGCACACATGTGAAGACATTTCATTTGATTTCCTTCTACATATTTCCAGATAAGTTGTTTATTGTGTTTTCTGTTTGAGGATCTCCTTCTACCAATAAATTACCAGCTGACAACCATGCTCAAGGAGCTGCCTTAACCAAGCACTGGAATAAAACTCAGAAGGATCCAGATGTTTAGGGCAATGTGAACAAAAATCTGCACGTAACTATACCTTAACCTGAGTTTCATGGTCAAGGGTGGCATCCACATTCACATTGGGCAAATCTGGCCAAACCTAGAGAAAAAGAAAAAAAATTAAAACCTGCACAAGGCATTGCATATGGACCATGAGATGATTCATGTGTTAGACTCCATTGACATGCTTCTCCATATAATTCTTGGAGATCTTTGTCATTAATTAAATTGTAAGATCTGAATATATGGAATTCTGTTGGGGGGAAATAGGCTGGGGTCCCTTGACTCATTCCATAAGTCTTCAAACTCATTAAGTTCAAAAATAAAATAAAATAAATCTGTTTTAAATGGAGTACTACTTGGCAATGAGAAAGAATGAAATCATGCCATTTGCAGCAACATGGATGAAACTAGAAGGTATTATGCTGAAATAAGTCAGTCAGAGAAGGACAGATATCATATGTTTTCACTCACATGTGGATCTTGAGAAACTTAACAGAAGGCCATGGGGGAAGGGAAGGGGGAAAAAATAGTTACAAACAGAGAGGGAGGGGGCAAACCACAAGAGACTCTTAAATACAGAGAACAAACTGAGGGTGGATGGGGGTGGGGGGTAGGGGAAAATGGGTGATGGGCATTGAGGAGGGCACTTGTTGGGATGAGCACTGGGTGTTGTATGTAAGCCAATCTGACAATAAAGTATATTCATAAAACATATATCTGTTGAACAATCACCTTTCAAATGATTGCTTTGCTGTCTGTCATAGACATATAACAAAATTATCTTTATAAATAACAAATTTAAAACATGACTCTAAAGAAATAGGGTTGATTTCCATTCACAACCCATAAACTTAGCCTCAGGAATCTTAAGCAGCATCGTAACTTATTGGGGACCTCTAATATACATAGCATTAAAAAATCCATAGTTTTAACCACTTGCATCTTTAACTAGAAGGACATTAACTATATAAGTGATTCATTCATTCATTCATTCATCAGACACTTACTGAGCACTTACTATGTGACAGGCACTCTACTACAATCTGTATCTACTGAGACTTAAGTAAGAAATAGTCCTTGTTTTCTAAGAGTCCACAGATAAAACAGGCATGCTGTGTTACATGCTATACTCTCTGAGAAAAACAATATAGAAAAGGGAAGAAATAGGGAGAGTGAAACTGGTCACTGAATGCTTCATAGGAGGGCAATTTGACTTGGTCTTGAAGTGCAGATATAATCTAGGTAAGCTGAGAAGGCAACATCCAAAGATGCAGTAAACATGGCCTGGACCTAACACAACAGGAAGTAGCACAGTACAGTTACAGAGCAGAGTCTGAATCCCAGCTGAGAGCCACTGTCAGCCAGGGTCAGGAAGTTCATCTAAAATCCTGTTGCTATAAATCAAACAGATGAGGATTGAGTCACAAAAAGGAACTAAGGAAGACAAGAGGAAGAGGAAAACCATAGGACTTAATGGTTTATTTAGATATGGAGGATGTTAAGGAGCATAGGTTAAAGACGAATGCAAGTTTTGAGTGTGGGTTACTACCAGACACAGATTTCAGAGCCATTCTCAGAGGAATTCTTTAGGTTTGTTACATGACCAGCTGGAATATATAAGGAGTGGAGCACCAGAATATCTCCAGACAATAAAATAAAGCTCACTGGTATTTTAGACAATTAGACCTGTAACCTTGGTCTTATTAATCAGCATCAGGCAAACGTCTATGCATTCATAATTTATCAATTACCCAATATATATTTCCAAGACTTATTGATGGCCCCTTTCAATCAAGACATTCTGGTGCCGATTAATTATGGGCATCTTCTCCCAAGGCTTACCTTTCCCCAGACGATTTCATCGTTATCAGGCCATTTGATGAATACGTTGTTTTCCTGCCCTCTCTTGAATGTGGGATAATGGGTCTCGTTGCCAGAAATGGCTGGGTCCTGCAGTGAAAGGGTTTAAAACAGCAAGCATGAGGAACTCATCTCCAAGACAACAAACAAAACCAAGATACCCATAGATAATTTGCCTTATGTCTACAAAATTACTGAGGAATAAAGTATGCTATCTGAAAACATTCCTGGAGACAAACCAGGTTAATAAGACATTACCCTCATGTGAAGAAAGCCAATTTATTGTGCTTCTACAGTATAATATCAATATTCCTTCAGACCATGAAGCTCCTTTCTTATGTCATGTCATGTCTCCATGGCCCAACCTGTGTATCAAAAGTGGCTTCCCTGTTTACCTCATCCCATACCTTCCTCACTTACTCTATAGTACCCTATTTCACAATTGTCATAAATTATCACTTTTTGAAATTATTTTTATTGTTTATTTATTGGCCATCTCTGTTCAATAGAATAAAATCCCTGTAAGAAAAAGGATATCATCATTAATTTAGATTATACACACACACACACACACACACACACACACACTTTGTAGAAGTGATTTTCAAAGACCAGTATTTAATTCATACTTGAATGAATGAGAGAATGAATAAAAGTCAGCAAATAATCCTCTATATTTTGGACGCCAGAAGGGAGGATCATTTGCAGATAACTACTTCTGTGTTTATCAAGATACAGCTTCCAACGCAAAATAATAAATTTATGCTCTGGATCTTAGCTCAGTTATTTGTGAGGTTCATTAAGAAGAAATAAGTCCCCTGAGCCTCACCACTGCTGGTTAATGATACAACTGGAGGGGTTTTTGAACCTCCTAAGGTAAGGATAAGACTAGGATATAGCTGTTCCCTCTGAGGCACAGCCTGAAACAGTGAGGATTTCGGGGTATTGTTGCTATATTCATTGTATCAATCCACGGTTCTAACTCTACCAAGAGAACCATCATAATAAATTACATCCCAGTGGCACTCAGTTATGAAAAATAAATATTGCAAAGCATCACCTTTTGAAAGCCATTCTTCATTTGTTCTGTCCTTTGTTTATCTGCTTTTTAAAACTTAATTTTATTTTAAGTTTATTTATTTATTTTGAGAGAGAAAGAGAGGGAGGTGGGGAGGGGCAGAGAGAGAGAGGGAGAGAGAGAGAAGCCCCAGCAGGCTCCTCACTGTGAGCGCAGAGCCTGATGCGGGGCTCCAACACATGAAGCGTGAGATCATGACCTGAGCTGAAACCCAGAATCGGACACTTAACCGGCTGAGCCACCCAGGTGCCCTTGCTTTTTAAAACTTTAAAAAATATAATGAGAGTTTCACAGAAAGTTGCAAAAAATGTGCAGGGAGGTCTTGCGTTACCCTTTATCTAGTTTCCCTCAATGGTTCTATTTTAAACTCATGAGCACAGAAACAGAAAATGGGCTCTAGTCTTCTAAATACCTACCAGAATGAGAACGAATCTCATGCCATTTTTCTTCATTTGGTCAATCAAGAGACCGAGGTTTTGGAAGCTGGGGCTGAGAGTGAAGTCCAGCTTCCGGTCCATGTAATCGATGTCTACATGCTGGACATCCTACAGGAAGGAGCAAGCAAGACACTGGGGCTCCTGTGGCAGTATGCCTCAGGGCACACAAACCATCCTGCCAACCCCAGCTTGGGTCCCTCCTACTTTATCCCGTACTCCCCTACACTGACTTTTCAATTCTGCTGATTGAGATTGCTTTCTGATTCCTACCTACAGATCACCTGTCCCCATCTTTCTCCTGTTCCCCCAGCTGGAATTTCCTCTCCTTTCCTTCCTTCCATTCATATTTTTACCACTTTTCAAACTTCAAACTCAGTGAGCCTATCAAACCAAGTGCTAGTTGAATGTTCAAGGGTAGAAAGCAGGGCTTCTCTGAGAAACAGAAAAAACTATCTATTTCTCACCCTCTGGTAAACCTGATTGAATTTATTCACATTTAGAATTACATTATTGTATAGTTTCCTCGAATGTGTATATTTCTGCCATCCTGTTTGACTGGATGGTCCTTGAGATGAGAACCTTATTTTTCTTTTTCTCTATACACTACCAAACCTGGCTTCTGTACATGAAAGTTAATCAATCCAGGATTGTGGGATGATGGCTAAAGCGGTTAATACCTAGTTGAAAAAAAGAGATGTTTCTTTTTGTATGAAGATGAAAATCACCCTTAAGACTCTAAGTAAAACTTGTTTGAGGGAGCAGAGACTTGTGCATAAGCCAAAGCTTGGAAAACAATGAACTGACATATATATCATTAACACTGATCACCTTGGTGAGGTAGATCTCTGGACTTTTTTGATCTTTTAATTTTCCTCCCCTTTCTGATTTACATTTAATACATTTATGGAAGAGTAGTATATAAAAAGAAAACACTTAAGGCTGGGTGAATGTTTCAAATTATCTTTGATGAGAACATCATAACACTTGATTTTATTCTCATCCTCCAGTCATTAATTGTCCTCTAAACTCTCAAGAGGTGGACTGAAAGCAGAAAAAGAGCATGAGTGATGAGAAACTGATGATTATGGAGGAGAAAGGGCATGCTGTCTTTGGAATTCTGCATGCTGACAGCAATGGACTGCCCTTTTTGGGGCTTATGAAGGAGACTAGGTTGTCTTTATATGATATGCATATACGTGCTTTAGAGAAGACAAAGACTTGTTTTAACTGCTTTCTTTCATATTGGCACTTTATATCCATCCTCTCCAAGAACAATCATAGTATAATCTAGAACTGTAATACTACTCTTGACATGATACTCACTTAGAAGTCCCCAAAGTTCTGGTTTAAGACCAGCCATGCCTACTGGAGGATATTCCTGGCAAAAGACAGTGAGTAACTATACCCTCCAATCACAATGCTAACTTGCTGAAGGATTAATGCATCTCTCAATTCTGAATGCTTGATTTAAAAGGGTGGCATGAAATACATTTAAAAAGCAATGTATTTCACATAAGACTAGCTCCACAGCTACATTTTCCTTACACTGAGAGAGTCAACAGTAATTTCTCTGAAGATGTTTTCAATCCATAATTAGGCACAATTCCCCATAACTAATTAGACCACAGGCTGAGTGGGTGATCCATACATAGGGAATCTGGGCCGCCATCATTGCCTCATACAATTGGGAGATCTCCTTATCATTCTCGTATCCATAGCGACTTAGCTGGAATCCCAAGGCCCAGTATGGAGTCATTGCTGGCCGACCAATCAACTAGAATAAAGAAGAAAAATGGGTCCAGAAGACTTTTTGGGAAAGAGAAGAAAAGCCTTATACTTGATACAACTTGAGCACTTCTACTGAGCACTGTCCCATCTAAGAGGCCTCCCTCAAGAAAAATAAGAAAGTCAAATAAATATGGAATGACCATTGGCATGTGGAATGATAGAAAGTCTCCTATATTCTGGAACTTCCACTCTGGGAAAGCTGAGAACTCAGGTGTTATTACTGCTTAGAGATTCTTAGAGTACTCAGCAAATAATTAAGAGACACGTGGGGTATCTGAATGCCTATATACCCCCAACACTAAAACCTGACTTTGGGGGAAGATAGCAGTAGTGTAATAGGAATACCCAAGGATCATAATAGCAAAACTCAGCCTATCTCAGTGCTAAGAATATGGCAATACCCAATAGACAATTGATGATTTATTAATGGATAGAATGACTTCCAACCTCAGTGTACTGTTGAGTTACAAGCTCGGGGGTTGGCCCCAAAACCATATAAAAGTCCAAAATCCCTCCTGTGGTGCGGTATGTCAGGGCAGGAGTGGGCTGGAATGATACATCTGTTAAAAACAAAACAAAGAAGATGGGGAGTCCTCGGAGGTATACGTCACCCAGACAGGGAATCTGCCCTAAAATGTGCTCTTTTCACTCTCCCTCTTGCTTTAAGTCCCTCCTCCTCTGGAAAGCCTTCTCTCACGAAGTGGAATTAGAGATGGGTCTGCAGATACCCCAAACATAACCTTAATCTCAACATCTTGTATCACTCTGTGAAAGGAAGTTAAACTGTCACAGTAAAATAAGGTCAGGTAATTTGGTCAAAATGTGACCCCTAATACCTGGCCCAGAGCTCTTCATAAGTCATGAATGAATGAATGAATGAATGGTCAGTTTATCTGTCCCATTTCCCTTGCCCTTGAATTTCCCTATTTCTACTGGTATTCCAGATCCCAGGAAAATGGCCACTGCTGTTTACGCTGGTACATGGGAAACATGTCTCTGTCTTACCCATGGCGTTGCTGTTTAGCAGGAGCACCCCATGGGCACTGCCATCCTGCTCCAGTGCCATGTAGTAGGGGTGGACGCCATAGGAATTCTTCTTGTACTGGGAGAGTCATGGCGGAGAGTAGGCAGCAATCAAAGAGAGAAAAATCCAAAGGATTGTTTCTACATCATAATCCAAACAGCAAACCTCTACTCAATATTGAAGACTGAGCACCATGTCATGTCCTTTATAAGGCTTTCCTTAACCCTCCTTTCCACCCCAAGTAAAAAACTAGGTGCCCTCCTCCTCCATTCCCTCCTTGTTTATTATTACATAATTCTGTTATAAGCACTGATTACACTGGGTTACCATTATTTCTGCATCTGTCTCTCTAGGCTATAAGCCTCTGGGGAACAGACAGTGTCTCTATATACCTGACACATAGAACACACTAAATAAAAGTTTATGAAGTAAAATCCATAGTCTGTGGGAAAAGAATATGGGTGTCTTTTAGGGACAGAAGAGCATAACATGTGGCCCAGTTCACCTGAGCACAGAATTGATCAGTATAAGGTGAGGCTGATTCATAGGGCGCTATTGGATTAAAATGTACCAAGAGAAACGGATTGATCATCTTATTCTTCCATGCTTACCGCGGGTGGCTCATCACGAGCGAACATTCCCCACATGTTCCAGCTCATATTTCTCCTGAAAGCTGTGTGCTCAGTCTCCCCAAAGCCATAGAGGTACTGAGAGGGGAGGCGAGTCGAAATGGAGAGGAACGTGTCGTTGAAAGTAAAGCCGGGGAGCTGAGAGTCCCAACTGCAACAGAAAGGCATACCTTAACACCACACTGATGACAGCCCAGAGCAAACACAGGACGTGTTCGGAAATTCTAGCTGATTCAGAAGCCTCCCGAATGAAGGCATGTGTGGATCCTGGTCCAAGTACTCACTACCAAGGTTCCATGTTTGCATTTTTTATCTGTGATTTGCAAGGCCGAGAACTCCTTTTCTGGATCATGAGCTCCTTTAAGGCAAGGACTAGGTTTCGTTCATCTCTTTAGTTGTCATTGTCCAGAGTACTAGTTTGAATACATGTATGAATAAATGAACAAGGTCTAAGCAAATTTACCAACAGAAAAGTGTGAAGCTCTTAGAAAAACTTTTCTGGGGGCACCTGGATGTCTCAGTCGGTTAAGTGTCCGACTTCGGTTCAGGTCATGATATCAGTTTGTGGGTTCAAGCCCTGCGTCGGGCTCTGTGCTGACAGTTCAGAGCCTGGAGCCTGCTTTGGATTCTGTGTCTCCCTCTCTCTCTGTTCCTCCCCTGCTCACACCCTCTTTCTCTCTCTCTCTCTCTCTCAAAAATAAATCAATATTTTAAAAAAGAAGAAAAAGAAAAGAAAGAGAAAAACTTTTCTGGATTGGCCAAAGGACTTCTTAGCAAAGAAGCCAACTGACAAAAGTTAGGCCACAGTCAAAGAGCAAAGGCTGTCCACATGTGCATACACAGGTGATGAAATTTACTAGGATGGGGAACTTTGGTCCCAGGCAAAATCCAGACCTTCATTCCATTCCATTAAGCAGCAAGACAAGGGATGACAGATAAGAACTCTTTTCATGTTTAACATTGTGAAAACGCTTTAAGTCTACAGCACTGGTAGAAGAGAAAATTGTAAGAAGTGGTGTGTCTTTCCTTAGTAAACTTTTCCCTCTCTCATTGAGTCTTCTGTTATTTTGAAAGGAGGGTATATAGAGTTGACTTCTGTCCTAGGTTATCTGTCATGCATTTTTTTCTTTTTTAGAGAGAGAGAGAGTAGGTGAGCAGGGGAGAAGGGTAGAGGGAGACAGAGAGAAAGAGAGAGAGAGAGAGAGAGAGAGAGAGAGAGAGAGAGAGAGAATCCACGCTGAGCATGGAGCCCGACATGGGGCTTGATCCCATGACCCTGAGATCATGACCTGAGCCAAAATCGAGAGTCAGATGCTCAACTGACTGAGTCACCCAAATGCCTCTGTTGTGCTTATTAAATACAGCTTTCTTTTCTCCTTAACACAAACAATGAGTAGAACATGCATTTTTCTTTTTCTGAAATCAGGCAACACCTATTTTAAACCTCTGTTCATTTTTCTTTTTGAGTTAGTGCCTAATAGAAAATGGAGTAATAGATTAATTCCCTGTTTAACACACACACACAAACACACACACACATTTACATTATCTCTAAGATTAATTTCACCTGCATTAATTAGAACCACCAAAATTAGATCTAGAACCACTTTGATAAAACTAAGTAAATTGTGCTTACATCACAGTGTTGGAGCTTTTTCGTCGAATCTGGATCCCAAAAGGATTGTTCTGAATCCTGACATCATACAGACGGTTTTCAGGGGAGCCAACAGGAGAGGGAGGCGTGTTCAGAGGCACTGGGACCTCGTACCTTTTGTTAGTGGCATCAAAGATCTGACAAGAGAGAAAAAAACTTTCTGATGGAATAATCTTAGACCTAAAATCCCTCATGCCAGCTCATATAATTCATTTCCCATGTTTTCTGGCCAGTTTGAATCACATGGGGAGGCATCAAATATCCCAAAGCAAATAGATGTGAAGCCTCCCCACTTACAGTGCCCGATATGGATCCTGAACTCAAAATGCTCCTAGAAATACCTATTCAAAGGCAGGGAGGTCACTTTCTCTAAACAGTTTGTGAATTATGGGTATAGAATTTCATGGATAGAATATGTGTGTGTGTGTGTGTGTGCGTGTGTGTGTGTATGTGTATGAGAATGTGAATATGAATGTGTATGTAAAGGTGTGAGATGACGTTTGGGCATGTGAGTATATTTTAGAAATAGAGAACTGAGTTTTCTCTAATGTGGACTCAGATCTTAATGGTTGAACTTCAGACACTTAAGACAAGTTTTGTCTATAGCCTTGTTTCTCAAAATTGTGTTTCTCAGACCCAAAGCAGCAGTATAACCTGCAGTCTTGTTAGGAATGCAGAATCTCAGGCCTCCCTCCCATTCCCCTTTTGAATCTGAATCTTCATTTCTACAAGATCTCAGGGTGATTCATGCAATATTACAGTGTGAAAAACAATTTCTAGAGAAGAGCTGTCTAAGGCGGTATTGTCACCAGCGAGACCCTGTGACTTCCTGAATTCAGGATTGACTCACTGAACTCAGGAAACCCCTAGAAGCTTCTGCCTAACTGTCAATTTCATCTTTTAAAAATTAACTAATGGATTACTGGAACAGGAAAAGGGACATTTGAGGAGAGGTCTGTGCAGATGAATCAGAAAGTGGAGGGTGGGTGATGGGTATTGAGGAGGGCACCTGTTGGGATGAGCACTGGGTGTTGTATGGAAACAAATTTGGCAATAAATTTCATATTAAAATAAATAAATAAACAAATAAATAAATAAATAATAAATAAAATGATGTCTGTAAATGCACTTAATAAATCAATGCAACAAAAATGTAAAAAAAAAAAATAATAACACCTGCATTTAAAAAAAAAAAAAGACAGTGGGGACAGTTACCTTAGCTTCATTATAATGTTAAAACCCCCCTCTGAATATTCATCCCAAGCCCTAAGGAAAGGAGCCTACTTACCCCTGTTTGGGAGTCCCTGGCTTTGGAAATCCTTCCCTGGGGTCTCCCTATTTGTACACATAAAGATGACCCTAGTGAGGCAACTCCACCTGACATAGTCTCTGTCTATAACCCACCAAGCAGCAAACCCACTTTGGTTCATTAACCCACCAAGCAGCAAATCCACAAGATACTTGTGGCCATTACGTACTTGAAATATGCTAGTCTGAACTGAGACTCACTATAAGTACAAAATACACACCAAAATTTAAAGAGTTAGTATGATGAAAAGATCCTAAAATATCTCAAGGATTGTATTTGGATTACACGGTGAGATAACATTTCAGCATATTGGTTCAACAAAATGCTATTAAAATGAATTTCATTTGATATTTTTCAAATATGTTTTAGGAATGTGGCTATCAGGAAATTTATGTGGTTCGCACTGTACTTCCATCAGACCAGAGCTGTGGGCCTCAAAAGTGTGGCCCCTTAACCCGCAGCATCAGCATCACCCGGAAACGTGTTAGAGAGGCAGCCTCTCGGGCTGGAAACTCCAGGGGCAGGGCCCAGCAATCTGAGCTTTAACAAGACCTGTAGGTCATTCTGGTGCTCTCTGAAGTTTAAGAACCACTGCTAGAAAAATAACTCTAAAGGTAGAAGTGGGTTAATGCCACTATGTGAGTTTCCCATGGAGCAGACACGTTTTTCACAGGGCTGAGTAATGGTCCTTTGAGCATGCTTATGCCCAAGCACTCAGCGGTGCGGGAAATTCACAACCCTGGTGGATCCAAGGTTATGTCCTGGGTCCACCATCCTCCTAGCTCTCTGACATTTACTTCCCTGGGCTGCCGTGCCTTTGTCCGTAAAATGAGGGATTTGGACACGAAGATGTTTCAGTGACTTTCATCCATATGGAGCTGTAAGAATTCCATGTTGAGGATCAGAACCTGCAATGCCTTGAAAATTACCTTGAACTGCAGCATGTTTTCTGTGTGGTAGATGACACTCAGGCGGAGGAAGCTGATCGTTGCAGAAAGAGAACCAGCAGCAGTGGCTGCTCGAGTTGATTCAGGGGTCATCAGGTGGGTGAGGTCTGTGGTGATGCCCGTGGGCAGGTACTGAATGTTACTGGCAGCATAACTAGGGATGGTGTCATAGTAACAGGTAGGCACACCAGGAACAGTTGTGTCCTGAATAAGAGGAGAAATTCTCCATCAGCCTCTAACACCCACACTTCAAGGACCTAATTACCAAGGAAGTTGGTTCACACGGCCTGAGTCTCTTACACCATGCCCATTATTATGGGTTGAGTTATGCCCCCCCACCCACCCCACCAAAGATATGAAGTCCTACCCTGGTATCTGTTAGAGTGACCTTATTTGGAAATAGGGTCTTTGCAGATGATCAGGTTAAATGAGATCTTTAGAATAGGCCTAATTCAAGATGACTGGTGTCCTTATTAAAAGGGGACATTTGGACACAGACCTGCCCCCAGTGAGAATGCCATGTAAGGATGAAGGCAGAGATCAAGGGCGATGTTTTTTTATAAACCAAGGAAGACCATAGAGTGCCAGACAACCACCAGAAGCTGGGAGAGAGGCATAGGACAGAGTCTCCCTCCCTTCTCTCAGAAGGACCCATATTGGGGCGCCTGGGTGGCTCAGTCGGTTGGGCGTCCGACTTCAGCTCGGGTCGCGATCTCGCGGTTCATGAGTTCGAGCCCCGCGTCAGGCTCTGGGCTGTTGGCTCGGAGCCTGGAGCCTGCTTCTGATTCTGTGTCTCCCTCTCTCTCTGCCCCTCCCCCATTCATGCTCTGTCTCTCTCTGTCCCAAAAATAAATAAACGTTTAAAAAAAAAAAAAAAAAAGAAGGACCCATATTTACTGACATCTTGATCTCAGATTTCTAGCTCCCTGGAGTCTGAGATAACAAATTTATGTTGTTCTAAGTCACCCAGTGTGTAGTACTTTGTTATGACAGCACCAGCAAATGAATACATCCATTTAAAAATACATGCCCATTGGCTTCCTCCCCTGGGTGAACAGGGAAGTGTCAGCAGAAAGCCTGATCTGGAGACTGGAATCTCAGGCAGGGTTCCGCCCCCCACTGCCCTCACGGCCCCCATTGTGATCCTGGGGTAATCACTTATTTTCTCTGACTTTCATTCTCTGTTTTTCAAGTGATGAGAAACCGTCTTACCTTCCTGCATGGACCCTCTCATAGATGGGAAAGAATCGCTTAAAAGACTCCATACACAATGCATACCCAATGTATCATGGATGTATTAAAAATAAAAGTGGGGTTTTTAATGCTGTGGTTGGAGGAAAGAGACAGCCAGAGTGGCAATAAGTATATTTGGATTCAGGATATCTGAGGAAAACACTGGTCACCTATCACACAGAATTGGCAAAGTAATTCATCGGTTGACAGCGTGTCAGCTTCCTTCTGAAGGATGATTACGGTTCAACCCATTATCATTCGGAAAGTGTTTTCTAGGTGTCTAATTACTCATGGGGCAGTTTTTACAACTTCCCGCTCACTGTGGTGATGTGTTCCAGATCATTACCTCCCAGAGGCAGCCCCGCTTCCTGCAATGCTCCAGAGTGAGGGGGGGCTCATCAGGGTAGCAGTTGAATTTCTCCAGGTCACTGACTGGAAGTTCCCATTTAATGGAGAATTCTTGTCCAAGTACCAGTCCCTTGAGATCAGTAATCTTCACCACCTGAGGGAGGAGAAAGGAGGCTGTGGTGACAAATGAGGTGAGGTTGAGCCACCTGGATAATGTCCTTCCCTGATGATCTTCATTCAGTACCAGTTCATCCAATACCACTTTGTCATGGGATATTTGGAACATTAGCTTTTACCCTCTGGGGCTTTTGACCTCCCTGTCAGGAAAAATGGACTTGGCTTATTCCTGACCTTTCTCACCTCGTGGAGTCACTGTGGGATACTGAATGGGAAGGGCTGTACAGATCACAGGCAGGGCTGTCTTTTTCAGACTTTGCCCCCTGGGTGTGGTGTGCATACATTTCAATAATGATGGCAGTAATCACACAAACTAAAACTACACTGAGCATTTATATGGGCCAAGCACCGTGACAACCACTTTGTATGCATTATTTCTATCAATCCTAGAAGGTGATGCTATGCTGCAAATACTACGGCTACCTCCATCTTACAAGATCAAAAATGAGGTGTGGAGGGGCTTAATGCTTTCTTTGCCCAAGATCTCACAGCTAGGGGACAGTGGAGCTAAGACTGGAACCCCATCCTGCCTCATTCGAGAAACCAGGCTCGTACTGTTAGCTATATGCATTGTCAAAATGGAAGGGGGCTGCCCTAAGAAATAGTGGATTTCCTGGTGCTTGAAATACTCAACTAACAATTGGAATCTTTTGTCAGAGATTATCATGTAAGGGACTCCTTCAATAAGAGCAGAACTGGATTACCCCTTGTATTTTATTCAACTCTCATTTTCTATGATGGTATAAAATTAGCGTGTCTTTTATACCTTTATACCTCTTATACCTTTTACACCTATATCTTTGTGTCTGAAGCAAAGAGAGTCTTTAACTCAAATGGGAGGACAAATGTGTGAATACTCTCCAGGGCTAGGCCAAAGTATTGAATCATATTTTGACCACATCACATCTGGGATCAGCAGGTCTAGTTTTAAATCTGCCCAGAGAAGAACTGCCTTCTCTGCCTTCTGCAGTATTATAATGCAAAGAAAGCTCAGGAGTCCATATTGAGCATGCATATGATTCTCCTTCAGCAACTTCCCTGTGATGGCATAGATTTTGCAGTGAGCCAGTAACTGCTGAAGGTCAAAAGAGCAAGGGAGAGCAGTCTGTAAGAACCTTAGGCCGGGGCTTTCGATAAGGGCCCTGAAAGGAGGGAACAATCTTGTACCTTTGATGAAACATTGTAGGTAACATTTAAAATGGACCTGTAAGAATTCTTCAATGAAACAGTGAAATTCATAGGTTGCTTGTCCATTCCCAAGATTATGATATCTGTAAATGTGAGGTTGTTGGGGTCCGTATAGTTATTATTTATAACCTTTGCCTGTAGATGGTTCTGGAAAAAAAAAAAAAAAGAAATAACACACATCTACTTAGAAACCCGGTACATCACCAAATACCACTCAACAATTTTCTTTCTGACATCTAAGCTATGTCCTTTATCTCTGAAGTTCTTTTTTTTAAGTTTATTTACTTATTTTTGAAAGAGAAAGAACACACAGGAGGAGCAGAGAGAGAGGGAAAGAGAGGGAGAGAGACAGAGAATCCCAATCAGGCTCTGTACGGTCAGCGCAGAGCCCCAAGCAGGGCTCGAACTCAAGAACCGTGAGATCATGACCTGAGCCGAAACCAAGAGTTGGACGCTTATCCTACTGAGCCACCCAGGCTCCCCTATCTCTGGAGTTCTAATTGGTGCCTGGTGATCATCCCCAGGGAATTTGTTAACCCAGACTCTTAACAGTCTTCAATCTTTCAGTAACATTTCATGTTTGTTTGGGTTCACTGATTATTTATCGATTCTATCACTCAGGAAATACATTCTGGACATCACAGAATTTCCAAGTGACACTATGGGTACTCATAAAACAGACAAAAAGACATGATTATGCATAGAGACTTGTGGGCACACAAAGGTGAAGACATACACATACACACAAAGAGGGCCTAGATGACTCTTTCTTTTTATTTTAATGATAATAAGAGCTGAAATTTCTGAACCCTTACTGTGTGCCAGGCATGGTACTAAGCATCTCATTGAATTCTGACAGGAAGCTATGAGGCTAAAGCCACCGTGAGCCCCATTCTTCAGATGAGAAGACTGAGGCCAAGGGAAGCAGACCACCTACCCGGGGAGCCACAGTTCAAAGTGATGTAGTTGACCTCTAACCAAGGTGGGACTAAAGACTGAAGAAAAAAAACAGGGACACTTTGATGTTTAAAAAGACTAGGCAACCCACAAATGATTTTTTGCAAAGGTGTAAAAACAATGCAATGGAGAAAAGGGAGCCTTTTCAACAAATGGTGCTGGAGCAGTGGGCCATCCAGAGGCCCCAAGGAGAAACTGTACCTAAACCTCACATCTTGATAATAATCAACTCAAAGCAGGGGCACCTGGGTCGCTCAGTCTGTTGAGCATCCGACTTTGGCTCAGGTCAAGATCTCAAAATTTGTGAGTTCAAGCCCCGCGTCAGGCTCTGTGCTGACAGCTCAGAACCTGGAGCCTCCTTTGGATTCTGTGTCTCCCTCTCTCTCTGCCCCTCCCCCACTTGTGTTCTGTCTGTGTGTCTCTATCTCTCAAAAATAAATAAACATTAAAAAAATTAACTCAAGGCAGTTCACAGACTTAAAGGTAAAACTCAAATTTTTAGGGAAAAAATACAGGAGAAAATATTCAAGATCTAGGGATACAAAGAGTCCTTAGAGTGGACACCAAAAAGCATGATCCATAGGGGGATCTGGGTGGCTCAGTCAGTTAAGCGTCCAACTTCAGCCCAGGTCATGATCTCATGGGTCATGGGTTCAAGCCCTGGGTCAGGCTCTCTGCTGATAGCTCAGAGCCTGGAGCCTGCTTTGGATTCTGTGTCTTCCTCTTTCTGCCCCTCTCCTGCTCATGATCTGCCTCTCAAAAATAAATAACCATTACAAAGAAAATAAAAGAAAAAAGAAATCCCTACCCATGCACAGACTTCTAAGAGAATCCAACTAGAATTCTCATATGACCTGCTACCATCACTGCCTTTCTTCCTCTTGGTCCCCTCGGGAGAGAGATGAGGCAAGTAATGTTCTGTATCTTTCTGTATCTTTCTGTATCTTCCAACCTCTCAAAACCACCACTTAATACCTGTGCCCAAGCTTTAGGGGCTGGATAAGAGGACCATTATGGAAGAATCTCCAACAGGCCCCGTGCCCCTACCTACATCCCACACATGCTTGCACCCCACCAAGTACACATCCCCGAAGCTAGGACTCATCCTATCAGACTCAGAGGTAAGCATTTTTTTTCCAGAAAAATCCAAGTTCTTCACTGAAGTCATACTGATATTTGATAAACTTATTTATATATCTAACATAGATTAAAAACTATCATTTTAACTCTAATTTTTTCTGGGATTGTCACAAGCCCTGTCTCTGTTCCACATTGCCAAGCATCACAGCAAACCGAAAACTCAAGAAGCAATCACAGAAAAGGATGCACACTGTGTGCTCCTCAATAACAGTACTTACAGAGGCGACAGAAAAATCATACAGAATATACTTTTCATCTAAAAGAGAAAGACAGAAGGGTACCTGTTATTATAGGAAGCAGAGGAGCTGTGCGGTCACGCTTTCCTCTTCATGTGGAATACCTCTGCTTCCCCAAGTTCTTCCCATTTTTCTCAAGCCTCCAAGTTTCTTGGACCGCTTCTACCAGCACTAATTGCATCCCCCTCTGAGCTCCCATGGTACTTTGTCGTGCCATTTTGCTGGCATTTCAAACATGGTGACCTCCACTTATAGTCATCCGCATGCACACTGTATCTATCCTGCTGGACCAGGAGTTCCTCGGGGGCAATGTCTACAGCTCATCCATCTTTATATCCTCTATATACAGTGCAATAATAAATAGCCAATGAATATTAAGAAATGCTAATCGTATGCAGGGCACGGCTTTTATATAATCACAGGCCACACATAAGCTTTTGTCGGTTACCTCTATGGAAATCTTACAGTGGAAAATCACACTACACAAATTAGATACTCCACCTTGATAGTAATCAAAGCAATATTTTACAAATCTATTTACAAAACGTATTATTTGGTATTGGTAATGATACCCAGAGAAGAGAGTAATTAAACTAAACCAAATAATGTGTGTCACTTTGGGAGAGTCAATAACATACAAGTTGCTCATCTGAAGTCTATTTTAATGCATTGTGCTTGGCTAACTGAATTTTCAGAATAAACTGGTTCCAAGCTACAGAAGCAAGCACTGATGATAACAGGGTTAGTGCCATTCTGGACAGCCTACAATGACTACTTTCCACTGAGAACCCCAGGGAGGGCACCAGAGGGAAGCCTACCTTTGAATTCACCATTATCCCAGTACAGCTCTCCCTTCGCTTCTCTCTTATAGTCCAAGGCAACAATGAGTCCCAGGGGATTCTTCCGACTGTGAAAGAGCAACCCTCAATTTTCAGAGAATGAAGAAGACATAGAACTATGTTCAACCAACCCCTTTTATGCCTTAGGGACAGATGAACTCAGAGTCTATCCCAGAAATGGAGTAGATATTGACACTGTATGGAAACACAGAAGTTGGGTGTGGGTAGACAACAGAGGCTGGTAGTGAATGAGCATAACAATGGTAGAAGGAGGCCGTTCCTGCCAAAGACTGGGCTTGCAATACTACTAATAATCAGCACTTACTGGGTGCTTGCCATGTGTCAAGCATTCTTCTAAGTGCCCTATGGACAATAAACCATGTCTACTATATTTTCATTTAACCTGCATGATAACACTAAAAACTCAAACCATTGTCATCCCCAGTTGACTAGTGATAGGCAGCAACACAGAAAGTAGGTTGTCCATGGCAATACATCTAATGTGTAATAGAGCTGGAGCCTGAACCTGAACTTTCTGACTCTTGACCCTGGAAGCTATGTTGACTTCCATGTGATAACTCTTACCTCCTATTTACCTTGGATTCTCTCATGCCTAAGGGAATCTACTTGAAGACAGTTCCTGGCCATAGGGAAATCCTCACGAATGACTGTTTTGACTGTTCTTAAAATCCGATTCAGTCCCCAAGTGAAAGGCTCTAGAAACATGGAGGAGCTGAGGCTACCTTACCCACTAAATGAACATGAAGGTGCCACTTCAGGGCTGACCTTGAAAGGAGGGGAGATGGATTACTGACTGGAGAGGTTTTCCCACGATCTGTCCACATTTAGTGTCCATTTGCCTGCCCCATAACACACTCCCCTTGGAGCGTCAGAGCAGTCACACCATAGAAGAATGAGGGAGGAGCTTACCTGGCCTCTGTGGTTGTGCTGGGCTGCTGGGTGGGAAATATGAAGCCCCCACGGAGGTGAAGTCCAATCCTATCGGGTGGTAGCTGCATCTCTACCAGTTGTTTCCTCCACTGGATAGCTACTCCCTAACCAACGGAATGAGGACACAGCACGTAATGGACTGTTGGACTAGGAGGTACTGTGGAGATCATTTAGTTCAGTCACCTCATTTGCAATGAATCAGTCAGAGAAAGACAAATACTATACGATTTCACTCATATGTGGAATTTAAGAAACGAAACAGATGAACATATGGGGGGTGAGAAGAGACAGGCAAACCATAAAACAGACTCTTAACCACAGAGAACAAACTGAGGGTTGCTGGAGGGGTGTTGGATGGTGGGATGGGCTGACTGGGTGATGGGCATTGAGTAGGGTACTCGTTGGGATGAGCACTGGGTGTTATACGTAAGTGATGAATCACTAAATTCTACTCCCCAAACAATATTACACTATATATTAACTAACTGGAATTTAAATAAAAACGTGAAACAAAAAAAAAAAAAAAAAAAGGAAAGCAGAGACCCCCAAAAGCGAAGGATTGCCCAAGGCATAATTAAAGTAGATAGCAGATCTGAGACTCCAATCTGCCCTATTTCTTTATATTGTACCATGTGGTGATTCCACAACTGGGCTTTCATTCACTAGGGTATCACAGCCTCCAGCCAATTACTAGTTCTCACAGCTGCAGAGTAACCAGGTTCATAAAATGAAAATTCCTATAAACCTACCCCAGTTATGCACATTTCATAGTATGTCTAGAAAGACCTTCTTCACAGAGAAGTACTCTCTATCAACTAAAGTTAAAGCATTGCACCGTTATCCTCCCCCAAGCTCCCAGGACCGTTGCCTTAGAAATGCCCTCTGCTAGAGGCTGGTCTCTGACCCAAGCGGGGCTGCCTTACTTACTGTCTCATAGTCGTACCACACGGCATCCGGTATGTATGCCTTCACCTGGTCCACACCCTAGGGAAACCCCAACAATGATCAACATCAGCACACCCCTTACAGTTTACACAATGCCTCATATGTTTGTCTGTACCATCTTGAGAGATGGTTGGGATCATTCCATTCTACAAGTGCAAATACAGATACTTAGAAAGTTGGGCAGTTTACTGAGAGCAGAGTTGTGCCCAGAAATTAAAATGTGGATCCTGAGAAACTGAACAGAAGACCATGGGGGAGGGTAAGGAAAAAAAAAAAGTTAGAGAGGGAGGGAGGCAAACCATAAGAGACCCTTAAAAACTGAGAATAAACTGAGGGTTGACGGGGGGTGGGAGGGAGGGGAATGTGGGTGATGGGCATTGAGGAGGGCACCTGTTGGGATGAGCACTGGATGTTGTATGGAAACCAATTTGACAATAAATTTCATATTAAAAATAAATAAATAAGTTTTGCTTCAAGGCTCTGGAACTTCCCAAGAGAAGCATAGAAAGTTCTTTCACTGAGCTACTTGTGTAGTCTGATGGGTGGGAGGAGACTGAAACAGCCAAACCTCTAGAACCTTCCAGTAGGACTGCCCACTGCCCAGCATCTGCCCAGAGACGGGTCTTTGACATGAATACAGTGGTGATCTTTCATGTTTATAAAATGGCCAGCATAATCCTGATTCCTCCCCCACACTTCCCCACTCATACTTAGGAAGGGTATGTGTGGTCCTTCATATATATGGTCTCCAGGGTAACACCCTCCCCTTGTCCAGACCTCTCTCCCTCCCTGTTTCTCTCTCTCGCCTCTTCTCTTTTCCCGATCCAACCCCAAGAGCACATATCCTTTGGTCAAAGGGAAGTACAGACAGATGGCCAGCTGAAACTCCCATGGCATTTAAAGCCCCTGTCAATGCATGGCCATAGGCTTAAGAAAACAAGTTTTAATGTAATTTTACAAAATGGAAATTGTTTTGCTTGGTGACACAGTGGATCAAGAATTACTATTTTTCTAATTTCCAAACTTTCATAATCTTTCTCTCATTCATATTTGCATTGATATTTAAACACAGCTATAGACACTCAGGACTGAGCTTATCCAGCCAGAGAGCCATGAGGACAAATGTGATATTCCACACTATTGTTCAGATTATAAAGATACCTCATATAAAACAGGTGTGATGAGAAGTCCAGGCCCCCATAAGAACTGCTCATGCACCTCCCATGTAGCTGGGTCCTTGTAGAACCTAGAAAACAGAGAAGGCAGATGAAACCTCCAATACAGAACAACAGCACACTAGATGGCAACAAGATCCTGACTAACCAGGTGAGATCAGGATCTGAGAGGGACTCTTGGTGGGTCAGGAAACTCACTCATGGACAAGGGGCCTTGCCACGGTGTCTCCCCGGGTGTGAGCTCGGTAGAAAAGGGTGTAGAGATAGGGGAGTAGAGTGTAGCGGATGTTCAGATAATGTTTGGAGGAATTCACCAGCAGAGAGTGGCTGCCAAAGGCAACGGGATCCTGATCCTAGGAGAGAAGGAAGCAAATATTAGATACTTCCATTGTGTATTGAAAGTTTGCTCCCTTATGATAAGAAGCTTTCTCAGATAAAAGTAGCTATGGTGTCCACCTTGGAAGATAGCAAAGGGTTCCCCAAACTACAAGGATCTTGGTCCTGCTTCTTCATCATAGATGAAAAAACAGTATCAAAGATTAATGGTTTTACCAATGTAAACTGCAAACATGTGGCAGAGTTTAAGTTTGACAGGTGTCTTATGATCCCAGTCTATGGCAGCTGCAAGGGTGATAAAGAAGCCCATGGAGGTAACCATGAAGATAAAAGGGTTATAGAGGGTCCTGCTCCCTTCAGAGCTGATCTAATTTATTTTATATCTTGAGGTTCCTCATAGTACTTCATAGTACCAGTGGTCTCCAACGGTCCCATCTTATGAAAGGTAGTGACAGACATAATAGCACCACAGAAACTCTAACACCTTTTCTCACCTTTGTTGGTGGGTAAAAGAAAAATCAATATAAATCACAATAAAATCACTCAATATGTATATATTCCTTCCCATATACCCTTATCCCAATATTCTGCTCTTTGGGCCTATGACCCCAAATTTATCTATTTTCCTTCTGCACTTAGGGCCAACCTGTAGGATTTTCTGCAATCCTCTTTGAGGACAACTAGATTAGACAATCCAAGAAGTTTCCATCCCTTCCCTTGGAGACCTTACCACAAACTCAGGCCCATTATGATTCCTTGATAGTGGATAAAAGGCTCCAAGCTGCATCCATCTTCTGCAGAGCTCCTCTGTGACATTTTTTGTATAACCACAGATGTTGGCACCTACCTGGAGATTTAGCACACATACAAGTACAGTGGTCAGTGAGAGAGGAGACAGCAGTGATTGTATACCTATGTAGTAAGGGGACAAAATCTTTTTTATTTCCACCATTCCATGTTTAAAGGGGTTCTCTAGGCTTTCAGGGCCAGCCCCCAGCCAAATGGAAGAAAGCAGCAAATGTGCATTGTGAATCAGCTGACAAGAGGAAGACTGATTGGTGGTATATCAAGGGCTCATCCTCAATATTCAGCTCCCAATTTCATCCTTTGCTATTCTCTGATGCTTTGCTGATGGACATTTTCTGTGATGCTAATATATTTTACTCATGGTGTCTCTATCCTAATTTCAGAGAGTCCATGGATGACTACCCACTGATAAAGTTTTACCATTCATCTTCAAAAGACAGTTCATGCCACATATAAAAATGAATTTTCTTTTTTTTAATGTATGAAATTTATTGTCAAATTGGTTTCCATACAACACCCAGTGCTCATCCCAAAAGATGCCCTCTTCAATACCCATCACCTACCCTCCCCTTCCTCCCACCCCCCATCAACCCTCAGTTTGTTCTCAGTTTTTAAGAGTCTCTTATGCTTTGTCTCTCTCCCACTCTAACCTCTTTTTTTTCCTTCCTAAAAATGAATTTTCTAATACATACCACACAGAGACATATATGCTTCTTGGTTTTCAGACACCTCAAAGACTAGTAATGGAAAGAATGCCAAAGGAGAAAAAGTTAAGTTTCCTTGGTTAAGAGGAAAACTCACCATGGGGATACCAAATAGGTTGAACTCAAGGATACTAGGGATGGACCATCGGAGATCATCCCATGTGGCTGCATTGTCTCCCAACCAATGAGCAGCAAACTTGCCAGACCCAGCAAAAGTAGAACGGGATAAGATGAAGCTACTTTTGTTCAAGGGGATACCCTCCATGGCCCTGAAAAGGAACACAATCAATTGAATGTGAAGTGAGCTGTGAATGTCTAGCACTCACCTATATCCAAGGGCAGCAATGGACTTTCCAACCAAACAGAAAAAGCATCAGGGCATCATAAGCTAGGTGAGCAAACTAGTTTAGCATTGTTAAGAGCTTCTTTCCCACTTCTGAATAAGGTTTTAGACTTCATGTAAGACAGCACAAACCTCTATAGTCCAGCCCCCACCCCCCGCCCTAAGAAATGTCTCTAGACTCCTGTCCTCTTGATTATGCTTTCTTCATCTTGTTGGATCTGGTTGTGCCTCTGACCCTTCTGGTCGACAAGACACTGGAACCGTGCCTTGGGTCCTTGGCTCCGTCTTCTCCCTCCAGACAGAGATTTTCCAATGGCCCTTGTTTCCATGCTTTGCTGCCCATACATATATCATCCTGTTTAGTATAACACCCGTTCATGTTGAAATTCTGTAGCCCGTGCTGGCCTAGGAGGATAGTTTGTACACCACCTGGGCTCCAGGCACCTGGGTTCCTCAAAAGCTTCAGAACTTATAATTAGCAGTTCTCAATGTTGAGAAATCTTAATATGAGATCAGTGAGTCTCAAAAGATGACATATGATACTCTTTATAAAGTTAAATGCAATCCAAATACAAATACCTATACTAGATATACAAATATCTATACTAGATAGAAGAGAAAGCAAAGGAATTGAAAAGATGGAGTGCAGAAAGATAAAGACTTCAGGATGGAGGGGAGCATGGGGTGGGAAGAACACGTAGTTAGATGACGGCTCTTTTCCTAGCTTTTATTCTGAATACTCTTTTGCATAGGCACTTCCTTGAAATGCCTCTCCCTCCTTTCTCCTTCCCTGATAAACAGCTCACACCTTCCTTTAGGGATCTCATATTAAACAAAATTACAACTATGGGGTAGTGACACCCCGGCCACAACTGCTGTGAGCCCTTTCCTTTTGGTACATGGTCTGAGACAAGTGTGCCAGCAGGCACCGGGCAGTTCCTCACAGACCCTGTCACAGCCACCAATTCTTCCCCACTTCATATCCTGAGGACCGCCTTATGAGGAGTCTATCAATGCCAAATGACTTACAAGGGCAGAGGGGAGAAAATTCTGAAAAAGAAGATGGGTTTAGAAGAGTGAGCCCTCTATTTGTACAATTTAACAAGTGATAAAGGTAACATAAAGGAGAAAACTCACTCTTCCACCCTTACCCTCATGTCTACTTGGCTCTCGATGAGCAGGTACTTTGCCTTTATTACCACTGACTAGGGAGTTTATTGTATGCTGCAGTCATGGATCATAAAAGAAACACCTTCAGGTTGTACAGAGTAAAACTGAAACAGGGATAAGGTTATCTGAGGTTACAGGTTTATCTACAGGCCAACCTTCATGGTACCACAGATTAAATAAGTCTGTTTTCAAGCCCAGAGGGACAATCTTATTCAGAGATCCTCAAGTCTCTCCTTTCTATCCCTCAGGTTTTGTCTGCTTATCATCCAGTCCTGATCTCTGAGGGGATCTGATCTTTCTACTTTCAGCTTAGAGGGAGGAGAAGTTCATTCTTGGGGTAGACCAGTAATCACTGCCCCCAAACAATACTTCCAGGAAGGCTGAGCCAAATAGCCATCAGATCTATGACTTAAATTTTCCTGATGCTCAGATTCCACTGAACAAACATCTTATTTGTTTTTCTACCACTCTGCCTCATATCCAAAGGCCAAGTTCCACTTATTTCCAGGGACTTAGGTCACTCTGTCTGACCCAGAGAACTTAGAAAGGCACTTACTACCTTCTCCATCACAGTTACCTTTTAACTATTAATCATAGCTATTAGAATCTATGAACCAAGCCCATCATGATCTTACAGAACTTTTATTACATGGAGACACCAGCCATAAAGCAATTTGCAACTCTCTTTCCCTCTTCCTGCCCATTCTTTCTTACCCTGATCACTTAGCCACTCTCCCACCCACTTTCCATTCTTAGAAGCGTCTACGGGTTGAAATAGATCAGAACTAAAAGAAACTCTGGCCAACATCAGTCCCAGCCTCCCGTTCCCAAGATGAGGAACCTGAGCCTTATTCATCTAATTTATTTCCCAGGAAAGGTAGAGTGAGGGAGACAGAGGTCAGAGAGAGAAGATAACAAAATTAGAAATGTGTCCTTTTTCCTGAAGCTTTTCTTTTATTGCGATCAAAACTTTGGCGTTTATTGGACAAGGACTCTCTCTCACCTGGACAATCCAGCATAATTCAAAGTCTGGAGGGCACAATGGAGCAGGAAAACAAGTGGTGTAGTCTAACTCACCTCTCTCACCAGGTCCCCTGTGGAGCCCTTCCTGACTTCTCTCCCTCAGACCAGCAGCTATTCAACACACATCTTTAGTATACACTATTCCTCAGGCTAAGGATATAGGCATGGCTTTTCCCTCAAGAAACTTACAGTCCAGCAAGCAAGAAAAAATGGGTTATCTAAAAGTTATAAGATTTTGCACATTAAGCTTACTGCAATACAAACAAAAGTAGCACAAAAAAAGGGAGATAGTCTTTCTAGAACCGACAGGCAGGTTTCCAGAATGAACATCTGAAGAGAGGCTTTATCTAAAAGTTATAATACAAGATTTTTGCACATTAAGCTTACTGCAATACAAACAAAGGTAGCACAAAAAAAGGGAAATAGTCTTTTTCTAGAGCTGACAGGCAGGTTTCCAGAATGAACATCTGAAGAGAGGCTTTAAAGATAAGCATATGTTTGCAGACAGGAGAATGGAGAGGGAGACTGGGGCAGGCAGTGGGGAGAGTAGCTAGAAGTATTGCATGCAGCATTGCCAGGTAAACACGGGACACTCAGGTCAACTTGAATTTCATTTAAACGATGGATAATTTTTAGTGTAAGTATGTCCAGTACAATTTTAACTTGGTCCTATATCTTTATTTGCCAATTCAGGAAACCTTAGTGTGTTAACCACAGCAACATTGGGTAATAGGACCTCAGCAAGGGATGGCTTCCAGATGAATGCTCTAAATACCTTACACCTTACTGCCTACTAGTATCTGATGAAGTCCCTTAGTCACAAGCCAAACAAAACTAATCTCCCACAGAAACCAAGGGGCTATAGGAAAAGAGCTCTTTAGTAGCCTATAAGATCTGAGTTTCTGTGTCCTTATCAGCACAAAAATATTTGAAAAACATACTTCTGGAAGATTCTGAAAGCCCTCTGCCTCCTAACTCCCCCAAGCTGGAATTAGGGGGAAAACCAAGTACTTACAAGTGTGTAGCTTTTGCCATGGAGTAGCCATACAAGCTGTGGACATCATAGTGAAGGCCCTGATGAAATTCTGCATCCATGCAGAGGGTTCTTGCAGAAAGGAAGCCGTCCAGAACTCCTGTGGGGAAATATCCATTAGCGAGGCACTTCCTTGTCAATGGGCTCTAACAAAATATCCACCCAATTGTTTGCTTCCTCCTTGTTCTATCTTCCTACCCAGTCTCCGCCTAACGGAATCCTTTCCAGATTTTAAATTCTACCCTAAATGCTGCTTCCTACACGGATCTACACTAAGCCCCTGAGATAGATCATTAAAATTAACGTGCACGCCCACTGAGGTCACAAAAAAATGGTGCTGGATGGAGTAACTGAGGAACAAGCTCATTGCCACAGGAAGTTGGTCTGAGATTAAATACAACTAAGACACACACATTTCTCTACATATATTTGATCAAGAGGAACTGAATGTGTTAGGAACAGACATGAGGGACAGTGGAAAGGAAAATGCTTTCACTCTTCCATTATAGGCACTCATATGCTGGGTAGGCTTTTTAAAGAAATGAGAGATGACGTTTGGGTGGTTTCACAAATGAGAACTCAGATCCTGCCTCTAGAATCACCATTGCGACTGTATTTTCCCTAAAATGCTCAAAAGTTTCTGCTTTGTAGCCTAGGATCTCGTTCTTCCCTTATTTTTTCTCTGGTAGACCAGTAACTGAGACATAGCAGCCCTCCTTCGTGAAGCCCTGTTGTGGACATAGGGCTGCAGTATGAAGTACAAGTCCAGAAAGCAGTGGGACCAGGAAACCGTGAGGTTGAATTTTCTCCACAAGCCCAACAGAATCCCACCAGGTCAACTTAACCAGAAATTAAGCTGAATTCCAAAACATAATGAAATGTGTATTTTTGGCACAGCTCAGCCTGTGGAATGGGACTCACAACCACTTCCATGATAAGAAAAGACACTCCAGGGGCGCCCAGGTGGTTCAGTCCCTTGAGGGGCTGACTTTGGCTGAGAGCATGATCTCGAGGTTCGTGAGGTCGAGCCCCAGCCTGTTTTGGATCCTCTGGCCCCCTGTCCCTCTGCACCTCCCGTGCTCCTGCTCGCGCTCTCTCTCTCTCTCAAAAATAAATAAATATTAGAAACAAAAAAAGAAAAGATGCCACAACTGTCTAAAGGTCAAAGGTAAATATCTCAGTCTTTATCATGCTAGTTTGTGCTCTCCAAACCTGAAAAGGTGAGAAGCAGAGCAGCTCTGGGGCAGAGGCTAGTCACAGGTAGGAAGACACAATGCTGTGAGGTAGGGAGTGAGGTGTTTGCCAGAAGCAGGCAGAACAGGATGACATTGCAGTTTTTTTCATAGAACAAAACAAAACAAAACTACGACAACACAACAACTTAGTTCTGGCTAAGAAGAATATTAAGAGATTAAAAGGGAAACATAATAAACTGATCCACAGTGGGGAAAAAATGGGAACAAAGACTGAGCAGAGACAAATAAAGAGTAAACAGGGCAAGCAAATAGATTTTGCAAGAAGTTAAGTGATCTGAAGACAAGATTTCTCCCAAAAAAGTTCTCCACTCTTTCAGTGACCAGAAAGGGCTTAAGAAACAGGTAAACCTTAGTCCAGGGTACAGGGAAAGTGGACAAACCAGAATAAACTGGCAGAGACTGGCCAGATGTTCACCAAGCCTGTGTTCTCTTCCTGGGAGAGGAAGGTTGTATTTCACACTTTGGCTCCAGGGTAAACTGAGAATATGTGATTGGCTTTCTGAGCAAAGAAATGTGAGCCAATTGAACACACCTCACTTCAAGGCCAATAAAACTCCCTCTACCTCCACCGTCTCTCTCCTTCACCCAGGAAGCCAGAAACAAGGGACTCTGAGGTGGGAGCACCACTCAATGGAAGTAACTAGATCCCTGAGTCACTGCTTGACTGACAGCCACACATCTCATGGTGGAGTATTATATGAGCAAAAAATAAATGTTTATTGTGTTAATCCACTTAGATGCTGGGGCTTACTTGTTTCCACAGCACAATCTATTCGATGCTGTTACACACACACACACACACACACACACACACAATTTCAAAATCAGGAATGGAAAATTTGACTAGAAATGAGACTTAAAAATAAGAGAGACTTGGGTGGTTCAGTTGGTTACACGTCCGACTTCGGCTCAGGTCGTGATCTCATGGTTCCGTGGGTTTGAGCCCTGCCTCGGGCTCTGTGCTGATGGCTCAGAGCCTGGAGCCTGCTTCGGATTCTGTGTGTGTGTGTGTCTCTCTCTGTCCCTCCTTCAGTCTCTCTTTCTTTCTCTCTCAAAAATAAATAAACATTAAAAAAATTTTTTTAATTAATAAAAATTAAGAGAGACCTAATTGGGACCATTGATGCTTCCAATTATGGCTAATGAGTGGAAAAAAAATTAACAAAATTGCAGCTTTACTTCAATGGAAGGTAGTTTGGACTTGAGGTTTTCTGAAGAACCCCAAAGGGGCTGGGAGAACACAGAACCCCATGGGGGAGGCATGTCTCCATCACACACTCGCCCTGGGGTTCGGTTCCTGCAGCAAGAAAAGGTGGCCAGAGACCAATGTGGTGGCAGGGCCTCCAGCAGAGAAGCAGCCCACCTGGCTGCAGGCCGCGTGCTCCAGGACAGTGGGACTGAGCTCTGCCACAACCAGTGCTGCTGAGGCTGCTTTCAACAAGCCTTGTGACAACTTACTGGGAGTGAAAGGAGGAACGTTCAAGTGGTTTGACTCACACCCACGATTGGACCCGTGGTGAAAGCTGGATACTTCATCCATTTCCTGCAAAGACACAAAAGCCACACAAGGGAAAGGGTTACCTAGAGTTGGGTTGGTTGTCTGGGAATGTCACCTGAACTAGGAGCCCGTCTGGGGTCTCTTACCAACTGACTTTGGGGTCTTGAGTAATCTTCCTAAATTTTCTTGACCTCTGTTTCATCCTTTGGATTAGATTGTGCCTAAACTGCCCTCCAACTCTCAGTGGTATCAGGCACGTTTTACTTTTTATACATTGAGTTCAATTAGTTAATTAGGAAATACCATCCCAAAGGCTGATTTTTACCCATAAATGTTATTGTTGCTGTTGCTGTTATTATTTCAGTGATGTGTTAAAAAAAAAATAATGCTTGGGGCACCTGGGTGGCTCAGTCAGTTAAGTGTTCGACTTCAGATCAGGTAACGATCTCGGAGTTTGTGAGTTCAAGGCCCGCGTCGGGCTCTGTACTGACAGCTCAGAGCCTGGAGCCTGCTTTGGATTCTGTGTCTCCTTCTCTCTCTACCCTACCCCCTGTTCATGCTTTGTCTCTCTCTCTCTCAAAAATAAATAAACACTAAAAAAATTGTTTTTAAAAAAAGCCTACGATAGAGAAATGTTTCTATTTTACAATTTCCCCTTTTATTCCACTCAGTGAGGGACATGAAGATATAATTGAGATCAAATCTATTTCTTCAAAATGGATTAAAAAATTAAAACATAGGTGATGCCTAATCCTGTTAACAGAGATAACTTCCCAATTTTCAAAGAAATATCTCCACCTGCTATCCCCACTTAAAAATAAAGTGGATTCATTAAATCATTCTCTAATTAACTTTAAATTTTAATGAAGCAGTGCAACAAATAATACCAATTATAGCCTCTAATAAACCAGTATTTTTAGATTGAAAGACAGTTAATGGAGGAAAAAGCTGAGACCACGAGAAAGCAAAAGACTTTCTCACAAAAGACATAATCAGTTGGTGGCATATCCAGAATTAAAATCCAGGGTTTTGAGGGGTCTATTTCACTGCATAGAAGCTCAGCATTAAGTAAAAGGATTTTTTTTTTGACATTCATTTATTTATGAGAAACAGAGACAGAGCACAAACTGGGGAGGGGCAGAGAGAGAGGGAAACACAGAATCTAAAATAGGCTCCAGGCTCTGAACCGTCAGCACAGAGCCTGATGTGGGACTCGAACCCACAAACCATGAGATCGTGACCTGAGCCGAAGTCCCACGTGTAACCAACTAAGCCACCCAGGCACCCCTAAGCACTAAGGCAAGAAGACTATTTTATTACAGACCAGGGTCAAAACTCATTCTCAAATCTTGGAACATCCATTTCCAAAAGAAGTTTGATCCGGGAATAACAACTTACAATCCACACTCCATCAAACTCGAGAGTTTTATGAAATTCACTGATCTGCTCTCTCCACCACTCAATACAAACTGGATTGCTAAAATCAGGAAAGACCGTCAATCCGGGATATCCCTAGAGAACAAAGAAGGCACCACAGTTGGTGTGGCTGGTGGGTGACTTACACACTGATGGCAGGCTATTGCTTCTTCTGTTAGGAGCCCCATGCATCTTATCATTTCAGAATCAAAATGCCCCCCAAAACTAAATAGTAAAATAGATGCAAGGAACCCAAAAGAAGTAAAAAGAGAAGGAACAATTGCTGATCACAGAACTGAGACGTTATCAGATGTCTTTTTTCTATGAAAACACAAAAGTAACATTTCATCATGTCAGACCAGATGGAAGAACTATTTAAAATTCTCACACGTCTAACTAGATAATATTTCAGGAGCGAATGATTGGATTCATTTAGTGTGTTAATTAAAGAGCATTTAAACCCGTGTGGAATAACAAAGTTTATAAAGAATATGTTGATTTTGGTATATAAACAATCTGTTTTAAATGGCGAAATGAATTTAAAGAGGGCACTTGTGATGAGCATTGAGTGCTGTATGTAAGTGACGAATCACTGAATTCTGCTGAAACCAATATTGCACTCTATGTTAACAACTTTAAATTAAAAAAAAAACTTACTGAAAAATAAATAAATAAATAAATAAACAAACAAAATGGTGAAATGAATTTTGTGCTTCTTATTCAGTTCCAATATCTCTTATCCTCTCTTCTCTTCCTATCTATTCCTATCAATGTAGCTTTCAACATTTTCCAGAAATAGCACAAAGATAAAACTTATAGCCAAATTATTGAAAATCCTGAACTGATAGGATACAAGATTTTGTGCTTACATTCTTATTAATTTTCTCAACGAATTTATAGGTTATGATTTAGGATGATGTTCAGGCAATATAATGAATATATAGTCATATATGTAATGAAAACATATTATATATATGAATATATATAATATATTATATATTAATATATAATGAATATATATCATATATGAATATATAATGAATAAATATTATATATTATATGTATATATTTATATTATAAATATTATAAAAATATAAATATATAATGTAAAAAACACATACATAAAATTCTGAGACTTCTTAAACCTCAAGATGAGAGCTTAAAATTCTCAATTTAAATGGATTGAACTATTTGATAGGGCACCAAAGAGTGAATAGGTGATAGGGCACAAACAATAACCAGAGGTAATTTTGGACCTCAGGAAATAGGCAGTGTGGTAAAGAAGTCACCTACAGCAACACTCTATCTAGAGCAGACCCAGCAAGCTTCATTCTAACCAAATGCCTTTATAATAAACCTCCACCCACTAATTACATGCAACTTACTAATTGTATACCACTCAAATATGAGTCCTACTGAAATGACTCACAGGTCTGGATAACCTACTTTTTAGATGAAAAAAATCATGTTTATGTGACCATGGCCTCTGATTTTGTACTTACAGATGACTATCGGTCTACCTGATATTTTAGAAATTTTCTTCAAACAAAACCAAGCAAAGCATTGGCTTGGGGAAGGAAGGGAACTTCTCTACTATTTCCTGGAAGGTTCGACCCAAGGAAAAAGAAAACACATAGAATTAAGTATTGTAAACAAAGTCAATGATAGGAATTCAGTGAGCAGTTATGTAAGGGGCATTGATAACCCTGAAAAGGAGTTTTGAAAAGTAAACTGCCCAGGAGCAACACAATTTGCAGTCACATAAACTTTCAGATTAAGTATGTTTTAGG
Source organism: Leopardus geoffroyi (assembly GCF_018350155.1). Taxonomy (NCBI): domain Eukaryota; kingdom Metazoa; phylum Chordata; class Mammalia; order Carnivora; family Felidae; genus Leopardus; species Leopardus geoffroyi. The sequence continues at coordinate 156,854,332 of NC_059331.1, read as the reverse complement.
AAACCTCACATAATCCAATTATCTAGGGCTGAGTCTGTAAGTAACTGGAATAAAAAGTTGCCTACATGATTTGATTTCAAGTACTCTGAAAAGAGGCTTCTAATCAGCCTACTCCAATGCCTAAAACTGCTACCTTGGAACAAAGGCTAGGCTCTACCTATAAGTCTCATGGAAAACAAAAGTACATTAGGTTGCACATTAGCCTATGAGCATATTGCTGCATTATTATAGCTGAATGTCTTGGGAAAGACAAGGAAATTGGGGTGCAGGAGGAGTTTAAGAATAAATGAATTTTCTTCTAATAATACATTGCTTCTCAAATATCTATAGTCTAGGAATTCAGGGGCTAGCTTTTTAGAGACTAGATATTAGTTTTCCCACCACAAAAGAAGAAATGATAATTATGTGAAGTGGTAGAAATGGTATTTTCACAATGACAATCATACTGCAATATAGAAACGTATCAGATCAACACGTCGTACACCTCAAATTTACACAATGTCATATGTGAAATATATTTCAATTTTTTTAAATCCCCCAGAATTTTAATTATTTTACTATGACATCTATTGGTCTAAAACTAATATTAAAGGAAGCCTCTAAAGCCATGAAAATAGTAATGATACTGCCTTCTACTCACTCTCATAACAAAAGTACCGACTTCCCCAGATGACTGTAAGTTAGTGATTTTCTTGCAAAATTACCTGTCCAATGGCAAATTCATTGTCCTGCCAGATCCATACTCTCTTCCTACTTCCAGTCTTATAGGGCTGGTAGTTAGAGTTATTTAATATTCCAGGATGCTAATAAATAAATATGATAACAATTATTTTTGTAAATTTCTTTTACACTTTGAAAGGCAAAATGAGGCAACAGATTTGTTTGAACATACCATAATGATTACATATTTCATTCCTTGGCCATGCAAGTCTTTGGCAAAATCTTCGAGACGAGGGAAAGCCTCTTTATCAATCGTGAAATCCTTTCCCCCTTCCATGTAGTCTATGTCAGAGTACTGGACGTCCTGAAAGATCCAACCCGCCGGTTAGAAAATATCACTGTGCTCACGGAAGGTATCATAGCGCTGGTACTTGCTCACTAAAGCTGAAGCTGTGTTTCTCGGTGATCCTCAAACTCCCAGGACTTGGCTACCTCCTAGAAGTATATAAGCCCCTTCTGAAAGATGCAGGTGCTTTTTGTTGTAGTTTTGTCTCTCTCTCTCCTCACAGGTGCATGTTATAAGGGAGGAACTTGGGAGGGAACTTGATGGTAGGGACTGTGTCTTGTTCATCTCTGTAACTCGAGAGCTTGGATGCTTGATGTAAAACAGGTGTGCTTCAAATGTCTGTTTGGGTAAGTATATTCATAATGTTATAACACTGTGCAAACGTGGAGCCTAAACATTAAGCTAGAATATATCAGAAGAGGAGAAAACAGTCATCTTGTTCTATAAAACTGCTAGAGTAATAACTCCCAAAGATCAATGACAGAGGGCAGAGCTTTAATTGACCAAACTCTCAGACACACATTATTTTAGGGTTTGCCTATCAATCTGAGATGGGCAGGTGTTATTCTCAGGGAGGAGACTGAAATGCAAAGGGGTTGAGTGACATTTGCCCAGGTCGTATTCACGGGTGGGTGGGGTCCACTGGGGCTTTTGTGATAGGCCCCAAAGGTGACTCCAGCTGCTCTTTTTTTCCAATCTGCCACAACTTCAAAGACACCCGAAGGTCTTTTAAGTAAGTGTTTCTCATGTGTATTAGAAGGCTCTGGCTTGCAGGCCTGAAGGAAATGTGGCTTGTGGCCTATTGCCACTGTGGCACATCTGTTCTAACACAGGGCAGTCAGCTAGTACCCAGGTGTCCTCGGGAACCACGTGGTGGGAAAGATCCAATCCATGGAAGAGAAGCTCATTTGTTTCTGAATGAGCAACACCTCAGAAAAGCCTTTCCCATCAGAGGTACGGGGATAGATTGAAACCAACACCCCTTGTAGTCAAAAGCACTATTTTTGAATCCTGGTCCTGCCATTTAGCTAGCTGGAGTGGCCTTGGAAAAGTTATGAACTGTGCAGTGAGTCTCCATTACCTTATGTACCAAATACCAATAAACGAGGGTTAACCATGATTGTGAAAGCACCTTATAAAATCATAATGACGTGTTGAGACCTGGCCTGATTCCTCCTGGAATTGAATGCTTGCAGACAGCATATTTGGGAGCATTAAAATGAAACATATAATCAGTTACTCCAAAACAACACAGTGGTCATGTTTTCTCACAGGAAAAATTCATCTCTCTGCCTGCTCCCCTTTCTGCCCTGAGAGGGGATTGAAAAGTCCTGAGATCAGGCCAAAGTCAAATATATCCTAGCCAAATTGGATCCTAGTCAAACATATGCTTGCAACACAGTTCCAAAGATCTAGCCCAACATAAATTGTTTTGATAACCTCACTAATAACGTTATGTATCTCCTGGATGAATTTGTCAAATATTATACACTTAATAATTATCTATTTACTGGTGGACATTGAACATCATAAACAGAGCTTTGGAACAACAGAGCTTTTGATATCAGAGTCTGCTAGATCTTAAAGGAGTGTGCAAGGTCACTATGAGATACTTATTCTAAGTGATTTTTATAGCCATCAGCTCTTATTAGCCATATCACCCCAGATGTTGCTTTCTTTTATAAAATAACAGCTAACTTTGTCAACAGTTCATCTTCTGTGCTGCCTGTCTTCCATAAAGTGTAAGGCAATCCTATCAGTCCACCGAAGTCAGCCTTACATTCTCATTTTATAAAGGGGGAAACCAGGACTCAGAGATGTTCATTAACTAGCCCAACACTGACAGAACTAGGAAGAAGTAAAGTAAAATTCAAAACCATACCCATCTGACTCCATAAACCAAGCTCTTTTGATGATGGTATAGGTAATTTAGCATGCAAATTTCTGACAGTAGATGTCCCTATCTATGTATCTATCTATCCAACTTTCCATCTATCTCTTTGTATATGTTCTTAATAAACTGAATTAGATGCAAACACTAAAAGATAGGAAATGCTGTCTTACACTGATAAGAGAAGTTCCAACTTACATATGGGATCCCAGCTCCACGATTTCGGTCCACAACCTTCCTCAATCCATTGATGCCGCCATAGTTCCTGCGACTAAGCTGGAACCCAAGACTCCAGTAGGGAGGCAAGAATGGTCGTCCAATGAGCTGAAAAAATAGATACAGGCCCGGCTAAGCATTTAAAAAATTACTGTTTTGAGGACCATGTCTGACACAGAAAACACTGTTTCCATTTCACCTTCTATAAAGCCTCCAGATCTAAAAATGTCAGAGTCAAGAGAAATCTCCTAAGGTAATTTGCAAAATTCTACAACTCACATCTTTCTTTCCTAAGTACCTAAACATATTCTCAGCAACTGCAACGTCACAAAATAATGGGATTAGCAAAAATGATTGAATAATGGTGTCATACTGGAAGGAAAAAAATAGTAATCATTCACTCAGTAAATGTTTTCTGAGTGTTTATGTTATGTGCTGAGCATTGATGTAGGCACTTGGGATATAGCAGCATAAAGCAAACATAGTTCCTGCTCTCACAGAGATTAAAGGAAATACATAAATGCCTAATATAATTTCAGATAGTGGTATGTGCTAAGGAAATAGGAATCAGGATTGATAGGATTATGAGTGATTACGTGAAAAAACACTGGACTATGTTTAAAATCCAGGTTTACAGGGGTGCTTGGGTGGCTCAGTTGGTTACGCATCTGACTCTTGACTTTGGCTCAGGTCATGATCTCCTGGTCTACGAGTTTGAGCTCCCTATCAGGCTCTGAGCTGACATTGTAGAGTTGGCTTGGGACTCTCTCTCTCTCTTTCTCTCTCTCTCTCTCTCTGCGCCCCCACTGCTTGCTCTCTATCTCTCTAAATAAATAAAAATAAACTAAAAAAAAAAAGTCCAGGTCTTCAAGTTGCTCAACCCAACACTCCGAGAAAATCTCAGCCACAGCCCTATTTCACATTGTTCCCTAGAAGCCGCTGCCCTCCCATGTGACAGTGCCTCTGAATTCCCACACAGTTTCTTTGCACCTCATTAATGGCACTTATTGTAAGGTGTCTCCTACTATAATTATTTCAGACAGTGTCAGACTTCCCCTATTTGATTACAAATTAGCTGGTATCTGGGACCATATTTCACATGACTTTGTATCATATTGAGCAAGTCACTTCATCTTTCTATACCTAGGTTTTTCATCTGTATAACAGGAAGTTCAGGCTAAATGGTATTTAAAGTTCTTTCCTGTTGTAAAAATTGAATAAAAACTAAATAGCACAGTTCCTTTGACATAGTTTCTTTTCACTAAATTTTTCTTTATTGAATGAATGAATAAATTCTGCTGATTTGTGGCTGTTGATGTTTGGAATGACGGATCACATATGGATGGACTACGATATCCTTGGAAACAGGATGGTATCTGACTTATTTTTGCATTTAGTAAGCCTTGCACAATGCCTCTTTAGCACTCAGCAGGCACCCAACAAATGTGCATCAAAATAAACACACGACCAATGAAAGACTCACAGTCCCAGCATTCATAATGCATAGCTTACATAAATTTAATTTTTCTCTTCTTAATTTATAATGAGTGTATGAGATAAGAGCAATAAATTATAACTCTCTACAAGCAAAGCCCATACCTCCAGATATTCCTGAACCACTTGTTCTGGAGTATTTCCCAGGAATACATAAAAGTCAAGGATACCCCCAATCGTGCGGTAAGTGATTGCAGGAGCAGGCTGAAGGATGACCTCTGAAAAGATTAAAATGAGAGTTAACAGAACTTCATGGTTGCAAATATACTTTTCTCTAGAATGTGAATACCTGAGCTATTCAAAACAATCGCAGTCTCATTTTGAAAGAGATGAAAATCACATGTTTCTTTTTTTAGGTGATTGCTGAAGTTTATCATACTATTAAGTGAGTAAAACACTAATGAAGGACTGATTTTTTTAAGAGAAAGAAGAATCAATTCTATTTTAATCTGGCTATGGAACAATACAAATATTTGGAATTTGTGAGTGATGTAACTTATTTAAAAACCTTATTAGATGAATTTAATTACAACTTACAGATAAAAATAAAAATAAGTCCTTATTAGGGTTCTGTTAGTCCAGAAGCTAGAGGGGGAAGATTCTGGAGTGGGGTAGGGATGAGCTATGAGAGACAGCCTGCAGAACACAGCCTTGCTGCCTATAGATAGACAGCCTGGTTTACGTGTTGAAATCCACAGGTATCTTTGGGACCTACCTGTCAATGGATCTTATTATCCACAGAATCTTATGGATAACATTGCATCAAAAGAGAACCCTGAAGCAGTTTTCAATGTAAATAGCTTTTAGCATGAACTACATTTGTAACAGGTTATCCTACTTTGGGGTTCCTGTTTCTATAGAAGCATTATAGGTTAAATATACCTTTGGTTAAACAGTGATCTGACCATGAAAGTCATTCTTATAAAAGCCACATCGCAAAACATATCCCTGCCAAGATAAAAAGACGCCTCGTACCCATGGCATTACTGTTCAACAGAAAAACCCCAAAAGAGGAGCCGCTGGTGTCTTCGAGGCACAGGAAGAATGTATGAGCTCCATACAGATTAATCATGCCCTGTCAAGAAAAATGATAGGAAATAATAGTAGTATATGTTAAAAATGTTTTTATTTATCCTAAAACAAACAAAATCAAAATCTGTGTACAACCTGTACTTGGTCAATACTTGATGTAGTTTAGTATTGTATCAAAAGGGCTCATGAGCATCTGACTCTTGATTTTGGCTCAGGTCACGATCCCAGGGTCGTGGGATCAAGCCCATATTGGGCTCTGCACTGAACATGGAGCGTATTTAAGATTCTCTCTCTCTCTCTCTCTCTCTCTCTCTCTCTCTCTCCCTCCCTCTCCCTCTTTCCCTCTCCCCCACTTGTGTTCTCTCTCTCTTTCTCTCTCAAAAAAAAAAAAGGTATTGAAATGGTAACATCAATTGAAAAATGGATAAATAAAATGTGGTATATCCATACAATGGAATACTATTAGTAATAATAAGAAATGAAAAACTGATCCATGCTACAACATGAATAAACCTCATAAATGTTGTGCTAAGTGAAAAACCATATATTGCATAATTCCATTTATATGAAGCATCCAGAGAGGTCAAATCTATACAGACAGAAAGTAGCTTAGTGATTGCCCAGGGCTGACATGGGCACTGAGGTGGGAAAGGGATTAGGTCTAAAAAAGGTATAAGGGATCCTGGTAGTATGAGGAAAACATATTCCAAAACTGGATTATGATGATAGCTGCACAACTCGATAATGTGCTTAAAAAATTCCTGAGTTGTACATTTAAAACAGGCGAATTATAAAGTATATAAATAGTATCTCAGTCAAGTTATTTTTTTTTAATTTGGAAAATATTGTGCTTCGGATTCCGTGTCTCCCTCTCTCTCTCTCTGCCCCCTCACCCCCCCACCCCCCGCTCACATTCTGTCTCTCTGTCTCAAAAATAAATAATAAACATTAAAATTTTTTTTTAATTTGGAAAATATTGGCAAAGACACACAACAACATGTTAGCAGAAGATGATGTTAGTATGAGAAAGTTTTAATTTCCTCTTTATGCCAGCTGTGTTTTCTATTTTCTCTATAATTACTATATAACACTTAGGTAGTAAATAGGTTTAAAAGAAAAAGAAAAAGATACTGAACCCATCACAGGGCTGTGATGAACACTGATCTAAAAAAAGATAGTGTGTATAACAGTAAAAATGTGAGAGGGAGAGGGAGAGAGAGAGAGAGAAAGAGAGAGAGAAGGAAAAAAAAGGAAGGAAGAGAGGGAGGAAGGAAGGTACACAAAGACTTTAATCTGTGATTACATAACTCAAGAATTTTTTAGCTATAGAAGGCCAAGCTTAGTATGATGCTTAGCATTCCTTATTTGTCAGGGTCCTTGAGCAAGCATTTTAGTGAATGTGCTGGCCATTGCTTTTTTCTCTCTGTTTCATTCAGTAAGTAAGCTCCCTTCCTTGCATCAGATAGTGGTAGGTGGGCCAGTTAATGGGCTACTTAACCTGCACCTCTTGCACAGATTTGGGAAACATTACAAGCACAATGGAGGCCTCAGGACATGCTCTACAAAGCAATGCTGCTCAAAGCTTGTTCCCGAACTGGTACCTCCCCACACGCTTTACTGTAAGTCAGCAACAAGGAAAGTACAAAAATCAAGAGAAAGAGTTCAGGAACTCGTACAGTAATTTAAACGAGTGATTTTATATCTGTTCAATTTAAACATATATTTTTTATGTCTTTGAGTAATCCTATTTTCCTAGGATTAAAGAGAGAGAGAGAGAAAGGAACTGATTCTTCACTACAGATAAGTTGAGAGACACTGCCCTGGAACAGCTTTAATATGCATGTGGGTCCCAGTGGGCCTTGTAAAAATGCAGATTATGGTTCAGTAGGTCTGAATAATTTTAAAGCTGCTAAAAGAAGTATTTTTTAGTCCACAAAGTTCTACGGAGGATAGCTCCTGCTGAAGCTCTCCCCTAGATACAACTCAATTATGAAAGACGGAGTTATTTTGCAGAAGGATTTTCTAATATATATTAGGCTATCGTACAGTCATTAATTATATCTTCCCTTAAAAGGGAGATTTTCAAAAATGGATTTATTACTAATCATGAGTTTATAAGCCTCAAGAACAAGTATTCTCCCACACAAACAGATCTAACTTGGGCAAAATAATATATGGATGTAACTCTGTGGGTTGCTTGACTCTAGGTCATGTTCTGGAAAGGAGAGAAAGATTCCTTCCTGTGAGCAACAGGCAGGAGGAAGGGGAGCTCACCTTGGTGGGGGTGGCATCCCGAGTGAAGATGGGCCAGGTCTTCCAGGTCAGGTTGTGGAGGTACTGCTGATGCACGTGTTCTCCCAGCCCATACACGGAGGTGCTGGGCAGTCGGAAAGACAGCTGCAGGTACTGATGGGCGAACTGCAGGGGCCCGATGCTCGTGTCCAACCTGGGCCATGGGGCAAGGACGAGAGTCACCAACCAGCTATCTCTGCCGGGAAACTGTCTGCTACTCTCCCTATCGATTTCGAGAACAGTTGTTTTGTGCATGTTCTCATTCACTTTCATACTACCTTTGAAGGTCCTTCTAGGGGGTCTCTGATTCTTTATTTCTAGAGGAACGTAGCACCAGAGACGTGACACCAGAAACTCAAGTTGATGACTGGAGGAAGAGAGCAGATACAACCTTACGCTTGCGTCTGCTTCTTGCCAGGCACTACTCTGGATGCCTCCAGAATGTATCTCGGTACACAGAGCAACAGTGGACATCATGATTCCCTTTCTACGGACGTGGAAACTGAGGCTGACGTGAGATACTTTGTCTAACCTCACAAAGCTGACTGGTGGCTTGTTGATGCCAGAACTTGAATACAAATTTTACTGACACGAATCCTTGTATTTTCTCCAGTACAGTTTATGATTTATGCTCAGGTCACTGTTAGGCTCTTCATGGCAAGTTTCTCAGGACATAAAAATTTAGAATGCTAGACAGTAAAGTTGAGTTGCAAAGTGAATGGTAATCCGAAACAATGACATTTCCTACTTCAGAATATATATTAACTGCAAGTGTTTTTATCTAACTTAGCACACCAGCACATTTATTTTTTAGTATGCTGTGCTCTGCAGTCATGACAGATGAACAGCGTTAATGATCTACAGTAAAAGCTTTGACATTTTGTTGAGGTCCAAATATTTTCCCAAATCATACTTATCTCATTACCCACCCCTAGTAAGTCAGAGTGAATGATACTGAGACTATATATTCATTCAAAGATACACAAAGAGTGTTGAAAAGCTCACAAGATTCTTTTGTTGCTGGTCCGTATGATCTTGAAGCTGAAGGGCTCATTAATGACCTCTACGTGATAGTTCAAATTAGAGGTCTTAGGAGTCCTATCAAGCAAGTCAATATTTTCAAGGGTGACTTCATAGCGTTTGCTATCCATATCAGTGATCTGTCAGAATAAAAAGAGGAAAAACAGGGGCGCCTGGGTGGCTCAGTCGGTTAAGCGTCCGACTTCGGCTCAGGTCATGATCTCGCGGTTCGTGAGTTCAAGCCCCGCGTCGGGCTCTGTGCTGGTGGCTCAGAGCCTGGAGCCTGTTTCAGATTCTGTGTCTCCCTCTCTCTCTGACCCTCCCCTGTTCATGCTCTGTCTCTCTCTGTCTCAAAAATAAATAAAGGTTAAAAAAAAAAAAAGAGAAAAAACAACTCCAGATACGACCACTTCTGGGGCACCTGGGTGGCTCAATCGGTTGAGTGACTGACTGTTGATTTCTGCTCATGTCACGATCTCTCGGTTCATGAGTTCAAGCCTCATGTCGGGCTCCGCACTGTCAGCACTGCTGGGATTCTCTCTCTCTCTTCTCTCTCTTTGTCCCCCCTCCTACCCATTCTCCCCTCTCCCCCAAATAAATAAATAAATAAATAAATAAATAAATAAGCTATAAAAAGAGATAATTTCCTTGTAGAGCTATGAAGGACTTTCACTCTCAGTGAGAATAGCTTCTAATTCTTAACCCTGTGTTTCCTGATTTATGAGAAAAAAAAGATCACCCAATCATATGTCCCCCACAAAATACAAAAGAGCCTACCCATCCCATTGGGAGATTCCTGCAGAGGGAAACAGAGGCACATTCTGCCTCCATACCTCTATGCAGTGTCTAAAGGACAATGAGCTGAAACCAGAGTAGGGGCGTGGCATTCTTCAGAGATGTATTCAAAGGTAACCACAGAACCAACCTTAAAATGAAAACGATTGGATGTCTGATAGTCAGCCGCGAAGAGGGCGTCAGGGACATCATGTCCAAACAGAGATGGGGTAGGTAGCCTTTTCAACTTGGCGGTAAACCCTGGGGGGGTGGGGGCGAGGAGGCAGCTTTTAGCCTTTATTTTGCAGTTAGCTTATCTGAGTCATCAAGAGTTGTTCTCTGGGACCTCATTAGGGCAGTACTCACCTGTTGTATCATTCTGTCTCTTGCCAACTTTATAGCCCCAGTTCCTAGGGAAGAAGCACCTCGGGGCACCTGTATGTGTCACAGGCTTCCAGCAGCATTTATATACCCATCTGCAGACATTCTGTAACAATGGCACAGTGTTAGCATTGTATGAAATAAAGCAAAGAAAGTACTGTCTAAGAGTAATAATCAATTTTATTCCAAGAAGAATTTAACAATTTAAGACAAGAATTTACATTCAGTCATATGTTCATTCTTCTTTTATTCACACATTTATCCAGCCATCCAATATGGATTATTACCTACCAGACAAGAAGATGATAATACATATAAATAAGACATAGTTCTTGCCTTCAGCAAACTGACATCATAGTCTAGTAGTAATGCAGACAATTCCAGTATGAGAGGAGTACTCGACAGAATGTGCCCAGGGGCTGAGGGAACATACACATCAGCCATTGAACACAGCCTAGAAGGCTGCAAGTGGGATGGGGAGGGCTTCCAGGTAGGTGAAAGATGAGTCCAGTTCTAATGCACCAAGAGGGGTTAGATAAGTGAACAGTGGAGCAGTATTCCAAGCAGAGAAAGCAGCAAGGTATGACAGATTCATAAAAACCACAAGCTCATTGTACCAAGAACACTAACTAAGAGAAACAAGGCTGGAGGCACACAATACGCATACCACAAGTGAGCTGGATGTCAGACCAACCAGCTTAGATTTTCTCATGAGGAAGAGTCATGGAAATGACTAACAATATGGCATAAAGAAATGCATTTCTAAGGTGTAAGAAAAGGAAAGCAAAGGAAAATAGAGATTAAGATAGAACTAGGACAGAGGGTGATGAAAATATTCACAATGTCCACAAGGTAAAAATAAACCACGTATGGCTTCTCAGAGTGGTTTGATTATGGATTTTTGAAATGATTATCCTTTGGTGAGATGTTTTTTCTATAGGTCCCACAACTTTAAGATTAACTTCCATAAAAATGGTTTTGTTATAATAAAGAAATAAAATAGATGGTAAATTGTTGAAATAAACATAGGCATCCACCTCTTCACCCAACTAAATTTACATGAAGTGACAGAAATATCATTAAGAAAAGAATGCAGGGGCACCTGGGTGGCTCAGCTGGTTAAGTGTCCGTCTTCAGCTCAGGTGATCTCAGGCTTCGTGAGTTTGAGCCCGCGTCAGGCTCTGTGCTGACAGCTCAGAACCTGGAGCCCGCTTCAGATTCAGTGTCTCCCTCTCTCTGCCCCTCTCCCGCTCATGTTCTGTCTCTCTTTCTCTCCCAAAAATAAATAAACATTTCAAAAAAAAAGAAAGAAAAGAATGCAAAACCACTACAAAACAGTCAGCTATAATGAAATATGGCTGACCAGAGACACAGGAAGTAGATTTTATCAACTCTAGGGAAAAACGTATTCATAGCTTAAAACACAAGAGGAGAAAAAAACTGGCTAATCTAAGCCAAGTCAATGTGGAGAAGTAGAAGAGAACTGGGGGCATAGTTTTGGATGATTAATTGGGAAGCTCCAGTATGAACACTTAGCTGCCCAATCTGACATTCCTTACAGCTATTGGTAAGCTCTGGCTAATTGGTGGGCATCCTGAAGTATTTGTTCATAGGTTAAGGGAGTTAGGAAAGATGCTAGGAGCTGGAAGCCATGGCAATACACCAGTTAATAAGCCAGCCCCCCTTATCGTGAGACAAGTACCCACATTCTCTCTGGCAGTCCTTTCCTTCCCTCCCAAATACTCAGTGCAAGCCAAGGTAAATAGGGAAGGTGGTCATAGATAATTAAATACAAAATGACAGTCGAGAACCACCAAACATGAGAGAAACCAACACCAGGGTAGGTACCAAACTTAGCAAATTATAAAAGAATATGTATATATATATATATATATATATAGTATAATTTGTGTTAAAACAAAACAAAGATGTTAATATATGAGCATAATATGTAAAAATATATTCATAAAGAAAGTACTGCTTATGTATTGATAATCAATTTTATATGCAAATATAATCATAAATATATGCAAAAGCATAGAAAGATCAAGAGAAGGATACACACCATGTTATTGACTTGATTCTGGGAAGTGTCTCTGGAGGTAGAGAGAACATTATGAATAAGGAATGACTTTCCCTCTTTACTCTGTACATAACTATAATGTCTCCATCTTTCTTATTAAGGAAATGTATCCAGTGTAAATTTTGTGATAAAGAAAAACAAAATAATGTCACGACACTACTGGTTTGGAAAAGGTATCTCAGATGCTAACGTCTGATGTAATTGCTATGAAAAACCATGCCATGAATACAGCTTAAATCAATGTTTCATGTCTATTATAAACAAAGCAATCACATCATGACCATAAAATATTCTTAAATGTGCCTACTAATTCTCCATATATACAGTCGATATTCCTGCCCCATCCTCTCCAGATAACAACATCAACATAAGCTGGAGGGGGATCAGTGGAGAGTTTGTGAGTTCTGGATAACCTCCAGATAACTGATACTCCTAAGTCCGAGGCAGATGTTCAGTGCCTCTGCTACCTCTGAAACTGAGGTTGGTAAAGTCCAAAAGGTCAGTTTCACTGCCATAAACTGTTCCAGAATCTATAGACCTGTATAAAAAGCAATAAGATAAGAAATCCAATACCTTCAGGTAAATACAGTATTTTTGAATGCAGTCTGCCATAACATCTCTACTTCAATTTTAAGCCATTCCCAGTATTGCAGGTACCAAAGGTCAAATCTTTGACATAGATACATCTCCTTCTTTTCCATTTCCACTGCCACCACGAACAGTAATACAGACCTTCATAAACTCTTCCCTGGTCTACAGTGGTTGACTCATGACAAGCTTCCCTTTCTCTTTTCTTCTCCTAACACCAAACTTTCCCAAAGAGTATTCACCAGTTATCTTCCAAATAGACTTTTCTGCTATTTTCCACTCAAATTATTGACTAATAACACTTGAGAATCAACTTGGAAATTATGTAATCCAACTTCCATTTAATATAAGGATTCTTTCAGCAGTGCCTCTGAAAGATGCTTAAGTTCCGTGAATGATGTGTTGCTAACTTCTTCCAAAATCATAAATTTCACCTTCATGGTTAATATTTTATCACAAAGTTATTTCTTATGTTTAGTTAAAATCACTCCCCAGAAAGTTCCATTCTCTGAAACTTATTGTAGTTGCATATTGCCTTTTAGATAAAATATCTCAAACTATATTGAAAAATAAGAAGGAAAAAGGATCCTTAGTGTTACTAGACAAGGAGAAGAAGAAATGCATTTTGGGGAAAAAGTGTTAATGGTTATTAGTTGCAGGTATCATTATTATCTAAGAAAAATTAAAAAGTGTTTATAAACACACTAGGATAATAAATAAATTTAAGAAGATTTCTGGTTACAAGATTAGTATTCAAAAAATCAATTTTAAGTCAATGTGCCAACAACAGCTAAATGGAAAATTAAAGTTTAAAAATATTTAAATAATATCAAACATCATATAGTTAGAAAATACTTGGAAAAAATTTTTGGACATCTACACCAAAAACTTCAAAATTAAAAATCTCAATAAATGAAAAAATATATCATGATCATAGATTAGAATATTCACTCATAAAGTATGACAATTCTTCCAAAATTAATCTGTACATTTTATGTGAACAGAATAAAATTTCTGGCAGATTTTGTAAGAAAACCAGTGGACTGAACTGATTCTAAAATGTATTTAGAAATCTAAAGGGTGAAGAATAAGCTAGGCAATCTTGAAGAAAAATAAAGGCAATTTGGAAGACCGATACAATCACATATCAAGACCTATTATAAAGCTATACTAATAAAGGGAGTGTGGTATTGGCAAAAGAACAAACTAACAATGGAACAAAATAGATATTCCAGAAATAGATCCTCACTTGTAAAGACACATAATTTACAGTGTGGGGGCCACTACAATGCAGGGGGGTAAAGATGGTTATTTCAGTAAGTGGTGATGGATCTATTAAAGATTCAAGAAAAAAAATGTTCTGGACTCCTACCTGATAGCATACACAAGAACCAATTCTAGACTGATTAAAAATCCAAATTTGATAAATGAAACAATGCTTTTAGAGGAATACATAGGAATATATTTTCCTAACCTTGAAGTAGGCAATAATTTTTAAATAGAATACAAAATGCATATTAAAACTTGGTAACGTGGATCTTATTAAAGCTAAGAACTACTTTTCATCAAAAGTCACCATTCAGTTAAAAGTCAAACAACAGAGTAAGAAAAGATACTTACAATGTATATATCTGATAAAAGATTTACACTCAGACTATATAAATGATTACAAAGCAACAAGAAAAATATGAACAGTCCAACAGAAAAAACTGGTTAAAAAAGTTGAAAAGACACATCACAAATATGATTGTCCATGTAGCCAGTAAGTATATGAAAAGGTGTATAACTTCATTAGTCATGAGGGAGATACAAAACAGAGGGAACAGAGTCAACAGTATTGTAATAACATGGTATGGTAACAGAGGGTGACTATACTCATCATTGTGTAATGTGTAGAAATGTGGAATCACATACATATCATAGTGTCAACTATATTTCAATATTAAAATTTTTAAGTTAAAATTACATTAAGAAAAACAAAGAAAAAGGAGAGAACACCAAGAGTACGTTAGGATACAGAGCAACTGCTATTACCTACTGCTAGAGGGACTGTAAATTGGTGCAAATACTTTGAAAAACTATTTTGCAATATCACTGAAAGATAAACATGTACATATTTGATGAACTAGGATACAAATGTATACTTAATAACTCAAGAAGAAGAACTACAGAAACCATCTAGAAATAGGAAATTTCAGTTGGCCAATTATTTAATTAATATATTCTGATATAATAAAACATAAATACATAAATATAAAATAAAATAAATGTAATAAGTGTAAAATAATCTTAGTAATAAAAGAAGTACCAGGTAGAAAATTTAATGGATTGCATATATAATAGAAACTAAGCATATGAAAGATTTAGGGGAAAATCCTCATAATGCATATGTAATAAAATGCATATATTTTAAAAACATTTATTTATTTTGAGAGAGAGAGAGAGAGAGAATGAGTGGGAGAGGGGCAGAGAGAGAGGGAGAGAGAGAATCCTAAGCAGATTCTTTACTGACAGCACAGCCTCCATGCAGGGTTCCATCTCACAAACTGCGAGATCATGACCTGAGCCAAAATCTAGAGTCAGATGCTCAACCTACTGAGCTACCTAGGTATCCCTGTAACAAAATGCATATTAAGGGAAACATAAAACCTAGCTAAGAAATATACATATATAAAAAAGAGTTGAAATGGAGATATTTCCTATGTTTTTAGGATGGGAAGATTCAAAATTATTGAGATATCAGTATTGCCTAAATACATTTTAAAAAAGGGATAGGCGTCACTGGGTGGCTCAGTCAGTTGAGTGTCCGACTTCGGGTCAGGTCATGATCTTGCAGTTAGTGACCTGGAGCCCTGCATCAGGCTCTGTGCTGACAGCTCAGAGCCCGGAGCCTGCTTTGGATTCTGTGTCTCCCTCTCTGTCTCTGCCCCTTCCCCACTTGCACTATGTCTCATTCTCTCTCAAAAATAAATAAACATTAAAAAAATGCCTAAATATAACTCAAAACTCAATGCAGTCCTAATTAATATCCCAATAGGATATTATGGGATATAGAATGTAGAATATGAGGGAAAGGAATAAAATCTACATACATACAACCTTTATGATAAAGTCATAAGTCACAAACAAGCAGTGTTCAAATAGCTGATATTCTTGTGTTAGCTACTCATAAACATAAAAAAAAATCTATGTTTTTAGCACCTGTTCATTTGGGTGATTTGTTGCCAATACATGATTTTAGAGGGCTTTTGTTATAACAAGTCATTTGAGTTCTACAAGTGAATCAATCATCCATATGTGCTTGATGGCCTCTATTCGCAAGGAATACATAGTCTAGCCCACAAACATTTACTCTTCCCATGGCTATGCTTGGAGTCACACTTATGACACATTTAGCAACACTGGGAACTCCCCCTCTATTCTGGATTTTAGACCCCATGAACCAACACTCTCTTAGTTCCTCCTCCTCTTCGCTTTACCCTATCCTCCTTTCCCCACTTCCACAGTATTGCTGTTTATCCAAATAAGGCAAGAAAGAAATAACTCCAAACAAATCATAGGCCTACAATCCACTTTACCACCATCTTCTTCCCACTTGACATACTTATTTCTTTTAAATAAAGCCAATGAGAACAAGATAGTCTCTTCAACAAGTGGTGTTGGAAAACTGGATGGTGACATGCAGAAGAATACAACCGGACCACTTTCTTACACCACACACAAAAATAAATTCAAAATGGATAAAAGACCTAACTGTGAGACAGGAAACTATCGAAATCCTAGAGGAGAACAGAGGCAGCAACTTCTTTGACCTCAGCCGTAGCAACTTCTTACTAGACACGTCACTGAAGGCAAGGAAAACAAAAAGCAAACATGAACTATTGGGACATCATCAAAATAAAAAGCTTCTGCATAATGAAGGAAACAATCAGCAAAATTAAAAGGTGTCCTAAGGAATGGGAGAAGACATTTGCAAATGACATATTGGATAAAGGGTTATTATCCAAAATGTATCAAGAACGTATCAAACTAAACATCCAAAAAACAAATAATCCAGTGAAGAAATGGGCAAAAGACATGAATAGACACTTTTAAAGAAGACATCCAGATGGCTAGTAGACACATGAAAAGATGCTCTCCATCACTCATCAACAGGGAAACACAAACCAAAACCACAATGAGATACCACCTCACACCTGTCAGAATGGCTAAAATTAACAACACAAACAGCAGGTGTTGGCAACAATGCAGAGATAGGGGAACCCTCTTGCACTGTTGGTGGAAATGCAAACTGGTACAGCCAGTCTGGAGAACAGCATGGCTGTACCTCAAAAGGTTAAAAATAGAACTACCCTCCAATCCAGCAATTGCACCACTAGGTATTTACCCAAAGGATACAAAAATACAGATTCGAAGGAATAGATGCACCTCGATGTTTATAGCATCATTATCAACAAGAGCCAAGCTAAGGAGAGAGCCCAAATGTCCATAGACTGATGAATGGATAAAGAAGATGTGGTGTATATACACAATGGAATATTACTCAACCATCAAAAAGAATGAAAACTTGCCATTTGCAATGTGGATGGAGCTAGTGAGTATTATGCTAAGTGAAATAAATCAGTCAGAGAAAGACAAATACCACATGATTTCACTCATATGGAATGTAAGAAACAAAACAAATGAACATATGGGGGGAGAGAGAGTGGGAAAAAAACCATGAGAGACCCTTAAAGAGAGAGAACAAACTGAGGGTTGATGGAGAGAGGTGGGTGGGTGATTGGCTAGATGAGTGATGGGTATTAAGGAGGACACTTGTTATGATGAGCACTGGGTGTTGTATGTAAGTGATGAATCACTGAATACCACTCCAGAAACCAGTATTGCACTGTGTGTTAATTAACTAGAATTTAAGTATAAATTTGAAAAAAAAAATAACACATAGGGGAAATTATGAAAATGGGAATAGAAATAATATAATATAATGCAAAACTTAGAGATGAGGAAATACAATAGAATGATAGGAGTTCAGAAGGAAAACATATGTGTTCAAAGATCACTGTCCTTTTAGTGTCCACAGATTTATATACATTTATAAAGGGCTTTTTCTGATCACCTCAAACAGGCAAGAACACTTAACAAGCTAATCAACATGTGAATAGTAATGCTTTAGCAAAAATAACCATGCCAGCCAGCTGTTGACAGAACAAACTGTTCTACTATCAATGAAATTCCTATAGAAATAAAGTCATTTTAACTGATTGATAGATAGATAGATAGATAGATATAGATAGATGATAGATAGATAGATAAATAGATAGATAGATAGATAGATAGATAGATAGATTCCAGTAGAACAATAGCAGAGAGCATATTTCTCTGACCTCTGTCACCACATGCCCAGGAACACAGTCTATCCTCTCTGATTCGGGGATATCTGGGCACTCTGGAACAAATGAACGACCTGCATAGGAATTAAAGGAAAAAGTTGAAAGTTTGTAGTGTAATCACAATTTCAGAAAGGCTGCAGGCAAAGTTACAGACTTGTCAGCCAAATTCTCTAGTCAATGATCACTAGTAGTTGGTATCTATCTGTGCCTACAAGTGTTAAACACATTTGCTTTTTGTTTGGTTGCTTGTTATTGGATATAATTCACATGCCATAAAATTCACCCTTTTAAACTGTACAATTCAACTGCTTTCAGTTTTTTACCAAGTTGTGTTGCCAATCACCACTATTTAATTCCAGAACATTTTCATCCAAAAAGAAATCACATACCCATTCATGGTCACTTCCCATCCTCTCTTCTCCCAGTCTCTGGCAAACACTAATCTGTTTTCTGTCTCCATGGATTTGCCTATTCTGAACATTTCATATAAATGGAACCATAAAGTATGTGGTCATTAGTGCCTGGCTTTTTCACTTGGCATAATGTTCTCAAGGCTCATCTATGTTGCAACACATAACAATAATTCAGTCTTCTTTTTTTTTATGGCTGAATCATAACCATTGTATGGATATAACACTTTAAAAAATCTGTTCCAAAGTTGATGTACATTTGTGCTGTTTTTTTACTTTTTTTTTTTTTTTAACGTTTATTTATTTTTGGGACAGAGAGAGACAGAGCATGAATGGGGGAGGGGCAGAGAAAGAGGGAGACACAGAATCGGAAACAGGCTCCAGGCTCTGAGCCATCAGCCCAGAGCCTGACGCGGGGCTCGAACTCACGGACCGCGAGATCGTGACCTGGTTGAAGTCGGACGCTTAACCGACTGCGCCACCCAGGCGCCCCTTACTTTTTGACTATGACATAGAATTCTGCAATGAACATTTGCATACAGGTTTTTGTGTGAACATATGTTTTGAATTATAGATAGATAGATAGATAGATAGATATAGTATAGATCTGGAAATGGAATTACTAAGTAATATGGTTGAGCTCTTTCTTTTTAACTTTTTTAGGAACTGCCTAACTTGTTTCCAAAGGGACTAAAATTCCAAAATTTTACCTTCCCACGAGCAGTGTGTGAGGGTTCCAATTTCTCCACATCCTCAACACTTGTTATTATAGACATTTTCCTGGGAGTGAAGAGTATGTGATTTTGACTTACATTTTCCCAAAACTCATAACGAGTATCTGTTCATGACATATTGGCCATTTGTTGATCTTTTATGAAGAATGTCTGTCCAAATTCTACACTCATTTTAAAAACTGGATTATTTTTCTTTTAAGTTTTGAATTGTAAGATTTCTTTATACATCTGGATACAAGAATCAGATATGTTATTTGCAAATATGTTTCCCATCCAGTGGGCTGTCTTTTCACTTCCTTGATGGTGTCTTTTGAAGCACAAATTGTTTTTTTTTTTTTTAAGTAAAATTTACCCATCTTTTCTTTGGTTGTTATGTCTTAGGTGTCATATCTAAGACACTGCTGTCTAACTCAACATCAAAATATTCATAACTATGTTTTCTTCTTAGAATTTTATACGCTTGGCTCTTACGTTTCAAATTTTGATCCATTTTAAGTTAATTTTCATATGTGATGTCAGGTAGGGATTCAGGATTATTTTTTTACATGTGGCTATCCTGTTGTCCCACACATTTGTTTTTGTTTGCTTGTTTGTTTTTGCTTTTTTTCCCACTTACTTTCAGCCATCTGTGAGGTAAACCAGGAAGATATTATAATCTCCATTTGAACAAAGATCCTCACTCAACGTTGGCTATTCTTCCTTTAGCCTTTATCACCTCTGTGAGCCCCTCTCCCCCACCCATCAATGTAACATCAGAAGTAGGACCTGGTTCAGTAGGCTCCATGAGCCAGTCAAAACCCAGAATTGCATTTGAGTCTTGAGTTAACAGTGGACATAATAGGTACCCTTTAGTGCCTTTGTTTCTATTCAAAAAAGACCTCAAACAACTCTCCTACCTTTATGGCTCTACAGTTGTGTGTATATATATGAAATAAAAATTTATTTTAAAATTGGATTGAAGACTTAAAAGTAAGACACTTGAAACTGTAAAACTCCTAGAAGAAAATATATGAGAAACACTTCATGAGATTGGTCTTGGCAATGATTTTATGGATATGATCTCAAAAGCACAGGCAACAAAAGCCAAAATGGACAAGAGGGACTACATCAAACTAAATAGCTTCTGGATACCAAAGGAACCTATTAACAGAATGAAAAGTTAACATAAGAAATGGGAGAAAATATTGGCAAACCTTCTATCTGAAAATGGGCAAAATTCTAAAATGCATAAGGAACTCCTACAACACAACAGTAAAACCAAAATGAAAAACAATAACTTGATTAAAAAATGGGCTAATGACTAGAATAAGCATTTCTCTAAAGACACACAAATGGCAAACAGAAAAGATGCTCAATGTCACTAATCATCAGGGAAGTTTAAATCAAAACCACAATTACATATCACTTCACATTTTAGGATGGCTATTATAAAGAAAACAAGAGATGTCTTGCTGGCTCAGTCAGTAGAGCATGTGACTCTTGATCTCAGAGTTGTAAATTTGAGCCCCATTTGGGATGTAGAGATTACTTAACAATAAAATCTGAAAAACAAAATAAAAGGTAGAAGTGTTGATGAGAATGGGAGCAATAGGAAATGGCTGTATGCTAATGGTGGGAATGCAAACTGGTGCAGCCACTGTGGGAAAACAGTATGGAGGGTCCTCAAAAAATTTAAAATAGAACCACCATACGATCCAGCAATCCAACTTCTGCTATCAGCATGATTGAATAATTCAAAAGAATGGAAATAAAAATATCAAAGAGATATTAGCATTCTCATGTTTATTGCAGTGCTATCCACAATAACCAAGATGTGAAAACAATCCAAGAGTCCATCAACCAATGAATGGATAAATAAAATGTGGTGTGTGTGTGTGTGTGTGTGTGTGTGTGTGTGTATCAGAATATTATTCACACATAAAATAAAGAAGGAAATCTGGGGGCGCCTGGGTGGCGCAGTCGGTTAAGCGTCCGACTTCAGCCAGGTCACGATCTCGCGGTCCGTGAGTTCGAGCCCCGTGTCAGGCTCTGGGCTGATGGCTCAGAGCCTGGAGCCTGTTTCTGATTCTGTGTCTCCCTCTCTCTCTGCCCCTCCCCCGTTCATGCTCTGTCTCTCTCTGTCCCAAAAATAAATAAACTTTGAAAAAAAAAATTAAAAAAAAAAAAAGAAGGAAAAAGAAGGAAATCTGGTTATTTTCAACAACATGGATGAATCTGGAGGACATTTTGCTAAGTGAAATAAGCCAGTTACAGAAGGACAGACGCTGTATGATTCCATTTATAGGAGGTATCTAAAATAGTCAAATTCACAGAAGCAAAGAATAGAATGATGGGTGCCAGGGCCTGGGGGAAGGAGGAAATGGGGTGTTCTTAATCAACATGTATAAAGTTTCAGTTAGGCAAGATGAATAAGTTCTACAGATCTGATGTACAACATTATGCAATAACAATACTGTATCGTACACTTAAGAATCTATTAAGAGAGTAGACCTCATGGTAAGTGTTCTTACCAGAACAAAAAAAATTAAATTAAAAACCCTCCTTTTCAATTCATGTAAACATATCTTCAAAAAGCATCTCGAGAGAAGCCCAGTATATACAACAGTTAAAAGTGAAACTATTCTGCATGAATTAGAGTGTGATTTAGGGTAAAAATGCAGGTGTGAAGATGTAGTTTTATTTTAACTAAGAGAAACCACTTATTCATGTATATTGGATAGTAATATCATGGGATTTGATACTCAAAAAAAGTTTTCTAGGGAAAAGGTAGTAATAGGCTAAAAACAGTTTATATCCATGGTTTTCAAATCTTCTTTCAAAGACATAACTGTTCCTAGAAAGTGCCCTAATGCTTACTGTGGACAGTGGTGAAAAGAGATTGAGTAGGTAGGCTCTGCTCTCAGCACAATTTCTTTTCAATGCATGCCTAACCTACATTTAGAAAGGGAACTTCATCAAGCACAATAAACCTCAAATTCTGTTTTAATTAGGGCTAGGGTTTTGTATTACACACTATTATTTTATTATTTAGAGTATCATGTGTTCATGAAGGAGAGGGCATTCTGTTTGAGGCTTCTGTGTGAGAGAGAACAGTTTCAAAGGTATTGATGAAGAAATCATAGTTATTTCAATCAGAATATGGGCTGGAAGCTAATTATAATAGATCTATTTAGGCCAAGTTAATCAGCCCTCAAGTTGCCTGTAACTTAATTTCCTTTTCCGTGATGTAATGGGATTGGGCACTGTTACCTCAACTGTTCCTTCTCTTTGAAGGCTTCATGACTGGATTGAAGGACAGAAATCCAATGAGCCTAATTTTGCATCTTGTTAAATTTTCATCAAATGAGACTTTCATCAGAAGATCCTGAACATCACTATCATTAAAGCATTTGCTATAGAAAAAGAACACTTGTCTTTTGAAAATTGACTTAAATTAGTTGTGGATGTGGATTTTGAATAATGCAATGTGGTGCCATGCTGAAGAGTGAAGAAATATAATGATGGCTTTGGCAACCAGAGAGGACTTTCTTTACCAATCCTTCCAACCCCAAAGCAACAAGCATCTTCCTTACCTGAAGGATTTCCCAACACCAAAAGCATCAAGAAGATATCTAAGGCGAGTATAGTTAGGAAGAAGATGATCAGAAGGACTTCCAACACACTCAGATTCCTTGCCATCTAGACGGACACAGATAATGGCATTTAAGCAAACCACAAACCCCATCAATCCAAAAGATAGGCATCATGATTAGAATGTGAACTCATTTGCAAGATGACTTGATTATAAGCATTCCTCTTTATATAATCAAGAGAATATTGGTTTCCATCCATTACAGTGTTTACAATGAACTCTAGTCTGTGCGTCTAACACCTCTAAGCCTCCTGTCTTTTTTGTCTGCAGAGGGATTCAGTATTGTCCAAGGAAAGAATATATCAGACGTAAAGAACTGGAGGAAGGGAGGAGTGGAATGGAGTAGAGGAGAGAGATGAGGGTTTAAGGTGGCTCACAAAGCCCTTCTAGATGCCACTTTGATCCTCACACCCATCCTGGGCAGTAGAGAAGAGGGTACACTCAGGGAGGGAAAAAGTAAGAAAACCTGAATTCTAGTCATCTTATTCCACTTCCTATACCATGATGGTAAGGAGTTTAATTGTTCAGAAGTGACTAAACCTGTTAAGACTCTTGCAACAAAAATGAACCTAATTCTGATCTCCAGCACAATGCTTGTTTGCATGATCACAGCACACAAACCCATATAAATTTGGTGGCTCACAGTAGCCCTGTTGATCATGCATAGACCCATGTTTTAAAATATTTGGTGTATTAGAGTGTGTAATGAACTGGGAACCAAAGAAGTTCAATTCTTGTCCTGGCTTGCATACCAACAGATGGGTATTTTAGCTATTTGGATGTGCATTTCTCCATCTACAAAATGAAGTCAGATTCTGGAGTTACTCTCATTCTTCTGCTCTAATTATAGTAAACCTCACATTATATCTATGCCTCACAATTCCATGACAGCCTTCACCATGTCATTCCTTGGCTGACTCTTTACCATCACTACGCTTCTTACTACCCCTGCATATTGGCTATTCCCTGGAACTTATCACCCCTCAGAATTGGTCCACTTCTGAACTCTTAGCCTCTACTTCCTATTTCCTGGGCAGAAGCTCATGCCCTTTTACCTTCTCATTACACTGTTTCCTTATTCTTTGATCACATTGAGGCTTCTGTTGTGTTCCCTTCCCTCTTAATTTCTTAGTCCCGCCTGGATACCATCTTTCCCCGATGGAGGCCTCAATAGCTATTATTTCCCACATCTTCCTTGCTCCCTTATCTGCTAACTGAATCTATACAATGAAGCCATTGATCCAAACTTCTCCCTTCTGGGTTTATGCACTCAGCCCAATGTAGATGCCACTGGGTTCATAATCTGACAAATATGTTGAACCTTCATGCTGACTGACAATCTTGCCACTTTCTCTCATTTCTCTTAGGGGAAATTTCAAATATTGATCCTTGTTTTCAAGCTCCAACCTTTGTCACCTATACTGTTTGCTACTCTCAGTCCAATCATCTCCAACATCACAAACAAAACAACTAGTTTACAGAAACTATTTCGTCTCCCTGCTTCTCAACCCAAGCTTTTCTATAAAAATTATCTACAACTAGATAAATTCTTATCCTTTCCCCTCTTCTCAGTGGAAGAGTTTTCCATCCTCTTGTCTAAGCATAACCCTTGTATCTATCCTATAGATCTCACACACTATGAATTTCTCAAAAATCTTATTCCACCAATTATCCTTCCTCTTTCTTGAATTATCAACCTTTCCCTCTGAATGTGTTCTTTCCCCCTCAAAAGTATATCCCAAGTCGCCCTAAACTCTGGTGATGATTCTGTGTTCTTCTCTAGGTACCATCATAACTTTCTTTTTCCTTCCACAAATAACTTTCCAAAAAGATAATTCCACCCTCCCTGTATTAGTTTCCTCATATAATACTGGCATGTCTTCTGTTTCCTGTATTCCAAGGAAACTCCTCCTGTCAAGGTCACCAGGGATTTAGCTGCTGAATACAATGGGCACTCTCTTAAACATCCAGCACTATCAACCACTTCCTCCTCTTTGAATTTCTCCATGGTTGGATTTTTTGATTATCATTCAATCTTGGTTTTCACCCATGTTTCTGGTTCCTCTTCAATTTCCTTTTAGTCCCTTGCTTCATTAACTATTGATATGTCCCACATTTTCAACATAGGTCCACTATCCTTTCTCCTTTAGCAAGCTCCACGACTCATGACTTCATGTAACAGAGGACAATGTAATCTGTATTTCTAGCTCAGATATTCAGATTCATGTGTGCAACCACCTATTAGATGTTTCACCTGGATGCCCCACACACTTCACCAAATTCAGCATGCTTAAACCTGCACTCATCTCTCCCCACACCCCAGTCCCAGCCTATGCCAATTCTGCCCAGTTGGCCTCTCCTAACATGATTAATATCTTGAAGAACAGAATCACAATTTTGTCAAAAACCTAAGTAAATTTTTTGACTCCTCTTTTTTTTTTTTAGTCCTTCCAGCCAGTCACCAGTTCAGTCAGACTCCTTTCCCAATATCTTTCAAATCTATTTCTTTCTCTCCATCCCTACTGGAAATGCTTTAGTCAGGCCATCATTTCTGGCCTGAACTGTGACCACAGCTTCCTCCCGGCTCTCTGCTTCCTCTCTGCAGATGGATTGCTCTTTCTTCTGCACAAATGGGGTCATTTAGTTTTCCTCTATTCAAGTCCTCAGTGGTTTCCCAAATAAAATATAAATGCTTTAGCTTTGTATTCACAGGTCTTCATGACATCTCCTATGCCCGCCGCCCTGCCTCTTCTCTCCCCTATGTTCCAGCTATACCAAACCAACAACTGTGTAGTAATAATCTATAAATCCAGGTGAACAGACTTTCTTACTTTTTTTTTAACTTCACCTCTCTTTTAACTTTGCATTTCCCTGTACCCCTGTTCTTCTCAGCCCTGGCCCAATGCCATGACCATTTCTGTAAGTATTTACATACCTGTATAGCTTCATTTTTTTAATTGAGACAGGCATTGGTTAATGTGTAAAAAGACAATCAAAAAAAACACCTTAATTTTGAAATGGAGGTAAGGAGCAAGGATCTACAAATAATTTGCCACGGGTTGCAGGGAGTTAGGATTGAGGCTTGGGATTGAAGGTGGAGTTTATTAACTATCTTTTCATATTAGCCTAAATCTATCAGGTATCTCTCCTCTAAACTCTTCAAAGGTTTACTCTAATCCCTGTAAGATATATATCATGTTATTATATTCCCATGATACCCCTACATTGAAGTTGACCAGGCAGGCAACATGATGCCCATTTTATGTCAATGTTAAGGAATTGTGCCTAACCATGGTTAGTGGTGTAACTGAGGCAAACACTGAGGCTCTGCTTCTTAAACCAGTCCTTGAGTGTTCTCACTCTCTCCACAATGTCTCCTGGACTATAGAGCTTACAGATCTAGAGGCTGGATCTCCAATGGTGAAATTTCAGGCAGTGAAAGAAGTCTGAGAGACCCACCCCATGTGCTCACAGTACATGACTTTGTTTCTTATACACAGAGCCCATGACTCACTACCACAGCAAACACTCTGTCACTCAGCTTCCCTTCTCCAAACACTGTGTCTCTCCATGAGGAAACTTTGCTTCCCAGCCTCTACAAACCCAAGGCACATGCCTCTTCCACAGCTTCTGAATCCTCCCAGGGGAGCAGGCTCAACACCTCCCAGGGGAACAGGCTCTGGAAGTTCAGGATCCTCTGAGGACAACCCTAGGCATTTTCCTGCCTTAGGGACTACTGCCATCCTGCCAGCAAGTGGGTAGGTGGGGATTCCAAAAGGTAGAAAGTCTTTCCTACTCAGCAACCCTCCCTACCCAGAGCCACTTTTCATCAAACAGAATTTTAGAATAATTAAAATCCAGATTATGATTCGAAACCTTAATGATTGTATACCATTTCCCTCCCTGCCCAAAGAGATGCATTCATTGTACTTCTAATCCATGGCACTTTTAGCCAACTTCCAGAAGGAAGCTCCCAGTGAGAGTTTTCTCCCAGTGAGAGAGGAACATCTTGGATTCAACCCTCCCTGTCTGTTACACACACACACACACACACACACACACACACACACACACAATCTCTCCAGTCAGCCTGTGACTTCATGCACTATCTCATTCCCACTCCTCATGGTCTCTGGAAGAGGAAGAAAATATCAGGTCCAAAAGAAAAGGGTGAGTTGTTCAGATCATTTTGCAGAGGAGACAGGGACATTTAAAAGAAAAAAGGAACACTACTTACTCAAAACACCACATGCATGGAGAAAAGTACTCACCTCATAGCCGTATCCCTTTATTTGCTATGTCTATCCCTTGGTGGTTCTTGAGGAGCACTGAGCAAAGGTGACTAGGTTGATGTAGCCAGCTTCTGCTAGGATTGATTTATTGCCCTGTAAATTTGACGGTGATTGGAGGAGAGGAGGGTTTTCCAATTGACCATAAAATGGCCCTTGCTTTCCCTGGGACTTAGAGTGAGCTCTGTCTGTTAATAAAAGAGGAAGGTGGGGTTGTATTCTAATAGTTATGCCTCTTCTGTGTTCCTGTTAATATCCAATTACTTTGCTTGTCACATTATACTTGCTTGACTGTCCATGTCGCCTAAAGAGCTCAGGAGCTGGATCTTCACTTTTGTATCGGTGTCTCCTGTGTTTAGCCTAACATTCATAAATAGTTTTAAATATATGGCTCTTCGTTGAATATGTAAGTGAAAAAATGAATAGCTTTTGCTTCACTACATTGTTCCTTTCTCCATTTTGCCACCCAAAGTTCTCTTGCATAACTCAGCTTTCCACTTTTTTTCAAGTTGATTTATTTGAGAGAGAGAGAGAGGGAATGAGAGAGCGTGCACATGTATAAGCGTAGCAGAGAGAGAGAGAGAGGAGAGAGAGAATCCCAAGCACTGATGGTGTAGAGTCTCATGTGGGGCTCAGTCTCACAAGCCATGAGATCATGACCTGAGCTGAGATAAAGAGTTGGGTGTTTAACTGACTGAGCCACCCAGGTGCCCATCCATTAATTTGAATAAGTGTTCCCACCAATTATTCTAAATAAAAGAAGCACCATTAAAGTAGAAATTATATAATATTGAAGTGAGAAGACACCTTCACTGGAAATTTATCATGCTCTTTGACTGATGGGTATTTAAAAAAAAAAAAACTTCTAATATTTAAGGAACTTTGCATCTTGGGAATTCTGCCTCCCCAAGGAAAAGGCTAGAAATTCTCTTTCACAATCTCCCTTTTGGCCAAGGTAGAGGCAACTGGCCTGTGCTGGGCCAATGAGGTGTGCCTGTGACCCAGAAGACGGTGGAGAGAAGGAGGTATCATGTGGCATCCAGGATGGTGAAGAGACATTGTTTCGGAGGCAGTAGGGACAGGCAACCTAGTGGCATCCTATGCCCAGTATTGAAAGTACAGGCTGCTGGACATAGGCTAAGGGCAATGGAACCCCCCACTTGGTAATAAGACTATTGTTCCTAGCCACATAGCCTACAAACCTGACACTCTTGGCCCTCTTGGACTTTCAATGAGTCACTAATATCTTCAAAAAAAATTTTTTTTTCTTCTTAAGCTAGCCAATGTGGGTTTTTATTGAAATATAATTCACATACCATGACATTTACCCTCTCAAAGTATACAACTCAGTGGTTTTTTGTATATTCACAGAGTTTTGCAACCATCACCACTATCTTCTTCCAGAACATTTTCATCATCCCAAAAGGAAGATATTACTCATCTGTGGTCATTCCCCAATCTCCTCTTCTCCATCCCTGCAACCACTGATCTACTTTCTATCTCTATGGATTTGCCTATTCCAAACATTTCATATAAATAGAATCATACAATGTATGACCATTGGTGTCTGGCTTCTGTCACTTGGCGTAATATTTTCACAATTCCACCATGTTGTTGTAGGTATTAGACACCCTCAGGTATCAGTACCTTATTTCTTTCTAAGGCTGGATCATATCATTATAACAATACATTTTGTTTATATACTCATCAGTTGATGTACATTTGGGTTGTTTATACTTTTCGGCTATATGAGCAATGCTGCTCTGAACATGCATGTGCAAGTTTTTGTGTGGATATATATTTTCAATTCTTTCGGGATATACCTTGGAGTGAAATTTCAGGATCATATGGGAGCTCCATCCTTAACTTTATGAAGAATTGCAGAACTGTTTTCCAAAATGTAAAATTCCAGGCAACATTTTACATCCCCACCAGCAATATATGAGGGCGTATAGTATGTGTAGGAGACTGCATATCCTATATATAACAAAATATGAGGGCATGCCATCTTTTAATGGCATCTGAGATCCATAAGTAATACAGTAGACAGAGCAGTCCATGTTTCCTTCAAATGCTCAATGTATGGCAAGTACACACACACACACACACACACACAGAAACTTGGTTTCTACCCTGATTAACTTCAGAAATGAGATATCTACCTTATCTTTCATTCCAGTAAAACAGGGCCTTTGTTAGAGTGAAAATGTACCAGGATCTCACTTCAAGTTGGGACGATATCTTGGCAAGAGATTAGGAAAGGAGATTTATTGCTACACAAGGTCATTCTATTCTTTGTGTGATAGTTTACTCTTGGCTCCTCATATCCCATGCTCATTTATGACATCATTTACATTACAGTGTTGACCAACAGCCACAGCTAGCCTCCGTTTCCTGAAGTGCAGAAATTAGCTCACTTTGCCATCCCTTCTGGCTTACTAGCAACTGGAAGGTACTGGGTCACATGCTTGTGCTGACCAATGAAAAAGAGACATTTTGAAGGGAAAAAACAAGCATGTGACCAGTATCTTCCAGTTGTTTCTTAGCAAGAAAGCATGGTGAAGTTAGCTCCTGGCAGAACTTATAAAGTGATCAAAGCAAGCAGATGATTGAATGGCCAAGTCAGAAACCAACAATATGTATCACCCTTAACTTTCAAAGCACCATCCTCCAAGACAAGATACAAAAATCTCAGTGATACTGCTGCATTGACAAGAAGGGAATGTTGCAGACACATATCTGCCGGGGCCCACACTGCCTTGTCTTTGTAGGTATTTATGTTAAGTAATGTTATAATAAGGATGCTTTTATTTTTTTTATTTTTTTTAACGTTTATTTATTTTTAAGACAGAGAGAGACAGAGCATGAATGGGGGAGGGGCAGAGAGAGAGGGAGACACAGAACCGGAAGCAGCCTCCAGGCTCTGAGCCATCAGCCCAGACCCCGACGTGGGGCTCGAACTCACAGACCGTGAGATCGTGACCTGAGCTGAAGTCGGACGCTTAACCGACTGAGCCACCCAGGCACCCCATAAGGATGCTTTCAATATGAAATGGAATGAATTTCTTCCTCTTTTAGTGAAAGGGTTTCAGATGGCTGTTTCTTTATTTTGACATACCTACAAAGACATAAAGTGACATTATGTGATCTCTGGGGAAGAGAATATCTCAAAAAGACTCCAACCTTTCTGCTAATAGCTTGCCGGGAGTTACAAGTGTAGGTCCATGTTGCTGGGTCTGCCTCAAGGTAGCCACAAGTGTATAAGTCTCCAGGTGTAGTGATTCTTACTTCTTTCCCAAGTTTTTATGTAAATTCCAGTTAGTTACAATACAGTGTAATATTAGTTTCAGGTGTAAAATGTAGTCATTCACTTCCACACAATACCAGGTGTTCATCATGACAAGGGTCCTCCTTAATCCCCATCACCTATTTCATCCATCTCCCTACCCACATCCCCTCAGGTAACCATCAGTTTGTTCTTCACAGGTAAGAGTCTGTTTCTTGGTTTTCTTCTTTCTTTTTCCCCTGTGTTCATTTGTTTGGTTTCTTAAAATCCACACATGAGTGAAATCATATGGTATTCGTTTTTTCTCTGATTGACTTATTTCGCTTACATTGTACTCTCTAGCTCCATCCATGTCTTTGCAAATGGCAAGATTTTATTCTTTTGTATGGCTGAGTAATTTTCCATTGTGTATATATATACCACTTCTTCTTTATCCATTCATCAGTCAGTGGACATCTGGGCTCTTTCCGTAATTTGGCTATTGTTGATAGTGCTGCTATAAACATCTGGGTACATGTACCCCTTCGAATTAGTATTTTTTGTATCCTTTGGGTAAATACCTGGCAGCACAATTGCGGGGTCCTAGGGTAGTTCTATGTTTAACTTTTTGAGGAACCTCTGAAGTGGTTCTTAAAGTATGCTCTGGAGACCAACCTCTGGGAGGTCTTTGAGACCTCTTCAGGGTGTGTGTGAGGTAAAACTATTTTCATAAAAAACCCTAAGAAGATATTTGCCTTTCTCACTCCCTTTCTTTCCTAAGTGTACAGTGAGGTTTTCAAGATACTATATAACATGTGATATCACAAAAGGTTGGATGTAGAAGCACATTTGAGGTTTTGGGATCTTTTTCTATTAAACCAGATTTTAAAGAGATTTCCAAAAATGTAAAAATGCAATTCTTCTAATTTTCTTTGGAAAATATAACTATTTTAACATTTTAAAGTTTTTATTTGAATTCCAGTTAGTTAACATACAGTATAACATTAGTTTTGGGTGTACAATGAACTATTTTAAGTTTTAATATAATAAATATCAATAGCTATAAAAAATATCAATAGATCTAACCCCATGAACAAAAGCTCTTGGAATCCTCAATAATTTTTAAGAGTATAAAGAGGTTCTGGGACCAAAATGTTTGTGGACTGCTTATCTGGCATACTGATTTTCAAACTTCTTACATAAATATGATATATAAAATGTATATGAGGGTACATATATTCCACTCGGATAAAGATTTTAAGTACATATTATATATTTTTATATGTTAAGTATATATGTATATTACATATATATGTAAAATTCATTTTTTTATTGTTTAGAGAGAGAGAGAAGAGGACATGTGAGTGAGAGAGAGGCAGAGGGAGAGAGAGAGAGAGAGAGAGAGAGAGAGAGAGAGAGAGAATCCCAAGCAGATTCCATGCTCAGCATGGAGTCTGATGCAGAGCTCGACCCATGACTATGAGATCATGACCTGAGCCAAAACCAAGTCAGATGCTCAACCAACTGAGCATCACCCAGGCACCCCTTAAAATTCTTTATTCAGATGTAATTCCAGTATGTAATTGAATGAAATAACTGAAGCCAGGGTGGGGAGCTCAGATCCCTGACAATCTGCCTTCTTCCCTCTTCCAGAGAGCAATGCAGAGCCCCTTTGCAGAATTTGGAAATCACAGCTTTACTCTGACACCAGCCGATGAAGAAACATGATCCCAGAGAGACAAAGTGACCCAACCAAGTCTCTGGACCCTAAATATTGCTTCTGAGTTCTCATGCAACTGAAAGGAAAAGAAAATGCTTGACCAGTGGATGAAACACTTCCAATGGGGTGAGGCAGGATGCAACCTTCTACCTACAGAAGGACAACTGTGCTCAGAGAATCAAGGGAGCTGCAGATCCTTTCCTTCACTGACCCCCTTCTCGGAGCTGCTGAGAATCTTTTCAGTCCTAGACTAAAGGTCTTCATGTCCTTAAGGAACTGGCTATTTAAAAGCCAAAAGAATGAATGAATTCAAGAGACAAGTGAGCGACTGAGGCTTGGGAACACTTAAAGTTGTTATAGGTACAAGGGACCGAGTTGCTAAACTCAAGTCTGGAAAGCGGATGTGCCTTAATCTAGGAATTCTTGAACTAGGGTCCCCAGAACTCCAAGGGGTATAACTTAGGGAATCTGCAAGCATTGATGGGAAAAAAATACATCTTTTTTCACTAATTTCTAACTGAAATTTAGCATTTTCTTACATTATAAATGTGGATAGCACAGCACAGCAGTTTTAGCAGTACATGAGTCAAAACAGAATCACAGATATTTTCATATCACATTATGAAATTGTAGCAGATATCTCAAAACATTGCTTATGCTGATCATCACATGGAAATTATGATATTATGAAGCCCATGGCTCAATCTTACTATATAGAGTGATAATTTAAAAATTGCTCATGTGTTACTATATTAAATTTTAAAAATATTCATATAAATGTATTTTAATATATTAGGATTCCTTTAAATATTTTTTTAATATTTATTCTTGAGAGAGAGAGAGAGAGAGAGAGAGAGCATGAGCAGGGGAGGGGCAGAGAGAGAGGGAGACACAGAATCCAAAGCAGGCTCCAGGCTCTGAGCTGTCAGCACAGGGCCCGATGCGGGGCTCAAACTCACGAACTGTGGGGTCATGACCTGATGATCATGACCAAAGTCGGACGCTTAACCGACTGAGCCACCCAGGCAGCCCAGGATTCCTTTAAAATGGTATGCATTTTATTTTATGCCTCTAAGAACATCATTCTTCAGAGGGCTTTCATAGGTCTCAGCACACTGCCAGTGGGGTCGATGACACTACAACTGTGTTCAGCCTCACTCCCAGATGTGGTGATCATGATTCTCTAACAGAAATCCTCTTCTTGAGTTTTCAGTGGCAGCCAGAGCTAACTCCTACCAAGATGTCCTTGATGATAACATAAAAATATTTCTCAAATATTAAGTGAATGATGCTTTCCTCCTCGTAGCCTTCCTAGGTGGATTAGAGGATAGCTAACAAGTTTCCCATATGTCTTAAGATTTATTTTAGTTAACATACAGGGCAACACTGTTTTCAGGAGTAGAATTCGGTGATTCACCACTTATATTCAACACCCAGTGCTCATCCCAACAAGTGTCCTCCTTAATGCCCATCTGCCATCGAGTCCATCTTGCCACCCCCTTCCCTCCGTCAACCCTCAGATTGTTCTAAGAGTCTCTTTTGGTTTGCTTCCCTCTCTCTTTTTGTCCTGCTTCTCTTATGTTCATTTGTTTTGTTTCTTAAATTCCACATATGAGTGAAGTCGTGTGATATTTGTCTTTCTCGGACTGACTTATTTTGGTTGGCATAATACACTCTAGCTCCATGCATATCATTGCAAATGGTTAAGTTTTAATTCTTTTTGATGGCTGTGTAATATTCCACTGCATATATCTACCACATCTTCTTTCTCCATTTATCAGTTGATGGATATTTGGGCTCTCTCCATGGTTTGATTATTGTTGATAATGATATAAACATTGGGTTGCATGTACTCCTTTGAATCTGTATTTTTGTATCCTTTGGGTAAATACCTAATAATGCAATTGCTGGATCATAGGGTAGTTCTAGTTGTAGTTTTTTGAGGAACCTCCATATTGTTCTCCAGAGTGGCTGCACCAGTTTGCATTCCCACCAGCAGTGCAAGAAGTTTCCCCTTTCTCAGCATCCTCGCCAACACCTGTTGTTTATGTTGTTAATTTTAGCCATTCAACAGGTGTGGGTGGTTTATCATTGCGGTTTTGATTTGTTTTTCCCTGATGAGTGATGTTGAGCATCCCATATTGTTTTTATTTTTTTTAATGTTTATTTTTCAAGACAGAGAGACTGTGAGTGGGGAAGGGGCAGAGAGAGAGAGGGAGACACAGAATCAGAAGCAGGCTTCAGGCTCTGAGCTGTCAGCACAGAGCCCAACGCAGGGATCTAACTCACGGACCATGAGATCATGACCTGAGCTGAGGTTGGATACTCAATTGACTGAGCCATCCAGGCACCCCCATATATATATATATATATATATATATATATATATATATATATATATATTATGGCAGAAGGAACAGTGAGAGAGGGACAAAGAGAATCCAAATCAGACTCCAGCATGGAACTGGAAGGGGGCTTCATCCCATGACCATGAGATCACAACCAAAGCTGAAATCAAGAGTCAGAGGCTCAACCACGTGAGCCACCCAGGTGCCCTGAGCATCCCATATTTCTGATCAAAGAAGTCTCATTGTATCTTTCCATGTTTCTCTAGCTGCATAATTAGCTCAAGTCCTCACCCAAGAGCCCCTTATTTGGCTAATTAGAACATTAAGCCAATTTAACAGTATCATTTTCTCTAACCTTAGGCACTGATACATGAGTGCAGAAGCAGACTCTGGCCTCCTCGTGTTTTAAAACACAAAAGAGAAAGAAAGACTTAGGGAAGTAAACATACTCGTTTCCAACACACTCATTTTCAAGGAATACCAAAAGTAAACATCTCTGTTGAACATTAATATGTAATTATTTTATCCCAAATTTTAATTATCTCATGTTATAACCCATAGTGTTGCAAATTCTGTTTTTCCCGGTTGACATTTTACCAGATATAGCAACTGCTGTGATGAGTAAAACAGCAACAACCACTCATGTACATGCTACCACACACCTCAATCTCATGAACACCCGATGCTGGAGGTGTGAGGGAAAGTGTGGATAATCACAGATCTGATCATCTCATTGGTCGGTTAGACTCCAGGAACTCTGATGCCAAGGAGAACAAGACCAACTTACGAGGGTTTACCAAACAAGAAGACTTAACCCCAAAGGGAGGTTACCCAAGGTAAAAATGTCACAAAGTTCAAAATTTCTTGTAAATTTGCTTGTTTTATTTTTCTCTGGCATTTAAGTTGCATGCGTTTGTGTGAACTGTGGTTATGTATGTTAGGCACAGAGCAAGGAAATAATTTTACACATTTCAAAGCACACCACTGCAAAAATTAGTTACATTTTTTACGTTCAAACTCCCTCCCTCAGCTTTGCCTGCTTAAATCTCATCCTCACCCCACTTCCCATATGCTAAGTGTCCCCCCACCCCACCCCATCTCCCCGCTTTCACGTGAGTAGGCTCCTTCCTTGCTCCTCCCCATGAGGCTAACCATTCCTGAGATTTTTGCGTTTTCTTCTTACATGTGAGGATTGTTTTTATCACCATCTTCTGTTTCCTCTCACCTTTCCTGCTGACCTTTCCTTTCCCTTATGTCATGCTATTCCTCCCTTCTCCCTATAACCAACAAGCGGATGTTCTTTCTTGATACTTTCTTGAGGCCTTAGTCAACCCTAGGGCCTGGAACTGACCTGGCAAGCTTTTTCTTGTGTATTTAGCAAGAGTGGGGCCCATTCCCTGATTACACACATACATACACACATACGTGCAACTTTGCCATGGACCCAGTGCCTCTTCAGGGGCTATTGTGTGATGAGCCATCATTACCATGTTAATCACACAGGGACAGTCAGACAACTCACAGATTTCCAATACTTCCCTATGGCCTATCCCACAGAGCTAAGACACAGACAAAATACATAACAAAATTAATAAAATACTTTACCCGTACTGGGCATGAGCCAATTAACACCACACAATAATTTTATGAGCATGAAGTATAAGTAGTTTCAAAGCTGTTCATCATCAGTGTCTTGCTCTAAAAATTCAGAGTGCTTCTCCACGTCAGTGAAACGAACTTATGGAGGCTGATGTCTATGCTGGTCATATCAATGCTCAACACCTGTTGGGAACCAAAAGGAAAAGTAGAGGGTATCTGGTGATTGAAATTTCCTGCACTCAAGCAAATCAGGTACAAGGCTGTGGTCCACATGCTACTCTGCTACTTTCACAATGCATTGCTGTCAGGGAGCCCTCGAATGTTCAGGTGAGGAGGGTGTTTCTTGATTCCTTAGAGTACAAAACTAGTTCAGGGATAGGGAAAAGACAACAGGCCCTAAATAATGCAATACAAATGACTGCAGAGACACAACGGCATAGACAAATGGGAGAAGAAGCCCTTATTTCCATTCTACACAATGCTCCTTTGATCTTCCTTTTCCTGTTCCCCAATAGTGACTTGAAGATTGCCCAGTGAAAGTCCAATGGTTCAGCTTTTTTCTAGGCAAATGTTTTCCATAAATGTCACTGCAGGTGCAGGTGTTAGCTTGTATAACAGTCCATTGGTCAGCAACAAAGTTGGGCAAAGTCCTTTATGAGCTCTTGGTAAGGTTGGGGCAATTGGTTAACAAGAAAGCCGCAAATATGAGGAAATGAATGAAGAATACAAAACAGAAGGAAAATTTTGTTTCAGGCCTTTTAATCAGGAAGGATTATGAAAGAAAAAAAGAGTCTAGGAAAAAGCAAGAAGCAAGCACACGAAGAAAGACCCATTTCCAGTGAGGCTAGGTGTTGGAAATGCCACACTACATCGATCCTCAGGTGCACATTTTCCATGTATACAACATTCATGAGCTCAGAATGTGTGTTGCAATCAACAGCCTTGGAATTACTGTGAGCTAAGCAGCACTTGTGACAGTTGTTGTTATCTGTGCAAGCATGAACTTCATTGCTATTACCAGTATTATGAATGGATGGTACAGACCACTTAAAGATTACTTTAGGAAAGAATATGAATCCCAGCTGACAGTGAGATCAAGAAAGTGCTAAGATGAAAACTTGTATAAACTATGTTGCTAGCTTTGGAGAAAATTCCATAGATATTAGTGGAAGAAGTTTTATGAAATGATGTATCACCAGTGCCTCTGATAGCACAGAGGAAATACCTTAACCCATTCATGCTGCATACTTTTATTTTACATAATAATAAATAAAATGATAATTTAAAACATTTACATAAAATTTTCATAATAAAACATGGGATACAAATTGGTTAAGGCATTTCTAATATTTCTTCACGTTCAGAATTTACCTTATCCAAATTACTTTGATGCAGATTTATCAATGTCCATGTGTCTCTACCCAATATTTTCCTCTGTCTTATCACTAACATTAAAAGGATAGAAATCTTGGTTTAAACAAAGTTTGCAAAACTCTCTATGTGTTTAAAGTAGAAATTTTAAGTGATACTAAAGCATTGCACCATACTTCTGTAATCCTCTTTTTCTTCACCGTGGTACATGAAATAATGGGGCAACTTTGAAGGTGTCATATATTTGATGAAATATGGTAGTTTGGGCTGTTTGGGAAATAGATCTCTGAGGTGGAGTGAAGGAGTCAAGACAAAGCTTTATATAAATTTGCAGACAAGAAAACACACATGGCAAGTAAGGCTCCAGACTCTCAATTCCCAATGATGATGAGTCAGGAAGTTTCCCTTCACCTCCAGGCTGTCTACTGCTGATGCACTCAACACGGAGGGCTTCCCAAATGGCTCTATAGGAGAGGGGGTCGTTTGGAAGGGAGGTAGGCAGGAACTGCTCTGGCTGTCTCAGGATTGGGAAATACGGGTCACAAACCTGTGATGCAGGGTTATAAGTGAAGGTGGGTCTGATCACCATGCCGCTCGCAGAGATGCTGACACTGGAAATGGAGACGCTGCCCACTCCCCAGATCTCCACGTAGCCCAGTTTCAAAGGGTTTGTATCGGTGATATATTTGTTGAAAATTACATGACTCTGCATCGTATTCTGTCAATTGGGAATAAAAGAAACCAGAGGCAAAAATCCATTTAAATTTTTCTCAACCTCTTTTTTAGGCACAAATGTAAACCACGAAGTAAGACACTGTGAGGGTCACCATCTTGTGCCCTTGGATAAAGCAGACCATGATTTCAGCCCTCTATCTCCTGCTTCCAACTACCATTCAACTTTGCATTGGCTAAGCATCTGCAGGATCTCTAGACTCACCCTGAACTCTAAGAAGACAAAGAGTCTTAGCTATCAGGAACTTTATATATAAGGATATGTATGTTTATACACACACACACACACACACACACATATATGGATTTATATATATGTATATATGGATGTATATATATGTATATATATCCATATATAAATATGGATGTATGTATATAAACATGTGTATGTGTGTGTGTGTGTGTGTGCGTGTATATATCTGGAACATTCTATATTATACATGTAGAGAAGTCACAAAATATACAGGCCATTCCAAGGAAAGATAGGAACAAGGAAGGGCTAGATAACACAGAAACAATCTGTCCATCTGTGCCTCGGTGAACTGGAATAAATTACTGATGAAGCACGAATGGTTTAATCACAGAAAACTTCCTGAGAGTATATCAAATGTCCATCTGAAGTCTAGAGGAAGGAAAAGACGCAAATTAACGAGATGAGCTGTGAAGGGATTCAAGGAGGCACTCTATGTACCCTTATGATATCCAGCATCCAGCTAACCCAGCAGAACTCTGTTCACCCCCCATAGTATCAGTTGCACTCACTTGGCTGGCGGAAAAGTTGGCCAGGTAATAGAGTCCTTTTCCATAGGTATCTGCAAATAAGCAACAAGGTAAGCATGATCTGGAGCTACGTTCTTGAATTCTAATTGCTTGCTTGTTGAGAAAGTAGGGACGATTTTTGTTTGTTTTTCATTTTGTTTTTCTTCTTTATAGGGGTCCATTTTGTGAGATTAGTCAGACTTTGCCCCAAACTGTTTACACAAAATGTGTTTTTTTTAAGGGTTTTTGAGAAAGAGAGAGCACACGTGTGCAAGCAAGGGAGGGGCAGAAAGAGACGGAGAGAGAGAATCTGCACCGCCAGCACGGAGCCCGACTTGGGGCTCAAACCAACAAACCATGAGACCATAACCTGAGCTGAAATAAAGAGTCAGACACTTAACTGACTGAACCATCCAGGTGCCCCATACCCAAAATGTTTGAAATGAATATCAATATATCTAACAGAGTAACCTCACATAATGCAGTTTCCTGATACCACTCTTAATCCATATTTCTTACTCATGGTCTAGCATTCCCAACATCTTCCTGGTCACCTCAGAATTTCCAGATTCCACCTGCTAGAGGCACACATATGTGTACATACATGCACGTACACTCCCATCACAAACATCAACACTGGTGTCTTGGTCAGCTTATCTTGAGGAGTATTAGATAATTTTTTCAATGCAATCTCCAGAGAACAAAGAATACCAAAAAAAAAAAAAAAAAAAAAGACTTCTTTGTCCTGGGAAACTATGAGCTCGGTATATCTAGTATAGGTATCCCCACCCTACCTCCTACCTTTGGGGCTTTCTCACTCTTCCACATGTTCTGGACTCTTTCTAATTTGCTTACCACTCAACCAGGGGGCACTGGCTACCCTCTAGAGCTGTGTTGTCCTAGATAGTAACCACGCACAACACATATCTATTTAAAATAAAATTAATTATAATTAAACAAAATTAAAAAATTCAGTTCCTCAGAAGCACTTGTCACATTTCAAGTGCTTAAGAGCCACCTGTGCCTAATGGCTACCATATTGGGCAACACAGATACTGACTTACTTCCATCACTGCACTGGACAGCATTGGCTTAGACATAGCTAATGGTACTTAAGCCTTCCTCCCGAGAGTTTACCAATTCCTATAAACTCCTAATGGAAAATCCCTCCAGATAAATAGCACAGCTGATAGAGGCACTGCCTTTCTTATTGGGATAGTAAGCCTTGTAATTAGGGAATGTGGCCTTGAACATAAACCATAGGGAAGTCTATCTCAGTTGGCTACAAAGAAACTTTTCCTATGGCTTCTACACTGCTATCTCCCACAGTGAATTAGGACAGTTGGGTAATGGTGAGACATTCAGAGCTCTGCTTCCTCTACATGAGGCATAAAGATCATACACAATGTGTATTATGCACTTAAAGTAACAAATGGCCATGTTTCAGAATGCAACATTGTTTTAACATGGACAAGAAAAAAAAGCAGGCCTGCCCCCCTAGTCAGTGGCATTGACATGAATCCAAGGCAACCCTTACTCACCAATGCTTTGCCCATCATCCCAGAAGAGCCAACCTTTAGCAGTCCCCTCATCATCCAAGGCAACCTTGAAGCCAATGAATTTCTGACGGCTGCAATGGGGTAGGAAGAGCCATTAGCTAAAAACAAAACCATAAACCAAGGGTTTTCATAGAAGCCTAACAGAAGTGCCTCACGGTATAAATACTGGGTAGTAGGATTGAAGAGACTTGTCATCTGGTTCTAGTTCTGTCTCCAGTGGCTATCTTACTTTATGTCAGGAATGAATGAATGAATAAATGAATGAATGAATGGAATTTTCCTTTAGAAGTGCTCTAAAAGTACGGCAAGAAACTGCAAGCCAACTCACTGGATCTGTGAGAAAAATCCTGAAGTGATCTTTCTCTTTTCATGACCTAATTTCCTAAGCACATGTAAGGTGAGCTCCACTCACAAATGTCCTAAGTTCTTCAGTTTTTAACTGAATTTCTTGAATTAAATGAATATGGACCTAAGAATTTTAGTTTGACATCAGCAGACATGGATTTTAGTTCCTGCTCAACTAGTTATTAAGTGTGTGACTCTGAGTAAATCTCTTAGCCACCTGAAGCCTCTCTTTGCTCATCTGTAAAATGGGGATAAGAGTACTCACGTCACAGAGTTTATTTTCTCCTTTTGTTAAGAAAAATAATTTCCAAACAGAAACCTCCATA
The DNA here is from genome assembly GCF_018350155.1 of Leopardus geoffroyi. Taxonomy (NCBI): domain Eukaryota; kingdom Metazoa; phylum Chordata; class Mammalia; order Carnivora; family Felidae; genus Leopardus; species Leopardus geoffroyi. Next base: position 156,813,077 of record NC_059331.1, on the reverse strand, counting down.
CTAGTAGAGTTTTAGGCACAGAACAAGCATTCATTTGATGTTAGCTATTATTAATTATTATATAGACTTAGATTTAAAATTTTTAAATCCTATATATGATGCCTCAAGCATCAATGGCAATGTGGCTTACACAATTTTCCAGCAACAGGTTTCTTAGCAGAGTCAATTAAGATCCAGAAAGTCTTCTAAAACTAGCGTGAATCAGGCACTGCTTACATACAAATTGTCAGGCTTCACCCGGATCTGAGCTGACTGGCGGTAAAGGGGAAATCTTGTCGTGTCATTTACCTTAAGTGGGTGTTCTGTGCAGGCTCTTGCCAGGGCAGGATGAAGCCCCCACGGACGTGTAGATTAATGTGGTCAAGAGGGGCCAGCAAGGCCTTCCATTCTCCCCTTGCTTTGATGTCCACACCCTGAGGGCCAGAGGAAGGTAAGACAGGATGAGGGAGTGAACAGATCTCCCTGAACGATGCATTTACCAGACGTCTTGCCCGCTTTCCCGAACTTGCTGTCTGTCCGTGACCCTTCAGCACACAGCTGCTATTACACTTTTTGACATTCACTCAGCTACTGCGTGGACTCTTGCACGGCTGCTACAACATCGCCGCAGGACCCCATGTCTTTCGGGGTTTCTACTGTACTTAGGACAAGAGATCCTAGCGTGGATCTCTGCCTACATCCCCCACATCCTGTTTCTGTGCCAGAGAGCACTGCCAGGGGCGGCTGAGCAATCCTCCTACTTATTTCTGGTTGGCTCCCGACACACACCTTGCAATGGCATTTCTAGACCTTCCCTTTCACTTTGTCCCCGCTCTGTCTCCTTTCACTGCCTCCACTCCCCACCCCACCAACTCAACTGACACCTTGACTCCTACTTGACAGATAGTACTAAATGGAGCTGACTCACTTTACAAATCCTTATCTTTAACTCGCTACAACTTCCTTTATGTTTAACGTTTTCATCCTGCCTCCTGTGTGGCAGGGCTCTCTTACTCTGAGCCAGGCTCAGTTTCTAAGAAGCCAGCCTTCCACATTTCTTCCACCTCGGGCAGGGCTTCCCGGCTCCAGCGCTGTGGACATTTGGGGCCAGATAATTCTTTGCTGTGGGGGCTGTCCTATGCTTTTCAGACGCTTACCTCTGACTATCCACTAGATGCCCCCTGCCCCACCACCACACGTGACAATCTAAAGGTCTCCAGACATTGCCAAATGTCCCCATGACAGAACACCCCCATTTGATAACTGCTATTTTAAAGGTAAGGAGGAAAGCTACCATAACACTCCTCCATCTGGTCCCCTATGTTCATTTTGGACATATTCGGCCTGTAGGAACTGTAGGGGTAGGTGATCAAGAGGACGCACGGTGACGGGTGCCATGCTCCCTGGGGCGGACTCTGCTTCACGGGCCTGCCTCAGGACTCCAAAGTCCACAGGATTTAATAAAATTCCAGCCCCACGTCTCTGGGCTTCTTTAGGTTTCTCACTGATAACGTGAGAAAATTCGATTATATGATCTCTAACGACATTTCACTCTGATATCTTATGAACACTGGACATTTCCTCCATCGATTATCCCACCGTCAAGGGAAACTCGACATATGTAAAGCTGTCCGAGTTATCTCCCTACCAAATTCTTTACTTCTCTCCATGGTATTTCCCTTCTACCACACATGACATAAATATGATGTGATTTTAATCTCATGATTACATTCCTAAGACACAGTGTGTCAACAGCTTGTCTACTTTCCTGTAGATGGCTTCTGACCAGGCTAGTGTAAGGAATTCCTGTTTAAATATCCATTAAGATAATGGCTGTAAGATAAAATTTAAAAGCAGCCCTGTTAAAATAAGAACAGACAACCCAAATGCCTTTGCACAGGGGAATCTACATCAACTGCATAGTCATTGATTATGCTGGAGAAGCATGGTTTTAAAAACCCAACATATGTTCTACGCTGTAAACAAAGAAAATGGCCACAAGTAGATAAAAACTTTAATTCGTACACACTGCCTGGTCTTAAGCCTCATAAAAATAGGTGACCAGGTAATCAAGAAGACAAGGCAGAATAGCCCCATGCCTCCCCCTCTCCTGAATCAAGTCTACAAACTGCAGTGTCCAGTATGACAGAAAGGAGGGGGAATGGATAGAAGACACCTCATGGCATGCTCAATCACATAGGCATGCCTGAGGCAGGGAAAGAACTCTAGAAGGAGATGGAAAGTGCCGGTTTTTGTAGCTTATTTGGAGAACCTAAGAGTCAGTGCAGATGAAGGCCCAGCCTTACTGAAGCACATCAACCTTTCCTGCCTCAAGGCACCTGCCACTTCACAAAACAAGCCAGGCCTAAAGGCCAAGCAGTAAGGGGTGCCTGTTGCTTCTGCTAGCCAGATGAACACAGATGGGACAGTGCAGGGATGGGAATTCATAGTTACCAAGGCCGCTATGATAGGAGTCATGTTCCTGGAGAAATGGGAACCATCCCCCAAGATAGGAGTCTCATATTAAAAAAAAAATGTTTATTTATTTTTTGAGAGAGAGAGAGAGGGAAAGCAGGGGAGGAGCAGAGAGAGAGAGGGAGGCAGAGGATCTGAAACGGACTTTGTGCTGACAACAGAGAGCCTGATGTGGGGCTCAAAGTTAGAAACCATGAGATCATAACCTATGAGATCATGACCTGAGCCAAAGTCAGATGCTTAACTGACTGATGTCCCCAGGCCCCTCAGGAGTCTTACATTCTTCACCTATCTTTCATTCAAGGCATTTGCTAATTCCCAAGTTCCATTGGACAGAACAAAAAAAATCGTGCAAAAAGTGGTAGTTATAAGCTAAGTGGGACTTCCTTATGTTTTCTCTCCTGCTTTTCTTCTCTTTGCTTTTTTGTCCTATTTTCTGGGTAGGTGCTATTATAATTTGTTTTTAAACAAAATTTAAAATTTCTGCATCATGCCTTTAATTTCCAAGGTGTTGTTAGTATGCCTTTTCTTATAGCATGCAATTTCTTGTTTTCAGTATATCTTCTTATCTCTCTGAGGATGTAAATTTTCTCATTAAGCTTTGAAATAACATAAGTATATAGCTCAGTACAATTTTACCAGTGAATACACCCCTTAAGCCACCAACTAGATCAAGAAGTGAATATACCAGCACCCCAGAGGCTTTCTCATTCCCTCTCATAATCACCACACCAAAGGCAGCTACTACTCTGATTTCTGTCACTTTTGCCTGTTTTTGAACTTATATTTCATACATGCTTTAACTTTCCTGTATCTGGCTCTTTGTGCTCAATCTTATGTTTGTGATATTCATCATTTTTACTTGTGTGGCAATAGTTCATTACTTATACTGACCTATAGTATTCCTTTTAAAAATAGAATATAATCTATTTATCTACTTTACTATTAATCATTTGGTTTATTTCCAGTTGTTTGCTAGTTTACAAATAATGCTATGAAACATTCTTGGACATGTTTTTTTGGTAACAATATATACACTCTAGGAATAAATCTGTAACTTTTTCATTTCTTTCCATATATAAAATATTAATATACTATATAATATGTATGATGATATGTATGATATCACGTATCATATCATGCAGTGCAAGTTTATTTCTATTTTCTGGATTGATAAAATTGTTTTAGTGTTATCTGGCAGAATATATAAAAATAGCAAACAAAAACATTTCTGAAAAAGGATGGCATGTTGGTCTAGCACATATCAAACTGTAATCTAAATATGCAGTCCTTAAAAATGCTCAGGACTGACAGAATAAACAATTCATAAATGAACATATCAAAGATAGTAAAGGGAAATCTTAGATAAACTCTAAAAATGTAATGTGTAAACGCAAATCGATGTGTTCATTATATCTCTGTGTATAATCTCATTAGCATTAAAGAGGATACATATTTGGAGATGTGTAAAAAAAAAAAAAGAGCAGTGCATGACAACATGAGTCTAGCAAAGCAAAAATATTGGTAAATTTGGCAATTTGGAAGGGAAAAAAGTTATATCCTGACCTTCATTGATAAATTCTTTCCAGTGACTTAAAACATTAATTTGATGATGTAAACGTTAAAATTTCTATCTAAAGTTAGAAACAATTAAAAAGCAAATGACAAAGTGGAAAAATATCTCCAATGAATATGGCAAAGTGTTATTGACTTAACTATCTAAAGATCTTTTCAAATCAGTGTGAAGAGTTTAAATATCTTAATAAGAAACTGGTAAAAGAATAGTAATGGTCCCAGAAATATAAATAGCCTGTCAAGGATAATCACAAATCAAATCAATGATGAGCATTAGGAACCACATTGCCTCCAAGAGTGATACAAAGATGAATATGAAGATTAAAAAAAAACAAACACCTAATAGTCAAACCCAACAAAGATGTAGGGAGATGAACACTCTCATTAAGTGCTGGTAGGAATGTAAATTGTTTCTGAAAGTTGCCAGTTTACTTTGAGGATTCTTGTATTAAGCATCTTCTCCATCTGGAAATTCAGATGACTACCGGGTGGAGCCCATGCTAGGGTAGGTAAGATGGAACCCTTGGATACACAAGATGGAATTCAGGCTAACGAAGAGTTCTGTTGAATGAAAGAGACGGAGCCTTAGGCTAACTCCAGAAACTGGAATCGCATGAATTACACTTGAACTCCTGCCTCATTTAAGCATACAATAACCTGTGTGACAACAAAGGAGCCAAGTTCAGAAATAGGATGTGCTTGAATCATCTGCTCCAAGTGGGGGACCTGAATCTCCATTCTTTTTTTTAAATTTCTTTTAAGTTTATTTATTTATTTTGAGAGACAGAAAGAGAGCACAAGCAGGGGAGGGGCAGAGAGGAGAGACAGAATCCTAAGCAGGCTCCGCGCCATCAGCTCAGAGCGCGATGTGGGGCTCAAACTCACAAACTGTGAGATCATGACCTGAGCCGAGATCAAGAGTCTGATGCTTAACCGACTGAGCCACCCAGGTGCCCCGAGTCCCCATTCTTATTTGCCAAGTGCAAGGCTCTTCCATGCTTTTGCTAGCATCTGTAAAAACATCCTTCCTCTTCATCTTTTAAAATATTAAGTATTGGGGCGCCTGGGTGGCGCAGTCGGTTAAGCGTCCGACTTCAGCCAGGTCACGATCTCGCGGTCCGTGAGTTCGAGCACCGCGTCGGGCTCTGGGCTGATGGCTCAGAGCCTGGAGCCTGTTTCCGATTCTGTGTCTCCCTCTCTCTCTGCCCCTCCCCCGTTCATGCTCTGTCTCTCTCTGTCCCAAAAATAAATAAACGTTGGAAAAAAAAAATTAAAAAGAAAAAATTTAAAATATTAAGTATCTTTACCTGGCACTTCAGTAAACTTTCAGTGGGACTGGGTGCTGATAAAACCTTTCTGGAAAGCAATCTGCCAATATCTGTCAAATTTTTAAATCCCAGAAATCCTACTGATAAAAACTTAGAGATACAGATACAATGGTGTTTCCTGCAGCCTTGCACCATTATTTAGAAAAAGAAAACAAGAACACAAGGGGTTTGCTAAATGATTCCATAAGTGGAATATAATAAAGTTGCTTAAAAAAGGAGGTGGGGGGGAGAGCTTCACATTCAAAGAGTTCAAGTTCAAAGTCCTTTGATATACAAAGATCTTTACAAAATATTATTCAGTGAACTAATCAAGGAGCCGAACAGCATGTACAGTAAGACACTACTTGTGTAAATACAAAAAGAATACGCAATGCTAGTCTATGTACAAATTTTTATCAGCAAAGATATATAACAGATTGTTAATGGGGGTTAGCTTTAGAAGGGGGGCCAAGGGTTGGAAGATAGGGAGAATGGTGAATTTCACTTTCCATTTTCCAGTGCTTGACCTTCTCCAGTGTTTGGCTTTTTACCAGTAGAGGTGTTTCTACTTTCCTAATGTATTTTTGGCACCTTATATATCTTTCAAGGTACCTTTCCAATCTTATATTCCCCCAGGGGACTTTCATTCTTTAACCAGTACATCTACACCTCTTCTTCTAAATTCTGATGCCATGTTTTAACATTCCACACTGCTCCTTATACTGAATAATTAATTTGTTCCTTTTCACAGGAAAGGAAATGATCAGATGGTAGACTAGGTCTCATAGTGTACGTATGTCGTCTAGAACTGGAATCAGCAAACTTTGTCTATGAAGGACCAGATAGTAAGTGTTTTAGGCTTTACAGGCCAGAAGGTCTCCGGTGAAACCACTGGACTCTGCTGTTGTATTGTGAGCACAGTTATTGTGGACAATAAGTGAACAAATGTTCATGACTGTGTTCTAATAAAATGATTTATAAAAACAGGTATGAATCTGATTTGGCTGTGGGTGGTAGTTTGGCAACCTCTGCTCTTTTACAAAAGTAATCACCAAAATGTGTGGAGATTAACTAAGAAGACATTTCTCCATTAATCCCAACCATGGAATCTTCATTTGAATTTAACATCAAAACTTACTTTTTTTTCCAAATGGCTTGCCCCATCAATCTGTGGCTTCCTAAGTGGTTTTTTTTTTTTCCTTTCTTTCCTCAACCAAAGCTCTTTTATTTAAAAGCCATGTATAAAATCAACAATCCCAGGACACCGTCCTCTGTTAGCTCTCACACATCAGTTTCTTTCATATAGTACATATGATTATGTACATAAGCACTACTGTTCAAGACACACAAATATCAGCTCCAGGTTAGGTGGTGAACTCCGTGGGGAAACTGTTCCAGTATTCTGATACCTGGAGCTCAGTAGGGTGGCTTGCACCTGGGCCAGGCTGGGACTAGAATGAAATAAGCGAGGTGCCTAGGGTGCACGATTTAAGGCAGTGCTCACTCTCAGGGTCATGCAAATGCCGGCTCAGCCTTAAGAAGGAGTACCTTTTTAAACTTCATGCCCAGGCACCTCACTTGCTGCACCAGGGAACCTCACTGTACTCAGAATCACGGACTGTCAGTGAATGGGACAGTCAACATGCAAATTCAGGACAAGGGCTATGTCACTTAAAAACAGTTGGCTGTTCCCTCCTAGAAAGCCCTGGTTGGGAAGCACATAGCAGAGTCCTAATGTAGGGCCATCCAGAGGACAGATCCAGCCCAGAAAAAAAAAATGTGTGTGTGGTGGGGTGAGTGTCAGGACTCGGGGCTCCATGAAACAGAGAGGAGGAGGAGGACGACTTCCATTGTCCTTGTACAGTTTTCACCTAATCCCACTGCAAAGCCACTGACTGAAAGAACCAGAGTATGTTCCACCTCTTGCCCTCCTGCTGTTCCCCTTTTGCTGTATTTCGAGCCCTCTGCTTTGCTCTCTGCAGAAAAGTCAGAAGGTAGGCCTGGTTACAAGGAGAGGAAACGCCTCTTTTGATTTTCCTTAAGAATCAAAGCCTGACTTGTGTCCCCATGGGAGGAAATGGCCCTGAGGTTGCTTTGAAAGGCCCCATTTTCCCAGCTGAGTCTCCTGGGCTCAGACTAGCCTGCAGATGTTCTAGGACAGAGAATGACGTGTTCATCTTGCATTTCTGAATGCACTTGTGTTGCTTCCACACACAACGGTTGGGTCCCGTACCTCCACGTGCATTTTACACACTGCCTAAGACTATGCTTACCGCGGGAGATTATATTTAACAACTCCTTGAGCATCTGTGCTATAGACGGAGACATTTAATAAAAAGACAGAGAGGAAAGGCCCCTATACATATGAACTGACAGTCCCGTAAGGGATGATATGAACAAAAACTACAGTTTACAGAACAATTTCAAGTGTCTTCTAGTGTCTTCATTGTACACTCCATTGTGGTATAGAGGAAGATAAAAACTCACACATAAAGAACACTCACAAAATAAATTATTTTATAGCAATTCTGTGAGGAGACTGCTCTTATCCAATTTGGAGGTGAAAAAAAAATTGAGGCTACAAGGTTAAAAGTGACTTGTCCAAGATCATACATCAAATGAGTTATAGCGCCAGAATTCGACCAGTGGGCTATCAGATTCTAAAGCCTGTGCACTCTACCGTTTTCCCCAAATTGTATAAATCATCAGAAAAACTTACCGTGTAGTAATCATACCAGCGGGCTCTGGGGAAATATGCAGTGACGTTTCGGGCATTCTACAATTAAACACAAACAAGGCTTGGGCAAGGTACCAATTTGTACAGTAAAAGGATCAAAACAATAGTGGTGGCCTTGGACCAATGTGCTCATCTTTTTAAAGACCAGCAATGTTGGGGAAACCTTTCTTCCCTCCCTTCTTCCCAAATGGGAGATTTCCCTGCCTCAGACTGGCAGTTTCCATAAAGCCCTTTGGGATCAGGACTATGGGGAAAAATCATCTGCTTACACAGTCACCCCATATTCTCCCTAAAGAGATAAACTGAGGTTGGGTCTTGGGCAGAAAAAAATTTTTGTAGATTTTATGGTACCAGTACTTCAGGGATTCTGATTAGTGCAGTAAGTTTTGGGGAGAATGCAATTGGCTGGTATTTTAACCAGAAGCCTACATACATCAATAGAAAAAGTGAAATATGGCTTTTGCTTCCTGAGGATGTCTTACAGAAGGAAGGGAAGGGCTAGCTGGCAACAAGGTATGCACATGGTACAAACAATCCTGCAAAATTTGTTTTAATGGAGTAAGAGACCACATCTCAGGAGCCCCAGCAGACCAGTCCTCTTTTGTTGCCTCTAGTCACTGGGTCTCAGAGCTGTAATTCTCTAGTCATCAGACGCCTCCGTACTCACAGCCTCCAGGACAGGGCTGACCAGGAAGGCTGGGCCCAGCAGAAACTGACGGTCCACATCCCAGGTCACCCGGTCTGACACGAACCTGGAAAGAGAAACCAAGGTACCACAATCAGGAACCCAACAGGGCTTCAGGCCAAGACCCTGAAGAAAACTCCTCAAGTTCAGACCCAAGTCAGAAATCCAGCTGCGTTCTTTGTCTTCCTTTACTCTTTCCCTATGTCTCCCTTAACCAGCTGTATACTTACTGTCTATCATGTTCTTCAAACCCCAGAAATGGATGAACTTAGACATGTTCTCACCTATCAATACCTCCATGTTTCTTAACCATGGCATATTTTAAATGCAAGAATGGCCTTCAGCCCTCACATCTTCAGCCCTCACATCTGGCCTTGTCTTGTGACCTGAGCGGCTACAAAAGATAGGTAGCTTTTCATAGGCCCAACTTAGAGAGAAATTATTCTGTGTTGTACTGTATCACTTTGAATTTTTTTCATTCAGTAGCCTTTTGTCAAGGACCTAGTGCATGACTGACACTGTGCTAAAAGGAATTATAATGTATGGTCTGTCCCAGAAAGCTTATGGCAAAGGGCAACTGTGTCTTTAACTTAATTTGGAGGAAATTTTTTCTTCAGGAGCCACTACATAGAATGATATTATTCATTAGTCATTGGGATTCCATCTGACACTCACTCATGGAGAAGAGGCCGGACGACAGTGCTGCCCTCCGTGTGGGCCATGTGCATCAGGGTGTAGAGATATGGCAACAGGGTATATCTGGTCTTCAGGACACTTCTGGAGATATTCACAAAGGTTGCATCCCAGGACACAGGGTCTTGCCTCTAAAGGAGAAAAGAAGAATGTTTAGAGCTCACTAAGGGAACCTGGGGACCTAAAGAAGTCCCTGAACGCTTATTACAAATGAAGATCATATATAGCTAAACCAAAATTGATTACAGATGAGACTGAGAATATTCTTTTTTTTTAGACTTTTTTTTTGAGGCAAAGAATATTCTTAATATACTTAAAGAAGTCACTGACGCTTTCACAATACAGCTGATGAAATTTCTCTATAAGACATTCTTTTGGGTATATATTTGGTACAACACAGCCTAACCAAACAAACAAAATAATGTAAAGAACACTGAGGAATCTGGTTCACTAAAACATGACGCTCTTTCCAAGTACCTGTTAGCCATTTGTATGTCTTCTTGGAAAAATGTCTGTGTGGGTCCTTTACCTATTTTTAAATCATGTTGCTTGTGGCTTTTTGCTACTGATTTGAATGAGTGCCTTACATATTTTGGATATTAATTCCTTTTCAGATAGATGGTTTACAAATATTTGGGGTGCCTCGGTGGCTCAGTCAGTTAAGTGTCTGACTTTGCTTCAGGTCATGATCCCACAGTTCATGGGTTTGAGCCCTGTGCTGACAGCTCAGAGTCTGGACCCTGCTTCGGATTCTACGTCTCCCTCTCTCTTTTCCCCTTGCCCACTCACTCTCTCTCAAAATTAAAATAAAACATTTTTTAAAAATTAAAAAACAACAAATATTTTCTCCCATTTCATAGGCTGCCTTTTCAGTTTTTAATTATTTCTTTTGCTGTGAAGCTTTTGAGTTTGATATAGTTCTACTTACTTATTTTTATTGCTGTTGTCTGTGCTCCCAGTGTCATGTCCAAAGAAATCATTGCCAAGGACAATGTCAAGTAGCTTTTTCCCTGTGTTTTCTTTTAGAAGTTTTACTGCTTTGGGTCATACATTTAAATTACTACTACATTTTGAGTTAATTTTTGTGAGTGGTATAAGATAGGGGTCCAGTTTCATTCTTTTGAATGTCATTATCCAGTTTTCCCAACAGCATTTATTGAAGAGACTGTCTTTTCTCCACTGAGTATTCTTGCCTCTCTTGTCAAACCATAGTAAGTGCAAGGTTTATTTCTGTACGTTTGATTCTATTCCATTTATCTATTTTTATGTCAATAGCATACTGTTTGGTTACTACAGCTTTGTGATATAGTTTGAAACCAGGACACGTGATACCTTCAGCTTTGTTCTTCATTCTCAGGATTGTTTTAGCTATTTGGGGTTGTTTGTAATTCCATGTGAATTTTAGAATTGTTTTTCCTATTTCTGTGAAAAGTGCTATTGGGATTTTGACATTGCATTGAATCTATAAATGGTTTTGGGTAGTATGGACACTGATAATGTTAATTCTAATCCATGAACATGGAATATCTTTCCATTTATTTGTGTATTCTTCAACTCCTTTCGGGAATGTCTTAGAGTTTTCAATGTCTAGATCTTTCACCTCCCTGGTTAAATTTATTCCTAAGCATTTTATTGAGTTTTGATGCTACTGTGAATGGGATTGCTTTATTTCTTTTTTAGATATTTGCTGTTCATGGATAGAAACACAACTGATTTCTGTATGTTGATTTTGCATTCTGCAACTTTACTGAATTGGTTCATTCTAATAGTTTTTCAATGATACCTTTAGGTTTTTCTGCATATAAAATCATATAAACTGTAAACAGAGACAATTTTACTTCCTTCCTGATTTAAATATTTTGCATGTCTTTTTCTTACCTGACTGTTCTGACTAGGACTTCCCAGTACTATGTTAAATAGGACTAGTGAGAGTGGGCACACGTCTTATTCCTGATCTTAGAGAAAAAGCTTTCAAGCTTCTACCATTAAGCATAATATTAGGTGTGGGCTTGTCACACATTGCTTTATAATGTTGAGGTCCATTCCTTCTACACCCAATTTGTTGAGAGCTTTCATCATGGAAGGAGGTTATATTTTGTCAAAAAAAATTTTTTCTGCATGTTTTGAGATGATCATATGAATTTTATCTTCCATTCTATTAATATGGTGTATTACATTTATTTATTTGTGTATGTTGAATCATCTTCACATCCCATGGTTAAATCCCACTTGATCATGGTGTATGATTCTTCCAATGTGTTGAATTTGGTGTGCTAGTATTTTGTTGCAAATTTTTGGATCTATATTCATGAGCGATATCGACCTATAGTTTTCTTGTAGGGTTCTTATCTGGGCTTCATGTCAGGGTAATGCTGGTCTTATAAAATGAGCTTGGGAGTGCTCCCTCCTCTTCAATGTTTTGGAAATGTTTGAGGAGGTCTTGGTGTTGATTCTTCTTTAAATTTTCAATACAATTCACCAGGGAAAACATATGGTCCTGAGCTTCCTTGGGGCGGGAGGGATGATTTTTTTATTACTAATTCAATCTCCTATTCATTATTTATCTGTTCAGCTTTTCTGTTTCCTCATGATTCAGTCTTGGTAAGCTGTATGTTCATAGGAACTTATTCATTTCTTCTAGGTTGTCCAATTTGTTGGTTTATAATTGTAGTCTCCTGTGATCCTTTGTATTTCTGTAGTATCAGTCCTAATGTCTCCTTTTTCATTTATAATTTTATTTATTTGAGGCCTCTGTCTTTTTCCTTAGCAAGTCATTTTGTTTATCTATTCAAAGAACCAGCTCTTAGTTTGGTTGATCTTTTCTGTTGTTTTTCTGGCCTCTGCTTCACTTATTCCTCTTCTGATCTTTTGGTAACTCTGGACTTAGTTCTTTTGCTAGTTCCTTGAGGTATAAAGTCAGGTTGTTTATTTGAGATTTGGCTTCTTCTTTTCTAATGTAGGTGAAATGCATTCACTTAGAAATGCATTCACTGCCTCCTGCAGGTTTTGATATGTTATGTTTCCATTTTCATCTGTTTCAAGATATTTTAAAATTTTTCTTTCAATTTCATCTTTGACCCATTGGTTGTTTAATTTCCACATATTTGTGGGTTTCCCAGTTTTCCTCCTATTATTGGTTTCCAGTTTCCACGGAAGACATACAGATGGCCAACAGATACATGAGAAGCTGTTCAACATCATGTGTCATCGGGGAAATGCACATCAAAACCACAATGAAATATCACCTCACATCTATTAAAGAGAAGAACAGTGGTTATCAAGGGGCTGGAGGATGGGAGAAATGGAGACGTGTCAGTCAAAGGATACAAACTTCCAGATACAAGATGCATATATCCTGGTAATCTAATGCACAGCATGGTGACTATAGTTAACAAAACTATATCATATACTTGAAAGTTGCCAAAAGAGCAAATACTAAATGTTCTCACCACAAAAAAGAAATGGTAATTATGTGAGGTGATGGAGGTATTAACTAATCCTGCTGTGGTAGTCATTTCACAACACTTAAGTGTATCAAATAAAACAAGCAAGAAAGATGAGGGTTTAATGGTTTTGAAGATGTCACGGAGAATACAGAATGCATTAATTGTAGCTCAGATTTGGAAGCTATATTCCTAGTGATATAAAACTTTTGAGCTATGAGCTAGCATCATACCCTGGTCCCAATGGTGTTGTGGTTCCTCGAGAAGGGGTAAAAGGCCCCCAGTTGCATCCAGCGAGCACACATCTCATACTCAGCATCTTGAAAGAATCCACAAATATCTGCTCCTGTCTGAAGCAAGGTAGAATAAAACAAGCCTGTTGGTGATTTCTGAAAGATGTGACAACCTGCTTGGGGATTAGAAGTGACCCCAAAGACACTTACATAAGATATACCAAAGAGGCTGAACTCCAACATGCCTGCAATGAGACCACAGCTGTGTCAGAGGCAGTACTCGTGATCTGCCTTTTTCTCCCCACTCAAGAATCCTTTACCAAGATCCCTAACCCCCTTTCCCACCAGCAGAAGCCCCTTGGGATAAGCCCACACACCAATGATAGACTTCTTCAGCTGGTCCCAGGCAGCTGTGTTGTCTCCCAGCCAGTGACCTCCCCAGCGGCCAGAAGAGGGGAATGTGGAGCGGGTGATGACAATCCCTCTCTGTCCCGTCACCTCCTGCACAGCTCTGGATGGAGGGGAGCAAGGAGGTGATATAGGGGAGATTAGGGGAGGAAAGGCCACAGAGCTTCTCCTCCCGGGGGTTTCTGAGCGTGAGTCATGGTGACAAAATGTCTCCTGCATTACTGGAAGAAATACAGAAATCTGAGCCATAATGGCATCCTCACTGACTGACCCTAGATGATAGAGAGAATAATAAGTTGTGCCTTTACATAGTGTTTTACAAAGAACTTTATAGTAAACTTACTGGATCACCTAAAAATAACACATAACCTTAAAAATAACAAGTAGTAACAAATAACTACGTATTTACTAAGTACTAAGGTTTGAGATTTGGGGAGGAAGAAGGCGAATTCCTTCAGAAGGCTTCTTTAGAATAATTCTTCTTATTCATTGACTGAGCTCACAAAATGGGATAGTGCTAGTTCAGTAGACCATCAGTTGGCTCTCCAACAAGAAATAGAAACGAACAAACAAACCCAACAGAGATGAGTCACTTATGAAATAAAGGAAAGAGAGAGCCAGTCCTCTGTGTTCCCTTCACCTCCTGTAATTAATCACGGCATCAGCTGCTCTGTGTGATCATTGCCTGGGTCTCCATATGTGCCTCCTGCACGAGGACTATCGAGTCTCCCACCGGCAGAACCATGTCTTGCTTAAACCTGTCCTTCTAACAATGCCTGGCTCCATGCTCGTGTTCACTTAATAAATAAGAATTGTGACCCAGTCATGATTAAAATCTTCTTAACCCTTGAGAGGGTGCATGAAAGGAAAAGCAGAGCAACTCTATCAGCCACTGGCTGGCCCTGCGGGTCGTGTGGACCAGAGAAGGGAGAGGGCCACTCACTCGTAGGTGGGTCTGGTCTGGGCCCATCCGTACAGGCTGTGCACGTCATAGTGTCGCACCCGTGAGCCGTCTGGCAGGATCTGCTGACTCTCCATGCACAGGGTCTTGCTGCTAAGGCCCATGTCCCTGGACTCCAAATCTGAGGAGAAAGAGCTAGTGATATAAATGTCATGCTCAATCCTCTTTACCCCTGACCTCCCTTTAAGGGATTGGACACTGGAGCTTAAGACTAATCTGACCCCTACATGGGTCCCTCTCCTCCTTCCTCCCCAGGGGCAGGGGAATGTGCACGGTTCTGAGCTGCAATGGAGCCCATGGGTGTTTTCACAGGAGCAAAGTTCTCCAGGAGCAAGCAGGGGCAAGGGGGAGAAGACAAAGCTGCCAAACACCTGACCACGTGACAGGATGTAGTCTAAGCTTTTTTCTTGTAAATCATTTCAGGTAATTCTTATCGTAACTCTATAAAAAGAGAGATATCACTATCTCCCTTTACAATTCAAACAGCTGAGATTTGGAAACATCGAGTAATCTGTTGAAGGTCATACAATTCATAGTGAATCTAATTTCTGGAGCCAAGACATGAACACAAGTGTTAGCGCCAAAGTCCAAAGACTCCACGATAAGGGGAAGCTGCTACTTTCCCCCCACTGGTGGCACAACAAACTCCCATGGAGGGATTCACACAAGTCTGAAGAATTAAGAAACTTAGTTCTAGAATCCTTTGGGGACATCACCACTGTTAAGTTTTTTTCAAACAAATTTGAGAAATTCAGCCAATAGGGTCAGTAACTTGTACACACACTCAACTGGGTAAAGCGCTTGATGTGTGCTAATCTTTGGCCCCCTAAAAACCACAGCACCATGGGTGCCTGGGTGGCTCAGTTGGTTAAGTGTCCGACTTCGGCTCAGGTCATATTCTCGCAGTCCATGAGTTCAAGACCTGTGCTGGGCTCTGTGTTGACAGCTCAGAGCCTGGAGCCTGCTTTGGATTCTGTGTCTCCCTCTCTGTCTGCCCCTCCCCCGCTTGCACTCTGTCTCTCTCTCTCTCTCAAAAATAAATAAATATTAAAAAAAAAAACAGGGGCGCCTGGGTGGCGCAGTCGGTTGGGCGTCCGACTTCAGCCAGGTCACGATCTCGCGGTCCGTGAGTTCGAGCCCCGCGTCAGGCTCTGGGCTGATGGCTCAGAGCCTGGAGCCTGTTTCCGATTCTGTGTCTCCCTCTCTCTCTGCCCCTCCCCCATTCATGCTCTGTCTCTCTCTGTCCCAAAAATAAATAAACGTTGAAAAAAAAAATTAAAAAAACAAACAAACAAACAAACAAACAACACAACACCAATTAAGGTGCGCCCTGAACAGTCAGGATAAACCCTGGCTGCCGGGCCCTTGCAGAGGTCACTCCTTGCAGCCCAGACTCTGCCAACAGAGGAGGCCGAGGGCTCTTACGTGGCATATAGGGAGGGTGGTTCAGAGTGGCATCCCTGCAGCCTGGGGGCACTGCTCCATTCACAAAACTCGCTGGCTCGTTCATATCCTAGAAATGTCAAACACAGATATATCTTACTTTTTAAAATCATCACATCCCGTCAACTCAGAGACAAGGAAGCAGTGAACAAATCATTAACCTTCCAGCAATCCTGTAGATACCAGCCCAGGGAGACTCATCAAATCCAGCTGAGAATTGACTAGAATGATCAATTAAGCTCTCCAGAATAACTGGCTAGAAGATTTAAAAAAAAAAAAAAAAAAATCCTCCCTCAGGGTATGAGGCAAGGCTCAATTCCAAGAAATTCCTTAGTAATCACCTTGGTGTTTTACTGGAGGAGCTGCCATCAGATATGCCCAAGGTCTTTCTTGGATGATTATTATCCCTCTTAATTAAAGGTCATGGTCACATAAGATTAGACACACAAAGACCGAAACTCACCTGTCCACATGGGCACAGACATAAACCCACACACTTACAATCCACATGCCATCAAACTTCAAGCTCTTCTCTGGATCCCGTGGATTGGTATATAGTTCTCGCATCTCCCTCTTCCACCATGTGGCAGTTGAATTACGGAAAAAGTCTGGGAAGGCCACATAAGCTCGGTATTGCTGTAGACATTAAACACAGTGGGTTTGTCCACCAAAATGATATTACATAGCCTAAAGGCACTTCCCGAGAGCATA
Organism: Leopardus geoffroyi; assembly: GCF_018350155.1. Taxonomy (NCBI): domain Eukaryota; kingdom Metazoa; phylum Chordata; class Mammalia; order Carnivora; family Felidae; genus Leopardus; species Leopardus geoffroyi. The sequence goes on along the minus strand of NC_059331.1, from coordinate 156,796,427 downwards.
ACTCGTGCACATCCTTGTACCACATGGTGAGAGATAATCCAAACAGAGCCTAAATAACCTTCTCGGCTTATTTGAAATATAATGAGTGCACAGAAGAGACATTAGCATAAGTTAGACACCTTCTTAGCATTTGGAAAGCATCCATGGACTGTCTTCCTCTTTGTATCAACATGAATGGTAGCAGTCACTGTCTCACGTGTTAGATGGTTAACTTTCAACTTCTGTCCTGCCATTGCCTAAGCACGCCTGGCCATAGGATCGCTTTTCGCAGGAAACGCAGAGAGTAAGCTGAGGGTTGCTGGACGGGAGGTGGTTGGGGGGATGGACTAAACGGGTGATGGGTATTAAGAAGGGCACTTGTTGGATGAGCACTGGGTGTTATATGTAAGTAAGGAATCACAAATTCTACCCCTGAAACCAATACTACATATATGATAACTAACCTGAATTTAAATAGATAGATAGATGGATAGATAGATAGATAGATAGATAGACGGACAAAACAGGAGCCAGGGAGAGACTACAGCTTGAAACAGTCAACAGGCTGTAAAGAAACGTCCAGGTGCTCTCCTGTCTCATTCTCACTGGAAAAAGGAGATGAGGGAAAAGATCTCTAACTAGTGGGCAACTGTTTACTACAGTTGCAGAATCACTTGAGAGTTACAGTGTCAAGTAATTTAGGAGGAGCTAAAGGGGAAGTTTAACACTGCCACCCCTTCTCTTTGTCTTCCTCAAATAATAAAAGCTTCCTTTTTGTCTTTTTTTAAACTTATTTTTATGTCTTTTTTTATTTATTTCTGAGAGGGAAAGAGAGAGACAGAGAGACAGACACAGAGACAGAGTGCGAGCAGGGGAAGGGGACAGAGAGAGGGAGACACAGAATCTGAAGAAGGCTCTGAGCTGTCAGCACAGAGCCCAATGTGGGGCTCAACCCACAAACTCTGAGATCACGACCTAAGGTGAAGTCAGATGCTTAACCAACTGAGCCACCCAGGCGCCCCTAAAATCTGTCTTTATTTTAACCTGGAGAGTGGATCGAAAGCTTAACTATATTGTAAGGTTTTTGAGAGCATCTCAAAACTCATTTTATTTTTATACTCATCTGGCTGGTCTTTGCACCCTCCACGGTGCTTAGCTTAGAACCTGACATAAAATAAATGCTTGGTGCATAATTGTGAATTGACACCACTGAGCAGCAGCAAATATTCATAAATTTCTATACAGCCCATGTTGCTTGTGATGGAAGTGTATGGTCTTTTGTATGTCCCAGTAAATAGGTTCCTCTGTGCTTCTCAGTGCATTTGAAGAGTTAAAGAGCTAAGTAATGCTGGTGGCAGAGGGGGTAGGTCCTGAGGGGGGACCACAGAAAGAGGACTTAGTTTAGGAAACCTCCAGTTCTTGCACACAACAGACAAAAGGCAAGTAGGAGCCCATATCTCTAGATAAAAGGCAAAAAAGGAACACAAAGCAGGTAACAGAAATGGAACAGAAAGCAGGGGTCCAGCTCACAAAGTAGTAAGAGGTAGTGAACCACATCACTGAGAATGCTTTGAAAGGGAGGCACCCCAGAGATGGCTTCTTGTTAGAAAATAGAGGTAGAAATGTGGAACCAGAAGAAGAGAACTTTTCACCAGAAACAGAGGTCCAGCTCAGACGGGGTTAGAAACATGGAGTAGGGGTGGGGGATAGAGGACTAGGGTAAACAGAGTCAATACCCACCATGCCAGAGTCATAACTGAATCCCATATGGGATCCAAGGGAGAAATGAGACCAACTCAAATTCATTAACTTCACTAAAAGGTGCTCTGATGATTCTGACCCATGAAATAAATGTTTTGCCATTCCCCAAAGCTGTGGCTCTGTCTCCCTCCTTCTTACTTCCACCCTCACCTTCCTTGGTCTCAACTCGGGATGCACTCACCTGCACGCCTGGCCATAGGATCACTTTTCGAGCCCACTGTGTGTCTGCTACCAAAATGCAATTCTAAGGCCTAATCCTAGCCTTACTGAATTAAATCTAAGCGTCAGACTCAGAAATCTGCTTTCCACAGGCTTCCTGCTATTTGCATGTTTGTTTGTTTTATACTACCTTCAGCAGAGCCTGACCTGGATATCAGGAGCTTCGCCCCCATTGGCCTCATGAAATGGGTTTCATTAATATAAATACTCATAATTATTCTATCTACTGAGAATCTCTTATGTGCTATCAAATACATATCATGGCCCCCTAATGGAGTGCTTCTTATGAGAGACACAACTGGCATTTGGGGCAGGAGACTTCTTGGTGGAACATCCCCCGCCATCAGAGCTATGAGCATCCCTAGTCACGTCCCACTAAATGAATGCAATTTGGTGCTCCCCTTGTAATAATCCAAACTGCCCCACAGATTTCCAAATGCTCGTGATGGCTGATGAAATGTGGAGCTTGTATGGTGATAGGCAACCTCTTCATTGCTGAAGCGGGCCCTTTCCTAGTATAACGATTTAAAAGTCATGGTACTGGTATAAAAACAGATACGTAGACCAATGACACAGAATAGAAAGCCCAGAAAGAAGTCTATACATATACCATCCGTTGATCTTTGACAAGCATGCTAAGAACACACAATGGGAAAAAATAGTCTCTTCAATAAACAGTGTTAGGAAAACTGGATGTCCACATGCAAATGAATGAAACAAAACCTTTATCTTACACTACTCACAAAAAATTTTCAACCTGTTTTAAAGACTTACATAGGGGCTCCTGAGTGGCTCAGTCTGTTAAGTGTCCGACTTTGGCTCAGGTCATGATCTCGCAGTTTATGAGTTAGAGCCCTGTGTCAGGCTCTGTGCTGAGCCTGCTTCAGATTCTGTGTCTCCCTCTCTGCCTTTCCCCTGCTTGCACTCTCTTTGTCTCTCTCTCTCTCTCTCTCTCTCTCTCTCTCAAAAATAAATAAAACCTTAAAAAAAATTTTTAAAGACTTAAATATAAGACCTGAAACCATAAAACTTCCAGAAGAAAACAGGGGGAAAGCTCCTTGACGTTGGTCTCGGCAATGATGTGGGGAGATGGGGTCTGACACCACGTGTATCAGCAACAAAAACAAAAATAAAAAACAGGTGGGACTATATAGAACTGAAAAACTTCTGCACAGCAGAGGAAACAGTCAACAAAAGGAAAAGGCAACCCAGGGAATAAGAGAAAATATTTGCAAACCATATATCTGATAAGAAATTAACTTCCAAAATATATAAGGAATTTACACAACTCAATAGCAAAACGTAAAGCAAAACAAATAAACAGATTATGGGGCACCTGGGTGGCTCAGTCAGTTGAGCATCTGACTTTGGCTCAGGTCACAATCTTGTGGTTGGTTCACGAGTTTGAGCCTCGCATTGGGCTCTGTGCTGACAACTCAGAGCCTGGAGCCTGCTTCAGATTCTGTGTCTCCCTCTCTCTCTGCCCTTCCCCTCCTCACGCTCCATCTCTTGCTCTCTCAAAAATGAATAAAAACGCTTTAAAAAATTAAACAAATACACAGATTAAAAATTAGATAGAAGACCTGAATAGGTATATTTCTAAAGAAATCATACAAATGGCCAACAGGTACACGGAAAGGTACACGACATCAGTAATCATCAGGGAAATGCAAATCAAAACCACAATGAGATATCATCTTATACCTGTTAAGATAGCTCTTACCAAAAAGACAAGAGATAACAACTGTTGGCAAGGACATGGGAACCACTGCATACTGTTGGTGGGAATATAAATTTGCATGGCCATTATGGAAAATAATATGGAAGTTCCTCAAGAACTTAAAAATAGAATTACCATGTGATCTAGCAATCCCACTTCTGGATATGTATCCTGAATAAAATGAAATCAGTATCTTAAAGAGATATATATGTACTGTCATGTTCATTGCAGCATTATTCACAATAGCCAAGATGTGGAAATAACCTAAGCATCCATCAATTGATGAATTTATAAAGAAGATGTGGTGTGCATATGTATGCATTCATATATATATATACATATATATATATATATATATATATATACATATATATGATGAAATATTATTTAGCCATGAGAAAGAAGGAAATCCTGCCATTTGCAACAGCATACATGAACTTAGAGGATATTATGCTAAACGAAAAATTTACACAGAGAGAAACAAATACTATATGATCTCACTTATATGTGGAATCTAAAAAAAAAAAAAAGTTGAATTCATAGAAATAGACAGTAGCATGGTGGTTACCAGGGGGAATGGGTGGGGGAAATGAGCAGATACTGGTCAAAGGGTATAAACTTTCATTGTTAAGATGAATAACTTCTGTGGATCTAATGTATAGTCTGGTGACTATAGTTAAAAACACTGTACTATACACTTAAAGATTGCTGTGACTGTAGATCTTAAGTATTCTCACCCCACATAGATAAATGATAAATATGTGAGGTGATGGACGTGTTAATTAACCAGACTGTGATAATCATTTCATGATATATACGTATTAAATCACCACACTGTACACTTTAAATAAATATACAATTTTGTCAGTTATACTTCAGTTGTGCTAGGGGAAAAATACTAAAAAAAAAAAAAAAAAAGAATGAATGAATGAATGAATGAATTAATTAATAAACAAATGAATGAATGTCTGTCTGCCAAGGAGACCCTGACCTTCTCTGGCCTGGCAGATTCCTGTGTCCATGTGGTCTGCCTGGACCAATAAACTTCAAGTGGTTTCCTCTGAGAAGCAACAGAGAGAAGAGGAAGCCAGGTCCTCTGCCTTGAATCCCTATCTAAGAGCAATTACAAGTAAGCACTTGTACCCTGGAGAAAGCAAGTTTTAACGCAAAGCTGGGAACTGGAAGGTAAGAGCACAATTGAGAAACCCAAAGAAGGATAAGGGATGTATAAGAGCGAAGATGGAGAAGCTTGTCCATGGAAAACAAATTTACAGAGAAAAAGATCCCATTGCTAAAGACAGGGTTTGGAGACTATGTTTAAAAGGGATACTCAAAAACAAGAACAACAACAAATATACTATTTCTAGGCAAACAGTATTTCTTGGAGGTGGAAATTTCATGGGCTTTTGGAATCTGACAGCCTTGGATTTGAAGTCATCACTCAGTCACCTAAAACCATGGACCAGTAATTTAAGCTCATTGAATCCTAGTTATGCTGAGGATGATAATACCTACATCCCAACGGGGAGTAAAATATTACAGGTAAAGTGATTAGCACACAGATGGGCACACAGGACAAAATCCCTCAGTGTATTCCTGGCCACACCCCCACCCATGGCATGGGGATGTCCGCTATCCCGGGTACAGCTGCACCCTCCTGGCAGTCATGACTTCACCCACATCCACAAAGGGCCCTTTACCTCCACTTGACTCTCCCAGTCTAGAGACCCGTTTACAACGACATTAGGGAAATCAGGCCACACCTGTGGAGAGAAAACTGTTCAAAAGCAATGCACTAAATAATTTATGTTATATAGTATTTCCTGAGAAATTATATACCATAGGTCCTAGGGATGGTAATACTTTGATTTTGTTCTAGAGAAAAGTAGATCCCATAATGCACATACACATGTACATTCTCTAAAAATGTCAATTGTGTTGACAAATATTGACTGAGAAAATGAGACCTTCTGATCTCAGGACCCAAATGGAAAAGGCCCAGAAACAACATGCACAAACACACCAACAGTTACCCAACCCCAGGCTGGGGATTAGCAGATCACCACTCTAGTCATACCTTTCCCCAGACAATGCCGCCACCATTTGGAGCTTTGATGAAGACATCATCCTCCACACCCCGGGTGAATGCAGGATAGGGCTGTGTCTCATTCCCAGAAATGGCTGGGTCCTGAAATCGAAGCTCAGATCAGGTGAGAAGACCAAAGCCAGAGAACATCTCAGGACAGAAAAAAGGAGAACTCTTCAAACAGAAGGGCACAAACTTCCTCCTGAACTGTAGGGCTTCTGTGCATTCTGGGAAATACACTTTCTCACTGAACCTCAACTTCTCTGCTCATAACATGGAGGGAAACACAATATGAAGCTTCCCCCCCTCACTAAACCCATTCGCTGTCCTCAACGAACTTCACCCATTCACAGAGGGACCAACCAGAATAAGGATGACCCGCATCCCGTCGGCCTTCATGCGAGTGATCAGAGCTGGAAATCCTGCAAACTTGGGGCTGAGGGTGAAGTCCAGCTGCCGCTCCATGTAGTCGATGTCTGAGTACTGAACGTCCTGGGGGAGCACACAAGGAAAGTGAGAGGTTCCCCATTATAAAGGCCAGGTTCCAGGTGAGAACACGCCTCTACTAACTGATGGTGGATTTCAGATGGTTTTTTTTTTTTTACTTTTTCTAATCCCAGGTATCGGGTATTATGTTCTGGGAAATTTTCAAATTTTCTGTTGTAAAATAGAAAAAAAAAAGACGATAATGCATATCTGTCAAGGCTACTATGAGGATCAATGAAAAGGGCAGATGAGAAAGTGCCTTGTGAATGGCTGGTATGAATGATTGTGGTTACCTGCCCCAGGAGGCTGGCCCTGGGATCAGTGGTTCACTTTCAGAGAAAATAACATAATGTAACCTACCCAGTACTAATACAACTGGATGGATGGCAAATCTACCTTTTAAAAAAAAATCCCCTGTAATTGCTTTAGAATATCCAATCCTGGGGGTTACCAGACAAGCTTTCTTAAAAATGAAATATTGCATGCTATACTTATCATTAATAGCAACAATTGTAAACAACAAGAAAATAGAAGAAAATTAAAAATGTAAGAAGTTCATGGGATCAATTTCTCTGATTATTGGACCCCTCTTGTCCTCAAGTGAAGGACAGAATTTGTTTCCATGTGTATTTCATCAGGAAACCAGATCCCTATCTACAAGCTTAGCTCAAAGCTGAGGGAAGACTGTGCTGTACCAGCAGAGTGTTGGAATTGAGGTTATATCTACACATGTGGTGGTATGGCTGAATTTGGGCCATTTTATTGTTTTAAGCAAAACTGCTGTTTGAGTAACCTTTCATTTTTATGACACCAATGATGTTTTTGACTAAATGTTTTAAAATTGTGTAGTTATAGAACCCCTGCCCCCCAAGTCAAGCTAATCCCCATACAGAGACAGCTAGTGTTGGCCATAAGATCCCAGAGCCAGTACACCACATATGGAGAACGTACATAAGGAATCTGGGCAGCCACCATCTCATCATACAAGCTGGCAATCTCAGAGTCATTCTGGTATCCATAGCGACACAGCTGAAATCCCAAGGCCCAGTAAGGAACCATCACTGGCCGACCGATCAACTAGAAAATAGACAGAAAACTTTATCCTTCAAAAGGAGAATCTGGATTGACATTGTCAATAAATTAATAAGAACATCTTTCCAGTGCCCCAAGCTAGATAAGCAGCAAATTCAAATACGGTGAGAAACTAAGAGGATGAAAAGCCACAGGGACACCTTGGAGAAAGCTTTCTGCTGGATCTTACCTTCTTCCCTAAGAGGTTTGGAAAATCTGATTTTACTCTGAATCCTAGAGGCATTGTAGCTTACTGGTTAAAAACTCAGCATCTAGAGGCAAAATGCCTGGCTTACCATCCAGGCTCCAATCCCTGCTGGCTAGGTGGCCCTACGCAGAAGGCAAAAACCTCTTGTTCATCACTTCCTGCACCTGTAAATTGGGGATGATACTGGTATTTGCTTCATGGTGCTCCCGTGAGGACTGGATGAGTTAATATATGTAAAATGATCCATGACACGCAGTACGTTATATGCATGCTCGTTGCTGCGGCCAAAGTAACTGTCGTGGCCCCTATGACCACCATTACTACAAGCACCATCACTGTTACCACATCACCATCACCATTACTGTACCACCAGGTCCACCACCTCCATCACTACCACCACCACCTCTAACACGTCGTACCACATCCCCCAACGTACCATTACCGCCGCCCCCACCGCCATCACTGTTACCGCCACCCCCACCCCACCCCCACCCCCACCCCCACCGCCATCACTGTTACTGCCACCCCCACCCCCACTGCCATCACTGCTATCGCCACCCCCACCCCCACCACCAACACCACCAGTAGCACCACTAGTACTTCTGCTACTCTGCAATGCTTTGAGAGGCTGCAAATTTAATAGTTCTTGGGATGTCTTTTGTCTCATTTTATAGTCTATATCTATCTTCCAGAAAGACCAACAATTCCAGTTATCATCTGAGAGCTATACTAATAAAGGTAGATTTGGGAACTCAGAAGATACTACGTGAATACTTGATTATCAATTTAATTCCCTCCTACCTCAGTATACTGCTGAGTGACAAGCTCGGGAGTTGGCCCCAAGAACACATAAAAGTCCAGAATTCCCCCTATGGTGCGGTACGTCAAGGCAGGCAGGGGCTGGAATGTCACATCTGAAGATATAGGAAAATATCAATCAAGCTGGAAACTTCCAAGGGGAGGAATTACCCCTGAAATTCTTACCTTTTCCTTCTCCCAATGCCTCTTTATTAGAGAATATGAAGAAAAAGTATTTTTACTATGCCTACATACTAGGCACTTTAAAGAAGTGAAAGTCTACAGGGTGCTACCCCTGGATTTTTTTTGCCATTGGGTTTATTATTATTTTATAATATGTTTTGTCATTCTGCTCTTTTCAAATTATTACTCTTACTTTAGAATAGTTTAAGACTTACGAGAATTTGCAAAAATAGTACTAGAGTCCTTTGTACAGTTCACCCAATTTCCCCCAATGACAACATCTTATGTAACCATTGTACATTGTCGAAACCAGGAGTTGACATCCATATAAAACTCTGAAGTCAGGAACAGACCTTACTCTGATTCCACCAGTTTTTACATGCATACTTTCCCCTCCCCTGATTTCCCACCCTCTTTCCAAGAGACCATACACATTTTCTTCACACTCCCATACCCCCAGGGTGAGCACTCTTACCCAGAGCTTCACCACTAATTCAAAATAAAAAGATGGTTCCCACTGGCTGACCTACAGGATTTTTGGGACTTCCTTGGTCTTGCTATCCCTTCTTACATTTTTGCCAAATAAGAGTTAACTCTCATTACCACATGTTACTGAACTGAAACAAACAGAAAGCCTAGATAGAAAATAAAAACAAAAAACAAAATCACTGTCCCCAGGGTAATAATTTTGACTTTAGGGAGCAGCTAGGTCAAACACATTCTGGTTTTTTTTTTTTTAATGTTTATTTATTTTTGAAAGAGAGAGAGAGAGCAGGGGAGGGGCAGAGAGAGAGCGGGAGACACAGAATCTGAACCAGGCTCTAGGCTCTGAACTGTCAGCACAGAACCCAATGTGGGGCTTCAGCCCATTAACTGTGAGATCATGACGTGAGCCAAAGTCAGATGCTTAACCAACTAAGCCAGCCAGGCACCCCTCAGTCAAACACATTCTAACATTACTCAAGAATGACTGGTTCACTATCAACAATACCCAAATTATGGAAAGGACCCAAATGTCCATCAATTGAAGAATGTATAAAGAAGATGTGGTATTTATACACAATGAAATATTACTCAGCTATGAAAAAGAATGAAAACTTGCCATTTGCAATGATGTGGATGGAACTAGAATATATTATACTAAGTGAAAAACGTCAATCAGAGAAAGACAAATACCACATGATTTCACTCATATGTGGAATTTAAGAAACAAAACAGATGACTATAGGGAAAAGGAAGGAAAAATAAGATAAAAACAGAGAGGGAGGCAAACCATGAGAGACTCCTAAATACAGAGAACAAACTAAGGGTTGCTGGAGGGGTGTTAGGTGAAGGGGTGGGCTAAATGGGTGATGGGCATTAAGGAGGGCACCTGTTGGGATGAGCACTGGGTATTATACGTAAGTGATGAATCACTAAATTCTACTCCTGAAACCAATACTATATGTTAACTAACTTGGATTTAGATAAAATTTAAAAAAAAAAGAAGAATGACTGGTTCACAGAAATAAGAGGAGATGTTGGTGTCATCTTACCCATGGCGTTGCTGTTTAGCAGGAGCACCCCATGGGCACTGCCATCCTGCTCCAGTGCCATGTAGTAGGGGTGGACGCCATAGGAATTCTTCTTGTACTGGGAGAATTGTGGGGGAGAAGCGGTAAGAGGTTAAAAGACATCATGGCTGAGAAAGAAACTCAACAAAAAATGACTGATAAGGTCCATGCAGTGAACTAAATACAAAAGAACAAAGGAGCCTGACAACAAATTGGCCCTCTGTCCAAATGCAGAATGTGACCATCTAAGGTTAGCCAGGGAAGATGAAGCATGAAGTGCACACAGTATGAGCAGAGAGAGGCAGACACAGATCCCCCAGTGCTTTCTCCTTACCCCCGGGGGTTGGTCTCGGGAGAACATCCCCCACGTGTGCCAGTTCAAGTCTCTCCGAAAGGCTGTGTGCTCAGTTTCCCCAAAGCCATAGACGTATTGGGAGGGAAGGCGAGTGGAGATGCGGATGAACATGTCATTGAAGGTAAAGCCAAGGAGCTGAGAGTCCCAACTGCAACACAAAAGGGTGTATTTGGAAAAGAAATGGGTTATCCTATTGGCTTCAAACAGTCAACACCCTGTTTGCCAGGACAACAGAACTCTTGGTCCCCTCTCCCCCCAAGAGCTCTGTTAATCTTCCACACAAACGCAAAGTCTATTTCATTAAAATGATCTTAGATGCACTTGCTACCAGCCCTGGAGCCAGCCTTCATTCTCCTATTTTCCTCCCCCACTGCCTTCCTTCAGTTCTGTCCCCAGGATGCCACATCCCATCACATGTCACCACCTCCGTTGCTACCACTCCACCCCAGCGCGGGGTCCTATTCCTTCTCTTCTACGGTCCACTTGCTACATAACATCTGGAGCGATCCGACCACAATATGCTCCAGCCACAATGGACATCTCCTCCCTTAATATGGCGAGCTTGCTCCTGCTTCACGGCCGTGTGCACCTATTTTTCCATCTGTCTGAAGGGTTCTTCCCCTTCCCCCAGATCCACATGGGTGGATCCTTCTCATCTGAGTCCTATTTCAAATGTCACCTTCTCTGAGAGCCCTCCTCTGACCACAGTATCAAAAGCAGTCAACCCCCCATAACTCCTGACTACCCTGTTCTTTTTCCTACATAGCAGTTGTCACTATCTAAACTTCCTTATGTATATTTTAACTTAAATTATCTTTGTTATTTACCATGAATCTTTGGCATGAGAAGAGAGACCTCATCTTCTATAACCACCTAATATAGAGATAATAGATACTAACCACCCCATAAACATTGGTTGAATGAATCCCTAATATATGTAAGTGCCTCAGTAATTATTGCCAGGGAAGTAAAGATTTCTCATAAGAACAGACCCAAAAGGAATAACATATTCATAAATCTGGAAATGGATGGTGTGATGCTTTGAGCCAGGGTATCTCCAAGGACAATGGACCTGGCAGTGCATGTATAGGTAACCGTCAATTCCAAATCCGACTAGGAGCTACCTACATTACGGAGCCCGTACTCTTCCGGCGAATTTCAATCCCAAACGGATTCTTCTTGATGAGGACATCATATAGCTGACCCTCTGTGGTGCTGGATGGAACCCTGGGTATGTTGAGAGGCACCGGGACTTCATACCGATTGTTGTTAGGATCATAAATCTAGGGTGAGTGGGGAAAAAAAAATTAGGAAAATATAGTACTCTACAAAACCATATCCTTAGCAGAAACTTGGTATCTTTGACACAGAGTCTGAATGCTAATATTTCTTTGTCTCTGGAAGCTCATGATACCAGGGATTTAGTTACAATATCAAAGAACAATAGACTTCACATTCTGATCTGAGTCTGTCATATCTCATTTTTAAGGCCCCTATCACAGTAACACATTCCCTTTGACATTGGTGATATCTTGGAAAAATCAGTCTAGAAATCAGTTTGGTATGTATGAATATATTATTTATTACTTTGCGTGTGGGTGTACGTGAATATCTGAAAGCCACTGTGATTGAAAAAATATCCATCAAAAACACTATTTGATTAAAATAATCATAGGTGTTCTTGCTAAAAATGGGGTCTAGATTGATTCACTGAATACCTACTCTACTCCTGCCTGATGCTGTACTGGACACCAGACACACTAAATCAAATAAGACACGACTGTTGTTTTTAAGAAATTCACATGCTCCTGGGAGGTAAAAGAAGTACCCGCAATACCCGGGTGGTGATATGTGCTAATGTGGAGCGATGTAGGAGTGTTGTGAGATTATAGAGAAGAAAATGCCTAACACAGTTACTGGAAGACTGAGAAGGTTTCACGAGAAAAATGCAGGCTGAGTGTTAAAAACTTGGCAGCTATTATTAACCAAACACAGCAAGGAGATAAAGTCATTTCTGGTAGAGAAATAAATGCAAAGGCACAGAGTATTGAAGCAGGGTCAAAAAGAGACAAATCCTGGGTCCCCTGGGTGGCTTAATTGGTTAAGCATCCGACTCTTGGTTTTGGCTCGGGTCATGATCTCACAGTTTGTGGGTTGGAGCCCCACGTCAGGCTCTCCAGCCAGCAGTGTGAAGCCTGCTTGGGATTCTCTCTCTTTCCCCCTCTCTCTCTGAGCCTCCCCTGCTCCCACTGTCTCTGTCTCTCTCAAGATAAACTTAAAAAAAAAAGGTCAGATCCTGGAGAGAGAGCTATGGTATGATCAGGAGGTAGAGTAAGAAAGGGTTAATGCAGGAAATGCAAGCAAGTTCATTTTCTTCAAACTCATTAGGTGCCTACCACAGGCCAGTGTTTTGGTGAGGACAGAAAGATAATAGAGCATTTTCCCTGTATTAGAAGTTGTAAGGGGACTCAGAGTCCAGGTTGATAGCAGGTGGTGAAGAACGTTTCGGGCAACGCCTGATGTCTTTCATTTACTCTCTCAATAAACATCTGAGTACTAACTACATACAAGCTCTATGTCAGATTTTAGAAACACAGAGATGAACAGAGAAATTCCTGTCTTTGAGAAACTGACGATTCAGTAGAGAAAGACATAAGAACAGCCTATCACTAATCCTTAGTTGTGATTAAATCATAGGAAAAAAAGATCACTACACTTGTGTGGCTATTCCATAGACACCCTGAATTCAGCATCCCAAACTGAACTCATCTCTTATTTTGCCCAAGCCCAAGCCTTTCCCATTTTCCCATCCAGTTAATAGCACCACCATCCATATAGAGACACATGCCGGAAACGTGGTAATCATTCTTGATGCCTCCCTCTCCCTCATCATGTACTTGAAGGCATCACCCGATCCTGTGATCCTACCTTTTCAGTCCTCCCAGATGCCCGCCATCCTTCTCCTTTCCTATTCCTGCTCTACACTTGGTCTCCCACGTGGATGACCTAACTGGCAGCCTCCTTTTTCACTCTTGTGCTCCTAACCACTTTCCTTACAGTAGACACCGCGATCTCTTCAAAATAGAACAGAGAGAACTGTTCCGTCAACGGTTTCTTGGTGCTCTAGGATAATGATCTAGTATATTGGGGCAGGGTTAGCTTAGAAGGGCACCCTTACTTCAGTGCTCTGCAACCTCCACTAGCAAAAGTAATGGAACTGCCAACCACCCAGGCAGTACCTGATACATAGACGCACTGTGAACACACACCTTAAACTGCACCATGTCGTTCTTATGGTAGGTCACTTGCACACGGAGGGAGGTCACGGGTACCGAGGGCAGAGCGGAGGCATATAAAGAAGACTTTAATGAGACGGTAGCAGTGGCACCACGTGAGTTGTACTGAATGTCGCCGACAGAGTACAGGTCATTGACAAAATAACAAAATGGGACCCCAGGAGAACTAGGTGCCTGAAAAGGAAAGCTAACGTCAGCTCAGTATGTGTTCCTAGAATGATCAAATATAAGGGGGCTAGAAAAGGCAATCTGCAGGGAGACAAAGCCAGATACTCTTTGGTAGCGACCTACATTTAAATTCCTGGTCTCCTTGCAAAGTAGTTATAAAAAAAAGGAAGGTCCTACTCATGTCCCTACCTATTCTTTACAGTCAGATAAAAACTCGGGTTCTGTTGGAAATCTTTCCTTTCTATGGGTTTTAAGTAGTGACATGGGAATTGGCGCTACGCTCATGAAGCTGGAGATGAAGTGCCGTGGATTTTGGCATGTGTCAGCGTCATCAGCAGGGTTACCTCCCAGGCACAGCCACGGGCAGTACAGTTTTCTGCAGAAGCACCACTCTCATCGGGATAACAGTCTATTTTTTCTGCATCCCTTATCTTCAGGCCCCACTCCACTGTGTATGCTTCTCCCAGGACAAGATCAATTTCCGTGATAAGGGCGACCTGCAGGGATGGGTAAGTGACAAGGAAATTAATGCTCAGGACAAAACCCTCGCAAGATCCGAAACCTCTCTTAGGAGAGGAGATAGAAACCAGACCGGACTCTCAACATCCAAGTAACACAGCACTGGAGCTGCTATAAAGAGGGCTATATGGAGGGAGGGGGGAAGAGAGCAAAGGTACCAACTCTATCCGAATCTTGTACATCATGTTCGGAAGGGAATTAGGGAGAATAAAATCTTCTGTGATCACCCATTTTCTTTCCTTCCCTAACTCCCCTTCCTCATCCTTACTTGGTCAAGAAGTATTTCCCTACAAGCATTTCCCCTTGAAGCATAACACACACAAGCTCACGGGGTCATACCAAATCGAGCTTATATTCTTGCCCTCCATTTTTCAGACCAGTGTCCCGCCTTGGTCTGGAGTGGTGGCAAGAACACAGGAGTAAGAACATGTGGCTTGGGTTCTCATCTCCATTCTGCTGTGGAAACTTAGCCAAATTATTCTAATTCGTTGGGCCTCAGTTTCATCAAAGGCAAAACTGGGGAGTTGGCAACATCATTACAGTTCCTTCTGTTTCTAACATCCCAACCTTTTCATTTCTCCAAGAGCAAATCCTCAAAGCCTAAAACCTGCTTCTTTGAGTCCCACTAATTCAAATATTTAACTTTTCTACATATTTTTATCTCTTCTTTAATTAGCAATTTCCATAGTGAAAGCTCTCATTTGTCCAGAGCTATAAAATCACATTTTAAGGATAATCACCCTTCTTCCAGGCTCTTCTCAGACTAAATTCACCTTAAACTTCCCTGTTCTACAAATCCCATTCTCCAGAGCCTTGATTCAAGGATCCATATGACACACTTTGAGAATCAGATCCTTCTCACTTTGATGCCTAAGACCCTCCCAAATCTAACCACACACTATTTGTCCAAGCTGATCTCTTCCCTATTCTAGTCATACAATACTCACAGACTAAATAACGTAAGTCTATTCTCAACCCTTAGATTGGCTTATTCTGACATCTCAACTTTGAATATGTTATCTAGGCAAAAACTCTTTCTAGGAAAATGGTGCCCTTTTGTGGAACGCACGGCTAATTGCTTGCTTTATATAAAAGTTCCTTTCTTACTCACTATTTCAGTTTGGAATATTAAAGTTCCTGATTAAGGAACTTAAGTTCCTAATTAAGTTCCTTTTAATCCCTGTAACATAGCTGTGGCCATTCATAGGTAAGTCCAAGTCCACTGGGAGTTGCTGGCCCAGAGTTTCCTTCTGGATTTAAGGGCCTGCTCCTTCCCTCCACCTTTTCTTTCCTGCTTCTTCTTTTATTCTGCTACTGGCCAATCAACCCTGACAGCCTTGAGCCACTGAACCAACGCCAGCAGCTGACCACTTTCTAGACTTGTTATTGTGTGAGGAAGAAAATTCCAATTTGTTTAAAGTCCCATTTAGCTCAGTTGCCTATCACTTGTAGATGAACGAATCTCTACCTGATACATCATCGTTCAAAGTCCAGCTCAAATCCTGACTTCCCCAATGGCTTTGCTCAGCGACTCCATGAGGCTTTGACATTGAAATTAGGTATACTGTAACTGAACATTTCCTTTGTGTTGCTTTGGACTGCCTGTCCCCTGCCCAGTAGTTTCATGTGTACAAATTGTGTCTCCCCACCACCCAAATTCAAGCAATAAGAATTCCTTTGCTCTTGCATTAATTAACTTATTTAACAAATATTTACTGAGTTTGTTTTCATATATGCACTCTTCAAATGGTTTGCCCGGTGCTGTCCACATAACTAACCATATGATACAGTTGTCCTTTGAACAATATGGGTTTGAACTGCACGTGTCCACTGACATGTGCACTGTTTTCAATAAATACAGTACAGAACTGTAAATGTATTTTCTCTCCTGAATGATTCTCTTAACAACATTTTTTCTCTAGCTTGCTGTATTGTAAAAATATGGTTTATAATTCATATGACACACAATATGTGTTAATTGATAACTTATATTATCTGTAAGGCTTCTGGTCAATAGTAGGCTATCAGTAAGGATTTGGGGAGTCAAATGTTATTCACAGATTTTTGACAGTGTGGGAGGGTCAGTGTCTCCCCATGATGTTCAAGGGTCAACTGTACTTTATTTCTAACTTCATAATGTAGGTATCCTCAATATATGTTGTAAGGCAAAATGGCCAACATCATCGATACAACATTAAAGGAGAATACCAGATTTACGCATTTACTCCAAATTTGGAAGATCTCTCACAAACATGCTGACCCAGCAGCCCCCAGTCCCAGATCACCTACAGGGCCTGGAGTGAAGGAGGATGGGGAAGGATTCCTCATAGCATGAGATACCAGAGGAACTGATTACAATCTGCTCAAAAGCATCAGGTCTCATTATAACTGATGAAAAGTGATGGGTTTTTATTATTATTATTATTATTATTATTATTATTATTATTATTTAATATTCTCTAACCAAATAAGCAGCATTAGCTAGGCCTATCAGCCTAGAAATATTTCTTTAAAATTTTTTAAAAATATTTCTTTTAAGAAATTTCTTAAAATTTCTTTAAAATATTTCTTTAAAATGTATGTGTTGGAGAAAGTTTTTATATCTGAACACAGTAAAAAAAAAAAATGCACTTCAAATTTTTAATTAATGGGAATCCCACCTCCCACTTTGCCTTTCTTGCTTCAGCCAGCAGTGGCCAGACCCACATTCCCTCTAACCCTGTCCCCCACACTCCTCACTTTGCTCTTCTGTCCCAGTCAGAGAGAACAGAAGACTGAGGGGCAAATACAAGAATAGGGATGGAAAGGCCATTTTATCTGATTCCATTACCTCAGTACCTCCCTGATCTATTCTAGCTCACGTCTACTGCCTCCTTTTTTTTCTCTCCTAACCCTCTTCTTCTCCACTCCAGACCTCAGAATGTGCCCTAGTCCTTCAGGACCCAGGCAACCTTGGCAAGAAGGACCACCATAAGCTATAAATTCTTGATAAACTATCTCAACAAAATGAATTTTTACCTGTAGGTTAGAATCGTAAGTGACATTAGGAGAAATCTGACTTGGGACACCATTGTGTTTCACTATAACATTGTTAGGCTCCTGGATCCCAAGAATTTTAATCTCTTTAAATACTAAATTATTGGGGTCTTTGTAGGTTGACTGCAAAATCTTCACATCCAAGCGGTTCTGCAAAACAATTAAGCACAAAGATCCACTGATAGATTGTCAAGGCACTCAAATATTCTGTCCTAGACCAAATACCCAAAACTGCTTTGAGTACCTCTTAGCTGTCTCTACTCACATGTGCTTGAGGAGTACAAACTTACTTTAATACTTCCCTGAGTAAAAAGAGAGAGAGAGAAACACATATGCACAGAGAATTTTTTTTTAATTTTTTAAAAACTTATTCATTTTTGAGAGACAGAGAGAGACAGGGGGTTCCAGGCTCCAAGTTGTCAGCACAGAACCTAATGTGGAGTCTGAACTCAAGAACTGCGAGATCATGACCTGAGCAGAAGTCAAATGCTTAACCCACTGAGTCACCCATGTGCCCTGAGAAATTTTTTTAAACTGTATTTTAAAAGGCTGATGGCTTTGATTTATCCATATGATTGCTCTTTTTACTAACATGGATAATTCAATGTTGGGAGTTAAGGCATAAGTTGAAATGCACTCATCTAAGCACTGGTTGATGTATGGAATTGTTGAATCATTATATTGTACACCTAAAATTAATACAACACTGTATGTGAACTAACTGGAATTAAAATAAAACTTAAGGGGTGCCTGGGTGGCTCAGTTGGTTAAGTATCCAACTTTGGCTCAAGTCATGATCTCACAGTTCATGGGTTCAAGCCCCGCATCAGGCTCTGTGCTGCTGTCTTGGAGCCTGGACCATGCTTCAGGTTCTGTGTCTCCCTCTCTCTCTGCCCCTCCCGCACTCATGCTCTGTCTCTGTCTCTCTCTCTCTGTCTCTCTATCTCCCTCTCAAAAATAAATAAACATTAAAAATATCTAAAGAATAATAAAATAAAAACTTAAAAAATAGGGGCACCTGGATGGCTCGGTCGTTTAAGTGTCTGACTCTTGATTTTGGCTCAGGTCATAACCTCACGGTTTGTGAGTTTGAGCCCCACATCGGATTCTCTGCTGTCAGAGTAGAGGCCACTTCAGATCATGTCTCTCTCTCTCTGTCTGCCCCTCCCCTGCTTGTGCCCTTTCTCTCTCATAAACAAATAAACATTAAAAAAAAAAACCTTGGGGCGCCTGGGTGGCGCAGTCGGTTAAGTGTCCGACTTCAGCCAGGTCACGATCTCGCGGTCCGTGAGTTCGAGCCCCGAGTCAGGCTCTGGGCTGATGGCTCAGAGCCTGGAGCCTGTTTCCGATTCTGTGTCTCCCTCTCTCTCTGCCCCTCCCCCGTTCATGCTCTGTCTCTCTCCGTCCCAAAAATAAATAAAAAAAACGTTGAAAAAAAAATTTTTTTTAAATAAATAAAAAAAAAACCTTAAAAAATAATTTAAAAAATAAATTTATTGTCAAAAAAAAAAGGAAATGTGCTCTACAGTTATAAAGGCATATGAAGCTACGAATACAATTACACACATACACAAACATACATGAGCTAACGGTCAGACAAAGCTCACACCTAAGATTCATAAAAATATGCTACTTACTTGGGTGACAGAAAACTCACATAAGAGATAGATTTTACTGGCCACAGTATCTGCAAGTGAGAGAAAGATGAGTCAACCTCTGGCCTGCCCACCCAGAAGAACAGATTGCACCCTCGTTGTACTGAAAGCTACATCCTGAGAATGGCAAGATTATAAACAGTCTCCAAGGCCAGGCCACTGTTTTCCCTTTTCCTTCCTACCTTAGCCTTGAAAAGATTCCCTTCCAAGTGCTTCTAAGGCATATGCCCCAAGTGAATCTGTTTCCTAAGCTTGAGCCACAAGAGTTGTTAGTATACTGGAGCCAGAAAAATGTGCTAAGAAGCATGGCCAGAGTCAGGCACATAAGAAGAATATAGTCTCACTCTGACTCACCGGCATGGGTATGTTTCATATCATTGATATTTGTACAGAAGCATTTTTGGGGAAGAGATCTACAGTGAATGGCAGGAACAGTCTTGAAAACATCTCTTTCAGATGCCTGTTGACAATAAAATGAGAGCCTGTATATACTGCTTGTCTGATGGAAGCATTCTAAAAGGTAGAAATGTGTTTTCCTTCCATCTGTGGTCCGCCTACCACTAGCTGGGAACAGTGCAACTGAAACCAAAATCCTCCTCTTGAGTGATTAACGCTGCTGTGCCTGGTGAGATTTCTCCCACAGCTGAATGGCCAGAGGATGTAACTCACAGATGCAGGTTGTCCTAACAGTACCTACCTTTAGTTTCCCCATCATCCCAGAAAAGTTCGCCTTTGGCTTCTTTGTTCTCATCTAGGGCGATGATGAGACCAAGAGGGTTCCGTCGACTGTGGGAAACAAGGTTTAGGTGGGAGATCAAGACTAAAGACTCAGAGAACTTGGCCAAAAGAGATGGGAGTGTTTCCATGAGATTTCACATGGGAAAGGTTACTAGCAGCAGATGGCTTGGCTTTTCTTCAGGCACAAAAGCAAAATCAACGGGTGCATCTTTCTCTAGAATCAATAACGTCACAGGAGACAGAAATACTGCAAACATTAGCAATACACATCTATGTAGGAGGCCAGAATTTAAGTGCCAAAATCCCTGCAATAGCTACTATAAAAGTTGCTGGTGCAACTATTCCTTAGAAAACAGACTATTAGAAGAGAAAGAGATCTTAGACAATAATTGGTTCAGCCTAATTTTAGAGATGATTCGTGCAGGGGAAGTATTAATTATGGTTGGGGGGATATATTTGTTTTCCCTGCCTAAGAACCGTTTTGACTCAGAAAGCAACAAAATACAATAAAGTTTAATGGCAACTTTCCTAATTTGATTATTCATTATTATTTCATTTTGAGAGCAAAATCAAACCCTATAGTTCTCTGCTCCATAATTTAGAGTATGAAGCACAAAACATGACTCAGAAAGGTGGTGAAGTAGGTGGGCACAGAGAAGGAGGGGGAAAGGGCCATTTCATGTGGAATCCCTCCTTATTTCACGACTCTCCTGGACTACCTCCCCGTTTCCTGATACCATTGGCCCATCACTGACCTCACGTTTTCTCTTCTTTCACATGTCAGCCCTCCACTGTGCCCTGAGCAAGTCAGGTTCTGTTATCAACCAAATCACCTGCTTTCACTCAACACACATGTATGAAGTAGCTTTCATTTGTTAGCAAGTCCAAGAGACACAAAGATAAATAGATCACAACTCTATTGATGGATGACCTTAAATATTATAAGGAAGATTAAACGTATTCGCTAAATAATCCAGGCAGAAAGTAAAGAGAGACACAAAAGTTGGAAGACTTCTAGGAGTGGTGGATTAGATAATCTGAAGGACACCAGACACCCTAGAAGACCCACCCAACACATGGTCTTTGAAGGGAGCTTAAGATGACCTCAGGTGACAGAAGTCCTGACTCACAACTGAAGAAATGGGCAAATCCCCTCTGGAGGGACTTTTTTTGGATCCTTAAGATCACTACATTTGAAACACAAAAAAAATTACTGAACACACAAGGTGATAAGCCAGCATGAAAGAAAGTTGGCAAAAGCAATGAAAAATAATTTGGATTCTCCAAAGGATTTTAGACAATAGAATTTCCAAATACAAGGTATAAAGTAACTATGATCGAAATGCTTAAAATATTAAGAAGATTGTGGCGCCTGGGCGGCTCAGTCGGTTCAGTGTCCGACTTCAGCTCACATCATACTGTCTCATGGATTGTGAGCCCCGCGTCGGGCTCTGTGCTGACAGCTCAGAGCTTGGAGCCTGCTTCAGATTCTGTGTCTCCCTCTCTCTCTCTGCCCCTCTTCCACTCAAGCTCTGTCTCTCTTTCTCTGTCAAAAATAAATAAACATTAAAAAAAATTAAGGAAAGAAAAAAAAAGTCAGCTAAAGAGCAAAAAATAATTAGAAGTATACAAAAGAGTATTTAAAAAGTTTGGAGCGGCAGCACTCCCTCTGCTGGAAGAATTGAGGAAGATAACTTGCAGATGAAATCTTTGGAGAGTCGTTAAGAAGGCACGGGGGAAGGATGTCAGAGAGAGTAATAAGGGCAGAAGCCCAAACACAGTTGGATAGATGGGTATGTCTGAGGACCAGAGGTTTGGGGCGTGGCTGGTCCATAGGCGTGTATTCCGATGCATCAGGAGGCACAGTAGTTAACTTGGAACCAGACTGTGATTGGCCTTGAACACCCCTAGTCATGAAAGAGTCTGGATTTCATGCAGGGGAGCAACAAGTCAAAAATCTTCATCTTGGAAAGATAATTTTAGTATCAGCATGCAGAATAGCCTGAAGCTGAACAGCTAGAGAAAAGGAAACCATTTGGTATTAGATGTAGAAGTATCATTAAAAAAAAAAAAAAAAAAAAAAAAAAAAAAAAAAAAAAAGCCTGCAATTTGAAAAATTAAGGTAGTAAGGAAAGTTCAAAGGAAAAGAAAGATTTCTAACTTCCAAAGAACGCCCAGTCTGTTAAAAATAAATAAGCTAATACTTTTAGAGACAGACAGAACTGTGTACCTCTTTAGTACAGATGGAGTCTATAATTTCAGAATCACAGAGTTGTAAAGGAGAAAACAGGGGTATGAGGGTGATTTGAATTGAATAAGTAATTTTTGGACCTTGTTTTGCATCATAAGAAAGAAATGGCTCATGGGAGGAAAGGAATGGGGAATTGAGATTATAGGGGAATAAAACGTGGACTCGCTGTCCCTAGAAATGAGGATGAATGAGTCAAGAGCACAGCACGATGGATGGGTGATCTGGCCAAACAGGAAGGGTGATCAACAGACCCCTGTTGCTAGAATGAGAGGCTTCCCAAGACATGAAACTTTCAGTGCTAGAATTGAAGTGGTCCCGGGAAAACCAGGAAGGATGACCACCCCAGCAGTCAGTGTGTTTTGAGGAGAAATGCAGCGGTTTAAGAAAGAACAGGGATTGGGGCGCCTGGGTGGCTCAGTCATTTAAGTCTCTGACTTTGGGTCAGGTCATGATCTCAAGGTTCATGAGATCGAGCCCCGCATTGGGCTCTGTGCTGACAGCTCAGAGCCTGGAGCCTGCTTCAGATTCTGTGTCTCCCTCTCTCTCTGCGCTTCCCCCACTCACATTCTCTCTCTCTCTCTCTCTCTCTTTCTCAAAAATAAACATTAAAAAAAGTTAAAGAACAGGGATTAAATTCTTTCAACATCCATCTTGTAAACCACAACTTCCACAACTTCTTGTAAATCACAGTGTCTGATGACCACACCCCCCACCCCCATCCCCTTCCTCCCCATGCGCCACATAAAGCTTCAGCATCTTCTGCCTGGGCAACAGATGGGAACGGCAATGACCAATTTTATCAGCAGCACCCCCCTTAGAGGAAACTCCCGCCGCATTGTACCTGACCACAGTGGTGGTGGCGGGCTGTTGTGTGGGGAATACATGGCCTCCGCGAAGGTGGAGTCCGATTTTGTCTCCAGGAAGTTCCATCTCCACTCTTTGCTTCCTCCATCTCATTCGGGCCCCCTGAGGCAAGCACACAAA
Source organism: Leopardus geoffroyi (assembly GCF_018350155.1). Taxonomy (NCBI): domain Eukaryota; kingdom Metazoa; phylum Chordata; class Mammalia; order Carnivora; family Felidae; genus Leopardus; species Leopardus geoffroyi. Next base: position 156,773,361 of record NC_059331.1, on the reverse strand, counting down.
TCAAGCACCTGTTAGGACAGCACATCCATGCCCCCCCTCTTCTCCAGGCGCCGAGTTATCTACAGCTCCCTCTTCCTCCACCCAGCTGAGTTACTGTCTAGTCAGGCAGTCGAACGAGAGGAAGGAAAAACAATTAAGAGCAACAGGTTTTGCCACCACTTAGGAATTTGGGGGAGCATTTATACCAGTTCACATACAGCAGATGAACTGACCGTTTTAGACAAGTCAGCTGACTCCTGACCAGGCTGAAATTCCCTATTGGACCCTCTGCCATTTGCCCTTATCTTACTGTTGAATAAAGTATATAAAAGTGGGTTTTTTTCCGAATCTCATCATGACTGACGTTAAGTGACTTATGCTATGAAATTACAGAAAACATGGCAAAAACACTCCTAGGTGCATGGATAGATGTTCCTGTCTCCAGGGAGGGACCCTGTCTATGCAGCTGTGGTCATGAGGAGTTTAAGAAAAGTCAAAGCTACTTACAGTCTCGTAATCATACCAGATGGCATCGGGCATATAAGCCATCACTTTCTCTGCACCCTGAAATTGAAACAAACTGTTGTTCTTCATGGCCCAGTCTCTGAAGGGTATAAGATGGATTTCTTAGCATTCCCAAGGGAGCTTCTGAACCATATACTGAGAGAGCAAAAACAGCCTGTCTTTTCTCTGTTATCAAACCGTGCCTTTCTTCTAATAGGAATAATAGGAGCAATAACTTGGAAACCCAAAGAAAAATCCCAGTGGAATCCCATCAGGAATAATAATAATATTGAAATACACGTTGTGGCAAAAATTGCAGCTTTACATTAACTCATGAAATCCTCCCAACTGTCCCCAGTGGCGGGTACTCTCATGATCTCACCTTTCCAGCCGAGGAACCATCCCAGACCACAAGGTGCTAAGAGGAAGAGGCAGAGATCACACCCCAATTCCATCCAACCTTAGAGAGGGTGTTGGGCCCCTGCTCCATTCTGCCTCTACCTCAAGGAGCTGTGAGAATGTAATGATGAACAGGACCGTCCCTAAACACAGAGTCCCAGTAGATGCTTCTACCCTGGTTGGACTCTTGGTCAAGAAAAAAGACTCATAGAAAAAAATATGTAAGTAACAGATCCCCAATTTCCCCAAACCTCAGCACACTGTCTTCAGGGCCGACCCAGCCATGGAGGCTGGAAATGGGCTTGGGATAAGAAGAAGATAAATTGTTCCAGGAAGAGAAGAGTTTGGAGGGCAGCAGGAACAGAAGTGGAGGCCATCTGTGTGCCTCTGTGGGTCACTTGCCTCTTCCAGAACTGGAGTGATAAGGAGGCCAGGTCCCCATAAAAACTGTTGGTGTACATCCCACGTGTTGCTGTCCCTGTAGAACCTGCAGATCAGAGAGACGTTCACAGATATCTGGGTCAATGCTTCCTGACAACTCTCCCCACAACTGTCCAAAACATGCAGGCTGCCTGCCTGCGGTAACCCCCTAAATTATTCTGGGACATGTACTTGACCCCTGCCTCCACCACTGTGGCAGACAGACCCACGTCCCCCAGTCTGTGAACCCTCCTTTTCTTCCCCCTGGTTGGACACAGGTGTTTATTCCAGGACATATGCTAGGCAGGGTCCAGACTGAAGTCTATTCGCCATATGCCCCTTTAAATACAATAAAAGTGAAGCAATACATCTTAAAGCTTCAGCTGACCATCAAGAAAGAACTGGATGTAATCACAACAAATAGCAAATAATAAAATCCTACTCAATTCTCTTGTAGGGTAGCTGCCGTCTTTGAACAGGGAATTCCAGGAGACGGTAAAAACTGATTCAAAATAATGAATGTATAATAATAGGAATAATAATCATAATAGAAGATATGTGCCTGAGGGTCTAGAACATCAGACACTTAAGGGAGTTCACTCAATTTTGACAAGGAAAGACTGTTCCGTGCCCTTTTGTAGAGTTAAGTTGGAGATGCTCATTGGATTGGCTGGCAGTAAAAATTCTGGAATTCTAGAAATCCTCTGTAAAATTCTTATTTTTGTGTAAATGACAAGTTCATCCCAGGGCCTGAACATAATGCATTACAGAAGAGACCATCCTGTTCAAGTGTTCAAATCCTTTAAACTAAGAATCAAGAAATGAAGGATGACAGAACTTTAATGATTTGTCTAAGATAAAGAGTTCACTGGTGGCAGAACAAAGAAAAGATCCCAAAGTTCCCTGATGTTGGTCTAGTTCTATCCCCAAGGGAACAGGCTAAAACACTTAAATATACCTCGGGAACAGTACGTAGGCAGCACTAGCCTTGCAAATACCAATGGACTATTCTATCTATATTAAAAATAGAAGTATTTCACTGTTCACTCCAATATTTTGAAACAGTCCATGTCACCAGTTACATTAACAAAGTCCCTTTGGGGGCGTCTGAGTGGCTCAGTCAGGTAAGCGTCCAACTTTGGCTCAGGTCATGATCTCACAGTTCATGAGTTTGAGCCCTGCATCGGGCTCTGTGCTGCCAGCTCAGAGCCTGGAGCCTGCTTCAGATTCTGTGTCTCCCTCTCTCTCTCTGCTCCTCCCCTGCTTACACTCTGTCTCTCTCTCTCTCTCTCTCAAAAATAAATAAACATTAAGAAAAATTTAAAAAAGCAAAATCCCTATTGATTAGGGTAACTTACTCATGCAGAAGGGGCCTGGCCACCGTGTCCCCGCGGCTGTGGGCCCAATAGAAGAGGGTATAGAGGTAGGGTAACAGGGTGTAGCGGATGGTAAGGTAGTGCCTGGAGGAATTCAGCAGCAGGGAGGTAGCTCCAAAGGAGGCAGGATCCTGGGCCTGGGAGAAAGGAAAGGTTGCAATTATGATCCAGCTAAGAATGACAGAAGCAACTGGAGAACTCCAGACGCCATTCATCAGAACCAAGAGTTTTGTTCCTGAAAGACCCGGGGCCTAGGGTACAAGCTTCGCCTCTGAGCGGTACGGGTGGCAGGGGGAGATCACTTCACCAAGTAAGTGCCCTTCTTCACCTTGCAGCCTGTCCACCTCCATCACGCTCAGGACAGCTCTCGCAGCAGACTGCCTTTTCAATAGTTTTTAAGTAGTTCCCCCATTTGATTCTCATTACAAAATGAGCAATGTAGATTGAACGTACAGATGTTTGATAAAGACCTTCACAGGCTCGCCATCTCCCTGACTGCCACAGTGCAAATAGCAGAGTCTGTGACAGCAGGGCATTTTAATGGTGTATCTTCGGAGGTCCTGGTTAATTGCAAATTAGGCTAAGTGAAGCACCAGGGTAGGAGGTCGGCTCAACAGATGTCTTGGCGAGGATGCGGACAGACCCAGCTCTAATGTGTACCAAACTTATCGTGTCTCCTGGGAGCCTCACCTTGTAGCCTTGGCCATTGTGATTCCTGGAAAATGGATAAAACGCTCCCAGCTGCATCCACCGCCTGCAGAGCTCCTCAGGGGCATCCAATGCAAAGCCACATATGTCAGCACCAACCTGGAGGGACACACAGACAGAATGTACACCTCACTTCCATCATCCTGCTTCCCACTGAACTTTGCCAACTTTTACAGAGAAGGCTTATATAGTGTGATCTGAAATGGGTTACATCCCATGTCCACTCTTTACTGTCAGATCACTGTGGGTAAGCTACTCAACCCTTCTGTGCCTCAGCGTCCTCCCTGTGTTAAAGTGGCCGTTAATTAGCTACACAGAGTTTTATGAGATTCTGTAGTGTGGATACTGTAAGTAAAACAGTTGATATGCAACAGTTTTTTGATGAACAGAATGAGAAATACTGTTGATATTATTATTTTGACCACACCACTATCAGAATTAACTTTCCAAAGCCTAAATCGGGTTCCATCACTCACCTATTCAAAACTTGCCAGGGTCTCCATACAGCTGAGCTGGTGGCTCCTCAAAATTGGTTCTAACGTACCTTTCTAGCATCACTTACCACTCCAGTCCTACAAACCAATCCTTAGAGCCACATCAATTGCCCCCTTACTGCTCTGCCTCCTGTTTCTTTCTCAATCTGAAAATGACCTTCCCATTAGTCTGATAACATAAACCCACTTTTCAAGGGAAAACTCAAGGGCAACCTTTTGCATGAAGTTTCTCCTGACTCCCTTCCTTGACTCCCTGTTTCTTGTAATTTTGTCAGGATTAGTAAGTCTCTTTCTCAGGATCTCCCTCAACATTTAATTTATATGTCCCTAGCTTACCTATATACATATAAATTTATATAAACATACAAATATCCATAATTTAATATATATATAAAATATATGTAAAATTTGTAAACTTTCAGGGGAAATAGAAGGTGTTTCTGTTACTATATTTATGCTTTTCTCTCCACCTCACCATGCATATCTACCTTAATACCTTGCACACAGTAAGAGCTCCATAAATATATATGTTGAATTTAACTAAAAGATGTCAAGACCATCTCTAGGGACGTGGCAATGTCATGTTTTCTCATCTAGGTACTGGATACACAGATGTGTTCAGCTTGTAAAATTCATCAACTGTATACTTAAGTATATGTGTACTTTTTCGTGTATATTATACTTTGATAGAAAAATATTCCAATGATATCACTTCAAGGTTGCACTTTCTATCCTAATAAGACAGTGCAGGAAAGAATGTTGTAGTATCAGAGTCATACTGATGTAGATGAAGCCATTGTTCTCAAGACACTAAATCCCTGGGCCAGGAAGGGTAGGAGAGGTGAGCTTTACACTTTGAAAATTTTCTAGGATGAATCTTTCTGGGAATTGAGGTTGGGACGTGGACTCACCATTGGGATACCAAAAAGGTTGAACTCGAGCATGCCAGGGATAGACCACCGGAGATCATTCCAGGTGGCTGCGTTGTCTCCTAACCAATGGGCTGCAAACTTGCCAGATCCCGCAAAGGTCGAACGGGTTATAATGAAGCTTCTCTTATTAGGGAACACAGTCTTGACAGCTCTAGAAGGGGAGAAATGCTTAAGTAGTCAATGTGTGACCTTAGCGTGTCTCAACCTAGCAGATACAGTGATAATGCCGAGGATCTCAAAAGTTCATACCTCATTCTCTTTCAGCTCCTTCCTAGTAGGGTCAGAGTTGCTGTGGAAGTAGGCTGCACCTTTACGTATGTTTACACTTTGTTTTGCTTTGTCTTAAGGTGTTTTATGTACATTATTAAATCCATAACACCCAAGATTTTTTTTTTTTAATTTTTTTTTCAACGTTTATTTATTTTTGGGACAGAGAGACAGAGCACGAACGGGGGAGGGGCAGAGAGAGAGGGAGACACAGAATCGGAAACAGGCTCCAGGCTCTGAGCCATCAGCCCAGAGCCTGACGCGGGGCTCGAACTCCCGGACCGCGAGATCGTGACCTGGCTGAAGTCAGACGCCCAACCAACTGCACCACCCAGGCGCCCCTATAACACCCATGATTTTTAAAAGCAGCCTTGAAAAGGCTAGTAACTAGAGGTATACAATTTTTATGGAACAAAGGTGAAATCTAACTTTACATAGATGTATGTCCATGGATCTTTCGCACTGTGTGATTTTAAACATACACAAAAATGAATTTATGAACAGCCTTTTAGAACCTAAATTCTTTTAAAGTAGAAACACTTCACTCGTAATTTTGTAGTATAAAGACATTTTAAATGTATAGATGCATGTGTGTACTTTTATAAGTAACTATAAATATATATCATCTATATTTTAGAAGTCTATGCATATATTAAAAACTCACTCTATAATATTTTAAACATCTTTCAAGAAGGCTAAACTTATGCTATGACTTTGCTAATGACTGAATGTGGTTTCAGTCTGGCTTCCTGCTGCCATAGCTACAGTAAGTGCAGTCAATTCTCAGGACATTTCCCTCACTGTAGAATTTGAGTCTATACACAAAGGTGGACACAGCAATGTATAAGGATGCTAAGCCAGTATCTAAAACCCTGAGGCACATCCCCTCCTGTCTATACAGTGTGGCACAGAGGAAAACAGATGGACCTTGGACTCATGCAAAACTGAGTTTAAATTTTGCTTTTACAATGTATCAACTATTTGCCCTTGGTCAAGTAACCTCTCTTTATTTCTTCCAACCATTCATTCATTCATTTATTTATTCATCCATTCTCTCATTTTATACATTCCACAAATATTTATCAGATTTCTTCTTCCCTATGGGCCAGGTGGTTTCTTCATTCATTCAGTATTAATAACCATATTTATCTTTCAGAGTTTTTTTTTTTTTAATTTAAAAAAAAATTTTTTTTCCCAACGTTTATTTATTTTTGGGACAGAGAGAGACAGAGCATGAACAGGGGAGGGGCAGAGAGAGAGGGAGACACAGAATTGGAAACAGGCTCCAGGCTCTGAGCCATCAGCCCAGAGCCTGACGCGGGGCTCGAACTCACGGACCGCGAGATCGTGACCTGGCTGAAGTCGGACGCTTAACCGACTGCGCCACCCAGGCGCCCCTCTTTCAGAGTTTTTAAAAACAACACCCTGGCAGCTGGCACCTAACGAGATCAATAATTCATGGTGTATTGAGTCGTAGCAACAGGGGCCTTACTGTGTGGTGGCAATCGCCATGGAGTAGCCATACAGATTGTGGACATCGTACTGCTTGCCCCAGTGCTGCACTGCATCCATGCAGAGGCTCCTGCAGAACAGGTACCCATCCAGGATTCCTGGGGCAAAAGAGGGAGCAGTCAATGAGAGCCTGAGATGCATGTTCCCGGCTCCTTGACTACTGCAGAACCTGAAATGGTGGCACTCTGGGCGGGGCTTATTGTGGCCATCCTGTAAATGATCACACCGCTTCCTCACTACCAGAGGGTTATACATTTGCAGTGGTTTCTCTGATATATAAATAAATTGTGCCGATCCATGCACATTCTTCCACCCCGGGTGCTCATGTGACTACAGGCAGGCATCTGGAAGCCAGAGGATTCAATTAGATTTGAGACTGAATCTGAATTCTTCAAACCGAGCCAAATTATGTGGTTCGAGAACAGAAATATTGGATGAAAGAGTAAATTCATTGTTCACCCCTTGTCTTCAGACACGATAGTATAAAGGCTGACTCCCCAATCTCTTTCACGCACCCATTCTTTTCTCCTCCCATTGTACCATTCTGACTCTGATCCAAATTACCTTTGCATCTTAACTACTGCAATGGTTTCTTAATAGCTTATTTACTTCCGATCGACTGATCTTCTAATTCATACTCATACTAATGTCAGATTAATATTTCCAAAACCATTTGATTATCATATTTCCCTTAGACTAAAACATAAATAGTTTCTGTCACCAAAAGAATGAAGTGCTAACTCTGTAGCTCCCCCACCCAAGTTCCTGGCCCATCTGCCCCAATTTCCTATTTTTTTCTTTTTCTTTTTCTTTTTTCTTTTTTTGAAAGAGAGAGAGAGAGAGAGAGAGAGAGAGAGAGAGCGAGCTGGGGAGGGGCAAAGAGAGAGGGGGGAGAGAGAATCTTAAGCAGACTCTACACCCAGCTCAGAACTTGATCTCATGACAATGAGATCACAACCTAAGCCAAAATCAAGAGTCAGTCACTCAACCGACTGAGTCACCCAGATACCCCCATTTTCCCATTTTCTCACCAGATTGGAAGTATTCCTAAGACACTATAATGCTAGCACCTCATTCTTCCCTTAATCAAGATGAAATGTGTCTGTGAGCCTCTAGCTTTCTTCAAACTATGATAAATGCCATAATTCTGGGGCAATACCCTGAGCGATGGTGTTGTTCAAAGTTCCATCAGAGCTCACCAGTATCATATTCACTGACTCTGACTTTGACCTTCAAGGCCATGGGTTCTGGCTTTTTTTCATCCTTATGGTTCATGTCTGTTCTTCACACTCTTGAAGTCACCAAGCTTCACTGTCATCCACAGACCAAGCCCGGTTACCTGGTCTCTCTCTGCTAAGTCCTGATGACCTTCGGGCGTATGCACTCGAGAGCAACACAAACTAACCACTAGCCTCTGGCTTCTGCACTGTATCTTCTCTTGACCTTCCCCTAGAAACTGTAGGTGGAAAGCTCAGACTGTAGGTGGAAAGACTAGATGGCCCCCTTCAAATTTATACCTTATTCAGGAAAGCATGGAGTGCTTCAATTTTTCTTTCCTAATTTCCTGTATATATTACCCACATTAGCCCCTGCCTATGCAGATTTATGTCCAAACTCCCTTGCCAGGCTGTTCCTATCTATCCTTATGAATTAAAAATGCCAACTATGCATTGCCACTTTAATCACACTACCACCAAGACTTACTGGGAGTGAATGGGGGGTAATTTAGGTTGCTCGTGGAACATCCTGAAACAGAACCATCAACGAAGTTGGAAACTTCATTCATGTCCTACAAAACAAAGAACAAAACTACCACTAAGGAAAAGTAACTATGTGGTACTGATGTTTGCCTTCCCCTTTTTTTGAGGATTCAGAGAAATGATTCCAGATATTTTGTCTTTGAAGAGGTTCTTATGCACATGGAGGGAAATAGATGATCCTGTCTTCTCTACCCATTGAAGGCTTCACAGAGAAGGTTCTCAAAATCCCTTCAAAATGCTGTATGTCTATAATTACAAAAAAAAATGAAAAATTTCCAAAAACATTAGGCAAAAAAAGATTTCAATTTATATGATTCCATATATATCAACTTACACATTCTCTATATATCCAAATATAGTTACAAATGCACACACATGTCAATACGCGCACACACACACACACACACACAAATACCTATTTGGAGACAGTGAGGGGGCGAGCCTGTGCCAACAGATGGGCAAGTGAGCGGTCCGGGAAGACGCACACCAAAATGTCAATGATAGATGTCTTTGGCTGACAACATCTTAGAGGGTTTTTACTGTCATCTTTTTAGCATTCTGTATTGTTAGAATTTTCTACATTTCTCTTATAAATAGAAAAAAGTTTAGCTCTAGAGCTCCCCCAGTTTTGCTGAACATCTGCTGCTTTGCGTTTGGTTTCCTTTGGTATTATACATGACATTTGTCCTTACCACAGCCATAGTTTGGTCACGCACCCGGGTACCTTGGTTCTGGCCAATTTGTCCAACGTGTCCAAATGAAAGAGCCCCGAACTGGCAATCAAACAATCTGTGTACTTTGTGACAACGTAAGGCATCTATGACCTATTTTTACTTCATTCAGCTCATTCCTTTTTAAAAGAAGAGCTGGATTCAGAAAATAAAAAACAAATTTCTGAGTTTGCTTCCAGATCTAATGATCTGATTTAGGTCCTAAGCTACATGTTTTGGCAGGATTATTTACATACTAGGATTGGGAATATTAGAATTATTGCCATATGTGCTTTCCTTTCTTCCTATTCCCAGTATGTTCCTTGACTCAATGATATAGATACATGCCGTGTGAACATTAGTCACCAAATATTCAAAATATTAAGAACTCACAATCCAGATTCCGTCAAACTCCACTTGCTTGTAGAAAAGCTCAAATTCCTTTGCCCACCAAACAGCACAGTTGGGGTTGGTATAATCAGGAAACACAGTTTTTCCAGGCCAGACCTAGAGGAGAAAAAGAAAAACATTGATCAGAGTCAATTAAATGAATATAGAGTAAAATAGAGCACTTTGCAGAGATTCCTAATGTGGTCATGGCAATCACGGTGTCCAGGTACAGGTTCTTTCCAGTTAGGAATGTGAAGCACTCTGGATACTTAGAGTAAACATCAGGGGGATGTGATTGGTCACTTGTGGAAAAACACATTTTAAAAAATGGTTAAGCCCTTGGGGCGCCTTGGTGGCTCAGTCGGTTAAGTGTCTGACTTTGGCTCAGGTCATGATCTTGCAGTTTTTGGCTCAAGCCCCACATTGGGCTCTGTGCTGACAGCTCAGAGCCTGGAGCCTGCTTCGGATTTTGTGTGTCTCTCTCCGTCCCTCCCCCACTCACACACTCTCAGTCTCTCTCAAAAATAAATAAGAATTAAAAAATTATAATTAAATAAATAAATAATAAAAAATGGTTAAAACCTAAATGATTGAATCCATGGACCCAGCATCATCTATCTCATTAATCTTCACCTCTGACCTCTGCTTCACCATTCCCACTCACTTTGTCTAGGCCCAGGCCCGGGATGGTAAATGTGGGAGAGTCCCATTGAAATGTCAACTGAGCTGTTACAAGTTGTGGGTTTGCAGCATCAGTTCCTCTTCTGTATTCCCTGCTATCTGCTTTCTCTCTGACACAGGGTCAACAGAAGCAGTAGAAGAGAACCAGCAGGAAAAACAAAAACAAAAACAAAGTGACCCAGCAGAGGGGCACCTGGGTGGTTCAGTGGTTGAGCACCCAACTCTTGATTTTGGCCCAGGTCATGATCCCAGAGTCATGATCTATGCATCGGGCTCCACAGTGAGTGTGACACCTGTTCAAGATTCTTTCTCTCGGGAGGGGGATGGGGGAGGGAAATGGTACTGGGTGGCTTAGTTAGTTGAGCATCTGACTCTTGATTTTGGTTCAGGTCATGATTTCACAGTTCGTGTGTTCGAGCCCTGCATTGGGCTCCATGCTGGCAGCAAGAAGCCTGCCTGGGATTCTTTCTCTCCCTGTCTCTGCCTCTCCCCTGCTCATGTGTGCTCTAAATAAATAAATAAATAAATAAATAAACTTTAGAATAATTGAAAAAAAAAAAGATTCTCTCTCTCCCATGCTCTCACTCACATTCTCTCTCTAAAATAAAAAAAAAAAAGAAAAGAATTGAACCAACAGATAACACCCTTGTGAAAACATGGACGAGTAAAATTTGAGGCAGAGGTAGTCAAACTGGTGAAATACTACAAAGAAACAGAGTACAAAGTGGGATGAAATGGTTCCATTAGATCTGGCAGTTAGGAGGTATGTGGTGGTATCCATCAGGGCAGCACCAGTGACACGGAGGGGAGGACAGCCACCTGCAGTCAGCTGGAGAGGGAAGGGGTGTGAGGGTGAGGACAGGGTATTCAGTGTGCAGGCTATTGTTTAAAGGGACTTGGCTGTGAGGGGAATGCATGAGTGAGATGGCTGGTAGGTGTGTGGGGATGAGACGACAGCGGCAAGTTTATCCCCACCATGTGTATAAGGCATCTGAAAGCGTCCAACAAGACAACTACACACACACACACACACACACACACACACACACACACACACACACTGCCACAGCCCCTGTGCCAGCACCAGCCCCCATCTCCCCCATTCAATTACCTCCCCAATGAGCGGAGTCACCCCATCTGAAACATTCACCCATATCTTCGCATCTGAACCCCTGTCATACGGGCCATAGGGGTTGCTTGGGGAAGAGTTGTTGGAGATGGCTGGATCCTAAGAAGAGGAAAAATACAGTGAAGGACCCAGCTTCAAGCTTGAGGCACAGAAAGGAGGTTGGGAATTGGGGCGGGGGGGGGGAGCGGTGGAGAGGGAGGTGGATGTAACGACAAGGAAGAGCAAGCACCTGACCTGGAGGACAAAGAGGGCGGCACGTACCACAATGATGACCAATTTCTGTCCGTTATTGTGTAACTCCTTAACAAACTCAGGGAAGCCTTTAAAATTTACTGGGTCATAAGTGAAGTCCTTCCTCTCGTCCATATAATCAATATCAGCATGCTGAACATCCTGAAAGAATACACAAAGTCCACAACCTTGTGCTCAGGAATTTCCCTGTTCGAATGACTCAGTCCTATTATCATTGTTATTATCCACAATACACAATGACTCTGTGCTGTGCCCTGCACAGGGTTCTGGATCGGTCCCTGGCATCTAGGTGCTTTTCCTCCAATAGTAATTTCAAAAACAGAGGACCCATTGTTTTCCCTAAGACCTGACTCCCACCCCTGGAATCAGGTTAACTGCATCATCTGACCTTGCTGCCTGGCCCTCTGGCCTTAAAAGCCATTCTAACAAACAAGCCACAACAATTACAACAAATCAACTAAGGCTATCAAAAACATATCCATACCTAAATCCTACGCCATCCACAAGACAAGGGGGAAGAAGGGGCTGTCTGTCCCATGTCTCCCACATTGTACTGCCCCACATTTTGTTTCATTGCTTCTCTCGTAATTCAAGTTTTCTTTGGCACCTATTTTTTCCTAATTTGGCCTGTATGAAAATAGTGGAGCCGGGAATGAAATGGACTCTTGCTCTAGGACGTATGTATCTGGGGTTGGGGAGAGAGGAATGTTATTCCAGACACTACTGGGTTTTTCCCATTGCAAAACCTCACTCTTGAAAAACCTCACTCTCCATGATATACCAGATACATTCAGATGTGACCACCCAAAATATAAAAATATGCTATTATCATGTGTATGTACTATGCACTTTTGCTCACTTAAACTACGGAAAGAAATCCTTTGAGAATTCAAATAAAAACACATTCTATAAGTGTAGTCAATAGGGTAAGCATAGGACAGTTTTGCTAATAAAATGTTATAAGAAAAACAGAGACTGGGGTGCCTGGGTGGCTCAGTGGGTTAAGCATCTGACTTCGGCTCTGGTCACGATCTCGTGGTTTGTGAGTTCGAGCCCCCCCACATCAGGCTCTGTGCTGACATCGTGGAGCCTGCTTCAGATTCTGTGTCTCCCTCTCTCTCTACCCCTCCCCAGCTCGCACTCTCTCTCTCTCTCAAATATAAATAAACATCAAAAAAAAATTTTTTTAAAGAAAACAGAGACAAACATATTGCCTCCTAACTCCAAAATTGTGGTCTCTACTATTTCCTACCAAAAAGAACTAGTTCCTTAAAGGCATGGCTAGCCCAACAAAATGTACAGCCTCCTGAATATATAAAAATCTTTGTATTGTATATTTAAAAAAAAAAATTCAGGGGGAGACAGTATAAACAGTTGTGTTTATTCCCCAAGGGAATTCCTTTATTACTGGAAGATGTTTAAAGCCTTACTTACATAAGGGAGCTGTGCGGCACGGTTTCTTTCCACGACTTCTCTCATGTTCTGTAGGGTTCCATAATCATACCGACTGAGATGAAATCCAAGTGCCCAGTATGAGGGAAGGGCTGGCCGTCCAATGAGCTGATAGAAGTATGTGAAATAAAAGTTAGCAAATACTCTATTTTTCAAAAGTTTTATTTATTTTGAGAGAGAGAGAAAGTACAGGAACAAGAGAGGGGCAGCAAGAGAGGGAGAGAGAGAATCCCAAGTAGTCTTCATGTCTAGTGGGGAGCCCAATGCCCAGCTCAATCTCACCACCATGAGATCATGACCTGAGCCAAGATCAAGAGTCAGGTGCTTAACTGACTGAGCCACCCAGGCACCCCACAGATACTCTATTTTAAACAAAACTTTGTAAGCATTGATTGGGTGGCATAAGATGTATTCCATTTCCCAAGATACCATTTCCTAATGTTAGAATATTAGTCTATTTTCCTAGCCCCTTTTATAAATCATTGAAGGTAGGGTCAATTTGTAGTTGCAGATTTACAGCAGCGACTTATAATAGCAGATTTTTTGTGACTCGTGCTTGCCTATTAAATTTACTTTTCTTTGTACTATTTAGGATTTATTCCCTCAGTCATAATCATGATATCATAAGTTTACCTCTAGATATTCTTGAACAACTTGCTCTGGAGTATTTCCCAAAAACACATAGAAGTCGAGGATGCCTCCGATGGTGCGGTAAGTGACAGCTGGGGCGGGCTGGAGGGCAACCTCTTGCAAGATTAAAAGCGAAAAAAATAAATATTAGAATTTACTCTAGTTTTAATTACAAAGTTTTAGACTGAAGGATCCTCAATCATCTGAATATTAATAAAGTGAATCCAGTGCCTCAAATTTTGTATACAAAGAGGCACATTTCTGCTGATCGAGTCTGCCCTCACAGCACGGGAAAGGCAAAGCATTTGTTCTGAGAACAGATCTCAGTAATTGGTGATTAGAGTGTCTTCACTCCTTATGTCAGGACTCAGGCTTTCATGAAAAAGCAATCAATTTCTTGAAGGGGTCCAGATAAGCCACTGTAGCACAGAAGTTATTTCAAGCTGAAAACATTTGAGTTTCCAAAATCCCTTATCAACCAAAAAGCAGGGCTTCCAGAATAACTCGCTTGTCATAAATTCCCACCCCTGGAGAGACAAAACTTCGGCACCACACCCAAGCAGACATCGTCACAAGAATATTCTATCTTCCCACTAAGGGCTCATTATCTTTCCAAAAAGTCCTTTGGTTTTTCATAAGTGTCCTTTCTTCCCCTCCCATTTATGTATTAGGGTGGAATATAAGCCCCAAGTTCTAAACACCCCTCTGAGTTACTCTTGGCTGAGCATTCTTCTGTATTCCCATGTTGCACATGTAAATAAACTGTCTTTTCTCTTGCTAGCCCATCTCTTGTCACAGGCCCCCAAATACCACACTGATGAGGGCAAGAGGACAAGTTTTTCTTCTCTCACATTCACAGCTACAAAACACATTGCTCCCACCCCATGCCCCATCATCACTGCAGCTATGGAACCCAATTAGATACACTGAGGTACTAGCCTCAGTTAAGCTCACATCAAGCAAAAGCCAAGTTAAAAAAAAAAGTCAGAGATTATATTATAAATTCAAAATCCCTCTAAGCCCCAGTCACTGTTCTCAGAGGTGAAGTCTCCCCATAGCCTTGGTTTGCATTTAGGAATAAAAGAATAAAAACATTCAAGATCTACTGAAATGTACTCTTCGGTCACAAGAATAACTCACATGGAATATCTAGGATCCTGGGACCTTTCCCTTTAAGCCTCACTCAACTTGTTTTCTAGTTCCTTTCAACACCCTGAAATAACTGTACAATCCCTGCACTAACTCAGTCTATTCTTAGACTATTAGGTATCTTAGAATCATCTTAGGTCACCTAGAGTGGGTCTCAAACAATTGGTAGTAAAGGATCAGAGCTTTACTTTTTAATTTGCAATTCTTTGCAACCTGATGCTTTTGTTAAATAGCGTGAAAATTAACAGGAAAGGGTTCATGCATGCCCTTGGATGCTACAGCAATGTTTACTTTCCATTTCTAGACTCAGTTTGTGAATGAGCGGTGGGCCATGCTTTGAGCAGCTCTTATCCGGTCCATTGATTCAGTTGAGAAGAGGGTAGGGATCAATACCATCAACCCTGGAAAATCCTAACATATCTCCTCTTCCCATGTAGTGATTGATTCATGACCCCTGAGATGCACTGTTACTGGTACAAGCAGAAAAAAAGGTTGGGAACCAATGATCCAGTCTAAACCTTTAAAGATGGGGAAGCTAGCAGACTTCTTGGAGTCCTATGATGTTACAATGTTTTTTCTTAAACAAACTGATCTTACTGTGGATGACCTTGCCACTCCACTTCACCTTGCTATCTTTGGATTATCTAAATGAAATATTCACTGCTCAGTTGTAGCTCCCTTGTTAGGCCCTGCTACTGTCATCGTAGGCCCAGGGCAATTGGCTATTTCCTACCAGAGTTTATATCAACCACTATACTGGATGGAAGTCTAAAGAAGGAAAAAGAACAAATTGGTAGAAACTGCCTCTGAGTAGATTATAGAATAATAGGCTTAGTTGTTCTAACTCTATAATAGAAAAATATTCCAAAAGAGGCAACCGGATTCAGGAAAATCACAAGCTAGGAGAGAAAGCCTTATTTGTGGCTACCATACAACAACCGAGAATGAAATAGGGAAGAGACGATCAGAGAACATAGCCCCTGAGCTGTGGTTCAGCCATTCCTAAAGGGCTCCACTGCTCTTATCACAGGCCTGAAAATTGCTCTTATGCATTTTTTCATGAATATTCCCTTAATTTTTTACCCATGGCATTGCTATTCATCAGAAACAGTCCAAAGGACAATCCGCTGGCATCTTCAAGACACAGGAAGAATGTCTGTGTACCATACAAGTTAGTTCCATCCTGCAGAAAGAAAATGAAAAATAAAAAATTTACCATCTAACAATCTAAACCGCAAATGGCTGGAAATGACCTAAGAAATCAGTGTTAATCATGTGAGTAATTGACAGGGACCTCAAGGTCAAAGAAGAGACAAATCTTTTTTTTAAAACTTTGTTTTTTTAACGTTTATTTATTATTGAGAGACAGAGAGACACAGAGCGTGAGCAGAGGATGGGTAGAGACAGGGGGAGACACAGAATCTGAAGTAGGCTCCAGGCTCTGAGCTGTCAGCACAGAGCCTGACGTGGGGCTCGAACTCACAACCACCCAGGCACCCCAACAAATAAATCTTTAAAATATCAAGTTTAGGGGTGCCTGGGTGGCTCAGTGGGTTGAGCATTCAACTTCCACTCAGGTCATGATCGCACAGTCGCGAGTTCGAGTCCCACATTAAGCTCTGTGCTGACATCTCAGAGCCTGGATCCTGCTTCCAATTCTGTGTCTCCCACTCTCTCTGCCCCTCCCCGCTCATGCTGTGTTTCTCGCTCACACACAAATAAATAAAGATTAAAAAAATAATAATAATAAAATAAAATATCAAGTCTACATTTAGTTGATGTCAGCCAAGTGAATTATAGTTCTTTTATTGAATGAGCCAGCTATGACCATTTACCTAGTAGAAATGTGAAAGCCTGTGATATCTGTTAAAATGTGGGAGAACAAGAACTTGGAAGCTGTAGTTCAAAAGGTCTCTTCTCTCAAAGAGGCTTAACCTAACCACATTTGCAAAAGCTCCATCAAGCCTTAATACGAATCAAACATCTTTCTAACATGCAACTAGATCGAGCTCTACTCAAGATAGCTGGTCTTCCAGTCTTCAGAACAGTAGACTTGAGAACTTAAGCTGATTTTCTAAGACTTTAGAACAGTAGTTCTCAACCTGGGCTGCATCCTAGCCCAGTTAAAACAGAGTTACTGTGGGTGGAGAGTTTGTTAAATGTCTCCAGGTGATTCCAATATGTAGTCATGCTTGAAATCACTGCTCTAGAAAAGCAGTTCTCAAAATTTGGTGTGCATAGAAATTACATTGGGAGCACCTGGGTGGCTCAGTCAGTTAAAGTGTCCAACTTTGGTTCAGGTCATGATCTCGTGGTTTGTGAGTTTGAGCCCTGCATCGGGCTCTGTGCTGACGCTCAGAGCCTGGAGCCTGCTTTGGATTCTATGTCTTTCTCTTTCTCTCTCTCTCTGCCCCTCCCCAGCTTGTGCTCTTTCTCTCTCTCTCAAAAATAAACATTAAAAAAATTTGAAAGAAATTACATATGAATGTTAGTTAAATGCAGTTTTTTGTTTCTTGTTTTTTGTTTTTTAGAGAGAGGTAGAAAGAGTGCACATGCAGGAGCGGGGGGGGGGGGGGAGGGGGGGGAAGAGGGAGAGAGGAAGAAAGAGAATCCAAAGCAGGCTCCACACTCAGCACAGAGACCAACACAGGGCTCGATCCCATGACTCTGGGATCATGACCTGAGCCTAAATCAAGAGTCAGATGCTCAACCAACTGAGCCACCCAGATACGCCTAAATGCAGATTCTAATTCAATAGATGGAAGAGGGAGCTTAGAGCCCACATTTCTCACATGGTGATGCCCATTTGAGTAGCAAGGATCTGAGGGTCTTCATCAGATAACCATCACCAGTCATTCACAGATGGGTGAGCTGCTTTGACTCATCACCTTTTCTGTCCTTCTGATAGGCATGCGGTAGTACAAGGGCATGGGCTTTCCATTAGACGGGCCAGGGATGAGATCCTATTTCTGTTACTTCAAACTTTTTTTTAAACATTGGGCTATTTCTGAGCCTCAGTTTCTCACCTGTTAAATGGAATAAACTAGACGTATGTTTTTAGAGTTCTTTCGGTAAATAGAGATGCTATATAGCAAGAATCACTTAATCAATCATTTCAATGATCTCCTTTATCCAGACTGTTCTAGAGACTCTGTACCTATAAATTCCTTTAATTCCTATCACAACCCTATGAGGGGAGTATATTCCTCCCATTTTATAGATGAGAAACTGAGGACCCGTACAGGTAACTTGCCCGGAACCACATAACTGGTGAGCGTCAGGCAGTGTCAAAATGCAAACCTCAACAGCCTCACCCCAGAGTCTCACTCAACTATCATCCTACACTGCTAGCAGTGACTGTCAAGGATGAGTCTATGACCTTCAGTGCAGAGGGGGCCATCCTGAGGGCTTACCCCATTGGGGATTGTGTCTCTGGCAAACATGGACCAGGTCTTCCAATTCATGTCATGCCGGTACTGTCGGTGCACCTGTTCTCCCAGACCATACACGTTAGGACTGGGCAGTCGGGCGGAGAACTGCAGGAACTGATCGGCAAACAGGAGGGGTCCGATGCTTGAGTCCAACCTAGACGTCGATGCAAAATGCAGGGACAGGTGGGCAAGTGGAGTGGAAAGGACACGACCTCTTAGAAAAGTGTCCTCTATGTTTTGATGACTCAATATCCTCTATTTAACTGGCCCCATTTGCCCTTCTGTGATTTTTTCCCATAGATGCCAAGAGATCAGGACTTCTTTTTCCCTTAGACACCCTACTGCGTGACCAAAATACTATTCTTACATTATAATAGATGTTCCGTAAATAGTTACTGGTGGACACATGGTCAGATGGATGGAGGAAAGGGGGAAATAAAGAGGAAAAACTGAGCACACAGCAGGAAAAATGGAAAAAAGGACACAGCCCAGTGCCTGGCCTATAATAAGTGCTTAGTAATAACCACAACAACAAGAAAAGAAGGGAGGAGGAGGAGGAAGAGGTGGAGGAGGGGGAGGAGAGAGGAAGGCAGACAAAAGTATACATTTGGAGACAGTCTGTTCACCAACAGTGGGCTTACAACCTTCAGGAATGTGAAATGCATGTACCCTTCTTCCTCAGGCTTGCAAACCTCCCTCGCCCCGTCCTTCCTACTCTGATCCCCAGAAGGTTTTCAAAACTTACAGGACACGATTATTGCTTCTTCTGATCACTTTGATGCTGAATGGCTGTTTGGAGACAACAACCTCATAGGTCAAAGGAGAAGCAGCATTTCCTTTGAAGGGTTGCACATGTTCATGGGGCACTTCGTACCTGCCCTTGCTTTGGTCGGTCAACTGGCCAGAGACATGAAGGAAAAGAAAGTCAAAATGGAAACTTCTCAGTATTTCCAAGACAGAAGACTCCCTACCAACAGCAGTGCTCCCCAATGTCTATGCTCACAGTACTGAACTCAGGAACTGATCCAAATGGCATTATGTCTGAGGTAGATGTACCCATTATATTACCAAGTCAAATGGTTAACACTTGGGCAGAAGTTAGTCTTTTGGTAGAAATACACATTGTAAGTCTACAGAGAAGGACTATCTCTAGAGTTTGCACAGCTGTGATAATTCTTTCCTTTTTCCCTCCTGAATACACTTCACATGGTCTCAAGGACACGTATATGAAAGCCAAGTTTTACCAGTTGACTCTATAAAATATATTCAAGAGGCAGTCACACTGAAGGAAGGCAACAGATGCCTTCAACATAGAGGTACTAGGTAAGAATAATGTCAGTAGAGAAAAAAACCTCCATTAGCAGCATTGCCTATTTTGTAGTAACTGTGGCCATCAGGTAGAGAACAAGAACATTTCAAAAAGATGTTTAAAGAATAAAGAAATCACAACCTTAAAGTGGAAACGGTTGGCTGTCTGGTATTCTGCTGTGAGAAGGACATTGTTGACATCATTTCCAAACAGAGATGGAGAAGGCAACCTGTTCAACTGGGCTGTGAATCCTAGTATGTAGAGGGGAAAAGGTTTACATAGCTGTCTGTGTAAACTAGCAAACAATAGCTAATACAAATTAAGCTTTATGTCAAACGGACTGTCGGCCTTTTTTTCTTAAAAAAGGGAAAAGATAGGTATACACCTGTTATACGCACATAGTACCTTGGGCCAGATTGTGAATCTGGGTACTGTCACTTCCCTCTAAAACTCATGCCTCTCTTACAAAATCTGCTTGAAATCTCCCATGCAAAGGCCTAATTCTCTTTCAATCAGTCCATCAGCCATTCTGTGTTAATCATATACCCTTTGCACACTGGGCCTTCGATTTGTATATATATACTCTGTTCATTCTCAGTTATTCTCATGTTACATTACATTATACATTACATTCTACAGGTGATCATATACACTGATGCCATGTCCCAGGTTCTGTGATAAGGTAGGTGATAATTGAGACCTTATTAGTAAAGGCCATCAGGCCAAGAGCCTTGGAGGGGCAACGTGCCCCTACCTTTATGCTAAGAGCCTCCCCAAAGTAGTCACCCTCTGTTAACCTCCAGAATGTTCATTAGTATCCCTACATTTTAGGGTGGGAGAAAGAAGAGAAGGTGTTTAGTTCATAAATATTGACATTGACATAAAATGTGTATGAAATTGGAATTGTTTCCATATCAGCAAAATCATGTTATATTAGAGTTGCAAGCAGTCTCAGAGGTTACTAAGTTCAAACCCCTCTCTTTAAAAGTTAGAAACTTGGGGGTGCCTGGGTGGCTTAGTCCATTAAGCGTCTGACTCTTGATTTTTGGCTCAGGTCATGATCTCGCAGTTCATGGTTTCAAGCCCTATGTCTGTCTCTGTACTGGCAGTGCGGAGCCTGCTTGGAATTCTCTCTCCCTCTCTCTGCCCCTTCCCACTCGTGCTGTCTCTGTCTCTAAACAAACAAACAAACAAACAAACTTTAAAAGTTAGAAACTTGGGGGCCAAAGAGCTCACAATGTTTGTACAAGGTTACCAAGGGACATAAAGGTAGAGCCAGGAATAGAACATGCCTTCTAACTCCCAAGAATGGATTTTTTTTCTTGATGCCGAAAGAGATCGTCGCTCTTGCCTTAGAGTAGTGCCCACCTTCTGTCACCTGCAGTCGTGTGGCTGTGCAGGGTGATACTCTGCATGCTACTAAGGCTTTCCTTTGCTGCAAACAGAGCCAACCTCCAGAGGATCTGGAGCTCCTGCCTCATTGTCTGGCTTACCTGCATTTGTTTTTACAAGGTCACCCTCCATTTGATAACCATGGCTTTTAGAATAGTAGCACCAGGGCACACTTATGGTCCCCTGCGGTCTCCAGCAGCACCCACGCTGATCACATGTGGCCTAAAATAAGAGATTTGTCAAGTAATTTATAGAACATTATCACTTACAAATAAAATTTGAGCTTGTGGTATCATTAACCTCGTTTTACAATGATATTTAGAGACATTGTGCCATATCTCAGTCAATGCACACCTTGTACTCAAAGACTAATTTTTATGGCCAATGTCCTATCCTGCTAGTGTTATTATATAATGATATAGGGAATGCAATGCAGTCCCATATCTGCCATCACAACAAAACTGATAAATTTATTTAAATATCCTAAACTACAATATAGGTATATCACCAGTAACCCAAAATTACAAATGAAGCTTCATTTATACTGGTTTTGTTTTTTCAGAAAAAGGACCTTGCTTTATTCAGAAGCTTTGAAATCAAATCAGTTTTCTCTGACTTTTAAACACATCTATTGTGTGTGTGTGTGTGTGTGTGTGTGTGTGTGTGATGTATATGGATAGAAAGATAGATAATAGATAGATAGATAGATAGATAATCTCTCAACATCCCCAAAGGTAGAAAGTAATTGTTCCTTGAAACCCAAATACAGTCTAATTTTTAGTTAAGAAAAGTGCCTGCCTTATACCACAATTAAAGACAGAATCCAGTGGAGACTAAAATGAATACAATCCCTTTCTCACTTCAACTAATTTATTTGAGAGAAGCAACCAAGTTAACTATAAACAAGTACAAAGAAACCTCTTCCTCTTGAGTGTGAACTAGACCTAGTGACTTGTAACTAATAGAATAACACAAAAATAATGGGATATTGCTTCTAATATTAGATTACAGAAAGATGATGTCTCCTGTCTTGCTTGCTCTCTTTCCCTTGCTCTACTGGAGCCCTCACTCTGGGGAGGCGAGATGTATTGTGGATGGAACCACACGGGAAGGAACTAAGGGAGGTCTCTGGCCAATGGCCTGCTAGGAACTGAGGTTCTCATCCAGCAACACTGGAGGATCTCAATCCTTCCAACAATCACATGAATGAGCCTGAAAAGTATTACACCACAGCCCCAGCAGACACCTTGATTGCAGTCTTCTAAAAGACTTTGAGCCAAAGGCACTCAGCCACATCAAAGCCAGATTTGTGACCATAAAAAAATGTGAGAAAAGATTGTTTTTGTGTTAAGCCATTAAATTTGGGGATAATGTCACAAAGCAATAAATAACTAATACATCCCGCTACACAGATTTTACAGATGAGGAACCTCAGACAGACAGAGGTTCACAGAGGTGAACCGACCTGCCAAAGGTTACTTAGTTAGCTATTGAGAAGGCAAGGACCAAAACTTAGTTCTCTGGTATCCGTTGCCTTTTTCCTATACTCCGGGTTGAGTTTCTGTTAAGCACGTTGCCAGGAGGACATGGCCATGCTTTGCAAATGATAAGACAAAAAGCACTTGCTTAGATATATGAACAATTAGATCTAATCACATGCTAATTTTTTAAGTGTATTTATTTACTTTTGAGAGAAAGACAGAGTGTGGGGGAGGGGCAGAGAGAGGGAGACGGAGGGTCGGCAGCGAGCTCTGCGCTGACCACAGAGAGCCCAACTCAGTGCTTGAACCCAGGAACCATGAGATCATAACCTTAGCAGAAGTTGGATGCTTAACCAACTGAGCCACCCAGGAGTCCCCAGGCTTATTTTTATGTGGATACCAATTTAAGGAAGGGAAAATGGTGTCTATCTGCAGACAGTATGCTATGGGATCGGGTTTCACTGCAAACCCAACTTCCATCAATAGTTTTTGTTTTTTCCTTTCCAAGTCCACTCAGATGAAGCCTCGGTGCATCAGGAAAAGAGAAAGGTGCTGAAAAGGGCGTTAAACAGAATGGTTTTTGCATGCTTCCCAGCGCTTAATAACGTCTTCATTGAACTGGAAAGGGTAAAGATCAAAGAATTGGCTGCAGTAGCCAGAAAAGTGAACAGTCTCTGTTGGCCAACTTGAAAATGGCAGTTCCTGCAGTGGAACCAAGCAGTCACGAGAAGCAGAAAGAGAAGCCTGATGCACATAAATAAGAGAGTAGAAAGGATGTAAAACCTCGGAAAATAGTTGTAAAGAGAAGCTATGAAAACTGATGATGTGAATAGGATTGAAGAACCCTAAAAAGAAGAATTAGATCAAAGACACGAATGTCCTTTAACTTGGATGTGAGGATTTAAGTTTAAGAGGCACTGACAAAATAATAAAACACGTGTAACTTCCAATACAGAATTTAAAGCTCAGGGGAAAAAAATCCTCGATGCAAAAACTAAGGAAAGAAAACATGCAGGTGGGGGGTGGGGTGGGGAACGGGTAGGGAGCAGGACAGAGAGAAACAGAACCAATGCAAAACACAAAATGAGACCTTAGGAAAAAATGGGTTAGGTCAAATATCATGTGTTTTAAAAACTTAACTTAAAAGACAAAAATAGATTAAATTTACAGAAATAAATTCAGCGATGACTGCTTAGAAATCAATTCAGCTGAAATGCCACACCTAAAATTTAAGCTCACAAAAGTACATAAAAGAGGCAGAAATAGGTTATGTGAGTAGGATGCTAACCAAAAGCTAGTGTCACTTTAGCAACACCTGACAAATAGGCCTCAAGTAAAATTGCACCATTAGGGAGACAGAGTCACTAAATAATGACAAAAGGCTCCAGGGAGATATGACATCACAAACTTGATATGCGCAGAAGTTTTTTCACATATTTACAGAACATATGTACAGAAAGGTTTTAAAGACTCTAACGAGGCAAAACTGAAGAAGATAGTACAAGATGGAATATTTTTAAAGAGCCTCCTCAGTAATTAATGGACAAAGTACACAAAAAAAGTAAAGATGTTTCCACTTATTTTGCTTTTTACATGATGGATATATACAGGCTCCTGTACCAACACGAAGAGAACTGAGGTTGACTCAGAGATGGTGAGAAACCAGATGCTGAGGACTGTTTAAGACCGGATCAAGCTCTGCTCTACCCAAGTCCTCACTGAGGTGTCCCCCAAACTCGATGTTTCTTAACAATTAAAAGAGTGAGCGAATGGAGCGCCCAGGTGGCTCCATCAGTTAAGCATCTGACTTTGGCTCAGGTCATGATCTCACCGTTTGTGAGTTTGAGCCCCACATCGGGATCTCTGCTGGCAGCACAGAGCTTGCACTTCAGGTCCTCTGCCCACCCCCCGCCCCTCCCCTCCTCAAAAATAAATAAACATAAAAAAGTAGTCTTTAAAAAAAAGCAAGAAAAGAAACAAAGAAGGAGATATTTTACACCTAATTTAGACATGAAAGAAAAAGGAAAACTAGGGCCCAGCTGTATCCATAAACACAAATGCAAAAGCCTAAAAGAAAAAGGACACACAGCATTAAAAACAGAACTTAGCAATATATTAAGTAATGACCAAGTAGTGTTCCTTCTAGAAATACACAGATCTTTTGATATTAGAAAATCCACTTTTGTAATTCACCACAATAACTTATTAAAGAAAGTACACCTTATAGTCATTTACATTCACCAGCTCTTCATGATAAAATTCTTAGCAAACTGGAGTAAAAAGTAACTTCCTCAGTTGGATAATGGGTATCTATCAAAAAACTACAATAAGCATGTTACTAAATGGGAAAATGTCAGAAACGTTCCCGTTAAAAAAAAAAATATTAGGTGACTTCTAGAATTAAAAGTATATTGAAGGTCTCAACAACACAATAGGCCAAGAAAAAAAAGACACTTTGTAAGGTGGAAAAGAAGAAACCCAAGGGGCACCTGGGTGGCTCAGTCAGTTAAGCTCCCAACTTTGGCTCAAGTCATGATTTCATGGTTCATGGGTTCGAGCCCTACCTTGGGCTCTGTGCTGACAGCTCAGAGTCTGGCCTGCTTCGGATTCTGTTTCTCCCTTTCTCTCTCTTTCCCCATCCCCTGCTCATGCTCTGTCTCTGTCTCTCTCTCTCTCAAAAATAAACATAAAAGAATTAAAAAAAAAAAAGAATAAAGCCAAATTATCATGATTTCCAGACATAATACTGACTAGGTAGCATTTTTTTTCCTCTGAGACTCACGGATGGGTCTCCTGGAGCTCATTCTCTCCCAAAATGTCTCCCAAGAGTACTCCATGTGGTTTCACAAATAGATTCCTAGGATTCCCTCTCGTTATTGGGAATGAGAAACAAGGGGGTCTACAACAAAGAATCATCTGAAGGGAAATCTACTATTAGTTCTTTATAAGTAACCCTGGGGGAGAGAAAGAGATAGGAGCGATAAAATGGTACAGCAATGGCCTCAACACTGGAAGCTTCTGCTAGTCTGGTGTCATATTCATAATTTCATAATTTCTTTCCTCCATACAGCCATATACTTCCCTTTAATTTGTACATTATACAAATACATCATTATCCATAGACTCGGCCTGTCAACAACAGTGCGGAGCAGCATATTGTCACGAGGATACTTAAAACATGCAACAAAATACCAAAGATATACCTCCTATGAAAAAACAGACCATTGAAAATACTCCCAGAGCATTTTTCTCCAGCTGAGCTAAAGAGGAGTGGGCCAAGAAATGAATGCCAAGGTCATGGATTATTTTGGTTGAGCACAATATATAGAAAAAGGCAAAGTTCATTTTATTGAGCTATAATCTTGATACCCCAGAATTTGTTAAAAGTTTTTATAATAAAACACCAAAGAAACATTCCTGAGGCAGTAATGACATCCAAAGTTCAAGAACCAATGACAAGCTGGGGTGTTGTAGGAGAGGGAACGGACTTAGGAGGCCTTCGTCTTCTAGTGGGCTTCCGAGCAATGAGGCTTCTAGCACAGTGTAACGGGGTCGAGTGAATGGGTGTGGGTCAACTTTCTGCGAACGTAGTGTGCCAAACATCCTGCTTAGGTGCAGCCTATCTAGCTCACAACTTCCCATTCCTATGAACAAAGCAGCACATTCATGGTCCTCTCTCATCAAGCTCTACTCTACCTTCCAGTCTCAGGCATTATCTTCTCCCTGGCACCCACCCCGTATCTCGGCCATACTGGACCATTTGATATGCCACGTGTGTGCCCCACAATTTCCTCTTCCGTTACTTTGTTTACATGCCTCTTCTATCTCGAATTCACTTTGCCTTCCTCCCACGTGTGTCAAAATCTTACTCATCTTTAATTCCATATTGTCACCTTCTCCTTTATAATAATCTATTCTATTCCGTGGTCCTCATCATATTTCTTTTGTATCTTATGATCTGTTGTTTTATATTCCAGTTATTTATTTACGCGGCTTCTCTCTTCGACAAGAACGCATGAGAAGAAAAATATTTAGTTTAATTGAACCTATCACCCAAATGCTGAACTTTATGACACGTGGCCCTCTACCAGAGTGCTCTGGTTCTTCTTTATCCCTGATATCTTCTTTTTCCTTTATTCCTGCATTTTACATTTTTTTCTTTGTTTCTCATGACATGATTCCATTCAGCCTGAAGTGGTTCGTGGCTCCCAGCTACTGTATATCATGTCAAAACTCAACTTCCTCTATCTGAGTTCCAAGGTCTTCTAAAATTTAAATCAGCCTTTTCTGTTCAGCTTCATTTCTTCCTACTCCCAGCAGGCAACTCTCTTCACTAATCCAAGAGAAGGTCAAGGTCATTTCAGCCAGGGCAAGATGCCAGATGAAGGGGACTGAACACTATGATAGTCTTGGTAAGGGAGGTTGGCCTAACTGGAATTATTTCCTACCTTAGCAGGCTTGCTGTCCAGGCTGCTGCCCTTCAGTGCTGTGACAGCTGGGCAGAACATTGCATTGTCCTGTCCAGGGGATCTCCTGATCCTGAGCTATCTACCAGATTGGATCTCTCTCTTGCCTTCAACACAGCATCTGGACTTCCTGACTAGTTTTATCCCATCACTCCGCTCCAATCTTAGACATCTTCTCTAGGCCAAGCTACTTATCTGGCTCTGGTTCCCTTCTCTGCCTTAACTTCCCACTCCCCTCAACCCCAGTCCATCACATCTTATGGCTGATCTCGTCGGTTTCTATGCTGTGTTGCTTCTCACTGACTCAGCATCTACGCCCAATCAGTCAACACCAAAGGCTCAAGTTGTAACAATTCCCACTTTCCATAGTTCCCATGTACGTGACTTTGCCATGTTATAGGCTGAATTATGTCGTCAAAAAAGACACGTTGGAGTCCTGATCCTTACTACTTCATCTTGTGACCTTATTTGGAAATAGGATTGTTGCGGATGTAATTAGTTAAGGTGAGATCATATTGGAGTAGATTAAGCTCTTAATCCAATATGCCAAGTATTTTTGAAATGGGAAATTTGAGCACAGACACACACACAGGGAGAAGCCATGTGAAGACAGAGACAGAATTGGAGTGATGTAGTTACAAGCCAAGGAATGCTAAGGATTGACCACCACCACCAGAGGCTAGGAGACAGGCACGGACAGCTTCTTCCTGAGAGCCCTCAAAAGGAACCAACCTTGCCAGCATCTTGACTTGGGACTTCTAGCCTCCAGAAGTGTGAGAGAAAAAAAATAGAAAAGAAAAATGTCTTTTGGTACTAGGACTTTCAGATAAACCAAAACAACCATTCTCAAGAGCATCATAGATTATCCCAGTGTACAAACAACAGGATGGCTGGACAGACATACGTGAGAGTGCCACATGCCCAGGCATCACATGCAGCGGGCATCCTATCTGTGTCCGATACAAATGTGCCGTTTGACATCAGTGGACTTCATTCAGATGGCTGCATTTGGCTGTCATTCATTCTCAATGTGAAAAGCGACTGACGCAGTGTATACAATGAATTTTATAATCATAATATTCAACAGGACTTCAGCAGATGATCAAGAAATACTGCCCCAAGGTAAATACTGAGATGCCAGCACTATCTTACCCTGGTATTTGTTTTCAGCCATCCCAAACATGGCTCTTAAAACTTGGTCCTTATTTTAAATAATGTTTTACGGGGCGCCTGGGTGGCGCAGTCGGTTAAGCGTCCGACTTCAGCCAGGTCACGATCTCGCGGTCCGTGAGTTCGAGCCCCGCGTCGGGCTCTGGGCTGATGGCTCAGAGCCTGGAGCCTGTTTCCGATTCTGTGTCTCCCTCTCTCTCTGCCCCTCCCCCGTTCATGCTCTGTCTCTCTCTGTCCCAAAAATAAACGTTGAAAAAAAAAATTAAAAAAAAAATAATAATGTTTTACGCATGTGTATGACTTTTTATTGTAGATCCTAGATAACCTTTCGGAATCATGACAGGAGAAAGAGAGACAGAGAAAAGGCGAGAAACAGAGGCAGTAAGAGAGAGAGAGAGAGAGAGCCAGTGACCAAGTAGTGCTGCCCAGAAAAAAGACAAATCTATTTTTAGTATAAATAAGTCCCAAATCTTGCATGGGACATCCTTATACAAAAAATGCATTCATGGTTTATCTGAAATTCATATTTAACTTAATCTGTCAACACAAAGGAATTTTCTAGCTCTTCCTCTCCCAAAGCTGTACGGCCATACAAGCATGGATACAGGATTCATTTGCCTGAGGCACCAGTAGCTACAATGTAAGCAATTCTCTGCGAGCGACACACAGATAACGAGCAAACAAAACAACAAAAATAAACAACAACAGAAACTACCCACTGGCATAAACTCTTAAGTGCAAACAAGATCCATAATTCAAACCTTTGTTGGTGGCTGGTCAGGGATGCAGTTTATCCGTTCCACTTCATTGACCACTGGGCACTCAGCAGAACCCGGGGTGGTACTCGTTGTCCCAGGATCTGGGATATCCCACAAACAAACATAAAATGACCATCAGACAGACCTAATATCACAGGCATTCAGTATCGTCACAGTTCTCAACGCCTCCAATGGTATGAACTCCGCTACTGATTGGGCTTCACGTCGATGTCCTTGGAATGTACACTTTCACTTTAGAAAGCTTCATTTTGTTCTAGCTGACTGTATTTACTAAGAACCAAATCCACCTTCTGCAGTCTGGGAGTTAGGAGGCTATAGCCTGTGGGCCAAATCAGGTCACAGCCTGATTTTTAAATAAAGTATTGCTGCAACACAACCACACCCATTTTTTAATGTATCATCTCTATCTGCTTTTGAGCTACCATGGCAAAATTAAGTAGTTTTGGCAGAGACCGTATGGCCTGCAAAATCTAAAGTATTAAGTATCTGCCCCTGAACAGAAACATCTGCAGACTGCTCTGGTCCTTTATTTTCACCCCCAGCGGCTGTGCAAACAATAGGTTTGCACACAGGACATGTCCAGTGTATGTGGTTGTCTTGAATGTCACTGCCCTAATCATCATAACCTCAATACTGGTGGCTCAGTCAATGGGTGTTCATTCCCTCAACAGAGAATACTTCTGAGTGGTGACATACTTCTGTAAATATAAAAGCCTCCTATGACAAAAAATGTAAAGGGAGGCCACCAATCTAAAAACTGGCAGTTAGGATCTGCCCAAGTGCCTTGATTCAGATTTAAAACTCAGTCAAATAAAAAAAGACACACTTATTGCATTCTAAAATAAGGAAGTGAGATTTATTTAGGTCACTACAATGTTAATAAGGACATTAAGACAAAACAGTGAGGCTTTCCACTAGCTTTCATTTCTTTTCCAATTCAAAAGTGGTGGATTAAGAGAACTCCATTGTGCCAGTTTCTGCATAAGGATTTTGGTTCCATCTTCGAGATCACAGGATCTTAAGAGTTGAACAACCTTTGAGATCATTTGCTCTAACTCCCCACAAAAGTAGAAATTGTCAGGGCTGGGATGGAGGTAGGAGGGGCAGAGAAGTCTTCTAGCCACAGACTAACCTTTCATCACTTGGTTCATAGAAGCTGTTCCTAGATGAACCACTCAGCACACTCCAGCCCCTCTTTCAGAGTAAGACAGCTCAACAAACTTTTAATTAAATAACTCTGGTAGTTGTTATTTTTTAAAGAACAGAACTTTGGCCTAAAATATTTTAATTGATTATATACTTACCCAATTGCCTTTCACATAAGGGGTAATTAGTTAATAAGGGTGAATTAATATTGTTAACAAAGTTAGAATTATTCAATGCAATTCAGTAAATTTATTTCAAGAGTCAGCTGTGGAATCCTGCACTGCATTAACTGGGAAATAAAAGTATCACCTTAGGCCTACAGAGAATACCTAAGTGGCTGCCACAGTTTCAGTCAGGGACTCACCGAGGCACATATCACATCCCCCTCCCCCCCACACACACACAAACTCACACACTCACACATACTCACACCAGTGTATAGGAGAGCATCACTTCCCTGCCATTTATGAGGTTACTGCTCTGACAAGGGCAACGAACGCACGGAGGGAGAACACCAGAGTTCCTTGTTACCTTTAGATTCTGAAGAATCCATGGCTGAAAGCACGAACAGAGGAATAGTGATGATAAACACCACAAGCAGAAGAACACTGAGCATAAGCTCCAAACTCGTGAAATATTTCAACTTCTTTCTTGCCATCTACAAAAATAAGGAGAGGGGGGAATTTAAGATTTGAGTTTTATTTAATATACAGCTGGTAATTTTTTAATGGCAAAGCTCAAATCTAAATCTAACATAAATAATATGAGTAACTCACAAACCCTTATGGATGTACCCATCACCTGGATTAAAAATGACCGATTCAGGGGTGCCTGGGTGGCTCAGTTGGTTAAGTGTCTGACTTCGGCTCAGGTCATGATCTCCCAGTTCATGGAGTTTAAGCCCCACATCAGGCTCTGTGCTGACAGCTCTGAGCCTGGAACCTACTTCGGATTCTGTGTCTCCCTTTCTCTCTCTCTCTGCCCCTCCCCTACTCATGCTCTGTCTCTCTCTGTCTCAAAAATAAATAAATGTTAAAAAAAGTGATCAAATCATGGCCAATCTCATTTTGTCTTTATTTCCAGTTACTTCTCTCCCTAACTCAGGATTATTTTGAAGCAAATCTTCCTTAGATGGCTTTTAATCTGAAAATATCTAAGTATTGGGGCACCTGGCTAGCTCAGTTGGTGGCACGTGAGACTCTTGATCTCGGCGTTGTGAGTTTGAGCCCCATGATGGGTGTAGAGATTAATTAAAAATTTTTTCTTTAATATTTAAGCATTGGGGCGCCTGGGTGGCGCAGTCGGTTAAGCGTCCGACTTCAGCCAGGTCACGATCTCGCGGTCCGTGAGTTCGAGCCCCGCGTCGGGCTCTGGGCTGATGGCTCAGAGCTTGGAGCCTGTTTCCGATTCTGTGTCTCCCTCTCTCTCTGCCCCTCCCCCGTTCATGCTCTGTCTCTCTCTGTCCCAAAAATGAATAAATGTTGAAAAAAAAAAAAATTAAAAAAAAAAAAATATTTAAGCATTACAAATAAATTTCATGAAAGCTAAATAACTTACTGTTGTTATACCAAAAATATTTTAAAAATAATTCCTTAATCAGCAAATATCTAGTCAATGTTGAAATTTCCTTCCTTGTGTGATATTTTATAATTTGTTCTACTGTCATCAGGATGCAAGCAAGATTTATATATTGTAATTGGTTTGTGTCTGCTAAACGTTTTTTAATCAACAGGTTTGTTCTGTTGATTTCCCCACAATCTGGATTTTGTAGATTGCATCCGTAAACTAACATGTTTCTCTACTCTTATATTTCCTGTAAATTAATGA
This sequence comes from Leopardus geoffroyi, assembly GCF_018350155.1. Classification (NCBI taxonomy): domain Eukaryota; kingdom Metazoa; phylum Chordata; class Mammalia; order Carnivora; family Felidae; genus Leopardus; species Leopardus geoffroyi. Next base: position 156,741,616 of record NC_059331.1, on the reverse strand, counting down.
TCAGATTTAGAGTTTTGACCAGATACAGGTTTGATTTTCTGGCAAGAATGGCTCACAGCAGGAGACACATAAAATCTAACAGATTCTCCTTTTGTCATATTAATAGCCATTGGTGAGCATTTCTTAGATCCATTATTCAATTAGTTGTGACAATGATACTACAATTCTACCATTCTTTGTGTACTGGATAAAATATTACTGTAGAGAGAAATTTCCCCTCATCTATTACTTGGATCATAAAGGTACAGTGCATATAGGAGAGGTAGTATCAACATTTGACTCTATTTCCTGGCTTTCAGAAGGAGTTGTTGCCCTAGCAACCTCCAAAAAGGACCAGTGAGAATATTTGTCCAATATTTTTATGAACTCATGGATTGAAACACATCTATCCTAACACATTGATATTATTATCATCAATGCTCATTTTGCCTCATCTTTACCCAGTGGGAGTCTCTTCAAGTTGGTTCCTGGTAGTCTTTAATAGTTTCCTTGTCTCTGTTATGACTGATGACCTAGGCTCATTTTGCACATTTCCTGCCCCCAGTCTCAAATCAAATGTCTCTGAAGAGACTTTGTTCTTTTCAGTGGGAACAATATTTAGAAACCACAGTTTGGATGAGAGCTGTTGAATTCTACAACTGAATATAACTGATGGGTCATCCTGACCAGGTGGCTATCTCTGAATTCCCAGGGAGAATGGTCAATTTCAAACAAATACAGAAAGAACACATTTACCTATGCCTAAAGTTGTTATAAATCCTCACTAGGGATTAAAATATTTTGCCCAGCAGTTTAAAGCAGATGTTCAGCATTTGGAATCTCTGGGGTTAAGGCCTAGATACCTGATTTAAAAAAAAAAAAAAAAAAAAACTCCACAGATAATTCTGATATGCAAGTATGTTTCAGAAACAGTGACCTTATTATAGGCTTATAAACTGTAATAAACACATTTTATTAGGCAAACTATATTAAAAAATGGTGTCCATGAGGTTAAAAACTAGAAGTGGAGCCAATAGCTACTCAAGCCCCTTCGTTTTATGCATAAATAAACTAAGGCACAGTAAGCAAAGCGCCTTGTTCAGAGTCACATGGTCAAGGACTAGAACCAAATTTTCCAAACAGCTGAATGTAGTTCTCTGTGGCTATTGTACCTATCCTGGCAGCTCTTGGTGGGTCCCTCACGAATAGAATATTCTTGAGCTTGCCACAACCTCGATCTTCAAAACTCATTTCAACCTATTCCTGTCCCCTTCTTCCAATCCACTCTTGATCTCCATCAGATTTGATTCAAGGTACTGCCTTCCAGACCGTAAAGGACTTGATACCTATCAATTGATGGCCACTATAAGCTGTCTTGGAACTGAGTGTCCTTCTCCTCAATACATCTAACTTCCAGAACTTCCTACCAGAGAACTTCCCGCACAGATGGTACCCTCCCTCTGCGGAGTCTGAGGCAGCAGCTTGTGATCCCCAGTTCAGTGCTTCCTACCAAACAAACTACATGCTGGAGACAACCATGAAGCTGGTCTTATTGGGGCGCTAAATATGGATAGTATTTTAAGTCAAAATTTGTGTCTTAAAGATTCATAGAATTCAAACTCTGAATCCATTATCCTTCATCTTCAGAGATCGAGCATAAAGTAGGCTTTGAAATATCCTCTCACTAATAAGGGAGGACTAGGCAAAGTCATCCTCACTCATTCAACCTTGTCATACCAGGGGAAGATAACGGCAGACCTGTGCCCTGAGAGCAGCTGAACCACTCTCAGGATAGATACTGACGCCATCGGTCCAGATATGGAGCCCAGCAACATGGCAAATGTCCTAATAAAACATAAAATACAACCTACCCTATGACCCAGCAGTAGCACTGCTAGGAATTTACCCAAGGGATACAGGAGTACTGATACACAGGGGCACTTGTACCCCAATGTTTATAGCAGCACTCTCAACAATAGCCAAATTATGGAAAGAGTCTAAATGTCCATCAACTGATGAATGGATAAAGAAATTGTGGTTTATATACACAATGGAGTACTATGTGGCAATGACAAAGAATGAAATATGGCCCTTTGTAGCAATGTGGACGGAACTGGAGAGTGTGATGGTAAGTGAAATAAGCCATACAGAGAAAGACAGATACCATATGTGTTCACTCTTATGTGGATCCTGAGAAACTTAACAGGAACCCATGGGGGAGGGGAAGGAAAAAAAAGAGAGAGAGGTTAGAGTGGGAGAGAGCCAAAGCATAAGAGACTCTTAAAAAATGAGAACAAACTGAGGGTTGATGGCGGGTGGGAGGGAGGGGAGGCTGGGTGATGGGTATTGAAGAGGGCATCTTTTGGGATGAGCACTGGGTGTTGTATGGAAACCAATTTGACAATAAATTTCATATATTTAAAAAATAATAATAATAATAAATAATAAATAAATAATAAAATACCACATTCCTAAGAGTGAGTATGTTGACAACGAAACAGGAACTAAAGGAAGGAAGAACTCGCAGCTGTTAAAGCAGGAACCACTGTGACTGGCACTGTCACTGGGTCTCTGAGCAGGTTCCCTTAGACCAGAAACGCACAGACCACGTTTAAGGTTTTTTCCTGACATGGAGCTAAACACCATGTGCATGTTCAGATGAGGATCATGCCTTGCAGGCAGTCCTTTCTAGAAATTTCCCTCGGTGCCTCCATTGTGGGACTTTGTCCCTTGTGAAGGACAATTTTCATTCTGGCTTGAGCTGTGGCACTACCCTCCATCAGTAGCAAGGAACATAACTCCCCGGTGACCCACTCCACGTTCTTCCCAGGGTTACCCCAGATGCCACTGCATTTACCACCTCCTTCTTCTGACCCGCTACTACCATTCCCTTGTTATTCTCTCTTGAACATTAACTAAGTCGTATCTTTTGGCCACTTGTGTAAAATTCCAATGGCATTTTATTAGATAATGTTTGCTGTCTTTGAAAGGGAAAGCTTGACATTTCATGCCATTAGCTGAGCTAAGTTTTGAGAACCACAGCAATGTCCTATCTGTTGACCTAAGACAGCAACATCCTACTCAGGATGTTGCATTCTATATTTGCAACAATACTGACACATGAGAATGACCAGGCTAATTTTCTATTTTACCAGTGAAAGGACTGGGGGTCTATGTGTTTAAATGACACACTCCCAAGGTTTAGGACAAGTCCACGGCACAATTAAGGATCCTGACTTCCACCTTAAGGATTGTCCTTATGACCTCACTGCCTCTTAGGTAAAGGGCACACTCTGTCTTTCACATTTTGGGTGAGAATGTACATCTATAGACACAGATACAGCACTGCTTCAAAAGCATGAGAAACTCTGTAGAGCCATACTATAATGCAGAAATGTGTCACTCAACAGACAGTGCAGCTGATGAGTTACAATCAATACATCACGCAGAATGGAAAAAGAAATTTCCCTGTAAGATCCTACATAGAAGCAGGGAACAAACCCATTGTCACATTCGATGGTGTGATAGAATAATTTCTAAAATGAGTTTCATTGATCTAACTAGTTTCTTGTATCCCCTTAAGTTATAGGAATGAATTGCTCCATGTGCAAGGCCAGCGGTTTTGAGGCTTCATGAGTTTGTAATGGCTGCCGTTACTTACAAGATGAAATGGTATCATCTGTAGTCTAAATCTTTTTTTTAGGTTTATGTATTTATTTTGAGAGAGAGAGAGTAAGTAGGAGAGGGGTAGAGAGGGAGGGAAAGAGAGAGCATCCCAAGCACTGACAGTGCCTGAACCCAAAAACCATGAGATCCTGACCTGAACCGAAGTCGGATGCTTAACTGACTGAGCCCCCCAGGCGCCCCTATAGTCTAACTCTTAATAATCACTCTAGCTAAGGTTTTGGGGCTTCTGTATTCCAGGTATTTTCCAAACATTACTAGTCACCTTTATAATCCTGAAATACAGGTATTATTCATCTCTATTTTATGAGCAATGAAACAGAGGTCAGAAAGGTATAAAACTTATCAGCAGTGATAAACAGTAGAGCTGAAATTCACTCTAAGTCTATACTCCAAAGGCATGCTTCTCTTCATGACTACAGCAAAACCCACACCCTCCCCCAACCCTATCTTCTTCACTTACAAGAATCGTGTTTCTTCAGTTCAAACAACATCTCCTCTGGGACTTAAAATTAACCCTCCCTCCCTCTCTTGCTCCCAAGCAATCTATCTGTATCTATACTCATAACTCTGAGGACAATCTGTCTTCCTCTCCTAAGTTTTAAGCTGCTAGAGGCCAGTGAGTGAGAATATCTCACCCCTCCCTGAGTTATCTGTCTCAGCCTGACAGTCAGAGATACTGACTCCCTGGTTCTGTTGACAGGTTGGAAGGGGGGTCACTGGTAGACAGTCCAGGACTGGGCCATTCTCCTGTTGACAGTTGCCTCTTTTGGGAATCCAGAGCCCTTTCAGTTAGCCTAATGATGCCACCATCATTTTCTCTGTGCTCTATGATGGGGAAAATGTTGGGAAGAATTCCACAGTGCCTCATGGGATGCCCCTGGCAGGTGCTCTAAATGAGTATTTGCTGATTCAGGAGCAAGACTGAGTGGAAACAACACTATAAGATACTCTATATCACAGGTGCACTTCAGGGACCTCATTCCTCTTTCCTGAGGGATAAGGGAGGGACAAAATGAGAAACCATGCGCCTTCATCCCAGGAATCTTGCCAGTAACCACAGGAATCCAAATGAAAACAAGAAAAAGAAAGAAATGGATATAAAAAATAATATAAATTGGAATGCAGTTATTTATTTTACAAAAGGATCCAAGTAAGGTTTCTTTTAATCAACCATTTTTGAAGTATTAAGGAGAGGTAATCAATATCTCTAGGAAGATTTTTTTCAGAATATACAGCCATTCCCTCTCCATATGACCTTTGTAACTATTTTTCATATGAATAACAGCCTTCATATGAGTTGTAAACATAAAAAGAAATAGCTGGAAACCATCTCATTATAAGGAAAACATACATTAGTAAATCCACTTTCTGGAAGATAATGCTCTTCACAGCCCGTTTATTAAGTCCAACCGTAGCTGAACACTGGTTATACCCCTCTGCTGCTCTATCCTCCCTACTCTTAGCTCAGGGCCCAGTGATCTCTCTGTGCAGAACTGCCTCCAACTCTACAGACCCCTTTCCTCAGGCTGATTATGAGCTGAGATAGTCTCTGCTCTGCTATACCCAGCACAATGGTCATGTCTGCTTTTCTTTTTCCATTTTGTTACAGACTCATTCCATTTGGTACATCTTTATAAGAATATCAGTGGAAGTTTGGAAAGGAAAACAGGTAAAGTCATATGATCCATCTACCATCTTAAACCTTTCTGGGTAGGTTTTAAAAGTTCCCCAAATGAGTTTGATATTCAGTTCCCTCCACTACTGTTTTAAAATCACGTTGGGAATTTTGAGTTGATCAGTGTATTTAATAATATCATATGACACTATCTAATAGGGTGGGAGGAGGAATGGCAGGTATAAATTGAGGACAGTGAAAAATGGGACAAATATTAAGTTGGAGACTGTAAAAACAAAAAACCAAATAACACATTTGGAGGGAGTCTTAGGGGATGGATGGTCCCTTGTGAAATTATCAACCCCATCAAAACACCTCTAGTATGTCAATGTACCCTCTCTACCCCCAGCTCATTTGTGGTCAAGCACGTAAGTTTTCCAAAGGTGTTCTTCCCAAAGGTGTGTCTACTTCCTTAGACACACCCTTTTCTTCTCCTTTTCTTCCTCAAAGTGTGAGGTCCCAGGGCATAAAAATTATGCCTGCTTCTTCCTCTTTATTTCCTTAAGTATCTACTGGTAGAATCTGCGTAATCAATACTTATTGATCAATAATATTTTACTCTCTGGTTGATTACTCTGCTAAATATTTCATTAGTATTTTCCTTCATCTTATCCCCAAGTTCTCCTTCTCAGAACAAAGAACATGCTAAATAGGGCATGAGAATACTGGAGCTTGACTTCCTGCCCTACCATTTCTTGCTGTCATAGTCAAAAGAATTTCCCTAATACTCTTGAGTCGGTTTTCTTTGAAATTTTTTTTGATGCTAATTTATTTTTGAAGGAGAGAGAGACAGAGTGTGAGTAGGGAAGGGGCAGAAAGAGAGGGAGACACGGAATCCAAAGCCGGCTCCAGGCTCTGAGCTGCCAGCACAGAATCCGATGTGGGGCTCAAATCCACAAACCGTGAGATCATGACCTGAGCTGAAGTCGGACGCTTAAGTGACTGAGCCACCCAGGTGCCCCTTGAGTCTTGGTTTTCTTATCTGTAAAAAGTGAAACTAACAATACCTATTGTAATTATTACCTATCATCACTTTCTTATTGTGAAAATCAAATAAAAACACTTCACATTTCAAAGCATTACATGTCATTATGTTATTATTTGCCTTAGAGAAGATAGTGGGTGCTGGGTAAGAAGCAGGATGTTCCTAAGACATACGTTTACCCCACTTTCAGTGAGTGTGGCAGCGCATCTCACTCGGTGTTTCACGAAATGGCAGATGTGTGTTCCTGGCTCCTGTCTTTATGAACCCTTTCTGATCTACCCTCCTAGCTGCTAAGCGCTGTAGAGCCTCATGTGTTGGGTGAGTCACTCACTACCTGAGACACAGGTGCACGAAGTCAGGAAGAAACAATGGGAGGCAAAGTGTCAGTCTTGTCCGTTCAAGACCCACTTTCTGCACCCACATCCACAGCTCCTCTCCCACACTGTCTTGTAAATCATGCTAGCTTCACTCAAAAAGCACAGCCCGGTTCTTCTTCCCTCAGGCCTCAATCTAACGCTCCCAGATCGGGAATCTGAAACTTACTGTTTCATTCTGCCTTGTAGCCTCGTTCTCTACCCAATCAGTGTGTCCCCATGCAAGCTCCACATTCTCCACGGTCCTTCACCCAAGGGTTAAATGACAAGAGGATTCGCTTCCTATACACTGATGAGAAATTGCTCTTTATTGGGGCGACTGGGTGGCTTGGTCGGTTAAACGTCCGACTTCAGCTCAGGTCATGATGTCATGGTTTGCAAGTTTGGGTCCTGAGTCAGGCTCTATACTGACAGCACGGAGCTTGAAGCCTACTTTGGATTCTGTGTTTCCCTCTCTCTCTACCCCTCCCTCACTCAAGGTCTGTCTCTCTCTCTCTCTCAAAACAAAAATAAACGTTAAAAAAAATAAAAAGAAATTGCTCTTTGTCAATATAATGCCCTCTTACTTTGTGAAAGGAAATGTAGCGGCTGTACCTTTCCCTATGAGGATGACTTTGGTTCTTCTAAACTAAATTACCCAACTCCAATCTTTCTTACCTGTTCTGTCCCCAATACCTCACACTCCCAAAGGCCTTATAAGGTATCCCATAATATTAATTTTGCATATAAAATTCCATAAAATTAATAACCTTCCATGCCTGATATAACGAAGTTGGCTAGTGAGGTAAAGAGTGATCTCATGTTCACTGGCAAGGACAGGAGTTATCAGAACGCCTACCTGAGTGGTTGTGTCTTCTTCCCTTTGGTGGTTGCTAGTAGCTGTGAGATAGGAGATGGCTTATGTTAAGTTTCTCCAATGTTTATAAACGCACTATGTGAGACACTATGAAGTAAAAGGTACCCACACATTGTACCCACAGTCAAACCGTAAACACCATATACTTAATGAAGATTTGACAAAAACTATTAAAACTACATACACTCAATCTGGAATTTCCTTTGTACACATTAAGCCCACACATACACTTGCACATCGAGGTAAGTTCAAGGTTTTTCACTGCAGCTGATACGAAACATATATAACAGCAAAAGACTGAGAATAGTGTAAATATCCATAGACAGGAGTGAGTAAAGTGTTGCAATAAAATAAAATTCATTATTTTTCAAAATTATGAAATGGTAGGTTTTTAAATTTTTTTTAATGTTTATTTCTGAGAGAGAGACAGACAGAGAGTGAATGGGGGAGGGAAGAGGGGGGACACAGAATCTGAAGCAGGCTGAGCTATCAGCACAGAGCCCAAAGGGGAGCTTGAACTCATGAACCGCGAGATCATGACCTGAGCCAGTCAGGTGCTTAAGTGACTGAGCCACCCAGGTGCCCCCGATATGGTGGTTTTTAAAAAACCTCCACACATTCTTTGATACTCCTCCCTTCAGAGAGGGAGTCAAATCTCCTGTCCCTCACTCTTTGAGAGTAGGCTGGACTCAGTGACTCACTTCTAACAAACAGAATGTGGTGGAAGGAATGGTGTGTGACTCCCAAGTCTAGGTTATACAAGGCACTACAGCTTCTTCCTTTCTATTTCTCTTGGATCATTTCCTTGCTCTTTTTCTTGGTTCGTTTCTTGGAGAAGCCAGCTTCCACGTCATAGTGACACTCAAGGAGGCCTATGAGAAGGTCCAACAACCAGCAAGAAATTGAGGCCATTAGCCAACAGCCAAGGGAGGGTGTCATCTCAGAAGTGGGTTCTCCAGGCCAAGTCAAGCCTTCAAATGACTACAGCCCCTGGCAACATCTTGGCCACAATTTCATGAGACATCTTGACCCAGAACCACCTAGCTAAGCTGCTCCTGCATTTCTAACCCATAGAAACTGTGAAATAAAAAATATTTCTTGTTTTGAGCTGTGAAATTTGGGAGTAATTTACTATGCAGCAATAGATAATTAATAGGCATGGATAATAAGACTTCTTGAATAACGTATCATTTGCATTTTAAAAAATCTTTCTGAGGCAAGGGAATTAAAAGCAAAAATGAATTACTGGGACCTTATGAAGATAAAAAGCTTCTGCACAGCAAAGGAAACAACCAACAAAACTAAAAGGCAACCAACGGAATGGGAAAAGATATTTGCAAATAACATATCGGACAAAGGGCTAGTATCCAAAATCTATAAAGAGCTCACCAAACTCCACACCCGAAAAACAAATAACCCAGTGAAGAAATGGGCAGAAAACATGAGTAGACACTTCTCTAAAGAAGACATCCGGATGGCCAACAGGCACATGAAAAGATGCTCAACGTCGCTCCTCATCAGGGAAATACAAATCAAAACCACACTCAGATATCACCTCACGCCAGTCAGAGTGGCCAAAATGAACAAATCAGGAGACTATAGATGCTGGAGAGGATGTGGAGAAACGGGAACCCTCTTGCACTGTTGGTGGGAATGCAAATTGGTGCAGCCACTCTGGAGAACAGTGTGGAGGTTCCTCAGAAAATTAAAAATAGACCTACCCTATGAGCCAGCAATAGCACTGCTAGGAATTTACTCAAGGGATACAGGAGTACTGATGCATAGGGGCATTTGTACCCCAATGTTTATAGCACCACTCTCAACAATAGCCAAATTATGGAAAGAGCCCAAATGTCCATCAACTGATGAATGGATAAAGAAATTGTGGTTTATATACACAATGGAGTACTACATGGCAATGAGAAAGAACGAAATATGGCCCTTTGTAGCAACGTGGATGGAACTGGAGAGTGTGATGCTAAGTGAAATAAGCCATACAGAGAAAGACAGATACCATATGTTTTCACTGTTATGTGAATCCTGAGAAACTTAACAGAAACCCATGGGGGAGGGGAAGGAAAAAAAAAAAAAGAGGTTAGAGTGGGAGAGAGCCAAAGCATTAGAGACTCTTAAAAACTGAGAACAAACTGAGGGTTGATGGGGGGTGGGAGGGAGGGGAGGGTGGGTGATGGGTATTGAGGAGGGCACCTTTTGGGATGGGCACTGGGTGTTGTATGGAAACAAATTTGACAATAAATTTCATATATTGAAAAAAAATAAAAAAAATAAATCTTTCTGCCTCTTATCAAAAGTCTTTTTGTGTCATATATTTAAATATGGTTACCTGTTCTATGGAACAATGATAATAATTTTTTTAATATTTGTTTATTTTGAGAGAGAGAGAGAGAGAGAGGAGGGGAGGGACAGAGAGAGAGAGAGAGAGGGAGAGAATCCCAAGCAGGCTCCACTCTGTTCGGTGTAAAGCCTGAAGCAGGGCTCCTTTCCATGAGTCATGAGATCACGAACTTAGGTGAAATCAACAGTCGGATACTTAAGCAACTGAGCCACCCAGGCACCCCTGGAACAACAATAATTATTTTCTCCCTATAGAAGAGAAACATTTCCTTAAACCTTATTGAAAAAAAAAAACCTTCAGCATCTTCTAGCTGACATTACTTTCTGAATCACAGGGATCTTGATGGTGAAATCTACAATCTAATTTAGGAATGCAACTTAGGAAAACAAAATCGAGACAAATGGCAAAAGGCAAATACAGTAAGAGAGTAATTTAAATTGCTTTTAATTGCTTTTAAAAGAAAAATGTTAAAAAAAAAACCTGTTATTTGGCAGTCTGTCATCAATCTTTAAATATTTTATTCCACATAACAAAAATTGTGCAATTTGATAATAATGATAAAAATAACTAATGATGATTGAATGAATGTGCTAAAAGGTTACATAATTTTTTGCATGAAATCCTCACGACAACTCCAAGTTAATTATTGTGACAGTCCCACTTTCAGATGAGGAAATTAAAATTTCAGCAAGGTCGAATAACTTGCCTGATGTCACACAGCTGATAACAAGCAAAGCCACAATTTCAACACTGGCCTTTGGACTCCACGGTCAGATTTTCAACCATTACTCTGTAGTCTAAGTTATAATGCCCCATGTTGTACACCAGCTCAGGATTTTTGTGAGATTGCAGTTTTATCAGACAGTATCTGGGTCATTAACTAAGTACTCAGAATGTGCACGGTACAAGGCTAAATACTTCCATGCATTATTTCCATCAGTCCTCACAACCACTTTACGAGGAGGGACTGTAATTATCTCCAGGTTACCAATAGTTAACTGAGCTTGATAGAAGTTACGGTGCCCAAGGTCCAGCACTCAGAGCTCAGCTTCAAACCAGGGAGTCTGAATCCAAATGTCATGCAATGCAGGAAACTTCTGTATTTCTGAATAATTAAGGCTGCTAAATTAAGAGGAGGTACATGAGAGATAGCTGTGTCCTTCCCGAGATAATCACGGGGTTGGAAGCTTTATGGAGAGAAAAGGAAACAAAAATTCTGCAACATTTCAGTCCCCACAGCACCTGGGGGATTCAAAAGTGCTTTTGTAAGCATCCATAGAAGTCAATTCACTTTAAGGGTGTGGCCCACAGCACTCTGTTGAGTTCTCCATGAGACCAAGAACGAGCGGCTGATGCACACTTTCCATAATTATTCATCATCGAGTTATCAATGCTATGTCTTTGGGGGGAGGCTAGATCTGATTGCAGTGTATTTATTCACTCCTCAATTATTTATTAAGCTCGCACAATGTGTCAAGCATTCTTCCAGGAGCTGGTTCTACAACAACAAACACAACAGATAAAGCTTCTTGTCCTCATGGGACTTATGCTCTTGTGGTTAGAAAAAGATGCAATAAACAAGTGCACCTGTCATCCAGGTCAGGCTGTGGTAAGTGCAATGGAGAAGGGGGAAGATAAGGAAGGTGGGGGTGAGGGTTGCACTTTCAATTAGATTGCTCATGGAGGAGCTCACTTGCAAAGACCAAATGATTACTGTACGTAAACTGTGCAGACTCCAACAGTCATTTTTTCCTCTTGAATTAAAATGGTTATATTAGGTGCCTGGGTGGCTTAGTCAGTTAAGCATCTGACTTCGGCTCAGGTCATGATATTATGGCTCATGAGTTTGAGCCCCGCACCTGGCTCTCTGCTCTTGGCGAAGTGCCTGTTTCAGATCCACTGTCTCTCTCTCTCTCTGTCCCTCCTCTGCTCTCTCTCTCTCTCTTTCTCAAAAATAAATAAACATTTCAAAAATAAAATAAAATAAACTGGTTATATGAATAATTGCCAAAGGTCATTTTCCTGGTACTGTTATAACTATTTAGGCAAAGCAGGTAGATTAAACCAGGTAGGGGCCTGAACTATTGAAATAGCTATCAAAAGTAATTTCAGAAAACTGGATAATCTATTGTCATATTTTGTAAATACAGTGTCTGTATTTGCATATGATGATCTAAGACTTTCTTTTAAAAATCCTTTGATAACACAAGGCAAGAGATCGAGTGGAAAAGAGAGGGTTAGTTTTATAGAGACTGAGGATTTTCAAAGAGGAGCCCAGCCAGTCATGGCTATTCCTCAAAATTTCTGGGCAAAACTTACTGGGTTGGTTCATTGTCTCCCAGCTACTGTCTAACCCCTCCGGGCCTCAGTTTCCCCATCTGAACCACAAAGGGATCATCTCTAGAAGACAGGTATGGTCTACCATGACCCCAGCACCAGGGTGGGCAGAGGCTTTTCTGCCTCGTCACCTTCTGCAGCTAACTCCTGAACCCACTTTAAATGGAAACTGTCTTCTTCCAAGCCCACCAGCTCACGGGTATTCCATGCTTATGGAGCAGTTTGTAAAGTAACTTTATCAGCTCATCAAAGCTCATTTTACAAGGGAATGGTTGACAACAAAAACATCACTGACATCGCATGTCTAAGCATGAGTGAAATGGTGATGAGCTGTCTTAAAAGTGGGGTAAAGGACAGAATGTCCTTGCGCATCATGTGGTCACTGATACACGTTGGCCCTGCCCAGCACAACAAACCACAGACCCCTCCCCTTTCACTCCCACCTGGCCCAGCACATGTGCACTCACTGTTCCGCAACATGACATCAGAGCAATAGCCAGTGTGGACAGCGGGAGGTCCCTTTGGCACATGAAGGCCACTGTCCGGACCCCATATCAGGGACCACTGGTAGCCTTTTCTAGTGAGCCCATGCAACTGATCTTGGCCTCCTTCTCTTTCCCCAACAGAAACTCTTCCTTCCCACCTCAGTAACCAGGAAATGCCCACATGGGTCTAGCACCAGTGAGGACCCAGCTTTCTTCAGGCTTTACCAGAGAGAGACCATCAGCAACAAGTTGCCGCCTTCCCCTTCCCTCAGCACTTCGTTCTGTTTCACACAAGGCTGCCAGTGCAGGCCCTGTGTCTTCCCCTCCGTGCCCTCCTCTCTGACTCCACAGGAAGTCTCTCACACTCCCCACAGCCCCCCGCACGCCAATGCCTGCCCACGCCCCTGTAATTCACACACTACCTGGACTCTTCCCTAGAATAATTCTTTATTCCATCACTGAGGCACCCAACTCATGGAGGTAGCAATAGATTTCTCAATTTCCTGACCACAATGGACTCTCTAATTACCACCGCTCAACCACAACTCAGCATCCTTCCAGAAGGAATGTCCTGACGGACTCTATTCTAACCCCTCTGCCTCCCTTCCCCCACCTCACCTCCTGAATCAGGAAGAATTGCTACCTTGAGTATTTGTTCTTTCATCACCCTCCCCTAAATGCACACACACAACACACACATGCACAAAGGCTTAGCTACAGTAGGGCTTGTAGACCCAGCCTTGGTCCAGAAGAAGGCACACACGTGCACGCAAGCACACACACACACACACACACACACACACACACACACACAGAGCAAGAAAAAAAATTAAATGAGTTGAACCTTGTTTTCAGTGTGTGTTTGTGTAATTATGTTTGCTGTGTAGTTCTGTGTTTCATCAGTGGCAAGGACGGTCTGACTAAAGGAGATCAGCACCAGTCCACACACACATCTAGAGCCATAAATAAACACACCGTTCACAAACATACCTCATCACTTCCTACCACTGTCGCCACTCTCCCGAAGGATGGCCTAGTAAGAGAAACAAGGAGCACAGTCCACAGAGTGCAGTCACAGCCCTGCTGAGCGGTTACTGTGTCCATGCCAATGGGTTTCAAATGCAGGTGACTGCCCAGCTTTCATTCTCAAGATAAGATTTGCTAGTTAATTAGTAATCATGGTCTTCCTTCGAGAACATCCCTAAGAACCTGGAGGAAGACGTGATCGCCCTGACCCTCTCTGACCCCTCCAGGTGCCGAATATACAGAGGTGAGCACGTTCAGGCGCCTCGCGAGGGAACACAGACCGACGCAACCAGTAGATGATAAAAAGCAAAACAGAAACCATCTCAGTGTCCCATTGACATTTACTAACACAACCTTCTGATCTGTGATTTGAAGGAAATAATTTTGAAAATGTTTTTAGAATAGTCTTCTCTGGTCTCTAGAAGAGTTGTCCGCAAGCATTTTTATGCTATGGAGATCCTTTGGCAGTCTGGTGCCTCTGGGAACCTCTCTTAAAATTACATCCTTATTTTTTTATTTTTTAAAAATGTTTATTTATGTATTTTGAAGGGGGGAGGGGAAGAGAGAGAGGGAGAGAGAGGATCCCAAGCAGGCTCCATGCTGTCAGTGCAGAGCCTGACTCGAGGCTCGATCCCACAACCCTGGGATCATGACTTGAGCTGAAATCAAGAGTTGGATGCTTAACCGATTAAGGCACTCAGGCATCTCTAAAATTATATTTTCAAAAGCATGAGACAAAATACATAAGGATACAAAGAAAACAGATTTGATTGAATTAGTTACTAATTTTTTTTTTAATTTTTAATGTTTACTTTTGAGAGACACAGAGAGAGAGAGAGCAGGGGAAGGGCAGAGAGAGAAAGGGAGACACAGAATCTGAAGCAGGCTCCAGGCTGTCAGCACAGGGCCCAATGCGGGGCTCAAACTCACAAACCATGAGATCATGACCTGAGACGAAGTCAGACACTCAACAGACTGAGCCACCCAGACACCCCGAGGATTTTTTTTAATTGCAATATAACAATGCATGTGTTTCTTTAATGATATATTAGCTAACAAATCTAGTAAGAGGACTAACCGCTATTACAATCTCAAAACAGTGATAAGTATAAATAGTATCTTGAGATTGTCGTCAAAATATGATACAAAAGTAACTACAGCTTCTCTTGGAACCAAATTCTTAGGTACCTCTAACACTACTCATGTTTGTGATCTCACTTTATACTTAAAAGACAAATTTTGGCTGGATTTTAGCAAAGAAAAAAATACATAAATATTGCCCCTTCTAAGTTCGCTTGCTTTCTGAATTACATCCATGAATTATAACTGAATTATATCCACAAATCCCAGGATTTTAGAGCGCTGCTCTAAAATTTCCTGGCAGATCCCCCCTCAAATGTGTCCCTCCAAGTGTGACCCATAAGCCTGTTTTTGCCAGTCCCCAAGGAAATAAGTACAAAATTAGAAGGCTTTGCTGCAATATGACAGAATAATTTTATGTTCTTTGACCCTAATAATTAAAAAATGGAGTGGGTATTTGTGTATGCCTGGTTTTTCATTTCCTTTCTCTTGTAATTCATTTGTATCTTAAGTTTACAAAAATCTCAGTCTGTGACATGGTGGAAATAAAAAAAAAATTCTCTTCAGCATAGAGTGTAAAAAACCCCACCCAACTGTTATTCCTAGATTCCTAGACAATTAATTGCTTTTATGGACCAGTGAAAATTCAGAAAAATTTGGGCCATTAGACCTAAATCTATAAATTGTGCCTATCACCTGGAAAAGCTAAAGTCATGATTTATTATCATTGCCATTTTATAGGGGACATAGACTACTAAAATGGAATCAATTTATCTTTTTGAACAGTTTAGTTACTGGTCCTTATTTTTTTCATCAGTGACCACCAGTGAAATGTCAGGAGCCAACGAAGCCTGAAGACCAGATTTTGGGAAACACACACCTACCATATTCCTTTGGCATCACCGAGTCAGAGAATTTAGAGCTAAAAGAGGAAGGGAAGGGAAACTAAGGAGCAAGGAGGCCTGCGGGGCACCAAGGCCTTCTGTCTACATTATGTGGCCGAGATTCACAATGGCCCCGCAGCAGCAAGGGCCTGAAGTGCCATCCGAATGCTTGTCTGCTCAGCGTTAGGGACCAGGTGGGTTGGGGCATCTGGTGTTATGTCTAAGGAACACCAGCTACTGTCCCCGCATTATACAGATGAAGAACCTGGGGCCCAGGAACTTTGTGAGGTTTGCATAAGCGTAGTGACAGAAGGTCCAGATACGACATCGGGCAAACCTGAATTCCAAGCCCAGGTCTGCTTACTGGCTGAGGACGCACAGCCGCACAGGCCTCAATGTCCTCAACCTACAGGAAGCCGGAAACGATCCTATTCAGTCACATTAGAAGGAGATAGAGAGACAAATGCTATAATACAAGTAGAAGACTCGGTGTTACCTAATAGCTACTCAATAAGCCAGTCACATTTATTAAGATTATTTTGCATCTTCACAGCCATGACTAGAGCCCAGGCCCTGCACTCCCAACCCAAGGCAACCTTCAACTATGCCAATACCTCCCTTGCTCCCAAATCAGGTTTCTTTTTTTTTTTTTTTTTTTTTTTTAAACTTTTTTTTTCAACGTTTATTTATTTTTGGGACAGAGAGAGACAGAGCATGAACGGGGGAGGGGCAGAGAGAGAGGGAGACACAGAATCGGAAGCAGGCTCCAGGCTCTGAGCCATCAGCCCAGAGCCCGACGCGGGGCTCGAACTCACGGACCGCGAGATCGTGACCTAGCTGAAGTCGGACGCTTAACCGACTGCGCCACCCAGGCGCCCCCCAAATCAGGTTTCTGAATGCCGTAGGTACTCACTGATGTTTAAAAAAGAAAACTCATCAAGCACCTACTTGGCACAAGGCCCTGTACTACATACTGACATCTATGTTGTTGCCTGACAGCAACAGTTTAAAAGTTTAGCCCCGGGGCACCTGGGTGGCTCACCTGGTTAAGCGTCCGACTTCAGCTCAGGTCTTGACCTCATGGGCCATGAGCATGAGCCCCACATCGGGCTCTGCGCTGACAGTGTGGAGCCCCCCTGGGATTCTCTCTCTCTCTCTCTCTGTCCCTCCCCCACTCATGTGCATGTGTGTGTGCACACTCTCTCTCTCCCTCAAAATAAATAAACTATAAAAAATCAAAAATAAAAGTTTAGCCCCCGGATGAAAACAAAAGAGATAATTCAGGCCAGGCTGAGGTACCAGGACCATGGTGCATAGAGGCGTTTGCTGCCCTAGCGACACAGCCTTACCTGGCCTGAGGATGTTAGGAAAACACGTCTATTCAGGAGCCATGGAGGCCGTGCAGATACAGGGACCATAACGTGATGCCAAAACCTCCTTCCCCCCATTCCCTAGACAGAACCCTTATTTAGACTTTCATCACCTCCTGTCCTTGCTTCCACCCCCTGAAAACACAACACCGACCACTTCCAAAACACAGGTCAATTCGACAGATAGGTGTATGTGTGCTATAAACAAGACACTATCAGAATAGCAGCAACACGCGTGCTTCCTGGATCCTACGCATTATGTCAAAGGGTTCACATGCATGGTTTTTATTTCCTCCTCTTCACTACCCTCTGAAGGAGCAACTGTCATCCCAGTTTCACAGACCAGAAACCTGAGACACACAAAGAGCAACTTGCCCTAACTTATGTAACCAGCAAGAGGTGAAACCGCAATGCAAACCCAGGCGGTCTGCTCCAACCCGCACTAGCACGTGAATGTCAGCGGTGTTCCCATAACCTCATGGCCAGGAGAATGTAAGAAGTCAAGTGGCTACTGTACAAAAGACAAGACAGCACTGACTAAGTACACCATTGGGAGAGACGAGAAAGAAAGCGGAGGCATGGACAGATGGGAGCGCGCAGGGAAGAAGGAAAGACATTTTGAGCCGAGGGATCGGCATACACGAGGCTCAGAGGTTAGGAGGAACAGGACTTGTTTTAGAAACCGCAGCAAAAAGATACAGCTAGCGAAGACGGTTGCGGGAGAGTCAGGGACACTACTGGCAAAACACATTGGAGTCGCGCTGTGGAGATTCTAGCCTTGAGCCACAGGGAACCATCACAGATAGGAAACTGCCCAGAGCGGTCAGAGCATGAAATAGATTTCTGAGCTCTCTGCCCAGGCCTCAAAATGCTGAAGTATCTGTCCCTTTAAATCTTTGGTCAGAATATTTAGTCCCCCCACACCTCCAAACAGACAAGTTTGTATCAGCAGTGAACTCTGGAAGCTGCATAAGCTGCCTGTCCATTGGCGTGACACAGAAATGGGCAACTCTACCGCCCAGAGATCTAAAGATCAGGAGAGCGGTCAACCACCTGGCCGGTACTGATGAGAACACCTGTCTCTCCCCGTGCTGACCTTCCCGAAACGACACTTGCTTCTGGCTTCTCTCCTAACCCTAAAATAGTCAGAGTCTGTTCCCCAGGATAGATTGCAAACGCCTCTTTCTCCTTAAGGTCACTTGTTCATTCTCGATTCTGCCATTCCGATATTTTTTTCAGCATTCGCCAAACAGCCTGGCTCACGGCTCTTTCTGCATATGTGGTACAGCCTTCACCTGAAATATCCTTGTCCCCTGTTTTCCTGCTCTTTCCTGTAAACTCTGCTCTTATTGCAAAGCCAAGTTTAAACTCACTTCCCACGAAATTTCTCTAAACACTCAACTCATGTTGATGTATGTTTCCCCCTTTCTGAACTACTCAAATAACAGTACGTTCAAGAGTATATAGGGGCGCCTGGGTGGCGTAGTCGGTTAAGCGTCCGACTTCAGCCAGGTCACGATCTCGTGGTTTGTGAGTTCGAGCCCCGCATTCGGCTTTGTACTGACAGCTCAGAGCCTGGAGCCTGCTTCGCATTCTGTGTCTCCTTCTCTCTCTGCCCCTCTGATGCTCATGCTCTGTCTCTCTCAATCTCTCAAAAATACATAAACATTAAAGAAAATGCCTCCTTTAAAAAAAAGTATATGGATCTATTTTATAGACGTGCATACCCCTAAGAGCTCTGAAGAGTGCTAGCCGCTAATCAAGCCCCTACTGGCTGAGTTCCCTCAAAGGCTGCATCAGAGCCAGCCCCTGGTAGGGATGGAGAAGAGACAGCTGAGCACCGGTAGTGTGTGTCTCCAACTTCCTAGCACTGAACGCGTTATCAGATTCTCCCTTCCTGGAAGAAAATCCTATAGAAAACAAGATATGCATCCGCTTGTATTTTGCCAGCAATAAACTGGGTGGGTAAGATATCCCTGATAGCTCGTTAATCTGAAACAGTTGCATGCAGTGTTTGACTAGAGATAAGTCATCTCTTGGGGAGTGTTTCCATGTGAAATCTTCAGATGGTGGTTTAGTGATTCCCCCCATGGTGTCCTGGAAAGAGCATAGTGTTTGGAATCAAACGAGCCTGGGCTTGACTATCAGAGTCTCTACTTACTTGCTATATTCATTTAAGTCCTCTGAAGCCTAGTTACCTAATTCTCTGTAAATTAGAGGGGACAATATGCATGACATGGTATTATTTTGAGCCTAAGCTGAGATAGTCAGCACCTGACATCCAGTGTCAGTTTTCCAGTCTCTCCCTAACTGATCTTTTCTGAAAATAAAGTCAAAGAAAATCCAACACGCAGTGGCATTAGCTTCAATTCTGTTTAGAATTCTTCCTCCTCAGGGCACCTGGGTGGCCTGTCAGTTGAGCTTTGGACTCTTGATTTCGGCTCAGGTCATGATCCCGGGGTCGTGGGATCCCCTGCATTGGGCTCCTGGCTGAGCGTGGAACCTGCTTAGGATTCTCCCAAACTCTCTCTCTCTCTCTCTCTCTCACACACACACACACACACACACACACACACACACACACACACACACACTCCCCGCCCTCTCTCTGTGCCCCTCCCCCCCTTAAAAAAACAAGAAACAAAATCCCCTTCCTCCGGTCCACCAGCCGCCAGGAAGAACCCCACAGGAGGGTTGGGCTGGAAGAGGTGGGCTCTTCCCTCCATGGACCACTGGCTCCCACACATTCCCAGGGCCCAGGAGGGTGGAGGAAAGCCAGGCCTAGCCCAGAACTTTGTTCTACAGGACCACCGCCCCCCCTGCACACACATGCACACATACGCACACACTAGGGCACTCACACTCACAAGCACATGCCATCCACACCCTTCCTGTCACAAGTCGTCTCTCATGGTCACTACAGCCCACAAGCTTTAAGTTGTACCTCTTTTGTTGTATTGTCCTTGGTCTTCCTTCTTTTGTTCCAAGTATAAGCTCTTCACAGCAGAGGCTACCCGGGGGGGTGGGAAAACTCCTGGTTGGAGTAGGAGTGATTTCTCTGCTCAGAAGTGTTCAGAGGAAAGGTGGGGGCGGTACAAGTGACCAGTGCTGAGCATTACGGCATTTCCTTCCCTTGGGAAATACCTATTAGTCAGCAGTTTGACACACGTGTGCACGCAGGTGTGGGTCCAAGGAGGGCGTTGTTAGGAATAATACGTGACCTATTATTCACGTGTGAGTCGTAAAGCGTCGATTTACGTCACGCCGAGTAGTTCTCAGGGCACTTTAAACTGCATTATTTCTTTCATCACAACAAGCCCATGTGATAGGGCAGGTATTTTAATCCCCATGGAAAAAATGAGGAAACAGACACGAAGAAAAATGACTCGGTAAAGGTCACTCAAAGAATGGCACAGTCAAACTTGCAGTAATTTCATTTCAATACAGGAGTCCAGGGGCACCTGGGTGGCTCAGTCGGTTAAGTGTCTGACTTCGGCTCAGGTCATGATCTCACAGTTCGTGAGTTCGAGCCCCGTATCGGGCTCTGTGCTGACAGCTCACAGCCTGGAGCCTGCTTCGGATTCTGTGTCTCCCTCTGTCTCTGCCCCTCCCCATCTATCTCTTTCTCTCTCCAAAATAATATAAAATAAAATAAATAAAATAATAAATAAACAATACAGGAGTCTGATGTTCACAGGCTCTGAAGTCGGTAAATACTTCAGCAAATACAGAAATTTCTTTTTCAGACTAAATATGTATTCATTCATTCAACCAATTCCAAGTTTATTCTCGACCACATCTCCCAAAGGGGAACGTCTCGGATCCTATCAGTTATCAAATCCTACCATCCTTACCTTACAGATGGCCGCTTCTCCTTAAGCCCAAATATTGTACTAGAGATTCCCATGGTCTCCACCACGGCTCCCCTGCCCCGGGCCCAGAGAACACCTGCCCACACCGGCAAGGGAGCCCAGCATCACCCCGACCCACCGGTCACAGCACTGGACAGCTGACCCAACCTGGTCCAGTGGAATCCCTCTCTCCGCAATTAGGGTTTTAGACACACAGTCTGAGTCATGTTGCACTGGGCGCTAAGTCGGTGGGGCCGTGTCATGTTATCAAGAGAGAAACGAAAGCTTCACTGAAAACACTTGTTTACCCAGAAGGGGATGGGATAACATGTAGAAAGTGGCAGAAATAAGAGACCACTCAAATCCAAAGAAGGAACGGCAGAGACTCGGTGCCACAGCTTTTCCTATTTCTGTGAAGGCCACGGTACAACCGAATCTCACCCGATACTCCCGCCTCTTGGCCAAAATGTCAGCTCTGCTCTTACTGCCATCACCTCTTCTACTACCAGCCACCACCACCAGCGTCGTCGTCGTCCTTTCTTCCAGACGGGTTTCTGGGCGTTTCCTTGCCTGGCAACCACACAGCCTGCGTTGGGCCTGCTGTGACAGGCTCTTACTTTCTCCCTTGGTTCCGTGTAAATATCTGCACCAAAAATCCCGACCCACTCCGGTCAAAACATACCCTGCTACTATCTGTGTGGTTCTGGCTTTTACAACCACTTGTAATAATCACCTTGGAATCTCCACAAAGTCTCTGAATTGTTTGGCATCCCCATAGAACTGTATTTTTTGATCAGGACACATGCAACCTAGGCTGATGTGGTGATGTGCTGAGAGGTACATAACATGCTTTTCTCGGACATTCCATTTTAGTCCAGGAGCACTGGAGAAGAGTAAATAATTTGGATCAGTATTTTGAATTATGAAAAAAGTGACAGGATAAAGTAATAGCATGCAAATTTGCATGATATTTTTTGACACAAAATACTCAGGTCTACAGAAATGTCCCCCTGTGATGAGATCCTAGTAAGTATGCCTCCCCCTTGGCCCTTGCCCCAACGGAAAACGGGTGAAAAGAAAGCCACAGGAAATGTCTTAAAGGCACTGACAATGTCTTAGAGCTGTGCACAGGCTCTCTCTATCACTGCTGCCCTCTCTCTGGCTCAGCCTCTATCTCCACATGCTTCCCTCTCTGCTCTGCTCTCCGGGAAGCAACATGCCCACAACGTCCCCCATCTCTGCTAGGTGCCAGTGCCGAACAATATTCTCCTACTTTGTTGTGTTACAGAGCAACAGAACTGGGCTCATTCTCATTTAATGCCTTACAGCTCTATCAGCTTTTACTTAAAACCCCCTCTTCCTTAATTCATTTTAGTGGGCAAAAGTAAAGTTGAAGACGGGCCCAGAGACCCCTCTAAAGGAGTGCCTTCCCCAGGTCCCTGCTGAGGAAAGTCATCTTATATATGTCCTGAATCACCAGATCCCATGGCGGTACCAGCTTCCAAGCATGAGCACATAACCCAAAGACAGCTAATCCTTATTTCAACCGGCCTCTTGTGAAGTGGCTTGCTTTGTGATCACAAGACAACTTAGATTCCCTTTCTGAGTATGAGGCAGAGAGAGGATTTGCAGCAGAATCAATTAGTAGCAGGAGCAAAATGTAAAGACAGAGATTCAGCAATAAGAGCTATAGTGAGACCATCTTAAACCTTCTCTCCCCACACCAGTGCCACTCTGCCCACATCCTCTTGACAACTATGAGCAGACAAAGTAGGTTTTAAAATGCAGGAAGTAGAGACATCCTTCCTTTTGCTCCCTCTCTTGAACTTCCTGTTTTCTGTCGCTTCATGACTAGGGCACCCAGACAGAGGCAGGGTGACCTTCCCTCCCTTCCGTGCCTAGATGGGCAAAGAGATTCCCAGGGCCCTTCCCGCAGGCAGCTTATTGGCTAATCGTGGCACTCATCTTCCAGGAAAGTTGTCTCAACCACTATGACTTAAAACCATAAAGAGTCTACCTTTCTCACAGAATGAGAAGCCTGGAGCAGAGTAGTTGCTGGTGTGGTTCCAAGTACTCAAAAAATTCAGGGTGACAGCTTTGCGATTCTCTTGGCTTTTCCCTCATTGTTGGAACTCTGACCATAACATTCAAATGCTGGCACAGAAAGAAGAAAAGGCAACAGAAGTTTTCTAAAATATCCCACCCAATCACTTCTTCATGAGTCCCAAATGCCACTCCTATCTACAAGAAAGAGGGGAAGTGTCATTTACTTTTAGTTAGGAATATTGACATACCCCGTAACACAGGGGTCCTGCTGGTAATGAAGAGCGTAGGTAATCAGCAATATCTACCATGAACACGGTGGCAAACTGAGTATGTGGACCCTGCCTAAGTCAACTCTGTGCTCCAGTCCAACCTGCACCACACAGCTCTGCCTTGGGAGTCTTTGGGTGCTGGTCTAGCTTTTAATAAGATAATACACACCCTCCATCCCATTTCACTGCTGTTCTCACAAAATAGGAGTGACTGGCAGAGCTGGGTTTGGGAATTCCTGGGGTTCTTTCTTAGCTATGTGCCATCTACAAGCGTCAGCACCTGTCTTCAATTTCTAACAACAGTCTGAATCTCATCTATGGTGGAGCAGTCAAGATAGTGGCAATTCTTGGTGCTAAGACAACATGGGTTCTGAATAGAGTTCCAGTGCCTGAGCCATGTTCCAGACTCTGAGGTGTGGCAACTGCTGGTGTTCTGGGAAATCCCTTCTGCCCTTTTATCCCAGGGGCTCTCAAATGTGAGTGTGCATCAGGATCAGGTGAACATCTAGTTAAATCACAGATTTCTGGGTTCTACCTTCGAGATTTGGGTTCAGTGGTTCTAAGTAAGGCCCGAAGATTTGCATTCCCAACAAGTTCTCTACTGATGCCAATCTCCCTGGCCTGGTATAACTCATAGGACACTCACATCACTGGAGATCACCGGAATGAATCTTGACTTCTTGCGGCTAAAAGAAACTGCTTGATACACCCTTTGGATAGACAGAAGTGCATAAGAACAGATGGGGAACAAGGTCTAATGACAAACACCATGTCGCTCAGAACCCTGCCTGCACTCTGGTGGCTCCAGTTGTCACTGGGTCAAGTTCCACCGCCTGATTTTTTCTTCCCTTAGGATGAGTGCTCTCCTGAATGGCTCCACACCAGGTTGTGAGAGACTTTCAGCCTTTAATCTTCAGTGCAGGAAACATGTTTGAATTCCTTCAGTGAATTCATCTACATTCAAGCAAGGCCTACATACTATATTCATAAGAAAGCACAATTGATCACATCACTGCCCTGGGCTTAAAGTGAATGGACAAATAAATGAGCAAAAATAATGTGTCATGTACCATGAGGAGCAAAGAATGAACAATATATAATCCCTGCTTTTGAATAACGCCGTGTAATTGGGGACACACACTTGTAAACCAACACATAGTTTAATAAATATGGTAAGTGATATAATAATGCTGTGGACAGAGTGGTGGTATGGAAGCAAAGACGATATAGGAAGTCAATAGGAGGGAATCAAGGACAGCCTCAGCCCAGCTCTACTCGAAATTCTGAGGAATTTCATTTATGCTTATACGTTGCTAATAGCACTGTTAACCTCCTGGGCAGAAGGACATTTTCTTTCAGTGATCTTAACTGAGCCTATAGAGATTTCCCCCACCCCCTTCCCTCCCAGAATAGTGGTTTCCTGAGATATGGACCCACCAGGCTCAACTGTCCTATCTTTCTTTAGAATGAGATGATAGTTCATCCCTCCCTCTTCCTTTCCCTCTACCCTTCACAAGGCACTTCACAAGGGTTCAGCAGCCATCCCCCAAAATAAACCCATTCAAATAGGGCTCAGGTTGGAAAGAATGTTACCAAGCACTTTACTCAAATAGGGATAGCCATTGCTCCCTGCTCTACAGATTGGTAGCTGGACTTAGCGGAAAGAACACCAAACATGAAGTCAGAATATCTAGACTTGGAGACCCAGCTCCTCACTTAGCACTTTAGTTATCCTGGCAGATATAGTGAATTTAACCTTCCTGAAACTCCACTTGGTTTGTCAATAAAATGGAGGTAGTGGGGTGCCTGGGTGGCTCAGTCAGTTAAGCGTCCAATTCTTGATTTCAGCTCAGGTCATGATCTCAGGATTGTGAGATCAACCCCCATGTCGGGCTCCACACTGGGTGTGAAGCCTGCTTAAGATTCTCTCTCCCTCTCTCTCTACCCCTCTCCCCACTTGCACTCTCTCTCCCTCAAAAATAGAATAGAATAGAATAGAATAGAATAGAATAGAATAGAATAAAATAAAATAAAATAAAATAAAATAAAATAAAAATAAAATAAAATGGAAGTGGCATTATGGTCTTCACAGGGCAATTGTGAGCTTATACTCATCCTGCTATAAAATAGTGAGTAGAGTCGACAATTTCAATTCTGTAAAATATGGGGCCACGTTTTTGCAATATGGAATCCCTGGGCTGAGCTGGCACAGTAAGCAAGCCAGGACTCCCAGGCCTCACAGTGGTCTGTCACCTCCTCGTGGTGGGAGCTGTTAAATCATGAATAATATATATTCCTTTTGGATTCTGGATCTCAAGAAGGATTCTGGATCTCAAGCTGGTTTGAACTTCTGGGAAAATGGCAGTGATTGGAGGACTCTTCTGGTTTGTTGGCACCCATTTCTTTGTCCAATTATCTGGAGACATTGGAGACATGGAGACTCGTCCTCAGCCTCCATACTTCCTGAAAGTAGGTTATCATTTGATCAACATCTCCCCATCATCCTCCACACCTGGCAACCACCAATCTACTCTCTGCTTCTATAAATTCAACTCTTTTAATAAGAGTGAGGTATAGGGGCGCCTGGGTGGCGCAGTCGGTTAAGCGTCCGACTTCAGCCAGGTCACGATCTCGCGGTCCGTGAGTTCGAGCCCCGCGTCGGGCTCTGGGCTGATGGCTCAGAGCCTGGAGCCTGTTACCGATTCTGTGTCTCCCTCTCTCTCTGCCCCTCCCCCGTTCATGCTCTGTCTCTCTCTGTCCCAAAAATAAATAAACATTAAAAAAAAATTAAAAAAAAAAAGAGTGAGGTATATAAGTGAGATCACACAGTGTTTTTCTTGCTTTCACTCAACATAATTTTCTCCAGGTTCATCCATGTTGTTGCAAATGGTAGGATCCCCATTTTTAAGGCGGATAATACTCCATAATATGCATATGCCACAATTTCCTTATCCATCCGTCCACTGACAGACACTTAGGTTGTTTCCATATCTCAGCTATTGGGAACAATGATGCAATGGACATGGCAGCACAGATGCCCCTTCAAGGTACCGACTTCATTTCCTTGGTGATATATTCAGAAGAGTGATTGCTAGGCAGTATGGTGGTCCTATAACTAACATTTACTGATCAAACATCCTATGCCAAACATGATGCCCAGCATGATGTATGTGTCACTTCAGGCAATCCTCTCAACCCTCTGAGGCAGGTGTTATTTTGATTGTCATCTCCGTTTCATATGAGATAAACACAGAAGATTCCATCACTTGCCAAGGTCACACAGAGGGTAAGTGGCAGAGCCAGTCCTCAACCTTAGGGAGGCTGGTTCCACAGGTGCCTGGTTCCACAGTTTCAGCACAGAGCACCCCTTCTCAAGGGTGCTTTATGCAACTGTGAGCCCACTCACAGGAGCAGTCTTCCCAGAGTGAGGTTGTGAAAATTAGCAAAAAGGGACAATGAGGCACGAGGCTGGGAGCACACAGTAGACCAGAAGTGGAAAGGGTCCACCTCTTAGAGGAAATGTTACAATATGGCAGGTTGCAAACCAACCATTCAACTTCTCCTTTCCTTTCCCCATCATTCACTCCACAACATGGGGGAGTGACTGGATGAAGCAAGAAGGACAATAATAAAAGAACTGGAAAAGTTATATTTGTAAGAGTGAAGAAGAAGCACCAGATCAGGCAGAAGTGTTATAAAACAACATCCAGTCTCTAAGTGATCAGTTCTCCAAATCTTCATTGAGTAACTAGCCTGAATTTTTACAGAGCTTGCAGAAGCAATCATAAAATAAGTTCATATTCCTTTAGAGATCAAGGACAATTAGCGATGCCAGAAGGCCCAAGCACACCAAATATGTGGAGACGTTTAAAAGGGGATTGGGGAGCCTGGGTGGCTCAGTCGGTTGGTTAAGCATCTGACTTCAGCCCAGGTCATGATCCTGCGCTTTGTGGGTTCAAGCCCCGCGTCAGGCTCTGTGCTGACAGCTCGGAGCCTGGAGCCTGCTTCGGATTCCGTGTCTCCCTCTCTCTCTGCCCCTCCCCTGCTTGCACTCTGTCTTCATGTCTCCCCAAAATAAATAAACATTAAAAAAAATTTTAAAGGGGAGAAAGCTACAACGTCAGAAATTACAGCCAAGTATGTTAGGTGTATGTTAGAATATAATGCCTGGGAATGTTAAAACTAGATTAACAATCCACAGGGATGTTAAAGACTAATAAATGCTTAATTTGTGGACACTTCATTCATTCAAAAAATATGTACTGGGTCCTTGCTATGTGTCTTCATGAAGCTTGTAGTTTTAGAGGGCAATACATAACTGAGTATATGCAGGAATATCGAATAGGGTAACGATGATAACAAGCATTCAAGATGTGGCTAAGTAATGCCACTTCTAAGATGATCAAGGAAGTCCCTCTGATGAGGCGACTTCTGAGAAGAAACTGAGACACCTGAGTAAGTAGACGAAAAACAATTCAGGCAATGGAAAGTTCAAGTGTGCAGCGTGCATGGTGAGGGGGAGCGTGCATGGTGAGTTCACAGACCATGAAAAGAGGCCCATATGGCTGGAGTGGAGCAAAAGGGGAAGCAAGTACCCCAGATAACATCCGAGAAGGGACAGAGGCCCTGATTAGATATCAGGGGTATACAGGTGTACAGCAGGACCCACGGGACACTGTAAGGACTTTGCTTTTATGGTGAGGGATATCAGAGGTCCCGAAAGGCCTGGACAGAGCAATGACATGATCTTATATTTATAACAGGATCACTATCGTTGCTTTGTGGAAAACGGGGTAAAGGAGTGGGGACAAAGACAGTGCAAGCTGTTAAAAGGCTTCTGCAATAATCCAGGCCAGATCACCCCCGACCCTCTCCCTTCATGGCAGCTGCTGGCCTTGTTCATGGAAATGGTGCTGTTGCCAGCCCAGGGCTTAGAATGAGGATGATGCTTGAACGAAATCTTTGGCATTGGTAGCCACAACTCCTGTGCGGATGTCTGGGGAGGAACCGTGCATTCATCCACATTAAAAACAGAGTCTATGGTAAGAGCCCTTCCTCCGAGATGATAGAAGAAGGCATGCAAATGGAAAGAGGCACCATTTCAAACCTTAGTTCATCAAGAAGATACGATTTGCCTGCTGCCAGTCCCCTTCAAACCCATAAGCAAATCCCCCTCCCTTCTCCTACCATGCAGGTCCAGATGGGCATGCAAAACTGGACTTGGGAAACCGAGACCCTGTCTTGTTTGCATCCCTAATGCTATGCTAGGGCCCTCTGGGAGGGCTGCTGTACAGACACACCTAGGTTTATTAAAAGCTTCTGCATCACCCAAGAGAAAGAACCATCCTCCTTCTACTCTTACAATGAGCTCTTGTGTGTATCCAAGAGATATTCTAAAGCAACAATATCCCTCTAAGTTTGCTGTCCGAATTTTTTGTGCACTCTCTTGGGCATCGATCTAGGGCAAAAGCATGATGCTTTGTGAAGGAGAAGTCCTGGCTTGTAATGTACACTGACCCTTCTCTGCTGGGGGGTATGTGAGACTTAGATTAACCAAGTAAGAAGAGACATCATGTTGGCTCTGACTCCTGTCATAACTGTGTCCTATGAAGTCAAGAGTGCATTTCTATTCCTTTCAATCCTGGAATTTACAGTGGGGGTCCTGGCCAATGCCTTCATTTTCCTGGTGAATTTTTGGGACGTGGTGAGGAAGCAGCCACTGAGCAACTGTGATCTTATTCTTCTGAGTCTCAGCCTCACCCGGCTTTTCCTGCATGGGCTGCTGTTTCTGGATGCCATCCAGCTTACATACTTCCAGAGGATGAAAGATCCGCTGAGCCTCAGCTACCAGACCATCATCATGCTCTGGATGATCACAAACCAAGTTGGGCTCTGGCTCACCACCTGCCTCAGTCTTCTCTACTGCTCCAAGATTGCCCGTTTCTCTCACACCCTCCTGCACTGTGTGGCAAGCTGGGTCTCCCGGAAGGTCCCCCAGATGCTCCTGGGTGCAATGTTTTTCTCTTGTATCTGCACCGCCATCTGTTTGGGGGACTTTTTTAGTAGATCTGGCTTCACATTCACAACTATGCTATTCGTGAATAATACAGAATTCAATTTGCAAATTGCAAAACTCAGTTTCTATCACTCCTTCATCTTCTGCACACTGGTGTCCATCCCGTCGTTGTTATTTTTTCTGGTTTCTTCTGGGGTGCTGATTGTCTCCCTGGGGAGGCACATGAGGACAATGAGGGCCAAAACCAAAGACTCCCGCGACCCCAGCCTGGAAGCCCATATCAAAGCCCTCAGATCTCTTGTCTCCTTTCTCTGCCTCTATGTGGTGTCATTCTGTGCTGCCCTCGTTTCAGTGCCTTTACTGATGCTGTGGCACAACAAGATCGGGGTAATGATCTGTGTGGGGATCCTAGCAGCTTGTCCCTCAATACATGCAGCAATCCTGATCTCAGGCAATGTCAAGCTGAGAAGAGCTGTGGAGACCATTCTACTCTGGGTTCAGAACAGCCTAAAGATAGGGGCAGACCACAAGGCAGATCCCAGGACTCCAGACCTATGTTGAAAGCAGACACGAGACGAAACAAGCTCTTCATAAATATGCCTCTGATTTTTCAGAAAGCCTTCAGAAAGCTATTCCAGTTTCTTCTGTAAACATAACTTTACATCAGTGAACTCACCCAGAGTGGAATAAAAGAATCAAAACTCTAACCATGGCCTAGTCAAGAATGGCACAAGTTCCCCAAGTTTGTTTTGATAAAATGAGTGAAATTGAGAGGTGAGGTACTCAGTGTAAATGCTTTGTACACTATAGTTCATTAGTGTTTGGTATGAACCAAACTATGAGAAATCACCTCTTCCCAAATAATATCTAAACCCCAAGATAGCATGTTTGGCTTTTGACATGACTGATAAACCTATTTCTTAAAGCAGGTGCTCACTTAATATTGGAAAATATTCACTACCGTGGCAATTACATAACCCTCTTCAAACTCCACAAGTTCGGAAGTTTGGAAACAGAAGATACGAAAAGACAGACGTGGAAGATCAATTGTCGTTGCTTCAGCTTCAAGAGGTACTACACAAAACTCCTACATGAATCAGAGAACAGGGGTCTTTGTCTAAAAATACACTGCTGCAGAAATGCACACTCAACCTGCTTTATAGTGAGGGTGGGGAGGGGAAGAGAGGTAGATATTTGCTTGGTGGGTGCCCTGGACACCAGCCCTGGTGTATGCCTTCTGGCTCTTCTCTATTTGCCCTTGAACATAATGCTTTGCCTGGCACCAAGCATGAGAACCTGCCAAAACAGCCTGCCTAAAAAAGCCATGTTTGTGGACATTCAGAGTTCTCTGCCTGCATGGGAACCTAGCCAGGAAAGCTCCTCAAATCAGATCCTACAAGACTCAGGAGAGAAAAAGATAAACAAGACAGATAAACCTTGACAGGCTTCAAAGGCATGGCAGGTCACCCACAGAGGCTTGTAGCTCTACTGGCTGTGGGTACCCCCCGAGGAACTGCTTCCTCCTCTCCGGCACCTAATTCCTCCCCCTACTTACTCTCCCAAACTAACTAACCTTTTGTCACCTCCACTGGGCTAAACGGTTGATAACTTCATCTGGTCTCTTTTCTTTGGTTTCCCTCAAAAGCAGGGGTCCCACTCTTGGCTGCACATTAAAATTGCCTGAGTAGCTTTTTAAAATCTCAGCATTCAGGCCACATACCAGACCAATTCAATCAGATCTCGAGAGGTAGAACCCAGGGATCACTTTAAAGCTCCCCACATGATTCCAGGGTGCAGCCAATGTTGAGAACCACTGTTCTCGATGCCCTTTTTCTTGAGCTGGATGATGTCAGACCCTCTTGTGGACCTACATTGTGGGCCTTTTCATTCCATTTTCCATACTTGAAGAAGTATAATCATACAATAGTAGAGGACATCCCTTCTTACTTTGCTTTCCTTCTTCGTGTATAAATTCTCTCTGGAGAATTCATACCTGTCTCCATTACCTTTTACTCCTCTCCCTGGCTTTATTTTTAACATCATATTTTGATAAAATTTCAAATTCATGGAAAAGTTGTAAGTTGCCCACATTCACTCGTTATTTATATTTCACCCCATTTCTCTCTCCCTCCACTCCCCCATACAGATACCTCCAGTTCCAATCCAGTAATACACAGTCTACTTTAGTTTTCCGTTTTACATACTTGTAACTCCCTTCTCTAACCATGAGAGATATATTCCATTTATGCTCGATATATTTTCTCATTCAGTTATGCCTAGAAGACAGAGAAAAATGGTTTTGGAACTGCTATCCTATAGCACTCCAAAAAGCAAAATGAATAACTAGAATTCAATTATTTGTTTAGGGTATTTTTTCATTTTTAGGTAAAATTTACATACAGCAAAATGCACAGATGCTAAATGTACAACAGAATATGATGTGAAGTTTGATAAACATATACACACATGTAACCAACACTCCAAATAAGATAATCAATATTTAATCAGAACAGAAAGTTCTACAATTCTCTTCCAGTCAATCCCCATCCACTATGGGCAACTACTATACTAATTTCTTCACATAGATTAGTTTTGCCTGTTCTTGTATCAATCCTAAAGATATTCCTTTATTTCTGCTAATTTTGCTCCACATAATGTTTTTGAGATTCATCCTGAATAGTGCATGAGTTACAGCTTGTTTATCTATCACTACTGATGAACATTTGTCTTGGTCACAGTTTGGGGCTATTATGAATAAAGTTGGGTTTTTTTCTTAATTTTCTTGAATCCATCTTTTCATTTCTCTTAAATACCTAGGAGCAGAATTACTTTGTCATTAAGTCGGTGTACATTTGACTTTATAAGAAATTGCAAAGGGGTTTTCCAGAGTGACTCTAGCTTTTTGTGCTCCCATCAACAATGTAAGAGAGTTGTTCCATATTTTTACAGGCATTTGGTATAGTCAGTCTTTGGAAATTTTGGCCATTCTAGTGGGATGAACTGGCCAATCTAATGAATGTCTCATTGTGATTTTAATTTGCATTTCTCTGATAATTAATGATATGGAGCACTTTTTTCATGTTTCTGGGCCATTTGTATGTCTTCCATTATAAAGTAATTTTGATTTGTTTGATCTTTTATAAAATGCATTAAGTATAGTTGATGACTTTTTTATATTATTTTTTATTAATTGGTGGGAGTTTGGTAGCGTGTGTGTGTGTGTGTGTGTGTGTGTGTGTAACATGTATAGTTTTTGTTGTTGTTTTTCTGGATAAAAGCCCTTTGTCTGATACATGTATTGTGACACTTGTAACCCACACTATGGTTTGCCTTTTCATTTTCTTAATGGTGTCTTTTGATGAGCAGAAATTTTGAATTCAAAAAAATCCAATTTATCATATTTTTCCTTCCATACTTAGCGCTTTCTATGTCCTCTATAAGAAATATATGCCTGCCTCTAATGTGCAAAAATAGTCAACTATGATTTCCTCTAGAATTTTAATAGTTTTCACTTTTCTATTTACAACTATAATTCATCTTGAATTAATTGTTGTATCTAATGTTAAGCAGGGTTGAACTTTTTATTTTTTCCATAAGTGTATTCAGGTATTCCAGTACCATTTGTTGAGGACTTCCCTCTCTTCATTGAATTACTGCCTATTTTGAAAAACATATGATTGTGTATTCACGGATCTCTTTCTGATTTTCTGGTTTCTATATTATGTTCCATTCACCTTTCTTGATTACTGTAGATCAGTAGTAAAATTTAAAACAAGACATGGTGATTTTTCCAAATTTTCTTTTCTTTTTTTTATTTTATTTTTTATTTTTTACAATTTACATCCAAATTAGTTAGCACATAGTGCAATAATGATTTCAGGAGTAGATTCCTTAATGCCTCTTACCCATTTAGCCCATGCCCCCTCCACAACCCCTCCCATAACCCTCAGTTTGTTCTCCATATTTATGAGTCTTCTGTTTTGTCCCCCTCCCTGTTTTTATATTATTTTTGTTTCCCTTCCCTTATGTTCATCTGTTTTGTCCCTTAAAGTCCTCATATGAGTGAAGTCATATGATTTTTGTCTTTCCCTGACTGATTAATTTCACTTAGCATAATCCCCTCCAGTTCCATCCATGGAGTTGCAACTGGCAAGATTTCATTCTTTTTGATTGCCAAGTAAGACTCCATTGTATGTGTGTGTGTGTGTGTGTGTGTGTGTGTGTGTGTGTATACACACACACACGACATCTTTATCCATTCATCCATCAATGAACATTTGGGCTCTTTCCATACTTTGGCTATTGTTTATAGTGCTGCTATAAACATGGGGGTGCATGTGTCCCTTCAAAACAGCACACCTGTATCCCGTGGATAAATGCCTAGTGGTGCAATTGCTGGGTCGTAGGTAGTTCTATTTTTAGTTTTTTGAGGAACCTCCATACTGTTTTCCAGAGTGGCTGCACCAGCTTGCATTCCCATCAGCAGTGCAAAAGAGATCCTCTTTCTCCGCATCCTTGCCAACATCTGTTGTTGACTGAGTTGTTAATGTTAGCCATTATGACAGGTGTAAGGTGGTATAGCATTGTGGTTTTGATTTGAATTTCCCTGATGATGAGTGATGTTGAACATTTTTTCATATGTCGGTTGGCCATCTGGATGTCTTCTTTAGAGAAGTGTCTATTCATGTCTTTTGCCCATTTCTTCACTGGATTATTTGTTTTTTGGATGTTGAGTTTGATAAGTTCTTTACAGATTTTGGATACTAACCCTTTATCTGATATGCCATTTGCAAATATCTTCTCCCATTCTGTCGGTTGCTTTTAGTTTTGCTGATTGTTTTCTTCGCTGTGCAGAAGATTTTATTTTGATGAGGTCCCAGTAGTTCATTTTTGCTTTTGTTTCCCTTGCCTCCGGAGACGTGTTGAGTAAGAAGTTGCTGCAGGCAAGATCAAAAGAGGCTTTTGCCTGCTTTCTCCTCGAGGATTTTGATGGCTTCCTGTCTTACATTTAGGTCTTTCATCCATTTTGAGTTTATTTTTGTGTATGGTATAAGAAAGTGGTCCAGGTTCATTCTTCTGCATGTCGCTGTCCAGTTTTCCCAGCACCACTTGCTGAAGAGACTGTCTTTATTCCATTGGATATTCTTTCCTGCTTTGTCAAAGATTAGTTGGCCATACGTTTGTGGGTCCATTTCTGGGTTCTCTATTCTGTTCCATTGATCTGTCTGTTCTTGTGCCAGTACCATACTGTCTTGATGATTACAGCTTTGTAGTATAGCTTGAAGTCTGGGATTGTGATGCCTCCTGCTTTGGTTTTCTTTTTCAAGATTGCTTTGGCTATTCAGGGACTTTTCTGGTTCCATACAAATTTTAGGATTATTTGTTCTAGCTCTGTGAAGAATGCTGGTGTTACTTTGATAGAGATTGCATTGAATATGTAGATTGTTTTGGGTAGTATCGACATTTTAACAATATTTGTTCTTCCTATCCAGGAGCATGGAATCTTTTTTCATTTTTTTGTGTCTTCTTCGATTTCTTTCATAAGCTTTCTATAGTTTTCAGTGCATAGATTTTTCACCTCTTTGGTTAGATTTATTCCTAGGTATTTTATGGTTTTTTGTGCAACTGTAAATGGGATCAATTCCTTGATTTCTCTTTCTGTCGCTTCATTGTTGGTGTATAGGAATGCAACCGATTTCTGTGCATTGACTTTATATCCTGCAACTTTGCTGAATTCATGAATCAATTCTACCAGTTTTTTGGTGGAATCTTTTAGGTTTTCCATAGAGTATCATGTCATCTGCGAAGAGTGAAAGTTTGACCTCCAAATTAGTAATCAAAAATTTGCCAAAAAACAAGAGTCCAGGGCCAGATGGCTTTCCAGGGGAATTCTACCAAACATTTAAGGAAGAGTTAACACCTATTCTCTTGAAACTGTTCCAAAAAGTAGAAATGGAAGGAAAACTTCCAAACTCTTTCCATGAAGCCAGCATTGCCTTGATTCCAAAACCAGACAGACACCCCACTAAAAAGGAGAAATATAGACCAATTTCCCTGATGAACATGGATGCAAAACTCCTCAACAAGATATTACCCAACTGGATCCAACAATACATTAAAAAAATTATCCACCATGACCAAGTGGGATTTATACCTGGGATGCAGGGCCGGTTCAATATCTGCAAAACAATTAACGTGATTCATCACATCAATAAAAGAAAGGACAAGAACCATATGATCCTCTCAGTAGATGCAGAGAAAGCATTTGACAAAATACAGCATCCTTTCTTGATAAGAACCCTCAAGAAAGTAGGGATTGAATGAGCATATCTCGAGATCATAAAAGCCATATATAAATGACCCAACACTAATATCATCCTCAATGGGGAAAAACTGAGAGCTTTCCCCCTAAGGTGAGGAACAAGACAGGGATGTCCACTCTCGCCACTGTTATTCAACATAGTATGGGAAGTCTTAGCCTCTGCAATCAGACAACACAAAGAAATAAAAGGCATCCAAATCGGTCAGGAGGAGGTCTAACTTTCACTATTCATTTGTTTGTAAAAATGAAAAAAAAAAAAAGCTTGTTGGAATTGTAATTGTGTTAAATCTAGATATCAATCTGGGGGAGTGACTTCTTAAAAAATATTGTCTGATAATCTATGAATATGATATATCTCTTCATTTAGTTAAGTCTTTAATTTCTCTCAGAAATATTTTATAGATTTTAGTATAGAGGTCTTACATATCTGTTGATAAAATTATCTCTAAGTACTTAATATTTTATAATCTTATCATGTATGGAATTTTTTAAGTTTCCTTTTTCAATTATTTGCTGCTAGTATATAAAATATAATTGATTCTTGTATACTAAACATGTATCTTGAGACTTTCCTTAATTAATTTATAGTTCGAGTAGTTGTAGATTCTTTCAAATTTTATACTTAAATACTCATGTCATTAGCAAATAGAGACAGTTTTACTTCTTCCTTCCCAATCTTTATGCCCTTCATTTATTACCTTATTCCACTGGCTGAGATCTTTAGTACAATATTGATTAGTAGTAACATGAGTATACATCCTTGCCTCATGACTGATCTTAAGGGGGAAACATCAGTATTTTTGTCATTAAGTACAATGTTAGCTATAGATCTCTTACAATTCTCATTTATCAGATTAATAAAGACCATTTTTATTCCTAGTGTGTTAAGAGTTTTTATTATTAATGAGGGTTGAATTTATCAAAAGTTTTTTCTATATTTATTGAGATGATTGTATAATTTCTCTCCTCTACTTTGTTAAAAAAAAGATTTACACTGAATAATTTTTAAATGTTAAATCAATCTTATATTCCTGGGATAAGCCTTCACTTAGTCATAATGTATTATATGTATTATTATTTTATGTGTTGTTCTATTTGACTTTCTAATATATTGTTAAGAATTTTTGCATCTATGTTCGTGAAGAATACTAACCTTTCTATATATTCTTAACCTTTTTCAAGTTTGGTATTGGGGCTATTCTGACCTCATAACACAAGTGGGGAAATGTTTCCTCCATCTTAATTTTATTGAAGACTTTGTGTAGAATTGGTATTATTCTTTCCCTAAATATTTGGTAGCATTAATCAGAGAAATCATATGGGATTGAAATTTTCTATTCAGGGAGGTTTTCCAAATTATTATAATTATAATTTACTTAATTTACATAGTATTACCAAGATTTTTTATTTCTTACTGTGTCTATTTTAAGTTATATTTTTCAAATAATTTGTCTATTTTATAAGTTTTTAAATTTATTGCCATAAATGTGATTAATACCCCTTTATTATCATTTTAATGTCTGTAGCATTTGTTTTGAGATCCACTCTTTCATTCTCAATTTTGGTAACTTTTGTTCTCTTTTGAATTTATCATTTTAGTTAGGGATTTATCAATTTATTGATAATATTTCCAAGAATAAACTTCTTGTTTCATTTTATTACCTCTACTTTTATTTTCTTCTACTCATTATTTCCTATTATTTACTATTTTCTTTCTCCTACTTTTGTAGGTTCAATTTCTCTGCCTGATTTAGCTTCTTAAGGCAGAGAATTATATTATTGATTTTAAATCTTTTTTTTTTTCTGCTCTAACATAAACATTTAAGGCTTTAAGTTTTCTGCTAAATATGTTTTGCCATATCTCACAAATTTCAATATATTGTATTCTCTCCTATGTTTCTTGATATAATTGACCTATAACATTTATAATATTAAGGTGTACAATGTAACGATTTGATACACATATATATTGCAAAATATCTACCGCAATAAAATTTGTTAACACCTCCTTTGTCTCACATAATTACCATTTTGTTGTTTTCTCTGGTCATGGTACAAGTATTAAATCTTTACTCTCATAGAAACTTTCAAGTACAGAACACAATATTGTTAACTCTAGTCACCATGTTTCATGTTAGATCCCCAGAACCTATTCATCTCATAATTGAGAGTCTGTAGCCTTTGACCAACACCTTCCCTATTTCCCCTACCCCCAAGCCCTGGCAACCACCATTCTTCTCTGTTTCTATAAGTCCAATGATTTTAGATCTTAAAAGTAAGTGAGATCATACAGTATTTGTCTTTGACTTATTTCACTTAGTATAATGCCCTCAAGATCCATCCATATTGTCACAAATCACAAGGCTTCCTTCTTTTTTTTTATGGCTGAGTAATATATATTACATTTTCTTTGTCCATTCATCCACCAATAGATACTTAGGTGATTTCCATATCTTGGCCATTGTGAATAATGCTACAATAAACATGGAAGTGTAGGTATCTCTTCAATATCCTATTTTCATTTCTTTTAGATGCATACTCAAAAGTGGGACTGCTGGATCATACGGTAGTTGTGCTTTTAACATTTTGAGGATCCCCCACACTGTTTTCCACAGTGGCTGTACCAATTCATGTTGCCACCAACAGCGCAATGTTCCACCTCTTCACCAGCATTTGTCAGCTCTTGTCTTTTTTTTCTATTTTATTTATTTATTTTGAGATAGAGACAGAACTAGTGGGGGAGGGGCAGAGAGAGAGAGAGAGAGAGAGAATCTCAAGCAAGCTCAGTACTGTTAGCATAGAGCCCAATGAGGAGCTCCAACTCATGAACTGGGAGATCATAACCTGGCAGAAATCAAGAGTCAGACACGTAAGCTACTGAGCCACCTGGGCACCCCAGCTCTTTTTTTTTTTTTTTTAAGTTTCTTTATTTACTTTTGAGAGAGAGAGAGAGAGCACAAGCAAGGAGGGGCAGAGAGAGAGGAGGAGGAGACACAGATTCCGAAGCAGGCTCCAGGCTCAGAGCTGTCAGCACACAGCCCAACGCAGGGCTCTAACTCACGAACTGTGAGATCATGACCTAAGGCGAAGTCAGATAACCGACCAAGGTACTCAGGCGCCCCTTGTCTTTTTGATAGTAGCTATTCTAACAGGTGTGACATGGCATTTCATTGTGGTTTTGATTTGCATTTCTGATAATTAGTGATGTTGAGAACCTCTGCCCACTGTTTTAATCAGGCTGTTTATTCTTTTGCTATTGAGTTGTACGAGATCCTTTTTTATATTTTGCATGTTGATCCCTTAACACATGTGTAGTGTACAAATATCTTCTCCAAGACTCAAAAGTTGAGGCTGTTCATGTGACTGGTTATGAAAAAACCTTAAATAGGGAAGTGATGTGATCACAGCAGCGATTTTATAAAGATTTGTCTAATATTGATTCAAAGAGTTGCAGGCAAAGGGTTTGAACCATTTGAACTTCAGCTGCAATGAGAGATTTGGACTAGGATGTGGTAGTACAAATGGAGAATACAGAATAAATATGAGAGAACTTTTGAAAAACATCATCAACTAGCACCTTGATATGGTGGTTGATAGACAAGGAAGAATCAAGGTTTTCAGTGTGTGAGTGTGTTGTAATAGGATATAACTAACAAAAATAAAGAAGTTGAGAAAGTGGGGTTGAATTTGAGGAAAATGGTATATGTGGTGTGGAACTTACTGCAACTGGGTTGGTATCATGTTATTTAACTGGAAAACACCAGCTTCGTTTTGGAAATGAACTGAAATTCAGATCAGAAGACGGAACCAATAGACTTGTCATCATCAAAAGGGAAGCTATTCTGGGGCGCCTGGGTGGCGCAGTCGGTTAAGCGTCCGACTTCAGCCAGGTCACGATCTCGCGCTCCGTGAGTTCGAGCCCCGCGTCGGGCTCTGGGCTGATGGCTCAGAGCCTGGAGCCTGTTTCCGATTCTGTGTCTCCCTCTCTCTCTGCCCCTCCCCCGTTCATGCTCTGTCTCTCTCTGTCCCAAAAATAAATAAACGTTGAAAAAAAAATTAAAAAAAAAAAAAAGGGAAGCTATTCTGAAAACTGTAAATCTTGAATTGGGTTATAAAGGTAGAGAAAAAAACATACTGTCAAGGTTGGAGGCCGTAAATTTATGGGAGGAGCAAGTGGATAAGAGGTAGTGAGGATACTTGGAATGGACTAGATTTTTGTTCATTGCCTTCCTGGCACTTCCTTTGCCTCCACCACCTGCTCCTCGTGCTACAACTACGATGTGCACCAGGATCCTTGCTCCTGACTATATTTGAAGAGTGCATTTTGAAGAACCCAAGCCCATCACGGTCTACCTGTTGGACCTTTTAAACCTGATCCAAGAAAATTTTGTGAGACATGAAATCCAGCAACTTCTCATGGCTAGTTTCCTGCCATATTCCACTCCAAGCAGAAATGAGCACAAACAAGAGGTGGGTAATGGCAAAACCTGGTTTTATTTGATTCTTGACGTTTCCAAAGTCCAACGACATCCTTGCCCTGGTTAGGTTTGACTGTGAAATCCTTTATCATAGTCTACGAGCCAAACACATACTACTTTTCGGGGCGCCTGGGTGGCTCAGTCGGTTGAGCGTCCGACTTCGGCTCAGGTCATGATCTCACAGTTCGTGGGTTCGAGCTCCGCATCAGGCTCTGTGCTGACCGCTTGCTCAGAGCCTGGAGCCTGCTTCAGATTCTGTGCCTCCTTCTCTCTCTGCCCCTCCCCCGCTCATGCTTTGTCTCACGCTGTTTCTCAAAAATAAATCAATGTAAAAAAAATTTAAAAAAAAGCAAATACATACTATTTTTGTCTAAATGTGTTCGGATTGAAGTTCTTTTTTTTTTTTTTTTAATTTTTTTTTTCAACGTTTATTTATTTTTGGGACAGAGAGAGACAGAGCATGAACGGGGGAGGGGCAGAGAGAGAGGGAGACACAGAATCGGAAACAGGCTCCAGGCTCTGAGCCATCAGCCCAGAGCCTGACGCGGGGCTCGAACTCACGGACCGCGAGATCGTGACCTGGCTGAAGTCGGACGCTTAACAGACTGCGCCACCCAGGCGCCCCCGGATTGAAGTTCTTACACTTGCAACCCAAAGATCTATGATACGATGTGTGATGCACAATCTATAAATGGAACCAGTAAGTCCACGAACAGACACAGAAAGAAGGTATAATATTTCAGTTAGCTGTGGACCAGGAAGAAAAAAGCATTATTCTTAGAATGTCCCGGCTCAGACTCAGTGGGAAATCTAAATAACAGAGGATTAACTTCAGTAATCGAAAGAAAAAAAGATAAATAGTCACAGGGCCTCTTTCATAATACATTTTATTCTATTTTGTCTATTTTGTTCACAATGCGTAATTTAACATGTTTATGACTGAGCTTAAATAAACTTCATTTATTTATTTAATGGTGCCACTCACTGAAATATTGCCTGAGAAGCTATCATGCTTTCAAAAGGTATTGGGGCGAGAAGGAGATGATGGTATAAGTGTCCACCCTAAGCTCTCTATACAAAGGAGGCCCTAAATGTGCACAACTCCTTTTGTAAGTACTTGGTGGAAACGCCCCCAAATCTCTCATCCTAGATAATTTCTCCTCCTAATTATTCAGCAGTTTTTCTTTATATAGCTGAGGGGTATTCACGCCAAAAGCGGAGGTAGGGGAAACCGAAAAAGAGCTGGGACAAAGTGTGTGCACTTCGCTGTTTTGCTGAAGATTAGCATCTGCCAAGTGCAAACAAAATTAAGGTCTCCTGGCACCTTCCAGTTTGGCCAGCAAGGCAGTGGAAATCTTCATAAGTGAAAGCACACATACACGCAGGAAACGTAAGAAACCTAACCACCCATCTACGAACTAAGGATTTCCAGCATTCATCTCAAACGTTCCAGCCTTGGAATGATTAGCAGGCTCCCTGGGGGAGGTGACATTTGAGGGCCTCTGAGGCTTGTCTAAACACTAGATGGAACTGAGCAATTGTTTATACACAGAATTTAGTTTGGCATAATGAACCTGGGATTTTCTACTGCACCATCTTTTTTCTTTCATTTTCTATTTGGATCTTCGAGCAATGACTTTGAAGAAATATCAGGTACGGATGCTTTCTCTAGCCACTCTTTGCTTCTAGGATACAAACTCCTAGAGAGTTACAATTTGTAGTGCAGTTAGGGAATATTCCAGAGTCACAATGCCTGACAGTTTCAAATCTCAGCTACAACAGCTGACTAAATTTGAAACGCCAAAATGTCTCTTAATAGACGCACGGATGAATAAGTTGTGATATATGTATGCAATTTTATACGAAATTGGACACGGATCACTTCACAAACATACTGTCAAACGTAAAAAGCATATTTTAGGAGAATTGGTACATTATGATACTATTTACGTAGGTCTTAAATACCTTTAAAACACCACCACATATTATATAGAGTTAAATAAGTGCGTAATAAAGTATGAAAAAATATGCAAGAATCACAAACATCAAATTCAGGAGAGTGGTTTCTGGTGGCAGAAGTGAAACAGAATGCTCTTTCTTGGTGAGTGTACAAAAAGGACTTTCATTTAATGTTCTGATGTTTCATTTCTGGGGTTAGGAGATGGGCACTCATTATATTCTTCCTTATTCTTCTTTGTGCACACGAAATGTAACAAGATACATTTTTTTTAAAAGATTGCACCAAAGACTCAGCTTTGTTTTTGTTGGCATTACAAGCTATTCAAACATCTTGGACACTTCTTTGCCGGAACATTCATGTATAGATACACAAGTGTATAAATTAGCTTCACTCTTTCTACAAAAAGTCTGATTTTGGAAAACTTTTTTTAACACTAAATAATCTAGCCTATTTGCTATGCCAATAATTTTCAGAAGTGAAACAGATGACATGGAATAAATTTCTGAAGTTACAAAATAAAAGATTAATTTCAACATATGTTCTCTGACTTCAAAATTGTTCAGCTATCATTCTATTCATATCTTTAAAAATCTACTTGAAAACAACTGTTTTCCATTATGAAGCAGAATCCAATTCAATATTGCGTCTGGTTAAAATCTCAATGCACAAGATTAAACTGAAATTGTAATCTGTAGAAGAAAAAGTATTAGGCCTCAAGTTCCGAATCAAAAACACTATAAAATTATGAAAACATAATCTAATAATTAAACATTTTGAATTTTCAATTTGTATTTTTTATTATTTAAGATATTATATCCAATATGATATATTTATGTTATAGGTTTTGTTTAGTACAAAACCTTTTACTTCAGTGCCACAGGTAAATATAGCTATTGTTTGGAATTATCATTTACATGTTTGTTTATATCAGCTGCAATTATAAAATATTATGGATTATTTCATTCTTCTCCAGCAAATTCTCAGCTATCTTCAATATTCTGAATATAACCGTATTTCTGGCTATAATGTATTTGTGAATGTTTGACTATGTAGAAGTTATAATCTCTCGTTCTCTCCACAGACAATCTTTCAGAAATGCATTGTAAAAGATTTTATGGCCACTTTTTTTTTTTTACAAGAGCTGTCACCTAATTTATCTGCATTCAGAAATTAATCCTGTGGAAATTCTAGTTCTTTCTTTCAGTTCATTAAATTTTCATCACATATCTTTTCTATATAGCAATTGTTCTTTGATTTGTTTTGTAATGGTCTCTTACATTTTTTTTGGCAAAGCCGTATTTCAAATTTTCAGTACTTAATTTTCTTTTTAAGAAAATTTTACTTTTCACAAAGAAATGCATTCTCTCCCATTTTTCTAGAAGCATGTGGCCTCATCCTGTTTTCTCTCTTTCAGTAGAGGCCTGACTCTTGCTCTACTCTAACAAAAAAAAAACAACAAAACAAAAGAAACACTAAACAGCTTTGCAAGCAAGACAATGGCAATTGGATTCTCGCCACCTCGGTGGTGAGACTGGAGACAGACCCAGTCAGCAGACTCCTGCTCTAGCCTCCAGCCAACTGCCCTTTGTGGGATTGTGCTCTCAGCAGCAGAAGAACTTCTAGATACCTGGCTATTTGTTGAAAGCTCCAAAATTTCAAA
Organism: Leopardus geoffroyi; assembly: GCF_018350155.1. Classification (NCBI taxonomy): domain Eukaryota; kingdom Metazoa; phylum Chordata; class Mammalia; order Carnivora; family Felidae; genus Leopardus; species Leopardus geoffroyi. The sequence continues at coordinate 156,697,920 of NC_059331.1, read as the reverse complement.
ATGTTGGCTCAAGTTTCTTAAAACACTGAACAAATCAAACACAGGATAGCCACATGCTGAACGCGATCTGTGGACCACCTGTGTTACCAATTCACAACCTCTCTCTCATGGATGTGAAAGCGTTTTTTCTGCTTGAGCACTTGCTCACAGGAGACTAAGAACCATGAGAGAAGCTCTTAAGAAGGTGATATTCGGGTCGAATAACCCAGAATGTAATGGTGAATTATTCTATTCAGGTGTCATTTTTCTATTAAGGGTAACAAAACAAGAACATCGCTCCGAGAAAATTCTCCTGAAGGTTGCTGAGTTTCCAGACTAGAAAGGAAGGGTAGACTCCTGCCTCCTATCAGGCTTCCCATCAGTTAGGATTGGACCCCAGGGACCACAGACAGGCTCTGGGCTCTCCCAATGTGGAGTTCTACCAACCATATCCCATGAGCAAGTTTAAGTTAAACTCTGTCATGTATTTCACTTCTATTAGTTCCTGAGCATCCCCATCAAAACTCTAGATGTTGATTTATGATCTTCTGGGACTTAGAGTTTTTTTAAACAAAGATCCCAAACAAACCTAGTATGTTACTTCTTTCATAGATCTTTCTACCCAAAGCCCTCTAGACTGTGTTTTCTTTTTACTCTTTTTAAAAAAATGTTTATTTATTTTTGAGAGAGAGAGAGAGACAGACAGACAGACAGACAGACAGACAGAGCACGAGTGGGAGAGGGGCAGAGAGAAAGGGAAACACAGAATCCGAAGCAGGCTCCAGGCTCTGAGCTGTCAGCACAGAGCCCAACGCGGGGCTGAACTCACGAACCAGGAGATCACGACCTGAGCCGAAGTCGGACGCCCAACCGACTGAGCCACCCAAGTGCCCCTCATTTTACACTTTTTAAAAGAAATCCCCAGTTTTGTAGGTTTGGATCCCTTTTCATTGATTTTGTGTAACTTTCAGCTTTTTATTTTTTTGCTTACATTTCTTCCACAATTTCTTTGATTATTGCTGCTCTTATATTCATTATTAAGTTTTTGTGTTCTCTCTTCTGCAAGGCACAGTGTATGTAACAGTTCTGTTGGATCCAGCACCACATCCTCTTCCTCCTCTACTCACATTTCTTTCTTTTTTTTCCCCTCTCTCTATGAATTCTGAATTGACACTTTAGTACTATCTTCAAATATTCTCATTCTTTTCTGCAGTCTCTAATCTGCTATTTGGAACCCTTCACTCCACTAATTGCTTCAAACATCAGCCAATACATCTCAAAGCATTTATTCATCCATTTCACGATATTAGGGCACATTCTTTTTATAGGACCAGTCAGTGTTCTTTAAAATTTCAATGAAAACACAAGAGAGAGTTTTCCAGCATCTCCTGTGTCTCCTAAGGACTTTGTGGCACAGACAGATGTGCATGTCTTTCTTCACAAGGTTCACTTATTTTGAGTGACTGTATTCTCCTCTATGTTAAACTCTGAAGTGGGAGATGAGGACGTCCTCCCCCCATTCAAGGTCGCAATGGGATGGGATCAATATCGAAAGGGTCAAATTTTATAGGGTCTGATGAAGAAACATGGAGAAAGTTATTTTTACCTCCTCAGTTCTGTTTTGCCCAACTAGAGACAACCTGAGCAGAAATCTAACCACTGAGTATAGCGCTTTTTTATTGTGCCACGGGAGCTTGCTAGTAATGCAGAAATGCCCTCATTATCCAATTGGATGACTGTCCTCTGCAGCACAACTTCTAATTTATTCAGTGAGTCACTGCACAAAGTGGAAGCCAACTATTAGGGTTTCCATGCTGCTTCTGGTAGGTTCCAGAACCTGACAACCTTTCCAGAGGCTCTAAATCTTCTCCATTCCAGGCTCTCCAGCTGCCCCTCACCTCCAGCTCTCGACTCTTCAGGTTTGAGTATACACAATACTGTTCTAATGGAGGATTCTTCTTGTTATTCCAAAAGCAGACTTATTCCATGCGTTCTATGAATTTTGGGGCTTGCATTGTCTGAGTGGCAATTTACTTTAAAATGACACAGTATTAGTAACATATATGCGAACATAAATGAACTCTATATAAACTAGGAGGTGGTTAGTTATCATTTAAGGTACTATAGTCACAATCCATACTTCAGGATGGTTATTTAAGTAAGATATGACATTTTCCAACCAGGAATCAATACCTTCAGAGGTGGTCTGGCTCTTAAATTATCCTTATTGAAAATGACTTAATTTGCACATAGAATATTACACAAATTTTTAATTGATTAAAAGTATTTTAGAGGCCCTACCACATTCCCGCGAGTACATGATAAAAATCCAGCAAGCCTAGAAGCCTAATGCCACAGTGCAGTGTCCCACACACTGTGGATATGCCAGGGTTCCGGTGCTGATGAAAATAAGCTCAGCCCCGTCTTCATGACTTCATAGAGTCTAGCAGGGGAAGCAAACAAGTACTTTATCATGCCTTTACCTTAGCCCTCAGGGAAAAAGGACATGATATCATGAGTCTATAGATAAAGGGCACCTAAACCCAAGAAAGGAGAATCAGGGAGATTTTCCTGAATGAAGTCACATTTCCCCTTAGACTCAAAGAATGAGTTAAAATTATCTAGTTAAAGAGAATATATAAGAATGTATATGTCCTTGGGAGAGGCGAGGTGATTCAATTACGGCTTTGCACATATTATGTGCTCAATAAATATATGTCAGGTGAATATGTGAAGACTTGGATCCAGGAGAGTGAATAAAGAACTAGAAGTGTAATGTTGCTAGCAGATGGTGCATGGGTAGATGTGGTATCCTGAGATGCACAGAAAAACCAGAACGCACATCCCAAGAAACATGTCCGGCACATGGCAAGCACTCAGCAACATTTGCTGCAATAATGAACACACAAAGACTCATAGACCACAATGAGGAACCCAAACCTTATGCTAACAACAACGGAAAGTTACTCACACATTTCATCCGGGAAATGATCTAATCAAGTCTGCATTTTAGAAAAATCATCCTGACTGCAGAGTGAACTGTTGAAGCAAGAGTATGGTGAGAGGGTTTTTTGGAGATAGTTGAGAAGATGGAAGGGAGAGCTGGTGAGACCACAGGGGGCAGCTGTGAAAAAGGAGACAAGAACACAGGTCTGACACACTTGAGGAGACAGAATCATCATGGTGTGGAGTTCGAGTGGATGGGAAGAGAAGAGAAGAGAGAGGGAAGAGAGAGAGGAGCCAAGGAGAAGACCCACCTTCTATGATTTGGGAAACTGAATAGATGATTTTCACATTCTGAGACAGAGAACATAAGAGGATGAATGTGTTTTAAAAGAGAGTTAATTAATTAATTAATATATTTAGGGACCTGCGGACTCCAGATTGTCTGTGGAACATCTTAGTGGAAAGTGAAACTAGTCAAAAGATACACAGATCTGAAATTCAGAGTGAAGATTTGAGAATCATCTTCATGAGCATGGTGACTGAAACCATGAGACTTGGAAGAGAAGAGGGATAAGTATATAATTTTAGGAATAGGCAGAGACGAAAGTAAAGAGAGTCTAGAGAGAAAGACGGGAAACCAGGAGAACGTGGAGTCATGGAGGCCAAGGAAAAGTATACAACATAAGATGCTGTGGGGCCCTGTTCAAGATCAGGAAATTTGAAGACCAAATGGTATTCATTTAACTATTGAGTAGGAATCATTACTTCATGATGTAGTCATGGTGGGATTCAGACTGGAGTGAGCTGAGGAGAAAGTGGGAGGCAAGGGAGAGGAGGCAGTAAAAACTGACAATCCTTTCAAGATTGGGACTGGGAAGAAAAGAGAAACAACAGGTCTCTTTCAATTTCCAAGTTTTCTCATTAAACTGCTTGAAAGAATTCCTGCAATATAGAGTGAGGGACATACATACATTTAAATGTATATGTGCCTAATAAAGCTCAAGAGACAGGATTCGTCTATCTTTCTGTGTGTGAGGTATAAAATGTAGTCATTTTTGTTAACGGTCATATTGATACTACTCCAAAACACCAAGCAATGAATCATAAGAGCCCCTTCTTCTAGATTTCCTTCCCAGATACCTCCACACGATATCCATGGTTGCTTATCAGTCCAAAGAGGGCAGTCGCAGTCCCCACTGTCACTAGTATTTTTGCTGCCATTGTCATCACAGGGTGTAGATTCTGAAAACAGGCAATCCATCTATTTGGTGCCATACTCTGGCCACTTTAATCATTGATCCTGGAAGCTGAGGGAAGGGATACTCCATTGTCCCTACTTCTGTTCTTCCTTAGAAGAGCTGTTGATGACTATCCATTTCAATTCTCTCTCTCTCTCTCTCTCTCTCTCTCTCTCACACACACACACACACACACACACACACACGTTATTTTCCCCCCAACACACCCAGAGTACACCCAGAAGCCTTGTTTAGCTATATACTGTGTCCCCTTCAAAGTTTTTCCAAAAACAGGTATGGGAAAGGCTTTCTATCTCCCTGATCTCTTTGGTGCTTTCAGTTTACAGGGGACTCCATTGTCTTAGAAAGACAATTATCATATTGCATAATATACATCCTAAAGACTGCATTTTCATCTTAATATCATGTGAAGACTACCAAAGTCAAACTTCAGGGTTTCTTTTTCAATATTTTAATGGTGGTAAAATATACATCAAATTTTCCACCTTGACCACTGGTAAGTGCATTCACAATTTTGTGCAGCCATCACCACCATCCATTTCCATAGCTCTTTTCTTCTTGTAAAATCAAACTCTATACCCATTAAACTCAGTTTTCTTCTTTAAGAAAGACTTTCTCCTGTATTTTTAGGGCTTGGTCTGGAGGAAAAATGTCTAATTGGACCCACAAGGCAGAAAATCTTATATCTCAGCCTATAACATCTGATTGAGGATTACAGTGATCTCATCTTTCTTCAGAGAACAATGTATGACACCTTCCTTACAACCATGCAGCTAGAAGGCCCTTTCCAGTAATCTTCCCAAATGGGCTGTGGACTCCAAAAGCTTTTGATTTCAACATTACAAAATAGGTAGAGTACTAAGAAATTATATCAAGGTGACAGGTATCATGCTAATAAAATTGTAAGCATTACCTTGGCTAATTCTCACAACAATGTTATCTGGCATTTACTATAATTACTCCTATTACTAAATGAAGAAATGGAAAGAGATTAAGGAACTTAGTCAAGGACATCCTAGCTAGTAGATGGCAGAAGCAGTAACCAAGACTAACTTAAAGTTACCAGTAACCCAGGACTAACTTAAAACTTTTTTTCATATCCACTACACTTTACCCAAAGGATTACAGATGTCAATTGTTAAGTAAATCATATATGTTTATACTTAAATACTATATGTATATTAAATAATACATTACCAGGACACCTGGCTGGCTCAGTCGGTGGAGCATGTGACTTGATCTCAGAGTTGTGAGTTCTAGGCCACGTTGGGTATAGAGATTACTTTAAAATAAATAAATGAATAAATAAATAAACTTTAAAATAATACATTACCAAAATCCATATTTTAATATGGAAGGATATCCATATAGTGCTAGCTTAACCTATAGGATTTGGTTACAAAACAACATATATAATACGATACCATTTTTCTAAATGAACCAGCATCTACCTGTCATCTATTATCTATCTATCTATCTATCTATCTATCTATCTATCTATCTAATCTAATCTATCATCTATCTATCTATATATCTAATCTATCATCTATCTTTCTATTATCTACTCATCTAGAAAGAATATACGACCAGAGATGTTAACAGTGATCACAGCTGAATGTGTGGATTTATGTAGACATTTTTGCTTTTTCAATTTTCCCTGTGAGTATTTTCTAACCATTTTTTGTAATAAGCACATGTAGCTTTTATATTAGGGAAATATAATAAAAGGAAAACTTCAAATTTAATATGCAGTAAAAATTCCCGATAATAAGACGTTTGTATTGTTCACCCTCACTTCACTTCCTCCATCTAGCAGAGTGCCATGCTCAAGAAATACTGAATGGTCCCCATCTTCAGGTGGCACCTGGTCTGGGACCAGAGAGGAGTCCATGATAAAAGGTACTGTGCAGAGCTGTATGACAGTGAATGGAGCAGACAGTGAGTGGACCTTCTCATTAACATTAGTGACTTCAGATGGATTTCTTTTGCTTAAAATTTTTATTTTTGACATAATTTCAGCTATGCAGAAATGTTGCAAGGAAAGTACAAATAATTTCCAGATATCCTTCACCCAGATTCCCTATTTGTTAACCTTTTACTACCTTTCCTTCCTACTGTATTTCAAGTAGATTCAGACACATAGAAAGGGTGAGTCTGTGTCGAGGTGGTTTTCCAAAGTCCTCTAAAACTGTTCCCCTTTACTAGATCCCCTCTGGCAGGAAGCTTCCTCTTGCAGAGTCTAAAAACTCCCTTCTCCTCCTTGCCCCACCCAGTCCCATTGCCAAGAAGACTTAACAGGAAGAAGTGTTTGCTCAGGGATGCTGCTAATATAGAAACACTGTGTGAAGAAGGAAGGACGGTGCTTGAACAGAAGGAGGATATTCTCTGAAGGTGCCTCTCTCCACCACACCAAGCATAAGACCCCATCTGCAAACTAGGCCAACCTTCCCAAGAGAGAGCAGGTGAGTCTGTTTGTCTGTCCTCTCAGCACAGATTGTTGGCCCTTCCCCAATGCCAAGACCTTCGGGGACACCTGTCCTGTCTGTCAGAGTCCTGGCATAGGCTTTTAGAGACTGGGTCTTCTGACAGCTGTAGTCTGTATGGCCAAGACCACAGAGTAGGTCCCAGAGATCAGGGTCATTTCAAAGCTAAAGGTTCTCAAAGAGTCCAGGAGAGGATTTATTTCAGTAGACAGAGTTTAGAAGGCCACAAATAGACATGGATAAAGTCTAGAGCTAAAGTGTGGGTGAAGGAGAGGGAGCATTCCATCAGTACAAGATCCTATGCATCTTCCGGGCATGGGTCAAATCTCATACTTGTAGCTAGCTGTCAATGGCATGCCTGCCTTCCAAGCCCCCCAAGGGTGCTCTGGAAAAGAGGCATAAGTCCTGCTGGAAAGAAGCCTTGTTCCCAGATTCTGAATGTGGTACTGCGCTCTAATCCCCACAGGCCTTCTCATCTCCTTCATCATGAATTGGCATATGATAATCCCTGGGCTTATCATAGTGGTGCTTAAAATGGTTGGAATGACCTTTTTCCTGCTTTATTGTGAGTATTTGAGCAACCTCTTACCCTAACCTCATACGGTCTTGTTCTTTGACTTTTTTCCCAAAATGTGTAGTTGAATATAAAGGTTATGCGCCTAAGTCTTTCCAGTTGAGGGCAGGGACCCAGTGTAGGGGCAACTGACAATACTCTTCTCACTTCCCAGCACACACAATGGGCCAGGTGCCTTGGTCTGCCTTGGGTATGTAGAACCGACCAGTGTCTGACGGTTGAACACCACACAAAGCTTTCGCCACTACAATGTTAGTTGGGTAATCTGAGGTAAAATACTTGTCAGTGCTTCTTATTGCTGCTCAAACTTGAAAATCAGTGTCAGTTCAACCCAATGACAAGGCTGAGGTAAGAGCTGCGTAATAAGGTAATGGGATCTTACTAGGGGACAGATTTCCCCCTGTGTCCATAGAAACTTCCATCCAGATGCTTAGGAAAAGAGTCTCCATAGCAAAGAGTTTCACTGCAGTTGTAGCAAGAATCTTCTCCAGCCCCAGAAACTGGTAGGGAACATGAATGAGGAAGGAAACATGAGTGAAAGAGGCAGTTGAGTAAAAGGTGTCTTCCCTCTGACTCAAACTGAAGCTGCATTTCCTATCACAGAAGAGAGCAGGAAGAAAATATGAATATGAATAAGTAAACACATTTACAAAAAAAAAACCACCTACACATCTTTGTTGACCTGAGTCAGAGAGCTTCTGATCACACAGTAACAATCATGGCACCCCAGAAGCCCCCGCAGTGATGTTGGTGTTATATTCATCGTGTAGCCACCTTTGGGACTGAGCCAACAACTGATTTTCTTTGCAGTCCCACAGATTTTTGGCGGAAGTAATGTCAGCTTCCTTCCCACAGAGAGCTATGGAACAGGTAATGTGCATGACAAGTATCTCCTCTGCACCTCCAGGTTCTTGTGTGCTGACTTCTTACAGACCTTTCTCCAGCCCTTCTTTCTCAAGAAATTCATTTGCAGGAAGGGTCCATAAAGATACTCTAATTGCTATAAGAAGAATGCATTCTGGGGATCTAATGTATAGCGTGATGACTATAGTTTACAAGACTGTATTACACACTACTTGAAAGTTGCTAAGAGACTAGATCTTAAATATGCTCACCACCAAAAAAGGGGGGGGGGATTTTGTGACGTGATGGGGGTGTTAATTAGCCTTACTGTGTAGTTAATAATTTTGTAATATATACATGGATCAAATCATCACCTTGTACACCTAATTAAACTTACACAATGTTTATATCTCAAAGTGAGGGGGGAAAGTGCAGCGCTCCCAGAAAAAAAAAGATCTAATTAACTTCCTTGCTTTTATCGATGGGAAACCTAGACTAAGCTGATTGAAATTTCTGATCCTCAGTTTTCCTCCTGGGTATGAGGATGATTTGTATATAATTACTATAATGTAATGAGCAAGTACCTTATAAACTCTGACATGTTGTACACCTACAGGAATTGCCATAAAAAAAAAAAAAACATGTCCCACAAAAAAACTCAATTATAATCAGTATTTTTTTGTGTGCCGATCACTCTGCTAGACCAACAGAAGAATGTGAACAGGAGATACCAGTCAGCTGTCCTCTATAAAGCACAAAGCCCCATGCCAGAAGCGAAGGGGCAAAAACGAGGGCTTTCCCTATTAAACCTCCTCCTCTTAAAGCTTTTCCAAGGACCTCCCTCTCACTTCCTCTTAAAACATTTATTACTACAAACATCTTTAGGAGAAAGATAAGTTCTTGTTCATCTTCATATCAGCTGAGGCTCCCAGAACAGTGAGTTAAGTGGAGGAAATATTCATGAAATACTTATAAAGTTCTGTGCAGCTATAATCCCAAAATAGTTTCTCATGAAAACCAGGTTATTTTATATTACAAAGAGCCTTTGAGCTGGGGACTGAAATAAAAAGTGAATGCTCACTTGTATGTTTCATTAATATAATTTAAGTTGCTGATTTGGTGTCTGGGTAAACTAAATTGGTCTTCAACCACACAAGACAAATAACTGGGCAGCTGAGGAGAGGTTTTGACCAGCATCTGAAGCCACTGCAGTATCTGCTTGGCCAACCGGGGAAAATGAGGCTTCTTAGAGGCCTATTAGTTCCCCTATTTAGATTTAAAGCAATAAACGGACTCTGCTTGTAGGAAATCTCTGGAATGTTCACCTGCCTCCGTGTCTGCCAGTACCCCCAGTCTTGAACCTAGTTCCAGTTAGCCTCAATTCTTAGAATTGACAGGTTCCCATAAGAGGGAGCCAAGAGATGCCTGCGGAAGGAGGGCTCACAGGGGTGGGGAGTGGGGTGGGAGGGGGGGTGTTGGGAGATCAGACATGGGATGAATGGCACCTGCTCTGTGGAGCCCAGAGGGCAGTGCTCCAAACAGCACCTGGGAGAGGGGAACACTGTCAAAAGTATATATAGAAAGGAGTGAGAAATTTCCCTCCTGCTACTAAATTCACCCACTCCTCGGGGCACCTGGGTGGCTCAGTTGGTTAAGTGTCCGACTCTCAGTTTCGGCTCAGGTCATGATCTCGTGATTTCATGGGTTCAGGCCCCGCATGGGGCTCTGCGCTGATGGTGCCGAGCCTGCTTGGGATTCTCTCTCTCCCTCTCTCTCTGCCCCTCCCCCGCTGGCACTGTCTCTGCATCTCTCAAAATAAATAAATAAAACTTAAAAAAAAAAAAACTATTTAAATTCACCCACTCCGCTTCCTTTCTCCTGTTCTTTTCTCAACATTTCACACCTACTGCCACACACACACACACACACACACACACACACACACAAAGATATGAAATAGGACTTGGGGTGCAGGGCATGACAAAAAATAGTAGTAGTTAGCTGGAAGCTTCAAAGAAAGAAAATGAAAAATTCTCGCAGGGGGTGGCCAAGAGTGTCTCGTCTTTGCCACTGTCCAGAGACAAATCAGGGACTCAATACCTGCTCTGTGTTGTATTCATGATGCAGTTGCCTTCAGAATTTCTTTTTGTTTCAGTCCCACTGACTTTCGGGAGCAGTAATGTCACCCTACTTCCCACACAGAGCTATGGAACAGGTAAAGTGCATGACAATTATCTCCCCTCGACATGAGGTTCTTAAGTGCTGAATTCTTAGACACTTTTCCCATTGCCTCCTTTCTTATGGAACTTTTTTGTCCAAAAGGGCCATAAAGACCTTCCAATTCATCCCTGTCATGTTGTCCACAGGGAAACTAATACTAGACTGCATGGGATTTCTTCCTGGATTGAGGATGATTTCTAGAGATATAACTGCTATAAAGACATTCATGCCCTACTATGTTATGACTCCATTCCAGGGTTCACGCTCCAAACCACTAATCCTATACTCTCTTTTGTCGCATTTCTTTAGTCTGCCCCAACAGGTGGTATTTTCATCAAGGAAAATGCTTTTGGTTGTCCCCTTTTGAAATGTCTTGGAACAAAAGCAGGGACTTTTGCAAAACAGAAGGATCCACTTTGGCCATTGTCAACACACCAGAGAAACTGGTGAGTGCACTGGGAAAAGCCCATGCTACAGTAGCCTCCGCAGGTGGAGATGGTGGGGTGATTTGGTAGAGTAGGGGCAGGGTGGAGGTGGAAGGTGGGAGACTACAGTAGCAGTGGGGTATATTCCTCAGGTCATTTGAGCTAGGGAAATCCACACTGTATCGTCTCTCCCATGAAGCTTAGCAGTGCACTGGTCCAGTCCTCAGGATGGGTCAGGACATTTAAAGTGCAGGGAATGACCAAATGAGCTGATGTGCATGAAAGAATCAAGTCATAGAACTGGGATAGTGGTATACAGTTAGCATAGTAAAAATGGCAAACAAAATGGAAAAACCTTTATTTTACTACCTCTTTTTATCCTCATAAAGATTATGAGGGGGTATCATTACCCATATCTTGTATATGAGGAAGCTAGGGTAGAGAAAAATAATTTGACCCAGGTTGTACACACACTAATGACAGACAGGATTGAATTGAGTTCTCTCTAACTCTAAAACCCATGCTCTAATCAATTTTAGATCATAAGTTTTCTTCTTGATCATTGCCTCTCCTTCAAATCCCAGCATCTGCTGAGTGGTAGGCATGTGCTACATACTCCACGGCTGCTTCTCTGCCCTCTATCTTTCACCTCTCATCTATAAAGTCCTCCTGTGGTTGAAGAGAATTCATAAGAGGGCCCTCTCTGAATCTTGGTGACAGGTGTCCAACAAAGAACAGGGGTCAGGATGCTACAGATCCTCTGAGGCTAAGGGGAAATGCCTTATAGTAGAAAACCAGGAGTAAGCTGTGGGGCAGAAAGGAGAAAAGGAGAGGGGAAAAGGGGGTTGAGTAGAGGAAATTGACTCTTCCTCTACTCAACCCTCAAGTTCTGGTGCATCTCAAGTGTCATCCTTGGCATTCTGCAGAAAAAGCTCATCATGCTAACAATTTGCTAGTGATCTCAAGTATGTATCCCTTGCTAGTCTTCTCTAGACCAGACTGTATATCAAAATCCACTTTGATCTTTCAAAAGCACCCCAAACTCATCATGTTCAAAACTGAGCCAAATTATATTTTACCTCAAATGCTCTTCCTCCTTTTGTGATCCAAATACTGGTGAGTAGTCATGTCAGCCAAGATTGAATGCTGATGGTTTTCTGAGACTTTACCTCTTCTCTTCTCCCCTAAATTAGTTGCTAACCAACTCTTTTCCTCTCTGTCCCCAAAGAAAATTATTCATCTCTCACCTGGATTTCTTCAGAATTCTTCCAACTCCTCTCCTTACCCCCGATTTTGCCCCTTCTTACCTATCCTCCATAGAACCCACACAAAAATATCTCTAAGACTCTAAACTGTCTGTGCCATTTTCCAAATTAACATGGGTTAAAGTCCAGGTTTCCTAGCATGACATATAAGGCCTTGTGCAGTCTAGCACCTCCCTTCTTGCCAGTCTTGTCTCTCCACCAGCCTCCCTTCTCCCTCTACATAACCACATTCAGGCACCCTGCAGTCCACCTGTGATCGGATGCTCCCTTTTCCAGGAAATCCCACACCCTCCCTGAGCATTTTCCTGACAAACAGCTATTTTTCAGAATTCATCTCAAGTATCACTTCATCTTTCTAGAAGACCCCAAATCCATGTAGAATTGATCACTTCCTCCTTTCTGTCTGTTCTATACCTAGTACATATTCCCTAGCTCTACACCTGGGAGACCTCACTATGCTTATTAACTCATCTATCTTCTCTTATTAGACCTGTGGATCTTCAACATGTTGGGATCACTGACATTTTAATTTTTTTTTCAACGTTTATTTATTTTTGGGACAGAGAGAGACAGAGCATGAACGGGGGAGGGGCAAAGAGAGAGGGAGACACAGAATCGGAAACAGGCTCCAGGCTCTGAGCCATCAGCCCAGAGCCTGATGCGGGGCTCGAACTCCCGGACCACAAGATCGTGACCTGGCTGAAGTCGGACGCTTAACCGACTGCGCCACCCAGGCGCCCCCACTGACATTTTAACAATGGTGATGAAAGCTATACACCTCTTCCCAGAAACACTGCATAAGCATAATATTTTGAGTAAAGTTCCAACAGCTTCATGAATCCCCTTCATAACCATCCATGGATCAGTGCAAGAGAGTTAAGGGTTAAGAACCCTTATTTTAAACCATTTGTCAGCAAATTTTTCTTAAAAAATGGTCAGGTGGTCAGAGAGTAAATATTTTATATTTTTAGGTCATACGGTCTCTATCACAACCGCTTAATGCTGCCCTGGTAGCTCAAAGCAGCCATAGATGATATGTAAAAAATGGGCCTGGATGTGTTCCACTAAAACCTTATTTACAAAACAGGCTAAAGTCTGGATTTTGACCACTGGCTGTAGTTTGCCAACCCTTGTTTCAGATCATAAATTTTTTAAGGAGAAACCAATTTGTTTCCATGTCCCAGCCTCATACAATGGCTCACTGGATACTCAAGAAATCTTTGTTAAATAAGTAAATACAGTAATTAATCTTAAAGAATAATGAAATGAGACATTTCAGGTAAGGAGAATATTGGAAAAAGAGGAATAAAGCCAATAGCCCTGGGATAGAGAAATATCCAAGTGAACTTGGATACCCATTCACTTACGACAAGAGGTTTATAAAGAGTACAGAAAAGAGCCCAGGGACTCCCAGACTTCTGGCTAGAGTGATTTGTGATTCATTAGTTTAATAAAGAAACTAAGATATCATAGATCAGTGTCAATTTAGCAAATACTCAAAATTCACTGATTATTTCTCAACACACTTTTAAATCTCCCCAACTATATTGCCTTGCTAAGAATTCAAGAAATTCACTTGATCCAACCTCATTTGGAATGTAAAATTTCTGCCAGTGAAACAGAGAGGCATGCTAAGTAAAAAAAGAATTATTTGAAATTGTCCCTTTTTAGATCATATAGTACCCTTCCTCTTCATTTTCATAGTGTGGTCCCTGGAAAGCAGCATCAGCATCACCTGGGAATTTGGTAGGAATGTAAATTCTTGGTCCCCTAAACTAGACCTCCCAGGAATCAGGAGCCCATCAAGCTGTGTTTTAACAAGACCTCTAGGTGATCCTGATGCTCTGTGTATACTGAAAACTACTCTAGGGTTTATGGTAATGCCAGCTACAGCCAGCCCCAGAGTCCCTTACCAGCCTTCCTGTTCCCAGAATCAGATATAATCAGGACCTTTTGGCACAAGGGAGACGGCTGAAAAAAATTTTTTTAAATAATAATAAAAAATAAAAAATAAACCTTTTTGTTGAACTGTTTATTTTTTAACTTCTAGAAATTTCTGCAGGACATAATTGGTGCTGAGAAGTATTTTATCGGCTTATACCAGGATACAGAGAAAACATGGCGTTGGATCAACAACTCCCCGTTCAATGGCAAGTATGTGAATATCTCACGTTTTTCTAAGGATCTTAGTTTGCCTAAAGAGACCAGACCTGAGATTCAGTGAGTTTATCCTGGAAGAGCACAAAAGCTGAGACTTGGCTTTTTGTTTTATTCCTCTCCTTTCTTCCAGTGCACATATTCCCAGAGACACATTTTTGGTAAACTTTTATTAAGGAAAATGTCAAACATTTCTAAGTAGAGAGAAGAGTATTCATCCAATGAGTTCTTCTGTTCAAATCAAGATGCAAACAAATGCACATACATACCATTTGTTTGATATATCTCTTAAGTCTCTTTTAACTCACAGACTATACTTTATTACTAAGTTTTTACAAGTTCCTCAGATGGGACTTCTTTATGTAAAGGAAGTTTATTATTAGCAACTATCTATATCTTAAAGCTATGAACTTCAATTCCCAAGAGCTACCTCCTGTGTATCATTCCATGGACATAAGTGTTGGTGGAGAATGTGACACTCCTGGTATACATAAGAAGATGTGGAGTCAGACAGAAAGCAAGTCAGTTCCCCAGCCTATAATTGGGCTTCTCACAGAAGGAAGGCAAGGAAGATTCCTTCAATGTCTACTAAATGCCAGGCACTTGCTAAGCATTTACTCATGTCATTTCCTGCAGTATTCACAATGATGCTGTAGACAAAGCTTTTATTAATTCCCATTTAACAGAGAGGTGAACTGAGGATGGGAGGCTTAAAAATGTATTGAATATCACCAAGCTAGGTAGATTAAATTGTGGCTCGGCCACATCCACTTGACTCTAAAACTCATGGCATTTCCATGAAACCAGACCCTTTCCAGTCAGATTGAAAGGGGCTGAATGGCAGAAAAAGAGGTGGGGAAAGGCCAACAGAGTTTCTCCTGAAGCCAGCTGGTGCCTAGGAAAGGAAGAGCAACCTCTCGATCCTCCTGCTGTGAACATAGCACATACAGTACTAAAACATTATTTCTAGGAGACAAAGACAGATGAGATGTTTCTACCATGCACAAGAGTGATTTAATCCAAGACTGTGAGTCCACCTCACAGGAGAAGGCTGTGAGAAAGCTCACAGAAAAGGGCCAGCGTAGGGCTAAATTTGGGGATAGGAGAAGGGGGACTGGAATTAGCAAAAGGCAGGACTGAAACAATGGGCCTTAACCACACTTCCTTTCCCATTTAGCATTACCAATCAGCATCAGAACTTCGACTGTGTGACCATAGGCCTAACAAATACATTTGATGCTGCACCATGTAACATCAACTTGCGCTGGATTTGTGAGAAGCTGGCGAAATGATTGCAGTTCTCTGTGGCCTCTGACAAGAATAACAAACACACTTGTGGAGAAAGCAAAAAGAATATGATTGGGATTGGTACAGGAAATACAGAACATCAAATTACTGTGTCCATCTTCCACGGGTTACTGGCAGAGCTCCCTGACAAATCCTTGGGGCTAATGCTCCAGCCCCTCCACAAATATACTTGCATACACATAACAGAGACAAACTTCCCATTCTGAGTCAGCAGTTCCCCCCAACACTGCACTTCCTATGACTGTCATAGCTGTGACTCTTTTTAGATCTGTACCAGACATCTAATCAATGATCCCTTTCTCCATCTCTCTACTATGAGAGGCCCTTGCCTGTGTTGGAATTGATCTTCTGCTTTGGAGGACTGGATGTCAGTCACCTCCAGGAGACAGAGTCACTTTTAGATAGACAACTCAGTTGATATAGTGATGAGGTCTGTTTGTATAGAACTGAGCATTTCTGACTGATCGACAGGGTTTATTTTGGCCTATTGCCAGGTCTGTTTTATCCTCAGAGCACATACCCAGCACCACAGAGAAAGTGCAGACTGAGCAGGCAAAAACATGATTTAGAGAGTAGCCAGGGTAGAAGAGGGATAAACTCAGCTTGTTGACTTCACTTGTGTTCCCAAGAGACCCATGTTCACATGCATCCCACCCCTACCCAAGATAGGATAGCAGAGGTCCTCCTCAGTCTGAATTGAGGCCAGGCCTGGGGAAGGGCTCCTGGAGCCAAGCTTGGCTTATTCATGGGAATGGACAAAGGTCTGGCCAGAGCAGGAATCTTCCCTTTGAAAATAATCAGACAGCTAACATGACCAAGCAAAGTGATCAATGTTTTTCAACAAAGCCCTGAAGACATACTCATGCTTAAATTTTCCTGGTCTTGAGCTGAATCTCCATTTCAGTAGATATTTATTCTTGATCATGGTTTTTTCTAGTATATTTTAAGAATTTAAAATAGTCTCTTGGACCTCAGTGTTCAGAAGATATTCCTGCCTGCAGTTTAGAGAGACTCTATGAGCAGGTACAGCTTAGTGACCCAAAGATGCCACAGCCTCATCCATGTTGGCATCACACCAACTTCAGAGCCGGTCCAGTTGACCAAAGAGTAAAAATGAGGAGGGCTGCTCAAGGAAGCATGGGGAGTAGGCAAAAAGTAGGCATATAGTAGTAGTAAGGGAACACCAGAGACAAATGGAAATCATTTCCAGGAGGAAACAGAGCTCATTTGGCCACACTGGAAGAAAGGCAAGAAAAGGGTAGAAAAGTCTTGGGGGATCCTGGCTATTCTCTGCACTTGCAACAAAATTAACTACATACCTTTCTCAGTAAATGGAAAAAAGAGATGCCTGTGTGTTCTGAGTAACAAGAATTAAGCCATAAGGGAAGACTATAAAACTAATGGAAATTATAGTCACCTAAGTGAACTGCTCACCAATTTATGTCTAGTAACAACATACCACAATGACTATGAATATCATCGGATATATGTCAAAGAAAATTGTCATTTTATTTATTACTAAGCTCTAGTCCTATATTCCTATGATTCATAATTTTTGTCCAATTTGCATGGTCACCTATAGTTTTAAAAAATGAGATAATACATTAAGTGTTAGAACTTGCCTAAAGGAAGTTACCGGCAATAATATGTGTTGGGGTGGAGGCAATGTTAGAATTATATCAGTATTCTGTGAAGACACAAGTTCTTTTGTGGTGTTAGCAAAGAATGAATACTGCAGTTGAGGAGAGGGGAGAGGCTGAGTCTATGGTAGATAAAGAAATAAACAGAATTCTACACCAAAAGTAATCTCCAGGATCCAGATAATAGAAACTGCAGCCCTTCTGTTTTGAGAAGGGAAAGTTGTTGCCACACTTCCTGTTTTATGACATAACAAACTTCAGATGTCTATAGTCAGGAAATGTAGACATCTAGTAATTTCCCTAGTAGACAGCCCAAATTTCACCCAAGATGAAGACATACTTCTGTGAAGGTTCTAAAAGAAGCCCAGCGGGCTAAGGTGGGGGTGGGGGTGGGGGTAGGGAGCACATGGGGAATATGAACACTTTGTTTTAAATTCATTCCTGGGGGTGCAGGGGCTGCCGGATCCTTAAGAGGGTAGGTAAATGTGACCTTATTGGGCAGCAGTGTATGGGTTTTTTTCAAGCAATAGAAATTTACTAAGCCACTGGATTAGAGTTTTTTTACTTTGCTTCCAATATATAATGTGAATTTTTACAGATTTCTTACTCTTTCTGTCCCTTAATTTCTTTACCTATAAAGTGAGGCAGTAATACCCCCATCACAAAATTCTTGTGTATATTAAACAAAACTCTCACTATGTCCCTCGTGGCAATAAACAACGGGGGAAGCACTCTGTGGAAGATGTGAAGTTGAGATCTTTATCAAAGTGGCTCTTCAGTTTGCTAAAAGCTGAATGTAGAAAAGCCACTTAATTTCTCAGATTTTCTTTTAATTCATTTAAAATATGGGAATAAAAATATGCCTAAGTCAGGTGCTTCAAAAATTCTATAATTGTCAAAAACATACTTTCCATGACTCTGACTTACATTCAAATCACCCATCTTGTCTGTGTGAGCTAATGGTCCAATGACCAAAGTCACTGAACCCTGTCCTCGGATATTGACAGATCAGTACTGTTCATGACTGAAAACATCAGGTATGGGTAACCTTTACCTATTTTCCCTGCTGTTGCCAAATCCCATCCTCAGAAGCCATATCCTTTGGTGACCTGTGCCTTCTGAATAGTCCTGCTTCACTTCCTGGGTCTCCTTCAGCACAGGCTGAGTATTAATGCAGCAAAAGTCTTACCCTCCACTTTTACCATACCCTCTCATAGAGACTATAACTCCTGCAAGGGCCTCATGATCCCCTCATTGTTTGAGGTAGCAGAGGTATGAATACTTGAATACTTGTGGCTCTCAAGCCACAATCTTGCTCAATTTCAGGTGCAAAGACTGAATTAATCAAAATCCTTTATTCATAAGATAGTCCATAGTTATATACATTATATATATATGTATATATATGTATATATATATATATACACAAATATATATATGATATATATATATATATATATATATATATCATATATATGTAAGAATGTCCATGAAACTACCCAACATGAAAACTAGAATCCTTATAATAGTTTATAGACCTCTGTGGTCTTCTATTCCACCCTCCTGTGTCCTCACAACACAGGCAATGATCATTCTGATTCCTGTGTTCACCACTTAAATTTTTAAAAATTCGTCTTCATCTTATTTTTATGTACTCTTTTTAGCTTTATAAAAAGGTATTATGGGGGCAACTGGGTGGTTCAGTCAGTTGAGCGTCCAACTTGAGCTCAGGTCATGATCTCACGGTTCATGGATTCAAGCCCCATGTAGGGCTCTGTGCTGACAGCTCAGAGCCTGGAGCCTGCTTTGGATTCTGTGTCTCCCACTCTCTCTGCCCCTCTCCTGCTCATGCTCTGTCTCTCAGAAATAAATAAACGTTAAAAATTTGGGGGGGGAAAGGTATTATGATGTAAGGGATCATTTAAAGCTTTTTTTTTTCATTTCATGGTAAATGATTCATTCATATTGTTGAGGTTTATTAATTTTGACTACTGTATAATATTCCATTGTGTGACTACATAAACCATGACTGTTCCAGTGGTGTGCAGTTGGATTGCTGACAGGTTTTTGCTAATGTGAACAGCGCTACCATGAACATTCTCCTGGTGTTCATATACAAGAGTTTCTCTTGAGTATATTCTGAAGAGAGATGCGTTGGGTTATAGGGTATGCCATTCTGAATTTTTTAAGATAATGCAGAATAGGGGTGCCTGGGTGGCTCAGTCGGTTAAGCATCCGACTTTGGCTCAGGTCATGATCTCGCGGTGCGTGAGTTCGAGCCCCGCGTCGGGCTCTGTGCTGACAGCTCAGAGTCTGGAGCCTGTTTCAGATTCTGTGTCTCCCTCTCTCTCTGACCCTCCCCCATTCATGCTGTCTCTCCCTGTCTCAAAAATAAATAAACGTTAAAAAAAATTTAAAAAAAAGATAATGCAGAATAGTTTCCAAAGAGATTATATCAATTTTCAATGGTCTTAATCTGTTTTCCCTAATCATTAATGTATTATTTAGAGTAGTTCCAGATGCTATTGCAAACTACAAATGCTCAGTGGCTGATCACAATAAAAGCTTATTTCTCATTAATGTATAGTCATGTATTATGACTACTGAAGGCACAGACTCTGCTCCACAGGATCATTTAGGAACCTATGTTGGTAGAATGTTTTCTATCTTCAACATATGGCCTCAAGGATGTATGTGAAAGAGAGAGAGAAGAATATGCATGAAGAAGTCCTTGGGACTAGATTTGGAAGTTGTGTACATCACTTCTACTCACATACCATTGGCTAGAACTCATTCACATGGCCACTCTTATCTGCAAAAAGAGAGGAAATTTTATTTTAGCTGTGTGAATAAAAAGAAGAAATGTTTGATGATCACTTAGCAGTCTCTGCCCCAACTAAGGTGGTTGAGTATTTCTTTATAGGTTTATTGAAGATAGATATAGATATGGATATACATAGATATAGAAAGAATTTCCTTTTCCATAAAATGTGTATTTGTAATATTTGCCTATTTTTGTACTGAGTTGTTTGCACTTTTAAAAATGATTTTTAGAAGTTCTTTATATAATACTTCATTTGTTATGTTAATTGAGAATATCTTCCCCAGTTTGTCACTTGCCATTTCACCTCCTCTAAGGTATCTTCTGATGAGTACAAGTTCCTAGTTTTAATAAAGTCAAGTATATCTATCTTTTTTTTATATCATCTCTTTTTGTATAATGGTTAAGAGCCCCTTTCTCTATGCCAAAATCTGAAAGATATTCACCAACATTTTCTTCCAAAGGGTTTAAAGCTTAAGTGTTGACCTATGAATTTGATCCATCCTGAATTGATTTTAGTGTATAGTGTGATATAAGATTCAATTTTACTTTTTGCCATATGGATACCTTTTTTCCAGCTCCATGTAATGCTCTTCCTTTCCTCATTTTTGTCATACCAATGATTCATATAATATGGGTCTCTCTTGGGATGTTATTTCATTACAGTGATTGATTTGTCTATTCTTTAGGTTCATACTGTCTTCATTACTACAGCTTCAGAATCAATTTTGATATCTGTCAGGGGAAATCCCACCCCCTGCTTGTTCATTTCTAGGAAATACTGAAAATTCTGAATATCCTTGGCCATTTACACTTCCCAATAATGTTCAGAATTGGTTTACCAATTTCCATGAAAACCTTTACAAACTTCCATGAAAACAATCTTGATTGTTATAGTATTGAATCTATAGATAAATTTTGGGATAATTTACATATGATGTTAAATCTTTTATCCTTGAATTTGATATGTATCTTAATTTATTTAGATTTTCTTTAGTGTCTATTACAAAGTTCATTTGCTTTTTTTTTCTTTTTACAAAGAAGTTCTCCTAAAATCTTTATTTTGAAACAAGATTTTATTTATCTTATTTTGATTTTTTTTAAATCCAAGTTAGTTAATGTATAGTGTAATAATGGTTTCAGGAGTAGAATTTAGTGATTCATCACACATATAACACCCAGTGCTCATCCCAACAAGTGCCTTCCTTAATACCTATCACCCATTTAGCCCATTCCCCCCACCCAACACCCCTCCAGCAACCCTCAGTTTGTTCTCTGTATTTAAGAGTCTCTTATGGTTTGTGTCATCTCTGTTTTTGTAGTTGTTATTTTGGTTGTGGTTGTGGTTGTTGTTTGGTACATAAAGGTGATTTCATTAAAGCACCAGGACATCTGTTTTGTTTCTTAAATTCCACATACTAGTGACATTATATTATATTTATCTTTCTCTGACTGACTTATTTCACTTAGCATAAGACATTCTAGTTCCATCCATGTTGTTGTAAAAGGCAAAATTTCATTCTTTTTGATTGCGGAGTAATATTCCATAAATACAAATATTATATATATATATATATATATATATATATATATATATAACATCTTCTTTATCCATTCATAGTCGATGGGCATTTGGGCTCTTTCCATAATTTGGCTATTGTAGATAGCACTGCTATAAACATTGGGGTGCATGTGCCCCTTCAAATCAGCATTTTTTTATCCTTTGGATAAACACCTAGTAGTGCAACTGCTAGGCGATAGGGTAGTTCTATTTTTAATTTTTTTTGGAACCTCCATACTGTTTTCTAGAGTGGCTGTGCCAGTTTGCATTCCCACCAACAGAGCAAGACGGGACACCTTTCTCTGCATCCACTCCAACATCCGTTGTTGCTTGAGTTGTTAATTTTAGTCATTCTGACAGATGGGTGGTGTCTCATTGTGGTCTTGATTTGTCTTTTTCTGATGATGAATGATGTTGAGCATCTTTTCATATGTCTGTTAGCCATCTGGATGTCTTCTTTGGAAAAGTATCTATTCATGTCTTATGCCCATTTCTTAACTGGATTATTTGTTTTTCGGGTGTTGAGTTTGATAAGTACTTTATAGATACTATAGATACTTTATAGATACTAACTTTATAGATACTAACTTTACAGATACTTTATAAATACTAACTTTATAGATACTATAGATACTTTATAGATACTAACCCTTTATGTGATACGTCATTTGCAAATAATCTTCTCCCGTTCTGTCAGTTGCCTTTTAATTTTGCTGATTTTCTCCTTCACTGTGCAGAAGCGTTTTATCTTAATGAGGTCCCAATAAGTCATTTTTGCTATTGTTTCCCTTGCCTCTGGAGACATGTCAAGTAAGAGGTTGCTATGGCTGGAGTCAAAGAGGTTGTTGTCTGTTTTCTCCTCTAGGATTTTGATGTTTTCCTGTCTCACGTTGAGGTCTTTCCTCCATTTTTAGTTTATTTTTGGGTATGATGTAAGAAAGCAGTCCAGGTTCATTCTTCTGCATGTCACTATCCAGTTTTCCCAGCACAATTTGCTGAAGAGACTGCTTTTTTTCCCATTAGATATTCTTTCTTGATTTTTGGAAGATTAGTTGGCCATACACTTGTGGGTTCATTTCTGGGTTCTCTATTTTGTTCTATTGATCTATGTGTCTGTTCTTGTGCCAACACCATACTTTCTTGATGATTACAGCTTTGTAATACAGCTTCAAGTCTGAGATTGTGATGCCTCCAGGTTTGGTTTTCTTTTTCAACATTACTTTGGCTTTTTGGGGTCTTTTCTGGTTCCATACGAATTTTAGAATTGTTTGTTCTAGCTCTGTGAAAAATGCTAGTGTTGTTTTGATAGGGATTGCACTGAATGTGTAGATTGTTTTGGGTAGTATCAACATTTTAACAATATTTGTTCTTCTAATCCATGAGCATGGAATGTTTTTCCATTTCATGGAAACCCTGAAAGACTCCACCAAAAAATGGCTAGAACCTCTGAAGTCACAGGATATAAAATCAATGTACACAAATTGGTTGCATTTCTATACACCAAAAATGAAGCAGCAGAAAGAGAAATAAAGGAATCGATCCCATTTATAATTGCACTGAAAACCATAAAATACCTAGTAATAAGCCTGACCAAAGAGGTAAAAGATCTGTATACTAAAAATTATAGAAAGCTTATGCAAGAAATTGAAGAAGATAGATTTGCTTTAATATGCACAATGTTTACTTACCATCAATAAAATTGATACTTAAGGATAATGTGACATGATTTATCTTGTGGCTTTGAGTAAACTAAGCATGCCAACAGTTGCTTCTCCTGAAGTGTAACTCACTTACTCTAGAATAATTCACTCTGACCTTTACCCTTTTATCTACCATCTTGCCTGGAGCTTTGCTTCTCTGTTCCAAAGCCCTGAAGCTACAGACAGATGATGCTCAGCATCCTTCCTCTCACTCCTGTATGATGGTCTCTGATTAATACTGAATCATTTAGCTGTAACTAATCTTGTATTACCATGATACTGCCAAAATGATGTAGAATGTACTAGTTAAAAACATACACCTTAAATTAGATATCTATTGGTAGAATCTTTGTTCTGTTCATTTACTATTTGGGAAGCCTTGGAGAAATTACCTAATCTCTCAAAAACTTAGTGCCAAGCACTGTTTTAAGGTACTAAGGATACAGCAGAAAATAAAACAAGGTACCTGTCCTCACAAAGCATATAATGAGTGCGATGTATTACTCGGCAATCAAAAAGAATGAAATCTTGCCATTTGCAACTACGTAGATGGAACTGGAGTGTATTA
Source organism: Leopardus geoffroyi (assembly GCF_018350155.1). Lineage (NCBI taxonomy): Eukaryota > Metazoa > Chordata > Mammalia > Carnivora > Felidae > Leopardus > Leopardus geoffroyi. The sequence goes on along the minus strand of NC_059331.1, from coordinate 156,674,171 downwards.
TGCTAAGTGAAATTAGTCAGTCAAAGAAAGACAAAAATCATATGACTTCACTCATATGAGGACTTTAAGAGACAAAACAGATGAACATAAATGATGGGAAACAAAAATAATATAAAAACAGGGAGGGGGACAAAACAGAAGAGACTCATAAATATGGAGAACAAACTGAGGGTTGCTGGAGGGGTTGTGGGAGGGGGGGATGGGCTAAATGGGTAAGGGCATTAAGGAATCTACTCCTGAAATCATTGTTTCACTATATGCTAACTAATTTGGATGTAAATTTTAAAAAATAAAAAATAAAATTAAAAAAAAAACAACTTAGTGCCAAGCACTATTTTAAGGTACTAAGGATACAGCAGAAAATAAAACAAAGTATCTGTCCTCACAAAGCATATAATCTAGTGGGATGATACCAACAATAAATAAATTAATTAATGTGTATTAGGTGGTAATAAGTATTATGAATAAAATGCAGAATTATAGGGGGACAAGGACTGTTAGAGTGTAGGTGTAGGTTTGTTATTTTTCATTTAGTGTTTAGAGGAAGCTTCCTTGAGGTGACTTTGAAGAAGTAATTTCTGGCAAGTGAGAAACTGCTTCATACAAATATTTTGGGTAATTCCACCTGGTCCTGGGACAAGACTGTTCTCAGTGGATTCAAGAAATACCAAGGAGGCTACTATGTTTGTAACACAATGAATGATAAAGAGAGTATTAGGTGATGAGGTCAGAAGTCTTTGGGAACCAGAATTAGTTAGACAACAGTAGAAGTATAGAAAATGATGGTGATCTAGATATTAAAATATTTTTTAAAAATTAGCTAACATGGCCCAAAGGTTTGCAGATGACTGCAACGAGCAGGGAAAAAATGGCTGGTAGAACAACAGCTTCAAAGCTAGGCAAAACTTAAAGCCAAGGGTGGGGGAAATGCATGGTGGTTATAAGAAGGTAATAATAAATAAGAAAGACACCTAACCCACACCCAGGCTCAGAGGAGTGAAAAAAAATCATGACATCAGAGGAGCTGTGGGCATCCTTAGAGGATGTATGTTTCAAATAAAGCATGAGGATCAGTGAAACATTCAGAAGTTGAGGATATAAAACACTTTGATGTTCCCTGAGTTTCAGAGTGATAGAGAAAGTGTTTCACAAGAATTTCGCTTGTGAGGTCATCACAATGTCAATCAAAGTCATCAATGACCTCCAAATAGCTAAGTCTAGTGGTCAATTCTTAGGTGTCACTTTACTTGATCTCCAAGGACCATGTGACATTCTTCATCAACTCCTTAAAAAACATCCTCCACTGAGCTTTTGAGACACCCTCCTCTCCTGGTTTGTGTCTAGGTGTGTGGCCACTAGTCCCCCGTCTCCTTTGTTGATTCCTATCTATTTGCTTGTCTCTAATCATAAAAACTCAGAGCCTTGTCATTTGCATTATTTTTTTTCTTTTGTATCTATAGGCTTCCTTTGGTCACTCAACTATTCTCATAGATTTAAATACCACCTACACTCACTTGGCTCACATTTCTATATCCAACTTGAACTGCCCTGGACTCCAGGGTTTTATATTTAACTGCCTCCTCAACATATTCTTAGATATTTAACAGTAGACATCTCAAGCTTACTTTGTTCATAACTGGACTCCTGATATTCTCCAGTTAAATATTTCCAGAAAATATATAATCATTAGCGCACTGGTTTTTTACATATCATATGAAAACAAATCCTATTGCCGCTAGGAAAATATGGATTAAATAGATATATGTTAGGGAGAGAGAGAAAAATATACATACAGTGAATCCTTGAACAATTTGGGGTTTGGGACACCAACCCCTCACACAGTCACATAGTCAAAAATCCACATATAACTTTTGACTCCCCAAAACCTTAGCTCCTAATGACCAGAAGCCTTACCAATAACATGAACGCTGATTAACAGATATTTCATATGTTATATGTATTATATACTGTATTCTCGCAACAAACTATGCTAAAGAAAAGAAAATATGATTAAGAAAATCATAAGGAAGAGAAAATACATTTACAGTACATTATGTATATTTATTGAAAAAAATCCATGTATAAGGGAGCTCAGGCAGTTCAAACCCATGTTGCCCAAGGATCGAGTGTATTTAAAAACAGACCAGTCCACTCCTTCACTGCTTTCATTCTGATCCAGGTGCTTATCATCTCTAGGTTACATCATTGTAACAGTCTTTGTGGTAAATTAGACTATTGAAAATATTCACTTTTCACCCATCAAAGCAAAAATTTCCCCCAGACAAAGTTAAACAGGCCTAGAAGACTTTATCCAAGGTTACTGCAATAGGACAGGGGGGCCAGAACTCAGCCTGAATTCAACTCCACTAAAACAAAGAATGGGAGAGTTTTTAAGCCCTGAGATGTGCTACCAGAAAAGTACTGAAGTACCTTAATGGAGAGATTGATCAATGGGGTAAGCACATTGAGCTGCTCCTGAGTCTGTAAAGGGTGAAGAAAAAGAATTTACAATTATAAGTGCTCTAAAGTAAATAATCTAAGAATAGGGATGGCAAGGGTCTGGAGTCAGGAAGAAGCCTGTCTAAAGTTCAGAGAGGCAAGAGAAACACTATGGCTGTATTGGTCAACCCCTTTCTGCCCTAATTTCCTCAAGTGATGCACTTCTCCATACATTGGTTCTGGATTCTTCCATGTAACTGGCTTTGATCAAAGGAATGAGACCGAAACTTCAGTGTGCCAGTTCTCAGCCCAGGCCTTAGGAGGCCTTTAGTATTTCCATCTGTGTTTTCTTGTGTCCTGCCGCTATCAGAGGAAGAAGTGCTCAGGTAAGCCTGCTGGTGCCAAGAAGAAGAGGAGAGACACCCCAGTTGAAACATCAGTGTGGACCCAGCCTAGACCAGCCACCTGCCATCCAACCCTTAGACTCACACACAAGCTGACCTGAGATTAGCAGAACCACCAGCTGAGCCTGGCCTAGATATGCTGAAGCCCTAATGCATAAAAATAAAAGTTTATTGTTGTATGCCCCTGGAGTTTTATGCTTAGCTCTTATATAGCAGAAGCTAACTGATATAATCTCCTAAGTGGTCTCCCTCCTTCTCTCTTACTGGCCTTTAATCAACTGTCTACATAGCAGTCAGAATAATCTCATTAAAACATTGGACAGATTCTGTCACTCTTTTTCAACAACTTGCAATACTTTCCAACTCACTCCTCGAAAAGGCAAAAGTCTTTTAAAAGCTTACAAGGCTCTGTATGATCTAAATCCTGATTACTTCTCTGACTGAATTTGCTCTTACACTCCCTATACTTGCTCCATTCCGGCATCTTTACCTACGCTTGCCCAAGGATCTCTCCATTTGTTGTTCACTATGCCTGGGGTGTTCTGTAATGGGCATCCAAAGGGCTTTGTACTTCATTCTCTCAAGCTTTCCCTGACAACCCTACTTAAAATTTCAAGACTCCCTCAATAGATGGTCCCATACAGTCCTATTTCACTTTTCTTCATAAAACTTTTTCACAATCTAACATACTATTTTTAACAAGTTTATTGAGATATAATTCACATAGCACAAAAGTCACCCATTTAAACTGCACAATTAAATGCTTTTTGGTATATTCACAGATATTTGCAATGATCACCTCAAAAATAAAGCCTGCACATGGACTGGAAAAACAAATATTGTTAAAATGTTGATACCACCCAAAGCAATCTCCATATTCAATGAAATCCCTATCAAAATAACACCAGCGTTCTTCACAGAGCTAGAACAAACAATTCTAAAATTTGTATGGAACCTGAAAAGACCCCAAATAGCCAAAGTAATATTGAAAACAAAAATCTGGAAGCATCACAATCCCGGACTTCAAGCTGTATCACAAAGCTATAATCATCAAGACAGTATGACACTGGCACAAAAATAGACACATAGATCAATGGTACAGAATAGAGAACCCAGAAATTGACCTACAAATGTATGGTCAACTAATCTTCGACAAATCGAGAAAGAATATCTAATGGAAAAAAGACAGTCTCTTCAGCAAATGGTGTTGAGAAAACGGGATAGTGACATGCAGAAGAATGAACCTGGACCACTTTCTTACACCATATACAAAAATCAACTCAAAATGGAGGAAAGACCTAAATGCGAGACAAGAAAACATCAAAATCCTAGAGGAGAAGGGCGCCTGGGTGGCTCAGTCAATTAAGCGTCCAACTCTTGATTTCAGCTCAGGTCATCATGGTTCATTAGTTCAAGCGCCATATCGGGCTCTGTGCTGACAGTGTGGAGCCTGCTTGGGATCCTCTCTCTCTCTCTCTCTCTCTCTCTCTCTCTGCCCCTCCGCCACTTGTTCTCTCTCTCTCTGTCTTTCAAAATAAATTAATTAAACTTAAAAAAATTCTAGAGGAGAAGACAGAACAACCTCTTTGACCTTGGCTGCAGCAACTTCCTACTAGACATATCCCAGAGGCAAGGGAAACAAAAGCAAAACTGAACTATTGGGACCTCATTAAGACAAAAATCTTCTGCACGGTGAAGGAAACAATTAACAAAACTAAAAGGCTGACAGAATGGGAGAAGATTATTTGCAAATGGCATATCTCTTAAAGGGTTAGTATCCAAAAATCTATAAAGTACTTATCAAACCCAACACCCAAAAACCAAACAATCCAGTGAAGAAATGGGTAGAAGACATAAATAGACACTTTTCCAAAGAAGACAACCAGATGGCTAACAGACACATGAAAAGATGCTCAACATCACTCATCATCAGAAAAAGACAAATCAAAACCCCAGTTAGATACCACCTCACACCTGTCAGAATGGCTAAAATTAACAACTCAGGCAACAACAGATGTTAGAGAGGATGCAGAGAAAGGGGAACCCTCTTGCACAGTTGGTGGTAATGCAAACTGGTACAGCCACTCTAGAAAACAGTATGGAGGTTCCACAAAAAAATTAAAAATAGAACTACCCTATCGCCCAGCAATTGCACTACTAGGTATTTATCCAAAGGATACAAAAATGCTGATTCAAAGGGGCACACGCACCCCAATGTTTATAGCAGCACTAACAACAATAGCCAAATTATGGAAAGAGCCCAAATGTCCATTGACTAACGAATGAATAAAGGTGTGGCATATATATAGAATGGAATACTACTCAGCAATCAAGAAGAATGAAATCTTGCCATTTAGAGTAACACGGATGGAACTAGAGTAATATGCTAAGCAAAATAAGTCAGAGAAAGACAAATATCAGATGAGTTTTTCCCTTCTTTACACTGTGTATAAGAATGTATCTAGGTTATGGAAGAAACAGACTATAACAATCCAAGAAAATTACAACATATAAAGTTAATTTTTTCATACATATATATATATATATACACACATATACATATACATATATATATACATATACATATATACATATACATATATATATATATATATATATATATATATATATATATATATATAAAATTTTATATTCTAGGTTGAAATTAGGCATTAACACTGACAGCAAGTTTGGCCTGGTCCCTTACTTTGGTGAATCTGACCATGATTTGCCATACTCTTTTCCCACTATCTCAAGACTAGCCAAGTCCCAGTTAGAGACTGCCCCATTAGCCTCAACTAAAATGAAGATGATAGGGAGCAGAGGAGCAACTGACCCATAGCAGACAAACAATGGGAACAAAAACCAGCATTTGTTGTTGTGGGATACAAGGATCTTGAGACTACTTTTACCACAACATAACCTAGACTATCCTGACTGATATAAGAATAAATAACAAGTAGCTCAGATAAAGATAAACAATTAGCATTTCATGATGTAGCACTGTAGGATATCTAGCATAGTGGTTAAGAGAATAAACCGAAGCCAGACTGCCTAGGTTTGGATCCTAGGCCTTTGCATACTAACAATGTGACTTTGGGTAAGTCACTTATTGTCTCTGTGCCAGAGTTCCTTGAGTAATAATAGTAGTTACCCTCGGGAGTTCTTATATGACTTAAATGACTTGTTTAGTAGTAAAAATTAAAGAGTGAGACTTAAGCAGTATTTCTTAGCTTGGGTTCCTCAGGAGGCCAAGGACTTATCGGCTATTCATTGGGGAATGCAGTCCATGAGGGCAGGCATGAATGACAAAAGATATGAACCATGGAACACTGTAAAACCAATAAAAGGATGCTTTATCAAGCTTCCTGCCCCTAAGTGCAACTAATTGTGTGATCTTTGGTAGTACTCACACCTTAGGATATGTATAAACTCTGTTTCATAACTATCCCTCAGAGGGGAAAAGGGGAAAAATTATCTACTGGTGTCTACTTTCATTGGTCATATTACATCCAATTGGGAGTAACTCCCCACAATTTCTGGGCTGTCCATGCATGGACTTGGATGCCAAGTAGGTCCCTTTTTGGTGAAATAACAGGGAATCCCTAGGGCTAGATGTGAAAAGTGTTCCTGACATGCATAATATGAAGTATTGGTTGTTAATATCATTATTATTGTTCACATTATACATATACATCAAGCATTTCTGCGATCCATTTTGGGAAGTAGAGAGAAGTATTCAGCATAGCAGAAAATTATTGCCTGAAAAGTTGGGGATAGGGAGTTTAGGCACTGGGCTTCTCGAGTATTTAACTTCAGTGCTATACTGCTTTGGAGTATGGAGCTCTAGATGGATAGTTCTCTCTGGTTCTAATTACCTAGTATACAAATAAGTAAGTACTGTGTGACAGAGCAAGATTCTTTAGAATGGAACACCCTCTTCTCTTCTGCTGAGAGTGATATTTCTTCCCTATCAGACACACTAACCGAGACCCCAAGTTCAAGAAAGCATATAGTCACTTCTACACAGGCCTCCTTCTCTTGATATTCTTCTTGAGCTCCTGGCTTCTATGTTATGCTCCAGGAATATTTTCCAAAATATTTTAATTTAACAGAAGCTCCACTTACCAAATATCTTCCAGTTAGAGAAATGTATTCATATAAATAAGCAGGTGCTCCTGAATAAGAGAAAAATAAATAAATATTTGAATAAATAAAAAGGTAAGATTGAATTACTACATCCCTTAAAGTACATAAATGAAATTTATTATTTTATTTTTATAGGCAATACCTACACATGGTTACAAAAAAAAAACAAAAACAGAGAGAATATTAGAAGGCAAACAGTGAAAAGTCTCATTCTTTTCCCATTCTATCTGTCCATAGTTCTACAAGTAATTACTTCTTAATTTCCTACAATGTGGTCCACAAGCAAATATGAATACTATTATATGAATATTATTTCTACTTCTTTCTTACCCAAAAGTGAATACTAAGTTCCATGTGCTTTGCTTTTCTCACTTAACAATACAGCCTGGGGATCATTTCTAATCATTGCAGAAAGAGGTTTTTTATTCTTTTTATGGCTGCATAGTATTTCATTGTATGAGTGAAACAATTTATTTAACCAGTCACCTACTGATATCCATTCGGTTACCAATATTTTGTTATTACAAAAATGCCATAGTGGATAAAATGTGTGCTTATGACATCAGAAAGGGAATCACTGATTGGAACCAAAGAGGGGCTGACTAGGGGAAGAGTGAGTGAGGTTGCTGTGCCTGCAGAGAGGCGCAAGGGCTGCCTTGTGGGAAGCTGGATGACAGCACGCTAAGCTTGGTCCATGAGGGGGAAAGGCAACGAGGAATGCAAAAGTGAAATGGGGAACTGGAGCCACAGAAAGAGAGCTACAAAGAAGAATCAGGAAAGAAAGTGGGCAAGAGAGGATGAACAATTGAAGGGGATAGGAATCAGGGGCCAGGTAACATGAACCTTGAAAGGACTGAGGAATGTGAGAGGGGCCAGAGGCTGCCTCTTCCTCTGCCCTCTCTACACTCCTCCAGAGCCCAGGGACCCACGGGGCCAACTCTCCCTTGTCACAGCAGCTCTGTTGTTGTCCCACATCCTTTGGGCAGCAGGCACCATGATGTGGGTGCTTTCAGGTGAGAGAATACCACCTTATCTAGCTCTTCCTCCCACACCCTGAGGAAGCCCACCAATTAGAAATGTGTCTTTTAAAAAACAACCATTCCTGGGATTGTAATGGTGTCCAGAATTGTGGAATTATGTCAGCCAAGAAAATATGCAGAGAAGTACTAAGGCAACAGACTTTGGAACAGGAAACCAAGGGCAGAGGTAATTCGACCCTCACCCTCACCCCCAACAGCATCAACATCAGCTGAAGCTGATTAGAAATGTAGACTCTCCAGCCTTAGTCCAGACCTCTGAATTATAATGTGCATTTCAACAAGATCCCCAGGTTATTGAGGGCAGTGTCTTAGGTCTTCACATCTATCATTGAAATTAGAAATGTCACATTTATAGAAGTGAAAGAATCGTCTTGTTTTATCTGTTGAGAGAGAGAGAATATGTTTGAGTCATGGAAGGAATAGGGAGCTTACATGGCCAGAGAACCTAAACCACAGGACATATCACATGAAGAGATGAATCAGCAACCTAGAAATGAGTAGTCATTCCATTCTGCAGTTGGGGAATATTTTTCCTAGCTTTTCCTGTTCAGAAATACAAATATCACACATACATGTATTATTTTTACATTTAACTTTTAACTTTTATTGTGAAATGTATCATATTTTGAGAACAGTATGTATATCTATATCTATAACTATATATATATATACACACATATGTATACACGTATAGATATATGTTTAAAAAGAAGTGAATTTTTAATAACAAACAACCATGTTAAAAACCATGACCATAACTTAAAAGGCTTTTGTTGCACACAGAATATTTGATGATGGTTATGATGCAGATCAAAGAGGAGTATGTTTTTTCCGAGCATTATAAAATCCATAATAATTAAGACTAATTCCTGAATAGTTGACACCAGTGCTTTGCTCCATCCCGAAGGGCTTCTATGACTTTGTCATTTCGGAGGGTGAAGATGAAGGGATTGAGGAAAGGAGTAACTACTGAAACCATCAAGGACACCACCCTATTGTAATCAGCTGCTTGAGTTTGCTTGGGTTTCACATAGAGGAACAAGCAACTGCCGTACCCAATCACGACACATGTGAAGTGAGAGGCACATGTAGAGAAGGCTTTCTTCCGGCCAGAGGCTGAGGGGATCTTGAGGATTGTGGAGATGATATAGCTGTACGAGATGATTGTAGGGATAAGAGAACCAAAAAGAACAAAAACAGCCATTAAGAACAGTATGAACTCTATAAAAAGGGTACTGTTGCAGGACAGTTTGAGCAATTGCCCTCGGTCACAGAAGAAATTGTTCACCACATTTGATTTGCAGAAGGTAAGCTGAAATGTGGCATAAACTGGCCAGATTTGAAAAAGGAACCCAAACACCCATGACATAATGACCACCCAGATGCAGGTGCGGCTGTTCATAATGATGTCGTACCTCAGAGGGTTACAGACAGCCACGTAACGGTCCACAGCCATCGCTCCCAGTAATGTAAACTCTGTGGTCCCCAAAGAAAGGTACAGGAAGAGCTGGGTGACACATGCAGCCAGAGATATTGTCTGCATCCCAGGGAGCAGCAGCCCCCAAAGCATCACGGGCACGACAATAGTGGTAACCAAGATCTCCAAGGCAGAGAGATGACCAAGGAAGAAATACATGGGGGACTGCAGACGTCTGTCCACACAGACAATCACAATGATGACCGTGTTTCCCATTAATGTCACTGAGTAGAAGAAGAAGAAGATAGCAAAGAGAATATGATGTAGTTCTCGGGAACCAGGGAAGCCAAGGAGATAAAATTCAGTGGCACTAGAGTGATTCCCCAACATTTAGTTCTGAGCTCTTGTTCCTTGTGGAATCTAAAGACCAAAGAGAGAAAACAAGTTTCTGATCACAGGAAGATTCAAGATAATTCCAACATGAGGAAATATATCCTACTCCTAGACTTCACAACATAATGCTACTATTTTATACAAGGTTGGTGTTAAATGTTTCATGAAGGATATGTGTAACTTATGAAGGTAAACGTAAATGCCCAAGAAGATGAGCAGTAGCCACCAACACCACACCTGAGGCATGAAAACCCACCCACCCAGTATGTACCCGTCTCCCAGTTCACCAGCCATCCTGCCTCCAACCCTGCCCTGCCCTGCCATTCTATTCGCTTCCCCGGTCACAAAGTGCTCATACATGCCACCAACACTTCATCTCCAGTGCCCAAAAGTGTCTTCTCTGCCTCTTGTATCCATGTCCTGCAAACTCCTGCTACATTTCAACAGTTCAAAGAATCCCAGCCTTAGCCAATCACACAAAGACATGATTACTTCTTTTGTTTGTATCCTTTAACATAGGTTCCATTTGCATTATATTCATTTTAAGCTTCTGCCTCAATTATACTAAGAACTCTGCAGTGTTGTTAGCAAGTGGGACCTATCTAGGACATTGTCATAAGAACTGTTTTGAGACAAAATATGGAGTCTTTTCCTGACTTCTGGAAGCTGGCTCCGTGGTGTGGATTATCAACTTCTCCCTCCTTATTCTCAGGATGAAAGGCATCCACCATTTCTCATATCCGTGAATGTATATCCTCCAGGCAGGAAGGGCCTCTCCAGTTCCCTGTTAGTGACCTCTAACTCTGAGATCTTTTATTCCTCTGTTCTGTAGATGACAATGGGGAGGCGGGTGCCAGAAGGAAGTCCTGTCTGTACTGCAGTCTCCACCCTGGGACCAGAAGACAAGAAAACAGTGGTGATATAGAGGCAAAATCCTCCATATTCCCCCGGTCTCAAATGTTTAGTTCCAGACAGAGACAAAACCTCGAAATGGGCAGCCTGTCGCTCTAACCAAACTGCAATGGTCTCAGTCCGATAGAGCAACTTGGAAAACTCAAAGAGTGCATATGCTTATCTACGACCTTCTATTTTCTCTAGAGCCCTAGGGTAAGAAAATGTTAGAAGACATCAATATAAATCATACTGAGTTCTTCAGGAGGTCTGGACTTCTTCCCTCACCACGTGCAGGTCCTTGCTCAAATATCTCCTCTCCACAGCACGTTCCCACACATCCCCTTCAAAACACTACATGCACAATTTTACTCTCTAACCTTGTTAGGCTGTATTTTTATTCTATTGGCTCTCATCAGTAGCTCAAACCATATTATGTGTTTAATTGTTTATTAGTTTATCATCCTCAAAATCCCACATTAGAATTAAGTAACTTGAAGCAAGTTCTTTAGCTTTCTTGTATTATCACCTGTGACAAGAACAGAGTCTGGCAAAGTAGGTGTTCTATGAATATTTTTAAGTGACTTTATCAATTAACAGGCTAAAGAACAAACCAATGAATAAACAAAGAGTACCCAACCTTTCTACCTTTCCCTCCATTCACTTTTCTCTAAAGCATTGCCCAGCCAACCTGCAATCTCTCTTCCCAGAGATCCCCCACAAGAAGGCAAGCAGATAAAAGGAAGAGATGAAGAGATATGAGAGAACAGGAACTGAGGTGATGGCAGAGAGTGTGCTCATCGCCAGCACTGGGCACCGTGAAGCTGCTCTCTGCTACGGAGGGATGATTTGATGGAGGGCCATCTAACCTGCAGCTACCTTAATCCACTCTTCAGGCTCTAGGTGTCCTTATTGTACCTGGCAGCCAAACCTAGGCCCTCCCCCTGCTAATGCTCTGGTAACTCTCTCCTTCACCAAGGGGCATACCTGGAAGACACTCACCTGTGGGGAACGGACTGGACTGGAAAGTTCTATTGCACTTCAGGCATCATGCAGGCTCCCACAGCTAGTAAAGAGCCATGCTTAGGAGACAAGGGCAGCTCCTGCTGTCTCCATTCATGGTGAAGAACACTGTCCACACCCAGGAGCTCAGGAAAAAGTCCAGAAGTAGTGCTGAGAGGAATCTAGCTATCTCCCTCCCCCTCATTCTCTCTGCCTCCTTCCTTTTCTATCTTATCCATCCCCAAGGACAGTTATACACTGGAGAATCATTTGCACAGGTTCAGAGACACAGTAGGGATGTAGTCAAGGAAAAGCTGAAGAAACTTTCACTCTTCCCTCCTGAGGATAATCAAGTTTTAGATCCCGGAAAAGTTCTCTGCATTGGGAAAACTTAAACACTCCTACTCAGGAATTTCTCAACTTTCAGGCTGCCATCCTCCCAGACCCTTAGTTATCACCACTACCAAGCTGTGAACACTCAGCCCCCTCATCTGCTCTCTGCTTCTCCCTGACTCCGTTTAGCCCTACAGAGCCTGCGCTGCCCCCAAGCTGATGACTCCAGGACAGACTCAGAAACGTAGGGGCCACTAAATCTTCTTCTTCTTCATCTCCAAGGTTTCAGGAAGCACAGCTTTCCCGATGATCTCTGCACACTCTAAACCACATACCCTCTGTCCACAGTTATGGGAACCTGGCAAGACAAATAGAGAGGACCTGCCACCTACTCCAATGTCACCTTCTGATAATGCCACAGCCCATTCCAGTCCCTCCAACATGCACCCAACTCTGGGTGTTCAGCCATACATTTCCCTTCTACATCTTCAAATGCTCTCAGGTCACCTCCCTGTGCTGCTTGAACTGAGGGGTCAAACTTGAAGAAACACTATTCAGAATTAACAACAACAACAACAACAACAACAACAAAATACTGCATAAAAGAGAGAATGGCTGGGATGCTGAGTTTAAAAGCAAAACCACACTTAAAACATTTACTTTTAACGTTGAAAAAAACTGCCATCTTTCATGAAATTAGCACAGGTATTATTTAAAAATCAAATGGAAGGATATAAGGTAAAGCATAAATATCTCTCTCCCTATCTGTTGATTCTCCTGATCCATCTCCTAGAGCTAAATATTATAAATTATTATTATTATTATAATTTTCCAGCATATTCATACAGAAGTTTTCTGTGTGTTTACAAGAGTATATATATATATATATATATATATATATATATATATATATATTGTTTTTAATAAATTATATTTAAATAAATATACTTTCCTGCTTCCTTTTTCTTGATATGTGTGTGTGTGTGTGTGTGTGTGCGTGCATATGCATGTTTGGGTGTATATTAAACTCCCCATATTGTTGATGATATGTGGGGCTCTTGGATGGCTCATTCGGTTGACCGACCAACTCTTGATTCGGCTCAGGTCATGTACCCCGTGTCGTGGGATTTAGCCCTGCATTGGGCTCAGAGCTGACCATGGAGCCTCCTTAAAGTTCTCTTTCTCTCTCCCTCTGCCCCATTCTCCTGCTTACATGCTCTCTCACTCCATCTCTCTCTCAAATAAAATAATATGTCAATCACATTTTAAGTTACTGCTTATCTAATACTCACTTATGAAATACTGATCATTGTTTAATGAATGTGCTGATGAACATTGCATTTTCTGCAATTTTTCATGTCTGTATTCCTGCTGCACTAAATATTCTCATGTCTGAGAAACTTAATAGAAGACCATGGGGGAGGGGAAGGGGAAAAAAAAGTTACAGAGAGAATGGGAGGCAAACCATAAGAGACTCTTGGATACCAAGAACAAACTGAAGGTTAATGAGGGCTGGGGAAGAGGGGAAAGTGGGTGATGGGCATTGAGGACGGCACTTTTTGGGATGAGCACTGGGTGTTCTATGGAAACCAATTTGTCAATAAATTATATTAAAAAATATTTTCATGTCTAAAAAGTTGTACAAATACAACTTTTTAATTGCATTAAATTATGAGCTGTTATCAAATCACTCTCAAAAAGTTGCATTAATTTATAATGTCTTCTTTTTAAGTTTTTATTTAAATTCCTGTTAGTTAACATACATTGTAATATTAGTTTCAGGTGTACAATACAGTGATTCAACACTTCCATACCATACCTGTTGGTCATCACAAGTACCCTCCTAAATCCCCATCAACTATGTCACCCACCCACCCCCACCTCCCCTCTGGTAACCACCAGAATGTTCTCTGTAGTTAAGAGTTGGTTTCTTGGTTTGTCTTTCTGTCTCCTTTATTTTCCTTATTGCTCATTTGTTTCTTTTTTTTAAAGTGTACTCACTTATTTTGAGCCAGGAAGGGGCAGAAAGAGAGAGGCAAAGAGAGAATCCCAAGCAGGCTCCATGATGTCAGCACAGAGCCCAATGCAGGGCTTGATCCCATGAATTGTGAGATCATGACCTGAGCTGAAATCAAGAGTTGGAGACTTAACTGACTGAGCCACCCAAGCACCATTTCTTTATTTTGTTTCTTAAATGAGATTGTATCAGCCCTCTCCTGAGAGCCTGTGGTCAGGGCATTTCTATTTCAGTGTAGTATTTCCCATGCAGATCCTAGAATGATACTAACATAACAGGAGTCACTGATCATACTCTGAAGTAAAGACCCAAGCTTGAGGGCCTCATCCCCATGGCAAGTGTGCTGATAGCTGCCCACAACACTTTGGTCCCAGTATCTGCCTGTTAGCCTCTGAGTGGCTGCGTTGGGGCTTGTTATGACTCTTGGACAAAAGTGAAGGAAGGTTGCTGTCAAATGAGGAAATCTGAGGAGAATGGACTCTGCCTCAGAACCTTTACTGAAGAACCAGCTTTCTCTTTTTTCTTTTTCTTTTAATCATCATTTTCTTTTCTTTTCTTTTCTTTTCTTTTCTTTTCTTTTCTTTTCTTATTTTTAATATAATTTAGTCAAATTGGTTTCCATACAACACCCAGTGCTCATCCCAACAGGTGCCCTCCTCAATGCCCATCACCCACTTTCCCCTCCCTCCCCACCCCTCATCAACCCTTAGTTTGTTCTCAGTCCTTAAGAGTCTCCTATGGTTTGCCTCCCTCCCTCTCTGTAACTTTTTCCCCCTCCCCCTCCCCCATGGTCTTCTGTTAAGTTTCTCAGGATCCATTTATGAGTGAACACATATGGTATCTGTCTTTCTCTGCCTGACTTATTTCACGTAGCATAATACCCTCCAGTTGCATTCACGTTGCTGCAAATGGCCAGATTTCATTCTTTCTCATTGCCAAGTAGTATTGGCTAAAATGAACAAATCAGGAGACTATAGATGCTGGCGAGGATGTGGAGAAACGGGAACCCTCTTGCACAGCTGGTGGGAATGCAAACTGGTGCAGCCGCTCTGGAAAACAGTGTGGAGGTTTCTCAAAAAATTAAAAATAAAACTGCCCTATGACCCAGTAATAGCACTGCTAGGGATCTACCCAAAGGATACAGGAGTGCTGACGCACAGGGGCACCGGTACCCCAATGTTTATAGCAGCACTTTCAACAATAGTCAAATTATGGAAAGAGCCTAAATGTCCATCAGCTGACGAATGGATAAAGAAGATGTGGTTTATATATACAAAAGAACCAGCTTTCTTAATCTAAGGCATGGTTGATTTCCTCTAGATACCTTTCTAGTATTTTCAACTATACATTGGAAGAGCAGAAATGGAGAAGTAGAAAGTCATATAAAAAAAACTACTTTGGAAAAAGTAGTTTCTTATAAACTTAAATATATATCTCCGTATGATTCAGCAATTCTATCTGTAGGTAGTTCCCTAAAATAAATCAAAATGTATGTCCTCACAAATACCTCTGTTATAATGTTCACAGTGCCTTCATTCATTATAACTAATCGTGACAGAAAATAAATATCCATCAACAGACAATGATATATTGTTATGAGGAACTGCTATTCGGCAACAAAAAGTAAAAACCTGCTGATAGACACCAAATGGATGAATTCAAGTAAATTACAATGAATGAAAAGGTCAGACACCAAAAAAATGCATACTGTATGGTGTCATATACTCTAGAATAGATACAAAATAATCTGTAGTTAAAGAAACCCCAACAATGATTGCCTCAGTGCTGAAGAGAAATTGGGAAAGATCAGATGAGTAGTCTGAGGTTTGACAGCCATTATTTTTAAATTATTGGATTATATTGATTAGCTTTTTATTCAGCATTTTGGCCTGTTAATGAGAGATATTGGCCTATAGTTTTCTTTTATGTAAGGTCCTTGTCGTGTTTTGCATGATGGCAATTTTGGTTATCATAAAGTGAGTTGGAAAATATGCTCTCCTGCCCCCTTTATTTTATGGGGGAAAATGTATTATTTCCTCCTAAAATGTGTGGAAAAATCCACCAGTGAGGACACCTAGGCCAGGAGTTCTCTTTGTGAGAAAGTATTTGTAGGTGAAATTTCTTTCGTAGCTATAGGACTCCTCAAAACTTCAACTTCAGTTTGAGTTTTTCAGGTGAATTGCTTAATTCATCTAAGTTGTCAAGTTTATTGACATAAAGCTGTTCATGATACCCATTTTTATACTTTTAAGGATTATTTTACTATTGTGATACCTCTTATTTCCATTTCTGGAATATGGAATATAATATAAACCAGATATCTGGTTTATATTTCATGTTCTCAAGTCATTCTCCCTGTGTGTGTCTCTTCACACAGGGTGTCCTACTTGTAAGGACAACAGTCATTAGGATTAGGGACCCACCCTACTCCACTATGACTTCATCTTCTATAATTATATCTGCAAAGACCCATTCCCAATCAAATTATAGCAGCACTTTCACACTCCAATGTACTGGGAGGGTAGAACTTCAACATAAGAACGTTGACAGACATAATTCCATCGGTAACAGAAGTCTTCTTTTCTTCCAATTTGGGGCAATTATGAATACATAAACATTCAGGTTCAAAATTACGTGTAGACATAAGCTTTCAATTCATTTGTGCATATACTAAGGAAGATAATTGCTGGTTTGTATGGTAAGAGTATAATTTAGCTTTGCAAGAATTTGCCCAATTGTCTTTCAAAGTGACTGTACCATTTTGCATTCCCACCAGCGATGAATGAGAGTTCTGGTAGCTCCACATCCTCTCCAATGTTCGGTATTTTGGAATTTTAGTCATTCTACTGGGTGCGGGGTGGTATTTCATCACTTTTTTAATTTGCAATTTCCTGATGACATAGGATGTTGATCATTTTTTATGTGTTTATTTATCACCTGCATATGTTCTTTAGTGAAGGGTCTGTTCAGATCTTTTGTCCATTTTTTAATTGAGTTGTGTGTTCTTATTGTTGACTTTTAGGAGTTCTTTGTATATTTTGGATACATGAGCAATTTTTCATATGTGCTTTGCAAGTATGTTCTCCCATACTTGTCTTGTCTTTTCATTCTCTTAACAGTCTTTCCCAGAGCAGAAGTTCATGTTTTCAATTTTTGTTTCCTAAATCATGCTTTTGGTGCTGTATCTAAAACATAGTCATCAAACACAAGGTCACCTAGTTTCCTCCTCTGTTAGGTTGTGATGTTTTGTAGCTTTGCATTTGACATTTAGGTGTCTGCCGCAGGTTGAGTTTATATTTGTGAAAGGTGTAAGGTCTGTGTCCAGAATTAGTTTTCATAAAGATGTCCAGTTGTTCCGGCACCTTTGGTTGAAAAGACTATCCCTTCTTCATGGAACTGCCTTTGTTTTTTGTTACACATCAGTTGATGATATCTGTGTGTGTCTATTTCTGGGCTTTCTGTTCTCTTCCTCTGATACATTTCTCTATTATTTCACCAATAACATACTGTCTTGATCATTACAGCTTGATAATAAGTCTTGAAGTTGAGTAGAAACAATACCTTCAACTCCGTTCTTCAGGATTGTGTTGGCTATTCTGGGCCTTTCCCCTTTCCATATAAACATTAGCATCACTTTGTCATTATCTACATAATACCTACTGGGATTTAGCTGAGATTTAATTGAATCTCTAGATCAAGTTGACAAAGATTGATATCTTCACAACACTTCTTTCCTGTGCATGCGTATGGGGTATTTCTGCGCTTACATAGATCCTTTTATTTCTTTCATCAGAGTTTGATAGATTCCGTAGTTTTCCTCATGTAGATCTTGCATGAATTTTGTTAGTTTTGTACCTATTTTTTGGTGCTAATTTCAAAAGCACTGTGTTTTTAATTTCAAAATCTAGTTTTTCATTGCTAGTATATAAGTTCACAAGTACACAGGAAAGTTATTTACTTTTGTATACCAAACTTATATCCTGTGACCTTGCCATAATCATTTTTAAATAACACTATCTATACCACTTCACTGATAGTGCAGGTATCTTATAACAGAATATCCTCAGTTCCTCATACATATTCCTAAACATTGCTGTTATACACTTCACTTATTCATAAGCCATAATCATCCAACACGCTGCTGTGTCATTCTGACAACTGTTGTCTCTGAGATCGGGTAAGTACAAGAAAAATTAAAGTTTTTATTTTATTCCTTCTCTAAGGTTCCTCCTTTCTTTCTATGGGATAAATTTACAAACTATATTATTTTCCTTCTCCTTAAACAACTGTTTTAACATTGCTTGCAAAGCAGGTGTACTCATGACAAATTCCTTCAAATTCTGTCCGAGAAAGCCTTTGTTTCTTCACTTTTAGTTCTTTTGTTTCTTCACTGCCATTGAGTCAAGGGGCCTGGGTGAGGCTGGACTGCCCAAAGATCAGTTGCGGGGAACTGCAGACAAGGTATCCCCAGTGGCTGACATGCTGGTGTTTTTATCTGGCCAAAGTGACAATGAAGTATGATGCTGGAATAAAAACATCAAAAAAAAGCCTACCACTTACGAGTTCTCTTACAGGGATGGTAGAAAGGCTGCCCCATCAAAACGTGGGAGCACACGGCACAAAGCACAAGGAATAGTTTATTGTGAGGCTCATGATATGGGTAAGAGCGTACAAGCAGAAAAAAAATTAGTGTACATACTCAGTAGAATTTTTAAACAAGGCAATTATCACATAAGGAAGAACAACCTGACAAGTCAAGAAATACCTTTATATTGTTTATAAATATATCCCAGTAGAAACACTTGAAGACAGTCACCTCTGAAGAGTGTGAAGAGAACCATGGACCAGAAGGGAAATGGCAACAGTCTGATGATTCACTATGAAAATCATTTAGAATTATTGGATATTTTTTCTTTTTTATTGTGGTAAAAAATATATAACACAATTTTGCCATATTTAACCATCTTAAGTGTACAATTCAGTAGCATTAAGTGCATTCACATTGTTGTGCGACCGTCACCACCCTCCATCTCCAGAACACTTTACCATCCTAAGCTGACACTTGGCCCCCATTAATTAGTAACTCCCATTTCCTCCTTCCCCAACCCCTGCTGCTCACTATTCTACTTTCTGTCTCTAGGAACTGGACTATTCTAGGTACCTCACATAAACAGAAACATACAACATTTTCCCTTTTATATTCACTTTCTTTCATTTAGCAATATTTTCAAGGGTCATCTATACGACAGCATGTATCAGAATTTCATTGGTTTTTAAGTCTGAATAAAATTCCATTGTACGCATATACCACCTTTTGTTTACACATTCATCTGTTCCCTCATCTGTGGAGAGGCTTTTGGGTCACTTCCACTTTTTGGCAATTGTAAGGAATGCTGCTATGATTGTGAATAAAGCTTCTGTTCCCTCTTGCTTTGGAGTCTTAAGAATTCTTAATACCAAGTTATATGAATGTTTCGGTAAAAAAGCAAGTGTTCACATACAGCATGTGAACAGGAAAATCTCCAGGGTTGGGGCAGCGGCCCTGATTCAGAGTCTAAATAAGGAACACAGTTTCTGACTACTGGTGGTGCCCCTGAGAGGGACAGATGACATCAGGCACAGTGCTCAAAAACAATACTGGCTCGTTGGACTGGAGGGATGGAGGTTGCAGGAAAAATGGAGGAGGACTTCAGTAGACTAGGATGGCCTGATACAGGTAAATGGCCTCTGAGGAGTTGTAAAGCCTACGAGACACTTCTGTACAATGGTACTGACACAATATAAAATATAAAATGTAAGGGCACACTGGTGTGTGCCAGTGAAAGATTCAGGAGCAAGCCTAATGTCACAGAAGAAAGACAAATATTTGCCTACATTTGAAAAGAGCCATAGACTTGTGGTGCTGCTTCGATGGGATCTGGAAAGAGCCTAAATGTCCATCAACTGACGAATGGATAAAGAAATTGTGGTTTATATACACAATGGAATATTACATGGCAATGAGAAAGAATGAAATATGGCCCTTTGTATCAATGTGGATGGAACTGGAGAGTGTTATGCTAAGTGAAAGAAGTCACACAGAGAAAGATAGATACCATATGTTTTCACTCTTATGTGGATCCTGAGAAACTTATCAGAAGTCTATGGGGCAGGGGAAGAAAAAAAAAATAGATTAGAGAGGAAGAGAGCCAAAGCATAAGAGACTCTGAAAAAACTGAGAACAAACTGAGGGTTGATGGGGGGTGGGAGAGAGGGGAGGGTGGGTCATGGGTATTGAGGAGGGCACCTTTTGGGATGAGCACTGGGTGTTGTATGGAAACCAATTTGACAATATATTGTATTTAAAAAAAAAAAGAAAAGAGACATAGAGAACAAGTACGCGAGAGGGAGGAAAGAACAGGGATTGACCTCTTACCATCAAACCCCTACTCAACCCCATGGTCAGGCAGAAAATTTACAATCATATACAAATGCAAGGAGTCCTAGATCTCAGCGTTTTAATAATATAACTATAGATTGAACACAGTCCCAATCAATAGCTCAGCAAGCATTTTGTAGATATCTACAAACCAACTTCAAAATTTATATGGAAAGAGAATGACAAGAGAAGAGCCAAAATAGTTACGAAAAAGAAGAGTCATTTTCCATATCATTTATTTATATCATATATTAATCACCCCACCTACATACATATAGTCTTCTAATATGCGTGCACACTGATGCACCAATTTGAATCCAGTGCCACATGGCTGATTCTAGCCTTCTCCTCTTGCTTCTCTGGAACATACCTATCCACATAAGAAACTGGCTCCCACCAGTTGTTATCTTCATTCGTTCACCTGTACTATATGTGTACAGCAATTCCAGAATTGCTAAGTCATACCCCCAGTGGGAAACAACTTTATTAACAATAATATTATGGTCGTGCTCAATTCATGAACCGCAAGATCATGACCTGAGATGAAGTTAGTCGCTTACCGACTGAACGACCCAGGGGCTCCCAGAGCTGAGTGTCCTTAAAAATATTACATATATTTTGTACATTTACACTTCGAAAATGTATATTGTAAGATGTACTATAACTACAGAGGAATATACAAATGTCTATATTCAATTAGAAAATAATGTGATCTCCAATAAGGAAAAATCCGAATAGAAGTTGGTGGACTATCAGTGTCTTAAAATTCCCTTGAAGAATTTTGTAGAATTCCCTTGCAGATGACAAACTATTTGATGATGAAAATGATCATTTCAGATTTGAATTAGTGCTATGAGACTGCTCAGGTCCATGATGATGAGTTCATGTTTGTACTTAGGAACCAGCTAACCCTTGAGGAGTTGAGAGCAGCGTTTCATGACATCTCGAAAGACCTCTATGAATTTTTCATTCCGTAGGGTGAAGATAAATGGGTTTAGAAAAGGGGTCACCACTAAAACCATCAGTGACGCTACCCTGTTGTACTCAGCTGCCTGCGTTTGCTTGGGTTTCACATAGAGGAACAAGCAGGTGCCATAGCCGATCACGACACAAGTGAAGTGGGATGCACAAGTAGAGAAGGCTTTCCTCCGGCCAGAGACTGAGGGAATCTTGATGATGGTGGAGATGATATACGTGTAGGAGATGATTGTAGGGATGAGAGAACCAAAAAGAATAAAAACAGCCATTAAGAATAGGATAAACTCTATGAAAAGGGTATTATTGCAGGATAGATTGAGCAATTGCCCTCGGTCACAGAAGAAATTGTTCACCACATTTGATTTGCAGAAGGTAAGCTGAAATGTGGCATAAATTGGCCAGATTTCAGAAAGGAACCCAAACACCCATGACATAATGACCACCCAGATGCAGGTGCGGCTGTTCATAATGATGTCGTACCTCAGAGGGTTACAGACAGCCACGTAACGGTCCACAGCCATCGCTCCCAGTAATGTAAACTCTGTGGTCCCCAAAGAAAGGTACAGGAAGAGCTGGGTGGCACATGCAGCCAGAGATATTGTCTGCATCCCAGGGAGCAGCAGCCCCCAAAGCATCATGGGCACGATATTAGTGGTAACCAAGATCTCCAAGGCAGAGAGATGACCAAGGAAGAAATACATGGGGGACTGCAGACGTCTGTCCACACAGACAATCACAATGATGACCATGTTTCCCATTAATGTCACTGAGTAGAAGAAGAAGAAGATAGCAAAGAGAATATGATGTAGTTCTCGGGAGCCAGGGAAGCCAAGGAGATAAAATTCAGTGGCACTAGAGTGATTCCCCAACATTTAGTTCTGAGCTCTTGTTCCTTGTGGAATCTAAAGACCAAAGAGAGAAAACAAGTTTCTGATCACAGGAAGATTCAAGATAATTCCAACATGAGGAAATACATCCTACTCCTAGACTTCACAACATAATGCTACTATTTTATACAAGGTTGATATTAAATGTTTCATGAAGGATATGTGTAACTTATGAAGGTAAACGTAAATGCCCAAGAAGATGAGCAGTAGCCACCAACACCACACCTGAGGCATGAAAACCCACCCACCCAGTATGTACCCATCTCCCAGTTCACCAGCCATCCTGCCTCCAGCCCTGCCCTGACCTGCCATCCCGTCCCTGACCACATTGTTCTCATTTATACCATCCACTCCTCCATCTCCAGGGCCCAAAAGTGTCTTCTCTGCCTCTCATATGCATCCTCTGCATAATCTTGCTACACATCAAGAGTTCTGAGAATCACCAATCCCCATGATACCCAAGCACACCCAGACATGGTTCCTCCTTTCTTTGTGTCCTCTAAACATAGACTCCATTTGCATTGTATTCATATTAAATTTCTGCCTCGATTATATTATCAACTTTATGGTGTGGCTACCAAGTGAGACATTTCTAGCACATTGTCATAAGAGAACAGCTATTTGAGACAAAATAGTGAGTCTTTCCCTGACTTCTAAAAAGCTGCCTCCCTGGATGGATTATTCACCCCCTCCTTCTTGTTCTCATAATGAGTCATCCTCCTTTTCTCATTTCAGTGAATGTTTACCCTCCAAGAGCAAAGACACTCTAATTTCCCCTATAGTGACCACTAACACTGAGATTATGATTCTCCTGGTCAGTAAATGACAACAGGAAGGATGTCTGCAGAAGGAAGTCCTGTCTGTACTGCAGTCTCCACCCTGGGGTCAGAAGGCAAGAAAACAACTGTGATATAGAGACAAAATCCTCCATATTCCCCCAGGTCACAAATGTCTAGTTCCAGATGAGAGACAAGACCTCCAAATGGGCAACCTATCCCTCTAACTGAACTGCCAGGATCCCAGTCTTGTAGACCAATTTAGAAAATTCCAAAGAGCACATATGCTTTTCTATGACCTTCTATTTTCCCCAGACCCTAGGGGAAAATAGTTAGAAGACACTGATATAAATCATACTGAGTTCCTCAGGAGGTGTGAGCTCCTTGCCTCAGCACATGCAGGTCTTTGCTCAAATATCTCCTCTCCACAGCACTTTCTCACACATCCCCTTCAAATAATTCATGCACCATGCATAATTTCACTTCTAACCTCTTCGGATTGTACTTTGCTATTGGCTCTCAGAAATAGCTCACATAATATAATACATTTGTTTATTAATTTATCATCAAAATCCCACATTAGAATTAAGTACCTTGAGGCAAGTTTTTTATCTTTCTGGTATTACTACTTGTGACAAGAACAGAGTCTGACAAAGTACGTGTTCTATAAATATTTTTAAATGGCTTTAACAATTAACAGGTTAAAGAACAAATCAATGAATAAACAAAGAGTATCTTTCCCTCCATTCACTCTTCTCCAAAGCATCACCCAGTCAACCTGCAATCTCTCTTCCCAGAGATCCCCACAAGATGGCAAGGAGGTATATGGAAGAGATGAAGAGATATGAGAGAACAGGAACTTAGGTGATGGCAGAGCGTGTGCTCGTCGCCAGCACTGGGCACCATGAAGCTGCTCTTTGCTATGGAGGGATGATTTGATGGAAGGTCATCTAATCTGCAGCTGCCTTAGTCCTACTCTTCAGGCTCTAGGTGTCCTTATTCCACCTGGCAGCCAAGCCTAGACCCTCCCATGATAATGCCCTTGAACTCTCTCCTTCACCGAGGGGCATACTGGAAGACACTCACCTCCAGAAAAGGGTTGGAACGTCCTTTGGCTCTTCAAGCATCAACCCAGCCTACCCATGGTTAGTAAAGAGCCATACTTGGGAGACAATGAGTAGTTCCTGCTGTCTCCATTCATGGTGAAAAATACTATCGACACACAGGAGCTCCGGAAAAAGTGCAGAAGTAGTGCTGAGAGGAATCTAGCTATCTCCCTCCCCCTCATTCTCTCTGCCTTCTAACTATCCATCCTTAGGGATGGATAGTTACACACTGAGGAATAATTTGCACAGGTTCAGAGACACACTAGGGATGTAGTCAAGGAAAAGCTGAAGAAACTTTCACTCTTCCCTCCTGAGGATAATCAAGTTTTAGATCCCGGAAAAGTTCTCTGCATTGGGAAAACTTAAACACTCCTACTCAGGAATTTCTCAACTTTCAGGCTGCCATCCTCCCAGACCCTTAGTTATCACCACCACCAAGCTGTGAACACTCAGCCCCCTCATCTGCTCTCTGCTTCTCCCTGACTCCGTTTAGCCCTACAGAGCCTGCGCTGCCCCCAAGCTGATGACTCCAGGACAGACTCAGAAACGTAGGGGCCACTAAATCTTCTTCTTCTTCATCTCCAAGGTTTCAGGAAGCACAGCTTTCCCGATGATCTCTGCACACTCTAAACCACATACCCTCTGTCCACAGTTATGGGAACCTGGCAAGACAAATAGAGAGGACCTGCCACCTACTCCAATGTCACCTTCTGATAATGCCACAGCCCATTCCAGTCCCTCCAACATGCACCCAACTCTGGGTGTTCAGCCATACATTTCCCTTCTACATCTTCAAATGCTCTCAGGTCACCTCCCTGTGCTGCTTGAACTGAGGGGTCAAACTTGAAGAAACACTATTCAGAATTAACAACAACAACAACAACAACAACAACAACAAAATACTGCATAAAAGAGAGAATGGCTGGGATGCTGAGTTTAAAAGCAAAATCACACTTAAAACATTTACTTTTAACGTTGAAAAAAACTGCCATCTTTCATGAAATTAGCACAGGTATTATTTAAAAATCAAATGGAAGGATATAAGGTAAAGCATAAATATCTCTCTCCCTATCTGTTGATTCTCCTGATCCATCTCCTAGAGCTAAATATTATTATAAATTATTATTAAAAATTTCTAGTGTATTCATACAGAATTTTCTGTGTGTTTACAAGAATATCTGTATATATTCTTTTTAAGTAAAATATGTTTTAATTAATATACTTTCCTGCTACCTTCTTCTTAATATATATATATGTGTGTGTATGTACACATGCTTGTGTGTCTATTAAACTTTTCCATATTAAAAATATGTTAATCACATTTTATGTAATTGCTTAACAAATATTTGCTTATGAAAATACTGATCATTAATTAATGAATATGCTGATTCACATTTTCTCCAATTTTTCATGTGTATATTATTGATGCAATAAATACTCTCTTGTATGATAATTTGTACAACTTTTTAATTGTATTAAATTATTAGCTGTTACCATTCATTCTCCAAAGTTACAATAATTTATAATCTTTTTTTTTAAGTTTTTATTTAAATCCCTGTTAGTTAACATGCAGTGGAATAGTAGTTTCAGGTGTACAATACAATGATTCAACACTTCCATACATCACCTGGTGATCATCATAACAAGTGCCCTCCTTAATCCCCATCACCCACTTCACCCACCTACCCCACCTCCCCTCTGGTAATCATCAGTTTGTTTTCTATAGTTAAGAGTCTTTCTTGGTTTACTTCTCTATCATTTTTCTCCTTTGCTCATCTGTTTTGTTTTTTAAATGAGATTGTATTGGGCCCATCCAAAGAGTCTCTGGTCAGGTATTTCTTTTCTTTTTTTTTAATTTTTTTAATGTTTGTTTGTTTTTTTTTTTGAGAGAGAGAGAGAGTGAGAGAGAGAGACAGACAGACAGAGCACGAGTGGGGGAGGGGCAGAGAGAGAGAGAGAGAGAGAGAGAGAGAGAGAGAATCCCAAGCAGGCCTTGGGTTGCCAGTACAAGTCCGATGCGGGGCTCAAACTCACAAAAGGTGAAATCAAGACCTAAGCTGAAATCAAGAGTTGGACACCCAACCGACTGAGCCACCCAGGCTCCCCCAGAATCAATTTTCTTAATTCAAGGCATGGTTCAGTTTTCTAGATTATCTTTACAGTATTTTCCACTATACACTGGAAGAGTAGAAATGGAGAAGGAAGAAGGAACATAAAGTATTAAAACTCCTTCAGAAAAAGTTTCATTTCTTAAAAACTTAAATATATATATATATATGATTCAGCAATTCTACTTGTAGACAGTTTCCTAAAATGAATCAAAACATACTTCTGTTATAATGTTCATAGTGCCTGTATTCATTGTAACTAAAATAACATAAACTAAATACGTATCAACAGAGATGGATATATTCATATGAAGAAATACTACTCAGCAACAAAAAGTAACAAACTGTTGATAGACACAAAATGGTTGAATTCAAGTACATTACAATGAATGAAAAGATCAGACACCAAAAAAGCATATTGTATGGAGGTATGTTCACTATCATTTTTAACTTATTGGATTATATAGATTAGCCTTTTATTCAGGATTTTGGCCTCTATGTTAATGAAAGGCATTAGCCTTAATTTTCTTTTATGTAAGGTCCTTGTCAGGTTTTGGCATGAAGGTAATTTTGGTTATCATAAAATGAATTGGAAAATATGCTCTCCTTTCCTATTTTATGTGGGAAAAGTTTGTATTATCTCCTTCTAAGTTGTTGGGGAAACTCCATGTCTAGTGAGGACCTCTAGCCCAAGAGTTTTGTCTATGAGAAAGTATTTACAGGTGAAACATCTTTAGTAGCTAAAGGACTATTCAAAACTTCTACTTTAGATTGTGTTTGCAAGGTGAATTGCTTAATTCATCTGTCAAGTTTATTGACAAAGTTGTTCATGATACCCATTTTTATAGATTTAAGAATTATGGTACCATTGTGATATCCCTTGTTTCCATTTGTGACATTGGTAATTTGTGTTTCTATTTTTTCCTCGGTCATTCTTGTTAGCGATTGACCAATTATATTTTTCTTTTCCAAGACATTACATTTGGCTTTATTGAGTCTTCTCTATTGCTATCTGGTTTACGTTTCATGTTCTCAAGGCATTATCCCTATGTGTATCTCTTCATATGGTATTCTATTTATAAGGGTGCCAATCATTAGGATAGGGATCCACTATGGCCTCATCTTCACTGATTACATCTGCAACCACCCCATTTCCAACCAAGTTCACATGCTGATGTACTGGGAGGTTAGAACTTCAACATATGAATGTTGGCAGACATAATTCAACCCATAGCAGAGGTCTTGGCTGCTTCCAAATTGGGGAAAATATGAATATATTTACAGTAAACATTCTGTGCAAGATTATGTGTGGACATAAGTTTTCAACTCATTTGTGTGTATACTAAGGAAGATAATTGCTGGGTTGAATGGTAAGAGTATATTTAGCTTTGCAAGAAATTGCCAAATTGTCTTTCAAAGTGACTGTACCATTTTTCATTCCCAACAGCAATAATGAGAATTCCACTTGTTCCACATTGTCACCAGCATTTGGTGTTTTAGATTTTAGCCATTCTCTTAGGTGTTAACATTCATTAACATTCATTGTTTTTTAATTTGCAATTTCCTGATGACATAGGATATTGACCATTTTTTATATGCTTATTTACCATCTGCATATGTTCTTTAGTGAAGGGTCTGTTCAGATCTTTTGTCCATTTTTTAATTGAGTTTTGTGTTATTTTTTTAATATGAAATTTATTGTCAAATTAGTTTCTATGCAACACCCAGTGCTCATCCCAACAGGTGCCCTCCTCAATGTCCATCTAGTTATGTGTTCTTATTGTTGAGTTTGAAGAGTTCTTTGTATATTTTGGATACATGTGCAATATTTCATATGTGCTTTATAAGTATCTTCTCCCAAACTGTGGTTTGTGATTTCATTCTCTTAACAGTCTTTCCCAGAGCAGAAGTTCATGTTTTCAATTTTTTGTTTCCTAAATCATGCTTTTGGTGTTGTATCTAAAACATAGTCATCAAACACAAGGTCACCTAGTTTTCTCCACTGTTACATTATGATGTTTTGTAGCTTTGCATTTGACATTTAGGTCTCTGCTCCAAGTTGAGTTTGCTTTTGTGAAAGGTGTAAAGTCTGTGTCCAGAATTATTTTTCATGAAGATGTCCAGTTGTTCCGGCACCTTTTGTTGAAAAGACTATCCCTTCTTCATGGAACTGCCTTTGTTTTTTGTTACAGGTCAGTTGATGATATCTGTGTGTGTCTATTTCTGGGCTTTCTGTTCTTTTCCACTGATATATTTCTCTATTATTTCACCAATAACACTCTGTCTTGAAAACTACAGCTCTATAATAAGTCTTGAAGTTGAGTAGAGACAATACCTTCAACTCTGTTCTTCTATTATGTTGGCTATTCTGGGCCTTTTCCCTTTCCATATAAACATTAGTATCACCTTGTCATTATCTACAAAATAACTTACTGGGATTTGGTTGACAATCAGAAATTAAAGAGAGAAATAACTGAATGGGAAATACAAAGGATTATAAGAGAATGTTATTAAAAAATTATATGTCAAGAACTTGGACAACCTAGAAAAAATGGATAGATTCCTAGAAACATAACCTTCCAAAACTGAATCCAGAAGAAATAGAAAATTTGAACACATTGATTACCAGCTACAAAATTGAATCAGTAATAAAATAAAAAAATCCCAACAAACAAAAGTCCAGGACCAGATGACTTCACAAGCGAATTCAACAAAAAATGTAAAGAAGACATGGGACACCTGGGCAGCTCAGTTGGTTAAGCATCTGACTCTTGGTTTTGGCTCAGGTCATGATCTCAGTTAAATGAGTTCGAACCCTGTGTTGGGCTCTGTGCTAGCAGCATGGAGGCCGCTTGGGAATCTCTCTCTCCCACTCTCTCTCTGTCACTCCCCTACTCACTCTGTCTCTCTCTCAAAATAAATGAATAAACTTAAAAAAAAACAACTTTAAAGAAAACTTAATCTTCTCAAACTATTCCAAATAATAGCAGAGAAAGGAAAGGTTCCAAATTCATTCTATGAGGCTAGCATTACCCAATAATAATAAATACCCAGATAAAGGCACTACAAAAGGGTGCCTGGGTGGCTCAGGCAGTTAAGGGCCTAACTCTTGATTTCAGCTCGTCATGATCTTATGGTTCATGAGTTTGAGCCCCGCATCAGGCTCCACGCTTATAATTCTCTGTCTCCTCTCTCTCTGCCCTCCCCCTCTCTCAAAAATAAATAAACTTTTTAAAAGATGCTATAAAAAACAGGGAACTACAGACCCATATTGCTGATGAACATAGATGTGATAATCCCCACAAAAATATTAACAAACAGAAGCCAATGATTTAAATAATTTAAAAAGTCATTCACCACGATCAAGTGGGATAAATTCCTATGATGCAAGGTGGTTCAATCTTCACAAATCAATCAACATGATACATCACTTCTATAAGAGAAAGGATAAAAACTATATGATCATTTCAATAGATGCAGAAAAAGCATGTGACAAAGTAAAATACATGATAAAAACCCTCAACAAAGTAGGTTTAGAGGGACATACCTCAACAAAATAAAGTCCATATATGGAAAACCCACAGCTAACAACATCCTCAATGGGGAAAAAGTGAGAGCTTTCCCCTACGGTCAGGAACAAGACAGGGATGTCCACTCTCACCACTGTTATTTCACATAGTACTGGAATACCTAGCCTCAGCAGTCAGACAACAAAATAAATAAAAGGCATCCAAATCAACAGGGTAGAAATCAGACTTTCACTATTTGCAGGTAACATGATACTCTAAATTCAAAACCCAATAAACTCCACCAAAAAGTTGCTAGAACAGATACACAAATTTAGTCAAGTCACAGAATACAAAATCAACAGTCAAAAATCTGTTGCTTTTCTATACACCATTAATGAAGCAACATAAAGAGAAATCAAGGAACCAATCCCGTTTATAATTGCACCAAAAATAATAAGAAACCTAGGAATAAACTTAACTGAGGAGGTAAAAGACCTGTTCTCTGAAAACTATAAAACATTGATGAAAGAAATTGTATAGGATACAAACAAATGCAATGATATCCATGCTCATGGATTGGGAGAATAAATATTATTAAAATGTCCATACAACCCAAAGCCATCTACAGCTTTACTGCAATCCCTACCAAAATACCAACAGCGTGTTTCATGGAACTAGAACAAATAATCTTAAAAATTATATGGAACCACAAAAGACCCTCAATAGCCCAAGTAATGTTGAAAAAAAGAAGAAAACTGGAGGTATTAACACAATCTCAGATTTCAAGATATACTACAAAGCTGTAGTGATCAAAGCAGTACAATACTGGCACAAAAACAGGCTCATAATCAAGGAAACACAATAGAGAGACAAGAAATAAACCAACACTTACAGGTCAATTAATCTTTGACACAAGAGGCAAGAACATGAATGGGAAAGACGGTCTCTTCAACAAATGGCATTGGGAAAACTGGGCAGCAACATGCAAAAAGAATGAATGAAACTGGACCACTTTCTTACACCATAAACAAAAATAAACTCAGAATGGGTAAAACACCAAAATGTGAAACCTGAAACCATAAACATCCTAGGAGAGAGCACAGGCAGTCATTTCTGTGACATCAGTGGAAACATTTTTCCAGATGTGTCTCCGGAAGCAAGGAAAACAAAAGCAAAAATAAAGAATTGGGACTATACTGAAATGAAAAGCTTCTGCATAGCAAAGGAAACACTCAACAAAGCAAAAAGACAACCTACTGAATGGGAGAAGATATTTGCAATGACATACCCAATAAAGGGTTACTTTCCAAAATGTATACAGAACTGATACAACACCCAAAAAACAAAATTAAAAATGGGCAGAAGACATTAACAGACATTTCTCCAAAGAAAACATATGGATGGTCAACAGACACATGAAAAGATGCTCAACATCACTCATCATCAGGGAAATTCAAATCAAAACTACAATGAGCTATCACCTCACACCTGTCAGAATGGCTAAAATCAGAAACACAAGAAAACAAAGACAACCTACTGAATTGTTGGTAAGGAGTTGGTAAGGATGTGGAGAAAAAGGAACCCTCTCACACTGTTGGTGAGAATGCAAACTGGTGCAGCCACTGCGGAAACAGTACGGAGGTTCCTCAAAAAATTAAAGATAGAATTGCCATATAACCCAGTAATTCCACTACTAGGTATTTACCCAAAGAATACAAAAACACTAATTCAAAAAGATATATGCACCCCTATGTTTATTATAGCATTACTGAAATAGCCAAACTACATAACTACATAAACAACCCAAATGTCCATCGATAAGCAAATGGATAAAGAAAAGTGGTATATATAAATATATATATATATATATGCATGTGTATGTATACATGTGTATATAATGTGTGTATATATATATATATTCAATATATATAATGAAATATTACTCAGCCATAAGAAGAATGAAATGTTGCCATTTGCAACAGTATGGATGGATCTAAAGTCTAAAATGTATTATACTAAGTGAAATAAGTTAGAGAAAGACAATTACCATATGATTTCACTCATATATGGAATGTAAGAAATAAACGAAGAAAAATTAGACAAACCAACAAATACACTATTAACTATAGGGAACAAACATGGCTACCTAAGGGGAGGTGGGTAGGGGGATGGGTGAAATAGGGGATGGGGATTGAGAGCACACTTAACCTTCATGAGCACTGAGTAATGTATAGAACTGTTGAATCGCTATATTGTACACCTGAAACATAACGCTGCACGTTAGCCATGCTGGAATTGAATTTTTTTTAACGAATAGAAAAACTAGACTGATAAAAGGTATTTCCAATGTGCATGTAAGATAATATCGGATACGTGTGCTCAATATCTGAAGAACCCCTGAATGTCATGACAAAGTAACCAAAGGCCCAAGTAGAAAAATGTGAAACTCCATCCCTCCTCCCCTACTGTTCTCCCATTTTCTACCTTCAGCTAAACAGAAACTTTACAGAGTATCTGGACTTAAGTAAATACTCATTTGCTAAAAATAATGAGATATCCTCATAAACAATCAAACCTTCCTGGCAATTGAAAGCTAGAGTTTAATTAGTATGACTCAAAGACATTGGAAAGACACAGAATGATTTTACATCTTTTTTTTTTTCAATATATGAAATTTATTGTCAAATTGGTTTCCATACAACACCCAGTGCTCATCCCAAAAGGTGCCCTCCTCAATACCCATCCCTCGCCCTCCCCTCCCTCCCACCCCCCATCAACCCTCAGTTTGTTCTCAGTTTTTAAGAGTCTCTTATGCTTTTATTTTTAAATTGATAATATAGAATTTCATTGGTAATACATTCTCATGAAACACACACCAAAACAATATAAAAGGTTATTCAATAAGAAATACTTCTTTCACTCCTACTCCTAATAGCCCAGTTGGTAATCAGTTACCTACCTTGACTTCCAGACTTTTCCTCATGTAATTATGCAAATACAAATAATTTGATATACATATATGCTGTGAACTGATTACCAAAATAAATTTAGTTAGCACATATGTCCCCTCACAAAATTACTTTTTATTTCATGGTGAGAACATTTAATATCTATTCTATTAGTAACTTTCAAGTATACAATGTAGCATAGTTCTGTAGTCACCATGCTGTACATTAGATCCACAAACTTACCTATCTTACAACTGGGAGTTATATAAGAGTTACAAGCAACATCTCCAAATTTCCCTCATTCCCCAGCCCCTAGTAACCACCAGTCTACTCTCTATTCCTAGGAGTTTGGCTTTTTTAGATTCCACATATAAGGGAAAATATACAATATTTGTCTTCCTCTGTCTGATCTATTTCCCTTGGCATAATGCCCTCAAGATTTATCCATGTTACTATTTTGCTATTCATGTTGTTAGCAAATGACAGGATTTTCTTCTTTTTTATGGTTGAATAATATTTCATTCCTCATTAATGGATCAGATTAAATTAGTGACTGGCTTCAGGAGAAAAAGACCTACTATCAGCCAGGCTAGGCTACTGATTCTGAGTGATTCTAGTGATTCAGAGCCTTTCTCAGGACTTGTATGGATACACTTGTTTCTTGAGCCCTCTCTTGGTGAATTCTTCAGCTTGTTTGTCTTCTAGATCATGTAATGCACCAGGCCAGGTGCTGAAAACCTCCCTTTAGCTTTCCCAAAGGAAAGAGCTAATGCTCACATTTGTGATCTCTCTTTGGCCTACAGATTCCGGGTGAGTTTCTGGGCATGTTCAATAGCCTGTGCCCAAAGCTCATCCAAGCTGCCTTTGGGTCTGGGCACCAGGGTGAGGTACATTAGATGCTGGGGGATTTGCAGCCAAGGCATCCCCAGTGGCTGGTGTGTGGGTGTTTTCATCTGACCGAAGTGACAATGAAGTATGAAGCTGGAATAAAAGCATCCAAAATAGCTTACCTTTTATGAGTTCTCTGTTAGAGGGATGCTGGAAAATCTGCCCCATCAAAACTTAGAAGCACACCAAGCAAGAAGACCTATGGAGCACAAAGCACAAGGAATAATTTATTGTTAGGTTTATGGTATCTGTAGGGGTAAACAAGAAGAAAAAACAGGATGAATATTTGATCAAAATTTAAAAATAAGGTGATTAAAGAAAAAACAACTTGATAAATCACAAAATGTTGGTATATTATTTATATATCCCAGTAGAAACAGTTGAACACAGTCACCTCTGAAGAGTGTGAAGAGAATCAAAGAGGGGATCAAAGGGTATTGGCATAAAAACAGGCACATAGACCAATGGAATAGAATAGAAACCCCAGAACTAGACCCACAAACGTATGGCCAACTAATCTTTGACAAAGCAGGAAAGAATATCCAATGGAAAAAAGACAGTCTCTTTAACAGATGGTGCTGGGAGAACTGGACAGCAACATGCACAAGATTGAAACTACACCATTTTCTCACACCATTCACAAAAATAAACTCAAAATGGATAAAGGACATGAATGTGAGACAGGAAACCACCAAAACCCTAGAGAGAAAGCAGGAAAAGACCTCTCTGACCTCAGCCGTAGCAATTTCTTACTTGACATCCCCAAAGGCAAGGGAATTAAAAGCAAAAATGAACTACTGGGACCTTATGAAGATAAAAAGCTTCTGCACAGCAAAGGAAACAACCAACAAAACTAAAAGGCAACCAACGGAATGGGAAAAGATATTTGCAAACGACATATCGGACAAAGGGCTAGTATCCAAAATCTATAAAGAGCTCACCAAACTCCACACCCGAAAAACAAATAATCTAGTGAAGAAATGGGCAGAAGACATGAATAGACACTTCTCTAAAGAAGACATCCAGATGGCCAACAGGCACATGAAAGGATGCTCAATGTCGCTCCTCATCAGGGAAATACAAATCAAAACCATACTCAGATATCACCTCACACCAGTCAGAGTGGCCAAAATGAACAAATCAGGAGACTATAGATGCTGGAGAGGATGTGGAGAAACGGGAACCCTCTTGCACTGTTGGTGGGAATGCAAATTGGTGCAGCCACTCTGGAAAACAGTGTGGAGGTTCCTCAGAAAATTAAAAATAGACC
Source organism: Leopardus geoffroyi (assembly GCF_018350155.1). Taxonomy (NCBI): domain Eukaryota; kingdom Metazoa; phylum Chordata; class Mammalia; order Carnivora; family Felidae; genus Leopardus; species Leopardus geoffroyi. The sequence continues at coordinate 156,639,198 of NC_059331.1, read as the reverse complement.
TACTCTATGACCCAGCAATAGCACTGCTAGGAATTTACCCAAGGGATACAGGAGTACTGATGCATAGGGGCACTTGTACCCCAATGTTTATAGCACCACTCTCAACAATAGCCAAATTATGGAAAGAGCCTAAATGTCCATCAACTGATGAATGGATAAAGAAATTGTGGTTTATATACACAATGGAGTACTACATGGCAATGAGAAAGAACGAAATATGGCCCTTTGTAGCAACGTGGATGGAACTGGAGAGTGTGATGCTAAGTGAAATAAGCCATACAGAGAAAGACAGATACCATATGGTTTCACTCTTATGTGGATCCTGAGAAACTTAACAGAAACCCATGGGGGAGGGGAAGGAAAAAAAAAAGAGGTTAGAGTGGAAGAGAGCCAAAGCATAAGAGACTCTTAAAAAATGAGAACAAACTGAGGGTTGATGGGGCTGGGAGGGAGGGGAGGGTGGGTGAGGGGTATTGAGGAGGGCACCTTTTGGGATGAGCACTGGGTGTTGTATGGAAGCCAATTTGACAATAAACTTCATATATTGAAAAAAATTAAAAAAATTAAAAAAAATTGAAAAAAAAACAAAGAGGGGATCAAAGCTCTGATGATTCATCATAAAAAATCATTTAAAATTATTTAATATTTTTTCTTTTCTATTGTGTTTAAAAATATATAACACAATTTTGCCATTTTTAACCGTCTTAAGTGTACAATTCAGTAGCATTAAGTGCATTCACATTGTTGTGCGACCGTCACCACCCTGCATCTCCAGAACACTTTACCATCCTAAGCTGACACTTGGCCCCCATTAATTAGTAACTCCCATTTCCTCCTTCCCCAACCCCTGCTGCTCACTATTCTACTTTCTGTCTCTAGGAACTGGACTATTCTAGGTACCTCACATAAACGGAAACATACAACATTTTCCCTTTTATATTCACTTTCTTTCATTTAGCAATATTTTCAAGGGTCATCTATACGACAGCATGTATCAGAATTTCATTGGTTTTTAAGTCTGAATAAAATTCCATTGTACGCATATACCACCTTTTGTTTACACATTCATCTGTTCCCTCATCTGTGGAGAGGCTTTTGGGTCACTTCCACTTTTTGGCAATTGTAAGGAATGCTGCTATGATTGTGAATAAAGCTTCTGTTCCCTCTTGCTTTGGAGTCTTAAGAATTCTTAATACCAAGTTATATGAATGTTTCGGTAAAAAAGCAAGTGTTCACATACAGCATGTGAACAGGAAAATCTCCAGGGTTGGGGCAGCGGCCCTGATTCCGAATCTATAATAAGGAACACAGTTTCTGACTACTGGTGGTGCCCCTGAGAGGGACAGATGACATCAGGCACAGTGCTCAAAAACAATACTGGCTCGTTGGACTGGAGGGATGGAGGTTGCAGGAAAAATGGAGGAGGACTCCAGTAGACTAGGATGGCCTGATACAGGTAAATGGCCTCTGAGGAGTTGTAAAGCCTACGAGACACTTCTGTACAATGGTATTGACACAATATAAAGTATAAAATGTAAAGGCACACTGGTGTGTGCCAGTGAAAGATTCAGGAGCAAGCCTAATGTCACAGAAGAAAGACAAATATTTGCCTACATTTGAAAAGAGCCATAGAGAACAAGTACGTGAGAGGGAGGAAAGAACAGGGATTGACCTCTTACCGTCAAAGAACCCCTACTCAACCCCATGGTCAGGCAGAAAATTTACAATCATACAAATTCAAGGAGTCCTAGATCTCAGGGTTTTAATAATCTAACTATAGATTGAACACAGTCCCAATCAATAGCCCAGCAAGCATTTTGTAGATATCTACAAACTGACTCCAAAATTTATATGGAAAGAGAATGACAAGAGAATAGCCAAAATAGTTATGAAAAAGAAGAGTCATTTTCCATATCATTTATTTATATCATATATTAATCAACCCACCTACATACATATAATCTTCTAATATGTGTGCACACTGATGCACCAATTTGAATCCAGTGTCCCATGGCTAATTCTAGCCTTCTCCTCTTGCTTCTCTGTAACATACCCATCCACAGTGACAGACCTGGCTCCCACCAGTTGTTATCTTTATTTGTTCACCTGTAGTATACAGGTATAGCAATTGCAGAATTGTTAACTCATACTCTCAGTGGGAAACAACTTTATTAACAATACTATTATGATCATGCTCAGTTCCACTCTTAGTCTTACAGATTCCAGTCAAAACACTATTTTTCAGTTATGTATGTCACATCCTTTTTTCCCAGTCCCTTCAGTGAGTTCACAACATACATGTATAATGTTGGGAAGGAAGTTTCATGTGCACAGTCTTTTGACCCCTGCTTAGCCACATAATAATGGCAGAAATATTGACAATGGTGGTGTGAAAAGAGAGAGGCCAGGATGGGACAATAAAGGAATTGAGATGCGGACAAGGAAACTCACTGTAGAGTTGGAAGACAGCTTGGCAAAGTTGGTCCTTGTGAGGGGGGGAGGAGGAAGGGAACCTAGCAATGTAACTGAGAGAGAAGGGAGATGGAATGCCCTGTGTCAGGATTGACCAATGTGAGGACTATGGGGAGAAGTGACCAGGAGCTGCCATTTTTCTGCCCTCCATGCACACCTGCTTCAGCCCAGGGACACAGCAAGATCAGCTCACCCTTGTCACTTCAATTCCCAAAACTAGCCAGTTCCCCTCCCACATTTGGGGCTGGTGTTATAATGAGAGTCAATGACAGATGAGAAAATACTTCTTTCCAAAACCCTCCCTCTTCACTCTGAGAAAGTCTACCAATTGTAGATGTGCCTGAATTAACACACATTTAGCCCTGAGGTTGGGAGGTGTCAGGACTATGGCGTGAGTTCACTCTCACAACTGTCGGTTGAGAACTACAGGGAGGTACTGTCCCCGTTGAACGTTGGAGCAGGAACCTCAGGAAAAGGTTGTACATGAGGTTGGACTTGGGGTCACTTACAGAAGAAACAGAAGGTCTTTAGGCAGTGAAAATATCATCAAATCACAGGACAAAATATGGGAAAATGACCCTAGTACCTAGAATCAAACACATAGCTCAGCGACCATGGAGTGAATTATGCTTTTCCTTGCTTTTCCCAGTCAGAGTTCAGAGTTCTAAAAAAAAACCCATATTTTGTACATTTACACCTGTTAAATTTATATTGTAAGATGTATCATAAGTATAGAAGAGTGTATAAACATATATATCCAGTTAAAAAATAATAATGTGATCTCCCATGTAGGAATCATCTAATTATAAATTGGAGAACCAGCCATGTTTTAAAATTCCTATGAAAAATTTTTAGAATTCCTTTGTGCATCACAAACTATTTGATGATGAAAATGATCATTTCAGGTTGAATTAGTGTTTTGAGATTACTCAGGTCCATGATGATGAGTTCATTATTGTCCTTAGGACACAGCTAATCCTTGAGGAGTTGATAGCAGCGTTTCATGACATCTCGAAAGGCCTCTATGAATTTGTCATTCCGGAGGGTGAAGATGAATGGGTTCAGGAAAGGGGTCACCACTAAAACCATCAGTGATGCTACCCTGTTGTACTCAGCTGCCTGTGTTTGCTTGGGTTTCACATAGAGGAACAAGCAGGTACCATAGCCAATCACAACAAAGGTGAAGTGAGAGGCACAAGTAGAGAAAGCTTTCCTCCGCCCCGAGGCTGAGGGGATCTTGAGGATAGTAGAGATGATGTAGGTGTAGGAGATGATTGTAGGGATCAAAGAACCAACAATAATGAATACAGCCATTAAAAAAAGGATAAACTCTGTGAAAAGGCTATCATCACAGGATAGTTTGAGCAGTTGCCCTCGGTCACATAAAAAATGGTCTATCACATTTGATTTGCAGAAGGTAAGCTGAAATGTGGCATAGACTGGCCAGATTTGAAATAGGAACCCAAACACCCATGACACAATGACCACCCAGATGCAGGTGTGGCTGTCCATAATGATGTTGTACCTCAAAGGGTTACAGACAGCCACATAACGGTCCACAGCCATTGCTCCAATTAATACTAACTCCGACGTACCCAAAGAAAGGTACAAATATAATTGTGCACTACAGGCTGTCAAAGACATTGCCTGCATCCCTGGAAGCAGCAGCCCCCAGAGCATTAAGGGGACAGCAACCGATGTGATCAGGATCTCTAGGACTGAGAGGTGGCCAAGGAAGAAATACATGGGGGACTGCAGACGTTTATCAACACAGACAATCACAATGATGACCATGTTCCCCATGACTGTCACTGAGTAGAGAAAGAAGAAAGTGGCAAAAAGAATATCGTGTAGTTCTTTGGAGCCATGGAAGCCAAGTAGATAAAATTCAGTGGCGGTAGAATAATTCTTCAACATTTAGTCCTGTGCTCTTGTTCTTTATGGAATCTAGGGAACAAAGGAGAGTTCACATCCTTCTAATTTCACAGGACTAAAGCTATTCCCAGGTGGAGGAAATATCATCTCTGCTCTTAGGCTGCATCATGACCAAGTGGGTTCATCTTCCACTATTTGCTGTACAAGGTTGATGTTGAATGTTTTATGAAGAAAATACATATGAAAATAAACATATATATGCAAGAAGATGAGCAATAGTCACTAACACCACAGCCTAGGCTTGAAAGCCCACCCACCCCTGTAGGCACTCTTGTCTTTCAATTCATCATCATCCTGCCTCCATCTCTGCTCTGACCTGCCACCCTGTCCAGTTCCCTGACTACAGAGTGTTCATTTATGCCACCAATGCTTCCACCCTAAATGCCCTATGATTTCTTCTCTGCCTCTTACGTCCATGTCCTACAAAATCTTACCAATCCCACCCAGATACGTTTACATATTTCCTTCATCTCCTCTGAATGTGGGCTCCATTTAACTTCTGTTCACTTACAGTTCTTGCTTCGGCTACCTGTATCATCATTTGAGCCCATCAGTAGAGCCAGCCAGCAGGGTGGTGGGTCTACCCAGAAAACTGTCATAAGATAACAGCTATTTTGAAACAAAGCATGGAGTCTTTCCCTGACTTCTGGGGAGCTGACTCCCTGAAGTGGATTATCCACTTTTTTCCTCCTTATTCTTATCATGAATGCCATCTCTGTCTCTCATTTTGGCGACTGTTCTTCTTGGTAGGAAGAACCTCATTAGCTTCCAGTTGGAAACCTGTAGCTCTGAGATTGTTCCTTCTGCCACCAGAGGACACCAGGGAGTAGGGGTCCAGAGAAGTAAAGAGGGGGCTGGGACTTTTATCCCCAACTCCCATCTGTCCTGTATAATCTCCACCCTGGCACCAGGGGACAAGAAAACAAGCAACACCCTCTGCCTTCCCCATGTCTCAAATCTCTAGTTTCAGCAAGGAGATAAGACCTCCCAAAAGGCAGTCTGTGTCTATTTCCAACCAGCCATGGTCTGCATCCTATAGAGAACCTTGGAGAAGTCCCCAGAGATTATCTGCTGTGTCCTCCTGTTTTCTCCAGAGACCTACAAATATGGAAAAGTGTCAGAAAACACCCAAAAGGCTCACACTGATCTGGTCGGAAAATCTGGGCTCCTTCCCTCACACATGCAGGTCATTGCTCAAATGTCTCCAACCCATGGGCCCTCTCCAATCATCCTCTCTAAAACAGCAAAAATGCCTCACATTTTACCCTCTTATTTGGTGGGATTTTCTTCTTACTGGCTCTCATCAATAGCTGATATTGAAGCACTTTTGTCTTTCTTGTTCACTCTCACATCTCCAGTGCCAAGAACAGAGTCTGACACAGGGTAAGTATGTGCTCTTTTAATATTTATTCAAAACATTTGTTCAAATATGTCAGTGAATGAGCAAAAACTATCCACCCTGATCTGCTTTTCCTCTTGTTATAAAATAGTCTCTCTTCACTCTCTACTAAGGCATTGTCTGGTCAAGCTGTGGTCCTCTCCCTGGAGATCCCCTACACAATGGCCAGATTACAAAAACAAGAAATAAGGACAAATGAGAGAGCAGAGTCTTAGGTCATAGCAGAGAGCTGTGTCTATCACAAGTACCGAAAAGAGCTGAATATGCTCTCTGCTGTGGAGGGAGGATTTGATTTGAGCTCCTCCATTATGCGGCTCCCCTAGCCTACTGTTCATGCTCCAGGGAAGGTGTCCTCATTTTAGACAGCAATGAAGCCCAGAACTTCCCATGCTGACCCTCTCTTACTCTCCTTCGCAGAGGGGAGCCCCGAGCAGACACTCACCTCTAGAGAAAGAGACTGACCTGGAAAATCCTACAGCTCTCCAGGGATCAGCCCAGGCTACCTCCTGCCTGACTAGGGCAGAGCATGCTCTGTGGCCCAGGGAAAGCTGCTGCTGTCCTCACTCTCAGTGCAAGAGAAAACTGTCTTCATATGAGCACTTAAGGAAAAGTCCAGTGATAACAGTCCTGTGGAAGCCCTATTGTCTCCTCTGTCTCTCTCTCTCTCTCCTTCTTTCCTTCTACTGTCTGTCCCCAAGGGGAGTTATTCTCTAAGAAACTACATTTGTGAAGTTCAGAGAAACCCTGGGGATGCAGTCAAAGAAAAGCCAGAAAAACTTTCACCCTTCCCTCCTGAGGCTAATCAAGTTTTTAGAACATGGGCAAGTTTTGCATAATGATGTAGGTCATTACAAACTTGGAATCTCCTAGTCAGGAGTTTCTTAACACCCAGGCTGCCTTGTACCCAGACCTCAAGTCCTGGTAATCATCAGATAGTCTGAGCCCTAAACAGCCAACCCCTGCTCTGTTTTGTGCCACTACCTCATTCCAATTAGTCCCGCGAGAGGTTGAGCGACCCGTAAGCAGAAAACACCGCAAATGATTCCAAGACACTTGCCAAAAACCAAGTGGCCAACAAATAGCTCTGTGCTGACAGCTCAGACCCTGGAGCCTGCTTCAGATTCTGTGTCTCCTTCTCTCTCTGCCCCTTCCCCACTTGTGCTCTGTCTTTATCAAAAATAAATAAATGTGTAAAAAAATTTTTTTAATAAAAATTTAAAAAAATGTTCACAGCGGTTTAATTCATTATAACAACTGACACAAAATAAACACCCATCAATAAGAGAATGATAGTCATTCCTCCTCATTCACAGATTCCATACTTGTAAATTCATCTACTCGCTGAAGTTTAGTTTTAACTGCGAAATCAGTGTTTGCGGCACTTGCAAGGTCATTTGTTTTAAGCCATACATTTTATATCTGTGGTCCTAAAATCTGGAACTTTCCCAGTTCAATTCTTCTTAATGACAATAAAGTCTTGTCTCTTCCAGCTGTTGGGGGGGGGGGGGGGTGGAAGATCCATAGAGCGAACTGGGTAGCCTGGGTAGCCAGCCGACACGGGGAGCTCCCAGGATGTGGCACTTGCCATTTTAAAACTGGGACAGCCCTGGGGTGCCTGGGTGGCTCAGTAGGTTGAGCGTCCGACTTCAGCTTGGGTTATGATCTTGCAGCTCATGGGTTCAAGCCCCATGTCAGGCTCTGTGCTGACAGCTCAGAAGCCTGGAGCCTGCTTCAGATTTTGTGTCTCCCTCCCTCTGCCCCTTCTCCACTCATGCTCTGTCTCTCTCTCTCTCAAAGATGAATAAATGTTAAAAAAATTTTTTTAATAAAAAAATAAAACTGGGACAGCCCTTGGCAAAGTGAGATAAGCAGCACCCTGCCTGTGAAACAGATATTTCCTTGGCTACTCAGAAAATGCAAGGGACTCTTGGTGCCCAATGGCTGTATACACAAACTTTTAACCAATACCCCCATTTTAATTCCTCACCCTCACCTTCCATGGTAGATCGTTTTAACAGTTCTGTTGAGGAAACACAACTGTTGGGGGGGCGGGGGGGGCCTGCTGTTATTGTTTCCTTTGCAAAAACTTCATTTGTATTACATAGTCTTGTTACTTTGGAAACACTTCTCTCTGCTTCCCCTCATCAAAAATAATTCACAAAATATCATCCATTGTACCATTTTCCACATTCTCTTTGCCCCTGTTAATTACCTTATTTTTTTGTATTCTCATAATGCCTCTTAATATAGTTAGGGGAGGAAGGGAAAATGGATGATCAGTTGATCATAAACAGAAAGTCAGGCTACTTATTTCTTCTTTTCTCTAGAACTTAACCGTAGCATCTTAAAGGAAGGGTTAGTTGTCTGCTTGTCAGTTACCTTGGTCCTCCCCGATGCTTTCTCCCCTATCTTCTGGCCCTGGACTTATTCTCTTTAATTTTTATTTATTTATTTTGAGAGAGAAAGAGAGAGGGGTGGGGGAGAGAAAGAGAGGAGAGAGAGAATTCCAAGCAGACTCTGTCAGTGCAGAGCCTGCCGTGGGGCTCAATCTCACAAACCATGACATCGTGTCCTAAGCCAAAACCAAGAATCAGAAGCTTCACTGACTGAGCCACCCAGGCACCACTGGCCCTGGACTTATTAGGGCATTCATATAGAGTGAACATGGTCCAATGTGGACTATAGGAAGAATGAACTAGGGCTGTGTTTTGGTGAAGAGAGAGGAATAAGGGTTGAAAAAAGGGCAGATTTAGGAGAAATGCCTTCTCTGAGCTCTCTCTTTTGCTTAGGGAGTCATGGGGAGGATGCTTGTTTGAATAGCTCAGATCACAGAGCCTTGGAAAATATCCTGTTTTCTTGGTTTAGACTGAGCTTGGAAAAAGGGTCAGGATTAGGAAAGTAGAAAAAAGAACAGTTATAAATAGGTCCTAAATAGCTCAAGGAACCAAGCTAGGTCACTTCCGAAGTTAATGCCATTTCACTATAATTGGACAAGAGGCACCCCTCACAATCTGTAACACAGATCTCACAGAGCAGGGCTACCATCTAATCAAAGTTGCTGGTGTCGCACTGGAGGTGGATAGACTGGTTACACTCCAGTGTGTGGGCACGTGCATGCATGCGTACACATGAACACATCATAGAAACACGACTTATGGATGTCGATCTCTAGCAAATATATAGCTGTTTAACCCTTAATTAAGAGGTGTCTCCAACTGACACTGGACAGTAAGGTGGAGATTTCTCCATCTTTGAGCATGTGTAAGTGTTGGAAATCATCTCTAAACTAGGAAAACATTTTTCTGCACCTGAAAAGTTTTTTTTGTACTGGCTCACAAGGGACTAATTAATTTCCTCACTTGAAAACTTTGTAAGGCATGAAAGCAATTATCTCCTTCCTAGATGGCATTCGCCTTCACTCAGGCAGGGACCCTCCACTGCAACACTCCACTGCAGGGACTCTCCACTGCAACTCTCCACCCACTTAATCATGCCTCTCCTCCCATCACAAATTAACCACAGAAAGTTCTTTTTTTTTTTTTCTTACTCTCCCCTTCTAAAGTGATTTAATTGTTGACTTCTGGGTTTTAGGAACTTGGTTTAGGAAAAAGTAATTACCCCAGCATCACCACCATTACAGAGGAACAACCCTGTCTCAGGTTTAAATTTTTAAAATGAGGGGATGCCTAGGTGGCTCAGTTGGTTGGGTGTCTGACCTCGACTCAGGTCATGATCTCACAGCTCATAGGTTTGAGCTCCACATCAGGCTCTGTGCTGACAGCTCAGAGCCTGCAGCCTGCTTCAGATTCTGTGTCTCCCTCTCTCTCTGCCCCTCCCCTGCTCACATGCTGTCTCTCTTTCTCTCAAAAATGAATAAACATCAAAAAAAATTTTTTTAATTTTTAAATGAGGTTATTTATAAAATAAAATTTATCAGGTCATTATTAGATATTTTCCTAATCTTGGGGCCTGGAGGACCCTGCTAAAGGAGTATTTAATATTTAATGAAGTAGTTGCCATTAATTTCTAAAGACCTTTTTCCTTGGTAACTATTTTCCATATCCCATTTCTGGGGATAGAGTTCTGAGGGTTAGAACCTGAGAATGCTTGACTTGCTATTTGTCTTTCTCTGACTTACTTTACTTAGCATAATATACTCTAGTTCCATCCACATTGTTACAAATGGCAAGATTTCATTCTTTCTGATCACTGAGCAATATTCCATTGATTATATACACCACATCTTCTTTATCCATTCATCACTCGATGGACATTTGGGCTCTTTCCATACTTTGGCTATTGTTGGTAGGGTTGCTATAAACATTGGTATGCGTGTAGCCCTTTGATTTACCATTTTTTTTATCCCCTGGATAAATACCTAGTAGTGCAATTCCTGGGTTATGGGGTAGTTCTATTTTTAATTTTTTGAGGAACCTCCATACTGTTTTCTACAGTGGCTGCATCAGTTTGCATTCCCACCAACAGTGCAAAAGGGTTCCTCTTTCTCCGCATCCTGGCCAACATCTGTTGTTTCCTGAGTTGTTCATTTAAGCCACTGAATATATTTTAACACTTACAGCACATCTCAATGCGGACTAAACACATTTCAACTGCCCAAAAGATAGTGGTAATAGCTACAAAAGGTAGTAGTACAATGTGGGTACAATCTTTTAAGAACAAATTCATTTTTACCTTCTCCAACGTCTACAACAATCTCTTCCTCCACTAAGTCAGTCAGAGAAAGACAAATATCATATGATTTCACTCATATATGGAATTTATGAAACACAACAGATGAACATAGGGAAGAAAAAATATGATAAAAACAGAGAGGGAGGCAAACCATAAGAGACTCTTAGATACAGAGAACAACTAGAGGGTTGCTGGTGGGGTGTTGGGTGGGAGGATGGGCTAGATGGGCAATGGGTATTAAGGAGGGCACTTGTTGGAATGAGCACCAAGTGTCATAAATAAGTGAAGAGTCACTGGGTTCTACCCTGAAACTAATACTACACCTTATGTTAACTAACTTGAATTTAAATAAATTTTAAAAAATAAAATAAAAAGAACTCTTGACTTGAATAGGCTATACCAAATCTTTCAGTTTCCATAACCTCATTAGGATTGGAAGAAAGGGTGTCTTGAAAATTGGGAAAAAATCTGTCCTGGAAAGATTGAGCCATAGATTCTTTGGTGTCCTTACACTTTCTCTTGATTTAACAGGGACCATGGGTGTATGTAATATAATGTGAGCAACTCTGGGATGGGGTTTGCAGTGAGGCATCTAGCAGCTTGCTAGATGGAATCCTTGGATTCGTTTCACAGTGTCTCTTTTAAAACCCAAAGAGCAGAGTTGATTTTTCAATTCCTTATCTGACTGATTGATGGTGAGCACAGCACAGAGACTACTTATGTCATCTATTCACTACTCTTCTGCAAGAGTAGCCTAAAATGGCTTGCTGGGGTTTTGTCTTGTGGATCACGATGCTTCCCATATGCTTCACCTGCATCCTGGTTAGTGATGGTACCTACTATGCTCACGGTGCAGAGCAAAAACTTTATGTTGAATAAGGACATTCTCCTACATAACAAGAATCCCATTATCACATATGAGAAAACTAACCTTAATTCAGTAATATAAAATGTATAGTCCATATTGAAATTTTCCAAAATTTTCCCCAATATATTTATACCTTTTTTTTTTAAATCAAAGATCCTCTTAAGGTTCGTTTGATTATTTTGTCTTTTTAATTTGTTTTAATTGATCACATTTTCTCTGATAATTTCTAGCTTTTTGTTTTATTTTAGGTTTTTGTTGTCATTGTTGTCCTTTGCTTCCTCTTCTCAATATCACTTATTTTCACAAAATATAGTCCTCCTTGAGTAGCCTGTAATTCAGTCTTTGGTTGAAATGATTTTGACTTTTTTCAACTTCTTGAATTTACTTAATAGTTCTTCACAATCTGTTTTCTTGTGCATTTCTATTCTGAGGGTTGTTTAAGTTTTCTAATTTCCAGTGTTGTTTCATATTTGTAAATGCCTCTGAATTATGATTAATTTATGTTGAAAATTTATTTTACAGAAGCAGCATTGCCAGTTAGAGTACAGTGATTATACACAGTTCTTTTGGTCTTTAGCCCTGGAGTTTTTAGTCAAAATACTGTTTTCCAAAGTTGCATAGGACTTGCTTAGAACTATGCTGATATCCAAAGTTTCCTTGGTCCTTTTACACCAACCTCTTCAGTAAGCCCGTATCACACATTCATATCACAGTAAATTCTTTTGTCTGCATTCCATCCTGGGATCCCCCAAACTCCTGGTTGATTTTTTTTCAATTTGTATACATTATAGTTCACTTTATATACTGTAAACTCCTATGAGTTTGACAAAATAATGTATCCACCACTATAGTGCCAAACAGATTCATTCCATTGCTCCCGAATTCCCTGCATTTCCCTAGTCACTGTCCCCTTACTTCTCCTAAAGAGATATGTATCCACTTATCTATTTTCTTTTTTTTTTTTTTTAATTTTTTTTTTCAACGTTTATTTATTTTTGGGACAGAGAGAGACAGAGCATGAACGGGGGAGGGGCAGAGAGAGAGGGAGACCCAGAATCGGAAACAGGCTCCAGGCTCTGAGCCATCAGCCCAGAGCCTGATGCGGGGCTCGAACTCACAGACAGCGAGATCGTGACCTGGCTGAAGTCGGACGCCCAACCGACTGCGCCACCCAGGCGCCCCTCCACTTATCTATTTTCCATCCCTTGTAGTTTTTCCTTTTTGCATAATGTCATTAGAATTGAATCATACAACATGTAGCCTTTTGTTCTGGCTTCTTTCCTTTGGCAAAATGCATTTAAGATTTTTTTCATGTTATTATGTGAGTTATTAGCTCATCCCTGTTTATTGCTGAATAGTATTCACATTGTATGGATGGATCATAGTTTGTTCATCTATTCACCTACTGAGAAACACTGTGGTCGTTTCCAATTATGACTAAAGTTTCTATAAACATTTGTGCACAAGGTTTTGTATGGAAGTAAATTTTCCATTCATTTTGGAGGCACAATTTCTGGGTTGTATGCTAAGTCTATCTTTAACTTTATAAGATGTTGCCAAACTGCCTTCCAAAGTGGTTGTGACATTCTGCATTTCAAGCAGCAATGAATGAGCATTTCTGATTTTTTATATATCCTCTCTAACATGTGGAAATGTCATCGTTTTTTTTTTTTAATTTTAAGCTATTCTAGTAGGTATATAGTGGTATCTCATTGTTGTTTTAATTTGCATTCACCTATCATAAATGATGTTAAACATCTTTTCATACTCTAAGTTGCCATCCTTATATCTTCTCTGGCATGCATGTGTTCAGATCATTTCCCCATTTTGGGGGCTGTTTGTTTCTTAGTGTTAAGTTTTAAATGTTTTATTCTGGGGGGCACCTGGGTGTCTCAGTTGGTTAAGTATCCCTTGATTTAAGCTCAGGTCATGATCTCATGGTTCCCGAGATAGAGCCCCATGTCAGGCTCTGTGCTGACAGCATGGAGCCTACTTGGGATTCTCTCTCTCCCTCTTTCTCTGCCCCCCACCCATTCACATTCTCTCTCTCTCTCTCTCTCTTTCTCTCTCTCAAAAATAAATAAATAAACAGTTTAAAAAGGAGATAAATTCTTCCAACAGCCTGAGAGAGCTCAAAAGCAGATATTAAAAAACTAAGTTTTATTTTTTATGTATGTATTCTGGATACACATATCAATTATCATATCTGTGAGTTTTCAAATACTTGCACCAGTCTGTGCCTAATCTTTTCATTCTATTCACAGTGACTTTAGCACAGTAAAACGTTTCAACTTGACAAACTTCAATTTTTCATTCTCTTCTTTCATGGATGATGCTTTCGGTGTTGTATCTAAAAACTCACCACCAAACCCAAGGTCATGCAGATTTTCTCCTAGAAGTTTCATAGTTTTGCATTTACAGTTAGGTATTTTTAGATAATTTTTATGTAAAGTGCAAGGTATGTGTTGAGGCTCATTTTACCACATAGAGACAGCCAATTTTTTCCAGCAGTATTTTTGGAAAAGATTAACATTTCTTTATTGAATTTCCTTTGAAACTTTGTCAAAAATAAGTTGTATTTGTTTAGGTCTATTTCTGGGCTCTCTATTATCTTCCATTAATCTGTCTATTGTCTTTCCAATACTATACTGTGTTGATCAATGTAACTCCATGGAAAACCTTGAAATCGGATAATATGAGTCCTCTGAATTTTTACAATTGCTTTGGCTATTCTACTCCTTTGCATTTCCTTATAAATTGTATAGTCATTTTGTCAATATCTACATAAAAGCCTGCTAGAATTTATTTGGGATTGCAATTAACGTATAGAATGAAATTGGAAAGAATTAACATCATAACAATATTGAGTCTTCCAATCCATACTCATTGTATACTTTTGCATTTACTTGGAGCTTTCATTGGTGATTCATAGTTTTCCACTACAGATTCTGAACACATTTAATTAGATTTATATCTAAGAATTTCACTTCTTTGTTGCTATTAAAAATTGTATTACTTCTTATATTTCAATTATAATTGTTGTTAATACGTAGGAAAACAATTGACTTTCGCATAATGACTTTGTATACTGAGACTTTGCTAAAATCACTTATTACTTTCAAGAGGTTTTTTGGTAGATTCTTAGGGGACTTCTACATAGACAATCATGTCATCTGTGAATAAAGACAAATTTTTCTTTTTTTACATTCCATATGCCCTTTATTTTGTTATCTCACATAACCACACTAGCTAGGACTTCCAGTACAATATTAAATAGGAGTAATGAGAGAGGACATCCTTGCCTTGTTCCCAACCTTAGCAGGGGAGAAGGCATTCAGTCTGTCCCCACTATAGAAGATGTTAGCAGTAGGGTTTTTGTTTTAGTACCCTATATTGAAAGTTTTATAATGAATGGTTGTTGAATTTGTCAAAGGCTCTTTCTATACTAATATGATATTTTTTCTTTTTTAATCTACTTATATGATTAATTATATTGATTAATTGTTGAATCCTGAAACAATCATATATCTTGGAATGAAATCTACTTGTTTGTGATATGTTATCCTTTTTATGTGTTGCTGGATGGGATTTGCTAAAATGGCGTTGAGGTTTCAGTGCCTGCATTCATAAGAGATAATGTTGTAAACTTTTGTTGCTCTGTATGGTTTTTATATTAATGTAATGCTGGCCTCATTAAATGATTTGGGAGTGTCAATGAAATGTCAATTAAAATCCTCAGGACATTTGTTCATAACATAGACACACACACACACACATACACACACACACACACACACACACATCTACACACAAATGCAAAATTATTTTAAACTCATATGTAAGAGTTTGGAGATAGTCAAGAATAGCCAAATTAGTTCTAATGAAAAAGGAGATTGGATAAGGCCTACTAATAGTAATATTTATTATAAATCTGTATGGGGTCTGTACTATAAGCATAAACCAATACATCATATAAATAAAATAGAGAGCTCAGAAATAGACCCATGAAATAAAAGTACTCCTTATAAGACAGTATGACATTTCAAATCAATGTGGAAAGGCCTGATTTTTCAATAAACTGTACTGTAACAACCGATTATCTATATAGGAATAAAACATTAGATCTCTATTATTTCTTAACCTCACTTGTTTCTACCATCTTTTGTTCAGTCCTAACTACCACCTCCTTAGGCAAACAAGCCCCACTCCCAGAATCCCTACTTAGAAGAGACAAGCAAATTCCCTATCCCTATCTCACTTCAAAGGACTCTTCAGAGCACAATTTCTCCAGAAAACCTGACCACAATTATCCTGCACAGCCAAGACCCATCACAAAACAGTAGTCAGCATGGTATTTATCACACTGCATTGTTTATCATCCTTTTCTGTCTAATTTCTTGTACTTTTGCTCTACTCAGATTATAGCTTCCTAAATAAGTCTTTAGAGGCTAATCCTTGCCTAAGGCTCATGATTTGTAGAGAATGCAGGTTATCACTAACCTTTTGCCTGTCCCAAAATTAATAATCATTTGTTTAAAAAATATAAATGTCTAACTCCAAAAATTAAAACTATTAGAATATATACAAGACATTTTTCAATTATTTTTTATTCAAGTATAATTAACACACAGTGTTACACTGGTTTCAGGTATACAATATAATTATTCAATAATTCTACACATTTTTCAGTGCTCATCATGATAAGCATCCTCTTAATCCCCTTTATCTATTTCACCCATCCCCCTAGCCACCTCCCCTCTGGTAACCACCAGTTTGTTCTCTATTTAGGACAATACTTTTCTGTTTGTCTCTTTTTTTCTTTTTCATTTGTTTTGTTTCTTAAATTCCACATATGAGTGAAATCACATGGTATTTGTCTTTCTCTGACTGTCTTATTTCACTTTGCATTATACTCTCTAGCTCCATCCACATCATTGCAAACAAAAGATTCCATTCTTTTTTTTGTGGCTGGGTAATATTCCACTATATATAACCACATCCTCATTAGCCATTCACCGATCAGTGGACACTTGGACTGCTTCCATATCTTGGCTATTGCAAATAATGCTGCAATAAACACGGGGATACATATGTCTTTTCAAAGTAGTGTTTTCATTTCCTTCAAGTAAATGCCCAGTTGTAAAATTCCTGGATCATATGGTAATTCTGTTTTTAATTTTTTGAGGAATTTCCATACTGACTTCCACAGTGGCTGCACCGTAGAAGGCCTTTTTAATCATTTCATTTTAATATAAAACATGAATACAGAAAGACCACACTGAACATACATATAGCTTAATAAATTATGAGGTGAATACCCTTATAAACCACTACCCAGATCAAGAAATAGAGATTTGATAGCAACCCCAGAAACATTTCCATTGCCCCATTCCAACTGCAATCCTCATATTCTCAAAAATGACTGCAATCCAGACCTTGTAGTAATCACTTCCTTGCACTTCTTAACAATTTTATCAGGCCAGTCTGAAGTGCTACACACTATAGGTTAGTATTCTACATTTTTATTTCATATGTTTTTTAGTCTATTTTAATCTATAGATTCTCTCTACAGCTCTTTAATTTTCTTCCAATCTCTTTGTTGAAGAATCGGGGTTTTTACTGTAGAGTTTCCCACAGTCCACATTACGGTGACTCCATCTTCATGGCACAGTTAAACATGTCTTTCTGTTCTCTGCATGTCTTTCTGTAACTAGTAGCTGGTTCCAGAGCCTTGATCTGGCTTGGGTCTGACAAATAATGAAGGTAACCTTTTGAGGGTGGCTGCTTTCGGAACACCATTATGAACTCATGGATTTAAATATATTTGATAGATTTCCAATGGTTGCAACCATTGTATTTTTTTGAAGTGTACCCTCTCTCATCTTTGGCCAGTAGAAGTCTCCTCCAGTCAGCTCCTGATACCTTTTAACATCACCCCAGTAATCTTTGATCCCCATTATGATGTGATATTACAAGCTCGTCTTACAGATTTCTTGCCCAGACCTGGAAAGAGCCATTTCTCCAAGAAGTCCTATTACTCATCTTGGGAAATAATATTGCAAGAATGCAACCTACACCTAGGGACATATAAAATGGGCCCATTTATATAAAATGAGTCCATCCTGATATATACAATTTAAATACAAGACCCTAGAGGCTTTACCTAACCTCCTCTATATTATTTTCAGAACTAGAATATTCCATAATTATTCATTGTCTTTATCTTACATTACACACACAACAGTCCTAGAATAATACTGCTAATACTATCTCCACCACTGTCATTACTGAAAACTGTTAAAAAATACTTTGCATGTGCTCTTCCCATTCTTCTCCTATTTTAAAGAACGGTTGTCCTATATCTACATTGTCAGAGGCTATAGTTATCACAAGAGACTGTTGTTCACGTCCTTTGAATGGAAAAGCACTTTTAAAGCAATATACACACATACACATCACAGATAAAAATTACGTTTGACAACAACAAAGTTAACACTTCTGCATGACAGAATATTTCAATAAAAAAGTGAAATGACAAAACCCCGATTCACAAAAGGTACTTCCAACATAACCATCAGATAACAAGAGGTGTATATCCATGATATTTAAAGATGATCTCCATATCCCTACAAAAGTAGCCAAGGACTCAGGACAAGAAAAATGTGAAGCTCTGTTGTTCTGTTCCATCCCAACTCTTCTCCCATTTGCTCTACTCAGCCCTACGGAAACCTTATGGAGCGTCCAGACTTACCAAAGATTCTTCTGCCAAAATGTCTTCTCTGCTACAGTGATGTATTTGTAGAAACAAGCAAACGTTTTTGGCAATTAGAGGCAGGATGATTACTTTTATTTTTGACTTAGTAAGGCATAGAATGATGTGGAGTTCAGAACCATGTAAAGACCTCACTCCCAGCACTCCTCCTCAGTCCCCCTCTCACTGCCACCTCCCCAACCACCAGCCTCCTGTGCTCCCTTCCCAAACTTCTCTCCATGCAAATAATAATATAAAGTATATTCTACTTTTGTCTTACAAAAAGTTAAGAAACTAAACAAAATGCTCTGCTCTTTGCTTTTCTTACTCAACAGTGTATCGTGGAGATCTTTCTCTTAATGGCACAGAAAACTTCCTCATTGTTCTTACAGCTGTAAAATATCTGATAGTCTGGAAGTTACGTAAATTCTTTAAGTAGCCTCCTTTGGATAATACATTTGGATGACTAATATTCTATTTGTGTATTTACAAATAGTGATACATAAAAAAAATCAGTAAACCAGTGTCATATGATACAGAAATATTAGTTGAAATACTGGTGTGACAGGAAAGGGGCCGGGATGGCACAATATTGGAACTGCAAAGTGGATGAGAAAGCTCACTGTAGAGCCGGAAGACAGCTTGGTAAACCTGGTCCTTGTGAGGCGGGAGAAGGAAGGGAACCCAGAAATGTAGCTGAGAGAGAAGGGAGATGGAATGCCCTGTGTCAGGATTGACCAATGTGAGGACTATGGGGAAAAGTGACCAGCTGCCCTTTTTCTGCCCTCCATGCACACCTGCTTCAGCCCAGGGGCACAGCAAGATCAGTTCACCCTTGTCACTTCAATTCCCAAAACTAGCCAGTTGCCCTCCCACATTTGGGACTGGTGTGATCATGAGACTCATGCCAGATGAGAAAATGCCTCCTTCTAAGGCATTGCCCAACCTCCTCACTATGAGAAAGTACAACAATTAGAGATGTATCTGAATCATCTGGCCCTGAGGTTGGGGAGGAGTCAGGACTGTGGAGTGAGTTCACTCTCACAACTGCCAGTTGAGAAGATTTACAGAGAGGTATGTACATCCCTGTTGGACGTTGGGGAGGGAATCTCAAGAAAGGGTAGGACCTTACGCTGGATTTGAAGCCACTCACATAAGAAACGGAAGGTGCTTCCTTTTGGGATGAGCACTGGGTGTTGTATGGAAACCAATTTGACAATAAATTTCATATATTGGAAAAAAAAAAAAAGAAACAGAAGGTGCTTTAGGCAGTGAGGAAATCATGAAAGCAGAGGAAAACATATGGGAAGATGACTCCAGCACCTAGAATCAAACATGTGTGTCAGCGGCCATGGAGAGAATTATAATTTTCCTGGATTTTCCCATTCAAAAAGCTGAGTGTTCTTTAAAAAAAACACACATATTTTGTACATTTACACCTGTTAAATCTATATTGTAAGTTGTATTATAACTACAGAAGAGTATATAAACATATATGTCCAGGTAAAAAAATAATGTGATCTCCAATGTAGGAATCATCTGATTATAAATTGGAGTGCTAGCTGTGTCTTAAAATGCCCTTGTAGATCACAAACCACGTGGTGTTGAAAATGATCATTTCAGACTGAATTAGTGCTTTGAGATTATTCATGTCCACAATAATGAGTTCATGATTGTCTTTAGGACACAGCTAATCCTTGAGGAGTTGATAGCAGTGAGCAGCGTTTCATGACATCTCGAAAGGCTTCTATGAATTTCTCATTCCGGAGGGTGAAGATGAATGGGTTCAGGAAAGGGGTCACCGCTAAAACCATCAGTGACGCTACCCTGTTGTACTCAAGCTGCCTGCATTTGCTTGGGTTTCACATAGAGGAACAAGCAGGTGCCACAGCCGATCACAACAAATGTGAAGTGAGAGGCACACATAGGGAAGGCTTTGCTCCGGCCTGAGGCTGAGGGGATCTTGAAGATGGTAGAGATGATGTAGGTGTAGGAGATGACTGTAGGATCAAAGCACCAATGATAATTAAAACAGCCATTTAAAAAAGAATAAACTGAGTGAAATGGCTGTCATCACAGGATAGTTCAAACAATTGCCCTTGGTCACATAAAAAAATGGTCTATCACATTTGATTTGCAGAAGGTAAGCTGAAACATGGCATAGACTGGCCAGATTTGAAATAGAAACCGAAACACCCATGACACAATAACCACCCAGATGCAGGTGTGGCTGTCCATAATGATGTTGTACCTCAAAGGGTTACAGACAGCCACATAACGGTCTACAGCCATCACTCCCATTAATATGAATTCTGACGTGCCCAAAGAAAGGTACAAATATAATTGTGCACCACATGTTGTCAAAGGTATTGTCTGCATCCCAGGAAGCAGCAACCTGCAGAGCACCAAGGGAACAGCAGTAGATATGAGCAAGATTTCTAGGACAGAGAGGTGGCCAAGGAAGAAATACATGGGGGACTGCAAACATTTATCAACACAGACAATCACAATGATGAACATGTTCCCCATGAGTCACCAAACAGAAGAAGAAGAAGGTAGCAAATAGAATATGGAGTAATTCTGGGGAGCCAGGGAAGCCTATGAGATAGAAGTCAGTGGCACTAGAGTGACTCTCCAACATTTAGTCCTGAGAGGTTGTTCCTTGTGAAATCTAGAGAGTAAAAAAGAGATCACACTGCTTCTGATCCCAAAATAAAAACAGTTTCAGGTAAAGAAAATATTCCTCTCCTGTTCACAGACTCCACAACATGTCTAGGAAGGGTTCATGTCCTACTGTTCCCCCTACATGATCAGTATTGATCTTTTTAAAGACCATCATGATATATGAAGAAAATTAAATCTAGCCAGGAAGACGAGCCCAGTCACCAATGGCATACCATAGGCAAGACAGCCAGCTCCTGCCCAGGGTGCACCACCTGCATCTCTCATTCCACAGGTCTTCCTGCCTTCCATCGTGCTGTGAATAGCCACCGAGTCTGCCTCCCTGACCAGTGTGTTCCTTTTTACCACTAACTCACTTCCATCATGAATGTCCTAAACTATGCGATCCACCAAATATATTCTGTCCTGTGAGTCCTGCTCCAGACTATAGAAAAGTCTTTCTGCCCACTCCTACCCAGAACAGGTACATGTTTACTTTGCTTCTCCAAGACATAAGGTCCATTTTCCCTAGATCCATTTGAAAGTTTTTCCTTTTACTTGTATCACCATAGGTGTCACTGTTAGGCATGGGTATGGACAACTCTTTGAGGATTTTCTGTAAGATCTTGAGGGCAAGGCCTGAGTATTTCTCCGACTACAGGTCAGCTAGCTGCTGGAGTGAATTCTCACTTTATGCCCTCTATTCTTGAAAGGGGAATCCTGCCTTGCTTTTCTCCCCAGTAAATGCGTCTTTTCATAGGTGACAGGCTAAACAGCACCCAGGCTTAATCAGTCAGAGGCCTCTCTCTCCCAACCCTCATACCAACAATCCACCAGACTGATAGGGGAAGGTCCAGAGGAGGGCATGGGAGGAACTGCCATCCTCAACCTCCAGCTGTCCCATATCACCTCATGTTGGAACTGGCAGACAAGAGGCTAAAGGTCCAATTTCAACACCCCATGCCTTCGTGAGAGCTCAAAACCCTGGATCCAGCAGGGAGCCAAAGCCACCAAATGTGAACTCTGGGCTCAGCCCAAGCCCTACACATAAGTAGCCATGGTCTCAATCCAACAGAAAGTAAGGAGAGTCTTCTCAGAGATAACAAATAGGTTTTTCCTCCAAAATCAAATGAAAAAATTCAGCTGTCAATAAAATAAAACAGACCCAAGGTCCTGAGCCCCTTACAATTTCTGACATACATCCCTCATTTCCTTCAGGTATTTGCTCAAGTGCCCAAGCTCAGGGAGCCTTTCCTCATGATCCTTCCTAAAAAAACACACACACACACACACAAAAAACCAAAACAAAACAAAAAACAAAAAACACATTCTACCCTTTACTCTCTATCAGCTCACCAGAATCTATTTATCTCCTTTGTTCTCCTCATCTAAAATTGTGTTTTTACTTTTTGTTTACTATCTGTCTCCTATTATAAGGTAAGCACCATAAAAAGTAAAAACTTTGTCATGCTTGTTTACTGTTTCTGACATTCAATTATTTTTAAATGAATAAATCAATGAATCAATTAAGAATGAAATCTATGAACAAAGCTTATTTAGTCCTGGCTATGGCCAATCTTTTGATTTTTTTTTTTTTTTTTATTTTAGAGAAAGAGCAAGTGAGCAGGGGAGAGGGGCGGAGGAAGAGAGAAAGAGAATCCTAAGCAGGCTCAATGCTCAGCACAGAGCCTGACACAGGACTTGATCCCAGCCTGAGATCATGACCTGAGCCAAAATCAAGAGTCAGAAGTTCAACCAACTGAGTCACCCAGGCACCCCCAGCTATGACCAATTGTTGAAGCAAACTCTGCTTCCTCTCCCTTTGGTCTTTGCTGAAATGCTGCCCTGTCAATATGCAGCCCTCTCTCTGGAGATCCCTTTGGAAATGACAGTTGGGTGACAAGGATCAAGAACAGACTTATTAGCAGAAGTCTCCTTCCATAATTTTTGTTTAGCCAGGACCAGATACAATCAAAGGATAGAAGAGTGTCCTGACAAGAGCAAGGGTCTATGCCTATGCCCAGCACTGAGTCAGGTCAAATCTGCTCTCTGCTGTGCATGGCAGATTTGAAGATGAGGTCATCCATTCTGCTGTAAATGTCCTTGTTCTAGAGAGCATCTAGGCCCAGAACTTCCCATGCTGATCCTCTCTTGCTCTCTCCTTTACAGAGGGGAACCCTGGCAGACACTCACCTCCAGAGAAAGAGACTGAACTGGAATGTTCTACAGCTCTCCAGGGATCAGCCCAGGCTTCCTCCTGCCTGACTAGTGCTGTGTGGCCCAAAGAAAGCTGCTGCTGTTCTCATTCTCAGTGCAAGAGAAAACTGTCTTCACACAAGAACTTAGGGAAAAGTCCAGTAATAATAGTGCTATGGAAGCCAACTATCTCCCTCTGACTTTCTCTCTCCTTCTTTCCTACTCTTCATTGTCCCCAAGAAGGGTTATGCACTGAGGAACCAAATCTGATGCAGTCAAGGGAAACCCAGAGAAACTTTCAGCCCTTATCCCCTGAGGTTAATCAAATTTTAGAACTCTTGAAAGTTTTTTTAGTGGCCAAACTTGAAATCTCCCTTGTTGGAAGTTTCTCAGCCTGCAGGCTGCCCTCCTCCCAGGCTCCAAGTCCTGGTTACCACAAATCAGTTCAAACCAGACCCTGCTCTCTTCTGTGCATCTGCCTGATTACATTTGCCCTACAGAGCCTTGACACCCCCAAGTAGAAGACACCACAAACAATTCAAGACATAAAGCAAAAACTCGCATGCCAGAGATGAGTAATAATGTGAGCAAAATGGTGGACAGGCAGCTCTAAGCTATTGTCCCTCCACAGAAACCATAGAAAACAAGCAGAAACTGTCAAAACTGTGTCAGAACTCTGGAAAACATTAAAAGATTTATAGCAACCATGGAAACACTGGTTCAAGAAAAAGAAAATTGAAAAATGCTAGGAAAGCTTTGTGGTATTTTCATTTACCTTTGCCCACACTCTTTCTAGCCTGGCAGAAGTCTTGAAAATGGCAATCTGCATTCTCATTGTGGGACCTCAGTCCCTGAGGAAGCAGAGCAGATGTGGGGCAAGAAAAGTTACTGTTGAGACATACAATAGACCATCTAAAGACTCAAAGGGAAAGTTGGGGTAAGTGTCTTTGGGAAATTAAGGAATTTAAAAGCAGCTACATACACCGGGGAACTTAAAAACCACACCCATGTACAGGGAAAGATGCATGCTCAGAAAAGACCTGAGAAGACCCTAATCTTTTGCTTTATGTAGGATAAACTCAGATCCACATCAAGGCACATTATAATCAGTAAAAAGACAAAGACAAGGGACAATCTGAAAGCAGCAAGAGAGAAGCACCTTTTCACATACAAGGAATTCTCAGAAGATTAACAGCCAAATTTTCATAAAAAATTATATAGGACAGAGGGCAGTGGGGTGGCATATTTAAAGTGCTGAAAGAAAAAAATGTCAACCAAAAAATTCTGAATCCAGCAAAACTGTCCTTCAAAAATGAGTGAGAAATGAAGATAATTCTGGATAAATAAAAGCTGAGAGAGTCTGTTGCCAGTAGACTTGTCCTAAATGAAATGCTAAAGGAAATACTTCAGTTTGAAATCAAAGAACAACAGACAGTAACTTGAAAATAAAAATATAAAGATCTCCACTAAAGATAACTAATGGGCTAATATTAAAGCCAGCTTTATTGTATTTTTGGTTTTTGTAACTCCACATTTCATTTTATACATAATTTAAAATACAAATGCATAAAATATTATAAATCCATTTTATTGGGCAAATAATGTATAATTATGTAACTTTTGACAACATACAAAGGGGAATAGTGCTATATAGAACAGAGTTTTTGTATGCTACTAAAGTAAAGTTGGTATCAATTCAAACTACATGTTATAAATTTAGGATGTTAAATATAATCACAGAAAGAAAATAGCTAAAAATATATACACAGAAGGAAAATATAAGGGAATCAGTTTACTGCAAGAAAAATCAACACAACAAAACAAGACAGTAATGAAGGAAATAAAGGAATGAAGAAAATGAAAGACAGAAAAGTCTAAGACTTGCACAAAACAAACAGCAAAATTACAGAAGTCCTTCCTTATCAGCAACTACTTTCAACGTAAAATGGATTAAATTCTTCAATCCAAATACAGAGACTAGCAGGAATTTTTTTAAATGAGCCTGTGTGTACGCTGTCTACATGAAACTCCCTTTACTTATTTTTTTTTATTCTCAAGTTAATTAACATACAGTGTAGTCTTGGCTTCAGAGTAGAACCCAGTGATTCATCTCTTACATATGACAACCAGTGCTGATCCCAAAAAGTGCCCTCTATGATGACTATAACCCATTTAACCGATCTCCCCATTCACCCCTCTCATCAACCCTCTGTGTTTAAGAATCTCTTATGATTTGCCTCCCTCTTTGTTTTTATCTTGTTTTTTCTTCCCTTCCCCTATGTTCATCTGTTAAGTTTCTCAACTTCTACATATGAATGAGATCATGTGGTATCTTTCTTTCTATGACTTATTTTGTTTAGCATAATACCCTCCAATAGCATCCATGTTGTTGCAAATGGCAAGATTTCATTCTTTTTAATTGCCAAGTAGTATTCCAGTGTGTGTGTGTGTGTGTGTGTGTGTGTGTACATCTTCTTAATCCATTCATCAGTTGATGGACATTTGGGCTCTTTCCAATAGTTGTTGTTGATAGTGCTGCTATAAACATTGGGGTGCATGTGCCCCTTCAAATCAGCATGTTTGTCCTTTGGATAAATTCCTTGTAGTGCAATTGCTGTCATACAGTAGTTCTATTTTTAATTTTTTGAGGAACCTCCACATTGTTTCCCAGAGTGGCAACACCAGTTTGCATTCCCATGAACAGTGCAATAGGGATCCCCTTTCTCCACATCCTCACCAACATCTGCTATTTTCTGAGTTGTTAATTTTAACCATTCTGACAGGTGTGAGGTGGTATCTCATTGTGGCTTTGATTTATATTTCCCTGATGATGAGTGGTGTTGAGCATCTTTTCATGTGTCTGTTAGTAATCTGGATGTCTTCTTTGGAAAAGTGTCTATTCATGTCTTCTGTCCATTTCTTCACTGGATTATTTGTTTTTTGGGTGTTGAGTTAGATAAGTTCTTTATAGATTTTAGATACTAACCCTTTATGCGATATGTCATTTGCAAATATCTTCTCCCATTCTGTTGTTTGCCTTTAGTTTTATTGATTGTTTCCTTTGCTGTGCAGAAGCTTTTTATCTTTTAATTTTTTAATGTTTATTCATTTTTAAGAGAGACAGACAGAGCGTGAGTGGGGGAGGGGCAGAGAGAGAGAGAGAGAAAGAGAGAGAGAGAGAATCTGAAGCAGGCTCCACGCTCTTAGCTGTCAGCACAGAGCCGGATGCAGGGCTCAAACTCACAAACCATGAGATCATGACCTGAGCTGAAGTGGCATGCTTAACTGAGCCACCAAGACACCCCTAGAAGCTTTTTATCTCAATGAGGTCCCAATAGATCACTTTTGCTTTGTTTCCCTTGCCTCTGGAAACATGTCAAGTGAGAAGTTGCTGCAGCCTAGGTCAAAGAGGTTGCTGCCCGTTTTCTTCTCTAGGATTTTGATGGTTTCCTGTCTCACGTTTAGGTCTTTCACCCATTTTGGATTTATTTTTGTGTATGGTGTAAGACAGTCGTCTAGTTTCATTCTGCATGTTGTTGTCCAGTGCTCCCAGCACCATTTGCTAAAGAGACTGTCTTTTTTCCACTGGATACTCTTTCCTGTTTTGTTGAAGATTAGTTGACCATGTATTTGTGGGTCCATTTCTGGGTTCTCTATTCTGTTCCATTGATCTATGTGTCTGTTTTTATGCCAATACCATCTGTCTTGATGATTACAGCTTTGTAATACATGTTAAAAGTCTGATATTTGGATGCTTCCAGCTTTAGTTTTCTTTTCCAACATTATTTTGGCCATTTGGGGTCTTTTGTGGTTCCATACAAATTTTAGGATTGTTTGTTCTAGCTCTGTGAAGAATGCTGGTGCTACTTTGGTAGGGATTGCACTGAATGTGTTGATTGCTTTGGATAATATTGAAATTTTAACAATATTTGTTATTCCAATCTTTAAGCATGGAATATTTTTCCATTTCTTTGTGTATCCTTCAATTTCTTTCATAAGCTACATGAAATTCACTTTAGATCCAAAGACACAAATAGGTTGAACAGATGGAAGAAGATACTCCATATAAATACTAACCAAAAGAGAGCTAAAGTAACTATACTAATATCAGACAAAATAGACTCTGAGTCAAAAACTGTTGCAAGAGACAAAAGACATTATACATTAATAAAAAATTCAATTTAGCAAAAAAAAAAAAATGATTATATATGTTCCAAACAACAAAGACCCACATTATATGAAGCAAATATTAACAAAATTGAAGGAAGAACTTCATTATGTCACTTTCAGTAAAACATGTAAACAGAAGATTAGTAAGGAAATAGAATACTTGAACAATAAAATAAACTAACTAGGCCTAACAAACAGAGTTCACTCCACCCAACAAAAGCAGAGAATACACATTCTTCTCAAGTGCACACAGAACATTATCCAAGATAGGTCACGTTAGGCCACAAGTCTCAATAAGGTTACAAAGACTGAAATCATTCAAAGTGTATTTTCTGACTATAATGAATAAAACTAAAAATTTGAGAAGATGCAGAATGTTTGTGTCTAATAAAAATGAGCCCACAGGTATTTCTGAAAATTAATAAGAATGGATACATCGGGCATTTAGCACACATTAGTCTAGATTGATAGCAGAGACAGAAGGGACTTGGAAATTGTATCCCTGGAGATGTTTTTAATTATAGCAACAGAAAGCCCAACTCAAATTGTCCTAAACACTGAAAGGAATTTAGTAGTAGATTATATTACTAAAACTATCCAGAGAAAAGACTTAAATTCTGGAATGGTTTAATCAGGACTTCAGCTACAGCTACATTTCTGGGCCATTCTCTTGTTTCAACCTCCTCTGTGAATGCATGTGATCCTTAGGCAGCTTCCCCGACAGCAGCAATTCTGATGTCTCATTCACCTGCCACACTGCCCACACAAGGTCTCAACAGAGCTCATTACAATGTTATCTCAACACTGAACATTAAGACACTGATGTTTCATAAGCCAAATTGCATCATATATCCATCCCTGAGCCAGACACAGGGAGCTCACTGATAAGTTTAGGTCAGACTGCACCCTAGGGGATGACTGTGACCTAACAGAGGAGGGGTGGAGAGGACTGTGGGAGGGCAGTTACAGTGTCCGTTACTGAGATCATCCAGTCTAACTCTTTTTGTTTTATACATAAAGCCAATCTAAAAATCAAAGCTCATTGATTTCCCAAATTTATAGTTTGTCAATTCTAGGCTAAGAACTGAACCACAGTCTACTGAAACTGGATATCAATCTCCTCCAAAGAAGGACATGGACTGAGGAAGAAAAACTGTGATGCCAGAAGCATTAAGTGGTCGGCAAGTATGGTGAGGTTACAATAGTTTACCCAGGGAAACAACAGAAATGAAGACTCAGAAACAGATTTCTGAATGAACTCCCCAGGAAGCTGGAATGGGTCTAAGATGAATAAATAAGTGAGGGGTAAATAGAAGCCAAATATGTAACATATACACATGAATTCAGAAAGGATCTTTGAAGTAATATATAAATAAAATTATGTACCCAAGAGGTGATCCCTCTCCTCCTGAGCTGAAGGTCAGACATGATTGAATTACAAGTTGGAGATAAGATGGGAAACCAGAGTGCAGAGAAGAGCCATCCACTTGATCAAACAGGGCAAGCATTCCTGTCCCTATTCTCCATTTACTATACTGAAATCTGTTGGTTGGTATCAGGGATCCATTTTACTGCAATGTACTTAAGCTACAGAGAAGGTCATGGAGCATTAGCTCCAGCCCATGTACGAGAGAATAAGGAACCAGAAAGGAAATGAGCAGTGGTTGGTGGGAATGTCAGGAGGGGAAGGTGGATGTGACACGTGAAATTCTTGGTAAACTAACTTAAAATAGTCTTTGGAACCAGTCATATGCAGAATTGGAGTTTAGGTGAAATTGACAGGATAATTAGAAACGTATTTGCACACTCCAAAAATTAGTCATGTGACAAACAGCCCAGTCTCGGTTAGACAAACAGATGATGATGAGATGTTGATTAGATGGATAGATCGGTAGATAGATAGATAGATAGATAGATAGACAGACAGCTGAAGAGACAGACTTACCTTTTCCTTTTCAAATTGAGGAGTGAGATGAGATGGAGAGAAGGAAAACTCATACAAGGAAAACTCAAGTCCAGAAAATATAAAGAAGTAAAAATGCCCAATAATGGAAGAATATGACCTAATCAATAAGGAAAGGTTTATAATTAAAACATCTGATTCAGCCTAGAACAACTGCAGTGGAATGGAGACAGTAACAGCTCTAGGTAAGAGGCGAGAAAAAAAAACAAAGGACAGGAATCAGGGTAGGTTGTTAGGAAGATCATCTCAGTAAAAAGTTCAGTTGCAACAAGTTCAGCCGGCTGATGACAATAGACAGCCTGGCATATGATAAAGGCGAAAAGGATTGTTAGCAACTTGGAGTAGTAGGAATTAAATAGGCAAAAGGGTGAAACAGGTGGAAACTGTCAAAACTACTAACCGCTGCCAATCCCTATACTATTCCTCTGCATACAAAACGTTTCCCACATTATCTCTGATCCCCATAAGAGTCTTAAAAAGAAAACTGTTTTAGTTTTCTGAATCTTTGGAAAAGTATGTGATTTAATCAACTGGGTGGCAATTTTAATTTTAGGAAATCCTAACATTTCACAGCATGGGAAAAACAAAAATGCATTTCACATTTCAGGCACAAATTTCTTGAAGAGTCAATATTTTATATGAAAATAGATAGGCTTTAGTTTAAAATCAGTTTAATCTATCATGAACTAAAGAAAAATAATATGTAGAGAACACATTTTTGGAATGACAAGTGTTTTTTGAGTGTGCTTGTGGATGGAAGTGTGTGCTCATGAATTCACATGTCATATAGAAGGTTGTATTCAAGGGCATGTATGAAAACTCCAAGGCAAAATCCTCATGAATTCCACCACTTTGTACCCCTTTAAGAAAGTATGTGTGATTTTAAATAAAAAGCAGTAAACTGGAAGGAAAATGTCCTGGAAAAAAACCTCATCTATCATTTATGAATATGCATTACAGCTATAGTTCAAAATACAGAAATCCTTATTCCAAATATTACAAAGACCTTTGGGTGGCCTCAGTAAACCTAGACAAACTTGATTTCTATAGATCTTTTAAGTAACTAATGGCAACTAACTGCACCACCTGTACACACAAACATGCACACACATACATGCATACACATACCGAGGAGACGCTTGGTCATTAGAAAAATTGCTAATCATCTGACCAACTTTTGGCAAATTACTGCTCAGCTATGTGGTTTACACTTCACCCAAATAAACTCTTGGTAGTTATTATCCCTCATTTCCACTCGTTTTTTTTTTTGTGTGTGTGTTCTTAAGATATGGCAGGGAGTATTTTAACAGAAATATCTGAATTGGTAGAATCCCAAAAGCTTCCTGGGTGAACTCCACTTCTTGAGGCCAGCATCCATGTTTTCAGTGTTAGGAATATTAAAGAGACTAGAGTCAGGGTGCCTGGGTGGCTCAGTCGGTTGAGTGTCTGACTTCAGTTCAGGTCATAATCTCACAATTTGTGGGTTGGAGACCCACATAGGGCTTTGCGCTGGACAGCACAGAGCCTGCTTTGGATTCTCTGTCTCCCTCTCTCTGTCCCTCCCCTGCTCTCTCTCACACATGCGCTCTCTCTCAAAAATAAATAACATTTAAAAAGAGATACTAGGAGTGCCTGGGTGGCTCAGTCGGTTAAGCATCTGACTTCAGCTCAGGTCATGATCTCGTGCTCCATGAGTTGGACCCCCAGGCTGGGTTCTGTGCTGACAGCTCGGAGCTTGCAGCCTGCTTCAGATTGTGTCTCGCTCTCTCTGTGCCATTCCCCCATTCATGCTCTGTCTCTCAAAAATGAATAAATGTTAAAAAAAATAAAATAAAAAGAAAGACTAGAGTCATGCCAACACCCAGGAATCATCAATGATCTCTTTTGAAACTCCAATCAAGCCTAGATCATAGGAAAGACTGGGACTGTGATACATAATGTGGTTGCCGTGGATCAGCTGGGAGGTAAGGGTATCAGTGGAGCTCTACATCAGCTTATTTTGTAGAAATAATGTTCTTGATCCATGGCACGTAGCTGTGTAGGTCAGTGAAGACAACAATGTATCCTGTTAGAATACATCCGGTTTCCCAAGACAAAATCCCTTGTAATTCACCGCCACATATGGCTGGTGCAGCTGTGACCACCTGCCAGATAGAGTACAGGAATGAGAACTTCCTTACCACCTTAGATTTCATACCTGAACAAAAATGAAAGCCACTATATTTGCCATGCAAAGGGGTCCAGGATATAAGAATCTAGTATGAAAGCTTCT
Source organism: Leopardus geoffroyi (assembly GCF_018350155.1). NCBI lineage: Eukaryota > Metazoa > Chordata > Mammalia > Carnivora > Felidae > Leopardus > Leopardus geoffroyi. Next base: position 156,607,819 of record NC_059331.1, on the reverse strand, counting down.
TTCCAATGCACGAACTACCCTTATACCTCCCACTCATCCTTAGACAGATATTTCAAAGAACTATCTGGAAGACAGCTTTCCACTCCTCGAAAATCTATTTCTCTTGTCTCTATCACAGGGTGGAGAAGAGTGATCATTCTTTAGCCCCTTATTCTCTGAGCTCCTAGCCTACTGAAAAATCGAGATGGACCCTCAATGAAGGAGGAGAGACACAGAGACTGAGTTTATGCACAAATGAGGTAAGAAGACTTACCTGGCAGTGATCCTGACTTCCTAGCGTGGGTCCCATACAGAACATGTCTTCAAGGAGTTTTTCACCCAGCATTTTTTTGCAGTTTACATTAAAGTTCAATTGAGCCGTGACACTTTGCAGCTTACTATGTGAATTTCCTAAGCACAAGAAATAAAGAAGACTTTCATTCCCGTTTGCCTTTTCATAAGGCATCCTACCTCCTTCTCCTTCAAACCTTCTTCTCAGTAAGAATGGACTGCAGAAGAACTGACGGAACACACCATGGGTCAAACACATCCTTCTGCTCTGTTTATCATCTCTGAAAGATGATCAGCATCAAGGGATGGTTGGTGAGAAGATCAAACAAGATCTGAATCCAAGCTCTGTCATCACCAAGTTCATGATCTTGGATAATTAATTTCCCAAAGTCTTAGTTTCCTCTTTTATAAGGTATTAATCCCAAGAAAACTTATCTACATGATACGTGATGATGACTGTATAATATCTATAGGATGCTTAGTGCTTGGTAGGTAATCAGCGATCAGCAAATGGTAGTCATTATCATTGTAATTGATAACAATATCACTCCTGTTAGGTCAAGGGAAAGTAGGATTTTTTACCAATTTGCAAATTAAGATCCAAAGAAGTTAAAGAATGTGTTCATAAACCTACAATGAATGGTAGAACCAATACTCAAACATAGATCCCTGAGTTCCAGTCCCTGCAGGGTGTGCCAATGGGATACACACATGTAACACCTTGATCTAGGAATCGATTCTCAAGGCCCAAAAGATCATCTCTTCTCTTGTAGAAAGCCAATACCGCTCGTGCCATTTCTAGTTTTCCACATAGGCTTAGAAATCTGACACTAGGCCTCTAAGTTCCAATTCCTTCCCCTAATTCCTCAGAGATCTTGAAGATGTGAATATATCCAAGAACTATCTCTTCTTTTTGATAGTCACTCACCAATAAAGTCTTTAGTCTGTAACCAGGTGTGAATCAAGCAATCTTTAACTGCATTCTTGAGAGTAGGCAACTGAAACATATTGGTGGAGAAGAAAGTGAAAGGTACAGACAACTTTATCAGCATGAGGTCATTTTTAGGAGAGGTGGCAGTGAAGTTTGGGTGAATAATGATCTTCTCATAAGGTAAAATCTCCCCATGAAAGTCTCGAAGATTTGCGGAACTATCATGAAAGATGACCCAAAGATCTCTGGAAAATGAAAAAGAAAAAAAAAAGGATTGACACTCACAGGTCACAAGGCTAATAACCGCCCCCCCCACACACACACACACACAATTTCCTTCTATAGTAACCCATTTAATCTTTTCCTCTCATGTTTGCCCATTTGATCTTTTTTTTTTAATTTTTTTAATGTTTATTTTTGAGAGAGAGAGGGCGCGAGTAGGGGAGGGGCAGAGAGAGAAGGAGACACAGAATCCAAAACAGGCTCCAGGCTCTGAGCTATCGGCACAGAGGCTGACACAGGGCTCGAACCCACAAACCATGAGATCACAACCTGAGCCAAAGTCAGACGCTCAAATGACTGAGCCACCCAGTGCCCCTGTCCATTTGATCTTTTATATGTAGGTGCCACATGGGGTCATGCAGGTGATGCACTATACAAGTCAATGGGTTACCATTCACATAGACTATAATGGGGATGGTGCCTCCAGGAGTTAAGCAGTGCAATGGCTTGGGCTCTACTCTTAGCATAATTCTCGAGAGAAGCTCCAATTGAAGACCTAGAAACAGCGGAAAGAAGCATGCAAATGGATAGTCAAGGCTTTTATGAAAGTAGTAGGTTCTGTTAGGGAGGCTTCTTTGGGAGTTGGGGGAAACAGGAAATGTGAAATTGTAAAGAGGAAATGAGTAACAGCTTCGAGAGGTTAAATATTTTAAAGGTATGGAGGATCACCTGAACATACTATGCTTTACTCTTGTCTATCAAAACTGCTGGATTAACAGGGTCTTCTGGTAGATCTTTGGGAAAACAGTAGTCAAAGATCCTGGTTTTCCACTGAGATCCAGTTGAGATCCACTCTCACTAACATGGCTCAAAACCCTAAATTCAGGGGCACCTGGGTGGCTCAGTCGGTTAAGCGTCTGACTTTGGCTCAGGTCATGACCTCACAGCTTGTGAGTTTGAGCCCCACGTTGGGCTCTGTGCTGACAGCTCGGAGCCTGGAGGCTGCTTTGGATTCTGTGTCTCCCTCTCTCTTTTCCCCTTCCCTGCTTGTGCTCTCTGTCTCTCATAAATGAATAAACGTTAAAAAAAATTTTTTTTAACCCGAAATTCAGAATAGGGCACTCCTGTGAGGCCCCTGAATCAGTCACGCAGGGATTTCTCTAGCGACAACAGTGAGATAGGTACCACACTGGTACTGAGCATCAATTTTTGTTGTTGTTGAGCTCCCAAATGCTAAGTTTATATTGTCTCCTAACAACAGTACCATTTGTCTCTCAGTCTGTCTTTGTCGCCTTATGGACAGTTATCAGATAAAGTCTAAAGAGAGAGGACGGAAATAGGCCTGATAAATTCATCCTTCAGTCAATCCCAAGGACTGACAAGTTTAAAAGATCTCATCAGAGCAGCATCCTTTAGACAAATTTTGCTTGGCTCGCTTTTACAAGATATTATACATTATAAGGACTTTCCTTAGTTTTGTTGTGTTCCTGAGAACTACCACACTTAGTTTCATCTGCTTGGAGTGAAGGATTCTGCTAGGTGCTTAGATGGGGATGACTGGTCTTTGGCCAGGGTATCGTAACTGACTGTTATAGTTCTCATTGGATCATCTTAGTCTATTTGGTTCTTTGTACCAAACACATGCTCCCTTTGTGTTTAAATTCATGTGATAGCTCTCCAGTTGGCATAATTCCCCAAGGACAATAAGAAAGTACAGTCGCCCCTCAGAGGAACTTTTGACAAGAGCAAGGTTGTTCATTTGACAGATACATTAGAACAAAAGGGAAAGAAGCCTTCATGATAAGATTCTTTCTCTTTTATCTTTTAAATGAAAGATCACTTAATGACCCTCGTCCCTCCATTTCCATACCTTGGGAATTAATGAGTACTGGTGTTTTAATTATACAACTTAAATTATACAACTTCTACAACTGAACCTGGGTGGTTCAGTCAGTTAGGCATCCAATTCTTGATTTTGGCTCAGTGCATGATCTCACGGTTCATGGGTTCAAGCCCCACATCAGGCTCCACGCTGACAGTGCGGAGCCTGCTTGGGTTTCTCTCTCTCTCCCTCTCTCTCTCTGCCCCTCCCATGCATGTGCTCTCTCTCTCTGTCCCTCAAAATAAATAAACAAACTTTTTAAATCAGTTTTAGCAACTCTCTTGTGTGTCTTGTGTGTCAAATTGGCTTTTTCTGTTTCTAAGATTACTCTCCTTTCTTGCTGAAGGAAAGTCATTCATGTTTATAGTGTTGATTTAATAACTAAAACCAGTGCCCTCTAATATTTTATCCTTCCTCTATTTCTCTTTTTTCCTTCTGTTAAGAAATTTTGTGACTTATCATAAAATATATTTATAAGTAATTGCAGAAGTTTATATTTTAAAGAATTTATGATAAATAGATGATTCAGGCAAATTATAGTGAGTGCATTTCAGTTTAAGGCAGCTCTATGACATGTAAAACTAAACTATGGTGGAAAAACAAGAGAATAGTGGTTGCCTCTGACGGATATGGATGGACCATAATGAAGAAGAGGTATAAGAAAGGCATTCGGATATTGTTTAACTTTGAATTCTGTTACATTAAATTTCCATATTAAAATTTATAAAGCAATGACTAAAAGAATAGGACATGTGTATATTTGACAACAAAAATGAAAGAAGAATTAAAAGGTATCTGAAATATTAATCAAGTAAAAGGGCAAAAGCATTTTCACACAAATATAAAGAGTAGAAATTCAAAATAGGTAGAAGCAAGTCTGAGTATAATAATAATCAAAATAAATACAAATGGCATAAACTCATCAGTTAAAAGACAGAAATTACAAACTGTATTTTTAGAAATCCTGCTATATGTAAATAAAGAGATGTGCTTAAATAAAAAAGATACAGAAAGGCAGAAAAGTAAAGATGTAAAATGATATACCAGGACAATACTAACCAACCAACCAACCAACCAGGATTGGCATGTTAATATCTGATAAATACGCTCTAAGACAAACAATATTATCTATATGAGAGAAAGTAATGACATACAGTAATAGCCTTGATTTATTGGGAATGTACACAAAGTACCTACATTATAAATGTACCTAAATTTACATATATTTAATAAAATACCCTAAAAAATATTTTTTAAAAAAGTAATAAAGTTATAGGACTATTTTGATCAATCTACTAATACAGAAGAATATTTCAACTTAAATCTCTCAATTATTGATTTATTAAGCAAAAAAAAAAAAAAAAAAGTAAGGATACCAAAGACTTAAACTACACAATTGAAGTTTGATATATAGAGAGACTTCTACCCTAAAATTAGAGAGTATACATTCTTTCATAACATGGGGGGTTGCAAAAATTGACTTGATACTGGTCTGAAAAGCAAGTCCCAATTCTTTTCAGAGAATTAGTATCACATAGATCACACTCTCTGACCACAAAAACAATTAAAATAGAACCCAAAGAATTTTTTTTAATTTGGAAAGTTATCCCTCAAAATTTACCCCTCCATATTCTAAATTATGAATGAAAGATTTAATCATGAGGAAATTTTTAAAAATCATTTAGAATTAAAATAATAATGAAAATGGCCCTTTTCAAAGATGGCAAATAGAAAATCCACAGGAACATATATATAAATTACTAGAAACAGTAGGAGAATATAACAAAGCAACAAGCCATAGATCAATTTATGAACACCAATTACATTTCCATCATCACTAACAAGTAGAAAATATAATTTTCTGAAAGTACATCAATTAAAATATAATAGCAAAATATAAAGCACTTTAAGAATAAATTTAATAAGATATGTGCAAAACATGTATTCAGATAAAATAAATTTCTTGAAACGCGTTAAAGGGAAAGCTAAATAAGTGGAGAGATATGCCAGATCCATGGCTGGGAATAATCAATATTAGAAAAATATCAATTCTCCCCAGCTGATACAAAGAGCTAAAGCAATTCCAAATAAATCACAACAGAGTTTTTCATAAAGCTTGAAAAGTTATTTAAAAGAATACCTAAGTGTTTCTGATAAATAAAAACATGGTTGGCCTACCTTATCACACATCACAAATTATAATAAAGTCATAATTTTTAAGACACTGTGGAATTGGTCTATAATAAATAACCCAAAGGAGCAGTACAGAGACAGAGAGACCCAAAACAGACCCATGCAAAAATAAAGAATTTTGATAGATGTCAGAAGTGGTGTTGCAGGTTGTTGGAGAAAGAAGAGACCATTAGATAAATGACATGTGGATATTTAGCTTACTATGTTAAAAACAACAAAACTGGATCCCTACTTCATAGCATTCACAAAAATCAGTTCCAAATGATATAAATAAATATAAAATCAAGTCTTTAGAATCTCTAGAAATAACCTTAAAGAAATATCTTTCTGATCTTGATGTCATAAAGAATATTTTCAACCAGTCACAACACCCAACAACCACAAATAAAGATTGATAATTTGTGTTAAGTCATATTATAGTCAAATGAAGAGCTCTTATTAATCAAAATACACCATTAAAGAGAAGATCAAGCCACAAAGAAGATATTTTCAACATACGTAATTGACAAAAGAGTTATATCTAGGGCATTTATAGAAGTTTTACAAAGCAATTTTTTTTGAAAAGTCACAAAATGTTCAAAAAACATGAAAGAATATTTCCCAGAAGAAATATTAATAGCAGAAGGAAGAGGATGGAGAAGGACAAGGAGGAGGAGAAAAAAATAAGCCAATCATCGCTACTAATAAAGATAATAAAATTATGAGCATAACAAGAAATTTAACACAATCAGCAAAATAATAAAAAAGTTGGACAATACTCAATGCTGGAAAATGCTTCTAAATTGCTGGAGGATGTGTAAAGTGAACATTTGCATCCTCTATGACATCCAGAGATGTTGTTGCAGAAATACCGATATGTATGTATGTATATGTGTATATATATACATCTATATGTGTGTGTGTATTGCAGATATACATATGAGAATACCTTCCAAGGTACATGGTACAACTATGATTACAGTAACCATTCACAATAGCAGAAACCTAGAAATAACTCAAATGTCTACCAAGAAAAGAATGAACAAATTGTGATAGTCACATTTAAATATTATACTGTAATGAAAAATGAAATATAATCATATCCCTAACATTTTGGATGAATCTTAAAAACATTAAGAATTATTTGCAAGGTCAGGGTGCCTGGGTGGCTCAGTCAGTTGAGCATCGACTCTTGATTTCTGCTCAGGTCATGATCTCACTGTTGGGGAGTTCGAGTCCCGCAACGGGCTCTGTGCTGACAGTGCAGAGCCTGCTTGGGATTCTGTCTCCCTCTCTCTCTGCTCCTCCTCTGATCACTCTTTTTCTCTCTCTCTCAAAAATAAATAAATAAATATTTTTTTAAAAAAAGAGTGACCTGCAAAGTTATTTTTGCCTATACGTAAGGTATCATATTACACCGTATTACTTTTCCTTTTGGGACATGTCAAACATAAGAATGTGGAACATTCCTTAGTCAAGTTGTATCTGAGTAGCTGAACTCCCTTTTACCATGATAGTCCTAGAATTTCTTGACCACAAAGTTTTTAGAATTCCCACAAGAAGTGCGGAGGCCCAGCCTCGGAGCCTTGGAACAGAGTGGATGGATCCCCATCACTTACGGTAAGAAGCAGTGTGCAGCCGTCAACACCCACTGAGGGGCAATCAGAGTCCCCACACAGGACCGATAACTGGAATTCAGGTAAAATAAGTAGAGAAGGTGATTTAACCCTTCTATGTCTTCACTAACAAATGAAACACCACCTGGAAGACAGAAGAGAATCAAGGGATATAAACTGGCTAACTAAAGAGAACTCAAGGTGCTTATAGAGATTTCAGAATGCTGGTATCAGTTAATATAAATATTTACCACTTATTAATCACTTAGCCCCTACTCTATGGTACTAGAGAACCATAATGTACAAAACACTGTATTAAAGTACTTGGTGTACTTTTTAATTTTTTTTTATTTTTCACAGGAAAAAAAAACTATAGGGTGTATAAATTTTATATTATCTTACAGATTAAGAATTTATTGAAGAGAGAGTCTTTTCCACATTGAATATTCTAGTCTTCTTTGTCATAGATTAATTGACCATATAATCATGGGTTTATTTCTGGGCTCTCTATTCTGTTCCAGTGATCTATGTGTTTTTGTGACAGTACCATACTGTTTTACTGTACAGCTTTGTAGTACGACTTGAAACCTGGCATTGCGAGGTCTCCAGCTTTGTTGTTCTTTCTCAAGATAGACAATATAATGGAATATTAGGCAGCCATAAAAAAGGATGTGATAGTGCCATTTGCAATGATATGAATAGACCTAGAGGGTATTATGCAAAGTGAAATATGTCAGACTGAGAAAGACAAATACCACATACGTGGAATCTAAAAAAATCTGATAAACAAACAAAAAAGAGAAATAGGCCTATAAATACAGAGAACAAACTGATGGTTAACAGAGGGCAGGGGGATGAGGGGATGGAAAAAAAGGGCGCAAGTTTCTATAGAATGAATAAGTCATGGGAATACAGTCCATGATATTCTAAAAGCTAGTATGGTGCCAGATGGTAACTATAATTATGGTGAGCATAGTATAATGTATAAACTCATGGAATCACTGAATCACTATGCTGTAGACCTGTAATGTTGTGTGTCAACTGTATTCAATTTTTTTATTTAAATAAAATTAGCACACGAGGTCATACAACCAGTGAATGATGGTTGGTTCAAGGATTCAGACTTCAGTCCATGTGATTCCAAATCCCATTTATGCACTTCTCTTCTACAGGACCTCCCTGCCTCTCCTCACCCAGTTTGCTGCTTTCCAGAGTGACTTAGCTCATTTCTAACCTTCCAAAGGCTTAAGGATTCTTGGCTGTATCCACAGTCAAGCAATGCAGCCTTTCCTATAGCTCCCTGATTTTTCCTACTGGTTGACTACAGGGACACTCTGAGACCAGTCATCATAACTCCTGCAGGAAAAAAAAAATAAGTAATTAAAAATAAAACTTTAATTCTGGCAAAAGAATATAGGGAGAGATACTCTATACAGACACTGAAGTATAGTACACTACTTATCCTCTGGAAACAGATGCCTTGATTCAAATTCGGGCTGTATCCTTAGTAGTATGGACTTGAACAAATTATGTAGATCCCTATGTTAATTTCCTTACTTGTACACTGAGATCATAACAACTTCTTTCCTAGGGTTTCTGTGAGAAATAAATGTGGTAATATATGTAAATTGTTTGGAAGAATGTTTCATGTATAATGTGTGTTCAGTAAATGTTATTTCTTACTAATTCAGCTTCAAGTATATTTTAATGTTGAGAAAGTGCAAAACAATGTTCAAAACGAGACAAAGACAAAGCCCTTTCATGATCCCCAAAATGACTAAACATCAGCTATTAACTGATACATCTTTTCTTTGCATTATTGCTATTATCAGTGACAGCTCTATTTTAATCCTCCACTTCCTTAAAAAAACCTTTTGAGAAACCCAATTCTGAACTGATCCCATTTCTCTAAATCCATCTTCAAAATTATCCAGCATAAGCTCAAACCCTGTAAGATGCCCCTCCCATCTGGGGCACTTCTGAGGTTCTCTGGAGTATGTTCTTCCCACTGCATAATGAAAAAAAAAACCTCACTATTCTCATTATTGCTGTGTTCTTGGTGCCATTTGGTTGATGGGTACAACAAAGGCAGATTAAATCCTGCTTTCTCCAGTTTAGGAACAGCAGGAAAATAGAAAACTATTTTTTAAGTTTTTATTTTAATTCCAGTTAGTTAATATACAGTGCTGTCCGTTCTGAGTGTACAATATAGTAATTTAACACTTCCATACAACACCCAGCGCCCATCACAACAAGTGCACTCCTTAATCCTTATCACCTATTTCATCCATCCCCCCGCCCACCTCTCTTCCAGTAACCATCAGTTTGTTCTCTATAGTTAAGAGTCTGTTTCTTGGTTTGCCTCTCTTTTTTCCTCTTTGCTTGTTTGCTTTGTTTTTTAGATACCACACATGAGTGAAATCATGGTATTTGTCTTTCTCTAACTTATTTCATTTGGCATAATACTCTCTAGCTCTATCAACATCATTGCATATGGCAAGATTTCATTCTTTTTTATGGCTGAGTAATATTCCATTGTGAATATATATCACATCTTCTTTATCCATTTATCGGTCAATGGATACTTGGATTGCTTCCATAGTTTGGCTATGGTAGATAATGCTTCTATAAACATTGGGGTGCATGTATTCCATTCAACTAGCAGATGTGCTAGATCACAGGGTAGTTCTGTTTTTAACTTTTTGAGGAACCTCCATACTGGTTTCCACAGTGACTGTACCAGTTTGCATTCCCACCAGCAGTATAAGAGAGTTCTTTTTTTCCCACATCCTCACCCAACACTTGTTTATTTTGTTTTTGATTTTAGCCATTCTGACACATGTGAGGTGATCTCATTGTGGTTTTGAGTTGCACTTCTCTGATGAGTGAGGTCGAGCATCTCTTCATGTATCTGTTGGCCATCTGTATGTCTTCTTCTGACAAATGTCTACTTATGTCTTCTGCCCATTTTTTAATTGGATTATTCATTTGGGAGGGGTACTAAGTTTTATAAGTTCTTTATATATTTTGGGTACTAATATCAGGTATCAGGTATGTCATTTGCAAATATTTTCTCCCATTCAGTAGACTGCCTTTTACTTTTGTTGATTATTTCCTTCACTGTGCAGATGCTTTTTATTTTATGAAGCCCCTATAGTTTATGTTTACTTTTGTTTCCCTTGCCTCAGGGGACATATCTAGAAAAAAGTTGCTATTGCCAATGTCAAAGACCATTTTTATGGCTTCAGGTCTCACATTTAGGTCTTTAATCCATTTTGAATGGTTTTTTCTTCAAGATTGCTTTGGCTGTTCAGGTCTTTTGTGGGATTTTAGGATTCTTTGTTCAAGTTCTATGAGAAATGCTATTGATATTTTGATAAGGATTGCAATAAATGCGTAGATTGCTTTGGGTAGTGTAGACATTTTAATAATATTTTTCTTCCAATCCATGAGCATGGAATGTCTGTTTCTTTGTGTCATCTTCAATTTCTTTCATCAGTGTTTTATAGTTTTCAGAGTACAGGTCTTTCACCTCTTTGGTTTGGTTTATCTTAGGTATCTTAAGGGTTTTGGTGCAGTTGTAAATGGGACTGATTCCTTAATTTCTCTTTCTGCTGCCTCATTACTGGTATATAGAAATGCAACAGATTTCTAAATGTTGATTCCTATTTCAGTTTTGGATATGTTTCTAGGAATTTATCCATTTCTTCTAGGTTATCCAATTTGTTTGCATAGTTTTTCATAATATGCTCTTACAATTGTTTGTATTTCTGTGATGCTGGTTGTTATTTCTCCTCTCTCATTTGTGATTTTATTAATTATCAATTTTATTAATTTTTTCAAAGAACCAACTCCTGGTTTCATTCATCTGTTCTATTTTTGTTTTGTTTTTTAGTTTCTACATCCTTCATTTCTGCTCTAATCTTTGTAATTTCCTTCCTTCTGCTGGCTTTAGGCTTTGTTTGTTGTTCTTCTTCTAGCTCCTTTAGGTGTAAGGTTAGGTTGTTTATTTGAGATTTCTTTTGCTTCTTGACGTAGACCTGTATTGCTACATATTTCCCTCTTAGGACTGCTTTTGCTGTATCCCAATGTTTTGGACTGTTGTGTTTTCATTTTTATGTGTTTCCATATATTTTTAAAATTTCTTCTTTGATTCTCTGGTTCAGTTTTAGTAGCATGTAGTTTAACTTCCATGCATTTGTAGTCTTCACAAATTTTCTTGTGGTTGAATTCTAGGTTCATAATGTTGTGGTCAAAAAAAGGTGTACCATATGATTTCAATCTTTTTAGTATTTATTGAGGCCTGTTTTATGACCTAACTTGAGACCTATTCTGGAGAATTTTCCATGTGCACTTGAAAAGAATGTGTATTCTGCTGGTTTAGGATGGAATATTCTGAATATATGTTATATCCATCTGGTCCAGTGACATTCAAAGCCACTGTTTTCTTGTCTATTTTCTGTTTAGATGCTCTATCCATTGATGTAAGTGGGGTGTTAAAGTCCCTACTATTATTGTGTTATTATCAATCAGTTCCCTTATGCTTGTTATTAACTTTTACATATTTGGGCGTTTTCATGTTGGAGGCATAAATATTTATGATTATTAGATCTTGTTGGATTGTCCCCTTTAATATTATATAGTACCCTTCTTTTATCTTGTAACAGTCTTTGTTTTAAAGTTTAGCTGGTCTGATATAAATATTGCTACTCCGTGCTTTCTTTTGACCTCCATTTACATGATAAATGTTTCTCCACCCCCTCACTTTCAATCTGCAGGTGTTTTCAGGTATAAAATGAGTTTCTTATAGGCAGTATATAGTTGTTTTTTTTTTAATGTTTATTTGTTTTTGAGAGAGAGAGTGACAGAGTGCGAGTTGGGGAGGGGCAGAGAGAGAGGGAGACACAGAATCCGAAGCAGGCTCCAGGCTCTGAGCTGTCAGCACACAGCCCAACGTGGGGCTTGAACTCATGAACCATGATATCATGACCTAAGCCAAAGTCAGACACTTAACCGACTGAGCCACCTAGGCACACCTAGTTGGGTCTGTTTTTAAATACATTCGTACACCTCTGTCTTTTGATTGGAGCATTTAGTCCACTTACATTCAAAGTAATTATTGATAGATATGTATTTACTGCCATTTTATTACTTGTTTTGTTATTGTTTCTGGAGATTTTCTCTGATCCTTTCTTGTCTTTGTCACTTTGTTCTAATTTGGGTTTCTCTTGCTTTGTCAATTTATGTTTCTGGGTCCTAGGGTTTTCACCTATAGACGATAAGTAGCGAAGGAACAATGATGTGTACAATATCCCCCACCATCTGGGACAGTGTCTGGCACATGGTAGGAACTCAAAATGTATGAGTGATTGGAGTAAAATTCACCTTGTATGCAGGGATCCACTGGGAGGCTCTGAAATTAATGAAATGGTTTTCTGAATCCATAAGTGAAGCAACCGTCATCAGAAGACTAAGACCTAATGTTATGTATATGTGTGTGTACTTTTTTCCCAAATTCATATATGCATGCATTTATTTAAAAAAATATTTCCTGAATATCTACTATGTGCCAGGCAACATATTTGATGTTAATATAAAAGGGTATTCAATAGAAGTAGACTTTGCCTTCATGAAATGAGGGAGGGAGACAATAAGCAAATAAACACATCAATAGATAGCTATAAGTTGGATGAGATAGAATGTTCCATGAGAAAGAATAAGAAGAGAGGGTAAACAAAGGATCTAATTTAGTTTGGGTGGGCAAAAAAGTACTTGCTGGGTAAGTGACAGGTAATCTGAGACAGCAAAGATGAGAAAAACCAGCCATGGGAAGAGCAGAAGAACGAGCTTTTCCAGAACTGCGTGTGCAAAGGCTCAAGGATGGGAAAGAACTGGGAAATGCTCAGGAGTCTGAAGAGAGCCAAAGAAATTGAAGCCTAGTGGGAGAGGAAAAGATTGGCCTAAGAGGATCATTGAGAGGAGGATTTTATTCTAAGTGTAATAAAAAATCTATTAAAGAATTTGAATGTACAGAAGTCATGTGATCCAATTATTTTTTTAAAAATCACTGGATTTAAAAAAAATCACTGGATTTTTATTAGAAATGGATTATAGAAACAGTCGCGCTTACTGAAGTGACCTGGCAAAAAGTGATGTGCCTTGCACTGAAGTAGCAGTGGGGGAGTTGGAGAAGAGCATCTAAGTGGATGGATGGACATAAGACCTATTTCAAAAATAAAACTGACAGGAAATCCATTTAAACAGTATTCTGATAATAAGATACACATTGCTTTAACAAAGATTATCTACCTTCTCTTTACATAAGTATTCAATCAATAATTATCATTAAAAGATTCAAAATAGGGGTGCCTAGGGGCGCCTGGGTGGCGCAGTCGGTTAAGCGTCCGACTTCAGCCAGGTCACGATCTCGTGGTCCGGGAGTTCGAGCCCCGCGTCGGGCTCTGGGCTGATGGCTCAGAGCCTGGAGCCTGTTTCCGATTCTGTGTCTCCCTCTCTCTCTGCCCCTCCCCTGTTCATGCTCTGTCTCTCTCTGTCTCAAAAATAAATAAACGTTAAAAAAAAATTAAAACAAAACAAAACAAAACAAAACAAAATAGGGGTGCCTGGGTGGCTCAATCAGTTGAGCATCTGACTCTTGATTTCAACTCAGGTCATGATCCCAGGGTTGTGGGATCAAGCCCTGTGTCAAGCTCCATGCTGAGAGTGGAGCCTACTTGCTTACTTGGGATTCTCTCTCTCTTTCTCTCTCTTTCCTTCTGCTCCTCTCCCCCACTTGCACTATAAGTAAGTAAGTAAGTAAGTAAATAAATAAATAAATAAATAAACAAATAAATAAATAAATAAATAAATAAATAAATTTTAAGACTAAAAGGGGTTCTCATGCTCAGAAAAGTTGAGAACCATTGACACAGAAAATCTTCACGTTCCTTCACTCTAAGATATTCCAGTGTATAAATCTAAGTCCTATTTAATTCCCACAATCTATCCCTGACTGCAGACCTTCTCTGGTTGGCCTTTAAGAAGTATGCACTACACTAGCTCCTTCTTACCTGCAGCAACAAGACAGAGCTCCTTCAAGCCACAGGGACTTCCAAGGAAAGCTGAGGAACACATTTTCTCCTAATATACCTGGCTGAGCCCCCAACTAAATATGGGTCATTTACTCTAAAACTTCTCAGATTTCTTTCCACCAAACCCCTGGTGCCCTAACTCACTCTTGACTGAGCTTTACAAAGTCACTGATTCTAAGAATGTGCTAGAAACTTACACATTGCCTCCTTTCCTTCCATTCCAATCGGTCCTTGCCTATTTTACCTTCCCTCTCTACCTGAGTCAGATTCCTTTATTCATCATTTTAATGATATTCTTATTACTCTTCAGAACTCCCTTGTCCTAATGTCCTTGAGTCATACTTCAACTGGGCAAATCTTAACTCCATATTCATGCAACATCTGCCTCCACTGCGTCTGCAGCTTTAACTTTCTTAACTTGCCACAGACATAGAACACATTAACTACCTCCTCCTCCTAGAAACAGCTCCTCTGATGGTGTATATTACACTTTTATTTTCTCCTGCCTCATAAGGTACTTTACTGGGCTCTCCTCTTCCAGCAGCCCCTAAAGCATTAGAGCTCACCTTTCCATTTGATCCAAGAAGGAGTAGCCCCATTCCCCCCAGCTCTTCAGTTCCTCAACTGAAAGCCCCTGCACAACAAACACAACAAACAAAGACAGAAAGACTCTGAATAATGGAAAGAAGTAAGGGGACTGCCTAAGGAACCTGGGGACTTAAGGAACAGCCTAACACCAACTTCCCTGGGTATACTCATCAAAATTAAAAACAATTGCTTTATAAAAGACCCTCTGAAGACAGTTTAAAGACAAGTTATAGACTTGGAAATATATGTGCAAACCTCCTAGCTGAGAAAAGACTTGTATCTGACCTATATACATACTCTCAGACTCAACAGTCTGATTAGAAAATAGGAAAAAGACAAGAAAAAACGCTTCACTAAAGAAAATATCCATGAGGTAAACAGGCATATGAAGAGATATTCAACATCCCCAGTCACAGGAAAAATAAACATTAAAATTTCAATGAGGTACTACTATGTATCTAACAGAACAGCTAGTATGAAAAATAGTGCAATTTGGTGACAACACCAAATGCTGGCATGGAGGTAGAGAAAATAGGTCACTTATACATTGTTGGTGAGAATCTAAAATGGTGAAGCCAACCTGAAAAACAATATGCTATAAAACTAAACATACAATTACCATATGGCAGAAACTGCACTCTTGGACTTACATCCCAGACAAACAAAAACTTACTATCACACAAAAATGCAGCAGGTTTAGGGGCGCCTGGGTGGCACAGTCGGTTAAGCGTCCGACTTCAGCCAGGTCATGATCTCGCGGTCCGTGAGTTCGAGCCCCGTGTCAGGCTCTGGGCTGATGGCTCAGAGCCTGGAGCCTGTTTCCGATTCTGTGTCTCCCTCTCTCTCTGCCCCTCCCCCGGTCATGCTCTGTCTCTCTCCGTCCCAAAAATAAATAAACGTTGAAAAAAAAATTAAAAAAAAATGCAGCAGGTTTATTCTTAAAAGTTAAAACCTGAAAACAACCTAGATGTCCTTCAATGGATGAATGATTAAGCAAACCAGAGTACATCCATTCCACAGAATAATAGTAATAAAAAGAATTAATAGTTAATATACACACATCTTGGACAAATCTCTAGGGGATTATGCTAAATGAAAAGAGCCAATCCTAAAATACAACATACTGTATGATTCAATTTGTGTAATATTCTTGAAACAAGAAAATTACAGAAATGGAGAACACGTTAGTAGTTGCCATGGGTTAGGGAAGGGGACGGCGTGGAGGAGGGAGAATGAAATGGTGTGTGGGTAGAAGGGCAATAGGAAGGAGGCTCTGCTGATGGACTGTTCTGTGTCCTGAAAATGGTGGTGGATGCACAGACCTATACGTGTGAAGTTGTACAGATTTAAATACACACACACACACACACACACACACACACACACACACACACAGGTAAAACTGGGGAAAGTTGAATAAACTCTGTGGATCATACCAATGTTACTCCCATGATCTGCTACCGTGCCATAGTTACACAAGATGTTACCATGGTGGAAACTACAGGAAGGACACGTGGGACTCCTCTGTACATTTCTTGCAACTTCCTATAAATGCATAATTACTTCAAAATAAAAATTTTAAACCAAGAAAGGCAACTGGAATTCTTCATAGTTCTGTCTTTTACACATTTCTTTTCTGTAAATTCTTTTCAAGTAATCTTTTTCACTCATTCCTATGAATTCAAATCCTTTCAAAATTCCCAAATTCCCAAATCTGTATCCCAGCTCAGACTCCTGTCGTGAGTTCCCGACCCTTGGATTCAGGTGGACATCTCCATTTGATATCTCAAAAGCACTTCAAACTCAGTATGTCAAAAATGTAATTTGTCTTCTTCCCCAAATGCCTCCTTCTTTTCCAGTGTTCCCTATTTCAGTAAATTTTACCACCATTCACCCAACCAGAAATCTGGATGACACCCTTTACTTTTTCCTACCCTTCATTCCTCACATTCAACTGATCACAACTTCTATCTCCTTGTTACCTCCGGAATCCTTTTACTTTCTTACATCCTCACTGCCACCACCCTAGTCTACTCTGTTGCCCTGAGAGTTGCAACAGTCTCTTAAATCTCTCCCCAGATCTCTCCCACCCACAACCCATATCTCTACTCAAATCCATTCTCCTACTGAAGTCACATGAATATTTTACAATCATAAATGTGGTAATATAACTCTCATATTTAAAACTCTTTAAAGGATTCCTATTATACTCAGGATCATTTCTAAAATTAAGGCTAAAAGACCCTCTACTATATGATTCTTAATCTACTTCCTTCCTCTGTGCTCCAACCACACAGATGGGCTTTTGGTTAAACATGTCACACCTCATGACCTTCACACTTACTGGCTCCTCTATCTAAAACGACCTACCCAGGCCCTACCCAATTAACTTGGTTAACTCCACTCAGTCCAACATAGGTATAGGAATCACGGCATGTCATTAAAAGATACATATTTTTCTCATGTTGCACATACAGAAACTGAGGTTCAGAGAGGTTAGGGTATCTGTCCCTAACTAGGTAAGAGAGCATAAATGCCTAATTACAGAGCCATACCAACTTCATTATGGGCATGTTATAATTACTCTGTGCCTTGGTTTCCTCATCAAAAAAAAAAAAATGACAGCAATAATACTTATGGCACAAAGTTGTTTTAAGAATTAAATGGGTTAGAGGCACCTGGGTGGCTCACTCGGCTCAGCGACTAACTCTTGATTTCGGCTCAGGTCATGATATCAGGGGTTCGTGGGTTTGAGCCCCCTGTGGGGCTCCTGGGATTCTCTCTCTCCCTTTCTCTCAGCCCCTCCCTGCCTCCTGTGCTCCCCTGCACAAGCATGTGCACTAGCACTCTCTCTTTCTCTCTCAAAAATAAATAAATAAACTTAAAAAAAGAATTTAATGAGTTAACACGTAAAGAGCAGTGTCTATTATATAAGCACTATATAGGTATATGTTTTTATGGTGGCGGCAGTGATGGTGATTATTATTATTATTATTATCATTGCACATTACATTTAAACCACAAAGGGCAAAAGTGACATTTTCCTTTTGAACCCTACAGCAGAATACCTGCTGCTTTGTTTCCTACGTGTTTTATAAGTTCCTATACACCCTTCCAGGCTCCTATCTCCACCTTCCTTTCCGGATTGCCTCCATGTTTTAGCCCAAGAACTTTATCATACATTGAGAGGAGATTTGAATCCCAAAATAAAAAGTTTTACTTAGGTCCTACAAATGACTGAGGCTGTACAGAAAAGGAGTAATGTATCCTCCCCCTCCCAAACTTGCATGCCCTTGACCCTCCGGCTCTCCTCCCCGACACAGCTCCATAGCCTCACCCCCAGACAGCGTCCTAATAGACGACAGCATCCTAATAACCGTGACAAAGAGATCCCTTCGGTCACTCACCAGTCACCATCAGCAAGGTTAACAGGATACGATTCATGCTGATGTCTGAATCCTGCGCTGAGGATATGGATGGAAACTAACAGGCACAAGACAGGGACAGAACTTATGCCCTGCTTGGGGATTCTGAACAGCAGGTGAAGAAGGTGCAGGCAGATCCGAGGATACGGATTCTACAGAAGTCTATCATCTAGGGGCATCTCCTTCCACTCTGGACCCTCAGTGTGAAAGCGGGTTCATCAGTCGCAGCCGCCCACCTCTGTCAGTAGGCACGGAAACCTCAGTCTGACGAGGCCGGCCCTATGGGAAGATGAGCAGGGATCTGAGCTTTATCCACCTCATCTAGGGAAAAGAATTCCAAAGCAGGCGTCAAGCAGACCTTCTGTGGAGTTCAAATTCATCCCAAGTTTCTCCCCTGGCCTCTCAGTTCTTTCCACTGGTCCCTTCCCCACAATGTGTGACTAGCATCCCTCCTTCTACATGTCCCATTGACCCCTTTCCTTTCCGGGCCACTCTGATGAAGCAGAGCTGAGTCCCACCCTTCTGTGTGACATTGACCCCCTCCCCTCTATGCAGGTGATGCCCAGACCACCCCTCCTCAGAACTGCTTGACTTGCGCAGGTCTTGTCTCACAACCACAGACACCATTTGAATAAAAGTTCCCAATCAATATCAACACAAGTGGTTCTTGTCAGATCTCTAAATCTGTTATTACACTGCCCTCCTGGCTGCAGCTCTCTCTCTCTCTCTCTCTCTCTCTCTCACTCGCTGTCTCTCTCTCTCATTCTCTCCTTTCTCTGTAGCTGCCTTTTTCAAATTGATTTTTGGTGGCAGAATATAAGAAGAATATTACCTAAACAGAAAATCAGTCAGATGGCAAAATGCAACACTACAATTAGAGTCTCTATAAACCTGATGGTTTGTGGAATGAGGGACAGATATGTCCCCATGTGTACACAGAATCTGTGATAATACCAATAAGGAACTTCATAACAAAAAATTACGAACATATGAGGAAATATTTAATATCTCACACACACACACACACACACACACACACACACACACACACACATACACCCATCCATCCCTCCATAGAATTCTAAAATTATTTTTTCAAAAAGAAGCTCAAAGAACAATGTCCATATCAGATATCAGTATCCTAAAACAAAAAAGGAAAAAATAAATGGGATTAGCAAACTGCAGAGAGCATTCAAAGGCTAATGTTAAAAAGGTATTAGTATTGAAACAAGAAAACCTGCAACTGAAAGTGGTTTGGTAGGCCTGGAGAAAAGTGTGTGGGGTAGGTGGGTGGGAGAGGGGAGGCAGAGAGAAGCTGAGCAGAGAGGACTGAAGAGGACAAAATGGGATGAGGATCAAGGGAGGCCCCTAAAGCATGCTGGGGGATTATGCTACTGGCAGCAGGGAACTACTGAAGAGTTTTTAAAAGGAGACTGGCATGATCTCATCTGCATTTCAGGGGGAAAAAACAATTCTGAGTACAAAAGAGAAGGCCAAGTTGAGCAACACTAGATGGGCATATACAGGAGTTCAAGCACAACAAGATGATGGCCTAGATCAGGATGACAGCAGTGAGGATGGAAAGATAAGGATGGATTTAAGAGACATCTGGAAGTAGGATGGTTTGAGGTTGAGTGGTCAGAAAGAGAGAGAAATCAAACAAACGGAAGGCGGAGTTATCTCCTAAAATAAGAAAAACAGGCAAAGAATGCATTTAAAAGGCTGGAGGCATGAAGGGTTAACTTTTGACATGCTGAATCTCAAGATCTCAGGGAGCTAAAGCAGATGCAAAAAAAAAAAAAAAAAAAAAAAAAAAAAGGTTTCCAGGAGGCAGTTGTATCTGTGGGACAGGTGGTCTAGGCTGGAGATACTAATTTGAGACTCTTAGACCGGTAGCTGTCCCCAGTAACAGCCTCCTCCAGAAAATCTGTTGTTTTTGGAAAGGACCCAAACTCCCTTCCTGGTCCATAAACTCTGCAAAAAATCTAGGACAAACAACGTCAGAGTAAAGAATATCTCTTTCTCAACTTTTCACCTGTGCTAACTACTCCTACCCTCGCCAACAGAAAACCTTCCATAGCTCCATCCTGTCTTTGAACCTCAAGCATATTTCATAACGAAGCCCTATTCTCAGGGAACTTGCGTGATGGAATGGACCTTTCAAGGTCTAGGAATGCTAGTTGATTAGCCGAAGCCTGGAGGATATAGTTGAAAAGCTGTGTGTACCCAATAAGGAGATCAGGATTCTACTTCTATCTTTCCAATCATGTGTGACTTTGAGAAAATGACTTAAATTCTGTTTCAGTTCGGCCACCTACAGATCAAGAAAAAAACCACCCCAGCCCTGTCTCCTCTTTGCAGGTTGTTGTACCACTGGAATGAGATTATGGGTTTAAGAAACCCTGAAGGATTAGAGTGGCACAAAGTATAGTAATTTTACAAATCTCAGACTGACCTGATACAAAATCCCCATGGACAATGTCCATACAGAAGTAAAGAATGTAGCTCAGTGCCTCGGATTCGGTAAGTGTTCAATGAATGTTAGCTAATAGTGAAACTGTTCTTGTTAGAGTGTCTCCAAATTAGCCGAGGATGACCCTAGCCATTTATCATTGCCGGAGAAACCTTTTCATCAGGTAAAAAGCACCAACAGGTCCTGCCTTGTGAACTGCCACCAAAACACAGAAGATCCTAAATTTAATATAATCCAGAATGTAAACCATTCTCCAACTGCCGAAATAACGGTTCTATGAGTGCTTTTCATTTCCACATTTCCTTGGCTCAAAGCTGGTGATCAGGACCACCAGACCTGGTGGTGATGATGACTGAGTGATGAAACAGTGGTCACAGAGAAAGGTGAAGCCAGTGTAATAAAGATGGGAGGGGCTAAGGGAAAGTATAAGTAACTATTAGGGTGTTCAGAGCAAACCTGGGGACACTGTCTACCTGAGCTAAGGTGGAGCATCTTGTCCCCCACAGCCCTGGCCTCAGAAACCCCCTGAGGAAGATGAGTCCTGAGCCAGAGTCCCTTTCCCATGACAGCTGACTTAGGCAGATGGGCTTTGAGGCATAGCAGGGAGAGGAACCTGGATCTGGAAGTCTAAGGAACAAGGCTTCTTTTTCCTTCTTTGAAAGACCCAAGAGAGGCACAGTCTCCCATCCCCCAGCCTCCTTGGAGCAGAAGGACCTTCATCTGTCTACCTGGAGCCTTCTTCCCTCACCTCATTTATGCCCAGAGCTGCTTTCCCACCCTATTTTGGGTCCCCATGCCTAACCATAGCCATTGATTCTACCAGGTGTTCCTGAGAGTTCCATACTCTGCCGATCTTCTGCATCTCACGGGGAAAGATCTGGACTGCTATGAAATTTATCTTTTATTTGGGTGTCCTTGCTGGTATGTATCCATGAGCTTCTACTCTGTCCTATAAGGCACAGGTCAATGCAGGCTGGAGGAAGGCAGATTGGGGTGTGTAGAGGGTACAAAAGAAGAGTCCAAGAAAAGCGGTCATGGACAGAAGTAGGTATCTCCTGTCCCAGACCACACCCATAGGCTCCCATGAGGCTGAGCTCACCCTTCCAGTGCTAAGCTATGGGATGGGTGATGGTGCTCACTTGCCTTGGAGAGTGCTCGACAGTGAGCATTCCTCACTGGTGATTCCAAAATGTGGGCTTCATCACCCACTGGGCAAGTCCCAGTGTGGTCACAGGGACAAAGAACACATTCCGAAGTCTGATATCCCCCCTATTCCAGAAGCTTAGAGACTCAGAAAGCAGGGAGTGAAGAAGGTAGAAACAAAAGATCAAATGCAAGGGCCCTACCCCCTGCACTCCCTGACTTCCACGAGTCCTTCTGATGGCAGAATTTGCTGGTGAGGCATCTCCCACCACCTCCAGACCATCTATGTTGCATCACTATTAGCCGTGTGAGCACAGACAAGTCAATCTACCTATGCTTTAGTTTCTTCAATCAAAATGGGGACTAACTACATCATAGAGATGTTGTGAAAGTGTTAAATAAATCCATGTAAAGCACTTAGAACAAGAGCTCAATGCCTCCATGCCTCCTGTCCTTTTTCCCTTGGGATTTCTAACTATGTGATCATACAAGGGTATGGGGCGGTGGAGGCCAAGACTTGGGAAGGATAAATGGAAGAACCAAGGGCAGCCGAGGTAAGAACAGTATTTTATTTCTGATACTACAAGCAGCCTTCCTCCCTTTCTTAAGTGTTTTTCTTTAATAATTAATTTTTTAAATATTAAATGTTAATATTAAAAACTTAGAAATATTAAAAAGTAGGAAAAAAATAAACACTTCATAATCTCACCTCACAGTCAACACATGCTAACACTTCAACTTACTCTCAGGCTTCATTTATTTATTTGTCATTCAAATGGTTTATCTTTTTGTTTCTTTGCTTGTTTTTAGACAACTGGATTACTAGACTAATATACATTTCATTATCATTTTTAACTTAAAGAAAGGTTATTAATGTTTCCTTTGCTGTTTAATATTCTTTATAAATACAATTTTAATATTTCCATATATTGATGTACTTTTTTATTTCAAATGCCCTACATTACTATATTGGACACTTATATTTCCAGTGTTTACCTATTATAAATAGTGTTAAAATGAGCACACATTCATAATCTTTGTCTATATCTGATTATTTTAGGACAGATTCTTAGGGTTGGAACTATTAGGTCACAAGTGATGAACTATTTACACTTTTGATGCCTATTTCTAAATTGCTTTTCAAAAAGACAGAATCAATTCACGTTGCTACATGTAGTAAAAGAGTCTTTTCATTGTACTTTCTTAGATTCAATATTATCAACATTAAACCAAAAATTAATAAGTATCAGATAAAATGGTATATCATTTTAATTTACATTTTATTAGAAAAAGAGAGTCAAACATTTTCATATTTCTTGGCCAATCAATTATTTCTTTAAAATTATCCATATTCTAGGGGTACCTGGGTGGCTCAGTCAGCTAAGCATCTGACTTTGGCTCAGGTCATGATCTCACAGTTCATGAGTTCGAACCCCATCTTGGGCTCTGGGCTAACAGCTCAGAGCCTGGAGCCTGCTTGAGATTCTGTCTCCCTCTCTCCCCCTCCCTGCTCATACTCTGGCTCTCTCTCTCTCAAAAATGAAATAGACATTAAAATAATAAGAAAGAAAGAAAGAAAGAAAGAAAGAAAGAAAGAAAGAAAGAAAGAAAGAAAGAAAGAGAAAGAAAGAGAGAGAGAGAGAGAGAGAAAGAAAGAAAGAAAGAAAGAAAGAAAGAAAGAAAGAAAGAAAGAAAGAAAACTATCCATGTTCCTTTCAACTAGGAAACTGTTAACTGTCTTATTTGTCCTAAGATATGTCTTCTATATTAAGAATGTTTTATATGTTAAGAATACTAATTATTTTCTCAGGGACAGTTTTCTCTACTCACGCATCTGTGCAGAAAGACGACCATGCTCCCTACTTGGTATACCTCAAGTCGCACTTCAACCCCTGTGTGGGTGTCCTCATCAAAAACAACTGGGTGCTGGCCCCAGCTCACTGCTACTTACCGTGAGTGTTGGGAACCCTCACTCCCACCCCCTGAAACAGCCGGATTCATTCTACATGAGTGGTTCTCAAAGGGAGGCAACTTTTCCTTCCAGGGTACATTTGGCAAAGTGAAGATATTTTCGGTTGTCACAGTGGACTGAGGGGTGCTGTGCTACTGGCATCTATCTAGAGAATAGGGCCCATGGCAAGGATGCTACTAAACATTCTACAGTGTGCACCCCTCAACAATTACCCGGCTCCAAATGTCACTACTGCTGCCGGGAAGGAAACCTGTTCCATACACTGTGCCTCCTCAGTCTCCCATCAGTTTGTTTCAAGTTTTTTACTGATGAGATAAACGTGTTTTATTAATTAAGGGACCAGCAGGTAACTGAGGGTACACTCAAATTGGACAAATTGAGGAGAATTTTTAAAAATGACTAACGACAAAGGTACGGACAAGTTATAGGGGAAGCACAAAGAAGAGTTCAGTGCCCCCAGGATTAGTATTAGAAGGGCACAGTTACTCCCCCTAGACCTAAAGGGGCAAGAGGAGAGGTTGGTTCAAAGGGGAGGGGAGCCGGGGAGGGTGGGAGGAGAGAGAAAGGAAGAGAGGAAGCCCTGTGTACAGGGATTGCCTGATAGAAGCTGGGGCAGCCCTGCAGGAAGGGAGCTTGGAGGATAAATACTCGAACCTCACTCTTCTCCTCTACTTCCTGGTGCTTGCTATCAACCGAAACCCAAGCAGAGAGCAGAGGACAGGAGAACCCATTGGCTTAATCCATATGTAACACCTTCCAAAGGCAGAGAGCAGGATGAAGCAGGGTTGCGAGTGGGTCTAATGAAACCAACGGATCTCCACCACTCAGGTCCTGTCATTGTCTTACCTCCACCAGAATGGAAATGCTCAGTTGGAGAGGCTGGAGCTGGAGTGGAGGGAAAATATTATTTCTATGCCATGCATGATTTTTCTCTCTACCACATTAAGGATGCTACATGAAAACACAGTGGTTAAGGCTCCACCACCTACTGTGTGACCATGGGGGAATTACTGCTATGTGGTTCCATCATCTGTTAAATGGATTAAAGATAGAATCCACTTCATAGTTTTGTTGTAAGTAGTAAATGAGGTAATCCAGAATCCAGACCGAGCAATTGGCATAGTACCTGACACATTATAACATTTAATATCTTTGATGATGATGGTGGTGGTGGTGGTGGTGGTGATGGTGACGGTGATTACTCCCACCCCCTTCTCCTTCCAGAAACCTGAAAGTGATGCTGGGAAATTTCAGGATCAGAGTCAGAGATGGCACAGAGCAGACAATTAACCCCATTCAGATTATCCGCTACTGGAACTACAGCCATAGCGCCCCCCAGGATGACCTCATGCTCATTAAGCTGGCTAAGCCTGCCAACTTCAACAACAAAGTCCAGCCACTTTCCCTCGCCACCAGCAATGTCCGGCCAGGCACTGTCTGTCTGCTCTCAGGTTTGGACTGGAGCCAAGATAACAATGGTGAGTGTACCTTCCACAGCAAATCAGGGTCATCAGTCACCCATGTCCACAGAGCTGAGAAGAGAGGAGAGGAGAATGGATGGAGACCATGAGGGTGCTAGCAAAAAGAGACTCATCCGGAAGTCCAAAGCTCCTCCCAACCCAGTGATGACACGATGACACAGAACTACCTCCTCCAGGCTCCAGCAGCCGGGGCCACCAGGCCATCGGACTCTGCACACAGGCCACACTACTCCTGACTGCCAGACACATGGTTCACATCAAAGAGGCTGTGCTCCTCCCTTGCATCCAGGCTCATTTTGCACGTAGGGGACACCTCTGAGGACTTGAGTCAGGTCACCCCATATTCCTCCAAGACTAGATACGATGGAAAGAAAACCACTTCTTAAAAGAGTCATGCAGGCTATTTTTCAATCCTCTAGATTAACTCTCATAACCATGCACAAGATCCTTGCCTTTTCTCAGCCCTTTTTTCTTCAGACATACACACAAAACACCAGTTGAAACACAGGGCAGTGACTGCAGAGTCTAAATAACAATTGCGAGCAGTCAACCTTTTTTATCCTGTCTTCCCTCAGGCAGGCATCCTGATTTAAGGCAGAACCTGGAGGCTCCTGTGATGTCTGATAAAGAGTGCCAGAAAACTGAACAAGGAAAAAGCCACAGGAACTCCTTATGTGTGAAATTTGTGAAAGTGTTCAGCCGAATTTTTGGGGTAATCTTTTCTCTATATTCAACATTCATTTGCTTGTATGTGTCTAGTTTAATCGTGACAGCGATTAGAAAATTAGAAAGCCCTCATCCTCTCACAATCTTTTGAGAATTTGATAAGGCTGCACCAGGCCCTCCTTACAGATGACTGTATCCATTAAAGTGTGGCATGCAATCCCTCTAGTTAATAACACTTTGCTAGATTTATTACTCTCATAGCTGCAAGAAAAAAACAGGCATGGCTTTAAAAAAGAATTCAAACTTTTCACAAGGGAAACTCGCTTCACCAGTCCAAATAAATGGGGTTTGACTCATTTTACATGTGAGTTCTAGAGAGGTTTTTCTCTGACTTTCTCAAGATGAAACAATGCTAGTTACAAGAAAGCTAGATAAATGACTCCAGCTTCCTATCTCCCAATTCGATGCTGTTTTCATAACCCATGAGCCTACCTCTGGGCACGGCTCATCCAACTGGGGGACTAGAGGGCTCCTGTGAGAAGATCCAATCATATCTCTCTTGTCTTTCTCCCTCTGCGTGATCTCTGGTAGGAGGTGGCCGTTGCTACTGTCATCTGCAAAAACAAGCTCCAGGGAATCGAGGTCGGTCACTTCATGGGAGGGGATGTTGGAATCTACACCAATGTTCACAAATATACCTCCTGGATCGAGAACATCACTAAAGATAAATGACACCCTTCTACTCTCTCTGTATCCCACTGGCTCTAGTCATTGACTATACAGGCCACTATTTTCTCCAAACTCAAAATAAAAATCTCCAAACAGAAATGCATTACACCAGTAGCCTATGTTTTCTTGGTTGTGTCTCTGCCCATATCCCATAATGATGTGAAGAACCAAGGACAAAACATGACATGAGCACTCATCACACAGTAGTAGGGTTACACCCATTATCTCGTTTAATGCTCACAACAATCCTCTGAGGTTATCTTTTATCCTCACTTTACAAATGAGAAAAATGAGACTAAAAGAGAGTACTTAACATTATCCAAAGCTGACAGACATCAGAGCCTAGAATAGAACCTCCAAATATCGTTTCTCAATCCCATGCTCTCAGCCTCAAAATTATAGGGGAGTCTGTGGCATCACAACAGATTTTGGCTTCTATTTTTCTGCCACTTCTCTTATCATTCAAAGAGCTTGAAGCTTTCACTTGTGGCTAAAATCCTGGGTACTGGAATAATCTCTCCTAAGAATGGCCATGCTCCCTCTCACTGCTACACTGACTGCAGCATGCTACAGGGAGAGAGTTAGCGGATGCATAAGAGGCTAACAAAGAGAACTTCAGGACAGGGTCACGGCCATAAATCAAGTCCAACAGGAAGCCTGGCAGCTCCAGAACAGGGTGAAGAAGTCATCTAGATCCAAGAAGAGTATAATCTCAGGGCAGTGGAAGATTCCAGAAGCAGATATGGCTGAAAGGAGGTGAAGGAAGGGCAGAAATTGGGTTTAGCTACACACAGACCATGGGATTAATAAGGTCAAGAAAGCAGGTACCAGTCCTCTGGTTGAAGACATGGTAAAGAACTTGAAAACTGAGAACTCCGGGGCCCCAAATCTGGAAATGATCATGGAATTCTGGATATCCAAGTGACTGGGGAATACAGGAGAAGGGTGGGTAATCTTCCAACAGATGTAGACTGAGGAAACAACCACACACTACCCTTGTATAATATTTCCTATTCCCTAAATTTAAACACAATCTATACATTAAAGACCTTGGTGTTAGGCAGAATAATGGCTCCCCAAAGATGTCCACACCCTAATCCCCAGAACCCATAAATATGGTTTTTTTTCCATGAAAAAGTCAGTTTTACAGCTGTGATTATGCTTATGGATTTGAGGATGGGGAGATTATCCTGGATTATGTGGGTGGGGCCAGTGCAATCATATGGGCTGTTAAAAATAGAAGAAGAAGAAGAAGAGAGAATATTTGGGCAAAGAGATGTGACAACAGAAAGGCAGCAGAGATTCAAAGCATGAGAAAGACCTAAGCTGCCATTGCAGGTTTTGAAAATGGAAGAAGGGGGCTACAAGGCAAGAAATGTAAGCAGTCTCTAGAAACTGAGAGCGAACCTCAGCTTCCAGCTAGCAAAGAAATGGGAACTTTAGTACTACTATTGCAAGGAACTGAATTCTAACAACAACCAAAATAGGCAAGGAAATGGATTCTAACAAGAAGCACAACCTTGACAACACTTTGATTTTAGCCCATTAAAACTGGTCAAACTTCTGACCTACAGTATTGTAATATAAGAAATTTGTGTTGTTTAAGGTGTTTCTGATAATTTGTTATAGGAGCCATAGAAAACCAATACAACCTTTAAAACATAGTCTCTAGAAGAACTTCTTTCTGGGGTGCTCAGCTGGTTAAGCATCTAACTCTTGATTATAGCTCAGGTCATGATCTCCTGGTTCATGAGATTAACCCCCACATTGGGCTCTGTGTTGACAGTGAGGAGCCTGCTTGGAATTTTCTTTCTCCCTCTCTCTCTCTCAGCCCTTCTCCCCACCCCCAATCTCTCTCTGATAAATAAATAAACATTTAAAAAATAAAATAAAAGAACTGGTTTCTATATTGGGAGGTAAAAACCTTCAAGTGTTCCCAATTGTCCTGAAATAAACTCTAAAACCATCAGAATGGCATCCAAACCTCCTTGAGACCTCCCACCCACCCTACCCATATACTCCCAAAATATTTCTAAATATATCTTCTGCCACTTGACTCTGTGAAATGCAAATATGAGTAAAAGAAATATCAGAAGAAAATGTTAAAAAAAAAAAAAAAAAGCCCCAGTGCTCTCTGTATTTTAAGTTGGCAACGTGGTCAAGACCCAGACTTAACAAAGTTAGAGCCATTAAAAAAAATTCCTTGGGGCACCTGGGTGGCTCAGTCGGTTAAGTGTCCAACTTCAGCTCAGGTCACCATCTCACAGCTCGTGAGTTCGAGCCCCGCGTGGGGCTCTGTGCTGACAGCTCAGAGCCTGGAGCCTGCTTCGGATTCTGTGTCTCCCTCTGTCTCTGCCCCTCCCCTGCTCACATTCTCTCTCTCTCTCTCTCTCTCTCTCTCTCTCTCTCTGAAAAATAAATAAACGGTAAAAAAAAAAAATTAAAAGGTTTACAAATAAACCTTTAACAAAAAAAATTCCTCAAGCTGAAGTCAAGTCTTCAAGTGTTAAAGGCAAGAGCAACCATATTCCAGGCAAGATATTTCCTCTTCACCCATTGCCTATGACTTACACAAAAACAAATCATATTGATCACTATTCAATCAACTCCTCAGTATAAGTTTTTTCTAACAATTTTTTCAGCCCCAATTATTAGAGTGAGTTATCCAAGCACAGTGACCAGCAGCATGGGTTTGGGGGCTGAACTATCAAGACTATGAACCATCAAGACTTCTCTGAGTGCCAAGCTGCATTTCACAGATCCCTTTCCCTCTACTATTCCCTGCACTCCTGACTCCTACATCCGAGGTTGTACTGTGTTCTCCCCTTGAGGGAAGTGCCAGCTGGACTTCACTAATGTTATTTCACTGATCTCAATCCCTACGTCCCCAAAAGGGTTTTATATTGCATTCTGCCTTGGACAGAGGCAAGTTTACTCCAAAATAAAAATATAGTTTTAAACAGGGGCCATTGAGGGTCACCCAATTCTCATTTCTTTCTTAGATCTCTACTTCTCATTATAGAGATCATCAGGGCCATGGCCTCATCTGGAACCTGGAAACACACTGGAGCCTGGAGTGTCATAACAAAATCTGCTTTGTTCATTTGCATGAACTTAATAAAAATAATAAAGGCACATAAGCCATTATAGTTTGAACATCTACTATACATTAGGCACTGTGTTAGACATTTTGATATGCATTCTTTGCATGTAACTCTTCAGATTTATATTCCTCCACTTACTTGAGGTTTCTGAAAAAAACACAGCTAGTAACTTTCCCAAGACCATATAGTTAATAAACAGCAGACCAAGGATACAAACCTTGATCCAACTGACTCCAAAGCCTGTGCCATTTCCTTTATGTTTTCCCATAACTACACTTCTAAATACACAGATGTTTCCTACATACTTACTCTTGCTTTTTTCCTCACATAAGGCAAAAAGCTCCTATTTAGATAACATAAGAAGTTTTATGGCTTCTCCCATGATCTCTGATTTTAGCTCCCAGTGAAAAATTCTTTGAGGTCTGTAGATAGAGAGTCTTCAGGATTCCTATCTAAAGTTAAGGCTTCTCTGGGGACCACTTCATAATATTCTATTTCTATATTCCAGAAAGTGATAGATTTAATCCCAAGATAGGTATAACTAGAATGACAGCACTAGGATATCAACAGGTGATTGGCAATATCATTTCAAATTACGTATTTTGTTAAATAGCTTTGAAGGAGGAACCAGTCTGCCGTGCTGATTCCACCAGATCTCTCCAACCTCCTAACATCACAGCTCCCCAAGTTTAGTCTTGGACTTCTTCTATCTATACTCACCTACTTCCTTAGTGATCTATACCATACATAATCTAACAGTGCCCAAATGTGTATCTCCAGCTTGGGCTTTGCCCTTGACTGTCAGTCTCATATACTCAGCCGTCTACTCAACAGCTACATTTTGATATCTAATCTATATCTCAAACTTAATATGTCCAACTGAACTCCAAGTCTTATTGAAGATGGACCTGCTCCACCCACAGTCTTCCCCATATAAACTGATGACAATCTGATGAGCCTGCAATTTACTCAGGCCAAAAATTCTGGAGTCACTTTTGATTCCTCTCTGTTGTCTCATTTTCAATCTGCAGGAAAATCTTGCCAGTTCCACTTCAAAACATTTCCACGATCTTATTACTTTTCCCTGCCTCCACTGCTACCACCCTGGTAAGCCTAGATTATTGCAATATCCTCTTAACTCATCTCCCTTCTGCTACTTTTGCCTTATTAAACTCAACCTATTCTCAATACAATGACCAAAGTGATCTTTTAAATGTTTTTTAGTGCTTATTTATTTATTTTTGAGAGAGAGAGAGAGAGAGAGAGACAGAGAGAGAGACAGAGCACCAGCAGGGGAGGAGCAGAGAAACAGGGAGACACAGAATCCGAAACAGGATCCAGGCTCCGAGCTGTCAGCACAGAGCCTGACTCAGGGCTCGAACTCAGATCATGATCTGAGCCAAAGCCGGACGCTCAACCGACTGAGCCACCCAGGAGCCTCCAAAGTGATCTTTTAAAATGTAAGCCAAGTTTTACCACTTGCCTCTGCTAAAAACCCTCCAAAGGCTCCCCATCTCAGAATAAAGGGCAAAGTCTGCACAGTGGTCTATAAGGACCTTAAAAATCCCACAGCCCCTTTGATCTAATCTCCCACCTCTCCTCCAGCCACACCAGCCTTCTAGCTCTTCTTTGAGCATGTGAGACACTTACTTGCCTCAAAATTTTTGTACTTTTCCCAGATGCATGCATGGCTTACTTCCTAAAAATTTTGATTAAATTTTATTTTCTCAGCAAAGTCTTATCTGACTACCCTGTTTAAAATTAGAACCCCCACCTCTGATGGAAGTACGTGTAAATATTCATCTTCTATGAAAATTTGACAATGCATATGAGAAACCTTATAATTATGCTTATTCACTGCTTTTAGGCTTCTGCTTTTACAGCTTTTCAAAGATGTTTGCTGTAGCACTATAAAGAGCAAAAAACAGGGTGATTGGTGGTGGTAATAAAAATGTCCAGCCAAGAGGCTGTGGAGAAATGGAAACCCTCTTGCACTGTTGGTGGGAATGCAAACTCGTGCAGCCGCTCTGGAAAACACTGTGGAGACTCCTCAAAAAATTAAAAATAGATCTACCGTATGACCCAGCAATAGCACTGCTAGGAATTGACCCAAGGGAGAGAGGAGTGCTGATGCATAGGGGCACTTGTACCCCAGTGTTTATGGCAGCACTTTCAACAATAGCCAAATTATGGAAAGAGCCTAAATGTCCATCAACTGACGAATGGATAAAGAAGATGTGGTTTATATATACAATGGAATACTACTTGGCAATGAGAAAGAATGAAATCTGGCCATTTGTAGCAACGTGGATGGAACTGGAAAGTGTTATGCTAAGTGAAATAAGTCAGGCAGAGAAGGACAGGTACCATATGTTTTCACTCATATGTGGATTCTGAGAAACTCAGCAGAGGACCAGGGGGAAGGGGAAAGGGGGAAAAAAAGTTACAGAGAGGGAAGGAGGCAAACCATAAGAGACTCTTAAATACTGAGAACAAACTGAGGGTTGATGGGGGGTGGGGGAGAGGGGAAAGTGGGTGATGGGCAATGAGGAGAGCACTTGTTGGGATGAGCACTGGGTGTTGTATGGAAACCAATTTGACAATAAATTTCATTTTAAAAAATGTCCAGCCATAGACTGTTGCTTATAAAAAAAATAAAAAGCATTGCAATCATAAACAATAATATATCCGGTCATTTAAAATGGTATTGTAGAAAGAGCAGAATCAGACGTATAAATACAGAGAACAAATTGAAGTTTGCTGGAGGAAAGGGGGTGGGGGATGGTCAAAATGGGTGAAGGGGAGTAGGAGATACAAGCTTCTAGTTATGGAATGAATAAGTCATGGGGGGGGGGAGGCATAGCATAGGGTATTTCAATGATATCGCAGTACCACTGTATGGTGACAAATGGTCACTATACTTCTGGTGAGCACAGCATAACATGTAGAGAAGTTGAAACAGTATGTCATACACCTGTAACTAATGTATCAATGTGTGTCAACTATACTCAGATAAAAAAACGTAAAAATAAAAAAGGAAAATGGTTTTGTAGAATATGTAATGGCAAGAAAACTTTAAGTATAAAGTTCAGTTTGTAACATAGTATAGATGTTATGGTTCCATTTTTGTGCCCATAGCTATTCGCTGAACACTAATCTTAACACTGAGGGACAGGAGGAAAACAAACAAAAAGATCCCTGTCCTCATGGAGTATACATTCTATCTTAAGGATACAAGCAGTTAAAGAAATTTAAATTTTTATTGTCAGATAAGTGCTATGGTAAAAAAATAAAACGAATTTGGGAGTACTGAGATAACGTTTTTTTAAGTTTATTTTGAGAGAAAGAGAGCACATGGGGGAGGCGCAGAGAGAGAGGAGACAGAACCCCAAGCAGGCTCCTCACTGTCAGTACTGAGCCCCACACAGGGCTCAATCTCACAAACTGTGAGATCATGACGTGAACAGAAATCAAGAGTCGGGCGCTCAGTGGACTGAGCCACCAGGCACCCCATGGGATAACATCTTAGAGGAAGAACGGAGATTCACTTGGCAAAGATGACCCCAAACCTGAGCATGTTCTGAGACTCCTGGGGCGGGGGGGGGGGGGGGGGGGGGGGGGGGGCGGGGAATGCACCTGGGTGGCTGAGTCGGTTAAGCCTCCGAACTTAGGCCCAGGTCATGATCTCACAGTCTGTGAGTTCAAGCCCCATGTCAGGCTCTGTGCTGACAGCTCCGAGCCTGGAACCTGCTTCGGATTCTGTGTCTCCCTCTCTCTGCCTCTCCCCTGCTCATGCTCCGTCTGTCTGTCTCTCTCAAAAATAAATAAACATTAAAAAAATTAAGAATCCTTGGGAATGCCAGGAAAGCAGTAAATGGATTGGAAGGTGTTGTGGGAGGTGGCGTCTCCATTCCTAGAGACATCATGACTAACACGTAGTGAGAATGCCATAATCGGGGTGAGGGAGTGGCATGGGGATGTGTTTATGGCGAGGTGTAATAATAAAGTGTGACAGAAGGTGGGTCCTGCATCCGAGTGTACCCACATGATGCTGAGGACAAAAAAGCAAAGGAAAGGCAGAGGGTGTGAGAGCTCTCCAGGGACATCTAGTACATGAATCTCAGAAGTAATGATGTGGCTGGCAAGTGCTCCCACCGGAACCCTGGGAAGACCCAAAGCCAGCTGGTACAAAGCTAGGGGCTTTGGGGCTCATCAAATGGAACACCAGCCGTTCCTCCAACTCTTTTTCTAGTTCCGTAGAAATACCCAGGGTGCTGAATTACAAAACCTCATTAAAGGAAAGAAAGCCTGAACTGTTGACACCTATCTTTTTCTTAAAGTTTTAATTTAAATTCCAATGAGGTAACAGAGAGGGTAATATTAGTTTCAGGGGTAGGATATAGTGACTCAACACTTACATATGACACCCAGTGCTCATCACAAGTGCCCTCCTCAATCCCCATCGCCTAGGTCACCCATCCCCCCACCCACCTCCCCTCTGGTAACCATCAGTTTGCTCTCTAGAGTTGAGTCTCTTTCTTGTTTTATAGTCATCTTTTACCCTATATTCAATATAAGTTCATCTCAACATGATACTGTTAATTAAATTGATTACACATCAGGAAAACTTCAGTGCTTTTAATGCTCTTTAACCTTTGCTGCACATTGGAACTGCCAGGGGAGACTTAAAAGACATAATGCTTAGGTCCTATCTCAGAGATTCTAATTATTGGCTTTGGGCAGGACCTGAGCATTGGGATATCTCTTATGCAACCAAAACTGAAAATCCAAAACTAACTTGCACCATAAAGCTTACATTATCTACAGCTTTCTCAGAATTTTACAGAATACTAGAGACTGTGAAAAACAATCTTTTAAAAACTCATGTTTACTAATGGTTTCATACTACCATATAGAAACACATTAGCTTTTGTGTATTAACCTTACATACAACTATCTACCTTTCTAAGTTAACTTATTTCCTAATATTTTTTAGATTATTTGGATTTTCTACGTACATAATCATATCTTCTTAAAATAATGACAGTCTTAATAGTATGATGTATAAACCTGTCAAATCACTAAGTTGTACACCTGAAACTAATGTAACATTGTGCGTCAACTATACTCAAATAAAAAAGGAAAGAACATAATGGCAGGTTTATTTCTTCTTTTCCAACCATTATATCTGTAATTGCTTTAATATGACTTTAGGTATATAATTCAGTGGTTTTGCATATATTCACAGAGTTAAACAATTATCACCACTAATTTTAGAACAGTTTTCTTGACCCCAAAAGAAACCCTGTCTCCATAGCAGTCACTACCCATTAGCTCTATCCTCCAGCCCCTGGAAACCTCTAACCTAATTTCTAGCTCTGTAAATTTGACTATTTGGGGCCTTTCATATAAGTGAAATCATATAATTAGTATTGTGACAGGCTTCTCCCCTCAGCACGTTTCCAAGTTTCATCTATGTTATAACATGTATCACTACTTCTTTCCTTTTTACAGCTGAATAATATTCCACTGTATGAGTATATGTGTGTGTGTGTGTGTGTGTGTGTTTATGTGTGTGTCTGTGTGTGTATGTATGTAAATGCCACATTTTGTTTATCCATTCATATGATGATGGACATTTGAGTTGTTTCCATTTCTTGACTATTAGGAACAATGTTTCCATGAATATTCACACACAAGCTTTTGTGTAGACATGAATTTTGGATTTCTCTTGGCTGTATACCTGTGAGTGAAACTGCTGGGTTTTATAAGTATATGCTTAATATTTTGAGGCACTGCCAAGCTGTTTTCCAAAGTGGCTGCACCAGGTTATATTCCTACCAGTAATGAAAGAGAATTCCAATTTCTTCACATCTTCACCAACATGTAGTATTGTCTTTTTTATTATAGCCACCTAGTAGGTATGAAGTGCTATCTCATTGTGGTTGTGACTTGCATTTCCTTAACGACTAAGGATGTTGGCCACCTCCATGTGCTTGTGGGCCATCGGTATGCCTTCTTTGAAAAAATAACTATTCAAAGCCTCAGGTCCAGTTTTTTATTAGAAGGTCTTTTTACTATAGAGGTATAAGAGTTATTTATATATCTCAGATACTAGTCCCTTATTATTTGCAAATATGCAAATATTTTGTCCTATTCTATAGTTGCCTTTTTACTTTTTTGTTGGTGTCCTTTGAAACACAAATTTTTTTTTAATTGTTGAAGTCTGATTTATCCATTTTGTTGTTGTTACTTGTACTTCTGTGTCATATCTAAGAAACCATGGCTTAACCTAAGGTCACCAAGATTTATTACCATAAGTTTGTACCTAAGAGTTGTGTAATTGTAGGTATCACACTTAGGCCCATGATATATTTTTAGTCAATTTTTGAACAGTGTGAACTAAGGATCAACTTTATTCTTTTCTATGTGGGTATCCAGTTGTTCCAGCAAACTTTGCTGAAAAGATTTCTTTTATTGTTGAATTGTTTTGGCACCCTTGACTAAAGTCATTTCACCATAGTGTGAAGGTTTATTTCTGGACTCTAGATTCTGTCCCATTCATTCATATTCTGTCCTTACACAAGTACCACACTGTCCTGATCACTATAGCTTTGAAATAAATTTTGAAATTGAGAAGTGTGAATCCCCCCAAATTTGTTCTTTTCCAAAATTCTTTGGGTTATTATGGGTCTCCAGCAAAATCATATAAATTTTAGGACAAGCTTGTCAATTTCTGGGGGAAAAAAAAGCCAACTGGGATTCAGATAGGGATTGTATTTATCTGTAGATCAATTTGGGGAATACTGACATATTAACAATATTAAGTATGCTAATCCATGAACACGGGATGTCTTTCCATTTATTTAGGTCTCTTTAATTTCTTTCACAATGTTTTAAAGTTTTCAGGGTGTATTATACTTCTATTAAAACATTCCTCTGTATCTTATTCTTTCTAAAGTAACTGTAAATGAATGTCCTCTTAATTTCATTTTTAAGATATTCATTACGAGTGCACAAACACAACTGATTTTTGTATATTGACCTTGTATTCTGTAACCTTTCTGAAGTTGTTTATTATTTATCATGAATTCCCTAGGACTTTCTATATTCAAGATTTTCTATCTCGTAAGTCTTTTCAAAAAACAAACAACTTTTTAATATATATGTCAGAAGAAGCAATACACACAAAGAGATAACTTAAGAGAATTTAACAAAAGATTTATGAAGATGTAGGCAAGGTTAAAGGAAATAACAAGGGATGATGAAGTACCCACATACTCAGGAAGCCACTGCCAAAGCATACTTACCTGGCATTTATATACTACTTTCTGTATCTCTAATTATTCTTTGCCAGTGCAAATATTTAAAATTGTTTTCCCAAAGACTAGTATAATAATAACATTGAGGGTAAATATTTATAGTTACTACTATGCACCAGGCACTCTTCTATGCACTTCACATATATTAATTCATTTAATCCTCATGATGAATTTATGACCAAAAAAAAGCCTTTTCTGTATACAGTGGTATATGTGTTCTTATAAAACTTCAAACTCTATAAAATCATATACAAAAAAAATTAAAGAGCTTGTGAGGAAAATAACATTGAATTATACTACTGAAAACTTACACATCTTTGTAACCAGAGCACCAACTGAAATAAAAACAATCCTAATAAAAATCCTAAAAGAGTGCTCACTTCAGCAGCACACATACTAAAGTGAAACAATACAAAAAGATTAGCATGGCCCCTGTGCAAGGATGACAGAGAAAAAAAAAAATGCAAAAAAAAAAAAAGTCCTACAAAGATGTGTCTCAGCCAGCCTTTGCACTCAGCATCAGTCACATAATTGACAACCTTTAAAACTGGGGTTTGTTCTTCCTTCAAATCTTTGAGGGCAGTAATTTCTAGAGATCAGTTTCATTACAATTTAAAAATCTGAATCAGAGAAGGCCTGATCTAACAACACACTTAAAAAAAAAAAACACTGGATGAATGTTTTTGCAGATACCTAATCTTTATTCACAATTTTTCCAGTAACTTAACGTGGTGTAGAATGTAGAAGTTCTTGAAGCCACTCTACTATTCCCACCAAAGCAAAGCACTTCAGTTACGTTTTCAGATTTTTTCTTAAAAGCCGTATATTGGTAAGGCTTTCCTTACCAATAGTTTCTTTTGTCTTCAATCTATATGCTGATTTTTTTGGTCTCTTTCTCCCATTTCCATTACTTCCCTCTATCACATATTGTAGCAATGGCAATTATTTGTGCTAGATACTTAGAATCATTTCCAGTTATACACATTGACTCCCTTAATACAGTTGTGAATGTGACTTCACATTCCTGCCAAATCCTTTAGAATTTCAAGATCTTCCTTGATTGCTAAAACATTTCAGAATTTGCTCGCTAACTTCATGATCATCAACCCACTAAGCCTACACTGACATTTTTATAATTGACTCCCTGTATATAATCAATACAAAAATAGGTCACTAGCCAGAAAAATACTTCTAAACTTTTCTTCTTGGTGTTATTTGAAAATAAGAATAAAATACTAAAATAGAATGTAATGCAAAATTTTTTTCTGCATTCTACTGAGGAGTGTCATAGTTGTGATCTGCTCTTCCTCAAAGTTTTATGAACTTTTCTTTGATATTCTTATATCCTTATAAACTTTCCTCTCTGATATTTTTAAATTCTTCTGTAATGTGCTTAAACATGAAGGGTCCCCCCACCTTCTCTGTTTTGTTTGACATCCTTTTGTGTCTTTCAATCTAGGTTTTTTTCTTTTTCTTTTTTTTTTTTTTTTTTTTTTTTACCTTTCTTTAACCCAGGGCAATTCTTGGTCATTAATTCTTCAACCATTTCATTCCTTCCCCTCATTTCTCCCATCTCCTCTGGGACTCCAGTCACACAATAATTATTCCATCATTTCTATGTGCCATATAGCTTTTCTCTTCTTTTACATTTTCCATCTTTTTATGCTTCCTGCTACCTTCTGAGAGAGTTCTTTGAGCTGAACTTCCAGTTCAGATTATAAATCTTCATTAGCTCACCATCAGCCACATCAATTCTGCTCCTTAATCTAATTCTTGAGTACTTCATTTCATTTAACTTAAAAATACATATTTCAGAAACCAAAAAGAAATCAGATTTTTCCTCGCCCCAGAGCCTGTTGACTAGGGCAGGTGTGTGACCTAGAATCAGCCAACCAGAGGCTCACAGGCAGGACTCTGGACCTTGGAGCTGTGACTCAGAGGGACACACTCTCAAAGGTGGGGCAGTGTCACAGACACAATGCCGACAGTAGAAATGTGAGAGCAAAGTCCCAGCATCAGTCCCTATAGAGTGACTTGGTTGTGTTCTCAGCTGTTTATATTCTCTTGGTTCCCATTCTGATCTTGACTTTCCACCCTTCCCACTGATTCTGTGAGATAGCCAATTTCTTCCAACAGATGTATTTTCTCCTTAAGTCATTTGAGTTTGGACATGAGGTGGGCTATGGGAAAAGCACAGGGCAGCTGAGGCACTAATTTCTTCCTTCTACAGCTCAGATTCTATAGATACTGTCAGAAGTTAAAGTTCAAAACAGAAAAGTTGAAAACATATTACTTAAAGTTATAAAATTAATGACAAATAAATAAAACGAATCAAATTTAGGAGAGGGGAATGGTTTGGGTTGAGATAATGCCCAAACTTTGATGAATGGGCTTCAAAAGTTATAGTTCAAAGTTTATAAACCAAGTAAGAAAGCAAAATCGAGATGAGAGAGTTGAGAAAATAATCACTAGAAGAACTATGGCAAATGGCAAAATATGACCATATCTAGGCAGTAGGACTAATAATAGGGAGCTGAATGAAAACTCGTTACTTTTTGAAACTTTTTAGACTTCCTCTAGGCTGCATCATCACAGATCCTACTGCATAATAGAAAGGAAGGCTGGTAATGTCTACACACACACACACACACACACACACACACACACACGCACACACACGCACACATGTGCACGTGGTTCCAGTTGCAGCTCTGAGAATGCAAATTAGGAAAGATGCAATTACATAGGAATCAATTCAAGAGCACAGATTTGCCTTCTGATTTGTTTCCTTGGATAAAATACAAAGCAGCCTCACCACATCATGAACTAAATCATGTTTAGAAAAGGAAGAAAATCCAGTCCCTAAAAGTGGGTAAATGCAAGGGTTTGTCCCTAGGAAAAGCAAGTCATAGAAACTTCAGTTGTGATTGGGGATCTCGGCTCCCAGGCAACCCACCAATACCAAACTTGAAAGATTAGTTATTTCACCTGTTGAAACACACTCATAAACTTGGGTATTCCACCAGCTAATCCTAGCATGAAGTCTTATAAGCACGAACAAGAGGAACTTAAGGTTTACTGGAAAGAGCACAAGACCTGTGGTCCAAACTCTGGGAATGTTTTACCTGCGAAGTTTACCAGCTGATGATCTTGAGCAAATCACTGCTCCAGCCTGAGTTTTGTGATCTATAACATAAAGATAGAAATGCTAACTACATGGAGTTGTTACTAAAATCAAACGAGATAATGGACAATATATGAGAATGCACGATAAAATAGAAAGCCTGACACAAATGGTAGGTACTATTATTATCGTTATTGCAACAGTTGGTCATAAAGTACATCTAGATAGATATAGGCATGGCATAATGGAAAGTTCATCCTACTACTAAAAATACAACCAAGGGGAAGCGTCTCTACTTGAAATGGATGGATATTATCATTCCCAGAAGACAAAAAGACAGTGCTGGACCTCACACAACTCACAGTGACATCAGAGAAGCGAGTTCTCCCTGAATGGTGACTAACATCCACATGTGTCTAGCATGTACTTCAGTTCTCAGCTTTAGGTAAGGAAAAGACACATGTTGGGGAGAACAGATAAATAAAAGTGGATTAATAAGCACGGTTCAAGAGAAGTGAAAAAAATGTTAGGTTTATCAGTTGAATTCCAGATCCCCTGGAACTGAATCAAAAGAAATGTGTTCAAACAAGGCTAAAAGGAAGACTGAGAAAGTTCATAAAAAGAAGGATGGGATTCAGAGAAGCCTCAGGCAAAGCTAGGTTGTTTAGGATGGTAGCATGATGTCAGGGGATAAGCCCAGGACCCAGAGCCAGGAAACTGAGTTTTGGTCCCAGAACTGCCATAGGCTCTCAGTTTCTTTGTTTTGTTTTTTTTTTTTTTCTTTTTTTTTTGAAGAAGAAGAAGAAGAAAGAGAGACAGAGCATGAGCAGGGGAGGAGCAGAGAGAGAGAGTCACACAGAATTCAAAGCAGGCTCCAGGCTCTATGCTGTCAGCATGGAGCCCCATGCGGGGCTCAAACTCACGAATCGTGAGATCATGACCTGAGCTGAAGTCGGACGCTCAACAGACCGAGCCACCCAGGCACCCCAGGGCTCTCAGTTTCTTTATAAAATAAAAGAGAAATTGTAAAGGGAGCCTGGGTGGCTCAATTGGATAAGCGTCTGACTCCTGGTTTCGGCTCAGGTCACAATCTCACAGTTCATGAGTTCAAGCCCCACGCTGGTCTCCATGCTGACAGCACAGAGCCTGCTTGGGATTCTCTCTCCCCCCTCTCTCTCTGCCCCTCCCCTGCTCACGCGCATGCACGCTCTCTCTCACTCTTTCTCTCAAAATAAACATTAAAAAAAAGAGGAACTGTGAGACTAGTTAATGTAACTAATTGATCATTTAGAAAATACTAACTTACTATATTCTAGGTGGTATTCTAGGCATCAATAACCTAGGAGAAAACAAAAAGAGACGCAGTCCCTGCTGCCATGGATTTGACATTCTAGATGGTCTCCATCCAACTCAAAGACTTAGTATGCTAAAACTCTGATTTCAGCCTGCAGGGAAACCAGAGCAGACAGTCAGGATGGCTAGTTGACCAAGAAAGATGAAGCTTCACACATTCAGGGAGAAGTGTCCTTTTTTGTGAGCAGAAGCAAGTGGCTGTCACTCCCATCTTGCTCCAGTCTAGGTCCTGGGCTTTGGAGTTTAATATAGAACATGGCAGCCAACTGACTTCTTTCCTAAAAGGCAAGTCTAGGACTCAAAGAAACTTCTAGAAATATAAAGATATTTTGTTTTGTTTTTCAGTTAGGTAACTAGACCTACTACAGTAGAGAAATAGGAAAATTATTTGATACTTCTTTTTTTAAAAAACTTACCTAAAATGACTAACATTAGTGGATAAGTGAAACTTAATAAAAATGATCGATCTCTATATTAATTGCTCCTAATCTCTGTTCCCTCTAATAGGAAAATCACAACTTAAATATGCAATTTAAAAAGAAATGAATTATTTGGTATATGTAAACAGAATATAACACCTATTTTACCACACATAAAGCCCCAGTCTTGATTTCTATAATACAATAAAACAATTATACTTTACAGTGCTAACAGTGAAGCAGTATTAGTTTTTATTCTGTACTTCCTGTAGATCATCTGTTGATTTGGTGTCAGAGAAGAAAAAATTTTACAGACATGAATGTCAGCTCCCTTATAAAGAGCTACCAAAAACTGTCTCAAAAGAGTATTCTGAGCACTCGTTTCTCTCCAGATCAAGGGCCTCAGGATCTCCAAGCATACACTATCTTCCACAGGATTCTCTAACAAGTCTGCTTCATCCTGGGATTCCCCATGATCAATATGACAGAATGAAGAGAAGGATAGGCAGCCATGAGGGTCTTGGAAATGAAGACAACGGGGAGATTAGCAGAATACTTGGAGGTGATGGGAAAGGGGCTGGCCAGGATATAAACCACACGAAGGATAAGGAAGCAGGTCAAGGGCTTCAGGGCAGTGATGTGAGGCTGGGCCCAAGCATCTCTCCTACAGCTGTATGCACCTTCATCTTCTTGTGGTGTCTACACAAAGAGACAATCAATCAGCACCCCAGAAGGAACAAGAAACACCATGAAAGGCAACCCGCTTCCTGCAGTGAGCTTTAATATATACATGTAGTACCAGTTTGAAAGGGTGCACAGAATGCTGTTGTTGCCTTGGGAAGGATTTTGGACATTAAGCCAATGTGGGCCACAAGTAACAAATTTATCATGAGGTACCCCAGAAGGCACCAGAGACTCAGGTGATAGGCCCTCTGCTTCAGCCACAGGCAGACAAGGTAGGGTGTTCAAGGGCTGTGATCTTCCTACAGTAGAAGACACTGAGGAAAGTGGCAAACCACAAGCTGGCCTGGCTTACCAGGATCCAGAAGACACTGAGGTAGCGAAGCCAACGGCTGCTCTGGAAAAGCGGAAACAGGGTTAAGTCCATCATAATCAGCCACCGCAGGAGAAATCAGCAAACGGCCAGGCCTGGGACAATGAGGTTGTATAAGGACCTGTTGAATTTTCTGACCTGTTCTCCAAAACTCCAAACCACAAGGGCTCCATTTCCAACCAGGCCAATGAGAAATTCGTCCGCTCTCACCACCATCAGCAGTGCTAGGGCAACAGACAGTATGGCTGGGGTCACGAGTCTCTCACTGCCTTCACAGAAAATGTCCTGCTTCAACAGATGAATGTGTGTGGCTCCTGGCTGAACTTCAGATCCCCAGAGGGTGATGCCACACTCAAGGTAAGTTTTCATACCACAAAATCTGGACTTGGCCTTGCCCTTCTGGAACCTGTCCTCTAAAACTGAATAGCTGTAACCAGGCACAGAGAATTTAGAAGTTATGACCCCTCCATATTTGCACCCACATGAATGTACTGAACCTACACTCAGAGATTTGAAGCAGGACCATAGACACCAACTCCCCTTCTCAAGGGTCATGGGCTAGCATCTGGACACCAGCACATAATACAATAAGAAGACCAAATCCAAACATTCTCTGGTTGGTTTTTTTTTTTTTGGGGGGGGGGGGGCTTGGGGCTTTTTTTAGAGAGAGAGCACAAATAGGGGAGAAGGGCAGAGGGACAGAGAGAAAGAATCTTAAGCAGACTCCATACTTAGCATGAAGGCTGATGTAAGGCTCAATCCCACAGCCCTGGGATCATGACCTGAGGTGAAATCCAGAGTCAGACGCTCAACCGACTGAGCCACCCAGGCTCCCCCATTCTCAGGTTTTATACAGTGCCAAATGTGAGCTCATATTATAAAAAATTAATTTTATTTTCATAAAAAGTACTTTGAACATATAAGCATGAGAGCTGGATACAGCTGAATTTAAAATATATTTCATTACCAAAAAAAAAATAATAACAAAGTAGAATATATTTCATTATCAAAGAGGAAAGTAGGGGAAGTTTTAAAGAAGAAAACAATCAGAGAATAAAAACACAGTATATTTAGGTGCCAAATAATTTTTTAAAAATGTAAGTTAGGGAAAGGAACCATTACTGCTAATCAAGGTCTTTAAGGTCATCTTTCCTTTATGATCAATTATCCACACACACATGACTCAGCATATATCTCATACCGGAGTCTTACAGAAAGGAAATGAGCTCAAATAAGCAAAAAAAGACTAGTACAGTTAATCAAGAAATATAGGAAAAGTGATTCATTTATTGTCCAGATTCCAACTTCCTTGGGACCAGCCCAACACAGATGTTTGTAGAAGGGCGAATTATAAGATAGCCTCTAACATTTCCACCCATTGGTGGACATGTCCTGAGTAATCCTTGAGCAGTGGTAGGACTATGAATAAAACAGGTTATCATTTCTGTGATTGGGTTATATTATATGGCAAAGATGAAGGACTTCTGCAAATGTAATTAAATCACTTGCATTTGAGCTACTCAAAGATTACTGAGTGGATCTAACCTAATCAGTCAAAGTTTGGAAAGAGAAACTGGGCCCTCCTTCTGGCCTTAAAGAATCTCACCAGACCATGAGAAAGACATATGGCAATAAACTGTGGGGTGTTGAGATGGGCCCCCAG
Organism: Leopardus geoffroyi; assembly: GCF_018350155.1. Classification (NCBI taxonomy): domain Eukaryota; kingdom Metazoa; phylum Chordata; class Mammalia; order Carnivora; family Felidae; genus Leopardus; species Leopardus geoffroyi. The sequence continues at coordinate 156,563,119 of NC_059331.1, read as the reverse complement.
AAGACAGCCAGTAGGAAAACAGGGACCTTGGTTTAACAACCTCAAGGAACTGAATTCTGCAAACAATGAGTGGGCTTGGAAAACCACCCTGAGCTCCAAAAAATCAGCCTAGTCAACATCTTGATTACAGCTTTTAAGACTCTGCACAGAGGGCCCACTTAGGCTGTGCCTGGACTCTTTATCCACAGAAACTGGGACATAAATGTGTATGCTGTTTTAAACAGCTAGGTATGTGTTGCTACACAGCAAATAGAAAACCAATACAGTGGTCAAACCAGGCCAGAAACTATGAGGAAATGAGGAGAAAGAGTAATTGAATAAGAAGAAAGGAGGAAGTCTAGGCTAGCTTCTTAAGAAGGCAGCATGGACTGCAAAGGAAACAGTCAACAGAACTAAAAGCAACCGATGGAATGGGAAAAGATATTTGCAAATGACATATCAGACAAAGGGTTAGTACCCAAAACCTATAAAGAATTCACCAGGGGCGCCTGGGTGGCGCAGTCGGTTAAGTGTCCGACTTCAGCCAGGTCACGATCTCGCGGTCCGTGAGTTCGAGCCCCGCGTCAGGCTCTGGGCTGATGGCTCAGAGCCTGGAGCCTGTTTCCGATTCTGTGTCTCCCTCTCTCTCTGCCCCTCCCCCGTTCATACTCTGTCTCTCTCTGTCCCAAAAATAAATAAACGTTGAAAAAAAAATTAAAAAAAAAAAAAAAAAAGAATTCACCAAACTCCATACCTGAAAAACAAATAATCCAGTGAAGAAAGGGGCAGAAGACATGAATAGACACTTTTCTAAAGAAGACATCCAGGTGGCCAACAGACACATGAAAAGATGCTCAACGCAACCTTATCAGGGAAATACAAATCAAAACCACACTGAGATATCATCTCACACCAGTCAGAGTGGCTAAAATGAACAAATCAGGAGACTATAGATGCTGGAGAGGATGTGGAGAAATAGGAACCCTCTTGCACTGTTGGCGGGAATGCAAACTGGTGCAGCCGCTCTGGAAAACACTGTGGAGTTTCCTCAAAAAATTAAAAATGGATCTACCCTATGACCCAGCAATAGCACTGCTAGGAATTTACCCAAGGGATACAGGAGTGCTGATGCATAGGGGCACTTGTACTCCAATGTTTATAGCAGCACTTTCAACAATAGTCAAATTATGGAAAGAGCCTAAATGTCCATCAACTGACAAATGGATAAAGAAGATGTGGTTTATATATACAATGGAATACTACTTGGCAATGAGAAAGAATGAAATCTGGCCATTTGTAGCAACGTGGATGGAACTGGAGAGTATTTTTTTTTTTCAACGTTTATTTATTTCTGGGACAGAGAGAGACAGAGCATGAACGGGGGAGGGGCAGAGAGAGAGGGAGACACAGAATCCGAAACAGGCTCCAGGCTCTGAGCCATCAGCCCAGAGCCTGACGCGGGGCTCGAACTCACGGACCGCGAGATCGTGACCTGGCTGAAGTCAGACGCTTAACCGACTGCGCCACCCAGGAGCCCCGGAACTGGAGAGTATTATGCTAAGTGAAATAAGTCAGGCAGAGAAGGACAGATACCATATGTTTTCACTCATATGTGGATCCTGAGAAACTTAACAGAAGACCATGAGGAAGGGGAAGGGGGGAAAAAGTTATAGAGAGGGAAGGAGGCAAACCATAAGAGACTCTTAAATACTGAGAACAAACTGAGGGTTGATGTGGGGTGCGGGAGAGGGGAAAGTGGGTGATGGGCATTGAGGAGGGCACCTGTTGGGATGACCACTGGGTGTTGTATGGAAACCAATTTGACAATAAATTATATTTAATAAAAAAATACTAATTGAAAAAAATTTTTAAGTATATAAAAAGAAAAAAGAACTATGGTGGAATTAAAATAATAAATAAGATATGGTAAAAGAAGAAGAGGAAGAAGAAGAAGAAGAAGAAGAAGAAGAAGAAGAAGAAGAAGAAGAAGAAAATGATGGCGGCGGCAACATGGGTGTGGAAGAAAGTGCAAAGTGATCTTGAAAGACTTTAGAAGAAAACAAAACCCAGCCACAGACCCTCTGCCTCAGCCATGAGCAGACCTTTTAACAAAGGTCAGGATCTTCCTGCAGTAGAAGACACTGACAGCCACCACACCCAGGACAGTGAGTTTGTATAGGGATCCCTTTACATGTTCTGACCCATTCTCCAAAACCCCAGATCACAAGGACTCTACTCCCAACCAGTCCAATGAGAAATTCGGCCACTGCCACCACCATCAGCAGTGCTAGGGCAGCAGACAGCATGGCTGGGGACAGGAGTCTCACTGACGTCCCAAAAGATTCCCTGCTTTAGTGATGAATGTGTGTGGCTCCTGGCTGAGCCTCAGATCCCCTACAAGTGATGGAGTATTAGAGTGGAACATTTCACTTCTCAGAGTTCAGATTCTGTCACTGTCCTTTTGAAATCCATTCTCTGGCAAAGAAGGCAAAGCTGTGAACACAAGTAATGTTCTGGAAGGTAAGAGTCTCACTTCCATTTCCATGTGCATGAAGCTGGTCTGGAATCTGAGATGAGGAACAAGCCACAGCTACAGACCACCCTTCCAAAGGAAGCAAGTAAAATCCATAGGTACCCTGGAAACTTGTTCCCACCCACCCAACTCCGCCAAACCAAAATAGACATTCTGAGAATCTCACCAGTGGCAAATGCAAAGCACCTCATGTTATAAACAGGGAAAGTACAACATTTATGAATGCTTTAGCAAATATTTATCAAATGCCTACCATGTGCCAGGCCCCTAGTCCAGTCTCAGGGGAGATAATGGCCAAAAAACAAAGTCCCTAGTGTCACAGAGCTGACATTCTAGTGGGAGAGGCAAATAATCAATACTGTTTTAACATGTTTGTAACTTGAGCATATAACCATAGAGTTGTATTTATACACATACAAAGGCCTGTTCCAACGGCAGGGAAAAAGAAAAGGATAGGGTGAGAAAATGAATGAAAACAACTAGGAGACAGGATAAATATTTACTGCTGCATAATCAGTGCTAGAGGAGGTCAGCGTGGAGAGAAATCTGGGAATCACACTACGAGTTCATTTCCATACAGAATGAATTGCTCAGCATATCAGCCCCCAAACCAAGGGCTGAAACGAAGGACTGTATCTGGAGAGTAACAACCTCAGCATTCTCTAGTTTACCAGAACAACCACTTGGTTTCTACTTTTGATACAACCCGACCACGTTGGCCATAATACTACCATACCTCTTTCTACCAAAGTCCCTTCCATTCATATGCCTACTATTCCACTGCTCTGGGCTTTCAGCCATCCTCACAGTACCTGAACCAAGGAAAGAAAGTCCACGAGAGACCAAGGGGAATACAAGCACCAGAAGAGAGCCTCAGAGGGGGAAAGTAAACTATGGCTTTCTACTCAGCACAACAAAGCAGTCTATCCTATATAGAATAACAGTATGAATAAGCTTCTGCTCAACAAGGAAAACAATCAACAAAATGAAAGGCAGCCTATAAATTGGGAGAAAATACTTGAAAACCATACATCTGATAAGGGGTTACTATCCAAAATATGTAAGGAACTCATACTATTCAATAGCAAAAAAGCAAACAACCCAATTTAAAAAATAGGCAAAGGACCTAAGATGGTCATTTTTCCAAAAAAGACATATAAATGGCTAACAGGTACATGAAAAGGTGCTCAACATCACTAATCATCAGGGAAATGCAAGTCAAAATCAGAATGAAATATCACTTTAGATCATTACAATGGCTGTTATCAAAAGAAAATAAAAGATAAAAAGTATTAGTAAAGACATGGAGAAAAGAGAAATTTTACACACCTTTGGTGGGAATGTAAATTGGTACAGCTATTATAGATGACGGTATGGAGGCTTCTTAAAAAAATAAAAATAGAACTACCATATGATCCAGCGATTCCTCCTCAGGATCTCAAAAAGATATCTGTGCTCCCATATTTATTGGGGCATTAATCATATTAGTCAAGATACGGAAACAACCTAAATTTCCATCAACAGATGAATAAAGAAATTGTGATAGATAAATGATAGACAGATAGACAGACATATAGAGAGAGACAGCGTCCAATTTACAATGCTTCAACTTACAATCTCTTGACTTCATAATGGCACAAAAGGGATACACATTCAGTAGAAACTGTACTTAAAATTTTGAATTTTGATCTTTTCCTGGGATATACAGTATGACACTGTCTCGTGATGCTAGCCAGTGGCATGAGCCACAGCTCCCAGCCAGTCACACAATCACAGAGGTAAGCTGATAAACTGACAACCATTCGTTTTTTCATGTTCAGTAGAGTAGTCAACATATTACATGAGACATCAACACATTGTTATAAAACAGGCTTTATATTAGATACTTTGGCCCAACTATAGGCTAATGTAAGTGTTCTGATCACATTTAAGGTAGGCTAGGCTAAGCCATGATGTTTTCAACATGTGATTTAAACGATGAATTTATTGGACATAACCCCATTGAAAGCTGAGAAAGTTGTGCATGTGTGAGTATGTTTGTGTGTGTGTGTGTGTGTGTGTGTGTGTGTGTGTGTGTTATTCAGCCTTAATAAAGGAGATCCTGCCATTTGCAACAATATGGATGAACCTAAAAGGAATTATGCTAAGTGAAATAAGCCAGACACACATACGAAACAGAATGCATGACCTCACCTATATGTGGAATATAAAAAGTCGAGTAGAAAGAAGCAGAATGGCAGCTATCGGGGGTGAGGAGGCGGAGGAGATGGGGAGGTGTTACGTAGGATGGGTAAGTCTAGAGATCTGACGGACAGCATACTGACCGGGTCAGTAAGACTGTACTGACTGCTAGGCATGTGCTGAGAGAGGACGTTTCAGGTGCTCGCGTCACACACACAACAATGGTACCCGTGTGAGGTGATGGCATGTTAACGAGTTTGACCTCAGTCATCTCTTCACTATGTACATGTATATCAATTCATCCTATTGTAAGCCTTAAATACATGCATTTTTAGTCAAAAAAAAAAAATAAGCAGTTTAAAAGGTATAGGTAGAAAAGAAACAAAGAACAGGCAGCACTTCCAAACACTCAGGTCTGACACCTTCACCCAAAAAATGCCCTTCCTCCACCATGTTGCCAGGCTGAGTACAGCTTCTTCCCCATGCCCCATCTGACTTATCTCAGTGACTCAAACATGCTGCATTCCTATTCACAGTGCTTCCCAGGACTGTACCTACTTTGCTCCTAGACGGCTTTGAGGCAACTCTTCTGTAGCAGCTGTGAACCTGAGCAAAGTTTCTCTTAATGAGCTGCATGAGACATTCTGCAATTCTGAATGGAGCAGACTGAGTCATGTGTTAACAGGAACAGAAATTATCAAAGTGTGTATATTCATAGTCTTTCCAGCTTCCTTCCCCACCACCTTATGAAGCAGTGGGGTTCTTGCTCAGTGGGTCAGTACCGCTTCTTGGGTACTGGCTTTCAGTAGGGATTTGGAGGAAGTAGGAGGAGTGCAGTCCCAGGCCCTGCATGTGGCAAGGATCACAATCTTCGAGGAAGATTACGATAAGAACCAGTAGCAGGCTGGGGTGGAGAAACTGAATGCAGTAAAAGCACGGGGGTGAGGGGCTTGGAAGATAAGAGTACAGGGGTATTTCTGTCTGCCTCCATGACTATGAAAATTTGGAAATTTGGAGAGAGAGGTAAGTTGGGAGACCCTCTAGGAGGCGGAGCCTAATTCCCCTTCTCTTGAGAGTGAGATGGACTTGGGAGACTTCTAAACAAGAGACACTGGAAAAGGGAATAGAGTAACCAAACCTGACAGTGGAGAAACCCAGCAAACACCACCTTAACCAAGCAGTCAAAGTGAACACGACCAGCGAGAAGTCAACATGATATCATTATCCCCCGGCGTTCCATGAGGAGAAGGGTGCCTCATCTCTGCTGGACTCCTCCCCAAAGGCCCACAACCTCAGTCTAACATCAGACAAACTCAGATCGAGGGACATTTTACAAAATGTTTCATGATCATGAGAACAATGCATGATTGAGAAATATCACAGACCATTAGAGACTAAGAGCACCCAATAACTACATGCAACATGATATCCCAGATTGGATCCTGGAAAAGAGTAAGAACATGAGTGTGAAAACTGGAAAAATCTGAATGAGGTCTGTGGTTTAGTTAACAATCGATGTGTCCATGCTGATTCGTGCTCCCCTGAGGGCTGGTGCTAATATGAACCTGGGAGCACTTGGCTTTGGATGAGCAGGTAGCCAGTGCCCCAGCTTATGTAAGGTATCAACATCAGGAAAACTGAATGAGGGAAATCTGGGAACTCTCTGTACTCCTTTTGGAACTTTTCTGTAAAATAAAATAAAAAATTACAACTTTATTTTTGACAAGTTATATAAAACACAGTGACATGAAGCCATTTGCATAAACACTTATGTTTTTAACAGTTTGAGAACTGTGTTTTTCTAGAGAAGACTAGGGTCTTCCCATGACTTGTAAGATCAGGCTAAGAAAAGGGGCAAGAGAGAGGGCAGGTGGAGCCCTCTGAATATCCGCTCAGCCACAGCCAAGTGATCACACATAGCGCATGGGCACCAGCCCTCCTTGGGACACAAACCTCAGGACTAACTCCCTGGGGGCAGAACTTATAAGTGGAGTACTCGTGGCCATTCACAGAAAGGCAAGGTGCTTCAAAAAGATTTGAGTTTGCCGCCTGACTCAACCAGTTAGTAGCTATGGCCTTAACCAGTCAATTGACTTCTTAGAGCTTCAGGTTCCTCTTTATAAAAATTCTGATGTTTAACAATTTGCCTCACGTGGCTATTGTGATGATAAAAGGGCATATGAAATTACCTAGCTTTGTGCCTAGAAAATAGTATTACCTAATTAACGCTATTTTTCTTTCCTTCCTTGGTGATTTGTCTCCACTATCACTCCTTTCAATAGAGACTACTCCTAAAACCAATACTGCACCATATGCTAATTAACTTGAAGGTAAATAAAATAAGTAAAGTAGGAGAGTGCCTGAAGTCTGCTAATATTCACGCTGTGCACATACAGGATGAATTCAGTTGCTGCTTCTAAAGGAAGATGATGGGCTCTATATAATTCCAGAACTTCTGGAAAGCAAAAATAAAGATGAGAGACAGATTATGATTAGCCCAGGCCTTTGACAGAAGTCAGCAGCATAGAGAGGTCAGTAGGAGTTCGAGAGTAATATCAATATCAGTATCTTCAACTATTTCCTCTCTTGAGATGTCTGGATTCAGATCATCATTACATTGTCATTGTCCCAACTGTGAAAGCAGCAAAACTGAGATAAATAATTTTCCTGTATTTAAAACAGGTCAGAAGCATTATCAAACAAATCAAGCGTGTACCTGTGTTGAGACACCTCGTCTGCACACAAGACGTGTATACACACATCAAGTCATTTACCCAGAGCCTCTTGCTCCTTCCTACCCACACGGGGTTACAGGCTTGCCTTTTCCCAGGCCCTTTATAGCCCCCAGCCATAATCCAGAGAACAAAAGCCTGCTGTGACCTGTTAAAATTGGTGCTTCCCCAGAAGACTGACCCCACCCCCACCCCCACCCCACTTAGCTAAGGGAGGATGGTGTGCAGTCTGCCCCTCCCCTGCTGTCATCCTTACCCTCCATGCTCTCTCCCTCCCCCTTCCACCCCAACCTCCATTAACTCACATCACTTCCTTGTTATTAATTTCCTTGCCAGGCAAATTCTTACACAGGTGCCGAGTTCCCTTTCACGCTTTTTTCCTCAGAGAATAAAACTGGCCATGGGCCAGCTATTCAAATCCCTGGGAGTTTTGTCAAACTACTGCTTCCCCCTCTATACCTGCACCCAAGAGAAATGGGAGGCAGAGCATACAAAATGTGAATGGAATTCCCAGCAGATCCTGGCTGCTTCTCACCTCTCTGGCCCTCCTTGAGAAGCAGCAGGCTAGACTAGAGGCTCCAACTCCAGCTCCGGCTCCAGCTCTAACTTACAACACAAGAACATTATTGAGAAATTTATTTTAAATACCTTCAGTAAGCTTCAGTTTAACCTGAAGGCTCTTGCATTTAGGGCTATCTTAAAAGTTACATTCAATTCATGCTTTCAACGACTAATGTCTCCTTCCTCTAAACCCCTTCTTTCATTTGTTTGTTCTCTAAACAACTGAAACTGAAAATGGCTCATGGACAAAATGCTAGTAATAGTGATTAGGAAAGCCCAAAGTCACACATGTTTAAGTAACATTTAGGCAATGTAAAGAAACTTTTAAAGTCCTTGAAATGACCCATAAAAACAAACTGATGGTTGAGGGGGGTGATGAAGGGACAGGAAAAATGGGTGAAGGGGAGTGGAAGGTACAAGCTTCTAGTTTCAGAATGAACAAATGACAAGAACAAAAGGCACAGCACAGGGAATACAATGATATTGCAATAGCTTGTATGGTGACAGGTGGTAGTTAGGCTTGCGGTAAGCAAAGCAAATACAAAAACTTGTCCGATCACTATGTTGTACACCTGAAACTAATGCAACATTGTGTGTCAACTATACTCAAATTTTTTTAAGTGGTTTTGAAATGAAAAAGTAAAAATCCTTAGAATGGATAAGAATTTCACTTAGTTCATGCATAAACTATATCCACTGTCCCATCACCTTTCTAGTGGCCTATCCCTGCCCAAGTTGCAACATTCAAAATAAATTTTAAAATGGCTTCTTCTTTAATGTTGCTACACTTTTAGTTTAAAGATATATCTCACCTGAAATAAAATGTTTCTGCACAGGGAAGGAAAAAAATCAACAAAATTAAAAGGCAACCTACAGACTGGGAGGAGATATTTGCAAATGACTTATCCAATAAAGGGTTAGTATCCAAAATATATAAAGAACAGATATAACTCAACACCCAAAAAACAAATAATCCAATTAAAAAATGGGCAGAAGACATACACAGACTTTTCTCCAAAGATATCCAGATGGCCGACAGACATGAAAAGATGCTCAACATCACTCATCATCAGGGAAATGCAAATCAAAACTACAATATCACCTGACACCTACCAGAATGGCTAAAATCAACAACACAAGAAACAATTAAGTGTTGGTGAGGATGTGGAGAAAGGGGAAACCTCTTCTACCTTTGGTGGGAATGCAAATTGGTGTAGCTACTACGGAAAACGGTACGGAGTTTCCTCAAAAAAAAAAAAAAAAGCATAAATACAACTAATACAACTAACACCCTTTTGAATATTTTCTTCTTATCCTAAAAGATAAAGCTTTATAAATCGGCATGATGCTACACTGTCCCAATCTTTCCATCCACCTTGTGGTATACATACTTAAAAAAGAACTAGACTTTAAAATTAGAAGACAAATTGGAGCCTTAAATCTACCCCTTTCTAGTTTAGTTTATGAGCCATTTATAATACCTGTTTGTGCCTCAACTTTTTCATCTGTATAATAGGTAATATCAACATTATCTAAGAAGTTGTGAGGAACCAATAAAATAGCATATAGAAATGCAGCCCAGACAATATTGGGCTATAGCAGTTCAAAGTTAAATGGCAATGGCCCCAAGTTATAGCTACCATAGTGTATGTTTCATGAGGTTACACAGACACTGCCCTGGCACTCACCCTTCATTTCCAAGAGTGACCCTTCTTTTTTTTTTTTTTTAATTTTTTAATGTTTATTTATTTTTGAGACAGAAAAAGAGACAGAGCATGAGCAGGGGAGGGGCAGAGAGAGAGGGAGACACAGAATCTGAAGCAGGCTCCAGGCTCTGAGCTGTCAGCACAGAGCCCGACGTGGGGCTTGAACCCACAAACTGTGAGATTGTGACCTGAGTTGAAGTCAGACGCTTAACTGACTGAGCCACCCAGGCGCCTCGAGAGTGATTCTTCTTAATGAAGAGTCTTAAACATCCCTCCCTTCTCTTAATAGGCAGAGAATACAGGGAAGTGAAGGATACTGCATATTAGAGAGCATATAAGTTATCACATCTTGAAGAAATAAACTCTAAATTTTTTTAAATTCCTGGTTAATAAGTATTTAGTGGCAGAGCATATTGGAACCAGCAAACTCCAAACCCACAGCATTGTTAAAAAGTCTGCCCAGAGAGGACTATGGGCAAGTGCCCAAACAAAGGAATATGGTATAGCATAAGTTTGTTGAGTAAGGCAATAGAGACCCAAAACTACAGTGTCTGAAAGAATGGAGATATTTATTTCCCATGAATGGTCCTGGAGTAAACAGTCCAGAGCTGGTGTGGCAGAAACTGTGGTATCAGAAACTGTGAAGCCAACTAGGATGGATGATTCCTCCACCATCCCCAGGAAGTCACTTCATCTACTCATCCAAGATGGCCAATCATTACATCCCGCACTCGACACCACAGGAAGAAAGAAAGGGAAAAGGGGAAAGGAGAGCATACCTGTTCTCCTAGGGGCACCACCTAGAAATTACACACATCACTTCTCCACATACTCTATTGGAAGAACTTGATCACACATAATACCTACTTAGAAGAGAAAGCTGTAATATGTAATTTGCTGCCAAAATTCTGGGTAGCTAAAAATTCTGTTACTATGGAAGAGAAAAGAAAGAGAACAGATACTGGGAGACCACAAGGCTTTCTGCTACTCATTTAGAGTTCTTCTGTCATGGATTTAATCATCCTCAGTAATCCTCTTATCTCCTAATCTTAAGATTCTAACATGATGAAAACCTTGGTTTTTTTTTTTTTTTTTAAGCCTAAAATATCAGTTTGAGTAATCCTTACTGAATAATGCAGTCAAGATTGTGGTGTCCAGAATGGGAAATAACAGGTAATTTGTAAAATTTGGAGATTTCTCATTTTTTCTTTTTTAATGAAGAGAATGTTATTTAATAAGATTATTTATTTTGACACATGTAAATATTACATAAATAGTTTAGAAGTACAAAAAATGTATAAATATGAGTTATTACCCTTCAATTCCCATCCCCAAACTGATCAATATTCCATCTTCAGATTCCTGTTCCTCTGTAGCCAGTCCTCCTGTTCCAACCCCTCTCCCCTCCAAAAAAAAGTGTTCTCCTGGATAATTGTGCAGTGTCCATACAGCTCAGTACATAAATTCATAAGCAGATGATATCTAGTCATCAAAAGTCTGATGTTCCCACCACCAATCCAATGGCTCCTCTTGGCTTTCCCCTGAATTCCGTATCATGTGACGGGGTACAGTCTTTTGTAAAGTTGCACTCAGATTGCAATGATTTCACTATTTGGCACTTGCTTTTGACCTCAGGCTAGCTCCCTAGATTTTAAGATCCTTGGAACTCTCCTGGATTCAGCTTCTTTAATACTTAATCACTTCCCTCCATTCTGACCCTTCCCTTCTTTCCAGAGCAAACCTAGAAGTTCACTCCTAGAGTTTCTTGGTAATAATAGCTCAGTTACTGTGACCCAAAAGGGGAGGGTGCTTTTTCTGTAACACCTGCCACAGTATATACCTGTTTCATCTTTCTCTTTCTTCCTTTTCCTCTCTAAACCTGTCCTTTCTTCAATTGCTCTTTGCATCCTCTTGCTAATTTTAAGCCAGTCTGGTGATTCCTGATTCACTCATTCCTAAGCCCTTACCCAGGGCTCTTTAACTGAACCTCAAAAACTTAATGATGTGAACTATAATGTATTGTTTAATTTGGGGGAACATCCCCTTATACTTGAGTAGCCCATGGAACAATGTGGTGACTTCCACTTAGCCAGGGATGCAACACTCATGCAAACTCCATGATAAGTAATGCCTCAAGCAAGCTCCTCAGGAAAAAAAACAAAACAAAACAAAAAACTGCCTAATATTTTAAATTTTTTAAATTGCAGAATGAACTGACATACAGGCAATCAAAGGCCCAGGAAGTCAGATCAATAATTACAAAAATGAATTTCTCAGACCATTGGGAAAACCGCTAATGGAGAAAATCTTGCTCCCAAACCAGGAGGTGACTCCCGCCACTATTTACTACTGAAATTCCACCATATGTTGAAACAAAGAATCTTCTTTGCTTTTGTTTTCAGTTTAGGATGTGTGAGAATAATGAGAACAGAATGTCCTGGAGGATAAAAGGTGGAAATAATCATACAGATGGATGTGGCTCCCAAATCCATCCGTACGGAAGGGAGATACTGTAGCAGGGTAGCAAGTGAATATGGAATGTAGAGGATGAGGAAATAGATCATTAGCTTCATAGCACCCACATGAGCTTCAGTCTGGGGATTCCAAAAATCAGTGGCGTTTTTCTGCATCTTCTGTATATGTCTCCTCAAGGAATGTATTAACAAGGAAGTGGAAGTCACATTCATGATGAACTGGAGAAAGGAGCTCAGGACCAAGGAGGTCACCAAAGACAAGATGCTCTTATTGATGTCACACACTGTACCATTGCTCCGAGTCAGAAACTCAGGAAAGGGTGGTGTCTGTGTGAGCACAACATACAGGAGAGTGGAGAAGGCAGAGATCAGCACGCAGGCCAGCAGCAGCCTGGGGATCTTTGGGGACAGCTTTCGCTTCAGCAGGAGGAATACTGAGTGTTGGAAGTCAGTAATCTTCACGCAGTACAAGGCATTGAGCAAGGTTACAAGCCAGAGACTAGTAGACTCCAAAAACATCCAACACAACAGGAAAAAAGTGGAGAGGTGGACTGACCTTTCGACATGTGGAGAGGTGAACAGGTAGATAATGTTCAGGAGAAACAGTCCTAGCATAATAAATCTGGTGACGCCCAAGCTGAACAGGATCCTATTAGAAGAGGAGATTCTGTGGCTTTGGACCCAAGTCCTATAGTTGACCACTACGATAAACAGATTTACAACGAGTCCTACAAAATTCAAAATTGCTGAGACAGTAAGAGCAGATAAGAAGAGTATCTGAAGCATCTTTATTCATTGAGAACTCAGCGGTGGTGGTGCCAGTGCAGGGGCAGGAGAAATCCTGAGAGGTACAAGGAGGCATCAGTACCAGCCAGGAAGGGTTTCCTTTTCCAACTGTCCCCCGTGTGGCAAATGAGCCATCAATGGTCTAAGAGCCAGCTGCTTTTGCTGAGATGCAAATCTTCCAAGGATTGCATTACCACTTCTCCATTCATATCCTGTTTTCCTTAGAAATGGCTCATTCAAACAGCCTCAGTGAACCCGGGAGTCCACTCCTCCAGGAGGAGGCCAGCTGGAGGGAGGAGTTATGGATGGTTCCAAGGACTTCCAGTCCAAGTGACAGGATCCCAGTCCAGCGATGCTTGTGTCACTGTGTCACAGTGAATGCAGCTTTTGTTCGTAGCACCCCCAGAATATGGTGCGAATTCCCAGGCTTTATTCCTGCCCACCCACCCTCATCCACACATCCATGGATTACCAAAATCCAGCTTCTCTATCCCCTGTCATCTGTTGATGTTGCAGCCCTATCTTCTCCATCTGTCATTCTGGCCATGCCAGCATTACTCTTTCGTCCCCAAGCACCTATAGTGACTTACAGTTATGAACAGATCAAGTTCGAGGACTTCATGCTTCCTCGAGAGAGCCTGTTTTCAATTAATTCCATCCTTTGGTGACGATTCCTTTACTTTGTATTCCCTCACCAGTCACATATATAGATTTGTGCCATAATCACTTGCTGCGGTATCACTTCTGCTTGGAACAATGTCTCCAATCACTTCTGCTTGGAAAAAATGTCAGCCATTTCATGTGTTTCCTTTATAGATGTGGGCTTATGCTTACATCACAGTGGGCTCTTTCCTAGACATTTAACTGCCCAAGTACTCCAGTACCAAATACACAGTGATGTTTTAGCTATAGTTTTGTGGCCCTGATAGGCATCTCACTGCCTGATTCCTCTGCAACTCCTCAGACACTAAAGGGCACCATATGCTTGGCAAATTATATTATCGACGACTATGAGTGAGTGCGGGAGTATGGCGTCTCTCTCTTATCTACTCCAGCAGTTGGGGAAACCCAAGGTGCAAGCCTCAATGCAGCCACATATAGGTTACAAAACTGGCATCCAAATAGAGCATACAAACACCCGGTACTTATGGGAACAGAAGTACAAATAGGAATAGACAAACAGAAGCAGCTAACATATGAAGACTACCAGGTCCAGAGAAGGGAGTGAATTCATGAGGCCCTTCAAGATAGATGACAGGAAAGCAGGCCTGGAGAAATTCCCTGAGCCCAGCTGCTTACAAAAGCGTTTGCACAAAACTAAGGAGCCACGAATGACAGAAGCATGCCCAGATCGGTGAACCAGGCAAACAGAGTGAACAAGCCAGGCAATGATTAAAGGGCAGATTATGTCATAGCACATATTTCCACTTAATTATTTACAAAATAGACTACTGCATTAAAGTAATTCAGTTACATCACATTTAAACAGAATAGGTAATATGGAGTAAGATATAAGAATTAAATGTTCCAAAGGGGGTGGGAGGACCCATTATTGGGCGGCAAGAGGCCATATTCAGAATGAGACATACAAGGTTGTTGGGTTCTTGGTAGCAGGGGGACCTATCAGCAGGATGTGATCACGCTGGCTAGTGTCACCAGTGAGCACACTGGTTCTGTCAGAAGTTATTTCTGAAAAGGTCAGTATGGGAAAAGCACTAACAAAACCCTTTCTCCCCCTGCATGAGAATTTTACCATCAGTTAAATATAAATATCTTATGGATGCTCCCTGCTTTGGGCTTCCTTGAGTGTGGTGACTCTCCTGATGTGTGTGTCCTTTGACTCAACCCTGGCAGCTATGTCTATGAAATTACTACAAGAGAAATTGGAGCCTTTGGGACGTGAAAGCTTTTTGTGTTTTAATTTTTTTAACGTTTATTTATTTTTGAGAGACAGAGCATGAGCAGGGGAGGGGCAGAGAGAGAGGGAGACACAGAATCCGAAGCGGGCTCCAGGCTCTGAGCCGTCAGCACAGAACCCGACGCGGGCCTTGAACCCACAAGTTGTAGGATCATGACCTGAGCCAAAGTCAGACGCTTAACTGACTAAGCCACCCAGGCGCCCTGGTATGAAGTCTTTTTAGGGCAGTCCCACCCCTATTAATGGGTGCGTAGGAGGAAGAGAGAGGGAAACTTCCATTTATTAGGCTGTTTTTAATGCTTACTCTGTTCCCAGAAGTGCAGCAGGCATCTTAAGCTTCAGTCAATTCTTAAGACAGTTCTAGAAGGAAGATATGCTTCTCCCTTTTTTTTTTTTTTTTTACAGGTGAGGAAAAAGAAGATGAGTAAGTGACTGCCAAACATCATAGAAAAATCAGTGGCTAAGTTGTCAGGTCTTTCTGAGACTGAGCTCCTTCCTCTTGTTGCCCTCATTTGTTCATTCCTTTAACAAACTGCTGTCATTAGCCAGGCGCTAGGTTAGCTGCTGGGGAAACAGGAGAATCACGCACAGTGCACCCTGCCTTCAAAAAACACACAGAACCGTGTGAGAGACAGACAAAAAGACGGAGATCAGGGTATCTGGTGCTACGGAAAAACACGGGGTGTGATGGTGTGTTCAGCAGGGGCACCTGAGTCTCAGTCTCAGAGGAAAACCTGTCTGAGCACTCCGCAGTGCTCCACCGCTGGCTCAGAGCCACCTGCAGGAAGCAGGGCCATGCGGCGGTGGACCTCGGCAGCGGAACAGAGCAGCGCGCTTTCGACCTCGGCAGCGGAACAGAGCAGCGCGCTTTCGTGGCTGTCACGAGAGGAGACCACAGACAAAGATCACCTGTGCCAGAACCCTGCATCACATCCGGAGCATTTGTTTCAGTGATGCAGAGATGAAGTACTTGTTTCGGTGTCTTTCGTGCCCGCTACATGTGACATTTTCGAGAAGAACAACTGGTCTAGTATAGTGCTTGGGGCAAAGTGGCTGTTAGCTAAATGTCCGTGGTATAAAGGAATGAACTGGAATCAAGATGAGCCAGAATCAAAACGGTGTGAGAGGTTTATTTCTACAGTAGTACAGCAGCATCCGGCAGCTAGCTGGAACCCACCCCTTTCTCAAAGAGGGGTGCTAGATGGGCAGTTAGGGTACAAAGCCGAGCCACCAAGAAGAGTTCAGAAATCGTCCCTCCCTGGCCGTGAGCACCCTATTCAGCAACAGGTGGTGCCAGCCCTGGACAGAACATGCAGACAAACTCACCCATGAGCTTCTGAAAACACTATTTTCAGTTAACCTGGAAATACTGCTCTGTCATCGGGCCAGCCCCACCAAGTCACAACGACAATTTCACTATAGTGAGATCAACAAAATTTATTCACTTGACAAACACATACGTGCAGAGAAAAAGTAAAGTTCTTAGTTTTGTCTAAAAGTAATACAGTTTTTTTTCTGAGCTCCCACCTGCTGGTTGGGGTGGAAGTGTTCAGTCCAATGAGATAGTGAAAAGAATGTCTTCAGAAAAATTTTCAGTCTCTTTAGATTTAAAAATTAAAAGTTGATGAGGCGCCTGGGTGCACCAGTCAGTTAAGTGTCCAACTGTTGATTTCGGCTCAGGTCATGGTCCCAGGGTCGTGGGACTGAGCCTGCACTGGTCTCCTCACTGGGCACAGAGCCTGCTTGAGATTCTCCCTCTCCCTCCCCCAAGCTCGCTGTCTCTCTGTCAAAAATAAAAAATAAATTTTTAAAAAATTTTTAAATAAAACATAATGTAAAAAATGGAAATCTGAGACATAGCCCTGATGCCATGCTTCCCTCCCTTAATTAGGGTCCACGTGTCTGCAGAGAGAGGGGAGATCAATGCTATCTCATGGTAGAAACATCATGTCCTCTCCCTCAGTGTCCTTGTCTTCCAGGCAGAGGTCTGTGTCCTTGGTTACTGCTTGCTCTGCCTGCATTCAAGGCTGAGTCAGCGCCTATGTTCTGCTCCCACTGACTGCAACCGGGGAGCTTTGAAGCAGTCCTCAGAGGGGGGAAATCAGGACCCTCACCTGCCCTCTGTGCAATCCCCTTTCTGCCTCCCTCTTCTCCCTCCCACCATCCATCCCCTGGGGACTGGAAGGAGCAGGCTTTCACGTATATCATGTCCTCTTATACCACCGGCAACTACAAACTCTGTGGATTCACCATCCTAAGACTAGAATTCCATGAGGCACATGCCTAAGTCTTGAGCCTTGATAAGCTAAAATACTAGTGGCTGATATTTGCTGTGTATTTACTATGCTCTAGTCGGTAAAATAACTTACATACATCGTCTTATTTAATCCTCACACCAATCCTATGAGGCATTTTATAAAATTACCTATTTTATAGTGAAGGAAACTGAAGTCCAAGGAGGTTTAGCAATTTTTCAAAGATCATGTATCTAGTAAGTGATGAGGTCAGGATTTTTTTTTTTAATGTTTATTTATTTTGCGGGGAGAGAGAGACAGAGCAGGAGCAGAGGAAGGGCAGAGAGAGAGGGAGACAGAATCCAAAGCAGGCTCCAGGCTCTGAGCTGTCAGCACAGAGCCTGATGCTGGGCTCGAACTCACAAACCGTGAGATCATGACCTGAGCGTAAGTCGGACGCTTAACCATGAGGTCAGGATTCGAATCCAATGTGTTTGACTCCAGAAATAACACTTTTAGCACCTACATTATACATTTTTCTAGTCCAGCAAAATGTAGGAATACCAGAAAATAACATACAATTGTCATCAGCAGTTGTTGGAAGTTTTTGAGGTCATCTTTGCTTTCTTAAAACAGAGCTTCCTGCAGAATATCAACAGAAGATCAGACTTTCCCTTCCACCTATCCCAAGACAAGAAAACACATACACAACTTTAAGATCTAGACAGCTCTGTTCATCAATTGTTGGGAAAGATCAGGGACGCCATTTAAGGCAAAGAACATTGGTAGTTCTGAAACTCTTTGAGAAATGTTGGAATGTACTTGGGGGTCGTTTTGTTGTTTTTATTTTGTTTTGTTGTTGTTGGTTTGTTTATTTTTCTTTATGATCCCTCTAGACCCAAACTATAGCTCAATCTCATTAAGGATCAGGATTTGTGAACTTCGCCCAAGGTTTCAGAGAATACTAAAAATGAGAAGCAGGGGCCTCTGATGGAAAATTGGGAAGTCTTATGAGGCTACCGTCATAAGTTGTTCCTGATTCATGCGTTAATACACCAACTGCAATACACCAGCGATGCACTAAAGAACAGATGTGTGTGGAGAAGAGGCAGCCTTCAGAACAAAACAAGTTCTGGCAAGGAACTGCCTCCAAACGCAGGGACAAATCTCATCCCCATGCTTTGACCCCAGGAACCTGGTCACAGTGGGGGAAAGCCACGCTCTGGTCCTTTGTTCATGAAACAACTAGATTCAAGAGTTTTAAGGGATTTTAGAAACTAAAGCTAATTCATTGAAAGTAAAACAAAACAAACAAGATGGCCTCTCGGGTTTGCTCAAAACAGGGCCTGAGGTATTAGGTAATTCTTCCCCATGTACTGGGCCTCACTGAAGAGTGGGCAGGTTAGGCATCCCCCCCTCAGAGATCTAGAAGACCGTATCCTCTCCAAAACAGCCAAACTTACCAGCATTGTGCCTCTAGCAACAGAGGAGACTCCTTTCATCAGCAACTCACCCACTACCCAGACTCACGTGCCCACTCCCAACACCAATTTTGATGGATGACGGTCCCCATATGACTGATGTCGTATTAACCAAGTCCAACATTTTGCAGGAGCCACCTACACATTTCTCTGAAAGAAACACGAGAGCAGTTGGGGATGCCACGCATACGAATCTGATTTCATTTCGTCTCAGGGAAGGTCACTCTGCACTCAGCCACTTAGACTACCACATCACACTCCCACTCAGAAGTCTCTGTTTCCACCCACACTCCAGGCCCAATGACACAACTAACAGTGGTAACGTCAGCATGTTCACATGGTATAACGCCAGCACCATATCTGAATCTGTTAGGTTAGGGTAAGATTTAACGGAGCCCCAGCGGGAACAGAAGGGAGGGATTCTTCAGAAGTCAGCCAAAGGCACTAAGAACCAAAAAGCAGCCAAGCCAAAACCTCCAGGAAAATGTCATATTCAATTAAAAGAGAGAAAAACCCCCCACACCTAAGCTAGAAGGCAGAGTCAGGAACTCAGGTTAAGAACTAAAGAACCAGAAGGTCAGAGCTAGACAGAGAAGTCGTCAAAGTGACAGAAAGTAGGAACAGGTGTTCAAGAGTGGGTGAAGATGAATTCAAAAGGGGGGATCAGCGTTAACAAAACAGGTGCCAATCAAGACAGCATGGATTTCCGGGGCACCTGGGTGGCTCAGTCAGTAAAGCGTCCGACTTTGGTGCAGGCCATGATCTCGCGGTTCATGACTTTGAGCCCCACATCGGGGCTGTCTGCTGTCAGCACAGAGCCTACTTTAGATACTCTGTCCCCCTCTCTTTTTGCCCCTCCCGTGCTGACACTCTCTCTCTCTCAAAACTAAATAAACACTTAAAAAAAAAAAAAAAAAAAGACAGCATGGATTTCCATAGGGAAACTTTCCTGTGCTGGAAAGCAGCACAGATTTTTATTAATTACAAGAGTACCCATTTCAAATCCTTATATTTGAGTGAATTATTGAATGAGTATTAAATAATTTTTTGAGTTTCAACATTTTTCTTTTTTAATTTTTATTTATTTTGAGAGAGAGAGCGAGCATGAGTGGGGGAGGGGCAGAGAGAGAATTCCAAGTAGGCTCCTTGCTGTCAGTGCAGAGCCTGAGGCGGGGCTCGATCTCACCAACTGTGAGATCATCGCGTGATCCAAAATCAAGAGTCAGATGCTTAAGTGACTGAGCCACCCAGGTGCCCCATCAACACACAACTTTCTGAAAGAGAGTTTTAAGTTATGTCAGAATTAGGCATTTTCCTAGCAGCTTCAAGAGGCAAGAATCAATTTGAAAACGAACAGTGCAGACCAAAAGACATTTATTCCTGTAACTTTAGAAATGAATACATAAATCCCAGAACAATCCCAGGATTAACTTCTGCTTACACATGACCAAATGCCAAGTGGTATGGTGATCCTTAATGCTACATCGAAATATGACTTGTTCTACAAAATAACAATGACAGCAACAGCTATTGTTTCCTCCATCTGAGATTCTAAGCACTCTTCATCTGTTAACTCACTCACTCCCGCCTTCATAACCACAACACTCTACACCTGAGAGCTCCATCAGTGACAGAAATTTGGATTCACATTTGCCCTGGGTCCTGTCTATATTCACAAGTTTGAGAATTTTTCATGATCTTAAGTAAGAAAAGTCTCATTGACTTCTTGACTCTATTCCTGTGTAATTGTATTAAAATAGCATTTATTAAATTTATAAAAACTGCTTCTATTTTTCTTAATGTTTATTTATTTTTGAGAGAGCAAGCGAGCAGGAGAGGGGGAGAAAGAGAGGGAGACACAGAATCCAAAGCAGGCTCCAGGCTCTGAGCTGTCAGCACAGAGCCCGACGCGGGGCTAGACCACACGAGCCGTGAGATCGTGACCTGAGCCGAAGACCAGACGCTCAGCCATCTGAGCCACCCAGGCGCCCCTGCTTCCGTTATTTTTTATAAAACTCTCAAGTTTTAAAAGCTAACATGCACCTTGGTTAGTGCGGAAAAAAAACAAACTGCTTTGAGTTTTGCCCAATCTAAAAAATAAAAAATTACTCGGCAGTTGATAAAGGGAAATGATAGCAAAATGATAAAGGAATACCAGGACTATTGAAGTAAAAACGACCACCACCAGACTGGTCTGGAGCCTAATATCCAAGGGTCTTGATTCTCGCTCCACTGCTTTTGTCCTCACGCAATGGATCTGTGGGAACTCTCTCTCCAGGAAGTGCTCTTGCTGCACGATTCACTGTCGGTTACCAAACCGGCCTCACCCACTGAGGGCTTCACATGATACGCTGTGCTAAAATGTTGGCACGCATTGCCTCACGAATCTCTAGTAGCCTGTAGGTGAGTCTGCATTTTAAAATGAGGTAAGAGGGGATCACACAGAAAGGTTAAGTAACTCGCCTAAGGCCAAAGGTCTTGGAAATGGACAGAACCAGAATGCAAACCCAAGTCTGTGGAACTGCAGTGCTTTTGCTCCCTCCCTCAAGTTCATTACACTGTTATTTACATCAGCTCATCACTGTCAGGATAAACTTTACGCTAAAGCTAGTAATCAGCTCATTTTGTTGACAGCATTAAAAATACATGCCTACACCGTGAGAGTGTTACTATACTGACATTTGCCAAAGACTGTTTCACTCTCTTCCAAAACAACCATACAAAGAGAAGCCATGAGATGTGTCCCCCATGGGACAAGGCAATGCAGTAGTGTTTCTCTGCTACTGACGTCACGGCACCGGGACCACAAGAGGGTCAGGAAGAGCCCTGTAGTCTTGAGCCAGGCCAAAGGACGCCCGGGCTCCCACCTGTGCCCTCTGTCACTCTACAGGGAAACAGGTCCTTTGGATCCAGGCTTCAGATGACCAGACTCACACCGCAGCATCCCCACAAACATATGCTTCAGCTTGCTGTTTCCCAGAATGAGAATGAATGAGTGGCTAGCAGGATAAAACATGGTAAGGAGTTCTCCAATTATCTTCACCATCTCAGTTCCTGGTATGAAATAACTGGATGATGTAATTAAAAAGGCAAGAAAGTAAAGCAGGAAGAGGAGGAGGAAGGAGAGGATGATTTTGATGGCCCTCTTGTGGGCCTCAGTGCTTGGATCTCCGGAGCTGGTGCCGCTTTGCTCCATCCGCTGCGTGTGCCTCCCCAGAGAGAGGATGAGCAGAAAGTAGGAGGCCAGAGACACAATCAGAGGAGGCAGGTTCCACAGAGTCCCGAGAACATGGATCAATTTATATTCATTTCTTTTCTTTCTAAAGTGCTCAGTCACATTCCCTGTGCCATCGATCCCACCGAGAATAGAATACATCTTAAATTCATGGATCAGAGACAGGGCACTGGCGCACGATGAGACCAGCGCACCCAAGATCATCTGTACGACCATCCTGGAAACTCTCCACTTGAGCCAGAGGAATGTAGGGTGAGAGAAACTGGCAATTTTCAGGCAGTAGAGGACACTGAGACAGGTGGCAAGCCAAATGCTCAGGTGGTTTGTAAATGTCCAGAAAATATCAATAATTTGCATTATTATCCCTTCATCATGCACTTTGGAAGAGAACACCATTAAAACACCATCAACCAAGAGAATCCACAGCAGAACGATCCTGGAGAGAGCCAGGTTAGCGATGATGAAGTCAGACAAAGAGATTGTCTTATTCTTAAACCAACTGCTGCCATTGACCAACACTATGAAACCATTCCCCAGCATCCCCAGAATGAACTGAGTGGCAGACAGAACCAGAAACACCCACTTGTGGAGCCCTGACATGTCAGCCACTAGGCAGACCGGACCTTGTTCTGTTGACATACAATCTCTGTGCTAACTTGAAATTTCTCCCTGTGAATCTGCCACCTTTCCTTGTCGCTTCACTGTACCTGTCTCTTGTCTCTGCCCAATTTAGTCTGTTGTAGAGCAAAGTTTAGTGAACCCTCTCTGGATCTTTCAGGTTAGTCTGTCCTCTTCACAGATGACATGGACTGTCACATTCCATCTATGACCTAAACTCAGCAGCTCTTTGCCAAAATGCAAATGGAGTAGTATCCAGTGTCACACAGAGAAGGAAGGGATCTGACTCGCAAAGAAGGTGAGGATTTGGACTGGATTTCAAAAGGAGGAGGGTTCCAAGCCACCCAGAACAGAAAGGGGCATCACCAGAAGAGTCACACAGAATCACTCCGAAGAGTGAGAAGTCTTATTCCTGGGGAGGAGGACCCAGGGACACACACAGAGATCAGAATTCCACCAGAAGGCACTATCAAAGTCATCCTGGAGGGAGGGTTAAGTGCATGAAACATTGAAAATTCAGGGCCACTGGTCCTGGATTAGAATTAAAAGGCGTGCCTGTTGGAGTATGCCTTACATGAGGAGGCTCCAAGTTCTTCCATAGTGAGCCAGATCATCAGAAATTCTTAACTACCTGAGTATTTGAATAACAATAATGAATTATAGCATATAACCTATTCACTCAGAGTGCATGACTACTGTATCAATACATCAACAATAGTTCAGGGTGACAGAAATCACAGACAACCTCTTTGACCCAAGAAGCCTTATTTATGTAAAGCAATGCCTTACAAATTTTGACCATGGCCAGCATTAGTACTTTCTATATGGCTTTATAAATATCCACCTATCTATATACATACATATATACGTATATTATATATATATATATATATATACATATATATATATATACATATTATACTCAGAACACAAAGGGGTCACAAAATGATGTTTCCCCTTTCAACATGTGTGGCACTCTGATATTTTATTTATTTGTTTGTATGTTTGTTTATTTATTTATTTTACATCCAAGTTAGTTAGCATATAGTGCAATGATTTCAGGAGTAGATTCCAGTGATTCATCACCTATCTATAACACCCAGTGCTCATGCCAACAAGTGTCTTCCTTAATGCCCCTTAATGCCCTTCCTTAATGCCCCATTTAGCCCATCCCCCCAACCACAATCCCTCCAGCAACCCACAGTTTGTTCTCTGTATTTAAGAGTCTCTTATGGTTTGTCCCCCTCCCTGTTTTTATATTATTTTTGCTTCCCTACCCTTATGTTCATCTGCTTTGTATCTTAAATTCCACATGACTGAAATCATATGATATTTGTCTTTCTCTGGCTAATTTCACTTAGCATAATACCCTCTAGTTCCATCCACGTAGTTGCAAAGGGCAAGATTTCATTCTTTTTGATTGCCGAGTAATACTTCATTGTATATATAAACCACATCTTCCTTATCCATTCATCTGTCAATGACATTTGGGCTCTTTCCATACTTTGGCTATTGTTGATAGAGCTGCTATAAACATGGGGGTACATGTGCCCCTTCAAAACAGCACACCTGTATCCCTTGGATAAATACCTAGTAGTGCAATTGCTGGGTCATAGGGTAGTTCTATTTTTAATCCTTTGAGGAACCTCCATACTGTTTTCCAGAGTGGCTACATCATTTTGCATTATAACCAGCAGTGCAAAAGAGATCCTCTGTTTCCGCAACCTTGCCAACATCTATTATTACCTGCATTGTTAATGTTAGCCATTCTGACAGGTGTGAGGTGGTATCTCATTGTGGTTTTGATTTTTATTTCCCTGATGATGAGTGACATTGAACATTTTTTCATGTGTCTGTTGGCCATCTGGATCTCTTCTTTGGAGAAGTGTCTATTCATGTCTTTTGCTCATTTCTTCACTGGATTATTTGTTTTTTGGGTGTTGAGTTTGATAAGTTCTTTATAGGTTTTGGATACTAACCCCTTATCTGATATGTCATTTGCAAATATCTTCTCCCATTCCGTTGGTTGCCTTTTAGTTTTGCTGATTGTTTCCTTTGCTGTGCAGAAGCTTTTTATCTTGATGAGGTCCCATACTGACAGCATGGGGCCTACTTGGGATTTGCGCTGTCTCCCTCTTTCTCTGCTCTTACCCCACTTGTGCTCTCCCACTCTCTCTCTTTCCCTCTCTCACTATAAATAGACATAAGCTTTTAAAAAAATCCTAAATTGTTAAGTCCAAAATGTACATCTTCATGCCATACACTCTTCTGAGCTATATACTCCCATATCCACCTATATAACTTTACTTGACACTATCACAGACATCTCAAATTTAACATGTCCAAAATAAAACTCTCAGTTTACTCTCATTAAAAAAACAAAACTGGGGCGCCTGGGTGGCGCAGTCGGTTAGGCGTCCGACTTCAGCCAGGTCACGATCTCACGGTCCGTGAGTTCGAGCCCCGCGTCGGGCTCTGGGCTGATGGCTCGGAGCCTGGAGCCTGTTTCCGATTCTGTGTCTCCCTCTCTCTCTGACCCTCCCCTGTTCATGCTCTGTCTCTCTCTGTCCCAAAAATAAATAAACGTTGAAAAAAAAATTAAAAAAAAAAAAAAACTATCTCTTACCCTCAATCCTATTTCAGCAAATGGCAACATCATCCACCCAATTGCTCAAATCAGGCACCGCCTAAGGATTAACTTGATTCTCTCCCACATCAATCTATCAATGATGTCTCCATTGTAATCACAAAACGTATCCTGGGGGTGCCTGAGTGGCTCAATCCGTTGAGCTCCCGACTTCAGATCAGGTCATGATCTCACGGCTGTGAATTCGAGCCCATGTCGGGCTCTGTGTTGACAGCTCAGAGCCTGGAGCCTACTTCGGATTCTGTGTCTTCCTCCCTCTCTCTCTGGCCTTTCCCCACTCACGGTCTCTCTCTCTCTCTCATTCTCCACTTCTCATCTTTTCCTCTGTAACAGCTTCTCCACAGAGCCACAAGAATGACTTTAAAATGTAAATCAGATCATTGCACTCCACTACTTGAAACACTTCAATGGTTTTCCAGTGCAACTATCGCAAAATATAAACTCCTCATATCGCACACTGAGAATCTCTTCTGCATGTCCTCTTGCATGCATCAGGACTCACAATAATTTCTGCCATATCATATGGTCTGAGTTAAAGAACAGGCTTTACTGGAGTAAGAGAAAACTCCTATCAACACCAGAAATAAAAGCATGGCTCCTCTTCATCCTCCTATGATTACACGGAGCACAGTTCGGTTAGCAGCGTACTTTCGTATGCCAATGGAGGTGTCTCACCCTCCCTGCTGTTCTCACAATTCTTGTAACAACAGTGTGAAAACAACTTTGTCAGTAGGAAAACAGTCTTAGTGCCAGAAAATCTGGATTTGGGAAGCCAGCTATTTACAAGAGTTGTCTGAGAAAACAGCGGGCCGACACACGCAGACTCGGAGCCCACAGGACGTTATAGCTCCCACTGGTGTTAGAGTCAACAGTTCTGTGGCAACTGAGCTTATGCGAAGCACTTTCGGGTGGGAGAAGTGAAAGAAAGCCTTTTCCCAGCTAGCTTGTGGTCCAGACAACCTAGATTGAAGTCCTAGAGTTATTTTTTGGACTTTTCTCATTGCTATATAAAACTCCTACAAGAAGAATGGTATTTCCCAGGTTGTCTAGGACAATCCTGGCACATGCCTGTCACTCCAAGTAACTATTAACAATTCCCCCATATCAGTGCTTTACTCACTGAACCGTCAGGCCCTAGGCGCAGACCTTGACACACAGCAAAACTTCGGTAAATATATATTGAAAAAATAAGTTTTCTAAAGCTAGCTTATTTTTTTAGCTCAAGTTTTAGATTAATTTTTTAACTGCCACTGACTCAACATTGTTTCTAAAAGTTATTTTTGTTACTGGAATAGCTGTTAACTCATTTACACAGCTGTATTCCATCCTGTGAGCATTTATTTACCCATTCTCTGGCTTGCTGGTTGTGCTATTACGTACATTATTGCTAAGAACACCTTTGGACAGGTTTCTTGGGCCACAGGGGCAAGAGCTTCCTATAGGTGTACCTTAAAGATGGAATAACTACAGGGGCGCCTCGGCTCAGTCAGTTGGGTGTCCATCTTCGGCTCCGGTCATGATCTCACGGTCTGTAAGTTCGAGCCCCATGTCGGGCTCTGTGCTGACCGCTCAGAGCCTGGAGCCTGCTTCCGATTCTGTGTCCCCCCTCTCTGTCTGCCTCACTCATGCTCTGTCTCACTCTGTCTCTCAAAAATAAATGTTAAAGGGGCGCCTGGGTGGCGCAGTCGGTTAAGCGTCCGACTTCAGCCAGGTCACGATCTCGCGGTCCGTGAGTTCGAGCCCCGCATCGGGCTCTGGGCTGATGGCTCAGAGCCTGGAGCCTGGAGCCTGGAGCCTGTTTCTGATTCTGTGTCTCCTTCTCTCTCTGCCCCTCCCCCGTTCATGCTCTGTCTCTCTCTGTCCCAAAAATAAATAAACGTTGAAAAATAAATGTTAAAAAAAATTTTTTTAAAGATGAAATAATTACATGAAATTTCAACACAAATTAATGCCAAAATGTTTTCTGAAAAGGAGGTGCCAATTTACCCTCTCCCCACCAGCACATAAGTTTCCATTGGTATACAATATCCTCCCTCACACCCTGTTCTATCAAACGTGTTTTAATTTGCGAGTGTGGAGGGCTTAAAATGAAATCTCATTGCAGCTTCTGGTTTGCATTTCCTTGATTATTTTTATTTATTTTTTCAAATATTGGAAGTACATTTAATGTTTAAGTTAACATATTGGGAAGGTAGGAAATCAAAACAAGGTGGAAAGAACAAGAAACTACAGGCCTGACAAGCCATATGGAGAGTCAAGTGGAAAGTAAACAATTGAGAATACAATAAGCGCATTTAATATACAATATATGTGTAAACATTTTGTTTCAGTTTTAGTTAACATACAGTGCAATAGCGGTTTCTGGAGTAGAATTCAGTGATTCATCACTTACATACAACAACCAATGTTCATCACAAGTGCCCTCTTGAATCCCCATCACCCATCCAGCCCATCCTGCACCCACCTCCCTCCAGCAACCCTGTTTGTTCTCTATC
Source organism: Leopardus geoffroyi (assembly GCF_018350155.1). Taxonomy (NCBI): domain Eukaryota; kingdom Metazoa; phylum Chordata; class Mammalia; order Carnivora; family Felidae; genus Leopardus; species Leopardus geoffroyi. The sequence continues at coordinate 156,535,539 of NC_059331.1, read as the reverse complement.
ATTAAATGTTTCTTACGGCTTGTTTCCCTTTTTTTTCTTTTCCCCCTTCCTACATATGAGAGAGATCATATGGTATTTGTCTTTCTCTGACTGACTTATTTCACTTAGCATAATACACTCTAGCCCCATCCACAACATTGCAAATGGTTTTCCTTATTAATGAAGTTGACCACTTTTTCACATATGAATGGATTATTTATATTTCACAGCCTCTGTATCTTTGCCCATTTTTCTAACCAGTTGTCTCCTTGTTGCTTTGTAGGCCTTCCTATATTCTAGATTGTATTTTTTTTGCTTTGTAACCCTTATATATTCTAAGTTATATTTCAGTTATATGATTGCAAATATCTTCTCTCCAGTTTGTGACTTGTCATTTTGCTTTCTTTCCAGTGACTTTCTATAAACAAGTTATTTTTAACAGTTAGATGTATCCCTCTTCTCTGTATTTACATTTTTGTTTAAGAGAAAATTTCTATGCCACCAGATCATAAAGACGTTGTATTATAATTTCTTCCAAAATTTTTAACATTTTGCCTTTCACAAATGTCTTTAAATCACCAAGAATTGATCTTTGCATAAGGTGTAGATATCTGATTTCATTTTCTTCTGCATGGATAACAAATCTCCCTGGCATAACTGAAACAATCTAGACCCACTGATCTATGCCACTTTTATCATTTTCTACATGTGCATGGTCTGTTTCTGGGTTCTCTTTGCTACACCACTGCCCTGTTTATTCCTGTATCCATAGAACAGTTTTTTATCACTATAGCTTTCATTTTAAAAAGGCTTGCCAACTGGCAGAGCAAGTCCCCCATCTCTCTTCTTCAGAAGTATGTTGTGTGATCTTGGACCTTTGCGTATCAACGCATCTTTAGAGTCAACTTGTCCAGTTGCCCCCAAGAAACTGGGAATTTTTGTTTTGATCTGTAACATCAATGTGGGGGAGGGTTGAGATCTTTACATGATTGATGCTTACAATAAACATGATTTACCAATGTGTTTAGTCTTCTTTTAATGCATTTCAATCAAGTTTCATAACATGCTCCACAGAGACCACACTCTTGGAAGACTCATTTTCTGATGCTCTTGTACATGGCATCTTCACTCTGTTTGCAGTTGACTTTTGTAAACTGATCTTATTTCCAGCAACTTTTAATTATTCATCTACAGATTCTTTTCTTTCATGGTTTCTGTGTAATCACAGCATTTGTGACTTTCTTCCTTTCCATCTTAATACGTTTTCTTTCCTTCCCAACTATGCTTGCTAAAGCCTCAGTACAAACAACCTGTCAAAGAGAAGTAGTGATAAGACACCCTTGCCTTTTTCATTTTACGAAAAATGCTCTTCTAATTTCAAGTCTGTCTGAGGCACACCTTTGACACATATCCTTTGTTTTTATCTCCAAACCACGATGTCAATATTAGCATGTCATCAGGGAACTCCCTTTTTTCAGTGTGTCGCCTACTTATTGCTCGTTTCCGTTTAGTTTAGAACCTGTCACTTGAAAAAGTCCCTTTCTTCCTGCAAGCCCAATGCTACAGATTGAACTGTGTCCACTCAACATTCACATATAGAAGTCTAATCCCCAATGTGACTACATTTTGAGATAGGGCCAGTAAGAAGATAAAGTGAACCCAGGCCATAAGGGTGGGGCCCTGACACAACTGCATTAGTGTCCTTATAGACACCAGAGAGTTCACGCTCTGCCAGCACAAATAGGAGGCCATGTGAGGACACGGTGAGATGGTAGCCACTTATAAGCCAGCAACATGGGCCTCCCAGGAAACCAACCATCCTGCACCCTGTTCTGAGACTTCTAGCCTCCAGAATCACAAAACGTCTGTTGGTTAAATCACCCACTCTATGGTATTTTGTTATGGTGGCCCGAACTTAGATTCCCTAGAATGCAATAAAAACTATGTCAAACTTAAGATCTGGTTATTTTGCAGTGGGACACCTCCTCACTCCAGATTAGCTAGTCTGCTATACTGCCAAGAGAAGCAGAAGGTCAGTACTTCTGTTCTTATTTACGTGCTACTTTAGTAAACAAGGGGCTGTTAACTAAGGGTCCTCATTTCAGGCTGCAGGCAAAACTAAACTATTTGATGAAAAAAAAGTTTGTATTTACCCTTTTTAAGGTATTTGCTAAGGATCCGTGTACATTTTATGTCCCAGTCCCTCCCCAAATTAAGAATGAGACCTAGGTTAAAAGTCTGAGAGACTGTGGCAGTAGAGGTGATATTTTACTTCTACCAGTAGTGAACGGTCTTAGAAGAGAAAGAACTGAAGTAATGAATTGTGTATACGGAGATAAAGAATGTGTGAATTGGCAAGAATTAGGTTTAACTGCAAAGCACAAATAAGTGGCTTAAACAAGGTAGAGATTTATTTGTGTCTCCCAAAGAAGTCCAGAGGTAGACTGTCCAGGACCGCGATGGTGGTTCCATGGTCATCACGGACTCCAGCCTCTTCCATCTTCCATCCTGCAGATAGTCTTGTGGTCTAAAATGGCTACTGGAGACTCTCAGCCATCATGTCCACATTTCAGACCAGAAAAAGCCAGGTGAGGGTCTGGAGAGCACAAAGGATGAGCCTCCCAACAGAGCTAATCATTTAAGGGGCTTTCCTGGAAGCACCACCAAATGGCGTCTGCTTCTACCCACTTAGCAACAGTTAACTGCAAAGGAGAACAGGAATGCAGTATTTCAGCCGGGCACACTGTCACCCCCAATAAAACATGGGCTCTGTAAATTAATGGGTTCTGTAGAAAGGATAATAATGGATATTGGGCAGTGTATTCATCATGTTTCTTATTTTCTGTATTTTATGATGCTTTGACATCCTGGAGTCTGGCAGACCTTGGGAGGAACTAACTCCTTCCCAACATTAGCTAATTCCTGGAAATAGTAAACACTTGCCCAAGAGCATGTCTTTCATATGCAAACCAACCAATCCTGATTCCATACCTGCCATCAGCCTCCTTTTATCAGGCTCCTGCAGTCCAGAACACTGTATCTCTGCTCAAAGGTACCAGACAACTAGACGCCCCCCCCCCCTTCGGCCCGGAGCCTGGTGAAAATCATTCGTCCCACAAAAATCACAATAAAAGCTTTAGGCCTGCCCTGGGGCTCCCCCGGTGGCTCTAGTGGTGTGGCATGTGCCCTCCTCTTGGCAACTAGAATAAACTCCTCTTTCAAGACAGTTCTTTATGTCTGTCATCTTACCACACCGGATTAACACAAATCCCACCTACATTGTAAAATAGGTAAGCCACTGGAAACCTCTCCCATGATACGGTTTTGCACAGCAGAAAGCTGGAATCCTGGCAACATTTGTTATCTCACAAAATATGCTTAAAATGTGTTTGGCAGAAGAAAAAGAGTCCCTCGTCTCAACTTCTCTTCTGAGCTCCACTCGTTAATCATCAAATAGAAGCCAGGAAGTCTACAACTCAACTATGTTCAGAACTACTCCTGATCTTCCCTCTTCTCACACCTGTTCCCACCTTCATGTTTCTTAGTCTCAGAAACAAAACGTCACTATCCACACAGCTGCCCGAGCAGCTTCAGAATGATCTCTTCGTGGCCCTTCTCTTCCCACCAGCACCTACTGTCCCCAGGGTGTCCTGGACAGGAGTTCCATGCTCTCAGTATCCCTAACCTGGAGCGCAGCACGGGATCTGGCACATAACTGTTGCACAGTGAATGAACCGTGAACCCCAAACTCCCCACATGTCCCCTGTAATGCACACTCTGCTAACCTTTCGAGGCTCTTGCAGGAGCTTCCTGACGGCCTGCAAGCTTTCCCCACTTCTAACCCTTCACAGGCCTTCACTTCTTTCTCAAGCACAGTTCTGATACGTCCATTTCAAAACATGCAGCTCCCCACTGCCAAAGTCCTCTGTAAGCTTTCAAGGCTCTTTATGATCCAGCCCTAACGCCTTTTTCATGTTTTATCTTTCACGGATCCATATGCTTTTATGTTTCTGGACCTTTGTTCATGCTGTTTCCTCTGCTGAAAACTAATCTAATAACTATTCTCATCTGTGTCCACAGGACTTTATTTCTACCATCACTAGACTACTCCTCACACCACAGCATGCTTTGTACACAGGCTCCTGCCTCTGTCCTCCCCATCCAGCCCCCATCATCCTAGATTGTGAGCCCCTTCAATGCAGTAATCCTGTTATATTTATCCCTATATCCAGGCCTGTATGCTTGCAAGGTTTAAAGCAGGTGCCCAAGTGACTTTCAAGTTTAAAAAGATGCTCAGATTAACTGTAAATAGCCACGGAAGATTAAAAGCAAACCAAAAAACACTACTAAAGTGGACTACGTTCTCAGTAATCCACAGACATTAACAACAAGAAAGGTCAAGTACAATAAACTAATCTAAAGTTTACAGGCTCCCAGAAGTGTCCCGTGAGACTGGGGAGATGGGCATGGTGACTGAAAGGGACATGCCTTGTTGAAAATAACTACAAACAACAGTAATAATGGCCAGTAGGCACTGAGCACTGGGTTCAGTTAGTATGTGCCAAGTAAGTTATATGTATTATTCATTGTGTTCCTCCCAGCAGGCTTATGAAGTAGGACTACTATCATCCCTGTTTTATTCACAGGAAAACAAAACGACAAAAAATCCGAGGCAGGGAAAGTTAAGAAACTCAGCAGAGGTCACTCAGGTGGTAAGTGAAGCAAATCCAGGCTGTGCGACTAACACAACTATTAAGTTAAACCACCTTTTCAAAGGAGAGGTGCGGCAGGAAAACTGCAAAATGTTAAGGTGTAGACCTGTATGGACAAACACCACCCTGAGGTCTGAAGCAAACGGATGAAGAGTACAGACAAAAAAGAGAAATTTCATTATTGTGTCTGCATGACTTGGGACAACCTAAAAAGCTACACACCATCCTATCACAGACTGTGGGAACAGCACAGGGACATATACAGTAGTGAGAGGGGGGGGTATAACGCCGTTGACGCCTGCCAACAGTCTCATTCTCTAAAAAGTGAGCCTGTCAAATTCTTGCACAATCTTGCTGACAGTTTCAACTCTCAGTAGGAAGGAAACAATTAGAAGGAACAATGAAAGGAGGAGACGCCATAACCTATTTTAACCAGTAAAGAAACATGGTTTGATAACAAGGGATCAAGAGGAATCAGTAAAGATAACCTAGCAGAAAAATGAACTGTGATCTATTTTCCTATAGGATCATCAGACTGAAAATGAGAAAGAATAAAGAGGTGGTGGTATTTCTCCCTAATTCTACCTCCAGCCAAAACCTATGATGTAGTGGAACTCCCAGGGTGACTTAGACACACCCTGCAGGGCTAGAAGTTAGCAGTGGGGGTTCTGGATAGTTGGGCCAGTGGAGGTGGGACGCAGTGGGAAGCAGACTGTAGGCAGAGAACAAAATGCAAACCTCACATACCTAAACTCAAACTCCAGCTGTGCCTCTTATAAGCTGCATGACTTTGACATGTTACTTAACCACGCAGTTTCAGGTTTCCTCACCTGCAAAATCAGGATAATACCACCTTCTTAGGGTAATAGTGAAATGAGACAATGATAAAAAGCACTGAGCTCAGGGCCTGGCACCTAGTACATACACAAAAAGGTCAGCCTTCAATATGGTAATTGTTTTCCCTAAGAGATTTCTCTGTAACTCACGAAGTTTTCTACAACGATTTGCTTGCTGTTACTCCCACCAAGCTTCACAGCACTTCATGCAAACCCTGACAGAAAAATAAGTAAAGTGAGCCTGCCTTCATTTTCATGTCAATGTTTCAGTGCAATCCAACCAAACATTGTGAAAGCCCTATAATGTCACTTTGCTAGGCTAAGCTGGATGGGGACAAACGGGTAGTCTGAGTAAAAGATAACCCCACCTTCAAGAACTGCACAATCTCTTTTGGGAACAAAGGGAAACCACCAGTAATTCCTCCTGAGCTGCAAAGGTTAGGCTGCAACCCAGTTGGCAATGACAAGAAATCCCCAAAACAGCCACAAAAACATGTCTTTGGTATTTTCGGATGTCTCTGGATTAACTGCCCAGTCGTTTTTAAGAAATGAATGACTCTTTGAAAACTACTGACAGCAAACAGTGGATCTCATACGGGTTGGTCTTTAAAGTCAATTGTTGTAGGTTATATACACGTATTAAGAGGAAAAGAAAAGAAAAAGAAGGGAAAAAAAGGTAAGTGAAGTATCTGAGCATGGACTACAAAGATGCAGACAATGGAGGGAAATACATGAAAGATATCTTGTTCGCCTCTAGGACAGGAAGCAGTAAGTACTAAATGAAAGTCAATCAGCAGTGCCAGCCTGGCTTGGAAATAACGGAAAGATTTTTGTTTTCCAAAAGTGAAAACAGTTTATTTGGTTTTTATTGTCAAAAGTAATATAAGCTCAAGGCTAAAAAACAGTAAGAATAATAAGGAAACTCACACATAATCCCCCCATCCAGAGATCATCACAAACCTCTGATGTTTCTCCTCCCAGACTTACTAAACATATATTCATATCTATTACTTCTTTTTCAAAAATGGGAGAGTACCACACGTGCTGCTACCTTCTCTCCCACACCATCGTGTATCCTACTCATCTTCCCACCCAACGTGGAATCCCAAAATCAAAGTCACACGGCAGTTTTCCACAGGAATATTCCCTAACACCGTGAAAAGATGACAAAGGGAATGCAAGACACAAAAATGGGGCTACAAGACCCCTACCGACTGTTAAAGCTACCAGGTTCCACACATCTACTCCGAGACCAGCTTGGGAGAGGTACAGAGTTCTCAGCACCCAGGGCTGCCCGAGGAAGGGAAGGGCAGAGTCCATGCTCTGGGAGCTGCCCAGTTGCGGACCTCACATCTGCACCATCAGCCTCATGCCGAGGCCTCTGCACCGAACGCCCGCCTCTAAAGGCCCTGCTGCCCAACCTCAGAGCCTTCCAGGCAACCTGCAGCGGGAGGGTGGCGACGCCTTCGGCTCACAGGGATCCGGCGGGGCGCACCTTTCTGCCCCTGCGCCCTGGACTCAGAGCTGCTCTGGGCTGGTCACTGAACTGGTCTGTTCACCTATTACCTTCCCAAAGCACAGATTCATCACACTATTTAAACAGGTATACTAATCTGCAGAACTTCTCACAACTTTAAGGAGTATAAAAGCAGCTTTTGCTAACGAAGAGTTGCCCAAAGATCAATTTTATCTACATTTTGCTTAAGGAATGTGGCATAAAGAAGTGAGGGCTACATCACCAGACAGTTTTAATGTATAAACTCACAAAGCAGAGTTCATGTACTGATTAATGGTCCCAGCTGCAGGAAAAAAGACGGCTGATATGAGGAAACGGCAATTCCTTTTCTACTGTTCCTGGACAAGAAGAGAGAAAAGCTGAAGAATTCCATCTTTACCCTGACCCAACTGTACCATAAGTGCAAAAAGGGGCTCAGGTGAGGGTCCATAAGGCAGCATGTAAACCGGGAACCCGTGACAGTCCAGCATGACGTAAACCACAGTCAGCACCCTGCTCTCGGGCACAGGGGACAAGACATGCAGTCTAGGGCACCAAAAAACAGGCTGGGCTGGAGGCAAAGCTGGAGCCTGAGTGGCCGAGACAGAATGAGGGACTGCTACAACTTGAACTGGACAACCAGCTCGACAGTGGCCAATTCTAAACAGGCACAGCCAGCTAGCAGACCTGTGGAGGTCTGATGCAAACCTAAAAAGTACAAGAGGCACTGAAAAACAGACTTTATGTAATACTTATTAGGAAATTACTAGTACTCTGTAATTTCCAGAATCTCATAATGAAAGTAATCGTGTGTACACAGTGATCTTTGTATGTGCATCAAGAGACCAGGTGGAAAAATAAAAGGAAAATGTCACACCTCAGGCTCTAACCTACAGAGGCAATGTCAAAGGTTGTTTAGGGGACTCCCCCAAGTTCTGGGTGGGACTAAAAGGATAGAGAATGGGGCTTAGAAAGACAGAAACTAGTGGAACCAGAGCCCCTGTGGCATCACCTGGAAATGAACTAGTTCATCCCTACTTATATTTTGGGTCTCTACTATTGATAAACTCTATTTCATAAGTGCTACTAGTGAAATCTGTCCAAAAACAAAAGAAGTGAAGAAAGTAGGTTAGTCTTAAAGCTAGGTTTAGGTTAGATACCAACCCCTGTTCAGCAACCCCCTTCAGTTTGGGCTGAAGCTTAATATCCCATTGGGATCATTCATCTGTCAACATTTATCAAGTACCTATTCTGTGCCAAGCACTGGTTAAGGTGCAGGAAACAAAAAGCATACAGTCCTCGCCATTTAGTTTATAAACAGTAAGAAAATCATTATTCACAACCATGGGATAAAGGCCTGACATAGAATATTTAGTGGCTGGATGAGTACTATAATACAAGCGTGTATAAAAAGCAAGAGGCCATCCCAAAGGACACCTATCCTTTTGCCATAACATAGATGAACCCGAGTTCATCTGTTTTATACTCTTGTACACAGAAACCATCCCTAAAAGAATAAACAATTAGCTACCAAGGTTTATGAGACAAGGGGGAGGAACAGTCAAAAGTATTATTACTCATTTTATAAAAAAGAATATTTTAATTCTTGTCCTTAGGAACTATAAAGACTATACATGATTTGGAAATGAGACCGTACCAAACAATGGCCAAAGAAGAATCGTCCACTCTATGCCTTTTCTTTGGTCTGGTCACTCAGAAATATAATATTATCTGTAAAGAAGCCAAAGCATAAGTATTATTTTCAGAACTCTTTCTCCATCTCAATTAATCACTCCTCTATAATACACACAAACTTAAATGCTGTTAACTAAAGGACTTGAGAAAAATTCCCAAAATGTGAAGTAGCTCCTGCTGTGTTCATTAGTGGCATAAACAACAGGCAAAAATGGAGCTAAAAGCTGGGCTTCAGCTATTTTTCAATAACTCAGACCTTGTCGGGAGACGTGTGATAGTTCCTGTCTTCCCTGAACACAGTTATAACCGCCTGGCAGTAACTTGCTACAAAAGAACTAGTCACCGATTTCAAAGTTTGCAATGCTCTGATCGATGCCATGATACCAGGCAGCACATCCACACACACAAGAGGGCCAAGGCACAATGTTACACATGCTGGAGGTAGAGAGAGGACAAGGTCCAACGTATGGCCTGTTAGCAAACACAGATTTATTGATTTTTTTAAGTAGGCTGCAACACTCACACAGAAGACATTCTAGTTTTAAATTTTAAAACACCCTGATTTTTATATACTCATTCTTGGGAAAACTTTTACTACTCCATATCACAGACAGAGCATTCTCATACAAGAACGTCAGACATTGCACTTAAAACGTCGTCCCAGACAGAGTTAGTTCAGGACAGGCAAAGGAAAAGTAGTAGTACTTCCTGTATAACTTGAAAAGATCTAGATACTCGTAACTTTAAGATTACTTAAAAAGTGGCTATTACATGACAGTATTTATGACTAGTCTTCTAAAAATAGAATATTTTGGTAAAGAACGGTTATTTCAGAAGAGATTAGAACAGACACCACAGCGTAAAATGGCAAGAGTGCCATCCACTGGTGATTAAGTTCTAGACATGGATCCCTAGGAGGAAAAAACATGACCTACAAAACCAAGCAACCAAATTTAAACTCTATTTCTTTCAATTCAAATGTTACTAAACATTTATTCATTTTTACTACTAGCCATAAATCCACTTTAAAAGCTCAATCAACTCACCTATGCGTTGAATACTAGTTACAAGAAGAAAACAAAATGGCAGATAATCTGAACTGTTTCTACTGAGTAGCTGGTTTGGTTCAGAATAATTCACACAGTCCAAAGTTTACCCACACTTTTGGTTTACAACAGAGTATGAAAGTATTAAATAAACACAAAACTGATAAAATAAACACAAAATTGATAAAGACTTAGAAATTCAATTATTTTACTAGAAAGTTTGGTTTGGGGGATCCTGGGTGGCTCAGCTGGTTAATTAAGCATCTGAGTCTTGATCCCATCTCAAGGTCTTGAACTCAGGATTGTGAGTTCAAACCTGTGAGTACAAGCCTCCATGCCCAGTGTGGAGAACGAAGGAAGAAAGGAAAGAAGGAAAGAAAAGAAAAGAGAGAAAAAAAAAGAAAGAAAAGAAAAAGAATGAGAGAGAAAGAAAGAAAAAAGGAAGGAAGGAAGGAACAAGGAAGGAAGGAAGGAAAGAAAGTTTGGTTTTCCACGTTTCCACATAAAAGTCTATTACTTTTTTTACTGTTATTTTTTGAGAGAGAGAGAGAGAGAGAATGCACATGCGTGTGCAAGCAGGGGAGGTGCAGAGGGAGAAGGAGGGAGAGAATCTTTAGCAGACTCGAAGCTTAGCGGGAAGCCCAACACGGGTTTCAATCTCGCAACCCTAAGATCATGACCTGAGCCAAAATCAAGAGTCGGACACTTAACTAAGCCCCCCAGGTACCCCCAGAAAAAAATTTTGAACAGGTAGGTATCTCTGGAGATATGGCTCAAGGAAGACTAGGGCATCCAGAAATGAAATACTGTCAAGACACTCAAGAAATTATGGAAGCAAAATGGTCACAAAGGACCTCATCTAAGGTCTGATGAGGGTACAAAGATAATTATATTGGTTTTCAAGGTCAATACACATTCAAAGAAACCAGTAAGAGAATATATTTTTTGACTATTATTTACAACAAATTAAAACTTATCAATATAGTTAAGACATGAACTCTGGAGCAAAGTAAAAGAGAACGATAAAAGGAAAATCTGTCGATTAAAAGAGACTTAAGAGTTCTCGCCTCCAGAATTCTGAGAAAATAAATTTGCTGCTTAAAAAAAATAAGAGACTCAAGATATAAGCCATGTAATATAGTGTATGGACTCATATTTATCAAGCAATCAAAAAAAATTTAAACATTGTGATGTCTGGTAAAAATATTTAAATAATTTCTTAATATTAGGTGTGATAACAGCATAGTAGTTATGCCTTAAATAGGAATCCGTATCTTTCAGATATACCTATTGAAAACACTTATGGATGAAATAATATAATGTCTGAGATTCACTTCAAAATAATCCAAGTGTAGGGGCGCCTGGGTGGCTCAGTCGGTTAAGCGTCCGACTTCGGCTCAGGTCATGATCTCGCGGTCCGTGGGTTCGAGCCCCGCATCGGGCTCTGTGCTGACAGATCAGAGCCTGGAGCCTGTTTCAGATTCTGTGTCTCCCTCTTTCTCTGACCCTCCCCTGTTCATGCTCGCTCTCTGTCTCAAAAATAAATAAATGTTAAAAAAAAAATTAATAAAAAAAAATAATAATAATCCAAGTGGAGGAAAAGTGGGTTGGGGCTATAGAAGAAATCACACTTGCCATCAGTTGGTAACTGTTGAAGCCAAATGATACATTTCCTTTTTTTTACTTTTCTGTATTTGTGTATGTTTGACGTTTTCCATAATTTAAAAAAATCAATTTTTAAATGATGTCTAACATTGGCGTATCTCAAAAGTTCATAAACACTGAGACATTACTTTCTTTCATTCCCATCTACTTATTAAAAAAAAAAATTAGGTTTCTCAGTATTTACGTCCATAAAAACAAAGGAACAAAATTAACATTTAACAACTGTCTTATTAATTTTTCCAAGAGGTTAAAAAAAAAAAGAACCATCTTCCTCATTAAAAAATGTATTTTTAATAAAATTTCAGTTTTCATATTTATATATTAAAATTGTTTTGGTCACATATGTTCTAAAAACAACTATAATGATAACCCAATCAAAAAATATGTAACATTTAGAGCCTTAATATCACATAATTTTTTTAATGTTTTAAAATTTCTATTTAGGTATGCATTTTTGTTACAAACATAATACAATGAATAATAAAAAGTTCTGAATTGTACAATATATGTTAAAATACCTTTCTTAGGAGAAAATGGAAAAACAAGTTCGGAGAACAAGAAATAACAAAATTTCCAAATGCTTAAGAGCTTGTTCAATTTTTTTAAAAAAAATGATGAGTATCAAACTGCTATGGTATTACAGCCACTGATACATTTCAGGGTAACAACTTCTTATTGAAAAAAGATTTTTACGTCAACTTAAGTATGTCCAAAAGAAGTATATCTTTTCAAACTTCTTGTAGAATTTTCAAAACAGTTTGAAAAAACTGCTCTAGGAGATATCTTTTTTTTTCTTCTTAATGTTTTGATTTATTTTTGAGAGAGAGCACAAGAGCATGAGCAGGGGACGGGCATGGAGAGATGAGGACAGAGGATCGGAAGTGGGTTCCGCTGACAGGAACCCTGAGATCCCTGCAGGAATGCAGGGCTAGAACTCATGAACCATGAGATCATGACCCAAGCCAAAGTTGGACACCCAACCGACTGAGCCACCCAGGCGCCCCTAGGAGGTATCTTCTTAATCTTTAAGCATTGTGTGTCCATGTTTCCTACATTGTTTGCATTTTCTTAGGAACTTAAAAATCATCATGTTCTGGGGTGCTGGGGTGGCTCAGTCACTGAAGCATCCGACTTCAGCTCAGGTCATGATTCACGGTTCACGAGTTCGAGCCCCACATTGGGCTCTGCGCTGACAGCTCAGAGCCTAGAGCCTGCTTTGGATTCTGTGTCTCCCTTCCTTTCTCTGTCCCTCCCCCATTCACATTTTGTCTCTCCGTCTCTCTTTCAAAAATAAACATTAAAAAAAAAATTTTTTTTTTAATCATCATGTTCAGCACCGAACAGGTTCTCAATAAATCTGCACAAATGTCTAACGCCCCTCACGGCGGTGTAACTTTACCTTGGCACAGGCTTCTGCCTGTTTAGGCCATGTCCTCAGACACTAAAGTTTTTTTTACTTCAAACAGTAAGGACCAACAGACACTCTACTCAAAAGTTACTTGTGAAATGAAAGTGAGCACAGAGAGAATTTTCTGAAGGAACTGTAGAAACCATAGCAAATCCCTGAGCCACACTCGCAATTCTCACGGTGAGTTGCCTGACCATCTCAGCATCTGTACCCAAAGTCCCTGTTAAAGTTACTTATAAGAAGCCAAGCTTTTTAAAAGGGAAGAGGGAGGAGGGAACAGCTGTTACCACAAGCTTCTTACCAGCTATGATTGTTGTTGCCTGTCGCCTCACATTGTTTTTATCTGTGTATTCACCATAGTCGACTTTCCCTTCCACATAGATACGGGACCTGATAAAAATAAAATTCACTTTTCAGTCTGGAGATTCTAATCTGTTTGAAAAGAGAGTCAGGTGAGAGCAGGAACAAGTACACACTGAGAATGAATACAGAACCAAGTATAACCTCATTTTTGCCACCGCATCTCAACGTTCAAAATTAGGAATATTAAGAGTACTAAAACAAAGTCCACACAGACCTGACACATTTAGGTAAGAAGGACAACGTTCTCAGCCTTGAGCTGACTGTGGTTCTTCAAGTTGTAAAAACTAAAGTGACTTTAAGAAAGTTTTAGTTGTAAAAACTAAAGTGACTTTAAGACCATTAAATGGCGGGGAGGGCACCTAAATGGCTCAGTTGGTTGAGCATCTTGACTCTTGATTTTGGCTCAGGTCATGATCCCAGGATTGTGGGATCAAGCCCCACGTTGGGCTCCTCGTTGAGCATGCAGCCTACTTGAGTTTCTCTCTCCCTCTGCCCCTCCCCTGCTTGAGCGTGCATGTGCACACATGCTCTCTCTCTCCCCCTCTTAAAAAAATTTTTTTTTACAAGACCATGAAATGGAAGAGCAGCATAGTGGCATCCTTTAAATCTCTGGGACTGACTTCCAATCTGCCATTTTTCTTCACCTTTTATTTTTGACCCCCTAACAAATTTGTTGATTTTCACTTATTTTTCAATTCCTTTCCATAGTCACGTTCACGAATTTATTTTCCAGGGACTTAGATTATTAAAATTCAAAACAGAGGTTTTGGCGTAGTATTTCACTTAGACTTAATCACTAAGACCATTTCTGCATTGTTTAGAAGGCTGAACTAGAAGACAACTATAACTCTGATTTTAAAGGATAGAAAATGCATGCTAGCATTTATTTTCAGTCTACCCTTACCAAAAAAGCAGAATATAGGAGACAAAACTGGTAAAATGATCGGGTGTCAAATATACACATAAACCGCAAACAGATATTTTCCTTGAAATTTCCTGTATTTATACATATGTGTAGATGCATAAATTTATACGTACATATATAAAGGACTAAGAAAGTAAATAGAAAAAAAAGGAACACAGTTTATTGAAAAGAAACAGAAATTTTAGTTATTCCTGAAATTGTTTTCCGTGAAATCTATTTTACTTCTATAAAACTAGCACATTTCTAAATATATTAACTATGAATACAACTGCTGTTCAACATACGCTTTTGTCTTTCCACGGGTTTGGAAATGACACTTTTTATCTATACACTAAGCATTCCAAAAGGGAGCTGAACTAAAATTACCAAATATAAAACAACAGCTGTGAACACTGCCATAATACCTCACCTGTGCCAGGCTACACACATTCCAGATCCTGTACTAAGGACTCCATGCAGATGCCAAGAGGCAAGACACCCGCCGTGGGGATCCCTGGCTGCGGCGGCATAGAAACTCCTAACAGCATGGGTTGCACCTGCTCATACGGTGCTCAGTACACTTTGCCTTCTCTCTTGCCTCATCTGCGTCTGTTTATGTATACCTGTAATTTGGCCTAAATTATAAATTCTTAGCAAGCGAAACCATGTTCTATACATCTGTGAATTAGACACACGGCGACACACCGTGCATATAACAGTAAGCTCTGAATAAGTATCGAGTTAACACAGAGTTATTAGAATAAAGGAGGTAGGCATTCCTGAGAACACCTGTTACCAGTTTTTTTAAACCATTCAATCTGTAAGATCCTTCTTTCTCAACTTACCCCTTTTTCACATACTGATACGCCACATCTCTGAGGCCTGGTCGGAATACTGATATTCTGTGCCATGTCGTCTTTTGACTGACATCACCTAAATCTCAAGAATAGAAAATGTGGTTATAAACACCAGCAGCCCAAACCAATGCCAAAAGACAACATGCCCAGCAAAACCAACGTCACAATTTCGAAGAGAAAAGCACAGAATCAGAGAAGATTCTTTCTAAAAGCACCTCATATCTAATTAGCTGAGAATAATGTCTATTTATTGCTGATACAATTAAAACCCCAGTCTGTATACTCACCCATTTGGTATACTTCACTCTCCCCTGACCGCCACATCTCATTCGTTGCTAGAGAAAATATTGTGACCGGGTTCTTCCCTTCCACCTGTCTCATGACGGGGTCCTGACCCACTCGCCCAAGGAGCTGCACACGGTTCAGAGCTGAAACAACGTGTAAATAAAAGGAGCCTGAGAGAAAGGTACAGAAAAGGAATAGCTACAAATATTACTTCAATTTCAATCTCAGCATTGAGCAAAACCCAAGTTCTACACGTTCAGAAGGTAAGTTGAAGGGACAAATAAAGGCCGTATGGGAGAGAAAAGAGGATTGGCAAGAAACGAGAAAATATTCTTTGAGAAAGTAGCCCACAAACAAACACTAAGTTCTTTACCTTAAATTCTTTGAAATACCTTTTTAAAAAAAAAAAAACCATATGGTTAAAAAAACAAACCTGAGATCTGAAAATCTTTATAAATACACAGGACTACTCCATGAAAGAAAAGCTTTCACAAAGCTTCACTCTCTCAGCCAAACAGCACATGACCTTGGAAGAATTAGATAACCAGATAGGACTCAAGGAGATTCTAGAAGGCCCCTGCAGCCTGATGGGGCAAGGCCAAGAGTGGAGAGCCCAAAAGGAGCCAAAGGCATGACGATTACCTGCGCATAACGCAACCAGTGCACCTCTTCTACCACACATTTAAGAACAAACAACATACTTTAAACTTGGAAGTTAGCCACTACTTACATCTTTCAAGAACCAAGCTGCTGGCTATTTCAGACTCACGTCTTACAAACTGATGAAACACCTAAAGGGGAATAAATCAGTGAAATGGCTTTAATTTGGGGGGAAAGGTAAACCCAAACAGAAGACCTGCTCACACTCAGTCACCATTTGGTTGGCAGGTCCTACAGCATTCACGCCCAGAACACAAGCAGTGCCCTTCACGTGCCCCCCCACCACAGTGCCAGGAGGACCATGCAAATGCTTGAGGGCCATCTATTACAGAAGCCCAAAGGTACACAGAGCCAGACGGCATGCCCAGGAAAGCTAATTTAGAATCCTCTCCTGGTTCTTTCGTGGTAACCCTCCTGATTATGGTGCTTCCATAGTTGTGCAAAAAAAAGGTCAAATCATATATATGCTGGAAAAATTCATGCTTTTGATAGACCAAAGAGAAAAGTCTAAGACAAATCTGATTCTCTGATAAGGTACAAAAAGAGGACTATTCAAGTCAGTCTGTCAGAGGAAGGCAGTAACTGACACAAAGTGGTGGCGGCATTCAATGATCTTGCAGCTATCACTACTGAAGACCAGCTAAGTGCTTCACCTCTTACAAATTAATCCTCAGAATAAATGTATACACTGTGTAAAATTATCCCTACTTTTGAGATGAAAAAAATGAAATTAGGGAGATTAAGTAACGTGCCCAAAATCCTACAGGAAGTAACTGGCAAGTCATGCCTGGAACCCAGGGCCATCCAACACCAAGGCTGCCACTGTTCCCGCCGCCCTCTGCTGCCTCCTTAAGGACATTCTGTTCAAGGGCTACTGCCATGGTAGGAGCACAGGTCACCAGGCACATTGCTGATTTCAACATTCAGAGAGCTAACCATTACATCAGAGAAACAGGTATCATATGGTAGCACTGTTAATATAAAAAGCAAACATCCACCAACCAAATGAACAGCCATTCCTGGAATACTGTTGACTATGGAATCCTACCACTGTGTTTTGGGGTGGCAGGTGGTTAAGAAATAAAGATGGAGTGGGGCGCCTGGGTGGCGCAGTCGGTTAAGCGGCCGACTTCAGCCAGGTCACGATCTCGCGGTCCGTGAGTTCGAGCCCCGCGTCAGGCTCTGGGCTGATGGCTTAGAGCCTGGAGCCTGTTTCCGATTCTGTGTCTCCCTCTCTCTCTGCCCCTCCCCCATTCATGCTCTGTCTCTCTCTGTCCCAAAAATAAAATAAAACGTTGGAAAAAAAAAAAAATTAAAAAAAAAAAAGATGGAGTTATAACACGGCAAAGACTCAAGCAAACTAGTACTTGTGTCATACTTCTAGAAATGTACCAATTTAAGTACTGAGGTGAGCCAGAGCTCCTAAGTCTTATAGGATAATATGTCTCATTTTGGGCAAACGAAAATTAAGACCTACTAGAAAAACAGAAATAGGTAAAGAATTAACTGGGATAATTTTTAAAATTAAATTCTTGGGGCGCCTGGGTGGCGCAGTCGGTTAAGCGTCCGACTTCAGCCAGGTCACGATCTCGCGGTCCGTGAGTTCGAGCCCCGCGTCAGGCTCTGGGCTGATGGCTCAGAGCCTGGAGCCTGTTTCCGATTCTGTGTCTCCCTCTCTCTCTGCCCCTCCCCCGTTCATGCTCTGTCTCTCTCTGTCCCAAAAATAAATAAACGTTGAAAAAAAAAAAAAAATATTTTAAAATTAAATTCTTAACTTTTACATCTAGCTTTAAAGATTTCTTAAAGCATTAAGACAGTTGTTAACTTTTCTGTTTCACGTT
This sequence comes from Leopardus geoffroyi, assembly GCF_018350155.1. Lineage (NCBI taxonomy): Eukaryota > Metazoa > Chordata > Mammalia > Carnivora > Felidae > Leopardus > Leopardus geoffroyi. The sequence continues at coordinate 156,517,793 of NC_059331.1, read as the reverse complement.
TCCACACACACACACACACACACACACACACACACGCAAAACGTTAAAAGTCTGGATAGGTTAAAGTGAGGATCCAAGAATACAGAGTTAATTCTATAGTAGAGGGAGGGAGATGAGAACAGGTTTCACAGAGGAACAGCTTCTTCATTAGTCGTAACAGGATGGGAAGTAAGAGGTGTTATAAAGAATCTATAGGGGCGCCTGGGTGGCTCAGTCGGTTAAGCGGCCGACTTCGGCTCAGGTCATGATCTCGTGGTCCTGAGTTCGAGCCCCGCGTCGGGCTTAGCCGACATCTGTGCAGAGCCATTCATGCTCTGTCTCTCTCTGTCTCAAAAATAAATAAACGTTAAAAAAAAAATAAAAATAAATAATAAAAAAAAAAGAATCTACAAAGCGGCAGCCCAAACATGGTTAAGTCGGGAAAATGGGTAGTCTAGCTGGGCTGAAGGCTGGCTAGAGTGTCTGAAGAAATGAGGAGTCAGACTGGTAGAATGAGAAGGAACTGTGGACATTGTACATTTGTCATGATGGGGTGACGTCAGCTACACTCCTCAGTACGGGGAGATGAGGGGAGGAAGGCTGACAACAAGAGGTAGGTGGTCAAAAAGGAACCACATGCCTCATAGAAAAATGCTGGAAATGATCCTCATAGTCTCTAGATCGCTAAGGACACTAAATGCTCCCTAACTGATCAAAATACAAGGAGTACATTTTAAAAAATCATGACTGGGGCGCCTGGGTGGCTCAGTCAGTTTAGCGGCCAACTTCGGCTCAGGTCATGATCTCGCAGTCCGTGAGTTCGAGCCCCGCGTCGGGCTCTGTGCTGACAGCTCGGAGCCTGGAGCCTGTTTCCGATTCTGTGTCTCCCTCTCTCCGACCCTCCCCTGTTCATGCTCTGTCTCTCTCTGTCTCAAAAATAAATAAAACGTTAAAAAAAATTTTAAATAAAATAAAACAAAACAAAACAAGATAAAATATCATGACTCCCATTATATACTAGTGGGAAATTTTTGTTTTGTTTTAGTGAACATTATTGACACAAGTAAAACCTGCCCCCAATCCTCTCTATCAAAGGAGTACACATAAAGTAGGTGGGCTCAAAGGTCTTTTGCCTCTGCAGTCAAAAGCCTGTAGAAATCTGATCACTATGGTTGATAATAAGGCATCTCAACACTAAGAAGAAAAGGTGATTACCTGTAATACAGGTCTCCGAAACATGGCTTCTATTTGCTTTTCCTACAACCTAGTCTTTGGTCTTCCTCTGAAAAAAAAGAGAGAGAGAGAGAAAAAAAATAAACGCATCTTACAGCAAGAGAACAAATTCACTAATCCTAAATGCCTAACTGCGTTCGTAATTTTCATGCGGTGGGTCTTGCGACCATAAACATCAACATCCTGCACATTTTAGGACTCCCCCAACCCCCCAAAACGCTTTACTGTCTTTTTTTTTTTTTTTATTCCCCTTGGCTTCCTCTTCCTCCAAACCATACAGAAAATACCTTCTGATTTATTCCCATTTGCATTCCACCGACTTTTCAAATTTCTTTAAATTGCAAGCCCCTTAGGGCAGGGATTTTTGTCTGACTTATTCACTGCCACAACCAACATTCCTAAGTTAGTTCCTAACACATGGTAAGGGCTCAGTATTAGAATGTCACCAAGGGACTTAAATCCGAAACTTGTTGCTCCAAAAATTACTGCCTCCAAACCCGTTAGCAAAGACTAAGGAGAGCCCTGGACTCCCCGGCCTCACCGCCGGGGATGGGAGGGCGCCCTTTCTCAATGGTGGCGCTCCCAACCAACAACGTAAAGGGACAGGGAGGTGACAGAAAACCCTGAAGTCCTCCGCATGGGTGCGAAGAGAAAAGCCAAGACACCGACACAGCACCACCACCCGAACCACAAAGAGCTGCACGCACACCTAGCAAAGAACTCGTGGCTCCCTCCACCCTCACCGGACGCTCTAGCCCGAACTAACCTCGAGCTAGGTGACCACTTCCGGATACAGAGGCGACGCAAGCAACGCGATAGGGTTAAGAAAACGGAAAGTCTGTGGTGTGCGTCTGTAGAAATGCTCCGGCTAGCGCCACGGAAAGCAAGCCTCCTTAATGCGGTAGTTCCGGGAGATTTTTTTTTTTCCGGCGGGAGCAGAGAAGCAACGCCGCCGAGTGGCGAGTGGAGCTGATTTGAAGTTTCTAATGAAATGAAATTATTTGACAAGCTTCCCAGCTTGGACTAGGAGGGGGCGAGTTAGACGAAACAAAGGATGGCTGGTTCCTGGGAAAGACTGGAAAGGTCCAGGCCTGCTAAAGCAGTAAGGAAACCAGAAAAAGAAGTAGAGCAGGAACTGAGAGCGAAAAATTAAGGGGGTGACAAAAAATTGGCAATCAAAATAATATTTCAAGAAGACAAAATTAATGCAAAAAATCAGTGGTGAACAAAAAAGCCAAAATTTTAATTAAGCACAAGATCTGAGCCACGTTGGATCTGAGGCACGAGAAAAAATGGGTGCACCGATACACGTTTTTACATATTAAAAAAAAAAATCCCAGAGCATTAAAGTACTTGAAGAAATATGGAAAATTTGAAGAGTAGATATATTAAAACTCACAACACTATTTTAACTTTAAATATTCTATTTGTACCAAAAACAGAAGTTACAGTAGCTTTACTGACCTTAATTGAAGTAAATTGATCAATAGTATTTACAAAATCTACTTCTTTGCTTATCTGACTTCCAATTGCAGGAATTGCCATGTCTGATGATTTTTCTTGACCAAGTTGCAAACTTAGTTTTAGTTAACTTCAGCTTACTGATCTTGTGGGTTGTTTTTTTTTTTTAATTCTGATATTTTGTTCATTGTGGATTTTTTTTCATTAATTTTAATATTTTTTAAATATTGCATTAAAGTGTCCTTGATCTTGATTGCTGTGTTTCTTAGCACCCTTAAATTTTGCCTCCTTCACTCTAACCTTGGCCCTGCTTAGGAAGAAGTTATGGGGGCCCCACAGATTGCAGGATACAGGCCTCTCCTCTGCTGGTCCTGGTACTGTCCAACTTCTAGAAAATGAAGGTATCCTCCAGATCATTCTTTTTTTTTTTCTTAATGTTTATTTATTTTTGATAGAGACAGAGACAGAATGCAACTGGGTTAGGGACAGAGAGAGAGGGAGACACAGAAGCAGAAGCAGGCTCCAGGCTCTGAGCTGTCAGCACAGAGCCCGATGCGGGGCTCGAACTCACAAACCGTGAGATCATGACCTGAGCCGAAGTCGGACGCTCAACCGACTGAGCCACCCAGGCACCCCCCTCCAGATCATTCTAACAAGCAAATCGCCTTCTTGGGATCCTACTTGAATCCTCCATTGGCCCATTTTTGGCCTTAAAGGAGAAAATATGCCCTTAAAGGAGAAAATAATCGTTGGCATATTCTAGATATTTATCTCCCATGTTACCTTTTTTACCATTTTATTTCAATGTTTAGCTCCTGAAACAGCATGTTATACTGCCTTCAGGCCTTGCACAGACATTGATCATCCTACACCCCACCACTTACGTTACTACTGCCAGTGCCTTCCAATGATTTCCTATTTAAAAATCTCAACTTCTACTTGAACGGTTGAGTCAAATGAAAAACTAAATTCAAACTTTCCTCCAAAGCCAATTTTTCCCTTCTAAGCTATTTGTTTATTTAATGGTACCAACATTCTCCCAGACTTGAACTTTGGAATCATCTTTAAAAAACGTTTCCTACATGCATTTGTCTATATCCACTCACTTAGCCCTATAAGTTATTTCATTATTCCACTGACATCTCCCTCTTTCTATTTGCGCATGCTTTTGAGTGAGGAGTATGGAAAAGGTTGTTTCAAATTAAAAAGCAGAAAGGGCGCCTGGGTGGCTCAGTCAGTTAAGCATCCAATTCTTGATTTGGGCTCCCATCATGGTCTCATATTTCATGAGTTCGAGCCCTACATTGAGCTCTGTGCTGGCAGTGTGGAGCCTGCTTGGGATTCTCTCTCCCTTTCTCTCTCTGCCCCTCCCCTGTGGGCACTCACATGTTCTCTTTTTCTCAAAATAAATAATTTTAAGAAAGGGTCACACCAGTTAAAAACAGACAGCCTTGGGCAAACTCATAACTTTATAAATAACATCTTAATCTACATAAATAGCATGTTAAGCTAATCTCAGTTCTCACACAGGATTTACCAATACACATGCCCCCTAGACTGTTGGAACAGTTGCAAGTGCTGCTACTTTCATTTTTCTTGATAAGCAAAAACATTAAAATGTATAAAATATACAATGTCATGGACGAATGGAGATAAAGCATTTTCCTGTTTTCTACTCCATCTTCCTTCCCCACAACAAATCCTCCAGCATTGCTTTGCTCTCACTGTCCTCAGGGTCTGAAATGCCCTTCTCTATACTTTCAAAATTTTCTACTCAAATAAAGTCCTTACTTTGTTCTCGCATTTCACTTTACACACAGCTTATCTTGTTTTATAATTTAGATGACCATGAAGGTGCCTCCTCTTCCCCAGTGACTGTGAGTTATTAGAGGACAGGGACCTTGTGAATATCTTGTCAAAAATCATGCTTTAAATCAAGGAGAGGCTTTAAAAGGGTTCTGGTCACAGGCCAGAACAAAGAAATAGGAAGAAAAAAATAGAAAGAATGCAGAAGGATGTTCAAATAAGCCTGAAATTAGAAAACTAAAAACAAACAACAAAAAAATCAGGGACCTGGAAGAATGGCTGAATGCATTTTCATAATAGAGATACCCCTTCAAGAATCTCCAGTTTGCATAATTGGAGACTTTGTCGTTCATCCATGGACCCAGAAAGGGCCTTCTCAGTGCTGAAAAGTATTGACAGATAACATTGCAGCTTTAATCAGCTCCCATTACCCCCGGCAGTAGTGGAATAATCAAGGGCTCTCATCCTTTGCAGAGCTAGCTGAGAAAGAGAAGTATCTCATAGATGCCCATGGCCACAAAGTTATCCTTGGCCATGCCTTTTTTTCCCCTCTAAATTAGAAAAAGTCTCAGCTATGAGCAGCTATGAGTGGTAGAGATTAAGGCTGGTAATGCTTTATCACAGATAGGAAGCTTTGGACAATATTATTGCTGTAGAAAAACATTTTTTGGAATTTTTAATCAGGTTTTCACTTTGCTTCTAAATCAGTTTTTCTCTAGCCTCATGATAATGGTTGGAAAATTACAGCACTTCCTATCTAAATGGATTACTAGCATCTATTTTAAAGTGGCTCAAAAGCAATTTTAGCAATACTTCAGTTATTAGTTATTATGGCTATGTTTTGTTGTTAAATCATTTTTAAAAAATCAACCTGACAATTTTTATGTAAATCAGGATCGAAATTATGGTTCATATGAGATAAAAAAGTTAACCATTCAGGCTGAAATGCTGATCTTTATCTTTCAATGTTCATCTTTGTAGAGCTTTAGATGAATGGCTTCTATAAACTGATACGTATGTTAGAGCTTAGTGAAGTATAATAGTATTCCTTTAAGTCTCAAGATTATCTGTTGGCAGCTTAATGTCAGTGTGTGTTTAAGAATATCTATAGTTCTCAGCAATAGCCAAATTATGGAAAGAGCCTAAATGTCCATCAACTGATGAATGGATAAAGAAATTGTGGTTTATGTGCACAATGGAGTACTACGTGGCAATGAGAAAGAATGAAATATGGCCCTTTGTAGCAACATGGATGGAACTGGAGAGTGTGATGCTAAGTGAAATAAGCCATACAGAGAAAGACAGATACCATATGGTTTCACTCTTATGTGGATCCTGAGAAACTTAACAGAAACCCATGGGGGAAGGGAAAAAAAAAAAAAAAAAAAAGAGGTTAGAGTGGGAGAGAGCCAAAGCATAAGAGACTCTTAAAAACCGAGAATAAATTGAGGGTTGATGGGGGGTGGGAGGGAGGGGAGGATGGGTGATGAGTATTGAGGAGGGCACCTTTTGGGATGAGCACTGGGTGTTGTATGGAAACCAATTTGACAATAAACTTCATATATTGAAAATAAATAAATAAATAAATAAATAAATAAATAATAAAAATAAAAAATAAAATAAAATAAAAGAATATCTATAGTAAAGCACCATATTTATATCCTAAAATATTTAACTTTAATATTGGCAGTGCAATGATGTTAATACTTGATCATTAGTTCCCCGGGTTATCTTGTGATCTCTGTGCGGAAACAGAACTTCAGAACTGAGAATGCAGCTTCTTACTGAGGCAAGGGGTAAACTTCAACCTCCAACTGAACTGGAAGGGATTAAATCGCTAGCCCAGTGAAGACCCAGTCCCACTCACACTCAGCAGTGTCTATGCAGCTACCTGCTGATTTAGTAGCTTTGTGGTGCTGTGGAAACCACCCCCCTTGTCCTCCTCCCCCCAACCAGGCCATTCAGGTGCTAACAGGGGCTCTGAGGAACAGGGTAGAGGAGGGGTTATAGACCTTGATAGTACTACTTATCAGTGCTGAGAATAACTCTGGTCTATGCATTGCATATTCATAATAATATACCTTTTTCTAAATCACAAATTGTAGCTGACCCCACACTATACTGCAAGGGATATGGCCAGGGTCAGAGAAGCAAGAGATACATTAACTCCATTTTAAAACCTTGAATAAAGATTAGATTTCTTTAAATGGCAATGGGCAATACACAGCAATTTACCCCACTTAACTGCATGGAAATAATTGCAACTCCAAGACAGAAGAAATAATGGTATGATGGTTTATTCAGTTTTTTAAAATTTCTTAATTTGCTTTTTAAAATGCAAGGGAAAGAAGGATGTAAGGCAGCAAAAAAAAAAAAGCCTACAAACCATTAACAAGCTACCTTTATTAGTAGGACACACTAGAAGTTATCAGTGCCTTTATGACCAACATTATTTTATATATCAGAGCTTGACCATTATTAGCTTTGGGGTCCACAAATCTGGGCCTTGCAGCCAAGACCTGTTACTACCAACCTACTGATTCTCTCACCTATCTACTCATGAAATGATTTCCAACAGAAATTTCACTCTTTGTTAATTACATGTCACAAAGAAGAGTGCTTCACCCATATTTGGCTTTGGACAAGATAAAAACCTTTATTTACAAATGTTCCATTCCTTTAAAAATATATACAGAGAAAAGAATTTCAATTAAAATATGATAAAATCATAGGAAACAAAGCCAAATTCTGATAAAAACCAAGAATAAATTGGTGACCCCCAGAAAATCAAAACCCGTCATAACTGGATCAGGGCAAACAGTTTGAAGGAGAACAGCCACACTACATTTTCCTCAAACCCTTTACCCAGCGGTTTGTACCATAAGTTAATAGCCAGTTCAGAAATTACAAGTTTTCTAGTCTTATTTCTACCCACCTCACAGAATGGTGAAGTCACTTTTTTAATAAATATAATACCAGAATAAGGGACGGTCTTCACTAAAAGAATAGAGCAAGAAAATCACTTGCTCAAAGTGGCTGAGAATTCTTTTAGGAATGCCATAATTTACCCTGAGAAGCGTTGTTGAAATACATGCACATTTTATTATAAGCTGTTACCTCAACTCAAAACAAAATTATACCCCTTTCTACGTGCAGGGAATGTCCTGTTCCTTGGGAGGCAGTCAGCTACCACAGCCCCGCAGTCCACAGGCTGTGCCGAGGGCCTTGCTCCCTCTTGTTTAGTTCAGAGACACATGCTTTCCCATTAGGCATGAATGTGAAACGTGACCGTGGTGACGTGGACTTGGGAATATAACCGAGAAGAGAAATGGCTGCCCATGATTGTACCTGGCACCACCACTAATACGAGGCTACTAGCTTTAGGATCTTGGCAGTGAATGCTAAATTATGAGTAGCTTTTGAAATCTTTGGGCATTCAAGTTGGTTAATCTCCCCATTTGTAAGAGGAAGATGGACACAGTCAATATCTATTTCTGGAAGCTATAAGTCAGAAGGAGGGTTGGTGTGAAGGGAGTTCTTATGGGGAAGACTTCCCACAGGTGAAGCTGGAAGACTTTGCACTTTTTCCTCCCACCAGGCGTTTGGTGCTTCTTGGTCCTGTGGGGGTCCCAGAGACCCCAGGGTCACCATGTTCTTCCTGGGGGGAACAGGCCTGCTGAGCTTCTCTCAGTTCCCTGGCAATTAAAAGGGGGAAAAAACATATTACTTGATCCTAAATTAAAGAGAATATTTATGATCAAAACCAACATATAGATTTTTCTTTTTATTTCAGTATTTATAGAAGCAAGCCTGAGCTATACACGGAAGAGAAACTTAGCTCCTGTGATTATCTTTAAAAATAGCTGGTACACACATGCCACGACACGTGGCAGATTAGGTTTCTTAAATCCTACTGATTGGGGTATAAAGGATGTTTAAAATTTTTAAAAATAAAAACCAGATAAAGACACCACTAAAAAGGACTGTAAGCCAGTATCTCTAACATAGAGGCAAAAATTCCCAGTTAAATACTAGCAAAACAAATTCAACAATACATTAAAAAAATCATTCACCACAATCAAGTGAGATTTATTCCTGGGTTGTGAGGGTGGTTCAGTATTTGCAAATCAATCAATGAGATATATCACATCAGTAAGAGAAAGGATAAGTACCATATGATCCTTTCAGTAAATGCAGAAAAAGCACTTGACAGAGTACAACATCGATTCATGATAAAAACCCTCAACAAAGTTTAAAGGCAACATATCTCAACATAATAAAGGCCATCAGTGAAAAACCACCGTTAACATCATCTTTGATGGGAAAAAACTGAAAGCTCTCCCCCTAAGATCAGAAACAAAACAAGGATGTCCACTGTCACCATCTTTATTTAACATAGTACAAGAAGTCCTAGCCACAGCAATCAGACAACAAAAAGAAATAAAAGGAATCCAAATCAGTAAGGAAGAAGTAAAACTTGTACTATTTGCATATGACATGATACCATGATACCCTATATAGAAAACCTGAAGGATGCCACCAAAAACAAAACAAAACAAAACAAAAAAAAACACCAGAACTGATAAACAAAGTCAGGAAAGTCACAGGATACAAAATCAATATGCAGAAATTTGTTGCATTTCTATACACCAACAATGAAGCAACAGAAAGAGAAATCAAGGAATTGATCCCATTTACAATTGCATCAAAAACCATAAGATACCTAGGAATAAACCTAACCAAAGAGGTAAAAGATCTTTACTCTGAAAACTATAAAACACTGATGAAAGAAATTGAAGACAACACAAAGAAATGGAAACACATTCCATGCCCATGGATTGGAAGAACAAATACTGTTAAATATTTCACATTTTTCACATTTTTTCATTTTTCACAGAACTATAATAGAGAATCCTAAGATTTGTATGGAACCACAGAAGACCCCAAATAGCCAAAGCAACCCTGAAAAAGAAAAGAAAATCTGGAGGCATCACAATTCCAGATTTCAAGTTATATCACAAAACTGTAGTAATTAAAACAGTATGATACCAGCGTAAAAATAGACACACAAGTCAATGGAACAGAATGGAAAATCCAGAAATAAGCCCAAAATTATATGGTCAATTAATGTTCAACAAAGCAGGAGAGAATATCCAATGGGAAAAAGACAGTCTCTCCAACAAATGGTAATGGGAAAACTGGACAGAACATTCAAAAGAATGAAACTGGACCACCTATTACACCACACACAAAAATAAATTCAAAATGGATTAAGGACCTAAATTTGAGACCTGAAACCATAACAATCCTAGAAGAGAACACAGGCAGTAACTTCTTTGACATCGACCATAGCAACTTCTTACTAGATAGGTCTCCTGGGGCAATGGAAACAAAAGCAAAAATAAACTATTGGGACTTCATCAAAATAAAAAGCATCTGCACAATGAAGGAAACGATCAACAAAACTGAAAGGCAACCTACTGAATAGGAGAAGGTATTTGCAAATTACATATCTGATAAAGGATTTATATATTTCAAAAATATATAAAGAATAGGAGTCAACACCCAAAAAACAAATATTCCATTTAAAAATGGGCAGAAGATGTGAACAGACATTTCTCCAAAGAAGACATCCAGATGGGCAACAGACTCATGAAAACATGCTCATCATCACTTATCAAGGAAATGCAAATCAAACCTACAATAAGACATCACCTCACACCAGTCAGAATGGCTAAAATAAAAAATACAGGAAGTAAGTGTTGGTGAGGGTATGGAGAAAAAGGAACTTTCTTGCACTGTTGGTGGGAATGCAGATTGGTGCAGCCACTCTAGAATACAGTATGGAGGTTCCTCAAAAAGTTAAAAATAGAACTACCTTATGACTCAGCAATTGCATTACTAGGTATTTACCCAAAGAATACAAGAACACTAATTCAAAGGGGTACATGCCCCCTATATTTGTAGCAGCACTATCTACAATAACCAAATTATGGGAGCAGTCCAAGTATCCACTGATAAATGAATGAATAAAGAAGATGTGGTATATATATATTGGAATATTATTCAACCATAAAAATGAATGAAATCTTGCCATTTGCGACAATTTGGATGGAGCTAGATGGTATAATGCTAAGTGAAATAAGTCAGTCAGAGAAAGATAAATACCATATGATTTCACTCATGTGAAATTTAAGATACATAACAAAGCAGCAAAGGGAAAAAATAAGAGAGAAACAAACCGAGAAACAGACTCTTAATTATAGAGAACAAACTGATGGCTATCAGATGGTAGGAGAATGGGTCAAAAAGATGATGGGGGTTAAATAGTACACTTGTCTCAATGAGCACAGGGTGATGTATGGAAGTGTTAAATTACTTATATTGTGCACCTGAAACTAATATCTGACACTGTTAACTAACTGGAATTAAAACAAAACATTTTAAAAGGAAAGAAAGAAAGAAAACATGAAAAAAAAATTTAAATAAGGAAACAACCCTACTGGCTATATATGAAAACTGCAGGGGTCTGTGAAGCACAACGAATGGGTCGAATCTGGCCCACCACCTGTTCGTTGGACTCAGCCATACCCATTTGTTTATATATTGTCTGTGGCTGCTTTCACATTACTACAACAGAGCTGAGTCACTGCAGCAAAGATAGTATGCCCCACAAAGCATAAAATATTTACTCTCTAGCTCCTTCCAGAAAAGTTTCCAATCCTTGGTCTAGATAATTTCAAGAAGGCATCTGCCCCATCTCTGTGGTAGGCCCCCATTACTGTGATGTCTAACGACAGTCACCTGTGCCTCCATAGCTGGTTTTCACAGAAGGTGCACACTACACTTATATACATAATACAAACATATATGTGAATATGTATATGTATATATAAGAATATAAGTATTTTTATTTTGTTTATTAGCTAGGAAAATGGAATCCAAAACTAGAGCAAAAAAATATCAAGTTGCTTATTCGGAAGAATCCCTGACTAAAGGCTTGGTGTCTCCACAACATTGCCAAAAAATCACTTGGAGGACTTTTAAAGTTTATCATTTCAAGACGGATTGTATATCCAAAACAAGTTGGATTTCTAAGTTTATTTCAAACAAGGACCATTTTTCATCTTTTATATTTCCAGCAGTGCATAGGGTATGCAATAATCACTTAAAAATGCCTTCAGAACTCTGCTCAAACATCAGTGCCTGACCTTTATACTAACCCCATCCTATCTAATTAATGAATTCCCATTTGTTTAATGAAAGAATAGATTAATGAATGCATGCGTGAATACAAGCTTACGTGAATATGTGATCAGACTGCTTCCTTTGGATTGGAGAAATACTTCTTAACATGTACCAAGACAATGTGTCTGCCTGCCCTTGAAATGTAATGGATTTGTTAAATGGGTCTCTTCTGACCTTAACTATAGGTATCTTCACTGGGTGATCATTCACCAGTTACTTGAACCCCTGTTGTCACACAGCATCCCACTAAGAGTTCTTTGCTGGTTGTATTTCCTTGTATTCCTCACTTTGCTTCCTTTGCATTAATGGGAATTTTCTCTCTCAAGGAGTCTAATCACAGAGTCTCCCAGCCCCATGCTACAAAGGGCCTCATGCTGCTCATATCTTTGTGAAGAGGGGCCTATGTATTTTAATGTTGGGTTCCACTTGAGTCCAGAGAAGACACACCAGAGCAGTCATATCACTGTACATAGTACACAAAGAGATTCTTTCTAAACTCCAGCATCCAAAATCTACCTTTCCAGAGGTGCCCACGCAAGTCTCGATCTCAAGGTTGTGAGTTCAAGTCCACATTGGGCCTAGAGCTTACTCAAAAAAACCTCTACCTTTCCAGTGTGGCTGTCTTGAACTTTTCCAAGTTAAGCTGATGCTGGAGCTCTTCTGCTTTCCCAAGGGAGGGCCGGAGAACTCGACTTCTGGCCAGAGCTGCTGCAGAAGGTCTCTCCCTTGGGTCAGGGTGGATCATGTTCTGTTGGTGTTAGACCAAAAGGAAGGAAATAGAAGCTTCTTCACTGCTGGGAGAATCTCCCTACCCAAGCCAGCTGCGCCCAACCTCTGCTGGGGAGTTTTGTGAAACTGCTTTTAACTTTGCGGGGGAAGAAATAAGTGAGAACTTAGCTCCACCGAAGATGGGAGCATCTTCTCTACACTCTGCATCAGTCATCCACACCTTTGGCCTGCCTTTAAGTATCCTATTTTGGAGCTGGTTGGGTGATTAACCAGTCTAATGCCTTAATTTTAAATGGGAAGACACTGAGGTCCTGAGATAAAAAGTGGCTTGTTCAAGTTATTGATGGGACCAAGACTAAAACCGAGGTCACCCAACTCCTAGTTCAGTTTGCTTTCTACCACAACATGCTCCTTTTCACTTAAAACTAAGGCTACCCTTGGGGCGCCTGGGTGGCGCAGTCGGTTAAGCGTCCGACTTCAGCCAGGTCACGATCTCGCGGTCCGTGAGTTCGAGCCCCGCGTCAGGCTCTGGGCTGATGGCTCAGAGCCTGGAGCCTGTTTCCGATTCTGTGTCTCCTTCTCTCTCTGACCCTCCCCCGTTCATGCTCTGTCTCTCTCTGTCCCAAAAAATAAATAAACGTTGAAAAAAAAAATTAAAAAAAAAAAAAAAAAAACTAAGGCTACCCCATCATGGCCGTATTCCTACAGCATTCATCTTCAGGTAGAGGGTGTCTGCAACCTAAAATGGCTTGAATACAGTAGAAAATAGCTAATTGTTTACAGCAATTAGCAATGTTGTATAATGGAGGAAACACTGAACCTTCCATTTGGGAACCAATGTTCAGAGGCAGCTCCACCATTTACTAAGTAGCCTTGAGCAAGTCACTTAACTTTGCTGAAACTCACTTCCCCTTTTTTGATATTTGGGAGAACAACATTCACCTACTGGAGTATTGTGAGAATTACATGAATTAACATACATGTATTATTAGCACACTGGGCCAGCACTGAAGTACTCAGTATGTATCAACTAAATCTAAGAGCAATTCACACATAGAAATAGATGATTAGGCTTGCACTAAAGTCCACTGTGAACAAGGTTTGCCTATTTGGAAGAAGACAAGTTTGTAACTAAATTTCAAGTTTTCAGGTGAACTATAAAAGTCACATTTAATCCCCAAGAGTAGATGTCTCTAAAGCTGTTTTAGGAATTCTAACCAATCCTGTTCTTTAAGCCATGAAGTCTTATGTACACATTTTTTTTCCTTAGTATAATTCTAAACTTCTCAACAGTGTATTTTTTTGTACCTCTGTTTCAACATAACAGCTTCCTTTCCTTGTCCCTCCACATACTCAGATACCATGGAGTTCAAGTAACACATAAATTCCTGAACTGACATTATGCCTTTTTCTAATAGTGCATGTGATTGGTGGTGTTGTCCGCTATTCATCAATAAAGTAGCTTATGTTTTCTTCTATACACTCAAAATTCAAAATTTTTTGTAGTCTCACCACTTCAATGACAACAGTTAAAACCCTAAAATAAGAGCAAAAAGACCTAAGTTTGATTTTAGAGTGAATCAATTATCAAAGATGAGAATACAAGTCCAGGAACTGCTCTGAGCCTTGGTTTCCTGAATTTCCCACCTTAACAGGGTTGTTAGGAAGGGCAGAGAAAAAAAATGTAACAGGATTTTAAACTGGAATATAAAAGGCTTTATGATATCCTCTAAGTTTTCTTGAGAAACTTTCGGTCTGTCCTATCTATGTCTTTCCTGGTCTTCGGGATCATGATTCCTTTTTTCCTCTGTCAGTGGCACTACCAACATCTGCTTTCCTCTTTCCCCACCTCCTTGCCATTACATTTTTTAAAAATAGACATTTCTATCTTCTCTTGATCTATAAGAGATACCACCTTGAGTAGAATGCAAAATTCTTCTGAGAGTTCCTGAGGAAGGTCTGGAAGGTTACCCTCACGGATATGATGCCACATGGCACCATTGCTGGGTAACGACTCTGCTCCGGCAGCCACTGCAATTGTTAATCCCAAGGCAAATATGTCTGCCTTGGGAAGGTGCCGATAATCCTTCAAAACAGAAGACAGGAAAGCCAGTTAGTTTGCTAAGTGAATTGAGTCTAGATCAGGACAACGGGTGAGAGAGATTACTGAGTACGTAGGAGTTTAAACAGACACAATGGGCAAGGTCACATCTGCTGTGGCTAGTGGTTTATTTCTAGAGAAGACAAAGGATACGGTGCAAATCCACCTGATTCACACTGCTGTGCCCTGAAGAGTTTAAGGCAGAATCTTAGCGTCATTTTGTTCTGTCAGGCTCAAAGAGACTCCAAGCATAGATTAACTGGTTGCAGATATGATCATCCTGGAAGGAGTTAAATCCTTCCTAGCCCTGACTCTGCAGACATCCTGGAAGGTAGACAATAACCAAAGCTCATTTCACCAGAGCTGGTGGTGCTATCGAAAGGATGATAGCCTGATAAAGATGGGTTGAACCAATAAAGGCTTCCTTTCTACTAGGGAATTCATGAGTTTAGGAAGTCTAAGAAAGACTAGAAACAGTAAAGGAACTTTATAAAGAACAGTAAGACCAGTGATTAATCCATGATTGAACCAGCTTTGCTCATGCTTTTTTTAAGTTTCTTTCTTATCCTCAGTCTCAATTCTGAATAGGAAAAGAGATAATGTAAAGTTTAATTATAAATATATACTTTTCATTTCTTGTTCTGTGAACCTTCATTTGAGAGTCAAAGGATTCAGTGAATTATAAAATGCCCTCTGTTTGCCTGATCTTTACCTCGTGTAAAATCTCATTAGCCAGGAAGCGACTATCTCCCTCCTCTACCTTTGGTTCGTTTATTGATGTCACATGACCCAAGTCACCTAAAAAAAAGAAAAGAAGAAGAAGAAAAAGAAACAGAGCCCTTTACAAGCATGTCTTTAAAACTGGAATAAATGGGATTCATCAGTATAAATTTTATAGGATGATAATATACAGGTCAGGATTTAAGGCAGACTCACCAATTTTATATATCACATTGGCAGAGAGAAACCAATCAGCTTCATTTTCAATCTCTTCTGGGGCTACAGGAGAATCACTTTGCATCTTATGACAAATGAAGATGTTACCTAAATAAATACAGAATTAACGTAAGTAATGACTCCTAAGCTTTTTTACCCCCAAAGAGTCTTTTCTGTATTTGACACTTTGGCCACCCTCCTTTCCTCTTCTTCTGAGTTCGTGTAACAAGACTACCAAGGTTTCTTATCTTCCATGGAATCTCTGAACAACTCAGTGGTTAAGAATACCTATTTTAAGTGAAACCGACCTCAGACACACCCCATCCTCTGAAGAGGCTGGTGGCTTCAAAACAAAGAAAGAAGCCCCTGAAGATGGTAACATTTCTCTGAGTTTCACATTATTGAGTGTCAAAACCATTAATTTCTGTTCACTTTAGTCGGTGCTGAATTAGAAAGAGTATATACAACAGTAGTCAAATACATTCAGGATGTAGCCAATATTTTCATACTTTGGCTTTACTACCTGGGAAAAAGTCTTTTCTCTGTCCCCTGGCCCTAGACGGGGGGAATGGATAAAGCTGTTTGACTAAGATTTTCAGGGAAACACATGAAATAAAGAAATTTTGCCAGCAAACAGCATCTTCAACACTTAGTAGGTACACAGACAATTCTGACACAGTGGGGAAAGAACTAAATCTGGCCAAAAGAGCAGAGGGGAGCCATACTGACTAGGTTTGATGTCCAGATGCACCATGCCAGAGTTGTGGATGTACTTAAGCCCAAGGGAAATCTGCAGAAGGATGTCCTTGAGTTTCGGCTCTTGGAAATGATCGCCAGACTTTGTGTTTTCAGATATAGCAGCCTGCAAACTCCCACCTAGGAAAGAACAACAGAGAGCAGCCCCACAGAATGGAGAAAAGGTATGAATCTTAATAGATGGAAGCATAGTAAACATTCAGTAAATTCCTCATGAATGAGTTCAGTCCAACAAATCTAGATTATTGTCTAGATAACAGCAATATCTGCCCCCTGTCTGTCTATACCACAGACATATTGGAAAGAATTACAGGACTTTGAAAGAAAAAAATAAAGTGCCATAGCGCAGGTATCCAATATGTGGTGACATTGCCTTGAGTATGCCCTGCCCCAACTAACATTTTAAAAGTGTTACCTGATTGTTAAGCAGAAGGCCAATCAAGCCTGGACAGATGGCTGCTATTAGCATTGATGATTAGTTCAGAGTCCAGCTAGTAATTATAGGCTACTAGTAACTTTAATGTAATGAGTTCGAAGTTTAACTTCAATATACACCTAAATCCTTTTTGAGCCACAGTATTTGCACATCCACTACAGACTCTTAGTTTATCATTGTTATCAGTAAAAAATAAGGCTGGACTCATGTGACCCCCCCTCCCCCCCAACTGCCGATCTTGGGTGCCCCATCCTAAGGATTTAGAATGCTTCTGAACCCTTTATTTTGTTAATCTGCATTCATTGGCAGCCTCTTCAGTCAAATTGTAGAGTCCTGGGTCTCCCTGGCAGTTAGAACTCCAGCCCTCAAGTATGTATCAGAACAACAGGATCTAAGATACTAATGGTTTTTAGGAAATCCATATTTTAAAGTATCCTATGTAATATTCAGTTTAAAGATTGATCTTTCATGTTAAAATAATTCAGTTAAGAAAGAAGAAGAGTTTCAGCCCTTTCCAGAAACACAAAGAGGGCTAAAGTAAAGGGTGTGTCTTTTTCCTGGGAATCTTCTTAAAAAAAGATTCTATGTTCTATAGATGACCTTAGCTAGAAAGGAAGAGTATGTTGAAGCTTATTAAGACCAAAGCCACCTCAAGTCTGTTTGCAGATGAAGTTGTGAGTTGTGCCAAAGAGAAGGAAGCCTGTATCCAAGGCTCCCATGTCTACTGGAATTCATTTCCCGCTTGACTGGGTGTTCATCCGAGACCCCCATCTTATCCATCCTCACTTTCTCAAGGTCTCGCATGCACTCTGCACATATTCTGGACTGAAGGTCTATCCTGGCAACAGAGGCAAAGGAAAGACAAAGACAAGGAGCCCATAAAAGGTATGCGAAGAAAGAAGCACCCTAGCAGCACTTAGCAACCTTTTAATGTGGTCTTCTAGATTATAAGCAGAGATATTGCCGATTCCTGAAGAGCTACGGGTGTTTAGTAAGGGTAACTAGACCAGTGCCAGCAGCACTTTTAATTACATAGAAGCCCTGCAGGTAATATTCAGGTTAGCCAAGTAATAATTAACAACAGTAAAAGTTACTGGAGAGCATTTATGCAAAGGTATTAGGCTATCTTTATTTTGCTACAGCTAAAGCCGACGGTCTCCCTCTTATTGAGGAGCATAATTAACTGTTCTTTGCCAAACAGTATTAAGGAAGTCTGTGTGTATAGACAGAGCAATACTGAATGAACGATAAACCTCATCCCTCCTAATCTCAGCTATACCGGAGCCTTAACTCCATAACCCAAGATGCCATCTGGAGATAATACTGTAACTGACAGGATTGTGCCCTAGGAGGAAACAGCCAGCTCCTGGACAGCTCTTCTCAAACCATCTTGGTGAGATGAGTTGCCAAATTCTTTTCTTTAGATAAAATAAAGATATTTCCCCCACTTGGCTGAGGGAAAAAGGAAACTTAAGAAAAACAGATCTATGTTTTTCTGTCTGCTTATGAAACCTGACAGACACTAAAACAAATAGCAAATGCCTTCCAACACTAAAATGTAAACAGCAGACCAACAGGATATTCTGTTCATACATTTGTATTCTCAAAATCTTGATTTTATGTTGCTCTCTACAACACAAGCATATTTTCCTGCTGGTAAAGTTATTCCTTGTTTGGTGGGAAAATATAACCAATATATGGTGTTCCACAGATGGTGCAGACTTCTGGGTACCACATCACTAGAACAAGGGGAGCACGCTCTGTAAAACTTCAGTGACAGAAGACGTCACAAGAAAATACTGCCTCTAGCGAGAGGTTAATCGTTCCATCCTGAATAGTTTGGAATCCTGGTGCTTGCACAATCAATCTACTGCTGGAAAGCCTTCAGATTTCAGAGGCTGACCCACAGGTGACGGGTAGGGGATCTTGGCAAGGGTAAGGGTGGAAGAAGGAACATTTGATTGGTTTAGAGTTTAGGAGGGACAGTAGGGGAAATCAGTTAACTGCTGGTCTCTACTAGTTACGATGTACATTATCTAAAACATCCAATTTATAATCTGAGTAAACCATAACTCTACATGTTCTAGCCTGACTGCTTTGACAGGCTGGGGGTACAGAGCTAAGGGTGGCAGGCATGAGGAGGAAGAGGTGAGAAAGAGGGAGAGACAGAGGATAGAAGGAGAAAGGAGTAGAAGGAATCAGGCACTAGCTACTCTGCTACCTTACAAATACTCTGGACTTAACTCTCCTTTATTTAGAGCCACAGGGCAGAGTCTCAACATGGATTATGCATAACTACAAACAAGACAAGTATAAGGGTGTGCTTTATTTTCCGTGATCAGTTCACATTTGAAAGCAATGTATGTGAATTACATTTTGATAAATCAGAACTACATTTTAATTGGCAAGGACACAGTGAAGTTAGTGGACCACCATGGCAAACAGACAATGATTCCTCTTCATCTATCACATCTTCTTGAAAATCTGCTGCCTGGAAACATCCAAAAGCCCTCTGTATTCCTCCCACACTTGACTCTGCTGATCTTATTTCCTGTTATAGGGTCACCTTAGTCCCATCAGTCTCCTTACCATCTGCTAGGTCAGACCCATCCCCAATGTCATGCCCTTTGCCTGCTTGCTGTTCCTCTAATAGATGTCTTCTTTGCTCTTCCTTAAACTCTGGTAATCCTTCTGCAAAGTCTCTTTCAAGTCTTACCTCCTTTTTGAGATTTTCTTGGGCTACTCTAGTAACAACTGTTTCTGAGTTCTCAATCTGTATCAGGTTTTGACGGTGTGCTAGCATTTGATGTAGGTTGTTCCGATTTTCCAAAATAAGAAGCATTACTATCTCCTAAGTAGATATTACTATCTCTTTACTCAGTGGGATTGACATTCCAGAGATCACATAACTGGTATGCAGTATAGCTGGGTTTTAGACCCACTCCTGCCTGACTTTAAAGCCCAGGCCCATCCCCCCACACTGTGCTGCCTCTTGCTCAAATTTGTCTTCTCTGAATGCTTTTTATCCATAGCTGTACCACCTGGTTTGCACCAAATGGTCTCATGTGGATTCACTGTAAGCGAGCAAGTGGAATAAAGCTCCTCAAAAGGCTTTTCTCTCTGGTACAGCTCACCCTAGAACTTAACAGAATGGCATGCCTGTAGAAGGTATTCAAATGTTGCAAAGAACTAGAAGAGGACTTGTAACAGGAACCATCACTCCACCTTATTCTTTTTTGAACATTTGAAATCTTTACAATGCCCTAAATCAGGTTAAATTTGTTTTGTTTGACTTTCTTGGTTAATTTTTATGACTTGCCATTATCTTTGTTAGTAGTTGAAAGTCATGAAAATAAAACCAATCTTGGGGGATGGGAGGGGCAAGAATAGGGAATCTCAGGCTACAGTAAGGAGGAATTAGGAAGAAAAGTCTCAACATCTCAATCACAAGGAAAGGGTCCATTTTTTATCCTGAAGAGACTATTAGAAAAAGGGATTTTTCCCTTTTTAGAGGAAAAAAAAGTTCACAGTTAAGACCACAAGGAAATCAGGCTCTAAGGAAACAGTAAGAGAAATGCCATTAATTTGCATCATATGTGTGCTGTTTTCTGTGTTTCTAGTGTTTCATAATATTGTTTACTTAACCTACTTGTAGATATAATGATAAAGTTTTGTCAACTGTCCTCAAAAGTCAGGCTGTGCTTACATACTCAGGGCTATCTGGTGGCTACTAAAATTACTCAAAGACTGTGCTATTAGAGAAACTTCAGCATAGGTGTACATGTTGTGGGGGAGGGGAGCAGGTTTGAGAGGGGTGCCATTATCCAATATTGCCATGGCCAGAATATAGATCACCACTCATAAAAGGATGTCAAGCTTCTATTTAATTTGGGAGCATTTTCCTATTTTACCATTGAACATTTTGATGAAAAATATCTGAGAATAATAATATGTAAAGATACCGCTAGGTCACCCCCTTAATCATGGAGTAGAAATACGTTAGGCCAAAGGACTACATTTTGCGATGTAAGTAGCCCAGAGAAAAAGTTTGACCAGTTATTTGTGTAGGTATGGTCCTGAAAGACCTGCGAGAATAATCTGAAGTCACTGCGTTTCATTCCCAGCGCTCACCCCATACTCTTCCTCTGGTGAGAACACTAAGCCTCAAAGGTAACAATCCTCAAATCCAGGAATCCGCTTGAAAATTAATCACAAGTTGGCTGCGTAAGTTTACCACCCGCTCCCCCAAAATGGTATAAAGTATGACTTGCTTCTCTAAAAATACCTAGCAAATGGTAAGAGGAGGATGATTTACCATTCAAACCCCTGGGGTAAAGGTTTCTAAGTATTGAGTAAAGTGTGAGGGGATTAATAGCTTCTGGGTGTCAGCCACACATCAGCTCTGAAAAAAATATGAAATAGTATAAACCTGAAATTCCTTTTCAATGCAACTTTGTGTCTCCTGCTCTCTGCTTCCAAGCAAAACTGTAGTACAGACTTTTTAGGTAGTACTCTGCTACACGTGGCATAAACTACAAGGGGGAGGCAAAGATTTTTTTCCTGGGGACTAAAAGTTCATCTCCCTCTCCACCATGATAGTCCATATACTTACCGTTGCAGTATTCATTCTGAATGATCATGTGGTCATCTTCTGCCCATGCGGAGTAGTAACGTACCACATGGGGATGATGCCCAAGCACTGCATGAGCGTAAACTTCATGCAAAGCCAAACTCCTAACAGACAGACAAGCATCAAGAAAAATGAATCAATATACACACAAATGTTTCTCAAAGACAAGATATGAGGCGTTATTTTTTTTCAATGTTTATTTCTTTTTGAGAAAGAGAGAGAGCAAGCAGGGAAGGGGCAGAGAGAGAAGGAGACACAGAATTGGAAGCAGGCTCCATCCAGGCTCTGCACTGTCAACACAGAGCCCAGCGTGGGGCTTGAACCCACAGACTGTGAGATCATGACCAGAGCCAAAGTCAGACGCTTAACCGATGAGCCACCCAAGTGCTCCATGATATGAGGCATTATTAACAGTGGCAGAACGTTGAGTGCTCATTGCTTGCTTACTATTTTACCTCATTTAATTGTCATAACTACTCAGTAAGATATAGTGGCAAGGATGAAGGCTTTAGAAAGCTCAGTGACTAGCCCAAAGTCAAGCTGGTGATAGTAGACCTAAGACCAGAACCTTGGTCATCCTGGTGCCAAAATCCATGGTGTTTGTTTGTTTGTTTGTTTGTTTGTTTTCATTGAACATGGCATATGTAAAGAGGAGTCTTGGGTTGCTATTATATCAATGGCAGACATGCTTTGAGTCTTAATTTCACTGTATCACAATTTAAAAAAATATATTGATGGGCTTAACAAGAGGCCCACCATAGACTTGATGAAGGATATTGTGATGGGTCCTCTGTCTTCTCTGTGAAGGCTAGAAAGTCATAATATTGCACTCAGCCAATATGATATAGTCATAGGGACAGTCTTGGGGACTGCCAATATTCATGATTCATTATGGAATAGGAAATCCAACACAAAAAAGTAGCATGTGGTACTAGATGAATTTCAGTATAAAAATGAAGAATTCTAAGGCCCATAATTTCAGATTCAGCAAATTAAGCATTACATCCCCACAGTTCACAAAATACATTGGCTGAATCTGGAAATATTTGTTTTCCTTGTACAAGGAAGAACTTTTGAACAATTAGTTCTGAGAATGAAATTTAAATTTTTCTTAATTTCTCACTTGTAGTCTTCAAAACATTGATTTCAATAGTCATAATGAATTTAGTAATGAATTCATTGTTAATACAAAGTGGAGATAACCAATGAGTTAACATTAACTTCCTACTTGGCAATATTTCTAATGAATGAAACAGGAAGAAAATCCCTAAATCTATTCATTGAAGAAAAAGCAGTTAAGACCAGTAGTAAAAGCCTCAAGAACCATGAAAAAACGCAACATGATTGTTCCCAAATGATCATGGTACATTTTAGGAAATAACTTATCTCTGACTTGGAAAATTCAGAAAAGTTATAAATGTGAGACCACATACAATGGAGGGGGTAGCAATGGGTATGTTTTTAATGACATCAGTGCCATTATTTAAAATGTTTTGGGGCGCCTGGATGGCTCAGTCAGTTAAGTGTTCAATTCTTGGTTTCAGCTCAGGTCATGATCTCATGAGGCTCTGTGCTGGCAGCCTGGAGCCTGCTTGGGATTCTCTCTCTACCCCCTCTCATCCCCTCCCCAATTCATACTGTCTCTGTCTATAAATAAAACAAACAAACAAAATGAAATGTTTTAACAAGAAACAACTTTCCAAATCCAAGTTTATACTTCTTGTACATTTCAAAGGTACTTACTCATTTGATGATCCTGCAAAAGGTTTCATGGAACGTTTTATTGCATAAACACATCCATCCAGCCTCTTAATACACTTGTAGACTGTACCAAATTCACCAACTCCAATTTTTTCTACCTCCAAGAATTCTTTCTCGTAGCGGGAAGCCATGTTGGTTTCTCGTAGAACACATCTCTGAAATATTTTATTAAAAAATTAAAATAATTCTAACATATTACGAGCAATAAATTTAAGGCATATTCCTAAATTTCTCTAAGTTTTCAAAAAGACTTTCAAAGCAAATCTATTGGATTTTGTCTGTGTATTTTTTTTTAATTTATTTATTTTTGAGAGGCAGAGCTCAAGCACGGGAGGGACAGAGAGAGGAGGAGACATAGAATCTGAAGCAGGCTCCAGGCTCTGAGCAAGCGGTCAGCACAGAGCCCGCATCACAGGGTTCGAACTCACAAACTGTGAGATCATGACCTGAGCTGAAGTCGGATGCTCAACCGACTGAGCCACCCAAGTACCTCTCTGTGTCAGTATTCATAGTAGCAAGAACCTCCCAATTGCCGACTACCTTCTTTGTACTCTTTATAACCATCTATCTATACAACTCTGTACTTGCATTGTTTAATGTTTTTTAAATTTCTTTGGGGGTTTTTAAATTTTTATTTTATTTTTTAATTTACATCCAAGTTAGTCAGCATATAGTACAATAATGATTTCAGGAGTAGGTTCCAGTGATTCATCCCCTATGTATAACACCCAGTGCTCACCCCATCAAGTGTCCTCCTTAATGCCCCTTGCCCATTTAGCCCATCTCTTCACCTACCACCACTACAGCAACTCTCAGTTTGCTCTCTGTATTTAAGAGTCTCTTATATTTTGTCCCCCTCCCTGTTTTTATATTATTTTTGCTTCCCTTCCCTTATGTTCATCTGTTTTGTATCTTAAATTCCACCTGTGAGTGATGTACTGGCATGTTTTAATAGGTTAGGTCTTTTTCTTTTTTTTTTTTTTTTTTTTTTAATTTTTTTTTTTTTTCAACGTTTATTTATTTTTGGGACAGAGAGAGACAGAGCATGAACGGGGGAGGGGCAGAGAGAGAGGGAGACACAGAATCGGAAACAGGCTCCAGGCTCTGAGCCGTCAGCCCAGAGCCTGACGCGGGGCTCGAACTCACGGACCGCGAGATCGTGACCTGGCTGAAGTCGGACGCTTAACCGACTGCGCCACCCAGGCGCCCCGGTTAGGTCTTTTTCTAGGTTATTTCTGTTGTCTGGAATATTCTTCTCATTATGTTTTTAGAGGGGACACACCTGCTCACAGAAGAGCTACTGTCCTCAGCTGAGAGAATGGCTGGGATCTGGGTGGAACATGTTAAGGGGTAGCGGGGGGGAAGGACACCACCCTCTGACTCCTGTCTACTTGTCTCACACTCTGGCTGCTAATACTTTCATCTCAAGTTGAGTAAACTTATTTGTGTTCAATTTGCCTCCTCAAAAATCTTAGTCTGGAGAACAAAATTATCAGATCGATTACCTCAGTTTATAAGCTCAGGTATAGCTTAGGATCTCAGCTTCCTGGCTCACTAGCACTATCACCCGTTGCCCAGCTAGTAAGTAACCCTAGACACATCACTGAACTCCTTTATTAGGTTTCTCATCTAAATAAAGTAAAGTGAGGATGATAGCAACTACTCTTCCGGGTTCTTTTAAGTATCACATGAGAAGACGTTTGCATGTGTGCCTGTGTGTGTAACTTAGTTCAAGGCCAAGCACACAGTAAATTCTCAGTAAATGATAGCTAAGATGACAGAAAATCTCCACAAATTTATATGAATCTCAATCCGAACTGATTTATCTCCATGAAGTCCTCATTTTTCAATGTCCCCATTAGCAAGAATTTTTTCATCTAGCTTTGAGTTTAAACCATCTTGACTCCTACTACCTCTTCATTTCAACAAACAATGCCAATCAGTCTCCATTAGCAAGATCTAGAATTTTCATTGCCTTTGGCCAATCTCAAGTTCTCTTTTCTCCATACCTGGAGTTTCTACAGCTACCAGCCCTCTCTCCATCTCTTCAAATGGTAACAAATTTTGTAATCAAAAATAGTAATCGTTGGGGCGCCTGGGTGGCCCAGTCATTTGAGCGTCCGACTTCAGCTCAGGTCATGATCTCACGGTCCATAGGTTCGAGCCCCACGTCAGGCTCTGTGCTGACAGCTCAGAAGCCTGGAGCCTGCTTCGGGTTCTGTGTCTCCCTCTCTCTCTGCCCCTCCCCCACTCACATTCTATCTCTGTCTCTCAAAAATAAATAAGCATTAAAAAAAAATTTTTAAAAACAGTAATCGTTTTTGCAAAATGATACCATAGAATCAGACACACCTAATTATCTCCCGCAAGGAAGCCAAACTTCTGGTCGGAGGCTTTAAGGCCTCCTACCAATTGCTCACCCACTATACCTTCCCAGCCCCATCTCAGACACCAAAGAAGCCAGCTTACCATCCACATCAGTCCCCAACCTCAAGCCCTCCCCCTCTTGTATACTGAATATTGAACATAGGCACGTTTTCATATTATAAACATCTTAATGGCAATTTAAAATTCCACTTTAAAATATAATTTATTTGGCCATTTTTTTATTGGACATTTAGGAGGGTGTGGTTTTTTGCTTTTTGGGTTTTTTTTTTTTTTTTTTTTTTTGGCTATTACAGTTAAGGCTGCGGTACACATCTCTGCTGATAACATTTATAGTATTATTTTCTTAGGCTGGGTTATAAAATGAGGGATGCTACATCAAAAGTTGTGAACACTATTTAAAAATCAATAGGTACGGACACATTTAAGAGCTAAAATTTTACATTTAAACTTCCAGCTATATGCCATTTTTCTCTGTCCTGTTTTTCCATTTTGGGGGGCCTTAAATATCTTGAATTTTCCCTTCACTTCTGTACCTCCATGAATATAGAATTTTTCCCGAAATCAAAGATAGAAGCAGTAGCCATTAATTTAAAAACACTCCAAGGTAATGATTCAGCAATATGCAGGTCAGACACTGTCTGATAAAGTAAGAACTAAGCAAAGAATGTAGACCCTGATGAAGAGTCCAGATAAATTCAGTTGCAAGGCACATTTGTAAATCTATGAAGTTAGGGGTGGGGGTGGGGGGAGAGAGAGAGGTGATAGGACGAAGTGACCGAGTCATGACAGCTGGAACAGAGAACTGTGCTCACCTTGGCAGGCAGCCCTGGTTCTACATCGCTTTCCCCTGGACCAGCTTCCCCACTTAAAAAAAGAATAACAAAAAGAAATGATATCGATGTAGGATTAGCAGTATAGAGCTTGATACTATACTAGGTTCTGGGGCTCTAAGAGTGAATAAGACCATTCCTTTCCCCTTCAGTTTTTATTTGGGGACAGGGATAAATAGAAAATTTCAACGTAAGACACTAGGAAATGAACAAGATATCAAGGGATACTATAGGCAGCACCCAAATCGTGATGTCACGAATAAAAGTCTTTCCCAAAAGAGAATGAGTTTCCAAGCTAAGTTTCCAAGAATGAGTAGGAATCAGCTAAGGGGCAGGAGTGGGGTTCTAGGCAAACAGAGCAGTGCTGAAGAGTGGAGGGGAGAGTGCACAGAACATGTGACACTAAGCACTCTTCCCTGCCTCACTTCCCCTCCAACACCCACCTCCCCTGAACCTGGCCTTGCACTAGGTTCGCAGGCAGACCATCAGTGTAGCAGAATAAGCTCTCACACTGGCTAAGAGATTTTCAGTGACTTTGCAAATCAGCTGAAGTCTCTGACAGACCCTCTCTTTGGCCTGAGCACTTGCATTCAGGATCTCTAAGCAAGATTTCAATTACATCAGCCAGCTCTAGATTTTTCTTCTGCAGAAGTACAGGGTAGAAATGGCAAATGGAGGATGACATAACACTCATGGAAACAAACTGATGCTGGACCTTTGTGACTTAAGTTTAATATTACATTCTAATACTTCATAAAATAACAACACCACAATAAGGAAGGGAGAAAAGTACTCTCACAGAAGCACTGAGAGATGTTACTCGAGTATCCCCACTTTCATTGCAGGAAATTCAAATTAATGGTGTTTTCTGGCTAGCTGCAGTGAGAGGTGAGTCCATTAACTCTGATGGTTTGTTAAGAATCCTCAAGAGCTAAAACCAATTCTGGGTAACAAAAGTGGGCCTGTGTACTTGTGCTAAAGTTCCATTTACTTAACATCTAGGAGATAGTACGGAGACAACCTATTCTGGCCACAAAGCTGGTTAATACAGAGTCACTGATTCCAAAAGAAATATCTCAACCTAACATTAAATGCTCTGCGTACTTCACATGGTTAGCTGTGCATTTATTTAGCTGAGTACATATGAACACAAATGACTGACCCATTTTAGACGCACTTCCATTCTGTAAAAAGGAAGCCTTGAAGAGACATGGTCAAGAAATGTCCCTGAGTAATCTGCACAATCCTCATCTGGACAATTTCTACCATTCAGAGGCTTTGTGGAGCATGCAATTTGGCTTTCCATTCTTAGCACCTCCAAAAGCAACACTATCTTTTTTCTCAGTAGCCGATCTGCCATCACCTGTGGAAAAGTTCAAATCCTTGCTCTATAGCCCCGAGTCACACAAGCTAGACTTGAAGCAGTAGTAAAGGGTGAGCTACACCTTAGAGGGTGAGCTACACCTTCCCCGGGGCTAGCCTTCTGTTAACCAGAGGAGACCTCCTAAATGCAATTCTGTAGCTCATTCAACTTACTCATGGAAGTCAGCGGTCTATGGCTTACTCTGCCCTATTCTTTTATAGAGAAGGCCCCTCACAGTACACTTCAGAATGGGGATATGCTGGAATCTCTGTGCCAAAAGCAGGTCACAAACCCACATTAACATTTAGGAAGGAGGGGATGTGTGAACTGCATTCAAATAGAGTTCTTGTTCCTAATCTTACTTTTACACTCTTCCTTCTACTTGACCATAGTAAGATCAGTTCTCAAAAGTTAGAGGCAACAGTACACTTACAGATCTCTTCGGGCTTTCCTCTTGCCATTGGATTGAAGGAATTGTTTTCTATAGGACTCTGGCGTAAAGGGATTAATATTGACCAGAGCCGATGAGGTCATCTCATCCACAAGGGGAATAGGTGTGAGCCTCAAGTGCCTAGAGCCTCGGGAGGGGAGCTTCTCTGTTGAAGAAATCACTGACTGGCTCAGCAGACACTGAATGAGGATGACAAAAAGGGAAGACAGAAGGAGTTTAGTAAAAAAAAAAAAAAAAAATCCATTATCAGCTAGTTAATATTTGAACCAAAGAATGTTATTGCTGAAAAGGAATTAGAGGTTATCTGGTTCAGTGCAAACTAACTGCATTGTAACTGGTCCTGTTATGAAAAATAAAGATTCCTGGTCTTCCTCTAGATATTCCAACTCAAGGAATCAACACAGGAGTCTGTACTTTTGTTAAGCTCCACTGCCTTCCCCTGGGCAATTCTGATGACCAGAAAAATACCAACTCTACTTCTACCACTAACTTTTTAAAGATGATAGGCTGAAGCTTAGACAAACAAAAAGGACTCTAAAAGAGCTGGTCCTTATGTTCTCAATGTATGCTTTAACTCCCCCTCAATCATTCATCCAAACATTTGTTTGGTGCCTACTAATTAGTAGATACTGGGCTAGATGCTGAGGCATACATAGGTGAATTCCATCTCTTAAGGAATGCACAGTCTGTTAGTCAACAGCCCATCAGTCTTGCAGAAGTATTCACTTTGTACAGGAAGGATCTCATAGACTATCTAATCACGGAAGAAGTTTCCAGTTCCACTTATAATACAACACCAAAGGAGAAAATTTCCATAAAATGGGGTAAAGAAATTGAAAAATAATCGTCTGAGCTTTGTCGTGGCTATAGCCAACATACCAATAAGTAGGAAAATGTGCTGTTCTTCCCACTCCAAGTGGGGTACAGTAAGAGAACATCAGGCCTACAAACTTACCAGAACTAAACAAAAGGACAGAGGTGACAGGCCAAAGACAAAGAATTCTGAGGAGATAGCAGAATGTCATTATGACCTAAGTCAGGGGCCAGAGGAATAGTTGTGTTATGGGCATAGCAGTAGACACAGGGCCATGATATAACCTCATAATCATTTACTGTGGGGCTCTTTCTAAAAGAATGCCACTATTTGACACACTCTGTCCATGGCTTTCCGGGTAGAAGCAGAAGCTAGACTATAACGTGATTCACTCTATAAAAATGTAATTCAAAAATGTAAGGATACAAAGAATGAATATTGAAATTAGAAATCCAAAATGATAGAAGCAGAAATGAAGGAAAATACAGAGTACACCCAGTAACCTAACCATTTTTTTTATATGAAGAAAAAGGCCTTGCTGGAGTCAAGTTTTTACAAGGGTTTTACAGGTCTTAGAGTTTATAGGATGAACAATCCTGGGGCTATTGTCAGACAAAGCTATCAATGATAAACTCACAATTTTCCTGTAAGTGTATTATAGGACTGAGTACTTGCTCAAAGTACAACTGTACTATATAATATTTCTCAATTGTCTGTGACTCAGGCAATGAACATAGAATTACAGTAAATCAGTTCCTGAGAAACAGTTTTTTGTGATACTGATGATTATATGGAAAGTAAAACGTATCTATCACATATGAAACAGTGGGGCATCCACACCTGAAATGATGCACATCCTGGTGACCACACTTCAAGGACAACAAAAAGAGCCTAGACATTTTCTGACAAAAGGAAGAAGTATCCACATCAAGGCAGACAATATCAGAATTCCTAATCTGGAAATATGAAGGCCGATAGATTTTGTGAGCTCTGCTTATGACACAGGGAAATATATGAATTATATTAACATGGATTTTTATTGCCAGAATAATAGAATAATGAGTAATTCTTTTGGAAATTCAAAAGATCTTAGTTTGGAACAAGGTTTATGAAAGGAAGTTCTGCCTAAAAGTAGAGCAGATTGAAAGTTTCTGGAGAAAGATGTCCAGATTGAGAGTATAAATGTGTTCCAGGGAGTATAGCTAATTCTAGAAGTAACAGCTCTGGTACAGAGGATAGAGGGGAAGAAAAATTGAGGAATACCTCCCACCTTCAAGACACAACATCATAGTGTCTCAGGACTTGGAAAGACTTTAAAGGCCCAGTTGGTACAATTAGTCCCCTGATGCTTGAATCCCCCCTACAGTGTTCCTACCAAGTGATCATCAACTAGTGTTCAGTGCATTTAGCCACAGGGACATACAGCCTCCTTGGGACGCTCTTCTATTTCCAGGTAGTTCCGCTAGGAAGTCTTTATGGTGACCTGAAGTCACTTCACATGATTTCTAGTCCTATCTCTCGGGCAAGCCTGAACTAGGCCAATGCTCCTTTCCTGGGCATTCTTGTCTTTGGCATAACACCGCTGCTGATCAGTGTCCCCCCTCTCTCTTCTGATCCAAATTATATTCCTCACAAAGTATGCATTCTTCAGTAGCATTTCCAGTTTCCCTTTCAAGCTCTGTTCTTTTTCTGCCCCTCAAATCATGGCATTTCCAGAATTCCTAACTTGGACCACTTCTCTTCTTACTCTGGCACCCAGGCTACTTGAGCTTATCTGCACCCAAGGCTTCAACAACTTCCAAAATGCTAATGACATCCAAATTTAGATCTCCAATTTAGTGTGTTTTCCTGCACTCCAGACTCATTTATCCAATGATTTACAGGACATCTCTGCTTTCTCCAGACCTGTACATCCTCTAGCATCAACTATCTTGATTCAAGATATCATCTACTCAAACAAGACAGAAGCCTCACAGGACCCTAGATCCCTCATTTTCCCCTCAACCTCTCCATCAAGTTGATGAGAGAACAAAAGGCAAGCTAAGGTCTATTCAGACCAAGAAATTCAAATAGCCCAGGAATGAGGATATTGAAAAAAATGCACAGGACTGACTTGTTAATAATGAGGGGAAAGTCTTTATATCCAAAAATAACCAATGGAAGGTAATATAGGGTTTATACCAGGCTACTTATTTGGGCAAAAATGCTTTAAAACATTGAATTAAAAATACATTTGACGGAGTGAATTTAACAGCTACAAGAAAATAAGTCTGCCAATATTGTACTGTTTGTATGCAAGTAAATCTGGAAGGTACCGTCCACACCCCCCTCCCTTTCAAAATCAGTAGAAAGGCATGGAACATATCCAGGAGAAGACTGGCAGCTTGAGGTCACACAAATGCCTCCTTGCAAAGGCTAGAAGTTCCTACTAGTATTTGTTGAGATTTTCACTGGGTGGATCGAGGCCTTTCCATGCCCAATGGAAAGAGCCACAAAAGTCAACAAAGTTTTGCTGCAAGAGCTTATTCCTAGATTTGCCCTCCCACAATCCCTCCAAAGTGACAATAGTCCTTTTACTGCATAAATAACCAAACAAATAGCATGAACTTTAAAAATTAAATGTTTTCTACATTCAGCCTGGCATCTACAACCCTCTGGAAAGGTGGAGAAAGCTCATCATACTTTGAAACAACACCTTGCTAAACTTAGTCTAGAGACCCAGGGAAACTGGGATATTCTTTTACGAGTAGAACTTCTCAGGATTAGGGCTGCACCAAAACAACCTCTAGGACTCAGCCCTTTGAATGGTATAGAAGACCATTCCTTACAGTGGACCAGTTATTGGGTGAAGATTCTAATACTTTATTAAATTATTCACTCAAGGCTGGTTTAATTCATAAGTTACTTAATGAATATACTGATCACATGCTCCTAAAACCTGATTTAACTGTAACTTGAAGTCCATCTCATGTAAGCCCCAGAGATGTGATTTATTTAAAAGATTGGGAGTCTAATACAGCAGGGCCTTATATCCAAAATGGAAAGATCCAGGCCCCGCGCCCCCACCCCCCACCCCCACCCCCACCCCCGGGGAGACTTGGTTAAGTGTCCACCTGATTTCAGCTCAGGTCATGATCTCAGTTTATGAGATTGAGCCTTGCATCAGGCTCTGTGCTGACAGTGCAGAGCCTGATTGGGATTCTCTGCCTCCCTCTCTCTCTGCCCTTCCCCTTCCCCTGTTCATGCGTGCACACATGTGCTTGTTCTCTCTCCCTCTCTCTCTCTCTCTCAAAATAAATAAATGAACTTATTTTAAAAAATAGAAAGGTCTTTATTGGGTCATATTATGTACTCCCACTGTAGTCAAATTAGAGGGATACTCTTTTGGGCTCATATCAAGAATAAAACCTGTACCTCCTTCACAGAAAAACCAATGAACAAACTGACATGACTTCTTACTCTTGTGAACCTGTACAAGATCCCAAACTGCTCTTCAAACAATGATGATCTTCTTTACCAACCATGGAGATACTTCTTTGCTGTCTACACCGGACCCAGCTGCCTCTGCCTTGTAACTCCCCTGTACGTTCCCCAACTGAACGGTGTTGGCCCATAGGTAGGGACATCTATACGCCCCTATTCAGCAGGAAGAAGCTAGAAAGAGACCTTCTGCTTTCAACAATCTTAAAGACTTAAGAGTAAGATATGAGGAAAAAACAAAAAGCAAGCTGACAGAAAAACACGAGCTGACACCCCGCAATTCCCACCTTCTCCACGCTTAAGGTGGGATATATAACATTGCTCAGGCACTAGGAACTGCCTAAGAACAAAGGCAAGGGAAAAACAAATGTGCAGTTGATAAAGATCACAGGCATGTAGGACATGAAACTCCACTACAGTTTGTAACTGTCTTAATGATTTACAAGAATAACACAATAAGAAATATCCAGGAACCTATTGACTCCTATAGGCCTTTCCTGGAGCCCTAACATCACCTTCACCTCCATAGGATGGAAAACCCTATATAATCAGTCACTCCTCACAATCACAATGCAGCTCTTTCTGTCCACAGGTCCTGGCCCCAAGCTGTAATAAAAACACCTTTTCGCAGCATAAAAGGTCTCAAATTCTTTCTTGACCATTGAGCTCGACAATCCCACATCAAAGTCACTTACCAAATCCTAAGCATCTCTCACTTTCTCACTGTCCACCACTGACCTAATTCAGGCCTTTCTCCTTTGTTAGCCGATCTGTCGTAAATACTGCTGTGCCTCAAGGTCTCTCCCACAACATGCCAGCCTTCACCTGACGGTCAGTTCTTCAAAAAGACCTCTGATCAAAACCATTTGATAACTGTCTCTAAGTTTTCAAGATAAAATCTAGGGGGTTTCTGGGTGGCTCAGTCAGTTAAGCGTCTTGACTTTAGCTCAGGTAATGATCTGACGATTTGGGAGTTCAAGCTCCACATCAGGCTCCATCTGACAGCTCAGAGCTTGGAGCCTGCTTCGGATTCTCTCAGTCCCTCCCACACTTGCACTCTCTCTCTCTCACTCTTTCAAAAATAAATAAACATTAAAAAAAATTTTTTTAAAGTAGATCTAGCTCCTGGCTACCTACTCTGGCCTCATTGCCTGCACCCTCTCACGTACAGGCCCCTGTCACTGAGCAACATGCAATTTCTAGGTGGGACATGATCTTTTCCCTCTTAACTCGGTAGATGCTTTTCCCTTGGCTTTCAGTTCTCATTTCCGTCTTTACCTAGTTCATTCCAACTCATCCTTGAAGACTGCTCTCAGGAAGGGCATTCCTGATCTTGAGACTCAATTCCCAATCCTTTCTCAGCATGCCTGATCCGAACTTTATTGTTTCCGTTGTTTATCTGTATTCATTTTTTGGCGCTTTTTGATGCGGTGAATAAGGTTTTCCAGCAGAAGGTCCAATATCAACGTGCTCCATTTTAAGTGAGTGAATGAAATGAAACATACACACCGTGTCCCATTTCCTTTCCTGTGTAGTCTTGCTCAGAGCCATGTTCTTTCAGCCCACTCTCCACCTAATTTACATACATCAAAACCACTCTGGAAGCACCTGTCATACAGTGTCTATATCACCCAGTCTTTCTGCTGATTGTAAGCACTTTGAGGGCAGAGACTGTCTTGTACCCCTTGCCCACACTGGCTTCTGGAAAAAATAAAAGGATTATTGGTGTTGGGACCATTGAAAAACCCACAATGGACACCTAAGCGTATGAAAGCAGTTTGTCCACAATACAGTCAAGAAGCTTAGTCCTCCCTGGTAGTCGTGGTGTGCACGCTCAGTAGGAACTGCAGAGACCTGCTGACAGTAACTGTGCTACAAACAGAAGCGCGGATGTTGTTCTGATGGCCTTAAGTACCTCAAGCTGAGCCAGCAGAAAGCGGAGTTAATACCAGTGCTGAGGCTCACACACCATGGCACTAGTCTGTCAGAGGTAACCCTGCCCCAACCCTGATTTTAATGACGTGTAGATATAACAGGAGAATAATCACAGCAAGAATAAAGGACGAAGCCAACCACCTGGGACCTTGGGCTATTTGCCCTCCGCAGCTTATAGAGAAGTATCAACAAGTTACCTCTTTGCTCACATAGAAGAGCCGGTCTCTCACGGGTCCGAGGAGAGGGGAGGATTTCCTTCTGGGAAGAGCAGCAGCAAAGATATGTGAATGTGTTCCAACAGTGAATGTGAACACTCTTTTATTAGGAAATATTAGTAAATAATTACATAAAAGGAGAGCCAGTTGGCGTAATGGAAAGAACAGTAGTAGACTGAGACCAAAAGATCAGGTTTCTAGTCCTGCCTCTGCCATTGGCCGAGCCAAAAGCCAGTTCAACTCTTAAAACATTGATCTTCTCGTTTGCAGAATGCACTAGGGCTCTAGATCTTAATATTACTTCCAGTTCATGCTTGGGATTCTCTCTCTGCCCCTCCTCCGTGCTCACACGCTCATGCGCGAACGCCCCACCCTCTCTTTCTCAAAATAAATAAACATTTTTAAAAATATTCCTTCCGATGGCTCAGTCAGTTGAGCGTCCGACCGACTTCAGCTCAGGTCACGATCTTGTGGTTCGTGAGTTTGAGCCCCGCGTCGGGCTCTGGGCTGATGGCTCAGAGCCTGGAGCCTGCTTTCAATTCTGTGTCTCCCTCTCTCTCTGCCCCTCCCCCGTTCATGCTCTGTCTCTCTCTGTCTCAAAAATAAATAAACATAAAAAAAATTTTTTTTAATAAATAAACATTAAAAAATTTTTTTTAAAATAAATAAAAATATTCCTTCCGGTTCCAATATTCTTCAACCAGGAATTTTTTCCCCACCAAGATTTATTTGTGGCCTACACCAAATAGTTGCTGATATCAATGGTTTTGAGAAGACAGCTAGCAAGGCATTTAGTTCTGTTTTCTGGGAACTTTGAACTCGTCTTCATTTTCACCAATTAATATGTAATTGAGATACATAGCCTGTGAGGCAAATCTGCCAGATACAAATAAACGAACGCATCCTCCTTCCCCATCAGCGGAACCAAAGGAGCACAGATCTTGGGGGCTTGGGTCCCCCTTCCTCCACAACTTACTTACTTTGGGAGTGAAGGGGCTCTCACAATGCAGCAGCTTGCTCCTGCTATCTGGCTGGGCTGGTGTCTCAGGACATTTGCGAGAGTGTGACACCGGAGTCCTCAGACCCTGATTGGGACTCATCGTGTCTGTTTCCCGAAATGTACCGACTTCATGAGTGCTACTGAGGGAAGGTCTCGGGGGGGTGCACTTTGCCTCTGTCTCCTGAACTTGAGACTTGTCTGGGGTTTGGCTCTGGGCCTCGCTGTTCTCTCGTGCTTCCTCCTGCCCTTCATGCTCACCCTCTTCTTCACAGTAGGAAAAGTTTAACTTCTGCTTCAGTTCCTTGTTAATACCTCCGTCATCCATCTCAGCACGAGAGCTCTACGGCACAGGCGGGGAGGCCTATCAGAAAGGAGCACTAGGGGCTGCAGAAGCAAGGAGGAGAAAAAAATGTAAGCTGGCAAACCTCCCAATTTTAGCCTGCCTTTCCTTCTGCCCACTAACAGCTACACAAAGGCACACCATTAGTTTGCTCCCTTAAGTACCACATATGTGTAAGGCCTCAGCTTATCCTTATTTCCATTCTGATTAAAGAAAGTGCCGGTGTCTCTTAGAGCAATTAAGTCCAATTTATGTAGAGAACCCCTTTGGATATCCCACATAGTCTCCCTGAACCTGTGTGCTACAAAACACTAGTGAGATAGTTGGATTCCTTTAATTTAGCACGGCTTTAAAAATACCCATTAGCCAATTCGGGAACAAGCTCATTATTGGAAAGAAATGATTTTCACTCTTTTCCACCTACCGTTTAGAAACATCATGCTCTCCTCTGTCCCCCACCCCCCACCCAGTGGCTAACAGCAGTTAATTAGAACTCAGCATCACCAGGATATCATAATCATCCTTAAATGGTCTCCTAACTTATCTTGGCTGGAGTTCATCTCCCTACCAGAGAGATGCCTTAGATTTTTGCCAGGCACACCTGCCCTAATTCAGGCATCTCACATCCTCCACCTGCCCCCAGGTATCAGCAGTTAAAACTTTCAGGGAATAAGACAAATTTTTAAACTGACAAAAGAAAGCCTAGAAAGATCAGTGACACATAGAAGCAGGCATGTATCACTTGAAAATGGCAATTACTTTACCCCCAACTACCTTATTACTCTTTAACCTACATCATTTAATTTCTTCCTCAGAGAGGCCCCCATGGGAAAAGTAAAAAAAACTCTCTGAAGAAAAAAAAAAAAGCCACCGATATCACTTTAAAGGAGAAACCGTGTGAAAGACAATCCATGAAAAAAGAAAATGATATACATGAGCCCTCCTGTGACTTCGGGAGACACTCTGAAAGTCCTGGACACGTGGAATTATCTACATGATAAATGTGGGCCCAAAGAGAGAGGTGCTGGGGGTAGTTTGATCTCGACCAAAACAAATTTAATTTCTCTTCTCTTACAGTCTTTGGCTTCTCATTGCCCATCACCTCTCTTCCATTTCCTCTTTATCAATCCCTCCACACCTTTCTCCTCTCTGGGTCTTTCCCATTTCTGACCTGAACCCATGAGGGGTGTTAATCCAAGTGAAACTAACTGGGAGGATGTGAAAGTATTTTTCCAGCTAAAAGCTTTCTTCTGCTCCAGCTTTTTATAGGTGGGCACACCGTCCAATCCTTTGCCCTTCCCTAGCTCACAACCACCCATGCAAACCTTCCCAAATCATTCCACAGGGGAAATAGTATTGCGCATAGCATACAGAAGCTCACGGCTGCCCTTTCTCAGGTTTTCACCATCTCAGAGGGGTCAGAGACATTGAAGTCATCAACAGGGGAAGGAGGACTCAGGTTATAAGGAAATAAATAGCTATTAACTGAGATTCTGGGTTGAGGAGCAAGTTTCTTGTTCACAAATCGGCAGGTCGTGTGATACTATTCCTTCCCTATGGTCTTGATGTTGACCAGTATTCCCATCTCAGGCCTCGGCCGGTCATTCTTGCCTGTCCAGGCCAGCTGGAGGCTGGCTCTGCTCTGAAGCAGGATAGGACTTGCCCAAAGCACTCTGAGCGTATCACAAGCCTGCAGGCAGGTCACCGGGCGGCTGTTTTATGGGGTGCTAACTAGACAGACCAAGTTGTACTTTACCATCACCACCTCCCCCTTTCCTCTTGGCCTTGCTAGAGTTCTCACCCTTATTTCTGACCACACCGTTTACCTGGGGAGGGAGCTGTGCCTTCGTGATGCTTTGGGACCCATGTCATCAGCGGCGACTTTGTTAGAAACTTGTGCCATTCACCTGTCACTGTCATGTATTGTCCCTCGGGCAAATGATCGTGCTAAGGCTTGAGAATAAGAAAGGCATAATAACAAGTACAAAAAAGATGCTCCCAACTTGGAAAGTAGAACAATGAGAACTGGGCAGTTGCTGACCTTGGTGGCCCACAGCCTCACTATTTGGGGTGTTCTTACTCTTTGTTCTCAGTTTCTGCACTTTATAAAAAAATCCCATCTTTGCCTCACTGCATGCTGATACCCTAGGAAGCTATCCCGGGCAAAGAACTTCACATCATGAGATGACGTGTCAAAAGGGGAACCCAGGTAATCTGTGGCAAGAAGGGAATGCCTGACACATAGTGGGTGTTCCTTAAATTGTTTTTGAGTAGACTTTGTACTTGGGAAAATAAATTAATATATCTCAGTTTTCTTTAAAGTACTCAGTGTTTGGGGTGCCTAGGTGGCTCAGTTGGTTGAGTGTCTGACTCTCAGTTTTGGCTCAGGTCACCATCTCAGGATTCGTGAGTTCAAACCCCATGTGGGGCTCTGTGCTGATGGTGCAGGGCCTGCTTTGAATTCTCTCTCTCTGCCCCTCCCCTGCAGTCTCTTACATGCACACTTTCTGTCTGTCTCTAAAAATAAATGTATAAACTTAAATAAATAAATAGGGACTCCTGGGTGGCTCAGTCAGTTAAGTGTCCTATGTTGGCTCAGGTCATGATCTTGCGGTTTGTGAGCTTGAGCTCACTGAGCGCATTGGGCTCTCTGCTGTCAGCACAGAGCCCGGTTCAGATCCTCTGTCCCTCTCTGTCTCTCTCTGCCATCCCCCAGCTTGCACTTGCTCTCTCCCTCTCTCTCTCTCAAAAATGAATAAACATTTTTTTTAAAAAAAAGGAGAAAACTATTAATAAATAAATAAATAAATAACTCAGTGTTTTACTTTTTAGAAGTTTGAATATTTTTCTTACCGTACCAGGGGTTGCTGCGCTAGAGGAAAGCAGTGTTCCCAGGAATGAGATGTAAAAGGAGGGAGCCAGCTTTGCATCCCAGGGCTAAGATCCCTAAACCCTGTGCTTGGAAGAAGTTCTCTCTCCCACTGCTGAGTGACAAGAAAGTGTCTCGACCCAGAGCCCCACTCTGACCAAACCTTGGTGCTGAGGCCTTTGAAACACCACTGGTAAGAACAGAAGCAGGAAAGTCTGTCCATTCAGATCAGTTTAGAAGAGGTGGAAAATTGTATTCACCTTCGGGGTGGCCTGTTCCTTTGCAAAAGTAAAGCTAAGCCCATGGAAAATGAGATATTTGGGAGTCTATGGCTTCAAGGAAGGACATGCTGGCCTCATTGTTCCCTCAGGAGGGAGAACTGCAAACAATGCGTGAACAGGCCAAAGCGAAGCTCTCTAGCACATTATTTATTGAAGACTGAATTAAGACTGAGTCATTCCAGACTCTGAAAAATTACCGGTGTTGGGTTATGGTATATTTAATGAGACTGCCCCATTGGGAACCCTTGGGAGGTCTGGTTTCCCAAGCAAGAAAGGGACATTTTTGCCCTGAGGCTTTCTGGGAAGCTGGCAGGCTCCAGGACAGGAAGTGAACACCTGAGGAGGGCTAAGGCTGAAAGCAACTTTCCGGGGCTCCAGCCTGTTGGGCCTGGACTCTGAAGACTGGAGGCAAATCTGAGGGAACTCCAGGGCGATAGAGGGGAAAGTTGGCCTTCATCACCAGAACAGACCCTGTGAGGCAACAGTGCCGCCATCAGCATGCTCAGACTAGGGCCTGTGGGCATGTCGACTCAGGGAGGATTGCTCTCCCACTCGCAGAGGACACCAGCAGACTAAACGGTATCTCTAAGGTCCCTGCCCACTCCAGCCCCATGGTCTTCTTTGTCCTTATCTTGCTCAGTCTCTCATCACAACCGGAAGTGTTGCTTCGTCCCTGAAGGGGAAAGTTTGCAGTAACTTAGAGAAAAGCAGAATCAGTTCATCATATGTCGTATATCATGTCACCAGCTCCCAGGACAAATCTATCGGCAGCAGTGACAGGAGGTGCAGACTGGAGCAGCTGCCCTGGGTGTGGGCCCATTGAAGCATGGGGTCTCAGATGCTCCTGACTTCTCTAGCAGCCCAGGGCGGTCAGCAAGGCCAGGAGCCTTGAAGGGGGACCTTATCTTGACCTCGCAGTAAATCTAGTGATAATTATATAAATCATAAATCATTAACAATACTTTATATTTAGCCACCACCAAATTTTGCATTTCAAAGTGCATATACAACTATACTAAGTAGCCTTGACTGCAGAACAGAATTCCAAGGAAAGATTGTGGGCTAGGATAAAGCCTAGAGGTCGTTCTATTTTATTTTTTTATGTTTATTTATTTATTTTGAGAGAGAGGGAGAGAGGGAAAGAGAGAGGCAGAGATAGAGGGAGAGAATCCCAAGCAGGCTCCATGCTGTCAGCACGGTGCCTGATGCGGGGCTTGAACTCATGAACCGCAAGATCATGACCTGAGCTAAAATCAAGAGTCAGATGCTCAACTGACTGAGCCACCCAGGTGGCCCATCCTGGAACTCATTTTAAAGCCTCATTAATACTTTTCTTCTTGCTTAGCTTTTCCTTGCAGAAATGTCCAAGCATGCCAAGAGTAGAGAAAATACAGTATCAGGAGCCTTGTTTTATCAGTAATGTAGCTTCAAAAATTATGGGCACTCACACAGTCTTGCTTCATTTATATCTGCAGTTGTCTTGGGGTGGTGGGTGGGAGTATTTTAAAGCAAATCACTGATAACATGTCCTTTCACTCATGAAGACTTTCGTGCCATTAGTAAAATCCTCAGATTAATCTATTCTCTTCAAATCGACTATAAATCTACCTGATGAATAAATCAGATTCTAACAAACCGCTTCTCTCACCAGAACTTCCCATTTGGTAAATAGAAGATGTCCGTCAAAATAACTGTTAGAGACACATGACTCACAAGACATGGGATTCTCCTTAGAACAAGCACAGATTGCTAACCTGACATCCCAACAACTTAGAGACCGTCGGTGTGCTACCCATATTTTAAGGGGCAGATATTTTGAAACCACGGTATAGACTCATTAATCTGATCTCTTCCTTATTACCCACAGTTGGGAGAATTTAGGTGGCCCTTGGCCATTCCCAGATTCTCCAAAGTTAGACCAGATGGGTTGTCTTTGTGACCTAGTCCAAGGCCATCCCTGCCACCACAGAGGTTAGATATCTGTGTCTCTCTGTTTCTCTCTCACGCACACACACTCACTCACTGCTTTACGGGAAGGAATTTGTAGGAACGGAAGAGAGCAGGATCTGCTGTGTCCGGGTCTTGACTTAGTATCTCTCTGCTCCCAGGACTGGGCTCAAGAAGTTGCTAGTAACTTGGTCAAACATTCCCAGCCCCTCTTCATGCTTCTGATCCAATTACAAGATCCCCACACTGAAGTTTTACCTTCTTAAAACAAAACAAAGCAAACGTTTAGTGATTTGGGGGAAGTGTGATCGGGAAGAATTAAAGCTCTTCCACAGAGGGTAACCCCCAGAAGCTGTAAAGACGGAAACTGTCAGAAGTGGCAGCCTCTGAGTCGGGGAGAAGGGGTGCGGGAAGGTTGGGGGACAAGGAAATTGCTGCCCACTGTATGTGCCGTGTGCAATTTGATTGTTTAATCAAATGGGGACCTGCTTATTAGAATGTTAAAATAATATCTAAAAATTTAAATGGGCGCCTGGGTGGCTCAGTCAGTGAAGCGTCTCACTCTTGATTTCGGCTCAAGTCATGGTCCCAGGGTC
The DNA here is from genome assembly GCF_018350155.1 of Leopardus geoffroyi. Classification (NCBI taxonomy): domain Eukaryota; kingdom Metazoa; phylum Chordata; class Mammalia; order Carnivora; family Felidae; genus Leopardus; species Leopardus geoffroyi. The sequence goes on along the minus strand of NC_059331.1, from coordinate 156,476,208 downwards.
TTGGGATTGAGCCCTGCATCAGGCTCCAACGCTGGGCGTGGGGCCCACTTGGAATTCCCTCTCTCCCTCCCTCTCTGCCCTTCCCTCATTCGTGTACTCTCTCTAAAATAAATAAATAGGGGCGCCTGGGTGGCGCAGTCGGTTAAGCGTCCGACTTCAGCCAGGTCACGATCTCGCGGTCCGGGAGTTCGAGCCCCGCGTCGGGCTCTGGGCTGATGGCTCAGAGCCTGGAGCCTGTTTCCGATTCTGTGTCTCCCTCTCTCTCTGCCCCTCCCCCGTTCATGCTCTGTCTCTCTCTGTCCCAAAAATAAATAAAAACGTGGAAAAAAAAATTAAAAAAATAAATAAATAAAATAAAATAAATAAATAAAATTTAAATGAAAATTATGTATATATTTCAAACTGGTCGATAAAGTGCTTCAATCGCTCTGCCCACTCCTCTGCACCTCCTGACCTCTGAACTCTGCAGGTCCCTTGGCTCAGTCTCCCCTGCTTTTTTCTCTGTGCACATTCACTTGTCGGAATAGCGTGCAGCCCGCGGCTGTGAACCCTCCACAAGCCAGTGACCCCCAATGTATATCTGTATCACGACCTGTCTCCTGAACCTCTGCTCTGCAGTTCCCCAATCCAGCCTCCCTCTGGATGTCCAATAGGGCATCTCCGTCTTAACATGGCCAAACCCACACTCCCGACCTCTCCAACCAAACCTGCTCCTCCCACAGTTTTCTCCTTCCTCCGAAGGGGAAACACGCTGAGCATGCTCTCTCCGCACCCCTGCCTCCGGTCTAGGAGAAATCCCTGCAGTTCCCCTGGCCTCCTACTGGCACCCCCTGCTTTCCCGCTGGCCTCACTTCAGTCTGTTCTGCAACAGTAGCCAAGGGGTCCTCCTGAAAGGGTCGATCCTGCACTCACATCCTCCAGGGCCTCCCATTTCACTGCATTTCACTGAGAATACAGTCAGCCCCTGCTCCGTGGCCCACGGGGCCAGAGCACCCTCCCCACAACCTGTCTGGCTCCAGACTCCTCACTGTTCCTCCAGACACCACAATCTTTCCCTGCGTGTCTCACTCAGCCCCTGGCTTCCTCTGGGGGTCTGCTCAAAGGTCATTTGTCAGAGAGGCTTCCTTGACAACCCACAGAGTTCCCACCATCTATTCTCTGACTTCTTAACCTGTCTCACGCTTCCTCACACTTACCACTACATCATATTTATACATTTAATGGTGCATTTTATTTTTTTTAACGGTTCATTTTAAACATTGTGTCTCCCCATCCGACCCCCAATAGAATCTAAATTCCGTCAGGACAGGGACTTAACTCTCCCTTGATGCTCTGTTTTCATTACCGGGAAGAGGGTGTGGCGCACAGCAGATGCTCTGCTCAAGGTGCGGGCCCTGCATGCATCTGATGTATCCTCATGTGGGCGCTACTGCAGAATGAATACCTTTTAAGAGGTTTCAGATTTTAAGTTTCCTACTCCATTGCAAATTCCAGAGGCCTAAAAGGGAGGAATGTGTTGGTTTTAAATAACTTAGTAATTTTGACTATCTATTCATTTTATTAATCCCTATAACCATTTCTGCCTCCACCTGAGCTCAGCCTGTGTGGTACATGATTTATTGTGCTTTCAGCTTGGGTCAAACCAACAAATGCCTGTAGCACAGGCGATCTGGAAGGAAACAGTGCAGGCGGGTCTGACGTATAGCTAATATGGTCTAATGTATACAGTAGATATTAAGAAGGCAGAAGTCTGGAACAGACCAGGTTCCCCAGGATGCCTCTGGATGCCCCGAGCTCTGGGTCCTCAGGACAGATGGGACTTAAGTTCACGGGACAGAGAAGGGTACAGATATTCCTTAGGCCACAGGAAGATTTTTTTTTTTTTTCAAGCCCTTTATTCACAGTCTTAATTTTACCCTCTTACACCTCAGCTTGTCCCACAGTCTGGACTCTTGTATGGACCACTAGTATTCGCCCTAGTCAACTAACTATGCAGTCTGGTCACGGAGGTAGTGTAACCTGTTCCTTACCTGGGAAAATAACTCAAAGAAATAGCTGAAGATTTTTTTAAAGGGTAGAGAACACTACCTCTCAAAAAAAAATAAAACTTACAAAACTTGTAAGAATAGTCACATCAGTGGTGAAGAATACATAAATTAGTAAATATCAGGAATTTAATATTGTAATTTCAAGGGGAATTATTAATCATAGGAATTGAAAGAATTATTCAATAAGTGGTGTAGCAATTATTTAACTAGTCAATAAAAATTTTAGACTCACTTCATATCACATATCAATATAAACATGGATTAGATTAAGAAATCAAAAGTCAACATAAGAAATCAACATATAAATAACTAAAAGAATAAAAGTGAATATTGAAAAAATTTCTGGGCGGGGACCAACTTTCTAAATGTTAAAGCAACATAAGAAATCACAAAAGAAGTGGGGGCGCCTGGGTGGCTCAGTCGGTTGAGCGTCCGACTTCGGCTCGGGTCATGATCTCATGGTTTGTGAGTTTGAACCCCGCATCGGGCTCTGTGCTGACAGCTCAGAGCCTGGAGCCTGCTTCGGATTCTGTGTCTCCCTCTCTCTCTGCTCCTCCCCCGCTCATGCTCTGACTCTCTCTCTCTCTCTCTCTCCTTCAAAAAAAAATAAATAAATAAAAACAGGGGGCGCCTGGGTGGCTCAGTCGGTTAAGCGTCCGGCTTCGGCTCAGGTCATGATCTCACGGTCTGTGGGTTCGAGCTCCGCGTCAGGCTCTGTGCTGACAGCTCAGAGCCTGGAGCCTGTTTCAGATTCTATGTCTCCCTCTTCCTCTGACCCTCCCCTGTTCATGCTCTCTCTCTCTCTCTCTGTCTCAAAAATAAATAAATGTTAAAAAAAAATTTTTTAAAAAAATAAATAAATAAAAACATTTTTAAAAAGTTAAAAAAAAAGAAATCACAAAAGAAGTGATAAACTTGACAACACAAAATAGAACCTCTAGGGGCGCCTGGGTGGCGCAGTCGGTTAAGCGTCCGATTTCAGCCAGGTCACGATCTCACGGTCCGTGAGTTCGAGCCCCGCGTCGGGCTCTGGGCTGATGGCTCAGAGCCTGGAGCCTGTTTCCGATTCTGTGTCTCCCTCTCTCTCTGCCCCTCCCCCGTTCATGCTCTGTCTCTCTCTGTCCCCAAAATAAATAAACGTTGAAAAAAAAATTAAAAAAAAAAAAAATAGAACCTCTAAATTTCATAAAGCAATTAAGCAGCATTGAAATCATACAATAAATTGTAACATTTATTTGTTACAATTTGTTAATATTTGTAATATTAACAAAAATTGTGCCAAAAGACTAATATTCTTACTATTCTTACTATATAAAAACCTCACGTAAAATGATAACAAGAGCATAAAGACCCCAAAAGTGAGGAAAAGGCATCATGAACAGACAATACACTGAAACACAAATCACCAACATATATTTTGAAAACATGATTAGATTCAGTCAATAAATGTTAACTTAAAAACAAAATGCCATGGGACACCTTGGGTGCTCAGGCCATGATCTCATGGTTTGTGAGTTCAAACCCCACATTAGGCTCTGCACTGACAGTATAGAGCCTGCTTGGGATTCTCTCTCTCCCTCTCTCTTTGCCCCCCACCCTCTCAAAATAAATAAACTTTTTAAAATGCCATGTTCATCTGACAAATTGGAAAAAAGTACTTTAAACGGTAATATCTAATTACGACAAAATGAAATGGATACCCTTACATACCCATGAATCAACAATTTGGCAGTATTATCGAGAACCTTAAAAACACAAATACATTTTAACCCAATATTGCTGCCTCTGGAAATCTGTCATACATAAGTCAACAACCCGAAAAGCTGATTGTATCTGCCCTGTCACCCCTCCTTCTATATTTCATTTCTTGCCTGATAGCTGCCTTCCCTGCCAGGCTATAAGCCTGATGAGAAGCGATATCTGCCTTCTTCCTGGCTGCCCCATCACTGTGTGCAGGGCTCGGCATATAATAGGTAGTGTTACTTCAGTGAAATTCGGCCAACACTTTAGGCACAATGAAAGGGGGAAGGGCTTGAGTGTCCAACAAGGAGAAAATGGTTAAATAAATTTTCAAACATACATACAATGGGAACCATTAAAATGATGCATACAAAAAGTTGCTAAAAGGATACGAAAATGTTCCCGGTCCGATGTTAAGGAAAAAAAATACAAAATTGATGTATGGTATGATTTCAACATAAACATGGAAAACTTTTCATTATATCATGTATTTTAAGATACAGCATTATTTTTACATGCCACTAAGAATTTTAAAATGCCCCAGGTGAGGAGTCGAGCACGATACCCCATATACACCTGTGGCAAATAAACCTTCCACATGGACAGGGCCAGGTAGGGAAACTTGTCTCTACTTTGTCATTGGCTGGAGGGAAGAAAAACATGTCGCCCAAGAATTTGCACTATCAGCCGGTGTTTGCACTAGCTTGCGTTTTGAATTCACACTACCAGCACGGTCCAAAGAACCTCAAGCACAGGACTTAACTCAAAGTACTCTCTGGTTGGCTGTGCCTGCAGAAGGCCGGCAAAAGTAAACACAAATCTCCTCGGTGAGAACTCGATCTTAGTGGGGCTGGCAGCAATTAGTAGTCACCATAGCAATGCTAGCAAGTGAGAAGCTGCACCTGAGAACTAGCGAAAAAGATAAGCAAAATCTTAACAGTGGCCAACCCAATGGTGAGATTATAGATCAAAATCACTTTTATATACTACATTTTATATACATTACATGTTTTATATCTTATAGATATATAATGTAGATATGTTCAGTATTTGGGAACATAAAATAATTTTATTTTAAAATTGAGATATATGGCATTCTAGGGGAACTCATTTTAAAATATAATATCATCCAGGGCGCCTGGGTGGCTCAGTTGGTTGAACATCCCACTTTGGCTCAGGTCATGATCTCGCGGTTCCTGAATTTGAGCCCCAAGTCGGGCTCTGCACTGACAGCTTGCTCAGAACCTGGAGTCTGCTTCGGATTGTGTGTCTCTTTCTCTCTCTGCCCCTCCTCTGCTTGCTCACGAGCTCTGTCTCTCAAAAATAAATAAATGTAAAAAAAAAATATTTTTAAAATATAACATCATCCTAGGGTCCCTGAATCTGACTGCCCTTCATTTCTTCTTGCCCTTCACACTCCTTTCCCACCAGAGCTATTCTAATAGCTAAATTTAATTAGTTTCTTTTCCTATCATTTCGTGAAATTCAGTAGATACAGAGAAGATAAATCTGATGGTCAGATGTAGAGCCCTTTCAGACTGTGAATGTGTTAAGAGGTCTGTCATCACCATCATTAACATTTTTGAGCACGTGTTAAGTGCAAGATGCTAGGTTAAGCCTGGCAGGAGCAGCCAGTTGTACGGAGGTGTTAAGTCTCTACTTTTATTCATCTGCTTAGTTGACAAATGCTTCTTGTGCACCTGTTATGCAGGGCACTAGGAATCTGCAGATAGACATGGTGGCTGGTGAGCTAGGACACATATGTTAATAAGTGTGGGAAAGGCTCTAGGTTTAAGATTTGGACATTTTAGTCTTTTGTTTATATAGCAAATTATATATAGCATATATATATCTGAATATATATGGGATGGAGATTATGAGTTTATTTCCTGGCACATTCACAACTTTTGGTACCTACACAACTTGAAGGTACTAAACTAGGGCGTTCTGGGTGGGGTTCACACAAAAGATCAGGAAAAAGAAGTCCCTTAGGGGAGAAAGAGAAAAGCTGATGGCTTTGGAAATTGAGGATTTTCTATGAATCCCCCGTTTTATATTTAGAAATTATATTTTGAATGCCCCAACCCTTGGGTATATCTGGTGGCTAAGTAATCAGAGGAAGTGGGAATAAGAAATAGCCGTTAAAATAAGAAAGAATGAGGAGAGGAGAGAGACCTGTTCAGACACGACTCCTCCAACGTTCCAGGAGCCCCAGCAGTTTGCCTGCTCTCAGAAGGACCTGGTGAATTTATGCACTGGGTGTCACTCAGGCAGTGCTGAAGAAGAAGCCTATCCTATGTGCCAGAGATACAATGAAGACACGATTTAACCCCTCTTCCTAAGGAGATAATAAATGACTGCCCGGGGCTGCTGTTTCCAAGCCAAAATCTATGACATAACCATTATCTATTTATGCGGCATTTAGCCTACAGAAGGGGGACTGCTTTCATCGTTTGTATATTTGGCTCAACCTCCCCTTCCCGGGCCCAAGGGCAAGTAAATGACCATCCACCACCTTCTCTGGAGGTTTAGTCACTGAAATGGATGAGCCCCAGGCAGGGGCCAGGGAAGGCCGGGGCCAGGCAACAGCCGACTGGGTTCTGCACGCAAAACTACCTCAGGCAGCACACCCAAGCCCACAGGTCCAGGAGGCCAGGCCACATCCAAAGCCCAAACAACCCCGGGGCGACCAAGGCTCCCTCTCCCGCTTCACTTCCCAGCCCAGCGCAGGCTTCAGCCACACTTCCAGGATTATGTAACACATTTCTGTCATGGTCCATATGACCAGGGAGATTACAAAAAGAATGATGGCGTATGAAAATTCAGGGTGGTACAGTTATCCGACGGACTCCTAGGTGAGAAGGCACCTCACCCCAGCACAGGTGGACGGATCCAGGTGGATGCGCGTCCATGCCGCCAGACGTTTCCCGTGCACCGGCACACACATGCACCCGCGAATCCCAGCCAGGCACGCAGTTGGGCGAAGCCGGTGGGGAGGACGCCTCCTCCGGCTGGATCGGAGCGCCGGCCCCGGCGGGAGGGTGGCGGCGGCGGCGGCGGCGGCGGGCGGGGCGGCGCGGGGCAGGTGCGGCCTCGGGCGGTGCGGCGGCCGGGCCCGGCCCGGCGAGGGGAGTTCCCGCAGCCCGCCCCTGCGCCCGCCCCTCGCCGCCCGCGGCTCCTCCTCGCTTCGCCATGGTGGAGCGGGGAGACGCGGCGCCGCTGCTGCGCTGGGCCGAGGGCCCCGCCGTCTCCCCGCCGCAGGCCCCAGAGCCGCAGGCCGGAGGCCGGGGCTGGGGCAGCGGCGGGGGCGGCCGGCCGGCCGCGGAGCCGGCCAGGAGGCGGGGGCCCGAGGAGCTGGGCGCCTCCGAGGTGCTGCTGCAGCCCGGGCGCCTGGAGCTGGGCGACGTGGAGGAGGACCAGGTGGTGGCCGTGTTCGTGGTCACCTTCGACCCCCGCTCGGGTGAGAGCCGCCGCTCCGGGGGCCGGGAGAGGGTCGCGCACCCCGGGGCTTTGGGGGCGGCGGGGGAGGGGCTCGCTGCGCGCGCACCCTTACCCACACACCTGCACCCCCCACCCCGCCGCCCCGCTCGCTCGGAGCGGCCAGAGTGCCCCCGCGAGGTCCGGGCGCGGGACGCGGGGCTTTGTTCGCGGAGTCCCCCCGACCCCCTTCTCCTTCCCGTCCCGCGCGGCCTCCCGGCAGATCCGCGGTCCGCGCCCGGGTCCCCACAGCCCTGTTTGCACTTCTCCAGTGCTGCAGGATCCTGTCGGCGGCCGCGGCGCGCTGCCTTTTGTTTTCTGGCTCTGCTGAAAGGTGTTTTTTTTTGTTTTGTTTTTTTGTGTGTGTGTTTTTTTTTCCCCATCAAGAGGAGAAACGCCCCCCAGGTGAACTCCTGAAACAGATTGTACTGAACTTCCAGGTTTTCTGCTTCCCCGCCCTCGCTCCCCGTCACTCCCGGCACGGTAACTTTCCAAGCAGCCAAGTTCACTTGCTCTGGCAGCATCATTTTGAGCAATTAGTGCCGGGAGCATTAAGGGATAGGACTGAGGGATTAAACTGGAGGCGGATTAAAGGAGAAGCCTCCTCTGGTAGACTCTTGATGGTTTGTGTGGAGAATTAAAGGGTTATCTAAAATAATCTTGAGCCTAATTAACCAGGAAGGAAGTGTCCAAGTGAGTGGTGAAAGACTTCGTGGGGGTTCAGAAGTGAGTAAATACACTCTCTGGGAAAGCCTCAGGTGGTTGCTGCGGGGGCCTCAAGCCGGAGCTCATCAGCTCTCAGCATTGAAGGAAGGAGTGCCGTATTCCTGGTTCTGGGGTTTTAGGAAACCCAGATATTTCTGACCCTAACTCCCCAAGGGGAGTCCTGGAATGAAGAGTGCCTGGTAGTGAATGGGAATAACTTCTTCCCGATCCTCCAGGGAGGAGCTGTAGAACTCATTCACAGGAACCTGATGGGTGGCCGTGGGGTGGGAGGAGAAAGGCCTGGGGTCTTCAGGTGGCAGAAGATAGCGTCCAGGCCGGGGAACTGACCTAGGGTCCGGGATGATAAAGCAGCAAGATGCAGGAAGAAATGGCACAGAATAGAAAAATAGTTGGTGGAGGGACTAGGCCCTTCAGCCTCCTGTCTGTTCCTTGGCCCTTATCCCAGTGGCGTTCAAACTTTTTTGATTGTGCGTGACCCACTGTGGGAAGTCAATTTGACGTCACGACCACTACACTCACAGGCATACAAATGAAACGGAAACACGTTTCATGAAATAGTACCAACCCCTTCTACATGTGGTGCATACTGGTATTCTTCTTTTTCTTTTTTAACACCTGCTGGCTGACTCGTATGGTTGGGACTCCTAGATACCAGTAATTTCAGAAGCTACTGTTTCTGACCAAAAGCAGTCTTTATTGGTAAATAAAAACGGATACTTTGTAACTAATAATATTCCTTATCCCCTATCCCATCACCTACAGGTAAATGGACGCAGGCATGGGACTGTGGGAAATGCTGAAGGCTAGCTAGAAGAAACGGCAAGAGAGCACTGACAGGGTCCGATTCCGCAGTGGCATAGCACTGGCAGTAGAGTCTAGGGAGGGGAAAGAGAAAAGAAAAGCCCCCTACCACAGATGCAGTTGATGACATTAAAAAGCACTGCAGAGCTGGGACCCTCCCCCTGCCTTGTCAGTCCCAGCTGTGACATCATTTGGATGGGTATATGTATATGGAATATACATACAAGGGGGTATGTATGTAACGTTTTCAAATTAAGGTTAGTGTGGACAGAAGGGATTGTAACTGGTCCTTGGACTCTTTGTGCAGGCGTTTTACTATCATGGTGTTTCCTGTAGTTGTAATCGTCTATTTTGATCATCGTTCATACCCAGTTTATACATGAGCAAGCAGACCAAGGGTGATTAAGTAATTTAGAGACATTAACTAGCCAATACATACTTGACTCTTAAGTTCAGTTGTCTAATGTATCCCACACTGTGTGAACCTCTGCCCCCCCCCCAACTTTTCATCCTTACTGTGTCCAGAGGGTGGAGAGGAAGGGAAGGAGTGGGAGAGAGGACAGGGGAAGAGAGAGAGAATGTGTGTTTAGCTTTGGTTGCCTTTGGTTTTTGTTTTTTCTGAAAGCTGCTGTTCCCTGCCCATAAACTTACCTCTCCTTTGTCACCTATCCCAGTCCAACAAGTCTCTTGGCATCTTGTAAAAATACTCTGGAAAAAAAAAAATACTCTGGTAGTACCTCTATAAAGTGAAAGTAATATGGTGCATCTCCTAATGTAGAAGTTGGAATGAATGAATGCTGAGGTTCCTGGATCCTCAAAGGTTAGCACTAGGGCTCAGAGCTCCTGCTGTGTCCCTTATCTGGTGGTCGAGGCAGTCACTGTCCGGAGAGGTGAGATGCCAGTTCTCAGTTCCCCAGTGAGCTGGAGACATCACAGGACCAGACCATGTTTCCTGGTTCAGTTCCGTGTCCTCCTCACTCTGCTACTGAGGCTGATCTGCTATGTGTTACTCTTTAATCTTGGTCCACGTTGTTCAGTTGGGTTAGAGCACAATGCTAGTAACCTTGGTCCACCAAGACTTTTGCCTTCCTTAGCCTTTGATACCAAAAATAGTAAAGCAATTACTGGCTTCTTTATAAAAATCAGAACATATCACAGAGCTTCTCACGTGGGAGAGATTGGAGTTTTTTCCCTTGCCTGCCTACCTACCCACTCCCCCGTGTTTCTTCCACCTGTGTCCTGTTTCGTTCCCTAGGAGCCCCGCCCTTCTACCCTGACCTACCCAGTCATTTACTGCCCAGCCCATGGCTATTTCATTCAGCTTCCCATCTGGTGGAAGTAACTGTTGGCACGCGTGCACATGAGAGGGCGAGAGAGAAGATGTGGGAGGAGAGAAATCCACGGCTGCGGTGCACCTTGCGCCAGGGTGGGGGAGGGGGACGGGGGCGGAGAAGGTTGTGAGTGGCCTGTGGTGAAAGCGGATGTAAGAGGGTGTGAGGGAGAAGAGGGTCCTGGTGAGGGTGTGGGAGGGTGTGGGTGGACGTGTGCATGAGCACACGCTTCCAGCGGGAATACGCTTAGGGATTCTCAGGCTGGTGTATGACAATGGGAGAGAGCAGTTCTCTTTTACTTGTGGATACAAGTTTTGGGTTGGGCATCTGTAGGAAGGATCAGAGAAGAGGGTAGAGGCGTAATGCATGCGATTTTCATTGGATTCATGGTTTGAAAATTATGGCGGTCGTATCTACAAATGACGTGAGGACCGGGGCCTCAGGTTCAAGTGCAGTAGAGGCGCGTGCGCTCTCTCTCTCTCTTTACTCACTCACTCTGACACACTCAGTCTCTCTCTCGAGCAGGGAGCCCTGGGATGGCAGTTCTGGCCATCTGGGCTACAAAGCTGCTATTGACACCAGGCCCAGATGCTTACTATGCAAGCCAGGTGGGAGGGTTTGGCAGCCAGAATCTTGCTTTTTCATTGTGATCAACCCATTATTCAAGCCTTCGATTCTTAATTTTTATTTTTTTTTTTCTGCCCACTTGTGTGTGAGCCTGCAGCAGGTAAAGCTTTGGACACAATGAATCGTTGGGGCTGTTTCTTTATAAGAGGTTCACCTTATTTTTATTTAATGTTTATTTATTTTAGAGCACAGTCAGGGGAGGAGCGGAGAGAGAGAGGGAGACAGAGGATCTGAAGCGGGTCTGCCCTGACAGCAGTGAGCCCGGTGTGGGGCTGGAACTCACAAACCGTGAGATCATGACCTGAGCCCAAGTCGGAGGCTTAACCCACTGAGCCACCCAGGCGCCCCTGTAAGAGATTTGCTTTAAACTGCTACATTCCCCCCAGCCTGAGTTATTTCGTGGGGGGTCTGCAGATAATTCCTGTGTGGCGTATGCTTGCTTTGGACTGCTGAGGAGGGCACAGGGGAAGGCTGAGGGGAGGAGAGCTGAAGTTGTTGAGATAACCTCTTTTCCTTTTTGTTCTTCCTGATGAGGAATGAATTACTACCCGTTCCTCCCTCAGCCGCTAGCCACCACCTAAAGTACATCTAAACACCTGTTTCATTTTGTGAGTCTAAATGCCCCTAAGTTTATGTATTTAAGATCACTCACACACCAGTTTTAATCTCCATACGGTCTCCAAAAGTCCACACCGTACAAGCACGTTCTTTTCCACAGCAGACATGAGGGGGCACGGCGGGATTAAGGTTAGGTGTGGTGTCTGAGATCCAGCTTGGAGCACAGCCCACGTCCCCTGACTTGTGCAAATAGTAAGTGGCTCCAGCCGTGACAGGGGCGGTGACAAAGTAGAGTGAGAACGGAAGATGTGGGACATAATTTTGAGATGCAAAGAGCAGTCCTAAGCACGGCCAGCTCAGAGGGCAAAGAGAGGGCGCTTTCTGCCAACCAACCAGGAGGTCCTTAGAATGATTAACTGCCACATCCTTTCCCAGAGTTCCTTCAGATGTCAGTGGAATGCAGTTGTGGTTAATTTCATTAATCCCACGTTGGCAGAATCTTCCCCGGCTGTTGGTGATTCACCTGCTTGTGGTTTTCAGGGAAAAGTCAGTCTATGGCCATCTGCTGTGAATTCTGTTTCTTTTTTTTTTTTTAATTTTTTTTTTCAACGTTTATTTATTTTTGGGACAGAGGGAGACAGAGCATGAACGGGGGAGGGGCAGAGAGAGAGGGAGACACAGAATCGGAAACAGGCTCCAGGCTCTGAGCCATCAGCCCAGAGCCCGACGCGGGGCTCGAACTCCCGGACCGCGAGATCGTGACCTGGCTGAAGTCGGATGCTTAACCGACTGCGCCACCCAGGCGCCCCTGAATTCTGTTTCTTAAAAGAAGAGAGTCAAGCAGGAATAGGAACCATAACACCCACCACTTACTGGGTCCCCACTATGCGGGGGGTTTCGGAGACCTGGTCTCTAATCCTTCTGACGCTGCTCATCACGGTAATGGCTCGGGGCGTGGGGGGGGGGGGGGGGGGTTGGGCAGGAGAAGATGCCCTGAATTCACGGAGCAGAGAGGTCAGAGCCCAGAGGCCAGCCAAGTCTCCAGGGCCAGTGCTCCCTCCTCACACCGCTGCCCAGGGTAATACGATACAGAGTCTGCGAACTGGAAGGGTTTTTCCACTTGAAATTAATGCATCGGAATTCAGCCATGGATTGGTTGAGGGCTGACTTGAAATCACCAGGATTGATTTCTTCCTGCCCCAGGTTTCTTTATCCTGACTCTTCTTTTGCTTCGCGCATACTCTCACCCTAGGTGGTTTTAAAATTATTTAAGACCATTTAAGACCAAAAATCAATAGAAGCTATTTCCTTTTCTGGTGTTTGGAGGCTGAACCAAATAATCTTCTGAGGTTTCTTCCCTCTCTGGCATTTGGTGACCTCCCCGCCCCTCGCCGCCAAGGAAATGGTTCTGTAAAGGGAAGGTGGGGAGGGGAGGCGCCACGTACCCCTGGATTCTTGCCTTTCTTCCCGAGACAAAGTTCCTTTTTACTTCCCAGCTAGAACTAGGGCTCGTGTCTATGCTGATGAGAAGATGGAACGGGTGAAAAATCAAGGCATATGTTGGGGAGGGAAAAGGGGGCACAAAGCTCTGCTCCTGAGGTCAGAAGGAGCTGTAGGACGTGTGCTGATGCAGCCACCGATAGCAAGACCTCAGGAGGAAATCCTTGATTGGAAACCACCCAACAGGAGGGAGGAGGGGGAAGGAAAGTCACGCGTTTCCCGTTAGAGATTATTTCGGTGAAGATCCTTGCTCTGTCTACTTTAAATACTTTGAGATGAACTTTGTAACGGGCAGCAGCAGTAACAACAGCCCACGTCTGTTCTCCCAGAGCAGTGGTGGTGCCGAATCACCTCAGTGTACACGGAAACAGAAGACAGAGGCAGTCCCATTTGCGGTAGATGGGACAGAGCAGATCTCGCCCAGTGCAGGAGTTCGTCAAACATCAGCCCTGGGAGGCTCTGCTGTGGACACAGCTGCCAGGCTGACCTTCCGAACCGTGGAGAGGCAGGTTCAGACCATCTGTCCATCTGCACCAGGCTCAGCCTCGCCCTCTGGCTTCCCCTGGATGACTGGGCTGCCTGCGCAATAAGCTGGGAGTCCAAGTTCCACGGGGACATACATATTTGCCTTTGCATGAGCCCAGCCCCTGGCACTGGCTGCCAAGTTATGTTCTGCCAATATTTATTGAATGGCCGGCTGGACGTACATAATGCAGATTGCCACATGTGACCCTCGTGCGCTCATGTGGCCCTTCCCCATAGGTTGTCTTTGCAGCTAGAGATGAGGCTGGGCCTCCAGGTGGGCCCATGGTTGCGAAGGAGAGAAAGTGAGGCGGAAAAGCACTTGTCATTGTCACCTCATCTCTTTTTGATCGATTACCCCTCGGATGAGCCCTTCTGTAGAATCCTTTTGGGCCCCAGTTTCTTGGCTGAGTTCCTAAAATATGGTGAGGGTATTTGGGAAGCCAGTAATAGTCCGAAGACCAAGACCGGGGTAGTTAGCATTCAATGGGAAGTTTTTCTGGCACATCAATGGGTTTTATTTTTACAGAATCACTTGTCTTTAAGTCTCTACAAATTTTATATGTAAACTGGCTTCCAATTTTTGTGAATGGTGTAATATTTCTGGAAAGGATGACCTTTAGCCATGATGCCTCGTTATTACCCTACTTAGTGTAGATTGCCCCCATTTATTTTCCTTTTTCAAAGTCCTTTCTGCTTACCTTATGTTTTTTTCACATCCCTATTATTTAAATTATGTTCTCCAATTTGTTGAAATTTTTTAAACCTCAGAAAAGTTGGAGGAATAGTACAGTGAATACTTTGAGCCCGTCCCCATTTGTGGACATTTTGCCATATTTGCTTTATGCGTACACAGCTCAGCTCTAATGTGGAACATGCATTCCTAAAAGTCACTGTGCTGCGAAAGACTTGTGGTAAAAGTCACAAGGTTTATGGGGAAGATGGGGTCAGGGCACAGTGCTCAAAAACTGTCAGTGACACATTTTTTTTAAAAAAAGGGAACCAAATAAAAATGGTAGGACAACTTTACATATGATAACTAGTCAGGAGATGCATAAATACTCAAAGTTTGGCACTTTACCTTAAGACACCTGGGGAGGTGGAGCCTGTGATTTATGGTGAAATGAATGGAAGCGGAGCCGTGTGACATTTGATGGACAACAGTAGGCCTGGAAGTGATAGGGCTCTTAACTCTGAAGAAGGTAATGCGTGAGTGTTTGAGGTTGGGGGGGGGGTGTTTTGTGTATTTCCGTGCGTCTCATTTCAACTGGGTGCAGTTTTCTGCATTCACATTGTGATCCTTGTGATCAAAATCACCTATCAACAAACAGGAAATCCCCTACGATCAAAGGGCTCCCTAATGTATTAGTTGCTTTGGATCGAATTCAGCTGGCGTTCTAGCAGAACTGACTATATATAGAGGTGTGCTTATCTTTTTCTGCTGAACTATTTGACAGTAAGTTGCAGACATCATAACATTTCTTTTCTGAATACTTCAGTACAAATCTCCTAAGAATAAGGCCGTTTTCCTACATGACCACAATATCATTACCAATCCCAGGGTAATTCACCTACATTAATTGATCCGTTACCTTCTTTTTTTAGTTAATATATTTTTTTTAACGTCAGTTTCAGATTTACAGAAAAACTGAGAAGAAAGTGCAGAGGGTCCCATATCCCACCTTCGCACCCAGTTTTCCGTTTTTATTCACATCTAGCATTAGTGTGGCATGTTTGTTACAATTGATGAACCAATATTGATAAATAATTATTAACTAAAGCCCATAGTTTACTTTAGGGTCTACTCTTTGCATTGTACATTCTCTGGGTTTGAAAAATGCACAATGTGGGGCACCTGGGTGGCTCAGTCGGTTAAGTGTCCGACTTCGGCTCAGCTTGTGATCTCATGGTTCCTGAGTTCGAGCCCCGCGTCAGGGTCTGTGCTGACAGCTCAGAGCCTGGAACCTGCTTGGGATTCTGTGTCTCCCTGTCTCTCTGCCCCTTCCCATCCCCCCCCCCCCCCCCCCCCCCGCACCGGGAATAGTCGTCAAAAAAAAATAAAAATGATTGCTTTAAGTACGTATAAATATTTCATGATGATTTGATAAAAGGAGTTTTAACATTGTTTAACAAAGCATACCAACTGTGAAAGGAATATAAAAGTTTTATCCTTGGGGTGTCTGGGTAGCTCAGTTGGTTAAGTGTCCAACTTTGGCTCAGGTCATGATCTCGCGGTTCGTGAGTTCAAGACCCACATCAGGCTCTGTGCTGACAGCTCAGAGCCTGGAGCCTGCTTTGGATTCTGTGTCTCCCTTTCTCTCTGCCCCTTCCCACTCATACTCTGTCTCTCTCTCTCTGTCAATAATAAACATTAATTTTAAAAAAATGAAAAATGCACAATGTTACATATGCGCTGTAAGAGTATCCTACAGAAAGGGTTTTATTGCCCTAAAAATCCTCAGTGCTCCCCCTACTAATCCTTATTTGCTGATCTTTTTACTATCTCTTAATTTTTTCTTTTCATGGATGTCACAGAGTTGGAATTATATAGTATGTAGCCTTTTCAGATTGGCTTCTTTCTCTTAGCAACATGCATTTAAGGTTCCTTTATGTCTTTGTGGCTTGATAGCTCATTATTTCTGAACAGTATTTTATTGTCTGGATGTTCCGCAGTTTGTTTATCCATTCACCAACTGAAGGACACCTTGGTTGCTTCCAGTTTGGGACAATCAAATAAAGCTGCTGTAAACCGTGGGCAGGCTTTTGTGTGGACCTAAGTTCTCACTCTTGGGATAGATGTGAAGGAGCATGATTTCTTGATCATACAGTGAGAGTACGTTTAGTTGTAAGGAAATGCCAAACTGTCTTCCAAAGTGGTTGTACCATTTTGCATTCCTACCAGCAACGAATGAGACTTCCTGTTGCTGCGTGCTCTTGCAATTAGCATTTGGTGTTTTCCATGTTCGGGATTTTGACCATTCTCATAGGCGTGAGAAAAATCTTGTTTGGATTTGGAATTCCCCAATGACATGTAATTTTGAGCATGTTTTTCATAATCTCATTTGCCATCTGTATATCTTCTTCGGTGAGATCACTGGTCTGATCTTTTGTCCATTTTTAATATTTTTTTAAGTACACTCCACGCCCGGCATGGAGCCCAACATGGGGCTTGATTGAACTCACGACCCTGAGATCAGTACCTGAGCCGAAATCGAGTCAGATGCTTAACCGACTGAGCCACCCAGGTGCCCCTTGTTCATTTTTTAAATTGGGTGTTTATATTTTTCTTAATGTTGTGTTTTAGTTCTTTGTATATTTTGGATTTAAGCCTTTATCAGGTATGTTTTTACAAATATTTTCTCTGTGTATGGCTTGTCTTTATTCTCTTCATAGTATCTTCCACAGATCAGAAGTTTTTAATTTTAATGAAGTACAACATACCAATTTTTTTCTTCATGGATCGTGCTCCTGGTGTTGTATCTAAAAACTCATTGCTAAACTCAGGGTCACCTAGATTTTCTCCTTTGTTACCTTCCAGAAGTTTTATAATTTTGCATTTTGCCTTTAAGTATACTATTCATACTGAATTAATTTTTGTGAAAGGTGTAAGTTCTGTGTCTAGATTCTTTTTTTTTTTTTTTTTTTGCCTGTGGTTATCCATTGTTGAAGAGATAATCCTTTATCCATTGTATGGCCTTTGCTTTGTTGACAAAGATCAGCTGACTGTATTTGTGTGGGTCTGTTTCTGGGCTCTGTGTCCTGTTCCGTCGATGTGTCTAATCTTGTCTAATCACTGTCTTGATTACTGTAGTTTTCATGGTAAGTCTTAGAATTGGGTAGTGTCAATCCTCACTTTTCTTCAGTCTTGTGTTGGCTGTCTGGGGCCTTTGCCTTTCCATATAAACTTTAGAATTAACTTTTCAATATCCACAAATAATTTGCTGGCATTTGGATTGAGATTGCATTGGATCTCCAGCATAAGGAAATGTGAAATCCCTATGCTCAGATCGTTCTTTAATACTTCAATTGTGTTGGGGCGCCCGGGTGGGTCAGTCGGGTGAGCATCTGACTTTGGCTCGGGTCATGATCTCACGATTTATGGGTTCAAGCTCTATATCGGGCTGTCTGCTGTCAGCATAGAGCCCACTTCGGATCCTCTGTCCCTCTCTCTCTGCCCCTCCCCTGCTCACTCACTCTCTCACTCTCAAAGATAAATAATCTTAAAAAAGAAAAATACTTCAGTTGTGTCGACTCTAGTTCAGCAAGCAATGTGTCAAAACTGACTATATAAAGATATACTTTTTTTTTTTTCCTGAGCCTTTTGATAGTAAATGCAGACATGATGATCCTTCTAAATTCTTGAGTATAAACCTCCTAAGAAGAAGGACATTTTCTTACATAACCACAGTATCATTACCCCTAGGATAATTAACATTAATTCATCAGTTGGCTCTTTAAAAAATGCCTGCCTGGGGGCGCCTGGGTGGCTCAGTCGGTTAAGCGGCCGACTTGGGCTCAGGTCATGATCTCGCAGTCCATGAGTTCGAGCCCCGCGTCGGGCTCTGTGCTGACCGCTCAGAGCCTGGAGCCTGTTTCCGATTCTGTGTCTCCCTCTCTCTGACCCTCCCCCATTCATGCTCTGTCTCTCTCTGTCTCAAAAATAAATAAACGTTAAAAAAAAAAAAAAGTAAATAAAAAATGCCTGCCTGCAATAAAGCTGTTTTTCTTTCATTATTGTTTTTACTACGTAACACCCATCCTGTACCGTGCTAAGCGGTGTGCCGTGTTGGGATGTGACGATCAACAAAGTTCCTGTCTTTAAGAAGTCCCGTCTCCTGTGGAAATAGACCTCTAAGACAGTGATTACATAGGCTGGCATGAGGACCGAAGTAGCTTCGTCTACTTCATTTACTTTCCTTTCATTCAAGGAGCGTGTCAGTAGGTAAAGGTGAGGGTAACTAGTCCCAGAGCAGTGCTCTGGAACCCGTGCTCATTCCGTGACTCGCCAGCCTGACCCTGATGCAACTTTCCCCTGAGGGACTTACATCCATCTAGAAGTTAAGACTGTAACTACCAGGATGTCACTCCCTCCATCTGAGTCTGTCAGTTTCTGTAGCGCGAGGACCGGACACACACAGAGGGACGAGGGTGGCGGCTTTGAGAGCCAGGCTGAGGAATGGGGGCTTTCTTCTACAGGTGAGCGGTGTCGGGTAACACGTGGGTTTGGCCATGAATACCAGGGACCCAAAGTAACAGTGGCTTAATCAAGATAGGAGTTTATTTCTCTTTCATGCAACAAGAAATAGCTGGCCTAGGGCTGGAATGCTGGCTCAGTCCAAGCAGCCATCCAGGGACCTAGATTCATGACGGCTTGTCACCACATCCACATTCTAGACAGCAGGATGGAGGAAGTGACAGCACGTACACCTGCCCTTTAAGGTACTTTTTGGCAACCATACACCTCACTTCTGTCCGTTTCCCATTGGCCAGATTGACTGGCCCATTGACTCATGTAGCCGTACCTACAGGCAAGAAGATACTGAGGAACGTAGTTGTGATTTGGCTAAATATAGGAGGTTTTGTTCCCTGTAAGAGTGGATATTGAGGGTCAACTTGCAGCTCCTTGTGTGCTGGCATTTCTTAAAAAAAAAATGTCTTCAGTAAAATTAGTCCCTTAAGATGCTTCTTCCCCCCACTTTGGTGGGCTGTACAGGGGATGCTTGTTAAGAATAGGTTTATTAGCCCCCAAATTTTGGAAACATTAAGGTCTCGTAGAGGTCCACAAAACAGAGTAACATACTAAAGGCTCTGAGAAGTTCTGCAGTAAAGAAATGTGTCTATCCTTGTTAACCCTAAGATAATTTGGCCAAAATCCTTCTTGAAAAATGTGTTTTGTTTTTTGTTTTTGTTTTTTTGCAGAAGCTCTGTCAACAAAAGCTTTGGGAAACACTGCTTTGGGAATTGTTAAAGATCTCTTAGTTAGCCCTGATGAAGACATTTTTACGGTAGTTCTATTCCTAGGGATGTTGTCAACGGAAATGTGTACATATTGTGTCAAAGTTTAATCGAAGAAACAGAACCGCTAGGAGATGTCTAAAGGGATTTATTGCAAGAATCTGATCTTACGCAGTTGTGGGAGCTAGGTAAGCAGGCTGTATAAAGCTGTTGTCTTTCTGCCTGATGAGGGAGCTGGAACTCTATTGGGCCGGCAGTTATGGAAGAAGAGAGTATAGTTGGGAACATGGAGAGAAGCTGGAACTCATGTACCGGAACCCGGGTCAGTCCGCCTCCAGCTTTCAGGATGTGGGTGTCCTGATGAAGTTGATGCCCTTCATTGTGGAACGACACACACACCTGGCTTAGGAGTCCGAGAAGGTGAAAGAAGATCCAGGGGAGGGTGGGTCCAGCATTCATGGGCCTGGCTGCCACCCCCAGACCCCCGAGGTGGTCCGCAGACGAGCAGTAATGCGCACGAGCTGCCTGGTGCTCCTTCCCCAGCCTCCTGATGTGCATACAATATGCCGACTGCTGCCCCGCCACATCACTCCCACATCCCACATTCCACCCGTCTCACCTGGAATTCACGAAGAAGGCAATTCTGAGAGACGTAGTTCGGCCTAGCCAGGCTGACCTATTACAAAGCCACCCCACATGTGTTCACCAGACGACTTAAGTATAAGACGTTTTGTAGCGGTCTGTTTGTAACAGCCTCAAATTGGAAATAGGCTAAACGCACATCAACAGTGAAATAGATAATCTGTTACATGCATAGGATGGAAGTAGCTTCGTGGATCCGCATGAATGAATCTTGCAAAGAATATTGAGCAAAAGAAGACCTAAAAGAATGTAAACTATGATTGCATCGATACAAATTTCAAAACAGCCAAGCTGATTTACAGCGTTAGAGGTCAAGATAATAGTTCCCGTTGAGAGAGGGTCACGAGGGGGACAGCGGGGCTTCTGGTGTACAGAAGGCTTCTCCTTCTTGGTCTGGGTGCTGGTTACGCAGGGATGTGCATGTTGGGGAAATTCACTGAGCAATAGTTAGGATTTGTGTGCTCTTCTGTACTTAGCTGTCAGGAAAAAAATTTTAGGTAATTTCAAGTTTTGTTTCTTTGTCTTAAATGTTTATTTTGAGAATGTGTGGGCAGGGGAGGGGCAGAGAGGGAGAGAGAGAATCCCAAGCAGGCTCTATGCCGTCAGTGCAGAGCATGATGGGGGGCTTGATCCCCAGGCCGTGAGATGATGCCTGAGCTCAAAATCAAGAATTGGATGCTCAACCGACTGAGCCACCCAGGCACCCTGGTGGTGTTTTAACAAGTTTTTGTTTTGTTTTGTTTTTTAATTTTTTTTTTTCAACGTTTATTTATTTTTGGGACAGAGAGAGACAGAGCATGAACGGGGGAGGGGCAGAGAGAGAGGGAGACACAGAATCAGAAACAGGCTCCAGGCTCCGAGCCATCAGCCCAGAGCCTGACGCAGGGCTCGAACTCACGGACCGCGAGATCGTGACCTGGCTGAAGTCGGACGCTTAACCAACTGCGCCACCCAGGCGCCCCATTAACAAGTTTTTTTGTTAGAAGTCATGGATCGGCTGGGTTGGAGGAAAGAAACAGTGTTAGGGCTCTCTGAACCCATTATGGAGCGGCAGCGAGGGAAGAAGGCAGTGGATAAGAGAAGAGGCAGGTTGGATAGGTGAGGAGGACGGCGTCTACCTGAGGGACACTGCAGCAGCCCTGTCCCAGGCTGTCCCTTCTATGCCGGCCACCTGTTCCCATCGCAGAGGGTTAGGGCCGTGTACACAAGCTGAAGCAGGAGCTCGCCAGCAGAATCCCCATGTGCTACGAGGCAGGGACCATGATCCTGTATATCGGGGATAGGCCCCAGCACCCTTGTAAGTTCCCTGGGTGTCCTCATACACTCCACAGGCGGAAAGCCACTGAACCACAGAGATAGTAGACATGCATGGAAGGGGAAAGATGGAAATCCCTTTATCTCCAAGTTCACCCCTCTTTCAGTGTGCAGCATGCTTTTCCTTGTCTTTAACCCGGACACGCACAACATCATTCTATCCTTTCTGTTTTATAAAATCCTAATTCCCCTTTACATGCTTTTGGGTTTAGCTCTTTGTTAGAGCCATGATTCCTCTCTTGAAAGTAAACTGTTTGAAAGCACCTTAGGCTCTGAAGGTGAGGCCGGATAACCCTCCGTGGTGCCTGCCATGTTTGGAGACTGGACCCATATGTAGGTAGACGGATATGCAGCTTCTCTGATGCTTGGAGCGCGGTCTGAAAGCACTGATGGCTGGATTATTCACGGCATCTCTAATGCCTAGGAAAGTAGGGTTTGGAGTAGTGATAGGAAGTTTGTTCTAAAATAAAGTGTCATAATCCTTCCCACCCCTGTTTATACTCACAGGGCCATTGCCTACTCCTGGGCAGGTCACCCAAGGCCTGCCGCATCTGCTGCCCTCACCCCCCAACTCTTCCCACCTTTCTCTGCCCTTGAAAGGGTCATTTCACATGTTTCTTTCCCACTTGGCTGAGGCCTGTGCCAGGTGCTGAGAGCACAAGGGAAGTAGGCGAGCCTCTGTCTTCAAGGAATATGTATTCCTCTTGTACTGGATACTTGGGAATTTATGTTTAATTTTCTCCTCCTCATTGTAGTTGGGAATTAAAAGCTAGACGCAATCTTACAGGTGAGTCAGCCTCCTCACGTATTGAATTGTCTTCATTTTACAATAAGGAAACCGAGGATCCAAGAGCTTTTACCAGAGGCCACACAGCTTGTGACAAAACCAAGCCTTGAAGCCAAGTCTAGCCTGGGCTAAGTGCGTATTTAACTGCTCCCCCCAACCGCTGTCGGGTGACTGGTCTAGCTTCATGCAAGGAGTCCAGGCCCGGCCTGGAAACCAGCTCTTTTTTTTTTTTTTTTTTTTAAAGTTTATTTATTTATTTTGAGAGAGAGAGAGAATGAGCAGGGGAGGGGCAGAGAGATTGGAGCACAGAGGTTCGGAAGCAGGCTCTGTGCTATTGGCATCCAGTCCAATGCAGGGCTTGAACTTGAGAACCATGAGATAATGACCTGAGCCAAAGTCAGACACTTAACACACTGAACCCTTCAGGTGCCCCCGGAACCCTAGTTCCTGGCAGCCCCTGCAGCACACCAGCTCAGCTGGTTAGGGGTGACTCTGAGCAAGTGTTCTATTTGTCTCATTGTTTCCTCGGATGTAAAAATGGGAGAACGTTGAAAATGTGGTAGTTGGTTGCACAGCTGACTATACTAAAAGCCGTTGAATTGTTTGCCGTAAGTGAGTAGATTGCACGGTGTGCGAATTGTATCTCAAGCTGTTAGAAAAAATAAAAATAAACTCACGCATAGCTCGATATTGTTATTTTGAAAAATTTTGAACACACAAGAAAACAGTAGGGAATATTCCATAGTGTTCTGTCAGTATGTGTTCTGTCCGTGTTCTGGATAACAGTGCTGTTGTGCAAATCTCCGATTCCCTCAATCTGATAGATGCTCATCACTGCTCACGTTCTCCTCTCTCATAGCTTTTATCCCCTGGAACTGTAATCTGTGGTCTCCTTGTTTATCTCTGAATTCTAATCTCTTTGCAGTCAGGGACTGTGTCTTATTTGACTTTGTAGCTCCAGTGTCCAGCTCGGTAAAAAGTCGGTAACTGATGATGAGTGAATGAGCCCCAAGGTTCTGGAAGCAAAGAACTGAAGGCTAAGCCTTGGAATATGGGCCTCACCTAGGGAGAGAAGAGAAAGACTTTGGGAAGGAAGCAGAGCTACCTAGACAGAGAAGTAGGGAAAAGACCAAAATAGTATTTTGTCATGGGAATTAAGGCAAAAGAGGAATACACTTTTGAGGAATTCTCAAATTCCACAAAGAGGTCAATGACAACGTGAATTAAAAAGAGTTCAGGGTTGTCAGAGTCATCAGTAGCTGTAGAAGGACAAGTTGGAACAAGATCTCAGGGAGTTAGGGAAAGCAGACGGGGGTAAGAATCATGCCCTCGGAAGTAAGGCCATTGAAAGGAAGGACGTTTGAAAGTAGCTATGCAGAGTGGAGCACCAAAGACCATATCGTCACTAGAAAGAATGTGCTCCTCTCTCGGCAGAGGGCAAGGCTCCTTTAAGGCCTGTCTCCTGGCCCTCTGGAGTAACTGGGGAACTCTGCCAGCATGTGGGTGGTGGATGAGATGACCCACTTAAGCGTCTTGGTGGCTGAGCCAGCAGTGCATGTATTGGGCAGCCGTATGCCCTCAGCCCTTGTACTACGTCCTTTTCTTTGAATGACTTTGTTTCTTTTAACTTGTCACCTCCCTTTCCCACAGGGAACATGGTGGAATGGTGCTTACCTCAAGATATTGACCTTGAAGGTGTTGAGTTCAAGTCTATGGCCAGTGGGTCCCATAAAATTCAGTCTGACTTCATGTAAGTATTTCAGAATGTAAATCCCTGTACCATTTCTCTCTTCTCACAGACTTTCCCCACAGCGTAAGGACTCTCATCAGGGGGTCTTCCAAAGGTGTGTAGAAATGCCCTGAAAATATATATAGATAGATTTGTGTTTGTATCAGTTTTCCAGCAAGAAGGCCCCCAGCTTTCATTAGGTTCCCAATGGGTTTCATGACCCCCAAAAGTTAAGAACTATCAGAGGTTCTCTCTCCCTTTTAAGAAAACGCTAGGTCTTACTTGAGGTTTGGCTTTGTTGAAAGAATGGACTTTCAGTACAGTTTGGGTTAACTTAAGCCATTTGTGGGCTAAAACTTGAAAGTCCAGCTTTCAGTAAGGCCAGGTTATAGTCCTGTGTAATTAAGATTCGAGTGAGAAGCAAACAAATAGAACACGAGGTTAACGAGAGTAGCTTTAATCTTCTCACTGGGCTGAAACCATGACAGAAGTGTAAGAAAGGGGGAGGAGATAAAGTGACAGCTGTGGTCATCCGCCCTGTGAAAAATATCAGAGACTCAGGAAGTGAGGAAAGAATCAACGTGGCTTATGCTACTAAAACAGAGCGCCCTTCCAGAGGGGCCTGAAGATGAATCTTTGTTTTGGTTCCTTATGGCATCAGTAGTTATGCAGGAGCGAAGGGATCTGTCCATGGTCATGGGCAGTGCAGCAGCAGACTTGCCTGAGGTCAAGTCCTAGCTCCTGCTGGGTGACCCTTGGTGAGTTGGGTAATCTCTTTATACCCGGGTTGTCTCCTCTGTGGGGTTGAGTGGCCTGGACTGACATTCCCCTTTGGTTCTAAAACATTGGTCTTCAGGCTGAGAGCTTTGTCATGCAGACCCCTGGACACAGCTCTCTGTCTTCCTCGGGGCTGCAACTCACATTAAAAACCGAAGCCAGGGGCACCTGGGTGGCTCAGTCGGTTAAGTGTCCGACTTCAGCTCAAGTCATGATCTCGCGGTCTGTGAGTTCGAGCCCTGCATTAGGCTCTGTGCTCACAGCTCAGAGCCTGGAGCTGGCTTTGGATTCTATGTCTCCCTCTCTGTCTGCCCTTCCCCTTGCTCACATACTCTCTCTCTCTCTCTCTCAAAAATAAAAAAATAAACATTAAAAAAAATTTTTTTTTAAAACAAAACAAAAACCGAAGCCAAACAAAATTTCTCTTCTCTGATTTTGAGCCCCACGACGCATTTGGTCCGTTTTAGCTATTTCCGAAAGGGACCCTTCTTCGGCCTGGCCTGTTTCGCCAACATGCCTGTGGAAAGTGAGCTGGAGCGTGGTGCACGTATGAAGTCTGTGGGCATCCTGTCTCCGTCCTACACCCTGCTTTATCGGTACATGCACTTCTTGGAGAACCAGGTTCGGTATGTGGCTCGCATACATGTGCGGGGTGGCCGTGGGAATCTGCCAGCCAGGTGTGTGTGTGTGTGTGTGTGTGTGAGAGAGAGTGTGAGTGATGAGCCCTCAGAGACATAGGTTGTGTGTCAGAACAGCAGATGCCCTTGCTCGAACATCCATGGCCACATTTCACGCCTCAGGTGGTGGTCTTTTCTCCGTCAACCCAACTCATGGCCTAAAGACTCTTCATGCTGGGGCGGATTTGCCTTCGGTCTGTGTCAATACTGTCCTCAGTTTTGTTGAATGACATAATCTGTTAATAAGTACGTGATCTTTGTTTACCCTAAGCCACAGCAATTACCTCCTTCACCCCAGGTAGGCAAATAGACTCTAAACTCTTTTTAAGCCTCATCATTCATTATTCGGGGTCATTATTACTGCTTGTGGTAATAGGAAGGGAATCTTTAACAGAAGCAGTGAAACTATTCATTATCTTCTATAGTTTTTCATTACTCTCATTTCAGATTTTGAGAGAAATCTATCCCTAACCCCTGAAGCACTATTAAAATCTTAGCACTTTTGCCTCTTTTCTGGTACACACATGTGTATACTTTTTTAAAAATATATATACTTGGCATCATACTATGTATACACTTTTATACTTTTAGAATTTATTTGAATTTTTTAACATAACAGTCATTCTTGATGATGATCTTTGAAAGAACATGAAATTTGTTACTTGTGGGGAAAAAAAGTTTATTATTTAAAATGTATATAAAAGTACAAAGAGGGGCATCTGGGTGGTTCAGTCAGTTAAGCATCTGATTCTTTTTTTATTTTGTTTTAATGTTTGTTTATTTTTGAGAGAGAGAGCGAGCAAGCACACAAGCAGGGGAGGGGCAGAGAGACAGGGAGAAAGAATCTGAAGCAGGCTCCAGGCTCTGAGCTGTTAGCACAGAGCCCCATGTGGGGCTCAAACCCATGAACTATGAGATCATGACCTGAGCCGAAGTCAGACACTTAACCGACTGAGCCACCCAGGTGCCCCACTTTTTATTTTTTTAATGTTTAGTTTTGAGAGAGAGAGAGAGAGAGACGGACAGACAGAGTGCAAGTGGGCGAGGGGCAGAGAGAGGGAGACACAGAATCCGAAGCAGACTGCAGGCTCTAGGCTCTGAGCTATTGTGGGGCTCGAACCCATGGCCTGTGAGATCATGACCTGAGCCAAAGTCAGACGCTTAACTGACTGAGCCACCCAGGCATCCCCGATTCTTTTTTTGTTTGTTTGTTTTTAATGTTTATCTATTTTTGAGAGAGGCCAAGTGTGTGCGTGTCCCTTTTGATCTATAGATACATCTTTTATTTTTAATTTCAGGAACGTTTCCTCCTGTAAGAAAATATTCCACTTTTCCGTTCCATTTTTTTCCTTCTTTATGCACTGGTTAGGCATATGTTTTCTCTGCATTGTCCTCTGTATGTATCATTTTATCATTTTGATGATTATTTTAAAAATTCTGTAATGCTAGAGCTGTTCTTCAGCTGTCTTCATTAAGTTGTCTTCATTATTCACTGTGGTTGTCTGAGTCCTGACTTCGGCTCAGGTCATGATCTCACAGTTCGTGAGTTCGAGCCCCGCGTCAGGCTCTGCGCTGACAGTGTGACCTGTGCTCACTCGCTCTTTCTCTCTCTCAAAAAAATTAAACTTAAAAAAATAGATAAAATATTTATTATGCACTGTGGTTGAGCATTTAGCGTGTTTTTTTTTGTTTTTTTTTTTTGTTTTTTTTTTTTATATTGCTCCTCTACATTTTGGAGCTGTGGTAAACACCTCATACAGACCTCTTTTTCTGTATTTGAAGTATTTCCTCAGTTTTGTGCCCCAGAAGTAGTATTACGGAGTTAAAAATTTTTTTATTTGGGATCCTGACACTTTGAAAAAATTACTCCTTTTGACAAAATTAATTTTCCCAAGTAGACAGTATTTTCTCATGGTTCAAAAGTTAAAAGTGATAAGGAGGTATTCTATTAGCATCCTGCTACATGGCAGTAACAGAGGCCCCAAAATACAATGATTGAAATAAGACAGAAGATTCTTTCTCATGTAATAGTCTAGAGGTGGGCCGGTGGTCCAGGTGGGTAGCCTGCTGTTCTATACAGTTGTTTAGGGACCCAGACCGCTTCTCTCTTATGATTCTACAATATCCTAAGAGTGATTTTTATATTCTAAGATGTCCTTCTCCAGTGTTCTGAGCTGCTCACCACTACTGTCTGCATCTAGCCCCTAGGGAAGAGGGAAAGCCCCAGAAGCTGCATACATCACTTGTTACGTTCCATTGTCAAGTTCTCCAACACAAGGAGACACCTAACAGCAAGGGAGATTGGGAGAGGTAGTCTCTAGCTAGGTGACCCTGTGACCAGTTAAAAATCTGGTGGTTCTGTTGCAAACAGGAAAAAAGGGACAGAAGGATTTGGGGGCAAAGTCAACAGCCCCCGTTTCAGTATGCCCCTCTTGCGATCCTGATAACCATGTGCACTCTTCTTCCCACATGGAGAGAACATTCCTCCCACCCTCCCTCTCTGAGGGAGACCTCAGAGAGGCTCATTGAGTTGATGCTTCTAGTCTACGGTCCAGGATTTCTGGGTGATATGAGGCAGTCCTTTTCGATAGATCAGCCCATGGTTCTTCATATCCTGAAAACCTGCAGAAGAACAGACAAGTTCATTCACTCTGCACTTCCTAAATGCAACATCGAAGGTGAAGTGGGAACCCCAGTACAAGCTCCTATTTGGAAAAAGGAAGGATAATTAATACAAGTAGCCATTCGTCCATCATGCTCATGAAATTCTGCTGCAGGGGCTGCAAATCCTCCTTGTCCTGGTGGAGTAGTAAGTTCACTGGTGAAACCGTGGTTCTGTTGTTGAGAATCCCCTTGCCTGTTTTCCCCCGTGGCTCCTGGCTTTGCCTTCTAGGAGATTTTGTACCCATTTTCCACCACAACCACTTCTGAAGCAGGCGTGGGGGAACGTGATCTCCCTGAGGCTGCACACCTAGAGAGCACATTTCTTGCTGGTGTAGGTTGGTGGGTGTAGTGGTTTCTTTAAGGGTGGAGCAGTCACAGGCCTTTATAGGCCAGCCACATGACAGTACAGATCCCTCAAAAACTGAATAGGCTTCTGGTCTGTTTGCTTCTAGTCAGTCCCAAATTAAAGTATCTGTTGCGAAAGATTCTTTTGGGTCTTAGTTTTTAAGTCAGTGGACTGTAGACTGGTTACTGTTGTCTGTTCTTGGCCTATCCATCTTTTTCTCATTCAAATGGCAACTACCATAAATACATACATAAATACACACACACACACACACACACACACACACACACATATATATATAATAAAATATGATGCTACCTTGAGGCCGTACCCTAAATCTGATCTTTGCAAATGGGTCTGTCTCCCATGACTCTACTCTTAACTGGAGAGTTTCATAAAAGCTTTGAAGGAAATTCTTATCTCCTGGTTTTGGGGTACAAAAGCGGTTGGCTTTTCTAGTCCCATGGGATCTCAAAGAGTTGGAGCCTCAACTAACTTTTATTGCAGAACTCAGAGCACACTGTCCCTTAGGCTGTATTTCTTTCCATTTTGGCCTGCAAAGTGGCCAGTTCTTGCCTGTCTTCATCTTACTCTTGTAGCAGCTCACTGCAAATGAGAAGCAATCAACGTTTGATTTCTAAGTGCTTCCCCTGGAGGTACAAGTTCACATGACACGGGGCCTGTCCAAGTTACTGAAGTTCTAGCAGGTTTTTGCTACAGGGGGACAAGGGTTACCAGCTTTCTAGTCTACAACACCTACTTCCTTACCACCTTCCCATGCCAGCTGCGAATTCAAATGCCACAGTGTCTTGTCTGATACTGCAGCAACTCATTTCTGGGCACCACTTTCCGCTTTAGCTAGAGCACAGGCTACGTTGCTACAACAAAGAGACACAAAATCTAGTGACTCAAAGGAGATAGCTTTTCTAGCACAGCAGTCCTGGAGGGGGAGAGGCAGTCCCGTGTACTAGATGGCTCTGTTCTGCTGGGTCATCCTGGGACCCAAGTCTTTCTGTGTCCTATGCTCCTGTCTCCTAGAGTATTGTCCTCATCTGCATGATAGAGGAGGACTCACCATTACCAGGTCGTGTTCAAGCCTCCAAGAAGAGGAAGAACTCAGGAATCCCCCACATTAAACACATCACTTCTGCTTACGTGCCATTGGCCAGTTCATTCCTAGCCACACCTAACAGCAAGAAAGTCTGGGAAATGTGGTCCTTGACTAGGTGACTCTGTAATGCGCTACAATCAGAAAGTTCTATTATTCAGGGAAGAAGAGAGTGGCAGTCTCTACTACTGGCATAAAATGAAAAGTCTTATCCCAGTTCCAGTATTCATCCAATAATCCCAGTAATTACTGTTAATTTCTCTTCTATCTCTCCAACATGTGTGTGTGTGCACAAATACAAATATATGTTCTTTTTTCCCCTCCTTTTCATGCAAAAAGTATCAGGTTGTACATGTTTTATACCTTACCTTTTTCAACGAACAATATATCCAAGGAGATATCAGTACAGAAAGTTTATCGTTTCTCACCATTGTATTATATGCCTTGTCTAGAAGAACCATGCTTTATCAAGTCTCTTATTGATGGACATTTGGTCATTTCCACTCTTTTCTTATTACAAATAATGCTGCACTGAATACCTATGTGCAAATATCATTTCACATATGAACAGAATATGTGTACAGTAAATTTCCAGAAATGAAATTGGTGGTTCAAGGGGTAGAGGTATTTGTAATTTTAATAGATTCTGTCCAGTTGTTTTCCATAAAGGTTGTACAATTTTGCCCACCCAGCAGTAACGCAGGAGAATGCAGTTTCCTCACAACATTGCCAACACAAAAATAAAACTTTGAGGTTTTTGGCATTCTGTAGGGTAAAACACCATGCATGAGAGCATGGTTTTAATTTGCATTTTTCTTAGGAATGAGATTGAGCACCTTTATATTTATTTGAGTCACTTGTTTTCCCTCTTCTGTGAACCATTTCTAGCCTTTGCTCAGTTCTGTTTTTTGTTTTTTTCGGTTGTTGACCTTATTAATTTCCAGGAGATCTTTGTATAGTAGGGGCATTTGTTCTTTGCACTATAAATTATTTTTCCACTTTGTCATTCATCTTTTAGCATTACCTTTTGTCATGCAGATATCTTTCTTGATTGAATTCATTAATCTTTTCATGGCTTCTAGATTTTGAGTCACAGCTAGGAAGGTTTTCCAGCTTGCTGATTACAGAGGGCTTGAGGTGACATGAGAGGGAGGGACTTGCGTGACAGTGTGAGGGGGAGAGGAGCATGTGAGGCAGGTGCAGGTCCGGGCACGGGGCTGTTAGTCTAAATTAACTAGACTTGGTTTCTGAAAACACCGAATCTGTGTTTTCTGTCCATTCTTACTTCTTGTACCCAAACTTATTTATTAGATTTCCTCCATAGACCTGGGCCTCAGTATCTCTCTAGCTAGTCCTTATTAATCAGAAGATACTGGAGAACTGTCTTATAATTTAAAAACTAAATTAGAAAAAGGGGAGTGTTCTAGCGTAAAACAGGCTTATAAACGTTAGTTACCATATCTCTGGACCCTCCTTCGATCATGATTCAAACAACCAACTGTAAAATATTTTGGGGACACTTGGTATAATTTGAATGTGGACTGGCTATTATTTTGCATTCGGGCTTTGTTACTGATTTTGTTAGGCAAGATAATGGCATGGTGTTTAAGCTCTGTTTTAAATACACTTTATCAATTAGAGATGCACACCAAAGTGTTTATGGGTAAAATATTATGATAAGGGATTTTCTTTAAAGCATTCGAGGAAGAAGTGGTGTGGGGGCAGGGATACGGTATAGATGTAACCATACTGATAAAATATTGATCATTGTTGAAGCTAAATATTGGATAATGGGGCTTATTATTCTTTTTTCTACTTTTTGTAGAAGTTTAAAATTTTCCATAATGAAAAGTTTAAAAGGACTAAACATAAAATTATCACATACTTATTGTAGAAGACTGAAAAATAGACAAACCCCCCCCCCAAAAAAAAACAACCCAACCATGATCCCACTAGCCAGCCCTATCTGCTGTGAACATAGCCTTCTGGTCTTTTCCCTATATAAATATATACATACACAATTAAAAAAAATATATATCAAAGTCATTCAGCATCTAAAATTTCTAACTTCATACGTTAACCTTTCTGTGAATGTCACTCATAATAGTTCTCAACATCATGGTGATTTCAAAGCCTCTCAGTATGTAGACGTATCATGGTTTATTTAACTATATCCCTGTTATTAGGCTTTTGAGTTGTTTCTTATTTTTTGCCACTGTAAACATGAGCAGCATTGTAGGTAAATGATCGTTCGTATCCAGATATGGTTGTTTAGGTCACCTTCCCAGAAATGGAATCGCTGGGTTAGACAGTATATGCAGTGTACAATTTGATACAGATTGCAAGTGACCCCTCAGAAGGCTAGTACCATTCTATACCCACACCAGCAGTAAAAAAAAAAAAAAAAAAAAAAAAAAAAAATGCCTATTTTTCTGTACTTGCAAAGCCAGAAGCCAGACTGGGTCAGACCAGCAGTGAATACACCAGAGTGAGGAAGGGTACCTATCCCGCAGAGGCATCTCGGACTCTGACGCTGGCCACTTCATTGCTGGGTATGTAGGGGAAGCCAGGATTAGCTGCAGTGGGCATCTTTGTGGTCACATGAGCTTATATTATGTCCGTGAAGGGGCTTGGGCTTAAGGAGAACCCCAGCATCTCTGGTCCTGCAGGGGAGCCCTCGACTTAGCCTAGAAGCCTGAGGCTTCAGATCAGTAGTATCTATTCTGCCGTCATTCTCTAGTTTTTACAATGTCCTATGTTTTGGACACTTTCCCTAGATGACTTGGCCTGCCTTTCAGTGTGGTACTATGCATCCTGAGAGGCAAGATCACCCAGAAACTCACCCCTTGCACGTCTTTGAAGCTCACCATCCCTTCCAGCTCTCAACCTTGCTATAGTACCTTTGGGGTTATCTTGATACTGAGGCTTGATAATCAGTGTTGTTTATTGCAAAATCTCCAGTGTGTTCAAATTTTGACGCTTTCATACAACACTTGTTTAACATTTATCCAGAACTGCCAATTTATATTCCCATCCGTCCTCGTATTCTGTCTTCCATATTAGTGCCTTGTTCCATTCCATCAGTCAGTGATATCTTAGGCTGTCAGAGGACAGGGTCCTGAAACTAGCTTTTTGTCAAGGGACTCTAGCTTAGTGAGCTTTTTCTTTAGAAACTCGGTTCAAATATAGCATTCAAGGCGGTCAAACAGAAAAGACACTGAGCAGCAAACCAAGAACCTAGAAAATGAAAAATTATCATAGCAGTTACCCCCAGCCCCCTTTAGTGCAGAAAACAGAGTACTGAGAATACAGTAAACTGATTCTCATTGTTCTTTCAGGGAAATTACGTCCCAGTGAAAACACTGTTGACCTTAATCATTTTTGAGTTATTTTGTATTAAGCAAATTTTCATCAGTTTGACACATGTCCTTGAAGAGTATCTGGAATCTGCCATCTTCTTAGAATTAAACACAATTTAGCCACCACGGGGTTCCCATCAAGCACACGAGTAGGAGTGAAAAAAGGATTATAGGCACCCACTCCTCATGGTCATTTATTGTTATATCACATGACTTCCTTCTTGTGCAAAGCTTAAAACAAGGTATAGGAACCCCCAAATTAGCCTCCACTCTAAGAGGAACTTATCTTAGTAGTGTGTGTGTGTGTGTGTGTGTGTGTGTGTGTGTGTGTGTGTCTGTGTATTTAATTTCAGAGAGAGTAGGGGAGGGGCAGAGAGAATCCTGAGCAGGCTCCAAGCTCAGCATGGAGTCCAGTGCAGGGCTCGATCCCACAACCCTGGGATCGTGATCTGAGCCGAAATCAGGAGTCGGATGCTCAACAGACTGAACCACCCAGGAGCCCCTGTAATAATTTTTTTAAATGTAGTTGATTTTTTTAATGTTTATTTTTTTGAGAGAGAGAGGGAGGGAGGGGAAGGGGCAAAGAGAGAGGGAGACACAGAATCTGAAGCTGGCTCCAAGCCCTGAGCTGTGAGCACAGAGCCCAGTGTGGGGCTTGAACTCACGAACAGCGAGATTATGATGTCAGATGCTTAACCAAACTGAGCCACCCAGGCACCCCTACTTGATGTTGATTTTTTTTTCTTCTTAAAAGGTGAATTTGCCTGTAGATCTCTTCCAGGGCTGGGTCTGAATTTGCCCCATTTACCCAGTGTATTGAGCCCTCACTGTGCACCTGCCTAGATGCTGCCGGGTCGCTGGGGAGGAAGGAACCTAATGTTTGTGAATGACTGAAATGTGGCACAAGGCATATGAGGCTCTCTTCCTGGTTTATTTCATTTAGCCCTCAAAATAGTATTGAGTTGGCACTAGTACCTCTCTTCGAGGGAGAGGGGGCAAACAGCGGATTTTAAAAAGCGTAGTAACTTCCCGGAGATCACCCAGTGCAGAGTGACAGCGGGGTGGCACCTTGGCATCAGGAGCTGGAAGTCATTCTGGAGAAGAGACCGTTTGAGGGCAGCTGGCTCCCGGTTGGAGTAGGAAGATCCTGACTCTGAGCGGTTTGAGGAGGTCTGAGGTCTGAGCTTGGAGGAGGCCAACAACAATGGACTGGGGCAGTGGGGGGTTCCCTGTTTTAGTCATCGTTGCTCCGGGGGCCAACCATAGTTTGTATGCTGAGTCTCTCTTACTGCAGTATGATGGAGATTGTAGGGCGCCAAGAAGATAAGACTAAAACGGCTTTACTGCCTTTTATTCCTCCCTATATTTGTTTCCTACGGTGGTCGTAGCAAAGAACCCAAACCTAGGGGACTGAGAACAAGAGAAACCCTCCCACAGCTCTGGAGGCCGGCATCCGAGGTCAGGTGTCCGCAGGGTCGATTCCTTCTGGGGCCACGAGGGAGAATCTGCTCCTTGCCTCTCTCCTAGCTTCTGGTGGTTTGCTGGTGATCTTTGGTCTTCCTGGGCTTCTAGATGCGTCTCTCCCGATGTCTGCCTTTATCTTCATGTGGCGTTCTCCTTGTGTATGTCAACCGTGTCCAAACTTCTTCCTTTTCGTAAGATCAGCAGTCATATTGGCTTGGGACCCACCACAATTACTTCACTTCAACTTGACTCTGTAAAGACTCTTGTCTCCAGAGAGGGTCACATTCTTAGCTACTGGGAGTTAGGACTCCAGCTGATCTTGTTTCTGGTGGGGTTGGAGGGGGACAGTTGGACCCATAACACCCTTATCAAACATAGCGCCCACAGCACTCCTGTGCTTGACTCGAAGGCGGGATTCTCCATTGTCCAAATGGCCCAGGGCTTCACCGAGGCTTTCTTGGTCTTGCGGTCAGTTGACAGGGTTCCCCACAGCCCAGTCTCTGTGGGCCCGAGCAGGTGGGTGGGGAAATAAGAGATTCTGAGTCCTTTCTTTCTTTCTTTCTTTCTTTCTTTCTTTCTTTCTTTCTTTCTTTCTTTCTTTCTTTCTTTCTTTCTTTTTTTAATAGTTTTATTACTTGATGCAGAAAGTCTGAGGCCTGGTGACATCCAATAATTGTTTTCCTTCATTTGAGACGTTGAGGGGTAAGTTCCCTCTGAGTCTTCTATAACGAAGCAAACAAGCATGGTTTCTCAGCAGAGAGCAGCTGTAAGCAGGGGATTTGTGGCCTTCCACGTTGTCCCTTGGCTCAGCCTTCCCTGGGAGGCACCACACCCTCTTCAGCACACCTTGCTGGAGAACAATAAACATTAGTCACTGTCTGTACTTTCTGGCGGTTTCCCGAGAGGAGGCGTGTGTCCCATGGTGTCAGGGAGAACCAGACCCCACGTGAGGATCTTCTGTAACCCCCGAGGGGGCATTCTGGGCAACCTCGAAATGAGGGTCTTTTTGGTTTATCGCTTCGTCCCCAAGGGTTCCAGCCCTTGGGGCAGAGCGACCGAGGGGCAGAGCCGGGGCCAGAGCTGTTCTCACTGTGTGTGCGTGTGTGTTTGCAGACACCAGCTGGAGACGCCAGGACATTACTCTCATCTGGCTGCGTTCTATGAGGACAAGAAAGGGGTGCTCCATGCCGGTCCGGGGAGAGGCGGCAGCCTGCCCCCTGTCTACTGGCTGCCTTCCATCCACCGATACATGTACCCTGAGATGAAGGTGAGGCTGGCCAGGTGCTCGCGTGGGCCTGGGCTCGTGTCTGCTACAGTGGTTGTTGATTAGTTTTTTGATTCATAAGGAATTGATGTCTTGGGCTTATGCCCAGAGTCTGATTTTGATGGGATAGGTTTCTGACGTAAGCATTTGGGTTCTTTGAAAACCCATATGCTTTCCAGACATTTCTAGAACCATGGTGCAAAGCCATATAGGATGATAGGGCAGGCCAGTTGTGGTAGATTCCTAGCAGAGAAGAAGTGGATTTGTTTCTGCTGTTTGCTTTAGATATTTAAAGCCAGACGTTGGAGTCGAAAAGATGAAAGATGAAGAATTTGATGAACACATGTTGTATTTCGTAGTTACCATATTACTTTTTTTTTTTTTTTTTTTTTAAGATTTTATTTTTGGGACACCTGGGCGGCTCAGTCGGTTAGGCATTCGACGTTGGCTCAGGTCATGATCTCACCAGTCATGGGTTCAGGCCCCACATCAGGCTCTGCATTGACAGCTCAGAGCCTGGAGCTGCTTTGGATTCTGTGTCTCCCTCTCTGTGTGCCCCTCCCCCTGCTCGCTTGCTCTCTCTCTCTCTCTCTCAAAAGTAAATAAATATTTTTTTTAAAAAAGATTTTATTTTTTAGTACTCTGTACACCCTCCATGGGGCTCAAATTTACAACCCGATATCAAGAGTCGCATGTTCTACCAGCTGAGCCAGCCAGGCTCCCGGTAGTTACCGTATTCTTGATATGACTTTGCGATGTACTTTTTCTGAAGCACTTAGCTTGTGTACTAGAATATGTTCGCTTACAGTTGACAAGCGTGAGGCGTTGGTAGGGTACAGAGATGACTGTGAACATGAAGCTCCTCCTTCTCCCTCCCCTGTAGGTGGCCACAAGGTACTTCAGGAGAAACCTAGGGCTCCCCGGTAGAGAAATTATGCCAGGGCTTTAAGGGTAAACTCTGGAAAGGCTTCTTGGAAGAAGGGTTAGTCCCCATAGTATTTGGCCAGGTGAGAAGTGAGGGAGGCTAGTTCCAGACTGAGGGAACAGGCCAGTGGGGGCCGTCACCTTCTCAGCCCCTCCTGTGAGGCTGGCTTTCTGCCAGCTATTTATCTATACCTGTTGCAGCATATTTTGTTTTATTTTTAACTTTAATTTTAATTTTATTTTAATGTTTGTTTATTTTTGAAAGAGAGTGTGAGCAGGGGAGGGGCAGAGAGAGAGAGGGGGCTACACAGAACCTGAAGCAGGCTCCAGGCTCTGAGTTGTCAGCACAGAGCCCAACGCGAGGCACGAACTCACAAAACGGTGAGATCGTGACCTGAGCCAAAGTCAGACGCTTAACCGACCGGGCTGCCCAGGCGCCTCTATTGCAGAATATTTTAAAGTAAATGATTGTTTACTCTCTGTTTCCAGATAAGCCAACTGTGGTCTGTAAAGGTCCAGTGACTTACCTAGGGCCTTACAGCTAGTAGGAGATAGAGCCAGGACTTAAACACAGGACTGGTGCCAGAGTCAGTGCCAGCTGCTTAGCCCACCACCTTTGTGAAGGGGTAGGCGTGAAAAGGCACAGGCAGGTTCACGGAGCACGAGCAGGCCACAGGCATGCCTGAGATCCCGCGGGTTCAGCTCCAGGCCATGCAGGAAAGCGAAAGCCGCAGTAAAGTGAGTCAGATGACATTTCTGGTTGCCCAGTGCATTCACAAGTTATGTTTATACCGTGCTGTAGTTTATTAAGTATGCGATAGCACCATGCCTAAAAAACGATGCACATCCCTTAATTAAACCATACTTTATTGCTACAAAATGCTAACCATCATCTGTGCTTTCAATGAGTCATAATCACTGATCACAGTTGACCATAACAAAAAAAATAATAATGAAAAACTTGAAATATGGTGAGAGTTACTAAAATGTGACCCAGAGATGTGACATGAGCAATTGCCATTGGAAAATGGCACCAATAGGCTGGCTCGATGCAAGGTTGCCACAGACTTTGATTTTATAAAAAAAAAAAAAAAGCAGTCTGCACAGCCTGATAAAGTGAAGTGCAATAAAACAAGGTCTTCAAGGTCTTCCTGTAGCTGGACTGGGACGGAATTCCTGTGTCCACTGAGCAGGAGAGAAGAGAGTGGACAAATAGATTGGAATCAAATGGTAGAGAACCTTAAACACTAGCCATGGAATGTGAACCCTAATAAGTACCAGTTAGGGTCTCGTCAGGAAAACACAAACTATGTTAGATATTCCAGGCTACTTCCATACAGGGAATCCGTGATCTAGGCATTGGAAGGCTGAAGGAGCAAAAAGGGAGCAAGGTAATACAGATACTTCTAATTGGAGACGGCTACCACCTTATATTAGTTATCGCCGCATTGAAAATTATCCCCAAATTCACGGTTTGAAATAGTACAAATGTATTATCTCACAGGGTCTGTGAACTAGGAATTCAGGCATGTTTTGGCTGGGTCCTCTGCTTCATGGTCTCCCATGACACCACGGGCAGGGTATCGGCCAGGGTTGGGGGCTTGTCCGAAGGCTTGACTGGGGCGGGGGCAGTATCCACTTCTGGGCTCATGTGAGTGTTGGAGGATTGGTTTCCTTGAAGGCTAGTGGACCAAGGCCCTCAGTACCTCCGCCTCTTTGTTGTCCTCAGTCCATAGGCAGGTGGGTCTCTCCAACATGGTGGCTTGCTTCATCAAAGGCAGCAAGTGAAAACAAAAGGGAAATCAGAATCCTTTGTAACCTAATTATAGAAGTGACAGCCCTGCAATGTTGCCATATTCTGTTGGTCAAAGCAAGTTACTCAAGAGGAAGAGGGGATTACGTACGGCTGTAAATACCAAGAGGTGGGGATTACTCAGGGCCCTCCTCCAGACTGCCTGTCACACCCTCACGGGGCTGGGGTAACTGGAGAGGTGATGTTATCAAAACCGTGGCAACCTGAGGAGGAGTCCTACACAGCCTGTGCTCAGGTGTCTTAGGCACTGTGCACCTGCTGTTGCCAGACCCTCTGGGGGGTCTGGCTCAGCTGGAGCTGCGGCTGCTGGGAGAAGCTGGAGGTTAGAATCAGACGCGTCCTCTGCTGCTGGCAAAATACCAGCATGAGTGAGAAAGCGGAGAGCTCCCTCTCCCTGCCTTCTGCCTTCCAGTCCCCAGTCATTGCCTCCCGCGGACGAACTTAACTGGAAACCAGCTGCCATGGGAGTCCAGGGAACACAGTTTAAGGATTTCCCCACCCCATGGCATGCCCTGAGAGGCAATAATCAAGAAATGGTCAGAGGGTCATTAGGGCGTTCTGGGTCTGTATTGACTGAACCCTGCTCCTTTTCTCACCACTCCAAACTCTGACCCAGCTTTTGCTCTGAGTCCAGTTGCTGCTGGGCTATCTTGAACCCTAAGCAAGGTGACCTGGGTCACCAGCATCTGACCTGGGTGTCCCCAGATTCCTCTCCCTAACAGGCCACAAAGGAGGGACAGAGGAGAGAAAGTAAAATCGCCATCTGCTTTTCTCTAGTGAGGGCTGCTCATTAACATGCCTACCAAACTCTAGTTGATGTGATGCGAGAAGAAGTGTACTTTGTTGGTTGCAGATGGAGATGTGACTGGTCTTCCAAATTTGTTAGGGGGTGCCTGGGTGGCTCATTTGGTTAAGCGTCCAGCTCTTGGTTTCGGCTCAGGTCATGATCTCACTCTCTTCGTGGGTTCGAGCCCCACATCGGGCTCTCTGCTGACAGTATGGAGCCTGCTTGGGATTCTGTCTCCCTCTCTCTCTGCCCTTTCCCTGCTCTCTCTCTTTCTCTCTCTCAAACATAAATACATAAAAACATTAAAAAAAATCAAAATCAATTTGTTAGTACCTATTGAAAATACAAGTACCCTTTGCGTTAGCAATCCCACTCCTTAGGATCTGCCCTATATTTATAACCCAACAGAATATAATGATGTCTGTATAAGAATGTTTAAGTCAGCATCGTGTAGAGCGGTGGAAAATTAGAATGCCCCATATATTATACAGCCATTATAAATAACGCATTAGAGCATACATAGCTGATGTGCAAGGTTTACCAGCAAGGGTTTTTGTGTGAGAATAGCGAAGTACAGAAAACCGTTTGTGATACGATCATATGCTTTCGTAAAATAATCACAGCCTCAGGTGCAGAGATGATAGATACACATACGTGCATATATAAACATGAGGCGGTGTTTGGGTGTATATACTAGGTTATTAATATATGTATTACCTGGGGATGAGATCAGGTATGGAGGGATGGTGCTTATGTATGTAAAACAGGAAAGGACCAGGGAAAAAATGGCAGCACTGAAACAATAAATATATGATATGATTCCACTGGCTGTTTATGGAATATCACGTATAGGTACATATAAAGAAATTTGTCTGTAAGCTGTCTACTGAAACACCATATTTTGTCCCCACAAGTTAAAAGAACACCATACATATGTAGTTAAGTGAATTTTTACAGAGTGAACACATGTATGAAGAACGTGTAAAGTCGGGGTCAGATCTAAGGCTGTTGCAGAGTCAACACTAACTGGCAAGGGAGGAAGGACGGCCAGAGGCCGCTCGGAGGGGTCCAGCAGTGGCTGGTAGAGCCCCCTCCTTGGGAAGTGGACAAGTGGGGAGAGAGAGAAAGGAGCAGACGGAGTCCCTGGGCGGGGGCACAGGAGAGGCGAGGGACAGAGAGAGCCCAGGCGTTGCCAGCACAAGCCAGGGAAAGAGTTCCTTGTAAAAGCTGCAGCAGAACGAGGCCCAGAAGGGAGAGGTGGATTTGAAGAGGAGAAACGTCTGTTGTGTCGTGTGGTCGGACAGGGTCAGGTCGAGAGGGGTGCGTGTTCTCTGCCGCGGCCTCCAGAAGAGGGTGGCTCTTCCTCATCCTGGCCACTTCCCGCATCGCCCTGGCGCAGCCCAGGCCCAGCGCCTCAGCTACTGGCAGTTGTGTCCTATCTCCGGGCCTCGGCACGCGCTGGTCCCGCCACCAAGAACGCCCTCCCTCCAGTTACCCTTCGTGTCAAAGATGAGACACGCTGCCTCCAGGAAGTCTTCCCTGTCTCTCTAGAATCAGTCTCTCCTGTGCACTCCTGCAGCCCTGCCCTCTCCCATTTCGGCTCTCAGGCTGGGATTGGCTCACGTGTGCACCTGCTTCTTCTAGTAGTCTCCACGCTATATGGGGGCAGGGGCTGGGCCTTGCCATTCATTGTTGGGCTGAGACTAAACAGTGTGTGTGCAAAGTATGTGAGAACTATTTCTTGTGTGTGTGCGTCCATGCATTCATGAATGAATGAATAAGATCAGAATTAAGGATTGGTCATTTATTCTGGGATCCTGGGGCCCAGGACACATTTGGACAAAATGCTGGCAGGCCTTCCCAGTGCTTGGGGCTTGGGGCCTGAGGATCAGCGGAGGGGAGCTGGGAGGGACCTGAACAGGCCTGGGCTCCCTTTCCTCTATAGTTGCCTTTGTTTCTTTCTTATTTAAATTCAAGTTAGTTAACATACAGTGTAGTTTTGGTTTCAGGGGTAGAACTCAGTGATTCATCACTTACACATAATACCCAGTGCTCATCAAAACAAGTGCCCTCCTGAACACCCATCCCCATCTAGCCCATCCCCCCACCCACCTCCCCTCCAGCAACCCTCAGTTTGTTCTCTGTAGTTAAGAGTCTCATGGTTTGCCTCCCTCTCTGTTGTCTTATTTTTGCTTCCCTTTCCCTATGTTCATTTGCTTTGTTTCTTAAATTCCATGTATGAGTGAAATCATATGATATTTGTCTTTCTCTGACTTATTTCACTCAGCATAATACACTCTAGCTTCATGCATGTCATAGCAAATGGCAAGATTTCATTCTTTTTGATTGTGGAGTAGTATTCAATGTGTGTGTGTGTGTGTGTGTGTGTGTGTGTTACATCTTCTTTATCCATTTATCAGTTGATGGACATATGGGCTCTTTCCGTAGTTCAGCTATCGTTGATAGCACACTGCTGTAAGTATTGAGGTGCATGTGCCCCTTTGAATCAGCATTTTGGTATCCTTTGGATAAATACCTAGTAGTGAATGTTGGGTCGTTACCTTTGGACTTTTGTGAAAGATTGTGATTGTAGGAATCTGACCAGATGCGGTGGCTCGGCGCCTCTGCCCCTGGAGATCTGGGACAGGGGTAGGCACAGGAGCAGGACAGGGACCCTCAGCGGAGGGCAGCCTTTCTGCCCACTCGGGACAACTGAGAGGCAGTGGTGCTGGGGTGCTGCCTGGGAAAGGGAGGCTCTGGTGCTGCCTGTCTCAAGGTCTCCTAGCCAGCAGGCCCAGCACTCTGCCTTGGTGTGGGTACCGCTCCTCTGAAGTGCTCTCACCGGCGCCCCCCAGGGGTGGTGAACGATACTGCTTCTGACACTTGTGCTTGGAAGTGACGCTGCACATTTATTTGTTGCATCAGCTCCTGTGTAATTCATGTGTTTTCTCTCATAATCCTGGAGAGCCATGTGAGGGATGGGATGGCCTCCCCGTTTCGCAGGCGGAAAGTGAACCGGAAAGGTTGGCTACTTTCTCAAGGCCTTCCCTTACTAAATGGCAGAGCCGGGTTGGAATTCAGCTTTTCTGAGGTCAGAGCTTCTGGGGTATTCCTGGCTCAGGGTTCCTAGAAGCAGTCTGCAGGGGCCGATAGGCTCTTGCAGTTATCGAGAAGGAAGAGGCTGGACCCGACGTGCAGTGGTGGTCAGGCCGGGGAGGGGGCAGGGGGCGTGGGGTCTTCCTGCCTGCACAACCCCTCACTTCACACGGCAGCGGGTCCCTGAGTACTTGGGGAGCTGATATGAGACCGTTGGCTCGTCACCGTACTCCTTCCAGGGCTCAATCACGGTTACGAGTTGGATGTTCTCATTGAGAGGTACTGTCATTTCAGAGACTTTTCTGACCCTTCAAAAGTTAGGTTCAGCCTTGTTTCCTCTGTGCCTCTCTCTCCTGAGTACTTAATGATCCCTAAACCCAGACCTCACTGTATCAGGGGAGCTGTTGCAGTATCGAAACCCAGCATAAAGGTGAGACTTTAGAGTGAAAAATACCATCTTGTGTGGAAGTAACCGTCCCTTAATGCATCTGTTGGTTGTACTTTGTGATGTCTGTGGTGCAGGGGTGTGGGGAGTGGTTAGCACACATCTGCAGGGAACGTTTTTCACATTTTTTAACAAGCTCTTCTCCTCTCCTTTGTTTTTTCAGATCACTCACCCAGCCGGCTGCATGTCTCAATTTATCAAGTTCTTTGGAGAACAGATCCTCATCCTTTGGAAATTTGCCTTACTTCGAAAGCGCATTTTGATATTTTCTCCCCCTCCTGTGGGTGTTGTATGTTATAGAGGTAACTAAACACCAAGGTTGGGTGTTGTGTCGTGAGTTTCTCGGGGCAGAAACTGCTCGAGTCTTTGCGTCGTTGACTGAGTTCAGAAATGTTGGGGCTGTCCCAGGAGGGTCCCAGGTTTTCAGCCTGGGAATGCCAGGGCCGGACTTGCATTCTAGAATGTGGGCTCTGGCGGCCGTGAAGAAGGTGGGTTGGGGGACGCATCCGCGGTCTAGTAAGAGGTAGGTGGCGAGAGGAGATGGGGATTCTGATACAGTAAAGAGGAGAACTTGGCAGGAGTTGGTGTGTGATTGGGTTGGAAGGTTCTGATGTGTGTGAGGTAATGGAGGAGGGGTCCAGGATGACGAGGATGGGGGGGCCACCAGATGAGGGTCCAGGAGGAGTAGGGGGTGGAATGACAGCACTGGCTTTGAATACGGTGCGTGTCTGCTGTGAGGCCTCCGTGAGGTGGACACAGGCGCTGGTGCGGGTGGGTCAGGACTTGGGGGGAAA
The DNA here is from genome assembly GCF_018350155.1 of Leopardus geoffroyi. Taxonomy (NCBI): domain Eukaryota; kingdom Metazoa; phylum Chordata; class Mammalia; order Carnivora; family Felidae; genus Leopardus; species Leopardus geoffroyi. Next base: position 156,432,933 of record NC_059331.1, on the reverse strand, counting down.
GCGAGGCCGGCGTTGTGGAGTGCCAGTGACCGCGGGACGGATGGCGTCACCCGGGAAGAGCGTGAGTGCAGGGAGGTGATGCGGGCACGGGAGGTGGAGCAGTAACGGTGGAGGACAGAGGAGACTGCGGTGGGGCCATCAGAAGCAGGGAGGGAGCCGGGAGAAACAGGGGTTATCGCAGGCGGGGGTTGGGAGACGGGGGAAGGTCAGCAGTGCCAGAGCCTAAGCGGGACGCGGCGAGCCGAGCACTGGAAGCTGGAGGGGGTGAGGCACCGTTGGCGCGACTGGAGGTCCGGTTCCGCTGTGGGGCCCGAGAGGCTCGTGCCCCCGCCCCACCCCTCAGAATGCCAGAGCCTCCTGTGACTCCGGTGCCGGGACAGCGCAGAGCCAAGCCCTCTGAGGCGTCCTCGGAGGCTGACTGCTCCGAGGGGGGCGGGCCACACTCCTCTCTCACCTCCCCCGTCCCACAGTGTACTGCTGCTGCTGCCTGGCCAACGTCTCCCTGCCTGGCATCGGGGGCGCCATTCCTGAGTCCAAGCCTTTCTTCTACGTGAATGTGGCCGACATCGAGAGCCTGGAGGTAGAGGTGTCCTATGTGGCCTGTGAGTACGGGGCCCTCCCTGCACCCCGCCCGCACATCCTTGCCCCAGGTCCCCGGGCCGGCTCTGCCAGAAGCCAGGCTCTGGCCTTCCGGCTCGCTCCCCGGGGGCCCCTTCTCCTCTCCTCGCAGTGCGGGGCTCCCGGACCCCTTGTTTCCCCGGTGGGGTCGGGCTGCTGCCTCTCAGCGACGGCCTCCGGGTTCCCATACCCTGCGCTTGGCTGTCACAGGCACCACGGAGAAGATTTTTGAGGAGAAGCGGGAACTGTATGACGTCTACGTGGATAACCAGAATGTGAAGACGCACCACGGCCACCTGCAGCCCTTGCTGAGGATCAACAGCGCCGACCGGGAGAAGTACCGGCGGCTCAACGAGCAGAGGTAGCGGGAGCCGGTCCCGGCACGTGCGTGCCCACACGGGGTGGCGGGCGCGGCCAAGGCCAGCACACCCTGAGAGAGACGGCCCCGGGGCACTGCCCTCCTCAGTTCAGCTGGGCCGGCCGACTGCCCGGGAGGTGGGGGACGAAGGGGAGCCTGGGGCGGACGAAGCCGGGCTCCTGGCGTGTTGGCCTGATACGCGGGCGGCGAGCGTGTGGAGGTGACCTCTGGCTGATGGGCTCGGAACCGGGGAGGCCCAGGGAAGAGCGCGAGCACCTGGCGAGCACAGTGTTGGCAGCTTGCCTCTGTGTCATCTCCCGCAGTTCTCAGGAGTTTGGTTACCCCATAAAGTAAACGGCACCCCCTGGTACCGGTGGCGAAATAAATACCATCACCATCCCTATCCCTGTTTTAGGGGCAGTTACGAAAGATTGCCACTTGCCTGAGGTCACCCAGGGGCAGAGCTGGCCCTGGACCCTGGGGGCTTTGGCTCCAAGGCCCGTTGATTCCCTTCCGGTCTCCCTGCTTTCGGGCCGGGGGCAGGGGCCGCCCGCCCCGTGCAGGTGCCTGACCCACGACCTGGCCGATGTCCGGGGTCCTGTGACGGCACCGGAGCGTGACGGGGGCCTCCTTCACCACAGGCAGATGCTGCTGTACTCCCAGGAGCTGGAAGACGACTACACCCCCTGTGAGGAGGACCTCTTTGTGCTGTAAGTCAGCCCGGGCAGCGGTCGTGGGGCTTCCCCGGGGATCCCTGAGCGCTCGCCGCCTCGGGCCTCGACCCCTCCCGTGTCACGCTTGGCAGGCCAGGGATGGCCTTTATCGCTGCCGGGTACACTGAGAGCTGGGCTCCGTGTGGAGTCCACCGTGAGCCCTAAATGCCACTGGGGGACACCCAGCGGACAGGGAAGAGAAAAACGCAAGTCCTGATGTTTTATCTTTCCGTTGAGCGTGTGCATCCAGATGTCCACTGCCCAGAAGCGTCTGCCCTGCAGGGTGCGGGGGCTTCTCATCCGTTGCTTCGCTCGAATAAAGAGTTCCTTGCACTCAGTGTTATGGGACGATCAGAAATGTTAACTTTTGAACCTAATGAAATCCCCTGCCCCCAGATATGTTGGTTTGTGGTCGGGGGCAGGAGCCATAGTCTTCATACCTTTCAGCATTTATGTAACTTCTGAGCAGCTTGTGAAACAGCGCTCGGCAGGGTGGACAGAACTGTGATTGGAACGGAAACCAATTCTCCTGGCTTCCTGTCTGGCCTTCCTTCCCCAGGCCCCGGGGTCGGGGTGAGGAACATGGCACTTGCAGCGAGAACCATCTCTGGCTTGGATGTTGAGAACTTAATGTGGACATTTCAACAGAGGTGTAGTTCTTGGATTCTACTAAAGCGTACCTCCCCACCCAGGCACGATGCTGAGAGGTACAAGTTTTCGGAAATGAGCAGCGAGCCAGGAGGCTCGTCAGGGTCTGATGCGTTCCACTGCACCTGAAATTCACGAGCAGTTAGAACTTCTTTGGGCACTTAGGTGCCTTGGTGGAACCTGAGAGCCCCTTGGAATAGATCTGAAAAGTCTAGACAGTTCACGCCTTTTCTGAACATGGCTCATAAATTTACGTGGCACCATAAATCGGTGACACATAAGTCACACTCTGTGTATAATACCCCCCCCACACACACACACACAAAAAGTAACCAAAGGAAAAGAAATACCCGAGGATGGTGGGGAGCTAGGGCAGTATTGGTGCCTACAGTGGGGCTCCATGGCCCCTTGGCCTTTCACTCCCAGCCGTGGTGGCTACAAGACATCCCCGTGCCTGCCCCAGCCCCGAGCCCCACCTCTTCCTTGTGGACGGCCAGCCACAGCCTGGCGTGCTCTGCGGTGGCTCTCAGGCTGGAGAGCCTCTCAGGGCCCTGCTCTGTCCCCGCTAAGGCTCGTCTGTGCTGCTGGCCCCAGTGACCTGTCCGGGGCTTTGAAGGTGAATTTTAGTTTCTCACGTTAAGTCTTGACCTCAGAGCTGGATCATCAGGATTTTTTTAGGGTTTTGTCTTTTCTTTCTCTTCCCCTTCTGACTAAGCAGAACAAAGAACACAGTGTATGTAGTAACCTTCCATAGGAAAGTTTGTTTTTGGCAGGCAGGCCAAAAGTCCCCAAGTTTGGGGACTTTGCAGGTCATACCATGATTAATGCCAGCGGTTTCTTTGCTAAAGTTGGTGTCACTTTAGTAACCCTTGAACTTTGGTCCTAATTTTCTTATTTTTTAGAGATCATTCTGATTTTTGAAACCATTTAAAAGCATATTAAAGCAATGTACTTTTGGTTCCCCATGTGTGGATTATTTGGTGACCCCCCTTTTTTTTTTCTGCCCTCCCTTCCGTGTGTCTTATCTTGTGAACACAGGTTTTTCCTAGAGCAGAACAACCGGATATTTCAGACTCTGTTGGAGGTGTCCGCCAGTCAAGACAAAACTCTGACCGCTGAGCACGCCCGGGGCATGGGTCTAGACCCCCAAGGGGACCGGAGCTTTCTGATGGACCTGCTGGAGGCCTATGGCATCGACGTCATGTTGGTCATTGACAACCCCTGCTGCCCATAGGAAGAGTGAGCCCAGACCGGTGAGCCGCTCCTCATGTGGGGAGTTCATGCTGGGCCCCCAAGGACCTCCTTTTTTATTAAGTTGACACGAAGGAATATGGTTTATACTTCCCAACAAATGTGATTTTTTGCAATCTCCTTTCTCCCTTCCTTCCTAGTGGTAAGATGAGACCACCTTGGTTTTGTGCCCTGCCCTGGTGCCATGTTGGAATGGACCACTTTCTCCCAGAGCTACTGCCTGGGTTTTGTCATAGGCGTTATCCGAGTGGCTTCTCTTGCGTCCTGGTCGAGTGACTTGAGGGGATGTGGTGAAGGCCATGTGTCACTGGGAGCGGGCTGAGCTCGGAAACACTGGGGTGGGCTGTTCAGAAAGTCTCTAGGAGTTCGTCCCTTGCGGTATTCTGTCCAGGGTGGCCTTGTACGTGCATCTCCTCAAGGTGGAAGCTAGAGCTCATGACCTTTCGAGGTGTTTTATCAGTTCTGGGAGTCCAGTGTTGGGATCAGATCCCTTTTCCTGTTCACTGGGGCAAATCTGTCTTCTCTGTTCACGTGAGTGGAGACCTCAAAGAGGAAGAAGAGGATGCTTCCGTCACAAAGCATGAGCTTCTCTAAGGACAGAATGACAAGAAGAGGTTTCTTACTAGCCAGCTGGAAACTAAAATTGTAGCCTGAAGCGTTGAAATTTTCCTCAGAGTAAATTAACGGTGGCCACTCAATGTAAAACTCCTCCTTTTTCTGAATCCCGCTCCTTCAGGGATGGCCCTGGAGCTTGCAAGCAAATTCATTTTACAATTGAGCTTCCTTTAAGGGCTAACTATGCTCTTAGAGCAATGTTTGTTCCCACCAAAGGTAGAGCAGTTGGGGTTCAAAGAGGATAGAACAGAAGACGTTTCTCTGAGAGTTCTCTGGACATATCACCAGCAGAGCCTCGGGATCAAAACAGAGATTCACTGGATTCCATATTCCAGCAAGGATCCGGAGCTGGTTACTCAGAGTTTGAAGCATGGAACAAGACTGTGTACCAGTCTGGAGCCCTCACAAACAGATTTCTTGTCAGCAGAGTTGACACGCCTTGAGCTAAGCAGTTGGGGCCAGAGACAGAACACGTTTGTTGGAGAGTGAATTTGATAGTGCCTTCACCTAGAGAAGTGGTTGGAACCCCCGAGCATCAGTGATGAGTTTACCTGTGTCCCCGTGACATGTTTTGGTCTGGGACGGCTCCTGTGGGTCCCTGCCTGTTCTCTTTGGCTGTGCATTCCAGGAATGCCAACTTAGGTGAGACCGTAGGTATTTGAAGCCAGCTCCTGTGAGTAGAGGTTAGGGCTTTTTTTGGCCATAGTTTAGGATTCTGACTTGGGCTCCTGGGTTGTTGGTGACCTTTCTTCCCTCTCGATCTTCTTGCCTGGCTCTGTTATTGGAATCGCCATCCGTGTATCCGTGTCTGTGACCAGGTTCCAGCCAGGCTACTACACACAGCAGAGAAATGACTTTCAAGTGGATGGCACACAAGTCTTACAGCTTTTCGGGGCTCACTGCTTTATTCAAAAATATTTTCACTGTAGTTCCATGATAGGGGATTCACGACTAAAGAAATTCACATGTAAAAATGCAAATACGTATTGATTAATCAAAGTAGGTTCTTTTATGTAAATATATAAATAAGTTTGGGCATTGAAATGTAAACTGTACAACTAATACACTTTTCCCCTCTGCAGTGTGGATTTAGCCATTTCAGTAATATAGATGTTTACAAAAAAAGCCTCGCCGCCTCTTTCCTTGAAGAGCAACCTTCTCTTGTCTCTGGGGAAGGAGCAGCCTTTCAGACTTGGGTCAAGTCATGGTGACTTTTAGTGCTATCTGAAGGCTCAAGGTTTTCTAAGTTAGGGGGATGGTCGATCGGAAGCAGGAAAGGTCGGATTCTCTTGGTGGACGCAGGCCCCCTTCCTCTGGAATTGAGGGGTTTGTTGGAAAGGACTATCTTTAAGCACGTCCGTCCCCACGCCCTTCTGCATGCAAACACTTGTGTTTCTGTGGAATTGTAACTCCAAGCTCATAAGTGCTCACGTAAAGGTCGTAAGGTGAAAATAAGGTTTCTGTTCTTTCCTTTGTGTGGCGGGTCGGGGTTCTGGGTTCCCTTTAGCTGCAGACTCTTCCAGGCGGTTGTCTGGCGGCTGTGGGCCGCCCCCTCACCCTCCGGCAGGGGGCTGGGGGATGGGCACAGAGGGGAATAATACGAGTGAGCCTGGGCTCAGCTGACCCCAGAACAGAACTTCTCCCCCTCCTGCCCTGTATTCCCTCTGTGAGGAGACCCAGCCGTCCTTCCCTTGCCAGCGTCGTTATCAGCCAGAAACCCAGCACAGCACCTCTGGCTGACTGAGCAGCATGCCCCGTCGCTCTGTAGTCAGTCATACGGAGGTCCCCTTTGGAAGACTTGCTCTGCCCCCCCCCACCCCTGCTTCCATCCCCGTGTCCTCTCCCCAGTGTCTCCAGTTAGCGGCTGCCCCTTCTCTAGAAGGGGAACCGGAGAGTGAGGTACCCGGCAGGACTCCCTGCAGTTACAGAAGCTAGAAGCCACATGGACCAGCTTTTCTGTCACTGTTGAACTATTTCCTTAAAACCCTTCTGCTTTCGGTCAGAAGACATTGGTCCACATTCTTCTTCACCGCCTCGTAGATCGATAAGCTCTGGAGGGCGGGGATGGTTACCACCGACTCTTGGGGCAGAGCTGGAAGCCTAGGTGGGGTGGCTGGACCCGTGGTAGCCGTCTGCCCTTCTGTGCTGTTGAACCTCATCTCAGCTGGCTGGGTCCTTCTGAGAACTTTCAGCCTGGTCTAATGCCATGCTATGAGCCATGTGGTTACCTGGAAGCTAACCTGAGACACCTGGGCTGCTGCTGCCGTTGAATCAAGGCAGAAAAACCCAGGTGGCAGGGCTCCTTGTGGGACCAAGAACCCAGGCCTGGGGTTCTTGCCAAATGTGACAAAGGCCCATTTAGGTGGATTTTTCCAATTCTGCAGGCTCGGCAGATGGTAATAGTCAGCCTTGGAGAAAATGGTTGCCCTCTGGCTTAGGCTTCTTTCTTCAGGAGTCAGAAACAGTAGGATTTATCTCCTACGAGAGCAAAAAGGGTGGGCCAATTTGTGTAGAATTAACTATGGCTTTAGACAAGCACGAAGCACTCCTTAGGCCCGGTGTCTGTTCCAGTATCATTGTGCCACCTGGGGCCTTGCACGGTCCTCCGGCAGCCAGGACGGCCGTGAGTCAGAAGGCTCTCGCCTCCCACAGCCGCCATCCAGCATGGCACCTCTTCCGCTCGGCCGGGGAGGGGTGCCGAATTCATTGGTAATGATAGAAATAACTTGGCCCAGAATTTGCACCTATAGCTTCCCTTGTTTTGCTCCTCGTGAAAATCAAGATGGGAAATTGAAGTGTAGCACAGGGCACAGATCATTCTAAATACCACCTGTGAAGACTCATTTATCAGTGTAACTCCCTGATACTTTAACCGGAAGATAAAAGTAAAGAGAAATCCGAGCTGAATCGCTGTTTTTCATTCCGGTGGCTACGAGGACGAACTTGCTATTCGTCTTGATCCACTGAGAGCCCTTCCAATACAGTAAAAAGATGAGATGATTCACCTTTAAACCGAGGCCTTCAGGGAAGCTTTTGTAAAGGGCAGTCATGAATTAACGTTTTAATGGTAGGACAGCAACCCTCTGAGAAGAGGCAGGGACCTCAGGGACCTTTTTTGTTCCCCCCCTGAAACTGCATAGCCCAGGGAATGGATTGAGATGTTTTCCCCAGTCCCCGTACAGATCATGCTTGGAAAGGTAAAGGAGCAGGAGGACATCGAATAAAATTGTAAGACAACGTTCAGCTTGACAGTGGACTTTCCTTCGTAGGATGCCAGTTCTGAAATAGGCAGGAAAGTCAACATGGGGACCAACAAGTCATGCGGGGGCTTTCACCTCCCTGTCCGGTTCCTCACTAGTGGGCTCAGGATCTGAGGTCCAGCCCCAGGGTCTTCCCGCACTTCGTGCCCTGCGGTGAGGCTCCTCCAGAGCTGGGGCGCTTACCTCCGCTGGCCCCCACCTGCCCCTTCTTGTTTCAGGAAGACCCTTCTCTGATTTCAGGTAGGGGAAGAGAAGGGGTCAAGGGCTCCTCTTACCCCTGAGTCCGTGGGTTTCGAAGATTCCATCTGATGACTAATATACCTCTGTTCCCAGGAGCTGCTAGGGCACTGAGTGTAGGGAGAAAGGCTAACTGTGAATTAAGTTACTGTTTTTCTTATGAGAAATGGGAGTTTATTTTTATGTCGATATTATTATGTGATGAATTAAGTGTGCAGATGTGGAAACGGAAGAAAATCTCAAAACTAGAATCCTGGAAGAAACAGAAGTTTTGTAACTTGGAAGCAACTGAAACCCCATAGAAGTGTCATTATTCGTCTTTGAGCTTGAATAAGGACACTGTGCTGGGAGACTTAGCCACGCTCTCTGGGAGGTGAACGGGAGGGTCGTCGCGAGGATGGCACGGGCAGCGACCTCAAGGGAAACTCTTGCTTCACGTGAGGAGGCCGATTAGCAGGCCTCTTCCTGGAGCCGCGTGGTCTTCTGCCTGGCACTTTCTCTCTGGAGCCGGAAGACGGGGGCAGTTGGGTAAAACTCATTTAGAAAGGAAGAATTTTCTAGTGATTACAAACGATGGGGGGGGGGGGGAGCCCTCTTTAGAGTTACTCCAGACGCTCAGCATAGGATGGGCTTTTAGCAGTAACGTAAATTCAGAAAATTTATTTACTTACCGTAGTGTAAGGAAGGATAGATGTGAATTACTTACGTTGGCTTTAGAAGGCATGTTTAGACTAACGATACATTTAGTCTGCTTTCTAAAGACAGCTGGGGAATGCAGGGGTAGAGTAGGGCAGGGCCTTAGAAATTAGCCAGGGAGGATCCACAAAATGAAAAATCCCCAGAGAGGTCATAGAGTTAGCTGGTTGCAAATTTCATTGACGTTGGAGTGAAAACCTCCTTAGGCCAAATGAAGCGAAGATAAAAAGTGTACAAAAACTTGGAAGGCGGCCTCAGGAATAGTTTGACTCGAGTGCCCACAAAGACCATAATGAGGAAAGGTATGAATTCTGTGCTGTTGAGCAGACCAGCTAGGACACTTCAGGGGTACAGAGTAGAGGAAAAGAAAATCAACCTCCTTATTTACCCAAGCTTGTTGGCTGATTTTTTTTTTTTTTATAGGTCTGGGAAGTCAACCTTTTCTGAAAAAGGAACGGTTGTAGCCTTGGAAAAATGGTTTTCCTATTTCTCCCAAGTTAGGATTAACATAGCCTCCCTTTCGCCTTAAATGTCAAACCCCTATTTTAATACCCCAGTGTAAGAGTTCTAGCAATAAGAGACACGGAATCTATTTTTGTTTAAATTCTTGACCTCATAGTATGAAGTTAGTAAGACAGTTGATAAATTTCACCCTGAATACTAGTCACATAGGTACGTTCTTCTGTTTTGATGGTAATGATTTTAATGCCCTAAAGAAAGCTGGTGTTAATCCTGAAGCTACGAGGAGTGAATGTTTCTTTAATCATTGTTTTGTGGTACAAATAACATCTGTGTATATCATATCTGTATATATCGGAACCAAGTTGTGTGCAGAGAGGTTGATATAACTATATTTACAGAAAACAATTTTTACAATTAAAATTCACATTTTAACATGAACGTGTGCGTTTCAGTCCTTCCCTGGCCCAAGAAATGTGGTTTGTGGTAGGAAGGAGGGATGGCCCAGTGTATGAGCAGAACCTGAATGCGGACGTCACAGTGACAGAGCAACCGGGGCGCCTGGTACCTGTTCTCCTAGAGGCCTCGGTCTGCATGAACATCCTCCAGGTAATGGGGACCAAAGCTGGGAAGAATCGTGCCGTCCGGAAGAGCCAGGACTGGGCGTACATATACACACCCACACACTTAAGTTTTCTTTCATTTTTAACCTTTGGGGGAGTTAGTGTAAGGGTAAAATTCCTAACATCACTGATGCTGTATTCGACGCCAGGTTCCTGCTTTCCAAGGCACATGACCGTATGATGTTACCGACTTCCCAGGGATGGGGTGAGAACACGGTGAATCTGGTGTGTGTGTAAACAAAGCACTGCACGCAGTCACGACTGCCATGTGCCCAGACCAGCCATGGCACCAAGCAAAAGACTTGCGTGCTAGGAAGCATCTGGATTTGTATTAGAAATAATCTGGCTTTTGAGTAAAATTCGTCTTTCAAAAGGTTTGTGCCTAACAGGAGTGTCCTTCACCTGGATGTTCTGCGCCAGGACCATGGAAAGAACAAGAGCATGAACGATAAGAAACCACGTTCTCACAGGAAAGAGCCTGAATCAAGAAGGCAAAATTCACACCAGGGAGCCTAGATTTCAGAACGAATACAGTATTAATCTATTCGATATCCTTCCCCAGTTGAAATCCCACTATTTCACCGCAAGGACCCGATTCACTAAATAAATACACATGCGGGTAGCCGATCAGGGAGGGAGCGAGCTGGCTTCTGGGCTCGTCCTTTACAGTCTTATCAGAAAACCAAGATGGTGTAAGATGCCCCTCGCTCCCGTACAAACTTTTCCTCCTCCCACAGCATCCCTGCTCCCCTCTGTGGGGTCCTCCTTCCACTGCAGGGTTTTGGAGGCCAAAGCATGGCTTTTAACACCACTCTGAAGGATACAGAGCTGAACAGGTAAGCCTTGTTTTTTTTTTTTTTTTGTGATCTTCATTCATGAGCTTTTTGTAGCTGCTTTGTAATCCTTTGAAGCATTAGTCTTCACTCTCCAAGGGATTCATGGGCACAGGCATACATACGGTCCTAAAACTGATCTGCCCAAGGACGCGCCTGTAGCCAAGGCCTGCCCATCTGCCCCTTTACACTCCTGTTTCCTCTTTACAAAGAGGAAGGCTCACATCTCCTCCAACCTGGGCATCGCCTTCTGGAGTCTGAAAACCTCAGGGGCACCAAAGGGTAAATCCCAATGGTAGTATTGAAAGTAAAGGACTATAAAGCCTGGTTAGCAAATCCTTCTCAAATCAGCCAGTTTCTGGTTTCTGCTTTCAACAAAGTAAAGGAAGATCATTAATAATTTTTGACATGGAATTCCAGAGGAATTCAAAGAACTGTATGTATGACATTAGAATCCTCTCTTGTGCTTATGTGCTTAGATCTATAAAGAACAAGGAATATCAATGATGTTGAGTCCTGTTCTAAGCTGTAAGTAACATGTGTTCTTGAACTCATTAGGATAAAGAGCATTCTCATAAAGTGTTTATAGTATCCATTTTTGGTAATTAAAAATTACTGAAATAAAATGGATGAAAACAATATTAGTTCTGGGTTAACACCAAAGAATTTCCATTTATATTTTTTGTTGGCAAGAAAATAGGGCAAGTGATAAAATTTCAAGCATGAAAATAGATCACGATAGCATTCTTTGCTGAAAGTGTATAGAAATAACCAAAGAACCTATTCGTGTATTTTTGTAAATGGAGGATGAGAGTCAAATTGCTGTATATTTAAATTGCACCAAATATGTTTAAAAGAGTGATATAACAGCTTTATTTTAAAATAACCAATATTTACATGACACCAGGAAATACACATACTGGCAACTCTTAAGTTGATATCTAGAAAGTGTGAGGGATACACGATCTTCCAAAATACTCGTAGGGGTGTGTGAACGGTGGCTGGTGTGCTTTGCCACACTGACCAGCAAGGCTGGGGGACCGCATGGAGTAGAAGCACCTGGGCTTTTAATTAGAAATGCAGATCCTGGGGCTCCACCCCCAGCTTGAGTTGCTAGGTTTTCGGCATGCACCCCCGGGTGGTTCTCATGCAAACCAATACTTAAGCGCTACTGGAAAAAATAATACAAACTAGTATCTTACAGCATCGCGGCTGAGGGGGAAACACCTCACAGGTTTCTGGACTGAGGGGAGGACGGAGACCAGCGACATTCGAATCTGAGCTCAGAAAGCAGCAGCACCCATGGAGAAGCCCGGCTGCACCTGGGGGCCGGCGCGAGGTCGGGCCCCTTTCCCTCCACCGCACGCGGACCCCGGGCGGGGACGGCGCCACGGAGGGGGACAGTGGTCACACGGAAGGAGCATGCGCGGCGGGGGGGGGCGGGGAGGGGCGGGTACTTGCCGAGGCCTCTGCTCCCTTTTGGTCCCACCGGGGGTGCCGCCGCTCCCTGGGCGCTCACGGGGCCGAGCGCGGCAGCAGCTGCTCCCGCTTCCTGGGGTCGCAGAAGAACTGCAGCTTCCGGGGCAGCAGCTTCACCTCCACGGGCATCGCCTCGTACTCCTCGCTGTCGATGCTGAAAGAGCCCCCCGTGCCCTGCGGAGGAGAGTATTCGCAACGGCTGTCACCCCCGCAGCCCCCGGACAACGTCACCCTCGCGCAGGGAATTACCCTCCCGTTCTTTAAAAAACCCGTGTCACTGCCTCTGACTGGTGCTGGTTCCGGAAATGTCTCCATTCTGCCACCGGCTCTTTTTTTTCTCCCCCTCCCCTTGTTTGGCTTCTCTCTCTTCCCAGGGTATTTTGGGAGTCGAGAAACAAAGTTAGGATTTTAAAATACTTACTAAAATACGGGGGTCCTGCCACATCTTACAGGACTTCCTAAACTTAACAACGTTCTAGGACCTAGGAAAACCATTCTGTCCACCTGATGGTTTGCATGGTTCTTCTGGAGGACTTGCTTAGCCTTATAGCTAAAGCACAGCAATATTAATATTACAGGTGCTACAAAACCTTCCATAATTTGTGCATTTAGTTCCACATTTGCTATGTTGAAACTGTGGCACCACAGTGGGGACAGCTTCTGTTTTACCTACAATCCTTTTTGAATGCCGTGGGACGATGAAGCCTGCCAAAGCCATCTGCAGCAACGCTTTTTCCTGAGGTATTACTCACAGAGTAACTACGTAATTTGGATTATATTCCTAACATTTTCCCCACTTCGATGGGTTATTCTAAGCTTGGCATTTTGTAATACAGAAAAACTTACTGCCATCCCCAACGTGGTTTCCTGATCCTTTATAAAAAATGCGAAGGTAGAATCCACGAGGAGTGTCTGCCAGCTAGAAAATTCTGTGATGGCAGCCTCTGCCTACTTTACACTCGGAAGAATAAAGGCTGAGGAGCCACAAAGGTCGCTTTACACAACCCTGGCTTGAAAACACCGGAAGTCTGCGGGAAGCCCGCACCTCGGTCCCGGTCCCCGACGCAGGCAGGGGGTGCTCTCCGCTCCCCAGGTCTCCCAGAGCCTGGCAAAGTGCTCTCAGCCCATGCTAGGCGCCCGCGTGCGGGTCTGGCACTGGAAAGGCAGATGGGCCAAGACAACCCAGAGCTGTGGGAGCGGAGCCCCCCACCCCCGCTCACCTCAGGAAGCAGCAGGGTGCACTGGCTGGCCTGGAGACACTCGGTGCCAGCCGCCCGCAGCCTGGGGTCCCTCACCTTTTTGCTTCTGTCGGTACAAGAAAAAGCACACTTGGGCACCGGCAGCTGCGTCTGACTGCCGGAGCACAGCAAGTTCTTTTGTTGAGAGTGAACAGACGGCTCGTGACAGGATGAATCGCGGGGTTCAGCGAAGAATTTTCCCACACCGATTCTTGCTTAGCCGTGCGATACATTCTAGATTGAGAAGGTTAATTTGCTGAAAAGAATGGTGCATCAAGTTAGATGGAGTGATTTTGTACCTAATTCTTGAGCTATTAAAAATCCTCCATTTAAAAGTTAGAACGAATTGAAATTTTTGTAGGGAACTTATAAACTTCTGCTATCTGATACTTGTGAGTCCATTACTTAAGGAGAAAATATCTTTATTCTAATTTAAAGGAGACATTTCTGTTATAGATGTATGTGAACAACCAGTTCTGGGGACGCTCTATATTCACGTTAACAGACCACTTGGCATATACCGCTATCTACCTGGGAGTAGAGCGAGCAGACCACACACCCCGCCTCATGCACATACACCCTGGAGAGCTTGTCACGGTCAGTGGAGAGAGCAAAAGCTAATCCAAGTTAGTCCGTTCTTTATCATTAATTGATAACCAATTCGTTAGTATACGGAACTTCAGAGGTTTCTAAAGCAGCTTCACGATGTTCTATTCAGAGACCCAGAGGAAACGGACATGACTGAATCTCACTTCCTGTAGAGACCAAAGGAAATCGTGTTACTGCTGCCGATGAAAATGTCGACGGCAATGATGCAGAGCATCATGACTTCACCTACACGAAGCAACATAAACATAAGCAGTTTTTGGTCTCAGTTTTGGACGTCAGTATTATGAAGGAAATTTGAGCACAGCTGGCCCCGTGGGCCAGACTCTCAATCAAGACAGTGTGTGGCTTCTGAACAACCTCTAGGAGAAGGGAAAGGCTTTTCCCTTCTTCCCTTCTACGACAGATACGGCAAGGAAATCAAAGGCTGCAGAATCAGCTATTCAGCATTTGAAGACTGTAGCAAAGGCAAGAACAACACAAACCAACGAAAGCCATTCTGCTGCGGGTTCTGGTGCAGACAATGGAGTAGCCATGGAGACAGGGCTGCGGCAGCAGCAATGTCTAATCCTTAGACCGGCACAAGAGGGAGCTCTGGGACAAAGCACAAAATAACATAGCTGAGCAGATTACCAGTTGGCATGGCAACACGCAGCCTCCTCAGGGGTGGAAGACTGGTGGGGGGAGGGTTTAGGCCGTTCTTAACCAATAAAACTCTGGCAGAGGTCGGCCTTAACAAATCAGGACTAGAGAATATTTGCTAGTGGAAAAGGGGAAAAGCCTGGAGAATGTCCAAGGTACTCAATACCTTTTCAGGTTTTTCATTACTGCCCTGGGAATAGGACAAGGTGGACCGACGTCCATAGTAACCCACCCTGTGAAGTGCTTCACAGCAAGGACTTTCCCACACATGCTCTCATGTGAGACTCCAAGACAACCCTGAGGTAGTGAGATGGGATTACAGTATTCCTTTCTACACGCAGAGGAAACGAGCCAGAGAAGTTAAAGCGTTCGCCCCAAGTCACAAGGCCAGGATGTGGCAGATCCAGGTTTGTATCCAGTAACTCTGACCCTGAAGCCAAAATCCTGGACACTGTGCAATGCTACACAGAACCCTTCACTTCGTTGGAAAGGCAGTGCGTGCTCCCACGACGTGATTTTCCCAAAATGAACAGGGAAGCCCAAAGCAGGAGAGCTGTGCTCTACCCGCCAGCCCAGCTATTTGAAAGAAAGAAGGCGTCTCGGTCCCCAAAGCAGATGAGTCCTCTGCCGGGTCTCCATCTGAGGCTTCCTGGGCACGCGCTCTGAAGAGTGTTTCTGAGGATACAAACACTGAACCCGCACTTCCTAGGAGCCCAGTCCACTTACCCTATGGTTATGAAGTCTCCTTTGCTGACAGTGTCGGGTTCAATGCAGATGTTCATGAAGTCTTCTTTGCTCTACAAGGTCAGGAAGACGAACATTAGCACTCTACATTTTGGCGAACGCGGCCTGTTGTCCTCCTTTGCCCCAGAGTTTTCTACTTTGAAGCTCTTTATTATACAGAGGCCTTTACTTTCAGTAACTCCATCCTGAATGCACTCCCTTTCTTTCTTTTACATTAAGACTCTGGTTGAGGTACAATTTACGTAGCATGAAGCTAATCACTGCTTGCTTGTTCAGTTGGTTCCTACTCCCCAGACAGCGAAACGAAAACTCAGGTTTGTCGGAACTCCGAGCGGGACATTTGTGAGGCTTTCCCTCATCATCGGAGCTGTTCTGGTGTGTACGGTTCCCTCCCTTGCGGGCCAGGTTTCAGCCCCGCCACCGGCAAAGCCCGGATCCTCACCGTCCGCCAGCATCACCCCACACCAGCTGGAGCCGCTGCTCGGTGTGCGGGGCCCCACTACCTGTGTTTTTTAATGTTCTACGTGCAGTTTTGATATGCGACCAGAGCTGAAGGTCCACAACCTCGTTTCTGCCACGGTAATGTTTTTAAAACTTTCCATTACGGACCACCGAGAGCTCTGGAAGAACGGAGCTATGAGGAAGTGGCTATAAAACCAGACTGGGCTCTTGTACCCCTCCGCCCCCGTTTACTACCAGGCCGTGGCTAGCGATACAAATCTGGTCTGTGTCTGCTTCAGGTAGAGGTTTTGTTTCTTTTTGGACAGGTTCAGAATCTGTTGCCCCAGGATATCTGCTGAGAGCAGACAGCCTTTGCCTAAGACTAAAGAGCGCTACCAAAGCACAACTTTCTCTCTCTCCCAGGAATTACAGATCATAGAGGGGATGACTGTGCTCTAGGTTCACCTTTTATCCAACAACTTGCTGAGTGTCAACTACCATAAACTCTTCTAGGTGTGTCAGTTACATCAGTGAACTAAAAAAAACAATTATTTCTGCTTACGAAGAGTTTATATTTGACTGGGGAGTGAAGATAACCAAAAAAATAAAAAATAAAAATAAACCCTAACCATAATAAGTTATAGAATATACTAGAAGCATGTGAGAGTGTATCAGTACAAAAATAGCAAATTACATAGAAACATACATGGTAAATTACAGAATATATTAGAAAACAAGTATATTAGAAGTATAGGAGACTTTATTAGGAACGTGAGATAAAAACTAGCACAACAAACACCAGATGGTACGGGTGGTAGGGGTCCAGGTGAGCCTTACTCAGGCGGCAGGGGTGTGGGGAGAGGGTGATCTCTGAGCAGATACCTGAAGGAGGTGAGGGAATTAACAACATGGATATCCAGGACTGTGGTTCTCAGACTTCAGCAAGTATCACCTGCAAGGCTTGGTAAAACTCAGACTCTGGCCCCATTCTCAGATTATGGCTCAGTAGACCTGGGGTAAGGCCCGAGAATGTCCATTTCTAACAACTTCCCAAGGACTGTACTCAGAACCACTGGCCTAGGGAAGAGCAATCCACACAAAGAGAACCACCAGGGCGGGCGCCCAAGATGGAAGCATGCTCGACAAGCCCAAGAGCAGTGAGGAAGCCAGTGTAGCTGCAGTAGAGTGAGAGAAGGGGAAAATAGGAAGTCAGAGAAGAAGGGAGGCCAGAGCCCTAGGGCCTATAGACCATTCCAAGGAATTTAGCTGTTAGGTTGAGTGAAATGAGGAGTCACTGGAAGGTTCTAAACAGAGAAATATGATCTGGCTTCATTTTAGTAGGACCTCTCTGGCTGCTGTAGTTAGAATAGGAGGAAGGTGGGGGGAGCAGGGCAACCACTTAGGAACCCACTGGAATCACCCAGGCAGATGATGGTGGCTTAGAGCAGTGACTCGGGGAGATGGTGTTAAGCACTGGCAGTAATTAGAAGGTGAAGCCACCAGCACTTCCACAAAGATGTGGAGGGGAAAGAGGGTGGCTTCAAGGTGTTTGGCCTGAACAACAGACAGAATGGAATTACAGTCAACAGCAATGGGGAGTCTGGATGGAGCACCAGCATCCAGGGGTGGAAGTAAAGAACAGGAGCTGTTGTGGACACACTGAGATTGAAAAGCATATTAGCCATCTAAGGGGAGAAGTAGACAGTTATACACAGAAGACTAGGATTTGTTTTTTACAAATAGTGCATGTGCAAAAATCAACATCGTAGACACACAGAATTACATGAGAAGACTTGCTCAGTAGATGCTGGAAAGGGACGTGATAAAATTAAATATCCATTCATGATAAAAAAAAAAACCCTTAGCAAATTAGGAACAGAAGGGAACTTCCTTCATCTTCCAAAAGGTGTCTACAAAAAAATCCCATCAAGGGGCACCTGGGTGACTCAGTCAGTGAAGCGTCCGACTTTGGCTCAGATCATGATCTCGTGGTTCATGAGTTTGGGCCTCGCGTCGGGCTCTGTGCTGACAGCTCAGCCTGAAGCCTGCTTCAGAATCTGTGTCTCCCTCTCTCTCCGCGCCTCCCTTCACTCACACTCTGTCTCTCTCTCTCTTTCTCTCAGAAAAGTAAATAAACATTTTTAAAAAGTCCCATCAAACTCAAGAATGAGGCAACGAAACCTTTCTGTCTACATCGGAGTAAGACAATGACGTCTGCTAGCCCTACTTATACTTAACACTCAACTGAGGTCCCAGCCACGGCGGTAAGAGAAAAGATTAGAAGGCCAAGTAGTTGAAAGGAAACACAAAACTTGCACCACTTGCAGCTGATATGGATGAATCCATAGGAAATCCAAAGGAATCCATAAATGATAAATCAGAACTTGGTTATAAGATTGTTGATCACATATCTATAAAAAAAATCAATTACATGTCCACCTAAAATATTTGAAAATGAATTTTTAAGGGATACTATCTACAATAGCATCAAAAATTAAGATAACCAGGAATATATCCAACAAAAGACAACATGGTAGAGAAAACTATAAAACTTCATTGAAAGGCATTAAAAACCTAATGAAGAGCTATGCCACTTCATATGATAGCAGAGTCAATATTATAGAAATGTCATTTCTCCTCAAACTGATCTACAGATTCAGTGTAATCCTGATCAATATGACAGATTTTTATGTGAAACCTAATAAACCTTCTAAGAAATTTATAGAGGTCAAAGAACCAAGAATAGCCAAGAGACTCTTTAAGAAGAAAAACACTGAAGGATTTATAAAATGATAATAATTAAAAGCAGCATAGTACTAATCCAGGCCTAGAAAATCAGATCAATTGAAGAGAGAAACTGAACACGTCCATGTATACCTACACTTACAATACAACGGGGGTTTACAGCAGATGGGGGAGACGAGGGTGAGGAAATTCAGTAAATGCTGCTTGGACAACTGGCTTTCTATCAGAAAAGATTATAAAACTGAAGCCCTGCCTCCATCATTCACCAAACTCAATTATAGGTGAAAGTGTTTCTTTTTTCTTTTTTTTAGAGAGAGTAAAAGTGTTTCTTTTTAAGATAAAAATAGAATCATGTGATGCATACCACACTAGCCTGGTTTTTCACTTAACAATATATGATAACTATCTTTCCATGTCCGTAAACAGAGAACATTTTAAATAAATGCACCAGAATGTATTTAACCAGTCCCTTGGTTCATTTGTTTCATATACTTTGCTATTATAAATACAGTGAACAAAGCTGAACAAGAGATCCTAATTTGCACACACTCCACACCCCTTAAAGCCTCTTTGACTCTGAATGTACTTTTTTAAACGATAAATGAATTTTGAGCTATTACATGGCGGCATCATTGTCTTTGAATTATTTTATTGCATTTGCTTCTATTTCTACAAAGAGGTGTGGAAAAAGGAAATGAATGCGCTGCTATGGGTGATAAGCAGCACAGTACCCTACACTCTCCTAATTGCATGTGGCTAATCTTGAGCCACAATCACATCCTCGACTGAACTCCATCCATTCACTGGTATTCCATCATCAGAGAAAAGAACGACGATGAAGAACATGAACAAAATACTAGAAACACACATTATCAGAGACTGGGTATAAAAGCAATGCGTAATTAGAAATTTTATCTTTCTTCTTGAAATCCTCCGGAACAAAAACTATTTTTTCAACCTTACTACATTCACTTCCACCAGTGTGTTCAGAATCCCATCATGTAAGAAGGGCATGTCTACACTATGTATGCATCTGACTGTTCCTGTACGATAAATTCTGGAAACATACTCAACAGGGCCAAAGGTGTGCTTATGTTTTAGATGCCTCATAGAGATCACCAAGATGCCATCAGGAAAGGGTGTTCTGATTTACCGTTCCAGCAGAAAGGCACAAGAGTGCCCACTCGCCCACCGACCCCAACAGGGCACACTAGCATGCTTAATTTAGGACATTTCAATAGTTATTATTTTAATTTGCACTTCTTTGGTGTTGAGACTTTTTTCTGTTTCCTTACCCATTACATGTTTATAAAAGTTACATCTACCTGATAAGGTAGTTCTAAGTTAGATCCCATGAGTTGACACTATGTAAAATTCTTAGGACAGCGCCTCGCTTACATTCAGCAAATGTAAGCTATTTTTTCAGGTTTATGTCCTTTGTGAATTTCTATTCTTGTCCTGTGCCTTTTATATTAGTACTCTGCCTATTTCTTAAGAATTTGTTATAAAAGAAAGCTATTAACTCCTGCTCTATCACTTCTTTTTCCCAATTTGTCATTAAAAGTTTGTTTATAGTTTCTTTCATTATGAGTAGGCAAATGCATCAATATGATTTTTGCTTTAGATGCCATGCTTAGAAAGACCTGGTCCTCCCCAAGTTTACATCAATAATCACTTAGCTTTCAGTCGAGTGCTTTCATGGTTTTATCTTTCTAATTTAACTCTTTAATCCAACTTGAATTAATCTAGGGGAAGGAAGCTGTGTTATCCAAATCTTATAGAATGGACACATATTACTCTTATAGTTGGAAAACAAATCAGTACTCTGTTAACATTAGAGGCGAACTCCCCACTGTACTCATACGTTCAATCCCCACGTTCAGTCTCCAGACTGACTGGGTCAAGTGTAAATATACTACTTGGATCTACATAAAACCCGATCTTAGTAATTGGTCCACAGGTTAGGACAACTTTTCTATTAGCATTCTCACTAACAAACTACTAAGGTTTTCTCTGTAGCAGGGGTCAGAAAACTCCAAATGGCCCGAGAGTCAATATTCTAGGCTTTGGGGCCAGAGAGTCTGTGGCAACTACTCGACTCTGCCGTCATGGCACGAAAGCAGCCAGACAGCATGTATGTGAATGAACGTGGTTCTTCCAATTAAACTTTACTTATGGACATTGAAACTCGAATTTCCTATTCTTTCTGCACATCACAAACTATTCTTTTTGATTTTCTTACACCCATTTAAAAATGTAACATCGATTCTTAGTTTGTGGGTTATACAAAAACAGGTGGCAGACCAGTGTGCCGACCTCTGTATCATGTCAACATTTTTTGGTGCATTGTCAATAGGGGCACAATTCAGAACTTTCTGCACTAACAGAAACATTTTGTATCTGTGCTTTCCAGTGTGGTAGCTACTTGCCACTATGGCTAACGGGCACTTGAAATGTGGCTATTGTGACTAAAGAAATGAGTGCTAGAGTTTATTTAACCCAAAGAGCCACGGGTCTAGAGGCCACTGCACTGGACAGTGTATGTCAACAGACTGGATTCTATGTATGTATATATATCTTTTTTTCTCCTGGGGACCTAAGTCCATACATTTAATGTAGTCACAAAAATAATGGAGAGTCGATCAGGTAAAGTTCCACAATTTTCTATTCCCGTGACAAAAGGGAACAGGTCAACTTTTCGTGTCTACTAAGCAGTGGCCAGAATCCTTGCTCAGAGCCCGTTAAGTGGGCTGTTCACTTGCTGTTTCTTTTCATTGCTATTATTCCTCAAAAGCACACCACATCCTCTTCTTCCCCATCCTTTCCTCTCTCTCTCGGTCACTTTTCCCAGATACCAAATGCTCTTCTAATAAAGAGCCACACTCACCGTCAGGTCCAGCTGGCTGTTCCGTGTGGTGATGGACAGTTCAATGGTGGACAGCTGCACTTCTTTCCAGACCTCGGGGCTCAGCTCCTGGGACAGGGCTGCGTGGGTGCATGAGACTCAGGTCAAGTGCTCCCGTTAGCATTCCACCACTGCCCCACCAACGGCCACCTGCCGGCTGCTCCGCTTGGCCTCCTAAGCCTGGCTGCTGACTCTCCCCCCGTTTCCTTCCCCAGCTCTTACACACAGGATAAAGAGCCACGCGCCAGTGGCATCTCTACGCCTGCGACACCCCCACCCAAGCAGCCACAAGAACATCAAGCTTGGTGACAGAACGGGGGAGCCGCAGTTGGTCAGCAAAGGCACGGGCTGCTGCCACATCCGGACGCTGTGCTGACTCGGGTCCTGCTCTGTGGCGCACACACGGCTAATTCAAGGATCCTTGAAAGGCTCTCCCTGCGCGAGAGAAGTCTCTCGCGCTGATCTGGGGCCCGCGCCAGGCAGTCCCGAACGGGCCGCGGCACCACCACACGGCTCACCGTCCTGCGGTTGGGCCCAGTAGGACGCGAGCCTTCGCAGGATTCTCCTGTACAAAGAGGGCCGGGGAGGGGTCTCTTCTGCTCCACTGGGAAGTCTCTCTGTGGGTCCCGTGTACGAGATAGAGGCTTGATGAGTCTGAGGCCACTCCTTTTAATGTGAAGAGAGAAGCTTGTCAGGCACACACCGGTCCCAACTCTGGGAGTGTCTCTACCTGCACCTGCCTGGACACTAATTAATAACCTCTCACTGACTGGAATCATCTCTACTTTGGAGCATGGAGTCCCCAAGCTTTCTTTTCCTACCAAAGGCCTGTCTTCTATCTTGAGAACCATGAACGCCGTGACTGCTGCCTCCACGGCTCTCACAGAGCAGAAGGTCCACGTGGACTAACCTCCACTGCTTACGCTTCTCCAAAAACAACCATTTGAATGAGCATACAATCATCCCATAATGAGTTTATCTTCGGTTTACAGAAAATGACACAAAAATGACACGCATGCAGTCCCGCTGCATCGAATACCTTCTTCACTTCTGGAATCGTACTCCACACAGAGGCCAGAGTGGCTTCGGCCAGCCTCGTGATCCAGCCCAAGGCTTCAAAGTCCATCATTCTCACACTCTAGATTTTTTTGTCTTCTACTTCCTGACACCCCAAGTCCACCTCATCAGTGTCTACAGGAATAATTAAAACAACACCCTAGCCTCTCAGTCCTTGACATCATCTCTAATCCCTGCCCCAAGCCACCCATTTCCATGGCCACATCCTGGTCGTTCCTGTTACCCAGAACTATTCCACCATGGAAGTCTAAAACCTTGATATCCTACTCTCTAACCACACCCCATATTCTTCTTTTGACTGATTCTTTTGTGCTCAATATACCTCTTAGGGTGAACCACTCCTCCCTGTTCTCAGAGTTCCATGCAGTGAATTACAAAGGAGTAACAATTTTGGTTTCTCTCTCTCTCACTCTCTCTCTCTCTCTCTCTCTGAAAGCGGCCGTCCTGGGGACTCTGCTTCCTACAGCAGTCTGCCCTGAAGGAGACGTTTTAAGGGGATGAATTCAATTTGGAGTACTCGGAAATCTGATTGTGACCGTATTATCTAAGCTGTGTCCTTTACTCCTGCTGACATTTATAAGGCTGGTATTTTGATCTCCCTCTGCCTGGTTCCTGCATTTGCTTTCATAACCTGGTTCAGACTCAGGAGAGGAAGACAGGGGTGTTAGTTTTAGAGCCCTGAAGATCCTAACCACACCACATTTCTAATCACATTGAGAATTCCTGTCCCTGACCCCATTTGCTTCAGTACCTAATTAACAGTTGATTACTTCAAATCGCTCCTTTCCCATCACTGTTGGCTCTCTTATGTCTTTGGTGTTCCATAGTAGGGGCCCTGAAAAGCCCCTATTCTGGATCAGTCTTATCACTACGTTTCTGTACTTGTACATCATGGCTCAGTGTTATTAGAAGGGCAAACAACACTCCAGCTAAGAACTGATACAGGGAAAGGGGCACATGAGTGTCACAATTCTTGGTCTCAGGTTCTCAATGCCATTTGATAATCCTTCTCAACCTCCCTGTTTTCATCTTTCTTCAAATCCCCCCTCCCACTACCACCCACCTCGTTTTCAACAGATCTCTTTGCTCCCTACGCTTCAGTGAGACTATCGAGACATCAGTGAGAACTGCCTGAACACTCTGTAAACCTGTTTCCACCTGGACCTCTGCTTTATTTCTCTTCTGTCTGAAGGAAAAGGGCTCCCCTTCCTCTGTTCAAGGCCCGTCCATGGGCCCCACGCCCTCCTTCCTGCGCGTGCATTTTGCCACCTCAGTCACGCTTTGTGTCTCCCCTCACCTGTCCCTAGTCTCCCTTTCTCGTTTCAGGGTATAAAGACATGGCTCTCTCTCCAATCAATAAAAACAACACTCCACTGGCCCCATATTTCTCACTAGTTTTTGCCTTTTCTATCTCCTTCCCGTCAAAGTCAGGCTTCCTGAGGGAGTGGCCCAATCCTGTGTCCACTTCTTCCCCTCCCATTTATTCCCTAACTTGCTTCAATGTGGCTCAGCAGCTCCACTCAGGAGGTGACCAGACCTTCAGAGGCCGCCGAGCTCAGGGGACACTTTCCTGCCCTTATTTAGCCTCTGTGCCGCTGCCTCACGAGGCTCTGGCTCCCACTAATGTGCGTGTGTCCCCTCCCGGGGACTTCCCTCCCCTCGGGCTCCGGCTCCGGAGGCAGCTTTGAGGCTCTTTAAATGCTTACATTGCTTGGGGCCATCCCTGTATCCCTGACCATCTGTCCTGCACACATCCTCATCCAACCCACAGTCACAATGGCACTCAGACACTTACGATGTCTACACCGGTTTCTTCAGACCAAAGTCACAATTATGTCTCCACTGGCCTGTACCACAGGGAGGTTACACTCCGTATATGGCAAACTGAACATTTCATTTCTCTTTACAAACTTGATCCTACTCTAATATTGGCAATGTTGATGGAAAACTCTAGGTAGCCAACTAGTCCCTGAGACCAGAAATCTGGGGGTCCCATACTCTCCTTCCCACTTGTGAGGGGTCAACCTCAGTATCTCTGTAATCTATCCTTCTTGTCGACACGCACTGTTCTCACCCTATGTAGGCCTCATCCCCTCCCACCTGACTTACTTCCACAATCTTCGATCTGGTGCCCTCGCCTTAACCGCCCACTGCCATCTCTTGTCTACACTGCTGACAGGTAACTTTTCTAAAATGCATACCTGCTCATGTCTCTCCCCTGCTTAAGACTCAGTAACTCCCCAACACTTTGATGGTATAAGTTAGATCCCACATTCAGACCTGCCGTGACCGGCCCCTCCCCAACCCCCCAAAACCCCCTTCCTGCCATTCTATTGCACTGGCCACGTGACAGCACAGGGCCATCCCACAGTGGCTCCTCCACTCAGAATTCCCTCGATCTAGTCTTGTACAGATTTCAAACTTTAGTAAAACTGTTCCCTGCTCTGAAAAGACTGCTGTCCCTGAGTCAGACATGAGTGCCCCTCCTCTCCGCTCCCACCTCATCCTTCCATGCTCTCCCAGCACTTGCCAAACCACGGATTTACTTGTCCTTCACATTCTCCTTCTTGGGGACAGGAAACCAGCCTTATTTGACTTTGTATTCCAAGCATTAGCAGGGCTTGCCACAAAAGATATTAAAAACCGTTCAATGGGCACCTGGGTGGGTCAGTAGGTTAAGCATCTGCTTTTAGCTCAGGTCGTGATCTTGCAGTTCGGGAGTTCAAGCCCCACATCAGGCTCTGTGCTGACAGCTCAGAGCCTGGAGCCTGCTTCGGATTCTGTCTCCCTCTCTCTCTGTCCCTTCCCCACTCTCACTCTCTCTCTCAAAAATAAACTTAAAAAAAAAAAAAAACTGTTCACTAAAGAAATGGTGGAAACAGTTCACATTCTCCCTACTCTACAACTTAAATAGGTACTCTATTCTTCCTAAATGCACCTACTACTCCACCACTGAAATTATTCTCTTAAGCAAGAGTAACAATGCATTGTGCGTTTTAGTCTGCTTTCGGTGTAGAAACGCATTGCCCTCCAAGTTCGTTTTCATAATCATGTAAATTGGTTACCCCTAGTACTTTAGGGATTTCATGTTTTTACATTTCTTTAACACAGTGGGAATTTATTTAGAAGGTAAAGGGAGCTTTGTTTTCCAAATGTTTTGCAATGGACATACATCACTTTTATAGTTAGAAAAACACTTGATACTCTGAATATTAACATTAGAACCAAGGTTTTCACTACAAACTTCATCTGCCAATTTTCAGATTGACCTGCCAAATTTTGTGTTTAGAGCTTTGATTTGCATAAAAGCTGAATACAATAGATCACCCGCAGATAAGGATGACTTTTCTATTAGCATTTCCATTAATACACATTGTTCAGCTTTTCTCTATGCCAACATTTTTCAGTGTATAGTCTATAGCTGCAGCACTGCCCGATAGAACATTCTCCAATGTTGGAAATATTCTTTATTTGTACCGTCCAAGACAGTAACTACTACGCATATTTCGCTAGCACTGTCTGAAGCAGACTTCATTATACACAAGTCTGTACAATCCTACATTCAGATACAAATCTCCAATTCATTTCCAGATACTAATACAGATACCCTTACAAATCACTGATGAGATCTAGGTCATTCTGTTTCAGGTTTGTCTGGCAAGAGTGAGTGAATAAATAGGCAAAAAGAAATGGAATATCAACAACAAATTAAGTATGGGTTTGGTAATGGAGGGAATGAGCTGGTAGAGGAGGGGTGACTGCTTAGTTAACAGGAATGCTTTCTGCATTCGTACCTATGTAAATATCCCCCATTTTACAGCATTGGAGCATGTCATATGTATCTGTAGCAAGGGATTTTTCAAAATCCAAATACACACATCACAGACTAACAACACAATAACACAGGGCAAATTTCTACACTGTAAATTGCATTTACCTTAAGAGTACTGAAGAAGTGAGCCGCTTTGGTTTTTAGGGGACCAAGGTACCAGTACCTGAGAAAGATCAAGATAAAAATCTAATTAGAAAATTAAGAGAACTGGGGTACCTGGGTGGCTCAGTTGGTTGAGCATCCAACTTCGGCTCAGGTCATGATCTCACGGTTTGTGGGCTCGGGCCCCACGTCGGGCTCTGTGCTGACAGCTCAGAGCCTGGAGCCTGCTTCGGATTCTGTGTCTCCCTCTCTCTCTGCTCCTCCCCTACTCACACTCTGTCTCTCTCTCAAAAATAAATAAAGATTTTTAAAAATTTTTTTAAAGAAAATTAAGGGAACTATCAACATGATAGAGACCATTCATGAAGGACACTACATTCGATTTCTGCCTCTACTGGGAGCACTAGTCATAAGCCCCCTAGTGTGAGCGGTGTACTAAGAATTACACTCTACTCTGAGCTCTGGAGGCTTAGGGATTGTGCTTTAGCAGAAAAAAGTAAGGCAGTTAAGTTTTTAATCTGCATTTCAATGCCGCGTCGAACAGCGTGTAATTAGTTATACACTGGCTATAGATCCTTGCAATTTGTAAGAAATACATAATCAGCAACTCCCTGACTCTCTCAATTCCCAGGTATCACTGTAATGTACACTTTCAACCAGAGAACGTAGTGGAGTCTACATTCAAAAGGGCAATGAGTGGAGGACAATGAAGCCACAATGAGAGGCAGATGCCAGGTGATCTGGTGTGTGACTCACAAGCTAAGTGTATCCTGTATACCATGTTCTCTTTCTCTCTCTCTCTCTCTCTCTCACACACACACACACACACACACACACACACTCAGAATTAAAATCTGTAAATCAGCATAGCTTCACATTACTCGTGTTATACAGCTTTAAAATGGCAAGTGTTAAATCTAGGAATGAAGAGGGTCTTCATGTTGCTAAATACATAAAAGCCTGGTGTAAAGAGAAAGATGACTACTGGAAACTAGAAAAGTGGCATAAAATAGATTCCTCTTCCTCTCCGGCCCCTACCAGCACATCTGAAGTGTGCCCTATTTGATTCTGATCAATATGCATTTATTTAGCACTTACTATGTATATGAAGCAAACAGAAGAAATACAGAGTATAAAATTCCTGCCTTTGAAGGCTTATAATTTGAGAAAACCCAAAAAAGTAGCAGAAAATGATAAATGACCATGTATATATATATATTGGTATAAACCCATCGCCGTTTATCGGTAAGGAGAGTCAAGAAGGGATAAGAAATCACTCAGGGCCAAAAATCGTCAGAGCAGCCACGCCTATATAACGAACGGCTCAGGAGCAAAGTAAAGGTGTGGGATTTAGAAGGATCGTTTGGATTTAGATACATGGAAGAGGGAAAGGAATCATTCTAGGCGAGAAGAGAAGCAAAGGCACAGGAACCACTGAGAATAACACCCACAGCAAAAACTTAAAAGTAAAGATATGTAACTATGGAATTAGAGTTGATGACAGATTAAGTTGGGCCTTGAATGCCAGAATAAGGAGGTTTGATAGGCTCCAATGAGCCATGTGGAACCATCCTAATTATTATCCAGGTTAATACTGTGATGCTACTAATGAGGGCCTTGATCATCTGATTTAAGCTTACGTAATAATTGACTTCTCTTCCCAGCTAGCCAGAGAGAAAGGCGGTTTATTTCTCACTATCCATAGTTCCACTCATCTCTACCAATAGCAGAACTTGAGATGGCACTTGTAGCCTGATGGCCAGCTAGGAAACCATGGCTTGCAAGCCTACTGTTTCCCCCACAGCACACGGAGCAACTCGAGTCCTACTCGAGGTGTTAGAAACCACCACCCAAAATTTTAAAGTCACTGTTCCAAAACCAACCAAAATACAGGCAAGCGTGTGAGATATCCCTAGAGGGGCTGACCTATGCTAGTGCTCAGTTGTCAATGAACACATTTCAGGAAGCCATTTGTTCTCATCAGACTCTTTCAGGGAAAACTAAGCAATTCCTCTTGGTGGAGTTGCTGGTATTCGAGATCACAGATAAAACCTAGGGTGATTGGTGCAGTCAACGTAATCATAGCAAACTTGCAAATAAAAACAATGTGAAACGCTAAACAACTGCAGGGCGTAGTATAATACAACCCATCTCTGACATTCCACTCTCGAACTTCATCGGCAGGATACAAAAGTGAGACAAGTACGAGAAATTTCTGTAAAGAAAGTGTGGTGGGAAAGCCTATGAGGAAAGAGTTTTCTTGATAAAAGCTATGTGTCAGATCGATCATAACTCATTTAAACTGCACTAAACCTGTAAGCCCGATGTTAAGGAAAGTTAAAAAAAAAAAAAAAAAAAGGCACCACCCACCAGATATGGACCAAACCTCATGCAGTGTCTCCTTGGTCCCACCTCAGGAAGCCTTTGCCTGCACCACCCTCCACTTCTAACAGAACACGGCACACCCTCTCTCCAAGCCAATAGTTTCATTTAGCACAATGAACTTTGCAAAAATAAGTCCATTTCTGTGGAAGCCAGCGACAGCTTCTCATCCCTGACTCCACGGGTCTGTTTCTTCCAGCTCCAAACACCACCAGGCGTCCACCTTTCTTCCCTCTCAGATAGGCAGCCTGCAGTCTCTCAATCTGCTAGGCTTGAGTTATACAGTGGATAGATTTACAAGAATATACAAGAAATACATAGTCAGCATCCGCCTGACCCTCCCAATTTCCAAGTATCACTGTCATGTAGCTAGGCTTTCAAAAAGAACACATCTCAAGAAGTTGCTCTGGCCGAGGTCAAAGAGGTTTCTGCCTGCGTTCTCTTCTAGGATTTTGATGGTTTCCTGTCTCACATTTAGGTCTTCCATCCACTTTGCATTTATTTTTGTGCATGGTGTTCAGAAAGTGGTCCGGTTTTCCCAACACCATTTGTTGAAGAGACTATTTTCCCTCAGATACTCTTTCTTGCTCTGTCGAAGATTAGTTGGCCATACAGATGTAGGTCCATTTCTGGGTCTTCTATTCTGTTCCATTGATCTATGTACCCATTTTTGTGCCAGTACCACATTGTCTTGATGACTACAGCTTTGTGATATAGCTTCAAATCCAGAATTGCGATGCCTCCAGTTTTGTTTTTTTCAGGATTGCTTTGGCTATCCTTTTGTGGTTCCATACAAATCTTACATTTGTTCTGGCTCTACACAAAAATGCTGGTGGTATTTTGACAGGGGCTGCATTCCATGTGTAGATTGCTTTGCATAGTATAGATATTTTAACAATGTTTGTTCTTCCAATCCATGAGCACGGAAAGCTTTTCCATTTCTTTGTGTCCTCTTCAATGTCTTTTGTCAGTATTCTATAGTTTTCAGAGTACAGAACTTTTACCTCTTTAGTTAGGTTTATTCCCAGGTATCTTACTGTTTTTGCTGCCATTGCAAATGGGATCAATTCCTTGATTTTTCTCCTGCTTTGTTATTGGTGTATAGAAATGCAACAGATTTCTGCACATCGATTTTGTATCCTGAGACTTTGCTGAACTCATGTATTAGTTCTAGCAATTTTTTGCTAGTCTTTCAGGTTTTCTACATAGACTATCATGTCATCTGCAGATAGTGAAAGTCTGACTTCTTCCTTGCTGATTTGGATGCCTTTCATTTCTTTTTGTTGTCTGATTGCTGAGGCTAAGACTTCCAGTACTATGTTAAATAGTCATGGTGAAAGTGGACATCCTTGTCCTGTTCCTGGCTGTAGGGAAAAGGCTCTTAGTTCTTCCCCATTGAGGATGACATTAGCTGTGGGTCTTTCGTATATGGCCTTTATGATGTTGAGGTATGTTCCGTCTATCCCTACTTTGTTGAGGCTTTTCATTAGGAATGGATGCTGTATTTTCTCAAATGCTTTTTCTGCATCTATCAACAGGATCATATGGTTCTTATCCTTTCTTTTATTAATGTGGTGTATCATGTTGATTGATTTGCCAATATCGAACCAGCCCTGCAGCCCAGGAATAAATTCCACTTGGTCATGGTGGATAATTCTTTTAATGTACTATTGAATTCAATGTGCTAATATATTATTGAAAATATCTGTATCCATGTTAGGGATATTGGCCTACCATTCTCCTTTTTAGGGGTCTTTGTCTGATTTTGGAATCAAGGTAATGCTGGCTTCTGGCTTCATAGAGTGAGTTTGGAAGTGTTCCTTCCATTTCTATTTTTTGGAACGGTTTGAGAGGAATAGGTATTAACTCTTCTTTAAAAGTCTGGTAGAATTTCCCTGGGAAGCCATCTGGCCCAGGACTCTTGTTTGTTGGGAGATTTTTGATTACTGATTCAATTTATTTGCTGGTTATGGGTCTGTTCAAATTGTCTATTTCTTCCTGTTTCAGTTTTGGTAGGTTGTGAGCTTCTAGGAATTTGCCCATTTCTTCCAGATTGCCCAATGTGTTGGCATGTAATGTTTCATTGCATTCTCTTATAATTGTATTTCTGTGGTGTTGGTTGTGATCTCTCCTCTTTCATTTGTGATTTTATCTATTTGAATCCTCTCTCTTTTCTTTTTGATAAACTAATCAATTTTGTTTACTCTTTCAAAGAACCAACTCTTAGTTTCATTGATCTCTTCTACTGTTTTTTGTTATTGTTGTTGTTGTTGTTTCTATATTATTAATTTCTGCTCTAATCTTTATAATTTCCCTTCTTCTGTTGGCTTTAGGCTTTATTTGCTGCTCCTTTTCTAGTCCTTTAGGTGTAAGGTTCTTCTTACTAGACACAAGGCTGAAGGCAAGGGAAAGAAAAGCAAACAGGTCTATTGGGACTTCATCAAGATAAAAAGCTTCTGCACAGTGAAGGAAAGAATCAAGAAAACTAAAAGGAAACTGATGGAATGGGCTAAGATAATTGCAAATGACATATCAGATAAAGGGTTAGTATCCAAAATCTATACAGAACTTATCAAACTTAACACCAAAAAAACAAATATGGGCAGAAGACATGAATAGACACTTTTCAAAGACGACATCCAGATGGCTAAAAGACACGTGAAAAGATGCTCAACATCACTCATCATCAGGGAAATACAAATCAAAACCACAATGAGATACCACCTCACACCTGTCAGAATGGCTAAAATTAACAAGCCAAGAAACAACAGGTGTTGGTGAGGATGTGGAGAAAGGGGATCGCTCTTGCACTGTTGTGGGAATGCAAACTGGTACAGCCACACTGGAAAACAGTATGGAGGTTCCTCAAGAAACTAAAAATAGAACTATTCCTATGATGCAGCAATTGCACTATTATTTACCCAAAGGATACAAAAATGCTGATTCAAAGGGGCACAGGCACCCCAATGTTTATAGCGGCATTATCAACAATAGCCAAACTATGGAAAGAGTCCAAATATCCACTGACTGATGAATGGATAAAGAAGATGTGGTATAGGGGAGCCTGGGTGGCTCAGTCAGTTGAGCGTCCGACTTCAGCTCAGGTCATGATCTCACAGTTTGTGAGTTTGGGCCCCTCATCGGGCTCTGTGCTGACAGCTCAGAGCCTGGAGCCTGCTTCAGATTCTGTGTCTCCCTCTCTCTCTGCGCCTCCCCTACTGGCACTCTGTCTCTCTCTGCCTTCAAAAAATAAAGTAATAAAAAAAAAAAAAAAAAGATGTGATATATATATATATATACAATTGAATGTTACTTGGCAATCAAAAAGAATGAAATCTTGCCATTTGCAATGACATGGGTGGAGCCAGAGTGTATTAAGCTAAGCAAAATAAGTCAATCTGAGAAAGACACATACCGTATGATTTCACTCATATATGGAATTTAAGAAACAAAACAGATGAACATATGGGAAGGGGGTGCTGAAAGAGAATAGAGGAAGGCAAACCTTAAGAGACTCTTAAATACAGAGAACGGAGGGTTGATGGAGGGAGGTGGGTGGGGGATGGGCTAGATGGGTGATGGATACTAAGGAGGGCACTTGTTGGGATGAGCACTGGGTGTTGCATGTAAGTGATGAATCACTGAATTCTACTGCTGAAACCAATACTGCACTGCATTTTAACTAACAACAATTAAAGTTTTTTTTAAAAGGGGGAAAAAAGAAACCCAAAACACCTCTCAGGCAGTCTTGAGACCAGGGCGGTAAAAGTTCCATAAGGCTGGGGCTCCAGCACTGTCTTTCACTTGGTGCCCAGCTGAGCAGGCTGCAGGATGATAGGCAACTTCTGTGTAGCATGAGCCTAACCTGCCCTCAAATATGACCTCCAGGGACAGAGATGCATCTCCTCCACTCCAATACCAAGCTGGGGGGGGGGACGGGGAACCGAACCTTCCCTAACTGCTCTGTGTGGAAGATACAAACCTCTACCTGTATTAGTCACACATAATTCAACCGGCAGGCCCACCGGATTTCTTCCTAGAAGATCACTGTAGATCAAAATGTCAAGGACAGGAGCAAAACAAGATTTTTAAAAAATCATCCCACGGCAGTATAGTAATCCTTTACTTGCTAACTTTGACGCCAGCGTCTCTGAAGGATCCCCATCGAAGGCCGGTCACTGCAAACACGGGCTTTTCCTTTTCACCCTGGAAGTTAAATACATTCATTTTAAATTAATGATTACAGTTAACTTGGAACTCTCTATAGTTAAGTACCCAGCAAATGCTCACAGCCTAGTTTTCCTCAAACCAAATTCTAAAAAGGGTGTTCAAGGGGCGCCTGGGTGGCTCAGTCGGTTAAGCGTCTAACTTCAGCTCAGGTCACGATTTCACTGTCCATGAGTTCGAGCCCCGCGTCGGGCTCTGTGCTGACTGCTCAGAGCCTGGAGCCTGTTTCCGATTCTGTGTCTCCCTCTCTCTCTGACCCTCCCCCGTTCATGCCCTGTCTCTGTCTCAAAAATAAATAAACGTTAAAAATAAATAAATAAAAATAAAAAGGGTGTTCAAAATCTCAGAAATTAACTGAGTACTCAGTAAAAGGACCCGAATAAACCATCCTATAAAATGAAATTAATTGTTATATATTAGGCCTCATGAATCTGCTGGCAAGGGAACATATTATCATACTTCAGACTGTAAAAGAAATACCTAACTATGCTGGCTTTTTGACCAATCAGAAGTCGGGTCAGCCAGAAGTACTTCTCTCTCAGACTTGCCCAAGGCAAAGATCATTTCAGCCTGCATTCTCTTTAGAGGTCCAAGTGTTCTCAAGTAAGACCAGAATCCTGGTACTCTAGAAAGTTTCACCCGAGCATCTAACAATACAGCCAGTTATCTGTCACAACAAGTCAGAATAAAAAGTGATTCGGATTGGGGCACCTGGGTGGCTCAATCGGTTAAGTGTCCCACCTTCAGCTCAGGTCATGATCTCACAGTTCGCGTGGGTTCGAGCCCCACGTTGGGCTCTGTGCGGACAGCTCAGAGCCTGGAGCCTGCTTTGGATTCTGTGTCTCCCCCTGTCTCTGTCCCTCCCCCACTCATGCTCTGTCTCTGTCTCTCAAAAACAAATTAAGAAAAAAGAAAGTGATTCAGATTTAGCCCAATGCTTTATGGCAAAATACTGCAATTACCATCAGTGAGTTACTAATTAATCTGCCAGTTAAGCATTATATAGAAAACATACACAATAGAGTCATTGTCTTTAAGAGTTTACACTTTATAATGGACCTTCCTTAGGATATAAAAATATATAAATATATAGATATAGATAGATCAGGATCTATCTATATCTATCTATATAATATATACAAGATCCAGATCCTAAAAGGGACTTTTCCCACAGCTCAGAATTAGAGCTAAAGCCCAAGAGTGTGCCCACATTCTAAACAGAGCAGCCACACGCTAGACATAACTCCATAGAACTTGCTAAATGGGGGCAGAGCCAGCTCGATTTCCACCAGGCCATCAGTACCAGCAAAGATTAGGAGCTGGAGGAGAATCCCGGACACCATAAATTGCTGGTCTAGGTCAAGTATATCAAGTGTTCTCCTCGGGGAGGACGTACTTCCCTCTCAATCCCACGATACCGAAACCCAGTGAGGGATTTCCAGGAAAATCACACACTCATAGGGGCAGCTTGTAGATAAAGATACTGGCCTCCCATTCCTTGCTTGTGTGTCTGTTCCAGCAGATTTGCTTTTCTGCCCTCTGCACCAGTTAAGCAAGGAAAAGGGAACTAGACAGAGATGGTGGAGCACAGAGGTCATGGTGAGGCACCTTGGCCCCTGGCACAGGAGGGGTATGTTAGTCCCCTAGGTGCCAAGTGGGTATTGTGGAAAACAGCAGGACTTTGAGCCATCCTGATGATGGAAAGCTCATCTTTTTTTTTTCCCCCATGGAATTATCATTGACAATATGATACATTAGGGAGTAGTAATAAAAATACCTGCTCTCCATTGAGGAGGGCACTTGCTGGGATGAGCACTAGGTGTTGACTGTAAGCAATGAACCATGGGAATATAACCCCAAAACCAAGAGCGCACTGTATACACTGTATGTTAGCCAACTTGACAATAAATTATATTAAAAAAAAAAAAAAAAAAAAAAACCTGCCCTCAAAGAGCTCAAGGTACAATGAGGGTAGACAGACACAGACAACAACAATCCAACGCGGGAGGTTCCCACCACCAAGAAACGCATCGAGTGCTATGAAAGCATGGCAGGTGCGATGGACGTGGTGTGTGAGGGGATCAAAGGACACACATGGTCAGGGAAACACAACATAAATTTTAAAACAAAACAAATTTTAAAGAATAAGGTGTCCAGATTGAGGGAGGTTAGAGAGAAGCACGGAGAGAAAGAAAAGGGAGAAGAAAGGTCTAACCTGAGGAAGAGAAGCAACACTGTGTGAGTCTGCAGTGGACTATTTCCCTCAACTGTTCCATAAGGGGTTTGTAAGCGTCGCAACTAATAATAATGATAACTGTAGAAGATTCCATGATGAAAGGAGTTGAGAAATACCAACATTCGTTGGTTTGAAACAAGTTATGTTCACTACAACAATTCTTCTTGGGGTCTTTAATACGTTAATGTATATTATAAACTTCCAGAAGGAGAAATACGAATAGTTTTCCTGAATTGTTAACTGTGCAACCCTTCCCTGGGAGGCGCTTTGTGTAACTAATACTCCTGGGGAAAGGCTGATCAAAAGCACATAGTCTAACACGATGTACTGGTTTTAGTATTGAAGACTTCCCAACTGGTGCTCTAAAAATGTTTTCTCTATCTTCATTGAGGAAGATTTTAGGAATATTCTGGGAAGATTAACTAAAAAGCCTTGTAACTTCAAGGTGCTACTGATTTGGGGTGCTATGTCCTAGCAAGGGGTAGGAATGACTCTGGACACTAGGAAATGAGTGTGGAAAGATCTAGAAAAGCCCAGCTAACAGCCAGATGGTCATAGGGCCCTCAGGATTCAGGAGAGGACAGAGGGTCGGTAATGAAGGGACTCGTCCTTGTTGGGGTACACAAGAAAAATAAGGGTAGGTGGACAGAGGAGAAGCCAACAGACAAACTACCACTGGAATGTTAACCCGATGAAGGTCTGGGTAATTGAGGATGAGATGGAAGGGTCAGTAAACAAAAACAGATAAAAACAGGCACACAACCAGGTCTTAACAGCAAAGGACATATGTTGTCCCAAGTCACAGACCTTCTGCAAAGGGAAAAGGGCCTACTGGTTTGCTAAAGAAAAATAACTGAGAAAGCTGGCTGGAATAAAAGCTTAAGGAACAGTGAAAAGAAAACAATTCTGGTCAACTAGATAGGTACCTAATCTAGGAATTTTAGGAACTCTAGATGAAGAGAAAGAAAATAGGAATTCTGAAGTTCTGAAGCAGCCCTAAGCGTCATCTTGAGAGAATGATCAGTCAGGGTTAAAAAAAAAAAAAAAAAAAGGAAACCAGGAATGACAGGGGAAAGGGGCAGATTCTAACTTCAACCAGCAACCCTATCCTCCTCTTTGGGTTCTGGGTTGGCAGATTCTATGAGCCAACTGAAGTAGCAAAAAGAAAGAACTAGAAAGACTTCTGTAAGTCTTTAAAGCCTTTGAAGTCAAGTACCAGGCTTTGTAGATGTCTATATGGGAAAATGCCATTTGGAAATCACAGGATCGTGCCAAGAGTGATACCACCTAGACAAAGCAGTCAAGTTGAAAAGCAATGGACTATAAAACAGAAAATCTAGACTCTACTTCTGTCTTCAGCGTGACTAGTCAGATGACCAGCTGACTTTTTGTTTTCACTGTCAAACGAAGATAATACACATCTTGTCTTCTTAAGCTGGAGATCCAACTGAGATGTGAGCATTCAGTAGAAACTATAAAAAGCTAAATATAAAGCATTATTATAGCTTCCAAGGACTATTTTTGGGGACTTTTCAGTTATACAGGTTTAATTGGGTTTGGGTTTGTTTTTTTTAAAGAAGAGGAATCCAGTATCCGGCTTTACCTATCATGCTGCCCCCATATTCTGAAAGCAATTTCTAGGAATAAGGAAGAAAGAGAAGACAAATTCAGCTCTAGCTGAGTGCCTCAGAAGCCACAGAGGAGGCTGCTGTACTATGTTTTCTAGGAATTAATTTTCAAAGTTTTCTGCTTCCTGGGCTGTGTCATCAATACACGGAGCCTGTGGCAAATTTGATGCTGGTTTCATCAATTCACAAAATCAGTACATTTGGGAGAAAAGAAAAAAATCAGAGAGAAGACTTTTAAATACAAGTACAGTCAACAATTTCCAATTAAATCCTGATTACTCTGGAATGTATTACTCCTCACACATTTATAAGCAGCAGTTAATTACCTAGTTATTATAAGATACAGCCCGACTCCCCTCCTTCAGTAATAACAACATTTTAAGATAATATCTTCATAGATGCCAATCTGTGGTGCATTCCTAGGCTAGACTTTCACCCAGCTCTTGCATTTTGTTGCGAATGACTTAGATTTATTATCGCTAAAGAATAAAATACAACTTAAGTCACTTTTATCACGATCAATGACATCATGGTGGGGAGTCCAGACATCAGTGCAGAAGAACAAAGGAAAAGGAAAGGAAAACAGGCTGCAAGTACATGGGTTCACCAGTCATAAATATGCATATGACCAATGCTATATAATTAACACCAATATTTTAGGACTCAAGTTTGGAATTGTGACATAGTGTGGAACATTCTTTCAGAGATATCAGGAAACTTGAATGAATATAAAATGTTCAGAGCCTCTGAAGGACAACCGGAATGTAGCCAGTGCATTTTAAGACCAAATCTCAGTAAAGGACACAGGGCTCACTGTTCATACAATTGTTCGGCTTTATGGCTTAGCCTTCTCGGGAATCTGTCCTTTTGTTGTGGGGAAAGAGGGGAGAAGATCTGATGAAGAAGGAATGGTTACTTAACTACTGCCCAGTGAGAATATCCTTCGTTTCAGGAATTAAATTCTTTTCTTTTTAAATGTTTATTTTTCAGACAGTGCAAGTGTTGGAGAGGGGCAGAGAGAGAGAGAGGGCGACAGAAGATCTGAACTGGGCTCTGCATGGACAGCACAGAGCCCAACGTGGAGCTCGAACCCACTAATTGTGAGATCATGACCTGAGCCTAAGTCAGATGCTTAGCCGACTGAACCACCCAGGTGCCTGGGAATTAAATCCTTCTTTTTTTTTTTTTTTTTTTTTTTTATTAAAATTTTTTTTTTTTTTTAACGTTTATTTATTTTTGAGGCAGAGAGAGACAGAGCATGAACGGGGGAGGGTCAGAGAGAGAGGGAGACACAGAATCGGAAACAGGCTCCAGGCTCTGAGCCATCAGCCCAGAGCCTGACGCGGGGCTCGAACTCACGGACTGCGAGATTGTGACCTGGCTGAAGTCGGACGCTTAACCGACTGCGCCACCCAGGCGCCCCTTAAATCCTTCTTAAAGAGAGGATTCCAAACAGGAATCGGGAACGGCTACTGGGTCTTCTTCCCTCCAAAATTTTTCTTTTGGAAACCTTTAATGTACCAAGAAATCCTTTAATGTACAATGAACACCATTTACGTCTTTCACCTACATTCACCAGGCGAAACATTGTCCCCTATTAGCTTTATCTGTCTATGTGTTTTGTAGTTTTGTTAAATCATTTTCAAATACACCGAAGACTTCATGACCCTCACCCCTCAAATTTCAGCACGTCTCCTAATAACAAGGACAGACATAAACATAATGCTGTCACCCTCAAGAAATCTAAATTGACATAGAATATCTAATATACAGTCCCTATTAAATAGCTCTGATCGTTCCAATAGTATCTTTCATAGTCTAGTTTTTCATTCTTCTAATTCAGGATTTTGTGCCAGATTTAATTCTATTACTTTAGCTTCTGTAATCCTGAATAGACCATCTTCTTTTGGATTTCATGACACTGAAATTTTTGAAGAGGCCAGACCAACTGTTGTTTTTAGAAGGTCCCACGATTTGAGTTTGATGGACTTTTTTCTCATTATTATTTTCAGTTAGATTCAGATAATTTAACATGTTGAGCAAGAAACTATATACATGATGATTTATCCTTCTTGATAGATCACATCAGAAGGCAGATAATGCCCATCTGTCCCATAACTGATGATGCTAAGTTTGATCACTAGGTGGTATATGCTAGATTTCTCTACTATAAAGGTACACTTTTCCCTCTGTAATCATTAAGTAGGCTGTGATGCTTTAAGACTGTTGATGTATGTTCCCCAACAACCCTTTTATCCAGCGGTTTGAGCATCCACTAATGATCTCTTCCTGAATCAATTATTTCATTAGTGACTGCAAAATAATAACTATCATGTCTTCCACGTTTACAAGCTGGAAATTCTCTAATATTAAACTATAGGCTTATAGATTCTTCATTTTTACTTACTGCATTATAATCCATCAGCGTTATTATTCTTTTTGATGTTCAAACTATCCCAAAACTGGCCAGGAGGATACCATCAGACTAGCCTCCTACATCTTTTCCTGTTGTCTCCATCAGTGTCTGAGTAACTCTTGGCTTTGTTCTTGCCTTGCCTCTGGAAGCCATCTTTTCACAGAGCCCTGGTCATGTTTATTATGGAACACTATCTAGAGACCAAAATCTGAAGGCCAGGGACATTCTTTGTTGTTTAGTGTCACTGCTTCTAAGCCCTTTGAGTGTGCAAAGCCAGCAGAAGTTTGTTTGTTTTTTTTTAAACAATTCACAAGTTCATCTACAAATCGATAAAATGTTAGACAACCCAACAGAAAAATGGGAAGTCCTGCTCCCACTGAACATTAGGGTGGAACATTGTTTCCACCCTAAAAAATAAAAGCCAGATAATTTACAAACTATCATTTTTCTTGAGCTCATCAGAGAGAGAGAAAAGGCTGCAACACATCAAATTAACCTGAATTCAAAAGGACAGATGTGACATGAGAAAGGTTTCACCTTTAGCAAAGCCTGAGGGATGGCCACCATGCAAACAGGTTCAGATGAAACCAGTCACTGTCCTCAATGCTTTGTATGATTAGCTCTTCTAATATTCCAAACAACCACATGAGATAGAGAAATTATATGGTCCAAAGGTAATCAGTGGAAGAAGTACAAATAGTAACAACTATATTGAGAGGAGATATAGAGGAATTCTTACAGGGTACGGAGAGGTCAAGAGAGAAAGTCTGACACCGGTAAGTCAAAGGCAATGTTATATACTGAACACTAATGATCAAGTGTACACGTAAAAAAGGTTATGATGGTAACTTTTCTTTTGTGGGTTTTTTACCACAATTTTAAAAAGGAGTATCATAAGCATGTTAACTAGTGATAACTAGAATAAACAGGTAAAGTTATTTTTCTGTGGGAGTTATGCCTGGGACGGAAACAATACTGTTTTCATTGTAACCTCATTTGAACTGCTACAGCTCATTTCTTTAAAATGTATGTGTGCACTACTTTGTTAAATTTTCAAACTCTGGGAAAAACAGACTTTACCTTGATCTGCAAGACATCGAGTGGAATGGTCTCTCCTTTCACAATGGCAAGTGTAGCATCTGTAATATGTCTAAAAGACAAAGGGAGGAAACGATCACGTGCGGAAAACAAGCAGCACTTCCCCCATCACTCACACACACACACACACACACACACACACACACACACACACACTCACTCACTCTCTCCTGTCCAGAATACTAACAGGTTCGGGGAAAAGACAAATTCCTTCAAAATACTCCAAGATAGCAGAACAAGTGAATATAAAAGAATTACTGATACAAACATAGTGAAAGGCTCTGATACAGACTCAAAAGAGAAGGCTTTGGCCAAGAGAAGTTTATACAAAGTGCCAGTCATTTGTTTATTTCACGTTTGACTCTCTACTATGTGTCTGACTCCTATCACTGGAAAATAGGATAGTTAATATTAACAGCATCTTTCACTCATTCTAAGAAACCCAAGCACTTGAAAAAACATTATTTCTTTTTACTCTATTAACCCAAAGGGTAACTAAAGGACAGGTTTGAGTTATCTAAGCAAAATATAATCCAGAACCCAAGACCTATTCCTCTGACTTTCCAGGATTACAAGGATGTAATTTTAATTGCTGATTCTTTTGTTCAAGGACACGAGACTGTCCCTATCTACATTCTGATTGTCAGTTGAAAAGTCTATAGGTAAAAAAAAGCTTGTACTATCAGCAACCGTTCAGGGCATGTGAAACTATGCCAGGCTTGAAAGTAGTTCTAGGTTCATACTCTAATTAGATCCCAGGTCAGACACACATTAGGATACAAAAGACAGTCAGCAAAAGAAATATTAAATCAACAAGTGGCCAGACAATAAGATATTTTCTCTTGCAGCAGAAAGAACAAGCAAACCCACACTGAATACTTTCCTAGCCCGGCCTGTCCACCCCTCCTGTCACCTACCCGCTGTCCCTTTGCATGGCTCACTAGTCTCACCCTTCAGATCTTGGCTGAGATGTCACCACTTCCCCTAAGCAGCCTCTAGGCCCTTCCCTATAATTCTCTATCACTGAACTGTGTTCATTTTCCTTCACAGCAGATCACAATTTATAATACATATT
The DNA here is from genome assembly GCF_018350155.1 of Leopardus geoffroyi. NCBI lineage: Eukaryota > Metazoa > Chordata > Mammalia > Carnivora > Felidae > Leopardus > Leopardus geoffroyi. Next base: position 156,391,749 of record NC_059331.1, on the reverse strand, counting down.
TTTTATTTACATCTTTATCATCTGCCTCTACCTGGAGACTAAAAGTTCCACAAGGTTAGTGATAATTTACATCCCTTATTGACCAATATAAAACCTAACACCTAGCCTAGTGCATGGTACATACTAGGCAATCAATATTAGATGGATGATTTTATTCTACAAAATTCCAAGCATATAAAAAAAGTACAGAGAATAGTATCACGATTCCTGTGTATTCCTCATCCAGCCTCAACAATTATCAATGCACAGCCGATCTTATTTCCTTATACACCTCCCACCCACTTCTCCCCATCTGTATCAGAGCAAATCCCAGATATCTTAACACTTTATCCACAGATATTTCTTTATGTATCTCTAAAAGATAAAAAGGTTCTTTAAAAAAAACATAAATTGCTATTATATCTAAAACACTTAAATAATTCCTTTATATCAACATACATTTAGTCAATGTCGAAATTTCCCCAACTAACTCATATTCTTTTCAGCTTCTTTGTTCAAATCTGGGCCTAATAGATAAGATCTATACATTGCAATTGGCTTATATGTCAAGTCTTTTCAAATCTACGGAGTCTCTCTCCTTTTCCCTACTCATTAAAGAAATGGGTTGTCTTACTGTGTTGCTGAGGATCTGGATTTTACTGATTGCATTCCCATGATATTAACACGTGTCCCAATTCCCTGCATTTCCTAAAAATCTGATTGAGCGTGGAGTTTTTGGCAAAAATACTCCAGAGGTAGTGGTGTGTACTTCTATCAGTAAGTACATGAAACCTGTTTGCCTCTTTTTTGTGTGATAGTAGCAACCATTGACAATCAATGGCTAGATTTACTAGTTAACAGAGAGTTGCAAAATGGTGACCTTTTAATTCTATTATTCCTTCTTATTTATTATCTGGTCCACAAAGAGAAACTTTCCTTCATCCAAAATTTGGTACCATAAAATTGAGGTCATATGAGAAAAAAATCGATAAATGCTTTTTTTTTTGTTAACTTCACCAATTTTCAAAATAAGTTGATATCCTTAGTATCCTCTAAAAAGGACCAGTAACTTTTTCATTTTTATTTCCTAGTATCATTATGAATGCATAGCTTTCAATATATTTGATATGTTTCAATACATTACAGTTATTAGCCTGATACTCAAATTGTCCCAAATGAATGACCTGCAAGGGTGGGGTACAAGGGTCAATAGATAATCACAAAGAACAATGAGAAAGAGGAGCCAAGGAAGGTCCAGGTCAATGTCAACCAAACTGAGAAGCGACTAACACTTCCACCCAAGCACTTATTCACACAAGTAGAATTATCTAAGCTTAAAAGAATTAGTTTAATATTTTAACTTCTTTTTTGAAGTTAGATTTACTGAGATATAATTTATACACAGCAAATTTCATGCTTTTAGTTATACGGTTCTACAAATTTTGACAAATGCCTTCAGTCACGTAATCATCACCATGACCAAGATACAGAACATTTACAGCATCTCAGAAAGTTCCTTCATGGCCCTTTGTGGCCAACCCACTCACCCCACCATCTGCTTCTGGCAACTACTGGCTGCTTTCTGTTTTCCAGAATGTCCTACAAATTGAAATAAGAAGTGTGAAGCCTTTTCACTAGCTTTTTAAAACTCCTAGCACAAGTATGAGGCTCATGCTGTTGGATGAATTTAAAGACTATTTCCTTTTATTGCAGAGTTGCATTCCATTGTATGGAAGTACACAGTTTATCCATTCACCGATTGATGGACGCTGGCACCGTTCCCAGTTTTTGGCAGTTACCAATGAAGCTACCATAAACATTCCTCTATAGGTTTTTGTATTGACAGATGTCTTCATTTCTTTTGGGTAAGCACCTATAATTATGGCTCACAGGTTTAATTTTATAAGCAACTGCTAGACTGTTTTCCATAGTAGCTATACCACTTGGCATTTCCATCAGAAATATGAGAGTTTCAGTTGCCTCATGTATATGTTAGCATTTGATGATGTCAGGTTTCTGTTTGGCTTATTTAAGCCATTCTAATAGACGCGTCTCAAAGTGGATTTAACTTGCACTTCTCTAATGACAAATGCCATCTATGTCTTTGGTGAAGTGTCTGTTCAAATGGTTTGCCCTTCTTTCTACAAGGGAGTTTGTTTTCTTATTACTGAATTGTGAGAGTTATTTGTATACTCTGGATACTGGTCCTTTACCAGATATGTATCTTACAAAATTTTTTTCCCAATCTGTGGCTTGATTTTTCATTTTCTTAACAATTATTTTCAAAGGACAGATGTTTTAAATTTTACTGAAGCCCAATTTATCTTTTTTTTTTTTAAAGGTTTCTGCTTTTTGTGTCCTAAGAAATCATTGCCTAACCAAGATCACAAAGATTTTCCTCTAGAAATGTTACAGTTTTAGGCTTTACATATAAGCCTATGATCGATTTCATGTTAATTTTTATATGTACTATGAAGTATGTGTTATGGTTCGTTTTCTTGTATGTGGTTAGCTCACTGTTTCAGCACCAACTGTTGAAAGAGTTAGTCTTGGACTGTCAGAGAGTTAGTCTTAGAATCAGATAGGGTAAGTCCTCAAACTTAGTTATTCTTTTTCAAAGTGATTCTGGGTATTCTAGTTCCTTTATTTTTCCATATAAATTTTAGGATCTACAAGTCCATTTTTATTAAAAATCTTAAAAAGAGATCAATTTGGAAAACAAACATCAAAATATTAGTCTTGAAGTCCATGAACACAGGTCTCTCCATTTATTTATGTTTTCTTGATTTCTCTCTTCAAGGTTTTGTAGTTTTCAGCATATACATCTTACACATATTTTGTTGGATTTATCCCTAAGTGTTTCATGTTTTTTTGTAAAGGCTCAGCAATGTTAGTATTCTATTACCTTTATTGTTATATTTTAGGAAAACACAGTAATTACTAATAAAGTAAAAGATTTACTGTGTCTGGCCTTTAAGTACAACTATAAAAAAGGAGACATTTAGAAATTACTATTATCTCTGTTCAAAAAAGTGTTGTTTCTCTCCTAACATGGCTCCTCCTAATCCGTTCTGCTCTGTACCCCACTGGTAGGAAAAAAAACCTTTCCATAGTAAAATGTTCTTTCCTTTAAAAATAAATGCTTTTCCTGGGGTGCCTGGCTCAGTCAGTTAAGTGGCCCACTTCGGCTCAGGTCATGATTTCGCAGTTTGAGAGTTCAGGCCGCGTGTCGGGCTCTGTGATGACAGCTCAGAGCCTGGAGGCTGCTTCACATTCTGTGTCTCCCTCTTTCCCTGCCTCTCCCCAGCGTTCACTCTGTTTCTCTCTCTCAAAAATATATAAACATTAAAAAATTTTCTCTAATAACAATAAATGTTTTTCCTTAGGTGAAACAGCAAGAGAATAGAGGGTTGTCTTTTTTGATTTATGTTGTTTTAATTATAGAATCTAAACTCATCAATTGTACAGTCATCCTATTTCTTATTTACTATTTTCCATCCTAAATCATCAATAAATATGCATAAAGTCTTATCCCATGGTTTACCAAGCATAATTGCTTGTTTACCTAACTAGTCCTTATTTTAACTTGTTAATCTTCTGAGGTACTATTGTTGGGCATCTGATAAATGCAGGTAAAGAAACTGACTCAAGAGGGAGATTTAATCATATTCTCAAGATGACAGAGCAAGCTGGTGGCAAAACAAGGTTCAACTAGGTCTAACTCCAAGGGTGCACTCTCTCACCTTCTGAGATTACTGTGGACGTACCAAAGGAGTACCTATGGTTCCCAAAGGGCAAGCCCATGACTTATAGGCCTCCTCATCAGTGTGATCAGACTTAAAATGTAAACAGCTTGGGACGCCTGGGTGGCTCAGTCGGTTAGGCGGCCGACTTCGGCTCAGGTCATGATCTCACGGTCCGTGAGTTTGAGCCCCGCGTCAGGCTCCGTGCTGACAGCTCAGAGCCTGGAGCCTGTTTCAGATTCTGTGTCTCTCTTTCTGACCCTCCCCCGTTCATGCTCTGTCTCTCTCTGTCTCAAAAATAAATAAAAACGTTAAAAAAAAAAATTTTTTTTAAATGTAAACAGCTAAGTCAGGAATCACATCCACTTCAATCGGCGCTTCTAGCAAAGTTACACACAGTTTAAGACACTTTCCCCAAAATATACACATGAACTCACTTAGAGTACATTCTGGGTTCCCCAGTAAGCAAAATCAAAGTGAAAAGATGGCCTACTTTACTTTTCCGTATTTCTCTATCGACACGTCTTTACCCCATTTCTCCCCCTCCAGTACAGATGCTAGCCAGGAAGTAGGCAGCAGTTTAGAAAATGAGGTTCAATTTAGGAGAAAGCAAGCAGCATGATCACAGGTTTAGATCCTATAAATATATTAATTCTGAAGGAAGCTCTTAGAAAGGATCCAAAAGCTCTGGACTTGCGCTGAGTAACACCTAGCACATTGAGGGGTTTAGGAAGAGCTTTTGAGAGACTGACCTTAAAATACAATGTTGTGGCTGAAAAAAATCTTTTTTTTTTTTTTTTTTTTTTTTTTTTAAAGTAGGCTCCACACCCAGCAGAGCCCAGTGCAGGGCTTGAACACATGACCATGAGATCAAGACTTGAGCTGAGATCAAAAGTCAGATATCTGGGGCGCCTGGGCGGCTCGGTCGGTTAAGCGTCCGACTTCGGTTCAGGTCATGATCTCACGGTCTGTGAGTTTGAGCCCCGTGTTGGGCTCTGTGCTGACAGCTCAGAGCCTGGAGCCTGCTTCAGATTCTGTGTCTCCCTCTCTCTCTGCCCCTCCCCTGTTCATGCTCTGTCTCTCTCTGTCTCAAAAATAAATAAATGTTAAAAAAAAAAAAATTTTAAGTCAGATATTTAACCAACTGACCACCCAGGTGCCCCATGAAAAAGCCTTTTAATGTTATTTTTTTCCCCAAAAATTATGTGGCAGAGAACAGCTGAGACACAACTCCAAATTTATCATTCTCTGGCAGTAATGGAAAGTTCTAAATAAAGCAGCACTGTAGCATGGAACAGCTATTTTTTAGGATTATTTACCTGCAACATTCCAGAGGCAAGACTCTTTTTTCTCCTGTAGTAATTGTGGTACAACACATCTTGAGAGCAGTGCAAAAAACAAAGCCTTGTTCTCTTAAATGGCCTTAGGCATCTGCCATGTTGAGAGGTCTACAAAATTCCAAACCCAGGGCAAATTTACTTAATTACCTAAGAGCCCTTGGGCATGCTTATAAATTAAGTTTTATAAATCTTTAAATTATAAACAGAAGCAGCAACAACGTTAGTTTAACCACAGGGAAAATCAGCTCCCAAAAAACTGAAGACCTTCAACAAACTAAGACCTTGAGGGCAGCTACGACGCGCATAAGCTGGCTTTTTGGATAGGCAAGGTGTTCTCCAAGGAACATGGTCTCCCTCTGGATCACTGACATATTTGGGAACACTGGCTAAGCAATTCAAATAATCTGTATTGACACAGAAAGAAAGACTAACTCTCTAAAGTAGCCAAGGCCCAAACCACATAGAATTTATCTCAGATAAACAAAAATGTTTGAATAATTCATTTTTTGTTATATCTACTGCTCCTCAGAAATTCTAAATTGGGAATAACAAGTCTGGCAAACTGAAATGCCATGTCAGGCTTTAGGATGACTAATGAAGAACTGGACAGCCCACACAGATTAAGGATTGAAGCAAGAGATGTTAGATGAAGGCCTGATATATGTCTATGTTTATGCCTCGTGTTTGACATACGGACCAAGACTTTTATAATATATATGTAGGTGTATACATGGGTGTGTGTGTGTGTGTGTGTGTGTAGATATATATACACAGAGAGAGGAGAGAATTGGTAAAAAGATATAAAATAACTCCTAAAATTGTAACAGCAAAAATAAATCCACAGAAACCAATTTAATCAAAATCCCAGAAGCAGAAAGAAAAAAAAAAAACCCAAACAGTAAATCACCTGAATACTATTATTGTTATGATTCTAAAACCTTATATAACCAGAAATATCACGAGAAGATTTTAGTTAACACATTCAACAAGTATTTATTTATTGATCTCCCCTAACTGTGTCACAAAGCTGACATTAAAGATCAAGCAACTGACAACGAGAGCCTGCAAAGGATTTTCTCAGTTATACTATTTGTCACTGTTCAAAGCCAGGACTCATATTCAAGATTTCCATCTTCTCGAAGGACTACAGCTTTGTTTACATAAGGCTTTTGAGAGAAAAGAACAACAACAACAACAACAATCTGCCCGACTCCTGAAGACAGATTCACAGCAATTTCATTTCGATGTTGCTTCCCCAGCTGCTTTATCCATACTGCCTTCCACTTTAGGCATTTCCCAAAGGATGCCGCTATTACTTAGCTATTCTAGCTACTTTTATTATCAGAATAAAGAAGCCGCGGCTACCAGTTCAGTTTTCACAAGGGACATGCTGTTTGTGATCATGCATTTTTAAAGCAAACAAATGATCAATGCAAACCTGTCTTCACTAGACAATCTTACAACATAGAGGCATAAAGACAGTTTGGGTCAGGCATTCAATCTTCAAAACTGACAAAAGGACATCAATATTCATCTCTCCACCCGACCTGGGCACTTGATATCAGATCACCAGGGTCCCAGAACCCAAAAAAGGAAACTTCCCAGTGAACAGAAAGGTTGAAATTTGATCTAGGTCTTGCGCTTAATGATTTGAGGTTTCAGGCTATCAAAGCTAGAAACAAAACCAAAAAATTCATATCACCCACATGTGAACTGTCCATTCCCAGGCTCAGTCTCCCACAAATGCTACCGCCCCACATTGACAACCTACTGGACTTTGTTTCCACTTTCGGCAAAGAGAGTATGACTCAAACTACTGGTCTGTCCCAGTGGGATAAATCCAATGGGGATTTTACTGAAGGAAGCCTAGGGGAAAAAAAGAAAAGTTTTATGGTTATGGTCAAAAAAAGTCAGGCTGAACAGAGACACAGACGCGTCCACTATGACAAAGTAACTGACCCTAAGTCCACTACCCTGTCTCTCCCTTCCCTATACCAGCAATCGGGTAACATTAAGTGAGCAGTTTCTAGAATGAGAAAGCCCTTAAAAACAGGACTCTGAATCTGGAAGAAATATTTGGGTACTCATTAACGGCAATTGGTTCAAAGAAATTTGGTTACAAAAATGAGGGTCTTAAAGATATTAGATAAATGTGCTATTGTGACAGAAATTGTATTATGTTGTCACAGTATTATTTGAAAAAATTGTGGATAAAATTCAACTAAAAATATCTAACCTTTGTAGAGTAACTAATGACAAGGCTTTATAAACAATCTCCAGTATAAAGAAGGCAAAGAGAATAAGCACATTCAAGGAGAAGTCCTTCATCCGTTTCCCTCTCTCCCTTCTGAGGCAACCATTACCCTGCCGTTGATGGGATTCCTTTCCAGCCACATTGTTATTCCTTTACAACATATTTAGGCATTCATCGATAGTATACAGTATTGTTTTCTGAATTCCAAAACCTAGTAGTAATGCCTAACATACTTTGGCAACCTGCCTTTTTCATTCAATATTTAAAAAATTTTATATGTACACATAAATATATATGTGTATACATATATACATAGAGAGAAAGATCTATAAATACTTATAGATCTAATTCATTCATTTTTACTGCTCCATGGCTTCCAGTATATGGATATACCACCATTCATTTATGAAGGAATTCTGTGAACAAGAGTTTCCATGGGAAAATTTTATATTCCAAACAATAGCTTTTCCAGTAAAAAGCTGTTGGGTACTCTGGAATACTACAGCAGAGAAGTCTGCCACAGATTAATAATAAAAGTGTTCTAGGACACAGGCAGCAGTATTTACTAAAACCCAAGGAAGCACCTTAACATATAAAATGGTAAAAAAAAAAAAAAAAAAAAAAAGGTAAAAGAAGAGAAAAAGAACAGAAATGCAGAAGTTAAAATGCAATTGCTCTTTCTTTAAAGCTCACCTCATCTGCTCTTTGAAGAACTCCAGTAATAACCTACAAATGTTAAAAAAAAATTATAAACAACGTGTATTCCCCTTATCATACAAGAATTAGACTCAATTTTCATGGATCACAAACTTGTTCCTATTTTCTTCCTAGAAACTATGTGAAAAGATGTACTAGCTCTTCAACCACAGTATTCTGCAAAGGGATCAGAGCTAAATTAGATTTTATTCTTGACCTAAAATCAATAGTCCAATAGAGGCTAAGACAAAATAATTATAAAACCTCCACATCATATTAGCAAAATTGTTTTAAGTTCTATAAAATGGATACAAGTGTGAGGCACCCATCAATCATACGGAAGAGCTGAGGTTGTACTATAAGTGCACATACAGGAAAAAACTAACTCTGCTACACGCGGGAAAGTCTCTGCTCAATAAATGTTTCTTATTGATGAAAATGAAGACAAGGGGAAGAGCGGCCCCGCTTTTAAAAGGTATTTTTAATTTGAATTTGTACATGTTTTATTTTTAAAATATAATGCACAGGTCTTGTAAAAGTGGTGAAAAATACCCGAAGAAGAAAATTCTTTCTCAAAGTCCCACCATGCAGAACAACCATCATTAATCAGTTTTTTACGTTTTGGCATATTCAGTGCCTATTTTTATATGACTGTGATGATCCCAGATACGTGATTTGGTATATTTCTTAAAAACGTTTTGTGAAGTAAAGGCTGATGCCAATCTTCCCCCTTCACCTCCTGCCTCGCTGAATTTCAGGATTAAAGGGGGCTGTCGTGAGGTCTACTTCATTCTTTGTTGGCATGCTACCAGTATTCTTCACACTTCATTAAAAAGCCATAAAAACAATTAGCACAGCCTTTCTAAAAGAAGCTTACTAAGGCTCACATAATTGCTAAGTCAAACATAGGACATTGCTCTGTCTGCTATTAGCTCCGGATCCCTCAACACTGAGGAAACCACCAAATGGAGGCAAAAGGCAATCAGAAATGAGGCACAAATGTGAATTATGGCCCATGGGATGGAAACACTGAGCCGGAGGAGGGGCACCTGACCTGGCTCTTCAGGGGTTTCCAATACATAATGAAGGTTTCAGTCTGCTGCCCTCCAAAAGAAGAGCACTTCTAGGGCAACATACTTCCTGTCCTCATTGGACCAAAGTAAGCATTAAGGACATGAAGTTTTAAAAGAGAGGCAGATACATACACCTAAATATATAGACGCCGGCCTCTAACTGTACTATTAGGAGATAACATTCCATGTGATGGAAATGATGTGAGGACAGGTAAATGCATTTTGTTCAAAAGGGGATCTTTAAGTTTATTTCGGAAGAATAAAATTCTTCATAATTAAGACTGATTCCCTAACTCCCTAACCAACAGGGCTTCTCCATCAGAGTCTCTAATGTATAAAAATCTTATTGTACTCAACACCATTTCTTCTCTGTATTCATTTTTATCCAACTTCAATTTGATAAAACAAAAATCCTTCTATATGCTGGGTATAAAGTTTATACAAAGCGATGAAATAAAAGCACATGAGGAAAACATAATGCTATGCCTGTTTCAGAGAGTAACAATCCTAAAAAAATAAACTAAAAATAAATCATTTCCTTAAGTTGTAACCACTTTATGTCATTGCTCAACCATCTAGTTTCCATTTTTCTCACCTTCAAAATGGTTTCAAACAGAACAACAGCCATACCTCCTGCAGCGTCCCATCTCCCCCTGCAACAATGATCACATCTGTGTTTTCCAACAGTTCCAGGAGTTTCTTGGCTTGGCCCTCATAATCAGTCTGAAATACAAAAGAAGACTTTGGTAAATTTATCATCCTAGGGCCATAAGATCAAAGATGTAAACATCTGGGATATTTTCTTTAAAGTTTTACACAAGTCTTTCCTCAAAGTCTGCATAATTGATAGGCATGAAAAACTAAGCAGCTATCAGAGCAATTATATATATACTTTTGTACTGTTTAGAGCTGGAAGGGACCTCAGAAACCATCTTTAAGCTTCTTTAAAATATAAAACTCAGGGCGCCTGGGTGGCTCAGTCGGTTCAGCATCAAACTTCGGCTCAGGTCATGATCTCGCGGTTCGTGAGTTCGAGCCCTGCTGTCAGATGTCAGCACAGAGCCTGGAGCCTGTTTCAGATTCTGTGTCTCCCCCTCTCTCTGCCCCTCCCCCAGTTGTACTCTGTCTCTCTCAGAAATAAACACTTAAAAACATGTTAAAATATATATTTATATATATATTTATATATATATATATATATTTATATTATATAAATTTATATGTGTGTGTGTGTATATATATATATAAAAAACTCAAACCCAGTGATCTGTCTCCAGTTATACAGTTAGCTAGTCAAAGGACTCATTTCCAGTCCAGTGCAGATTCAATTACACTATTTACCGGGTGCCTTTCATCTGAAAGCAGGAAGTCATGTGTATATGCAAATACAGAGTAACAGATGTAATGAAAAGAGCACAGATTTGGGAGCCCAAGAAACCCAGATTAAAGACCAACCCTGCTACTTTTTAGCTGAGAGGCCTTAAACTCTCAGGAGCTTAATTTCCTTATCAGTGAGATTATGTGTGTTGGGGGATGGGGTAATAATAACTTCCCCTTAGTACTGTTGTAAAGCAGTGTATAAAACTACTAAACTAGCAAGGTAACTGTTCATAACTTGTACTGTACTTAAATGAAAGGTTAGGTTTTGCTATGACTACACGTTAAAGATGTACAGGTATGATTCAGAGTAGTTACAACACAGTACCTAAACCTCACCATTTTTACTGAAAGTATTTCCTCAGATACGTATGCAGACTTCAATGAATCATCTAAGCCACTACCTCTAAAACCAAACATTAAATTTTAAAACACATAATGCAACCAATACTAAAATAGGAAACAGCCCTTCCTATTGACACTGTACAAGACACACTAATAGGCAAAGTACCTGAGCACAGTTAACACAGAAGAAAAAAGAAGCCCCTGAACTAACACCATTAATCTTATGATGAATTATCCCACTTTTATTCTAAAAATGAAATGGCTGGCTTTATAGTTAAACACACGTTTGCAAATAGTTAATTTTGTTTAAAAAGAATATATGTCAATCCTGATTAAGAGGATGGGTTGTGAGTATCCCAAAATAGGGGATCGTCAGGAATCAGTATGGATTTGCTAAGAACGAGGCATTTTGGACTATCCTCATCTTCCTTGACATTACTAGATCAGTAGATATGGGAAACTAGACAGACATTGTATCTGCTCTTTAGCAAGGCACCTGGCAAGCTATGTGATGAGGTCCTCGGGGACAAAATAGAGAAATGTGGGAACCATACACTAGAATTTAAGTAGGTTAGTTAGCTACCAACTGAAGGTCTGTGCTCCAAGGGAGCAGCTCAGTGAAGTGACATCAAATTGTAGGTAGATTCCCAGTGATATTTCTTTAGGACTCTCCCTTGAGCCTTTCTCTATACAACACTATCAACAATAGAGGCAAAAGGTAATTTACTGAATATGTAAATGACACCCCTATTCCTCCTGGTCCTCTTACTCTACTTGATATTTCTTCTTGGCACTCATCACCATCCGACAAACCGTATGTTTGTGTATCTGTTTCCTATCTGATCCTTCCCTTTCCCACTTTGAAGCTCTTTGGGGACAGACATGGAAAGTTTATTTTGTTCAGCCTGTATCCCCAATACCTAGAACAGGACTTAGCTCACAGTAGACAGTCAATAAATACTTGCAAAAAAATTAATAAATATGAATATGTACATGAATGCACCAAAATTCTAAAAATTTTTGACAGATTTAATAGACAGTTATTTAAAAGATTACATTTATAAGGATAACATACTTGAAGATGAAAATTCCAAATGCACCAACAAAGGAAGGATTAAAAAAAAAAAGTGGCCTAATGATATTAAATAAAGAAAAGTGAATCAAGACACTAGCTAGCCTGACATGATATTAGAGAACTGTTACTTGTGCTGGGTATAATAAGGACACCGCAGTTACAAAGAAAGGTAGTCTGATTTTTTTTTTAAGTGCATACTGAAGAATCTAGGGATTAAAATGACATGTCTGTAATTTACTTCAGAGAACCCAGCTGCCAGGTGAAGATGTGTGCTGGGGACCACATGAGCCAGACAGCAGCAGAACTGACCCACAGATACATGAGTCAGGCTATCTTAGGCCATCCCTCCTCAGCCAGGCCATGGGTGAGCCCAGTGAGACCAGCACAAGGGCAGCTCTGAACAGACCACTGACCAACAGAATCAGAAGCAGAGAAGCAGTTGTCAAGGTGTTTGTTATGTAGCAGTAGATATCTAGTGTAGAAAGAAATACGGCAGTAATTATAATAAATGTTAATGGATTCAATGGTCCAGTAAAAAGACCAAAAAAAAAAAAAAAAAAAAAAAGTTGGATCCTTAAAATACCCTGTTTTCAAGCCTTTACCAGCAGTACATCTAAAATATAAAGATACAAAAAGGCTGAAAGTAAAGGGATAAAAAAATATTACACCAAGCAAAAACCAACCAAAGCAAGCTAGAGTCACTAATAATACTAGAGAAGACAGACTGTGGCAGAGGTAGTACTGGGGCTAAAGAGAATTGCTCTCGACAGGGTCAAAGTGCAAGACAAATGAGGTGACTTGAAACGGGAGAGCAATCTATCGACACCATCTCAAAATATAAAAACCAAAAATGAGCAAAACTACATAGAGAAATAGAAAAATCTGCACTAACGGTGGGAGCGTTCTAATACCCCTCTCTCTATAGTTAAAGCAGAAGGAAAAAACTCAGTAAGGACACAGAAGACTAGAACCACACAACGAACAGACTTAACTCATTGGGCACAAGCAGAACGTGGTACCCGATGACTGATACTCTTTTATGCATACGGGGAACATTTATGAAAACAAAACACACACTAGGCCACAAAACAAGACTTAATAAACTTCCAAGTGCTGGAATTGTATAGACTACATTCACTGACCCATAATGCAATCAAATAAGAAATCATTAACAAAATGCTAACTAGAAAAAAAGATAACTAGAAAAACTTTATATTTGGAAATTTAAAAACGGGTCTAAAGAACTCACTGGCCAAGCAAAAATGATGATCGAAGTTAGAAAATATTTTTTAATGAATGTTAATGAAAATATCATATATCATAACTTAGAAGATGCAGTTGAAGAAGTAAAGCAAAACTTATAGCTTGAAATAAATACAATGAAAAACGGTAAAACATAAATAAACATCCAAGTTAAAATGTCAGAACAGCGGGAAAAACCCTAAGTAAGTAGAATAAAGGAAACAATAAACACAGACTAGAAATTAATGAAACAAACATAAACGAGAGGATCAACATGCCAAAAACTGATTCTGGGCAAGGATTAAATTGACATATCTCTCACAAGACTAATGAGAGAAAAAATGGGGGCACATACAAACAATATGAAGAATTAAAATGAGATACTACAAGTATTACAGAAACTTAAAGTCAAAAGGAGGAAATTATAAACAACTTGGTATCAATTAATTTGAAAACTTCAATGCAATGAACAAATTGCTTGAAAATCGTGCCTTACCAAAATTAAGTCAAGAATAGAACCTGACTACTTCTAGAACCATACAAAACAATCTCCCTTCAGAGAAAGCTCCAGGTCCAGATGGTTTTGAGTTCAATCAAACATTCAAGGAAGAAATGTCAGTCCTACATAACAATTCTAGGATCTCTCATACGTGGAGCCTGAAACGTGCATTATAAGCACTCAGATGAACGTTAGCTCTCTTCCCCCTTCTCCCGTCCCTGGAGGTGGACAACTGAAGACCACATCTCCGACCAGCTGGACATGATAGGTCAACACGTCATGGTAAATTGGACTCGATTACCTTTTAATCTCTGATTTCATGAAAGTGTGTAATATTAAAAATAAACTACAGGGGCGCCTGGGTGGCGCAGTCGGTTAAGCGTCCGACTTCAGCCAGGTCACGATCTCATGGTCCATGAGTTCGAGCCCCGCGTCGGGCTCTGGGCTGATGGTTCAGAGCCTGGAGCCTGTTTCCGATTCTGTGTCTCCCTCTCTCTCTGCCCCTCCCCCGTTCATGCTTTCTCTCTATCCCAAAAATAAATAAACGTTGAAAAAAAAAAATTTTTTTTTTTAATAAAAATAAAAATAAACTACAGACTTACAAACATGAGAAGAGTGATTTTCACCAAATGCATACGCCTCAGTACACACCATATACATATCGCTTCAAAGTTTTGGGGCTTTGAGTGGAGTCTTGGAGCATCTTCTCTATAGCACAATCCTTCTAACTTACTTTCGTCCCCTTGTCTTAGCCAAATGTCACAAATTCTACAGCTTTACCACTTAAAATTCCTCACCAGAGAGAAAATGTTTACCTGTCTGTGACACTACCAAGTAATTAATTACTCAAAGTGGAAATTTTTTTATTTTCAGGAAAAGAATTCTTACAGCTATTCCTACTTTCATCTTCTAAGAGACAGTAATTCCATGTCCCATCTTGCAGATGAAAGGAATCAAGTTCATGCTTCCATCTAATCTTACTCTGAAAATGAAAAGCTGGCAATGCTTTGAAAAAAATAAAAATAAAACCACTTTTATTAATGATCAGAACAAAGACACAACATTGATTCCTCTGTTCCCAGCTTCTTGTGTGTTAAGTGATTTCTGCTATGGAGTCAAGAGAAGAAGGTAAGTTATAAGAAGCCGTAGCTCGGAAAAAATCAACACTCTGGAGCGTTCTTACCTTAACGACAGTCACATCCATGCCAGATAAGTGTAAAATTGGGGCAGCATTTTTTTCAAATAGAGTCCTGGCTTTGCTGTAGACAAAGGAAAAATACAAAAATTTTAACACAAGTTCTCAAGAGGGAAAATAAAAAGCCCAGCCATCCTCGCTGGAGTAGAACAAGAAGCAGATTTCCTCTATTTGTGCAAGCACAGGAAGTCGAACAATGAGTGATGAGCTTCTATGGATAGAAACGTAGATGCTACCACTCTGGGGCCTCCAGGAGTTTACCTTCTAACGCAATCAGCTCTTACCCATCTGGGATGCTTACAGTTTGGAGTCTAGTTCCTCTAGAGGAAGAATGTTCACTGCGTATGGCTCCCCTCAGGAAACAACATTTGATTCATTCAGCAAGTATTTACTGAGGACCTACTATGTGCTAGACACAGGTATAGGGGCTAGGGACACAGCACAACAAAGCAGACAAAAACAACTAGAACTTAAGTATGATGTAGTAAGTCCTCATGGAACTGATTTATATTCCAGGGGTAGAAGGAGAGTGTATTTAACATTTTTCATACGGCCCGAGGGAATAAACTGAACCCCACAGAATACTGATTAATTCTAACTCAGTGGACACAATTTTTGATGAAGAAATACACCATTTTTAACAGTTTCAAATACTAGAGATATCTCCATTTCTTGAGTTTCAAACCTGTAGTGAAATCCCAGGAGAAGGAGCAAAATTCTTTTCGATGAAGGCAGAATTTCTGCTAAGAAAGGGTAAGTTTGAAATTAATGTAACTTTAGGATAACCAACAGCTTGTCTGAAGCTCCCAGGCATAGTCACATCCTTCTCTTTATTGCCCTATCACTTTGTATACGCCTCTCTTAGGAATTTTCCTATTGCATGACGATCAGTGATCTGGCAAGACAGTCTGTGGGACAAGACTGAAAACCTTCCAAAAACAGACACCAAATCTTATAATCCTTGCATCCCCCGGCCTCTAGGATTACGTCTGGCACACTCAGAAGGTATTTAATAAGTATCTGATGAATGAATGCACTAATGCATGAATGAATAAACCTGCCCCAAATGTAGACATGTAAATTCTGCGGAAAAGGAAACGACACAATTGTGAGGTGATCTAAGAACAGAAACAGAGTCCTTTGAAGAATGTCTGTGTTTTAAAAGCATCAAATACATCATTCTGACAGTGACTCTTGTCCAGTGCAGGTGAGGAGTCAGAAACACAGCCCAAGAATCAAGGGTTGCACAACTTGCAAAGAGTCCCCAATGGCATAGTCTCAGAGTTGAATAAATGTTAAGCATACCAATCAGTTGACCTGTTTTCTGCCCAAACATTTTCAACTATCACATCGAAGAAGAACAAAAGCTAGAACTTTCAAAACGCCGAACCTCTAACTTTCACATCCACATTTACTCAGTCCTCTTTCAAAGACTTTTTTTTGTGGGGGGTGCTTGGGTGGCTCAGTCGGTTAAGTGTCCGACTTCGGCTCAGGTCATGATCTCACGGTTTGTGAGTTCAAGCACCGCGTCGGGCTCTGTGCTGACAGCTTGGAGCCTGGAGCCTGCTTTGGGTTCTGTGTCTCCTTCTCTCTCTGCCCCTCCCCCACTTGTGCTCTGTCTCTGTCTCCCAAAAATAAATAAATGTTAAAAAAAAAAAAAAGATTTTTTTTTAAAGCAGTTATGCATGCTTTGACTTTCTCACAGGCATTTTATACTAGGAAGAGACGCACAGGTAGCTCATGGGCCACATGTGCAGTGAGGCACAGACCAAATTCAACATTCTTTAAAAAGAAATAAGCACCAAAGGGCAGAGAGAAACACGTAACATTTCTGATTCTGAATTAAAATAGAAACGGAGAAGGTTGGACAAATTTTCACGAGAACCTCAAAGAGTGTGTCTCCAACTCGTGATTTACACGAGCGCGTCAGAAGCAAAGGGCACAAATATCCCCTGCCCCGTCTAGTGCCCTGAATGCTTCTTAGAACAAGCAGGGAAGGCTACATGAAGACCTCCCTTTTCCAGCTCACCATTTCTGGGGCTTCACCCAACAGCAAAGGGCTGAGCTAGTAATACTACAAATGCTTCTCCTTCCAGGGTTGTTTTCATTACTAGATTGATAAGAAAAGATCAGCTAGAAGTTGATCAGCTCTCACTGAGAAGCACAACTATGGACCAATCTCAATCTGCTATATTAATCATTTACAACAAATCGGTAAACTCCTCCAAGTTGAAGAAACAGGATTTGAACATGTGGGCTTTTATTCACGTCTTTACGTGATACGATGGCTACAGACGATCTCTAAAATGAAAGTGATTTTTTTCCCTTCTCATGTTCGATATAAAAAATTGCAAGTGTTACCAGGGAGAAATGCATTATTTATTACATAATTAAAGGTGAGATAGCACCAGAGCTAAAGGAAAACTTTATGTACCTACAGCAATTTCCAGGTTCACATACACACCAAAAAAACAATTACTTCTTAATGTATTATTTATTAATGCTAAACACACAGTTATCTTATTTCTTAAAGCGCCCATGTAGTTTTAAACCAGCACTACATAATGAAATAGCTACACGATGAATTATGAATTATGCGTCAGAGCAGAGCCAAGATGACAAAAATAGTGCAATTAAATAGTGAAAGCTTGGGGGAAAAAAAGATGCTGGAGAGCTGCAGAGTGGCGGCTGGCCAGAAGCATACAAGGGTTCACCTTGCTAAAAGGGACACTAACTTTAGAAGACTTTCCCTTGCCTCACCTTTTAAGATAAAGATTTTATACTCTTAGACAATAACCCACCTTTAGAGATGCCAATACCTTCACATGTAAAAATGTACACAGAACCTAAACTGCTCTAAAAAAGTTTAATTTTTTAATGTAAATATCTAAGTAGGAACTTAATGTGTCATATTTTTCTTCATCAGAATTAGCAAGTTGCTAACTTACTAGGTCTCTCAAGGAATAGGACCTACAACAGTTACACTACAGTAGGCAGGGGGAGTTACAAGCACTTTCGAGAGCACGTAGAGAGCGTTTTGAATCTCGCCAACAAGTCAAAAGTAATCACAGTGGCTTATGGTCCCCTTTTATCCAGTGCTTACAGGAAACAAACGCCCAACACATTATAGGCATTATCTCATCTAATCCTAAAGCGTCTACTCTATATGGCAATTGTATAAGGTAGGAGCTATTACTTTCCCATTTCACACATGAGTACACTGAGGATTTAAGTTATGTAACTCCCATAGTACACAGAACCGACGAGTATACAAGTCTGGTCCTTCCAACTCTGAAGCCCACAGAGTTCTCTGCCAGCTTCTGCCACAGGCCGCCACTGTTTAGTTATCTTGGGTATTTTGATTGTGTGGTGTGAGGATGAATGATCAACAGGCATTAAGATTGGTATGTTCATGGGGGAGGGAGGTGGCTCTGACCAAGCCAATCTGACAGGATTCAAGTAGGCAGAGTCAGTTCAGACAATCTGTAGTTAAGTGTCAGAAACTGCAGAACTAAAAATAAGGCCTGACTCCTCCTTCTATCTATAAAGCCACACTCACTATTCGCAAGAAATTACTTCTTTCTTACTCAAGAAACTTATTTCAGAGACCCTGCGTTTTACACAAGACTACTTAGAAGCTGGTCCCAACTACTCTTTTTGTTGTTGTTGTTCTTAATATCATTTCACTTAGATCTTATACGATCCAACCTAATACGCATTTATTAATTTTCTGATCCTCAGAAAAGACAAAAAGAATTGTTCTGGTCGTTAGGGAGAATAAAAAATATTATTCCGCCCAACATACACACACACAACCTTTTAATCCTTACTATATTTTAAGAATAATTTTGCATCTTAGGGGCGCCCAGTCGGTTAAGCGCTTGGCTCTTGATTTTGGCTCAGGTCATGAACTCACAGTTTGTGGGTTCAAGCCTTCATCAGGCTCTGTGCTGACAGTGCAGAGCCTGCTTGGGGATTCTCCCTCTCTTCCTCTCTCTCTCTCTCTGAATCTCAGACGCGCTCGCGCACTCTCTCTCTCTCTCTCAAAATAAACTTAAAAAAAAAAGAGTAACTTTAAGTTTTAAATGATTTTTTCTAAAAGACTTCAAAGTCTTTTTAAATTCACCTTTCCAACTAAATGAGAGCAGCACCTAAGAATGAAAAAAAAATTTTTTTTCCCTTATAGTTTTTTAAAATTTATACACATTATTTAGAGCAGTTTTCAAGTCCAGAGTAAAAATGAGCACAAAACACAGAGAATTTCCACGGAAACTTTGCCCTGCTAAATGCACACACAGCCTCCCCCACTCTCAACGTCGTGTACCAGCACAGGACCCTTGTTATGATAAATGAACACAAACATGTGATTATTAACCAAAGTCCCATGGATTCCTCACACCTGAATGCCCACCATGTCTTCACACAACCCTTCCAGGCCAGCCAGACCAGGTCACAGACTGTCATGGGACACAGGAGGGACCTAACTAGTCATTCCTGTCCCTAGCACAACCCCCGCCCCCTGGCCCATCTCCTCCATCAGGAAGACTGAGTGCTCTCACTCTGCCAACCTCCAAAGACCTAGCTCAAGGTTCCCTCCTTCTGGAAAGGTCATTTCTGACTTCACAAGCCCACAGTGCTCTTGGCCATCGTGGAACATCCTGTGACAGAGAAGGCTCGATCATTGCCATCGCAACAGCAGGGGCTGTCCCCACACAGGGAAGACTTACGTGAGAGTGGGAATTCTGGGATTTTTATTAAACTGCAGCTAGACACGTTGGCTAAGCATCAGACAGCTTTACAGTTACAGCTCATTAACTGCTGTTTCTCCATTACAAGTTAATCGTACTGCTAGATGAGTACTGAGCCTTCTTCTTCCAATTCCACACAATCCAACTAGCTGCCTGATAGTCCAGGATTCCCCCCACCCCTTAGGAAAAGGGAGGATGTGACAAATCACAAACTGAGCTACCCTTTGCAAGCTGCGGGATTGAGAAAAACCGTGGCCTTCTTCACTTGCGCATTGGGAGGAATGAGTTGGTTGCCAAACACCTAAAAAGGAAAGAAGAAAAGTTTTAAGCAAATGTCTTTTTATTCAGTTAGTGATGACATATATTCTTTCAGTCCAAAGGCATTTACTTCCAGGAGACACAGTATCTACTCCGGGGGAAAAAATGTTCTTTCAGGATTTCATACTGACAAAAACACTGTGGGCAATAACAAAGTCTACCATTATTTAATGATAATCACCTAAATTCTATAAGAAAAAAAACCCTGCTTCATCTACTAGAGGTAAGTAACTTTTCTGTTCTCCATAGGATACGGCCAGGTTTATTATAAACACATAATCAGCAAGGCCACAGTCGATCAGAAGGGAAGTTTAACCCATTTGTCCACAGTTTTCAGAGTATAATCTTTTTCTCCTTCAATTTATTACTAAAGCGTACTCATAAAGAACCTATGTGTTACCAATTAATCTTCATATTTTCAAAGCGCCTGGGTGGCTGAGTTGGTTAAGCATCTGACTTCAGCTCAGGTCATGACCTCGTGGTTCATGGGTTCGAGCCCCGCATCAGGCACTGTGCTGACCGCTCAGAGCCTGGAGCCTGCTTCAGATTCTGTGTCTTCCTCTCTCTCTGCCCCTCCCCTACTCATTCATGCTCTGTCTCTCTCTCTCTCTCTCTCTCTCTCTCTCTCTCAAAAACAAACATTAACATTTTTCATCTTCAGATTTTCATACATATAGAAAATAAACCTAATAGTCTATTGCCTCTTCCTCTTTGCGACCTTGTATAACTTGATAGCCAAATAGCATTAACTAGCAAGGAAAAGAAAGACGACACTTACTAAGCACCCAGTATTTGCCTCTGTCCTACACATTATTCTTAGTTCTCAGAAACTAAGGAGGTATTAAATGTTCCCATTTTAATAGTTGAGAAAACCACCATTCAGAAAGATTAAGTCATATAGTTAATAAATCACAAGCCTAGAATTTACATGCGACTCCAAAGCCCAAACTTCTTCTGTCAGCTCTGAAAAGCAGATAAAGGAGGTGGCGGCACTCAGAAGCACGCAGAACCAGATGCGCAGAACCAAGCTGGGAACAAAGGTGAGCTGGCGCTCTCCCACCTGGGCTGGAAAAGACCATCACCAGAAGGAGTGAGTAGGAAAGCTCCAGAGCCAAGCTTTCAGGTCTTTGATTGTGGAGAGCAGGTCTGGGCCAAGGAGGCAGACTTCAAGTGTACAAGCACAAAGTCAGGAGAAAAATGAAAGTTACACCAAGAGTTTTATTAAGTGACTCTAAATCCACTGCGTCCCTGACAGTCCTGGGGAGAGCTGTTCTCACCACGCACAGTCTTTTAAAACAAAACAAAGCAAAACAAAACACTTTCTGAATGCTTCTGAAAGACCTACCATGTGTTTGTAAAAAGTTTCTGGTGTGTTCTAATTTCTACGGTTTTCAGTTTTGTTGAATTCAACCTTAAAATTTCACTGCCAAATCTCCAAACATTGTAATGTGTTCTTTCTCTAGCCATATCTTTTCTGGAATGTGGCCAGAAGTCATTTAATTAACTAGTTTCTCTGGCCTACTAGATTCCAGATCTACAGTTCCAGATGATTCTCCCGTGTCCTGGTTTCCTAGTCTCTCCAATTCTTACCTACCTCCAGTCTCAGGTTTACAGTGGGCTAAGGAGCTTATGTGAAGCTACAGTAAGTTGAGTTTACGGGAGATTAAAAAAAAAATTCTTTCAAGAATTTAGACTGTAAAAGGAAGGACATAAACACAAAGAGTAATGAGAGTAGGCTCTAAGGATGAATTCACTTCCGTCTGCCAGATGGAAGGAGGTCCATGGGTGCTGAGAAGTAAAGAATTAGAGCCGTGGGAAGAGGTAAATATGAGGGAGCAAATGGCTAGAGGAACAGTCTCTGAGAAAGGAAGAGACGGCACTCAGAACAGAGGTGGACGCATTTTCCTTAAACAAGAAAGAGAGGACCCTATAACCACTCTTCCTTAGGAAGAAACAAAGAAGAGCGTCCCCTCCCAAGAAGATTTTCCAGTTGCTAATGGAAAATTAGCTTGGGGTGGGAATCACCTCGAATTTAATACTGAAATTTATTTGAAATTTTATATATATATATATATATATATATATATATATATATATTTTTTTTTTTTAAGAGAGAGTGTGTGTGAGTGGGGGAGAGGGGCAGAGGGAGGGGAGGGAGGGAGAAGGGGGAGAGGGAGGGAGGGAGAAGAGAGAGAGGGAGGGAGAGGGAGGGGGAGGGAGGGGGAGGGAGGAGGAGAGAGGGAGAATCTCAAGCAGGGTTCACACTCATCACGGAGCCCAACATGGGGCTTGACCCCACGACCCTGGGATCATGACCCGAGCCAAAATCAAGAGTCAGACGCTCAACTGACTATGCCACCCAGGCGTCCCTTGAATCGATTTTCAAAACAGCAGAGCCATAGGAGATAAAAACAAACAACATAAGTAATCAAATTCTTAACCACAGATTTAGAACAGTTAATCACCAAAGAGAAGAATTTATTAATAGTATCTACTGTCATTGTCATCTATGAAAACATTTCAGTAACAAATATGAGGCTTGCCACCACATCTTCTACTAAATACATCATACCTTTGTCGTTTTTTACTTCATGTTTCCTTTTTGGTATTTCTGATATCATAAGCTTAAATGACATACAACAAAAAGGCAACTCAGGAACTCATGGAATTTCACCTGCAAGGTATAATGTACAAACTTGGAGGGGATGGAAGAACAAAAACATGGTCTTGAACTTGAAAGGATTTTTTTTTAATGTTTTTTATTTTTGAGATAAAGAGAGAGAGACACAGAGTGCGAGTGGGGAGGGTCAGAGAGGGAGAGGGAGACACAGAATCCGAAGCAGGCTCCAGGGTCTGAGCTGGCAGCACAGAGCCTGATGTAGGGCTTGAACTCTCGAACGTTGAGATCAGACCTGAGCCGAAGTCGGATGCTTAACCGACTAAGCCACCCAGGCGCCCCATTCAACTTGAAAGGATTTCTAATTCAACCATAACTAATGCAGCCAGATAGAGGAATATTTAAGTGCAGTATCACAGGCCTGGGAGAACAACACACACATGGTATGAATCAACTGCGCTAAACAGGCTTTAAAAATATGAATCAACAGTTTTAAGAAGATTTGACTTCGAGGGGCAATACCTGCTCTGAACGGACATCCTTGGGGGTTATTTGGAGCAGGGGAGATTCAGGGCTTAGTCTGATCTTCAAGGACAACCACAGACATGAACAAACACCCCGAGCTCCAACCAGCCCACTTAATGCACTCTTAGGTCGAATCCAGAAGTAAGCATGTCTAAAGGGGTGGGCGTTAGAACTGCTCTTCACCAGATGGCTAACTTCCTCCAGCTCTCTTCAGAGCTGGCTCTCAGCCTGACTCATCCGGATAGTAGGAAAATCTCTCCAAAACACACCGAGGCAAGGCACCGCGCAGGTCCCCTGGAAGAGCCGGGGTGTTCTGCGCAGTGGAGATAAAGCGGGTTTTCACTTTAGCACATTAAGTGACATTACCTGAGCTTCTTGGCAGGCGGCTCTCCTTAGCAGGTTATCACTATCAAAGCAAACAAAGAGAATGAACATTAGCTTTAGCAAGCAGGTTAAGATCCAAACAAGTAAAACTGGCTTTTTCAAGTATTTAAAAAAAGAAAGTACAACCCTTCCCTATAAAATACCCAAGTGAAAGTTTCTAAAAGACCTGTAACAAAGCACAGGCACTTGTGAAAAGTACTTTCCCTGAATGAAATCCTGTGTTAAGTATTTACATAATGGTAGACAAAATATCACTCCGTCCAGGATGCCCACATCCTAATCCCCAGAACCTGAAAATATGTCACCTTACTTAGGTGCAAAGGGGCTTTAACAGATTAAGTTTAGGATCTAGAGATGGGAAGATGATCCTGGTTTTATGCAGGGGAGCCTAATCTAATCACAGGGGCCCCTAAAAGTTCTGCCTGTGATCAGCAGCAAAAGGGACTATGGAAAAATTGTCAGAAAGGTGCAAGTTTGCTGGCCCTGAGGATGGGAGGAGGCCGCCAGTCAGCGAATGTAGGTACCTTCTAGAAGCTGGAAAGGCAAGGAAATGGCTTCTCCCCTAGAGCCTCCAGAAGGAGTGCAGTTCTTGTGGACACCTTGATTTTAGCCCAGTGAGACCCGTGTTGGACTTCCAACCCCAAGAACTGGAAGATGATAAATTCTTGCCATGTTAAGTCACTAGGTTTGCAGTGGTTTGTTAGCCCGGCATTAGAAGATTAATGCACCTATCCTGTACTTTTATTATCCAGTGGAAATTACTCAGGTCATTCTCCAGAAATAAATCTGATGTTTAGTTGCTTCTGCTACTGTTTTATCTGAATCTCTTATTTTTTATATCCCTGTCAGACACTCAATTATATCACAAGTGGAAAATTCTGGCATGAGGTGAAATTTTGGCTTGCAAAAATGAAAACATTCTGTCAGAAAAATGTTTGTCTATTTAACATAAAAGGTTCCTAAAATGTGTCTATGCCATTTATACTATAAGAGCATTTTAAATGGCTGATTGCCTACCAGACCCCAGGTCTTCTCCTTGTAAGAGTCTATCCTAATGCATGTTGATGGCGCTAAGATAGTAATTTGAACCTGGTTAACCACAGTTAAAAACACTAATAAACAATTTATAGGAAAGAACTGAAAGGAGAAAAGGGTTCTTTCACTTAAATTATTTCTAAAAAAATTAAAAAAAATACTCTTTTTAGACCATTCTCATAACATTGGAGACTTTGAATTTTACATTTTTAAAAAAAAAATTTTTTTTAATGTTTATTTATTTTTGAGACAGAGAGAGACAGAGCATGAACAGGGGAGGGGCAGAGAGAGAGGGAGACACAGAATCTGAAACGGGCTCCAGGCTCTGAGCTGTCAGCACAGAGCCTGACGCGGGGCTCGAACTCACGGACCGTGAGATCATGACCTGAGCCGAAGTCGGACGCTTAACTGACTGAGCTACCCAGGCACCCCGAATTTTGCATTTTTACAGTCATTCAAAACCTAATTTTGAGTTAAGGTTAAACTAAAAGAAATTAAACAACCTTTCGCTTTTTGCCATAGCCGCAGTCAAAGGCTACTCAATGATTTTTCTTCCACAGCCAGCCTGGAGAACCACCCCAGATTTCACGGAGCGGTCAACTTTCGGAAGAAAGCACTGTGTGAGGGAAGCACCCATGCCGCCCATCTGTGGGTTTTTACCAAAGCACAACAACACTTAATTTGAAGGGATATGTGTCCCCCTGTGTTTACTGCAGCATTATTTACGACAGTCAAGACGGGAAAGCAACCCAGTGTGCATCGACAGATGAATGGATACAGAAGATGTGGTATATAAATACAATGGAATATTATTCAGCCATAAAAAGAATGAAATCCTGCCATTTGCGAGGACATGGATGGAGCTAAAGAGTATAATGCTAAACAAAATAAGCCAGAGAAAGACAAATAACATGATTTCACTCATATGTAGAACTTAAGAAAGAAAGAAACAAAGGGAAAAAAAAAAAAAGAGACACACCAAAAAAGAGACTCTAAAGAGTGGTTAGAGGGGGTTAGAGTGGTGGTTATGAGAGGGGAGGTGGGGGGCAGGTAAAAGAGGCGATGGGGAATAAAGAGTACATTTATCCTGATGAGATCGCTTCTTGGCCTTTTGGCTAAGATCAAGTATATGATGGTGAGCACCGGGTCATGTCTGGACCTGCTGCATCACTGTATTGTGCACCTGAAACTAATATAACACCATATGTTAACAATACTGGAATTTTCATTTAATTTAATTTTAAAAGTGCTCCCCATCTGAAACCTAAGAACAATGTGCTATTAAAATTAAAATGACACTCAAAAGTGCAGGCTGCTCTACAACAAACATTTTAGGGGGGCTAACCCTTTGTGAAATCTAGACCACAGGCACCTTTTACTGCCAGGCTCAGTCCCCACTTGCTTGAGTGACCATTCCCTCCTACCCTGTGGCAAAAGGTCGCTGCATAAGCTTCTCTCCTCTCCCCCACCAGAGATTCATAAATATTCATGTTTTGCTCTTCTACCCAAAAGCTCTCCATCAACTGCTCTCAGTGAATCGTCCTAACAGCAACAATTATATATGTAATTTAAACACACGTGCACGCGATTAGGGAAATTCAAGGCACAAAGTAGTAAAATATTTAAAAGTGATTAACATGACAACACCACTTTACAGTTGACTTGACACCTCACATCCACGACTTATCTACCATGACAAGGTAAAAATACTAAACCCTTGGTAACCAATAGATCACCAAAGAAAACTGGGTTCCTTGCAGTAACCTGAGCATTTGTCACTGGATCCCCTGGACTGGGCTAATCCTCAATCCAGCTTCCACACTGCCCTGGGGGGACCACTACCACCACGCAGAACTATGCTCCTCCAAACACCCACTTTAATGTATTTTTCCTACAGAATTACCTGTGCCTCCAGTCTTTTATACGACAGATACATCCTACGGATTACTCTCTCCGAGGCCTCTGTACTGCTATAAAAGCTGCGTACCTGCCTGTATGTCCCCATCCCTTTCCCCCAGCTGGCTCCCCTCCTAGCAGGGGCAGGCCCTTGAACGTGCCAGGCTCCTCTGGGTCATTACTAGATACCATCTGCCTTACTGTATTTCAGCCACATGGATTCCTGCAGGCCTAGGTAAAAAGAGAATGACCCCAAATACAGACAAGAATATGGGTAGCACCTTGGATCATTTTTTTTCCCAAATTCTTTTTCACTAGAAGTAAAATTTTGAATGTTAACTTGTGATTAAGTATATGATTAAAGACCTCAGTTCTCTTGAGCTTGCTAATACTACTTGATTTATCAGAGCACTATTCAAAATCAAAAGACTTTTTTATAATTAATTCCCTGGATTTTAATGTGCCAGATGGAATATGCTGTCAATGCCACCTGTGAGAAAGCTAGAATATGTACCAATTTAGATGCTACAAAAGAAAATCTCATTATAATCACAATTTTTTTAATATCAAAAATGGTATTAACTATCTTGATCTTGCTCTCTGAACCAAGCTGTTTCTAAAAATCACACATCCTCAAAGAAAAAATGATTTCTCCCATTGATATATTCTGATGATCTATAACCAGCTCTGAAAACTATTTCAAAAAAGAAATTCCAAAAATGTTTCAGGAAAGGCAGCTTTGTTGGAATAAAAGAGAAAATAACTTAAAATTCATAGAGCGACTTCCATGTGTCAGATATTATAGCAGCTGTTCTCACAAACCTTTAATCTTTGTAACAACCTTGCAAGACAGGCATTATATTCTCATTTTATGTATGAAGAAGTTGAGGCTCAGAGCAGGAACTGACTTGCCCGAGACCACCATGTGACTAAATGGTAGAGCTGGCATTCCAACCCATGCCAACTTGACCCTAAAATGCATGCTTTAATGCTTTCTCTTA
Organism: Leopardus geoffroyi; assembly: GCF_018350155.1. Classification (NCBI taxonomy): domain Eukaryota; kingdom Metazoa; phylum Chordata; class Mammalia; order Carnivora; family Felidae; genus Leopardus; species Leopardus geoffroyi. The sequence goes on along the minus strand of NC_059331.1, from coordinate 156,364,407 downwards.
CCCTCAGAGAATCGTGAATGGGCAATACTCATTCATCTATCTACTTTATAGCACATTCATTCAATTAACCACATTACCTCCTAATCTCACTTAACTTTTAAAATTTACATTCATATAATGTTTTTAGTAAGTTCAAGTACAATAAAGTTCCCAAAAGCAGCAGGTGAAATATTCATTGAACACAAAGTGTTTGGTACGGTACAACGAACCAGATTGGGTCCTGACCTGAAATAGCTCTTGGCAAGTATTAGTGATAAAGTAAAAGACCGGTTTCTTGATAAATGATATGCCAGGCGCTGTGCAGATGTCCTGGATATACTAGTGAATAAACCCAGCCCTCCCCTCATGAAGTTTACAGATTAGAAGGGAAGAAAGACAATTTGACAGGCAATCGTAAGGTGACGTGACTTTTATGTGCTCTGTAAAAGGGGCACATTTAGGAATACCTAATCGAGTCTTGGGGGAATTAGAGAAGGCTTTTTATAGGAAGTGGCCCTCAAGTGTACATTTAGGGGAGAAATAAAAAGTAGCAAGGCAAAAATAGGGAGGAGAACGCAAAGGAAACAGCATGTACAAGCCTGAGAGCGTGAGGCAGGGCCAATATGGGAAAGTGAAAGTTCAGGACAGCTGGAGGCCGGCCTGCCGTGGGAGGAGCCACAGAAGAGGAGGGGAGGCACAGGCCAGACTGCCACGGCCCTTTTAAGCTATTTAAGGAATCAGGGCTTTACCCTTAGGTCATAAGAAACTTTTCTTTTTTTATTTATTTTTTAATGTTTATTTATTTTTGAGACAGAGCATGAACGGAGGAGGGTCAGAGAGAGAGAGCGAGACACAGAATCTGAAACAGGCTCCAGGCTCTGAGCTGTCAGCACAGAGCCTGACGCGGGGCTCGAACTCATGGACCGTGAGATCATGACGTGAGCCGAAGTTGGACGCTTAACTGACTGAGCCACCCAGGCGCCCCAAAACTTTTAAAAGGTGTTAGGAAGTTACAGGATGTGGCCAGAGTGATGTGTTAGGAGGACCATTCCAGCTGCAGTGTGAAGTCAGCCAGCCATGGTTGAAGCAAAGACTGGAGCCAGGGAGACCAGGGAGGGTTCTCCAGGAATGCAAGACAGCCAGGATGACAGGATGACCACGGGAACCAGGATCCAGGAGAAGACAGAGGCAGCAGATGTTTTGGAAGCAAACCCAAGGGCTGGCCTGTGGGGAAGAAAGGGAAGGCAGGGGTCCAAGGCAGTGTCCACATTGTTGCACTGAGCCATCGGTGGAAGGCAGTACCACTCAGAAGTGGGCTGTGGTAGGGGACACGGGTTTAGGAGGGCGGAAGCTGGGCTTAGTTCTGGATTTGTCGATCGGAGATAGGGGTGAGTCCAGGTGGAGGTGTCCAAGGGACAGCTGGAAATACACGTGTGGAATTCCAACAGTAATCTTGACTAAAGATACATGTGGTAATGGAGGGATGAGAGCGGATCGGATGGTCTACGTGAGAAGGTGAGAAGCAGAAGCAGCCGAAGAGATGCCCTGAGCCCTGGGACAGATGACAGAGAACGCCGGATGAATCTCACGTACACAGACTGTACCCCATTTGAAAGCCAAAGGAAAAATGCAATGCAGTGGATAACTGAGGAAAGAAGTTAAGAACCACTTCCTTATCTCCCGTCATGCTCTTGATGCTGCAAAAACCACATGCTTTTTCTTTTCCTAAAACAAACAGTGAACATTCCCCCTGCAAGGATCTGATCCCTCTATCCCCCATCCCTTTTAAAAACTAGAAAGGCCACACCCGATGCCGGCCACACCCGATGCCACCCACACCCTTAGCCCACCACACACAAAACTGCTGGTCTCCCCTTTCTTCCTTCACTATAACTGCCTTGAATTCATGGATAATTCACCATTTTCTCATTTTCTCTTCTGCACACAGCACCTCTTGTAGATAAAAGGTACTCAATAAATAACTGTTCAATAAATAAGTGGCAAATGTTTGATCAGCAGAGACTGACTCACTGTGCTCACAGGCAGACTTTGTCCTGCAGGAAAAACTGAAGGTGATTCTTTGTATGAGTGTTTGGCATTCTTGAAGCCACAGACCCACCTGAGATAGCTCTTCTCTGTAATTACCACCAAAGGGCAAGAGAAGAAATCACCGTGGTACAGTTGAGGATGAAAAGTTAGAACAGTCATGGAAACCTGACCAGATCAAGAACCGTGTGTGTGCGCGCGTGCTTGGGGGAGTGGGTAAAAGAACTAGTTAAATGAGGAACTAGAAAGCTAAATGAAGAACTCCTTCTGGTATACTAAGAAGCATCCTAAGAACTGTCCCAGTGGCTGAGTCTGTTATCAGAGAAATTCTAGATTGCTCGTGGATCAAAAATCTGAAGGTGAAGCTAAAACCCTGTCATACACACACACACACACACACACACACACAAAAGTACCGTATATAAATTCCAAGTCCATGTTCTTTCTACTACATCATGCGGTCTCCCAAGAGAACTGAAGTTTAGCACAATTTAACATGTAGTCATATCAAAAAGGGGTCCCTGAAGGGGTGCCTGGATAGCTCAGTCAGTTAACCAAGCAGCCGATTTCAGCTTGGGTCATGATCTTGCGGTTCGTGAGTTCGAGCCCCAGGTCGGGCTCTGTGCTAGACAGCTCAGAGCCTGGAGCCTGTTTCAGATTCTGCGTCTCCCTCTCTCTCTCTGAACCTCCCCAGCTTGTGCTTGCTCACTCGTTCTCTCTCTCAAAAGGAAATAAACGTTAAAAAGAAATCATTTTTTAAAAGGTCCCTAAAGATCTATCTGCTCAGTACTAAAATGCAGGTCCTTTGACAGAAATCAGAAGCTTCTGGATTAGGAAGTGAAAAAAATCTGCTGATGTCACTCTGCCTGAGGCTTTAAAAGAATACAAACATGCCTGCTACCACAGGAAATGGGATGTTCACAATTTATTCTGAGCCATACATGTTTTATTTATTACTTTAGGACTGCAAAGTAAGATAAGTTGTAATTTCAATAACAACTTTGCATGTTAACAAAAAAATCATATTGATCTATCCAATTTCCCAAAAACAGACATTTCCCACTACAGTCTAGAAGCAAACTGTATAGCAATTTCTACCACCAGCTTTTCCCCTGGTGCATGCAACCCAGTTTCTGTTTTACACAAAACAGATTTCAAGTTTAGATGTTTACAGCAACTACTTCAACTCACCCAAGCCTACTCGAGTAATTAAGCACGATATTGCCAGGGGCGGTGAGCACTGGTTGTCCGTGGAACAGCCTGGATGGAGTGGAGATGGAAGGAGAGACAGAAAAAACCATAGAGAAGGGATTCTCTTATGTACACAGCAGGGAGCTTTGTCAAGCACACATCGCCCCCACCCGAACAGATAGTGGCGGCAGCAGTGATCAGTGTCACCCGTGAGAAAATGGTGATCATCTCTGCCCAAGGGAAAGACTGGTCACCAAGCGAGAAGATATGCAGTGTGTTCGAGAAGAACGCTCGAAGATCTATTCTGGGCCTAAAGAAGGCTCACTCGGAGAGACGTAAATGGGGAATGTGATGGGTTACAAACTCTAGGAGAACAATAAAAACATTTATGACTTTGAGAAGGATTTTAGGGCCTTCTGGTCTGGTCTTCCCGTTTAACCAGAGAATGATGTCCCTTCTGGTTCTCCAGGCCTCCGCATGATGTGCTACCTGCGACTTCAGAAATTTGTATCTTCTTACCTCTCCCAACCATATTGAGATAAAGAAGTTCCCTAATGTCGTGAAAGTATCAAGCGTCAAGAAGAATTACTACTGATAAGCATACATTGAGTGGTGACTGTCTTCATTTTAATGACCCTTAGAATGCACAAAAGAAGAAAGAACATAAGGAGGCAGGCAGGCAATCGCTGGCGTTAAAATTCTGTCACCCCTGGTGCTGTCGGTGAGGTTTAGCAAAGGAGGAAGGAAGCTAAAGTTTACCATCAACTGTAAAGGACAAGGGTTCTGGGCTAGTGACAAGGATACACCAAACTTGGGTTCAGGAGTTCTGCGGTCAAATGGTGGTATATTTGGACTTCTTTCCCTGGTGGTGTATTTAACAACGCAAGGATCAACATTTCCAATAACACTGTAATGAAAGCCAAGGGCATTTTCCCCAGACTGTATTTACTAAAACAACAAGGGGGAGTGGGGAGAGCCCCAGTCACTCAAGTCCACAAGTGAACAAGAATGGATAACACAGCACTGAAATTAAAAAGCTAGTGGAAACAGCTACTCTTGTCAGTTTTACACAAGGTACTCTTATCTACTCCTGTATTAAAAGGCAAGAGAGAAAACGTTACAGAGAGGTTATGTCAGCTGTTCGAAAAGATACCGTAGGCCGAGTCCCTTCTTCCCTTCCTCCTACCCTCCGAGTTGTGCTCTATAAACCACATGCATAAAGGGGTATTCACCCTGGGCTCCGGAATACAGGACAGACCTTCTGACCTATAAACTCATCAACTATTGTCAGTATTTGTGCTGTTTCGTGACATACAATATTGGAGATGTCAGTTACCACCTACAGAGGGGTTAGTTTAGCCTGAGCTTCGACTGTTCTCTCTGCAGTGCTTGGAGCAGCTAATACCACTGATAGAAATAACACTAAAAATGATGTGAAATCAATAAAACAAAACATAACTTAAATATATCTCCTGCCCTTCCATCTCAGTCCTCTCCACCCCACCCCACCCCCCCACCAATAAACATATGGGAAAGAATAATACAGAATTTTTTTTAGAAAAGAAGAAATCTGGGGTGCCTGGGTGGCGCAGTCGGTTGGGCGTCCGACTTCAGCCAGGTCGCGATCTCGCGGTCCGTGAGTTCGAGCCCCGCGTCGGGCTCTGGGCTGGTGGCTCGGAGCCTGGAGCCTGTTTCCGGTTCTGTGTCTCCCCCTCTCTCTGCCCCTCCCCCGTTCATGCTCTGTCTCTCTCTGTCCCAAAGGTGGATAAACGTTGAAAAAAAAAATTAAAAAAAAAAAAAAAAAAGAAAAGAAGAAATCTGTTTTCTAAATAAAATGACAAAAGAGCTAAAAGGAGAGGGAATATAATTAAACTTCATTGCACTTAAAAAAAAAAAAGTTCCCTATTCCCTATCAAATCTGGGCTGACAGGCATGTTATTTAATTGCCCATAAATGAGCTTCTTTAAATAGCACCTATTAATACCCCAAACTTCAGCATCAGCCTGCACAGAGAGAGAGAGAGAGAACCCTGAAATGGCTGAAAAGCAAAACAAACTGCTTTCTTAAAACCACAACAAAATGTGAAATGAGGAAAAGCCAGGAGGGGAAAAATCCCTCACTACCTTCGGCCCGTGCTGGACCAGCCAGGCCTGGGACCACCGACTGCAAAGGCAGAGGCTAATCTCAACGGATGTCAAGGTAAAACATCTGCTTTGTCAGAACTCCAGAGATCCGGAACAAAATGAAGCCCAAGACATTACTAAAACCATAATGTGTACCCAAAGAAATAATACAGGTCTAGTCAAGTGTGGCGCATGCATAATTTACCCCTGGAATCTAACACATTTCCCCCTGGATCTGCTGTCAGAGTCTCTAACTCAACATAGCTTAAAGGGAAGAGAATAATACCTCCTCCTTAAACCAATTCTCCCTGGCGACTTGCCTCTTTCTGTATCACCAATTATCCTAGTCTTGAAACCAAAAAATGACTTACCTTCCTCTCCTTCAACCAAACAGCCAGTCCATCATCGAATGATAATAAGAACGAGCATTTACCAAGGGGAAGCTAGGAGACGGGCACAGTAGCAGGTACTAGGAAATGCATCATCTCACTTAATCCTTACAACTAACCTGCAAAGCAGATCTCATTAGCGCCATTACCCCAGAAGGTGACTGGGGTGCAGAAGTTGAAGGGATTAAGTACTTGATAAAGGTCGCAGCTAGAAAATAGCAAAACGCAAACCAACCAGCAGTCTACCTGCCTACAGTGCTCATGCTCAGATATTACGCTATCACAGTCTTATTCCACCCATTTATTTTCCCACTCCCAATGCCATCACTGTGGTCTGGCTTCTCTTAGCTTCTATGATGAAATGCCCTCCCAAACCACACGCCCTCCCCCTCCAACGTATCTTGCCCAAGGGTGCTGGACTAAGCTTCCTGAGTGCCACTTTGCTCATGACATGCTCCTCTCCTTAAACATCTTCACTGTACCTCCACTGCTCACCAAATTCTACAAACTGCCTACAAAGACTTCCATAATTGAACTTTTTCTCCTATTCTACCAAAAAAAAAAAAAAAAAGAAGTAACTGTAGTCTATAGTGAAGTCAAATTCTTTGCTAATCTCCAAAAATACACTGCATTTCCAGTTTCTGCCTATGCTCAAGGCATTAACATCACCTAGCACACTGTCCCACTCATCGCAAGGCCCAACTCCAAACACATCTTTGTTATGAGGCTTTCTCTGATAAGGATGGAAAAGCCAGAAGACGAAGCGCTATTTCTGATGGAGAGCTTTTTTGTGCCTGGCCCTATTCTAAGACAATCGACATGACAACCCAAAGAAATGGGTTCCACTAGACAGAGAATTGAAGTTAGAGTTTAGAGAGAATTGAAGCACAGTGAGGTTTCACAGCTGGGCAGATGGAAAGCCAACATTCGAACACGTATGGTCACTCCTCCTCTTAACCACGTGGCTCTAGTAACTCTAAGAAGCCACGGTCTTCACTTTCTAATGGGTGGACTAAGCTGACTGCCTCCCAATCCACTGACCGATCTTAATATCCGCCAAAGCAGGACAACCCCACACCACGTACTTCCTGACACGATACAGGAAGAAATCCACAACACGTGTATGAAGCATGCTTGCCCTAAAAATTAAACCTGAATCTAATTCTGCCTTGGGAGCCGTGATCCTCAATCTCAGTATACACACAAATCCCCTGGGGACCTGGTTAAATGCACATTCTGACTCAGCAGGTCTGGGTTGGGTCCTGAGACTCTGTGTTTCTAATCCATTCCCAGGAGGAACTGCGCTGCAGGAGCACGGCCCACGCTTTGGACAGCAGCAAAGCTCTAGCACCTGGGTCTGATCGCCAGTTTATAAGACACAGGAGAGACAGGGGAACAGATTAAATGGCTCAGGGCTGAGACTACAATGAGGAGAGTAAGGCATTCACCTCAGGTGCAAAATTCATGCCAAAAAAACCACCATGGAGACAATTAATAATTCTAAAATTCAAAATGAATGCAAAAAGACCCATGATGAACACAGCATCACGGTTTGAAATAAACACAGAACCAATATCACCGATTTTTCTCCTTGCCTCAGGCCCCCACAGGACTCTGTGCAGCACTGAATGGTATAACTTATCCACCAAATCTCGATTATGAAAAACTCTCCAGGGAAAAGGCAGACCTGCCTGGTTTTGAAAATAAATAAATACTTTAAAAGAAGGAGGAGGTTATAGTTCGAGAGGCTTTAGAAATAGATACTTAATGCAATGTGTCAAAACTTGTTTTGATATGGATTTGAACAAACCATAAAACAAAGAATGGGGGGATAGGAGGAAAAATATAAACAGGCTGGATATGAGAAGACATAAAAGAATTTCAGGATTGTTAGGTTCATAATAATGCCATTGTGATTTTTTAAGTTCTTACTTATTAAAGACAAGGTACCGAAGTATAAATGATAGAAGCTAGAATTTCTGAAAATCTGCATCAAAATATTCCAGAGGGGAAAAAAAAAAGTAGAGAAATGAAATGAGATCAGTAAAATGTTGGTATTTATCGAGGCAGGGTGAGAACACATGGGGATTATACTATTCTGATTTTTATATGACTAAAATCTCCATAATAAAAAAACTTTAATCTTTTCTTAGGCACCCCTGACATTTACTTTGTACCTTCAAACAGGACCCAGCACAGAGCGCCTCATGCATTCATAATAAAAGTAACTGCTCTTTTAATTTGTGCCAGCAGCTGTGATTATATCTCCTAAGTGTCACAATAAGGTTGTCAGATGTTATACGGATGAATAAGGTGAAGTTTAACAAGGTTGAATAATCTGCCCAAAGTCACTCACCCAGCAAGTGGCACATCCAAGGCTCGGACCCAGACCCAACTAGCTCAGAAGCCCAAACTTGAAGCACTACGTTAAAGTATCTGTCTTATGTCCTATGGGGTCTATGACAGAAGACAATCTTCAGTTTATGGCTCTTCATTTCTCCCCGGCTCCCTTAGATACAGGAGCCATTTCCGGAGGTTAAGGTAAGGACTACGTGGTTTGGAATCAGGGCTCTCCCACTTTTTAGCTGTGTGACCTTGGGCAAATTACTTAATCTTGCTCTCCCTTGGTTTCTGCCTCCTTCTAGGGTTATTAATCTCACACTAGTAGGAGATGAATAACCATCTCAAAGTTGTTCGGAGGATAAAATGAGTTAATACACATAAAGTGCTTAGAATCACGTCTGGTATATGACAAGCCCTGATTGAGTGGGAGTGATTATCATCATTACTATTACCAAGTTCTCGATAAAACTGAATGACACTCAACACACCCCTCATGCCAACTTAAAACCACTTATTTTTACTTCTTCTAAGCAATTGTTTTTTGGCCACAGAACTTGAAAGGTGAGCTCCCACCCGTGCTGGTGAAAGCTGATGATACAGTAATCAAGATTAACCTTTCTATATTCGGAGGGAAAAAACTCCAATATTAATAAAAACCTAGGGACACACGGCCCAGGACCATCACTTAGCTTCGCATTTGCTTTGCAAGTTTCATGTTCAGGGATTCACAGTGTCAATGGGACTTTAAAATCCCCAAGAAAGTATCAAGATCCTGGCTGAGAGACTAGATGCCCCACAGAAATGAATGGCGGGAGCCCTGGGTCACAGGCCAAGGTGGGTGACTGAACCAGTGCCGGAGCACGGAGCCAAAGGACGGAGCTGAGCACGAGGAGCCAGAACGGAGGAAGAGCAGGGCTACTGTTGACTGCGGAGCCAGGAAAGGAAGTTCAGAACCTGTGCCAAGGCTCACCAACCAAAATCCCAGGGAGAGAAACCAGACCCAGGACAAGCAAGCATGAGATCCCCAGAGATGAAAGCAACAATGGGAGCTGAAATCAGACGCATGATGGTCCAGACCAAGCCAACTCTAACTGCTTATGCCCCGCCTCATCTGCGGTTATGTTCTGTCGTAAAACCACACTTTCCAAGCTGTCCTGTTCCACGTAAAGTGAAAGAATAAGGCTGAGATCTTATTAGACCATCTGGCAGATCCTGGTCTTCCTTCCCCACCGGTTGTCTCTCAAATCATTCACTGCCAGTTACCAGAAGTAATTCATTTTAACTCCCAACGTACTGAACATCAAATTTACTCACAATTACTAGCATTTGTCGAACCCCATGTCTATCAGGCACTACGCTAACAGCTTTATGGTTCCTCAATCCTTCAATGACCCAGTGAGGCACTCTTCTCATCCCACTGTACAGGGGGACCTAAGGTTTAGGGAGCCCGAGGTCACACTGCTAGGAAGCGTCAGTTCTGACTCCGGAGACAACTTTAAGACTACACTGCCTCCTCTCCCCCGCACTTTTTATTAGCAGATTCTGTGCTACTGAAGGGTGAGGAACAAGAGAGGGACTGTTGCAGGGAACTGCCAACACGATGAACTGAAGAACCTGGAGCATAATCGCCCCCAGGGAGCCCAGAAAGCCTAGAAAGAGCAGTTGAAGAGGAATGAGCAATCCTTAAATTCGCTTTACTTTCAGCAAACAGGGTCATTTCCTCCTCTTCAATTGCTCTTGCTGAGTCCTGAGAGCAGCCCCCGCTGCTCCTGCTCCGGTGGACTCCAGCAACCGGCTGTGGGGAAATTATGCAGAGGGAAAAATATCACAGGTTTTCTTCCTTGAAACTGAGAGGAAGGGAGACTAAAAGGGGAAGGCACTCCCGAGGAGGAAAACTTACAAGCACATTAACAATGGAAAAGAGCCTGCAAAAAAATGATACCTGGGTCAAAAGGCAAATTAAGGGCAGCAACCAAAAATGGAACAGATGAAGAGGAACATATGCAACCTCTTCCAAATCTGTTGCAGAAAAAACTTTTCCTTAGGAAAACCATGACCATTATTAAAATCTGAAAATCAACATTAAAATACAGGCAACTGTTATTACTGGCACGTGAATCCTTTATCAGGAAATTGTTTTTCTTTCAAAGGGAAGAAAAAAGTCAAATACATATAATAAAACAATTTGTCTGGGGTTTTTTTAATGTTTATTTTTGAGAGACAGAGACAGAGAGAGAACATGCATACATGCGCAAGCAGGGGAGGGGCAGACGGAGAGAGATTCCCAAGGTTCTACTGTGTCAGCCCACAGCCCAACACGGGGCTAAATCCCACGGATTTTGAGATCATGACCTGAGCCCAAATTAAGAGACACCTAAACGACTAATCCACGCAGGTGGACCACAATTTGTATTTTCTAAAATGAGTAATGCAAAATATTATGTTCACCAGTCTCAGAAATCAAAATCAAGGAATTTACAATTCTCTAAGTATAAAATATTAACCATCATAATATGCTCACCTTCTTACTATTGAGCAATATAAAGGAGTGAACTATAGATAAATGCAATAGCACAGATGAATCTCAAAGCCACTGTGCTGAGAGGAAGAAGCCTTTCAAAAAAAGAATACATCTTATTCCATGTACATAAAGTTTGGAACAGGGGGGAAAAAATCAATCTATGGTGGGGGAGAAAAGAATCAATCTATGGTTGGGGGAGGAGGAAATCAGCAGGACAGTTACCTCTGGGGGCAGGGGACAGAGATCGACCACGAAGGGACATGAGGAAAACACGCAGAGTGATGGCAACATTTTGTATTGTGCTAGGAATCTCGGTGATACACGTATATGCACCTGACAAAAACTCAGTGCACGTACACCTAAGATCCGTACATTCCAGGGGCACCTGGGTGGCTCAGTTGGTTAAGTGTCTGACTTCAGCTCAGGTCATGATCCGAAGGTTCGTGGGTTCAAGTCCCACATCCAGCTCTGTGCTGACAGCTCAGAGCCTGGAGCCTACTTCAGATTCTGTGTCTCCCTCTGCCCCTCCCCTGCTCATGCTCTGTCTCTCTCAAAAATAAACAAACATTAAAGAAAATTTAAAAAAAAGATCTGTACATTCCATTTTACACAAATTCTCTAACTAAAAAACCACCATAAGCAAATACAAATTTGCCTATAACCGAATTACTGACAAGCATCTTCAGGTATTTAGGTGGTAGTACAGACCTCTACAAATTATTTTGAAATGCATCAAAAAGTGAGACAGAGAGGGATGGACAAATGGAGAGATACGTGATAAGGCAAATACAGTAAAATCTAGACTCCAAGTAATAGGCAGGTGTTTATTGTAAAATGCTTTCAATTTTGTGGTATGTTTGAACATGTTCAGAGAATTGAGGAAAATCAACTCATCTACTTATTAAGGAAGCTAAAAAGGGAAAGGCAGAGGGAAGGGCAAGAACAGTGAGCAAAAGGGGAGTCAGACAAAGGTATCAACAAAGACAGCTACGGAGCACAGAGGAACCAATGACACTCTGGAGGTTTCGAAATAGGTGTCTTGGTCCCTGGCAGTGTGTCCGGTTTTCACCACGGATGTATAGTGCATGCTAATAAAGGTGTTCTAAGGGTTTTATTCCATTGGAGCAGTTAAAACTACAACAGGAACATTACAGAAGTCTTCTGATAAAGTTACACGAAAGGCAGTGAAAAGGTAGTGTCATTAATAAATACAGTGGAACTTATACACAGAAGTGAGCATTGCTCTCCAAAGTCGTCATCAGCAAAGAAAGGACATGGGATTTTGGGTAGGATTTACCCGGGTCCAAATCCCACCAGCTACTAATCTACCTGAGCCTCAACTTCCTAATCTCAGGTATGGAAATCTTCTTACCCCTCTCACAAGGCAATTCTGAGGATTCGATGAGACCACACACACGGAAATGACTAGCCTGGCACGGGGTTAAAAGTAATTCCTCAACACATTGTTTTGAATAATGAATAATTGAGTAACTGTTGTTTTTCTTTCCTCTTAATCTGAGAATGCCACCTCTGTGACATTTTTGAGTTAATGACCAGTGAATAAAAGTCTAGTGTTTGTGGGGAGAGGGAAAAGAACACACACAAAGAGAAGGGTAGCAGAAAACAGGCCTTCTTTTAGGGACCGCTGGAACACAGGTCGAGCTGAGGGGCCATGGAGGTGGGACGAGAAGGGACCAGGAAAAGACTGGAGAGGAAGACAAGGGCAGGGTCACCAAGGGCCTTCTGTGCCGGATTAAAGAAGTGGGTCTCTGCACTCTAAGCACTGGAGAGCCATTTACAGGCTGTCTGCTGAGGAGGGCCATGATCGGAGTTCTCTTTTGGAAAGGATGTTCTGATGGCTGATCCCAGGGTAGAACTCCAGGACCACTTATGTGCAGACAACGTCAAGAGAATCAAGGTAAAGACTAGAAAAATAGGACTCCAAAATCGATACATCATACTTACAAACAGAAGTGTGGTTATGACCATCTAACCAGTGTGTGGAATAAAAAGAGGAACCCAGGAGAGTCCAGCATTTAAGGGATGAGCAGAGAAAGACACCCTACAGGTAACTAAAAGAGAGACAAAGAGAAACAAATGTGGTCGATACGGACTGAAAAGTATCCATTGAACTTGACAACTATGGGGCTATTAATGACCTTGTCAAGAGCAGGTTCAATCAAAAGATGAAATAGAAATCAATTTTACTAGGCTTACTCTAAAGTGAAGGTAGAGACTGAAGATGTGGGATATGCTTCCAGGATGGCATCAATGGGGGGCACCTAGGTGGCTCAGTTGGTTAAGCATCTGACACTTGGTTTTGGCTCAGGTCATGGTCTCATAGTTCATGGGATCGAGCCCTGTGTCAGGCTCAGTGCTGACAGTGTGGAGCCTGCTTGGGATTCTCTCTCTCCCTCTCATTCTGCCCCTCCCCCAAGTGCTCACATGTTTTCTCTCTCTCTCTCTCTAACATAAAAAAATAAACTTAAAAAAAGAATGGCATAAATGAAAGAAGACAGAGCAGTAAATAAATGGAAGTACACAGTTGAGAGACAAAATGTTTAAGCCACAGGGGTTCAACAAGGAGGAGGAAAAAGCAGGAGGAGGAGATTTAAAGATGAAGTGAGGGAGAGGATAACCCACGAGAAAGAACAGGATTTAGATCAGCGTTGGAGGGACTGGCCTTGGACACGATGATAGAGACCTCACCCAAGGAGACAGAAAGGAAGAACATAAGTGTGTGTGCAGTGGGCAGGGAAGAAATAATGTTCAAGACTTGGAGGAAAGGTAGCTGGCTGGGGAAGGAGGGAGGGGAGAGTGCTCCAGGAGGGAACAAGATGTGTGAAGGCCCTCCCAGGAGCCCTGAGACAGAACCTCAAGGAAAGTGAACTTCTTCCAAAGTGACCTGAGAGTTCTATAGACTAAGGTGTAGATGTGGCAGGGCTGGAGATGTGCACACACAACACCAAGTCAGGTTGAGTCGAATCCAAAAGCAATAGCAACCCGCACTTCTTTAAACATCACTCTGGCAGTGGAGTGCAGATTAGATACAAACCAGGCAGGAGTAGAGGCAAGAACAGTTAGGATGTATTTAATAAAAATCCAGGCAAGAGGGGCATCTGGATGGCTCAGTCAGTTGAGCGTCTCACTTCGGCTCAGGTCATGATCTCACAGCTCGGCTCGTGAGTTCAAGCCCCACATCAGGCTCTGTGCTGACAGCTCATAGCCTGGAGCCTGCTTCAGCTTCTGTGTCTCCTTCTCTCTGTTCCTCCCCTGCTTTCTCTCTCTCTCTCTCTCTCTCTCTCTCTTTCTCTCTCTCTCTCAAAAACTAAACAGAATCCAGGCAAGAGATGATGGTACTGTGGTGGCGACAGCAGAGCTGGCAAAAGAAATCAAATACGTTCCGAGATTTAGAAAAGGCAAAATCGCTTAGAATGTACAGCCTGAATGTAGGAAAGGAGAATGAAGGACAGATGGGGGATGAGGTTCACATCTCTAGTTTGGGAGGTTAGATAGATGGTGAGTGGTACCAATCACTGAGAAGGGCCGGTGTGGCCAGCGAGCTTTTGCTCTTCAGCCGGCCGAGCTTGAGGCATCTATCTGGGAAGCATGCAAGCAGACGTGTTAAGGAAGCAGGTGAGTGCACATACAGGTCTGGAGCCGCGAAGAGGTCTTTAGGGCAACAAACCTGGGACTGGTCTACAAACAGCTGGAAACTGCAGGCATTGAGTAGATGAGATTACGTAGAGAAAGGACCTAACGTGGCAGGGCCCGAGGGAACCGCCTCCCTAATGTATGAGTGGAGAGGAGGAGTCAACGAGGAGGAGGTGGAATAGCCAGACATAGACGAGCAAAAACAGAAAGCAATGAAAAAATTATTTCAAGGACAGTAACTGTGTCTAAAGCTGAGCTGTCAAAAAGAATGAGAAGTAAAACTGGTGAGAATAATTCTAACAAAGACTGCATGGGATATAGAATGAGTAGGAGGTAGGGAAGAAGACAAAATCTATTCAAACAGCTTAACTGGGAAAAGGAGGAAGAACGAGGGATAGAAAAGGCCAGGGAGGGCACCTGGGTGGCTCAGTCAGTTGGGAGTCCACCTCTTGATTTCAGCTCCGGTCACGATCCCAGGGTCATGGGATTGAGTCCTGAGTCGGGCTCCATGCTGTGAATAAGGGAGGGAGGGCTGCCTGCCTCTGGCTGAATGGAGTCAAGAGAGGGCCCTCAGGTGTCCGTAGGGGCTCCCAGGTGGGTACATAGCAACAAGGCCGTGGGTGGAGTGCCAGCCAAGCCATGAGCGAGGGACAGGGAAAAGAAGAGGGCATTCCCCAAACACAAGCACCCCTGAACCAGGCAGGAGCAGGCTGGAGACAAGACCAGCTCTGAGCACCGTCCTAGGTGAAACATCCTCTCAGAGAGGGGCAGCTGGGGCTGTCAGATGTCAGCTCAGGATCCCAGGGTGATGGGGTAGAGCCTCGTCAGGCTCTGTGCTGAGCATGGAGTCTGCTTGAGATTCCCCCTCTCCTTCTGCCCAGCCCCTGCATGCACATGCTCTCGCTCTCTCTCAAAGAAAAAAAGAAAAAGCCAGGAGGACTCGTGAAAAGTGCAGCTGAGAAGTGTGTGACAGGCGCATCAAGAAATCGAGGGAAAAAGTGAAGAAAGCAGCAAAGAGTGATGGATTTGGAAGAAACTGGAGGCTCTCGGGGACAAGAAGTCTTGGTAATATTAAAAAATACGAGTAAGGGGGCGCCTGGGTGGCGCAGTCGGTTGAGCGTCCGACTTCAGCCAGGTCACGATCTCGTGGTCCGTGAGTTCGAGCCCCGCGTCAGGCTCTGGGCTGATGGCTCAGAGCCTGGAGCCTGTTTCCGATTCTGTGTCTCCCTCTCTCTCTGCCCCTCCCCTGTTCATGCTCTGTCTCTCTCTGTCCCAAAAATAAATAAACGTTGGAAAAAAAAATTAAAAAAAAAAAATACGAGTAAGGTTGGGAAACGTGGAATAATAGAAGACTGAGAGACTGCGATACTGAAGTTCCAGATTTCAGAAGAACAGGGGCAAGCAGTGAGAAGGTCTCAGCCACGGAGGGTCGGGGGGACCCAGAAGAAGGCGGAGCAGCAGTGAAAGTCCTGGAAGTAGACGAAGTCAGGAAAGGAAGGCCAGGCTGGTACACGGGTCACACGCATGTATACTCGGGGTACACGAGAAGGTAACAAGACTCGGTGGGAAAAGGACACTGGTCAACCAGGCACTGAAGCCTACAACTAACATAAGTGAGATCCCAGAAAGCCCGAAGGTTTACAGTTGTAGGATATAACCAGATATTCTGAGCCTCAAAGGAAAAGAGACTTGTATAAGAAGATGGAAGACGAACCGTTTGGAACAGGTACTGAGGAGCTACGAGATGTCAACCCCACCTTACAACCCATTTGAAGGGGCAAGGCAGCTCCTACTCAAGAGAGCCGCAGAGAAGATTTTCTCAGGAAAAAAGTAGATTAATATAAAGGACGAATGTGAAGATTGCTATATGAAAAGGCTGAGGATATATAGGGGTGCCTGGGTGGCTCAGTCAGTTAAGTGCCCGACTTTGGCTCAGGTCATTATCTTGCTGTTCAGAGATCGAGCCTCACATCAGGCTCTGCGCTGACAGCTCAGAGCCTGGAGCCTGTTTCAGATTCTGTGTCTCCCACTCCCTGCCCCTCCCCCACTCATGCGCACAGGTGCTCTCTCTCAGAAATAAACAAACGTTAAAAAAAAATTTTTTAAGGATAAGGATATACAGATAAAAGGAAAAAGACAATAACAATAAATAATTTGAACATAACCAAAGAACCTACGTGTAAAGCCCACAGCTGACACAATACTCAACAGTGAGAAACTGAAAGCTTTTTCCTCAAAGATCAGGAACAAGGCAAGGATTTGCCACTTGTATTCAGTGTGGTATTGGAAGTCCTAGACAGAGTAATTAGGCAAGAAAAAGAAATAAAAGGCATCCAAATTGGAAAGGATGAAAAATTATCTGCTTGCAGAGGACATGATCTTTTACATAGAAAACCCTAAAGATTCCACACAACAAAAAAAAAACTGTTAGAAAATACAAATTTAGCAACATTGCAGAATACAAAATCAGCACATAAAAATCCGGTTTTTATATACTAATAATGAACCCAAAAAGGAAATTAATAATCCCATTTACAATAGCATAAAAAAAAAAAAGAATATTGAGGAATAAATATAACCCAAGCAGGTAAAAGACTTGTACACTAAAAACTACAAAACACTGCTGAAAGAAAGATACAAGTAAGTGGAAAGACATCCGTGTTCATGCACTGGAAGACTTAATATCATAAAAATGTGTGTACCACCCAAATAAGCTGCAGATTCAATGCAATCCCTATCAAAATTTCAGTGGCATATTTTGCAGAAATAGAAAAAAAATCCTGAATTCATATGTAACACAAGGGACCCTGAATAGCCAAAAGAATCTTGAACAAAGTTGGAGGCCTCACACTTCCTAATTTCAAAACATATTACAAAGCTACTAAAGCCAATGGTATGGGCATGAATATACAGACCAGCAGAACAGAACAGAGCACCCAGAAGTAAAAATTTTAAAAAACGGGCTGGCATATATGATCGATGAATGTTAGACAAGGATGCCAAGACCACACAATGGGGAAAGGACTCAAAATGGATTAAAGACCTAACTATATGACCTAAAGTGATAAAACTCCTAGAAGAAAACACAGGGAGGAAAGCTTCCTAACACTGAATTTGGCAGTGAATTCTTAGATATGACACCAAAAAGAGAGGCAACAAAAATAGAAATAGACAAATGGGATTACACCAAACTTTAAAACTTCTGGGCAAAGGACACCATCAAAGGAGGGAAAAGGCAGCCTATGAAATGAAAGGAAACATTTGCAAATCATCTATCTCCTAAGGGATTAAAGAATTCCTACAACTCACCAACAACAAAAAAACCCCAAGGAACCTGATTTTTTTTTAATTTTTTTTTAATCTTTATTTTTGAGAGAGAGAGAGAGAGTGTGTGTGTGTGTGTGAACAGGGGAGGAGCAGAGAGAGAGGGAGACACAGAATCTGAAGCAGGCTCCAGGCTCTGAGCTGTCAGCACAGAGCCCAACGCAGGGCTCGAACTCACAAACTGTGAGATCATGACCTGAGCCGAAGTCGGACCCTCAACCGACGTAGCCACCCAGGCACCCCAGGAACCTGATTTTTAAGAACGGGCCAAGAATTTGAACAGACATTTCTCCAAACATAAACAAATGGCCAAACAGTATGTGAGAGGATGCTCAACATCACTAATTATTAGGGAAATGCAAATCAAAACCACAAGATACCCATATCATACCCATTACGATGGCCACTATCAAAAGCAAAGCAAAACAAAACACAAATAACAAGCGTTGGTGAGGATGTGGCAAGATGGGAAACCTCGTGTCTGTGAAATGGTACAACCAGTATAAAAAACAGAATAGTGCTTCCTCAAAAACTTAAAACTGGAACTACCCTATGATCTAGCAATCCCACTTCTGGGTGTACACCCAAAAGCATTGAAAACAGGATCTGGAAGGACTATCTGCTCACTCAAGTTCATTGTAGTAGCATTATTCACAATAGCCGAGAGGGAGAAGCAACCCAAATGTCCATCAACAACGACTGGATAGAGAAAATGTGTTAGGTACACGCGTATGATGGAATATTATTCAGCCTTTTTTTTTTTTTTTTTTAATTTTTTTTTTTTTTTTTTCAACGTTTATTTATTTTTGGGACAGAGAGAGACAGAGCATGAACGGGGGAGGGGCAGAGAGAGAGGGAGACACAGAATCGGAAACAGGCTCCAGGCTCTGAGCCATCAGCCCAGAGCCCGACGCGGGGCTCGAACTCACGGACCGCGAGATCGTGACCTGGCTGAAGTCGGACGCTTAACCGACTGCACCACCCAGGCGCCCCGTATTCAGCCTTTTAAAAGAATGAAATCCTGCCATCTGCTACGACATTGATGAACCTTAAGAACATTACGCTAAGTGAAATAAGCCAGTCACAGAACACAAATACTATATGACAACACTCATGCAAAGTCCCTAAAGTAGTCAAACTGACAGAAACAGAAAGCAGACTGGTGGTTGCCAGGGGCTGGGCGGGGAGAGGAAATGGAGACTTGTGTTTGATGGGTACAGAGTTTCAGTTTTGTAAGATGAAAAAACTCTAGAGCCCACTTGCACAACAATGGGAACATACTTAACTCTACTGCCGGTACACTTAAAAAGGGCTAAGGTGACAAATTTTAGGTGTTTTCTACTACGATTTAAAAACAGAAAGACCACATGGCATGAAAGAATGGAGGAGAAAAGTCAGAAGAAAGGAAGAGCAACAGGACAATAGGGGTTTGCATTTTGAATGCACCCTTGAATGTCAAGGATGGAGGCAGAGCCCAAAGAAGCCAAAGGCAGGCTCCTACTACAAGATCAAGCTGTTTCTGATCTAATTCAGAAGGAGTGGGCCTCTTTTAAAGTCTCAAGATAACACTGGCAAAAAATTATTAGGGTGCCTACAAGACATCTTGAACATGGTTATTTCCTCAAATCTTCACCTGGTAGCAGAAATAGCAGTGATCCTTAGGGTGTGGGATGGGGAGTTGTCCCGAATGGACTTCCCCGTCGCCTGGAACAGGTGCTCCTGCAAAGGGAGTCCTAGTCCCCACCCAGGCAGACGGTGTAAGGACTCAAGGGTAGTTAGAAAAGGGAGAAAAAGCATACATTATAGGTTTCACATTCCATTTGTGATAACATTTCCTCCACTTTTTTTTAACATACTACCAATTTTTTTTTTTTTAATGTTTATTTATTTTTGAGACAGAGAAAGACAAAGAGTGAACGGGGGAGGGTCAGAGAGAGGGAGACACAGAATCCTAAGCAGGCTCCAGGCTCTAAGCTGTCAGCACAGAGCCCAACGTGGGGCCAGAACCCACAAACCACAAGATCATGACCTGAGCCGAAGTCGGACGCTCAACCGACTGAGCCACCCAGGCGCCCCCAGACCTGAGAAACTTAAAATTGGTAGTACACACGGGGCGCCTGGGTGGCTCAGTCGGTTGAGCGTCCGACTTCGGCTCAGGTCATGATCTCACAGCTCGTGAGTTCAAGCCCCGCGTCGGGCTGTGCTGACAGCTCGGAGCCTGCAGCCTGCTTCAGACTCTGTGCCTCCCCGTCTCTCTGCCCCAACCCACTCACATTCTGTCTCTGTCTCTCTCAAAAGTAAATAAACATCAAAAAACATTTTAAATAAGCTTCTCAGGTCTGTTCTTTACATGCTAGCTAATGGAATTCAAGTGCTGAGCCTTGGGAATACTTGGGGGGAAAGGGGATATGTCCCATTCAATCTACAGCTGTGAAAAACTAGACACCATGTAGCATCCCCAGATTATCTCTGACAGTGGTGAACTGAGATGGTTTACAAAAATATCAGTATGAATCTCCTTTCAAATGTGGAGACTTCCAATGTGGATTACAAAAGCTTAATCCCCAAAATACGGTAACTTGATTGGCTCTCTTAATTGTTTGGATAATTTTCATATAAAAATGTTACTGAAATCTTATTATCATGCTAAATCAGAGGGAGCTCTGGCACTTTCTTCTCCCTTCATGCCTAGAGGCTAATAAAACCTATGACTGTTGAACTCCTTATTCAATCAAAAGGTTTGAAAGTCTTTGTCTCATTTAAATTAACCCGGGCTAACTGTATAAATGTGGAAAGTCACAGGGGTTGGAGGAAACAGATTCACTCAGGGTCCTACAACAGCAGTGATAACAGATCAAGAGGCTGTAGTAAGAAACAGAAGGAATGAAATCCCGAGGAGACATAGGAGTTCAATCCCTGTCTACTAAGAACTTGGGAAGTGACTCCTCTCTCCCTAGGTTGGGCCTCAATTTGTTCAGCTTCTGATCTCACTACTACAATCTATACCCGCTGTTATCCAGTGTTGATGGCACTGTTATAGTTACAATTTTCCAGAACTGATTACAACAAGAAGCCTTGGTCTTTGTGGTTTTAACATTTATTTTTCGTTTACACCACAATGTGTTCTAGAGAGGAGCACAGCTGAGCAAGATTTTGACCTTGGGCCCTTTTATACTGTTGGAGGTTGAAGGTGGGGTGGGTGGGGGCTGTCTGATATTTACCAGTGTTTTCCATACAGCCAATGGCTTCCCCATGTCAGCAGACAGATCCCAGCTGTAGTTTTCTTCCAATGATTTCTAAGTGTTTTAAAGAACACAGTCATCTTCTCCTAGGGATTTGCTAGGTTAATAGAAGCAGAAAAAGAAAAAGGTCAGTACCCAAGGTAATTGTGTAGAGGCCCCATGATGCCTTCCATCTGCCCATCCTGCCCGTTTCCTTCCCTCACTCCTGTTCCTTGTTACCATTCCTCTGGCCTCTTCCCACCTGCTCCCTTCCGATCTCACCAAATCTTCTCACTGCCCACCTGCCTCTTCTTTCTTTCTTTCCTTCCTTCTACCTGAATTCACTTCTTCCCCTCTCTGCTCCCTTATGCCTCACTGTATTAGAAGCAAGGAAGGGAAGGGCAGAGAAGAAGGCAATTCCAGGCCTCCTGCTTTTTCTTTCTTCCTACGGTCACTATACAACTGTTTAAGAGTGTTTGTCTAAATCAACAGCTTTAAAAATTAAAAGAAAATAAAAACTAATAAAAGCGGTACCTAGGTGGCTCAGTTGGTTGAGCGACTGACTTTGGCTCAGGTCATGATCTCTTGGTTTGTGAGTTCAAGCCCCATGTCTGGCTCACTGCTGGCAGCACAGAGCCCCTTTCAGATTCTCTGTCCCCTTCCTCGCTGCCCCTTTCCTGCACTCTCTCTCAAAAATAAACATTAAAATTTTTACACACAAACGACTCAATAATAGATAAGTAATATAAAGAGCTTATTCAAAATAGAGGAAAACACTAGCCACTCAACAGGAAAATAAACAGAGAGCAGAGAACACACACACACACACAGAAAATTCCAAGAAGCACGAAGCACTAATACAAATGGCTGTGTGCAGTTTTCAACTTCCTGAGTAATCAAAGACATGCAAACTACAAGGAACTATCACTGTTCACCTCTCAAAGTAACAAACTTTTGAATGATCGTATTCACAGATGACAAAATGAGAATCGACCCTCTCGTGCACTCCTGTGAGCAAGGTAAATTAATACAACTTTACTAAAAAACCAAGTAACCGTATAGATCCTTATTCTCTTTGTTTTCTTCACAGCACTTATCACTGGATGATCTTTATTTGCTGATTTCTTTAGTAGCGTACCCCAAGGAACATAAACTCCACAAGAGCAAGGACTTGGTTCTGGTCCCTGCTGTACCCCCAGGGCCTAAAATAAGATCGGGCACATAACAATCGATAGCTAGCTAACTGCTGAATGTGACAGGGTTCAGGACGCACCACCCCCAAAATATAGCAACTTAGCATGGTGAATATTTTAAGCTAAAGGAGTCCGAGAAACCGTCAAAAGCAGGAATCACTTTAGCCTCACCACCTGACTCGTCTTCCCTGAAATAGGTCATAAAATCCTCATATATGAGGTACCCTCCCTAAACCCAGAAGAAGCATCACCTGCAAAGAAAAAAGGATGCCAAGAAGAATCCTAACAAACATGCCTTGCTAAGTTTCCTGTTAACTTCAATTTCCTGGAACTCAACTTACCATATTCCTCTGTGACTGTCCACTCTTCATCAAACCTAATTTTCTATCCACTGACCACCCCCCCAACGCCCGCTCCTGGCTTAGAAACCTCACTTGCCCACTTGTAGGAAGGGAGAGCAGAAACCAAGCCAGGTTTGTGCTTGGGCGACCAACTGAATAAGGATTTCCATCATTAGATCTGGAACGTAGGTTCGTGGAGAAATGTAATGTGTGCAGTTGAGACAGTGAGTTTGAGATGCCTGCAGAACATCCAAGTGGATATCCAAATGATCAGTGGATGTCTGGATTTAGCAGTTTGGAGTTAGGAGAAGTTGGGTAGAAGATACAGATTTGGGACTCCTCAGTGTGAAGGAGGTCAAGCTTGACTGCAGATAAAAAATCACCCAAGGCCGGGGCACCTGGGTGTCTCAGTCCATGAAGCGTCTGACTTCGGCTCAGGTCATGATCTTGTGGTCTGTGGGTTCGAGCCCCACGTCGGGCTCTGTGCTGACAGCTCAGAGCCCGGAGCCTGCTTCGGAATCTGTGTCTCCCTCTCTCTCTCTGCGCCTCCACCGCTCACACTGTCTCTCCCTGTCTCTCAAAAAGGAATAAAACATTAAAAAAAATAATTTTTAAAAAATCCCCCAAGGCATGGGTAGAAATGTCAACAGTATTAGAGAACAATTTAAGAGTCAATAAAAGTCTGTTTAAAGATCCAGTGGAACTCCCTTTTTGTCACAAAACAGTGATTCGTACATTATAAAAACGTGCAAACACACAAGCACTCTAGTGTAGTGGAAAAAGCACTGGTGCAAGGGTCCTGAGGCCTAGATTCTAGAGTCGCTTAATTACTTCCAGACAGCGAGAGCCTGGGTAAGTCATTTAACCTCTGCCTCTCTCCCCTTGTCAGTAAAGTCAGAATACACCACCGGCTCCTTTGGCTCAAAAGATCACGCCCCAAAGAACCCTGAATGCACTTTGTAAATTTCTCTGTAAGTATGTAAGTTGTCATGGCAATGTGCAATGTATTAGCTAACAACGCATATTCCTTCTAAGTACCCAAAAGAATTCTTCTCAATCTCTGTGGAAGTCTCAATGTTATACGCTCAAATCAACATCTCTCCTCTGAAAAAGCAGATCGGCAGGTTGGTTGGTTGGTGGTGGTGTTTTGTTTGTTTAAGAACTCCCCAATTCTAATTGTATTCAACCCTCCTCACCTGTCAGGTGGGGATTTTCTCACTAGGCTGTGAACCCCTCGTGGGTAGGTGCTGTCTATGCATCTCTAGCAAACAGAACCTAGTAAAGCATCTGGAATGAATGAACCCATCCATCGATCAGCAACTACTCGCCCCATCTTGCAAGTGAGTAAGCCGAAGCCCAAAGGGAAAAAGGGAGTAAGGGTCGCACAGGCTAGCGACAGCTCCAGTACCAGAACCCAGGCCAGCTGACTCCCAGCGTGACAACCGGGACCCCGCCATCCACCCGCCCGCACCCGCCGCCCGGACCCCCGGCCCAGGCGGACTCCCGCGGCTGCGCCCCCGCGCCCCGGAACCCCCGGGCCGGCCCCGTCCCAGCGCCCCGGGCTCCGCTCCCCTCCCGGGCCCCGCGCCGCTCACCCGGGCCGCTCCCGCTCCGCGCCCTGCCTTCCTGTGTGCTCCCTCAAGCTTCCCCCGCGCTTTTAAGGGAAACCGCGCCTCCGCCCTCGGGTTCCGCTGCGCCTTCCCGACGCACCGGGACCGTGCGGCGTGCGGGGGCCGCAGCCTGGGGGCCGCCTTCGTTTCTGCTTCGCTCGTTTTTTCGTCCGTTCGTCCCTTCACCCCTCCGTTTGTCGCTCCACAGTATTTTATGGGAAGCCTACCAAGGCAAACGCTGTTTTGGGACCTGGTACTAAATCGGAAAATAAACGAACAGGGTAAATTGAGATCAGAAGTACGAAAACGAAAAAAGAAAAAAAAAAAAAAAAAAAAACCCGAAATGCGTGGAATTAAGAGAGTGAGGAGGAGGCAGTGTCAGCCCTTCCGAGTAAGGGACAACCGATCTGAAGGAGAGGGAGCAGGTTCCCAAGGATCGGGAGGAAGGGAGCACCTGGGGGAGGGAACAGCCGATGCAAAAGCTCAAAGGCCTGAGGCAGTTTGGCAAGTGGCGGTCAGGGCAGGCCAGGAGGCAAAGGAGTTAGCTGGGGAGGTGGGCCCCACAGGCCGTGGTGGTAAGGAGTTTGGACGTTATACCGCCGTATGGGACGTCACCTGGCCTGGGTTCTGGTGCCAGAGCTGTCGCTACCCTGTGTGACCCTTACTCACTTTTTCCCTTTGGGTTTTGGCTTACTCATTTGCAAAATGGGGCAAATAGTTCCTGATCCATTGGTGGATTGGTTGTCTCATTCATTCCAGGTGCTTTACTAGGTTCTGTTGGCTAGATATGCATAGACAGCACCTACCCATGAGGAGTTCAGCCAGAGGGGCGATGTGATGTGGTTTACGTTTTAAACATCTCTCCGCCACCACGTATTGAGTAAATTCCAGAGAGCAAGAGAGCTAGAGAAGCCGGGGCCAATGCTGACCACCAGATGGCAGTTTTAATTCTGTCCTCTTCCCACCACTACCTCTCCCTTCCTCACCCCCACCCCCACCCCCAACGTTGGTGTTGGAACCAGTCAATCCAGATTTCTTTCTTACCTTCTTTCCATCATTCCCTCAACCAACTTTGCTGCGTGTAGACTGGGGATGCACTCATGTACAGCACCCCGCATGGTGCCTGCATTCATAGAGCTTGCATTCTAAATTCCCCATTTGGTACATGCAGACATGCATCCTTCCTATCTTCCCCTGGATGTATATTTTAGGAAAAATGAGAACATCCAGTGAGGTTATGGGGCAGTAAAGCATTTTCTGCCAGGTTCGAATCCTCGCTGGGCCGCACTAGATAACGTGAACTTGCTAGCCCTTTCTCCTGAGGTTCTGTCTGTATATTAGGGGAGGGAGAAGATCATCCTAAAACATACCTTCTAGCTATAAAATGTTGTGATATTGAAGGCATGGGAGACAGTTATTTTCACTTCTCCTTTCCCAACTATTTAGAATATTTGCATTTGAAAATGAGTTCCTGGGGGTGCCTGGGTGGCTCAGTCAGTTGGGCCTCCAACTCTTGATTTCAGCTCAGATCATGATCTTGCGGTTCCTGGGTTGAGGCTCCGCATTGAGCTTGAGATTCTCTCTCTCCCTCTCTCTCTGCCCCTCGCCCCTCTCTCTCTTTTTCTCTCTCTGTAAATAAATAAATAAATAAATAAATAAATAAATAAATAAATAAACTTTAAAAAAAAAAAGAAAGAAAGAAAGAAAAGAAAATGAGTTGCTGAACTGCATCCCTGCAGGCTAGAAAAGTCTGGGTCTAGATGCTGGATGGTCCAATGGCAGACTAAGCTTTAAGGCTTCAGCAAAACAGTAGTTCCCAAAAATAAGAGAAGTTCTGCATGGATGAAATTACCATAATTTTCCAATCAGAAAATCGAGAAAGAAGTTCTTTCTTAAAACTTAGGAGAGGAAAACTTGATTTTAGTTGAGTGGGAGCCATGTCCTGTTGGAAAGATCAGGCATCACAAGGCAGATGCCCAGAGTGCCGGTGAAGAAGGGTGGGCTGGCGGGTCTCTGCGACCTGGGAGAAAGCCACACCCCAGAAGAGAGGCAGCCGCTCCCTGGGAGGGCGAACACAGACATACACAGCATAGCAGGCCTCACTCAGGACCATCTCTAATTGAAAAGTGCTCATCAGGCCATGGGGGGGGGGGGGGTATTTGTGAGTTTACATTCTTCCTTTAATAGGCAGGCTTTAATTCACTGTGGCCAGCATGGTGGCAAATGGGGACGTCGATGTCACTCTGTTGTGTTCCCAGCAGAGAAATCTGGAAACAACTCCCAGGCTTCTATATGGATTATGAAACTAGAAAAGATGAGACATCTCCACAGAATACAAACCTCAGAATTCCATGTGCAAAAGAGGAATGTGGTGGGGGTGGGAGGGGCATGGCAGGTCTCTGAAAGACATTTTGTGTTCCCTCCTTAAATTGCACTCTTGTATAGATAGAAACAGTGGGTCCTATGACTCAGATATGTCACCTGCAAATGGGAAATATCTGCATCAAAATAGGACTAAGTCAGAAATTAGTCAGAAATTCATCTTCAAGGAGTTAACGGGACCCATTACATGACACGTATTTACTGACATTTTAATGCGTTGTTGTAATACCCCATTTAGTTTTGAAGTTATATAACTCGTACTATTAATATTTTCCCTGTAGTAAGTACCTTTTTTTGGCTACCATTGGCCCGTTGGTTAAGTTAACTATTGTCCCCTCAGATTGCTTCCAGAGGGACACAGTTATAAATTAAGGATTGTCCATGCTTTATAAAACTTAACCTCCCACCCTAGGAGGGATTATAGGGAAAGCCACATCTTAAAACATGTAGCTTGCACGTGCGTAAGGACACAAATGACGCTAAAACATGGAAACTTCCCAAATGCTCTTTTCAGGCATCATTACCAGCATTGAGTGTTGGACATAGAGATGAATCACCTGCTGCCCCAGCTGCTGGGGGTAGTTTGGGCAGACAGCCTTCAGCTGTCGGCCCCTTCAGGGACAGCCTCCAATGCAGTGAGCCTTCTTAACCAAGGTCACGCCTTTCTGCAGATGGCCCACATGCAGTGACTGATCTAGGAGGGAATTCAAAAGCTTGGTCATTTGGCCCAAAGTAAAACACCTCTGAGAGCCCCACAGCTCCTCACGGGGTCAGCTGAGGCTGTCCGGATACATCACAGCTCTTCTCCCTCTGCCCAATCTTGTGTTCTTCTCTCCCTTCTTCAAAAGCATTAGTGCTGAATGAGAAACACTGTGGTAGAGAGAATAATGACCCCCTAAGGATGCCCTTAACCTCTGGAACCTATTGTTCCTTTGCACGGCTGGTTAAGTTAGGGCTCCTGAGTTGAGAAGATTATCCTGAATCATCCAGGTGTGTCCGATGTAATCACAAAGGTAAGGGTCACTATAAGGAGACCAGAAATCAGAGAGAAAGGGGCAGTAAATGTGAAAATGGTAAATAATTTATAAGTTAAAGATAATATTCGAGAAATCTGGGTGAAGAATATACTGCCAGGAGGTGGTCTGCATAGTTTAAGACACATACAGTGATTCATCCTCCAGCACCAGCGATTGGATTAAAAATTGAGCGCGTAGCTCAATTTAGACCAAAGAGTCTTAAGGATGAGTCCGCTGAGAGATCTCAGGAAAGGTTCATTCTCCTTAAAGGGTGAGATTTAAGAAAGCGACGGCAACAGGCCTTAAAACCGTTATGCTCATGCTTGGTGAAATAAACCGGTCACAAAGACTGCATATTATGTGATTCCGTTTACACGAAACATCCAGAATTAGCGAGTACAGAGATGGCAAGCAGAGCAGAGGCTGCCCAGGGCTGGGTTCGGGGCTGGTTGTGGGGGGAAATGGAAAATGGTTGCTAATGGATATGAGATTGCCTTTGGGAAGTAATGAAATGTGCTATGGTTGGCTGCAGTGATAGCTGCATACGTGTAGGAATACAAAGGGGGACATTGCACGGTATAGGAGTCGCATCCCAATACGGCGGAGATGAAAATGGCAGAGATGGTCCCGCCTTTTCCCTCCGATGGGATCATCTGTGTACATGATACCTGAAACTGCTGAGGGAGAGAAGCGGAACAGACTCTATTTCAGAAAGGCTCTGTCTCTGCTGTTTTTCTGCTGGGCCCCATTTACTCATGTTCTATATTTTGCCTCTGAATAAACCAAAGAAGCTATGTTCCCACTTCAAAGGAGAAACAAGAAAGCTAATCACGCTCTGAGTTTTGGCCCAGGCCCCCCCACACCTGATAACACGTAAGAAGAGAGGCAGATCCCGAACACGTTCCAGGACATTAGCTTTAAACAAAGCTTGGCCGACTCGGGCCTAGATACCCCCACCCCGCTTTCGGTAATTTGTGACACCTGTTATTCACCTGGCATCTGCCTCTAATCAGACCTTGCCCTGGATTCCTAAAGGAACACGTACCCCAGACCCCTCGCCAATCTAAACCCCTGACCCCAAGTGGCAATGAGCCTCCTTCTCCTCCCCTTTCTGAGTCTCCCAGACACTCTGCCTGCTCCTCCTCACTTACCACTCACACTGTTCAGTAAACTCAGTTATCACTTTCTCCAACTGGTGTTTGATTTCTCTCCCGCGTGAATCCAAGGACCATCTTGGCTGCTCCTGCAGGACCCTCCTCTGGGTCCTCAAACCCAGCCTGTCTGCATCACAGCCACAACCACTGTTCAGCCACAAAGGGAACCAGTTTGGGCCAATGCTAACTCACAGGGGACAGGAGGGGAAAGGCAGAAAGAACCTGGGTCGTTGATAACATCATGGAGCCAAATGGTTGTCCTGTGCCTGGAGCTCGCTCAAAGGCTGGATGTCCTATTGCGTGAAATAATAAATCCCCTTATTGCATAAGCTGGTTAGAGTCAGGGTTTTCTGTTTCTTGAAGCCAAGAGCACTGAACTGATAAACTGCAAGCCACAGGCTATTGGTGAGTAGAAGACATGGTAAGGACAATGCTTGTAAAAAGATGCTAAGTTTTTATGAGGAATATGGGTGAAAGTAGATGGCAGATACCATTGATATCGATGATATGCTTCAACGTTTATTGTTCCTAAAATCATTCTCCAGCCATCCCCCTGGCCCCTGGGCCTGTGCCACGCTTGCTGTCTACAGATCCACTAACAATAAAAGACAGAGGTTCAAACAACCTGAGATAGTGCTAATCATCACAAACAGCCTTCTACGTAGCATCTCAGATGAAATCTGCCTGTGGGAACAGGTGCCCCCTATTCTGATAGGAGTTAGAACTTCTACCGTGGAAAACTATGTATGAATTCTTTTAACATTCATTCTTGGTTTACTTACTTTATGCATACAGATTCTTCTTTAGACTACTTAGTTTCCCCTAAGAAAAAGTATAAAATGGTGTTCTTGTGGTATTTATGCTTAAAATCTCTTCCTTATTGTGACCTTTAATATCCACTGCATCTACTACTGCCAGATTGGAAACATGTAAATGAGGCCTTTTAAGAAACCAGCAGATTCTTAGGAGAGAGAATATCTTCCACAATGTAACATGGGATTTTATCAGACCCTCTGTAATGCCCATTCTCACCCATGCTCTGTATGGGCCTGCCTTTTTCTGAACAGGACTTCTCTTATTAATGTGTCTCCTTGTCATCCTTTGCCACCTACTCCTCCTGGCGACATCTAGCTCTGGCTGACACTTTCTAGCTGCCTGTTAAATATGGGAGTGAAAAACGACAAAGGTGGGGTCCTCGTTGATGGCATCAAACAAGGTCTCCAATTTTGTTTTGCAAAACCCAGTCTCCCAGGGTAATTCAATTCCAAGTATTCTGGAACAAGAAGGGGGTGATTCCATCAATAATGAATCTTGAGTAAATTTTTTAAGACTTTATTTTTTAGAGCAGTTTTAGGTTTATAACAAAATTCAGAGGAAGGTACAGAGATTTTTCTATACATGTCCCTACACCTACACTTGCATAGCCCCCATTATCAACTTCTCTCACCAGAGTGGCACATTTGTTACAACTGATGAATCTATATTGACACATCATAATCAGCCCAAGTCCATGGTTTACCCTACCGTTAACTCTTGGTGCTGTACATCTCATGGATTTAAAGAAAGCATAATGACATATATCCATCATTATAATATCGTACAGAGTAATTTTCCACGCCCTAAAAATCCTCTGTGTTCTGCCTCTTTACCTTTCCCCACCCCCACCCTGGCAACCACTGACTTTTTGTTTTTGTTTTTTTAATTTTTTTTTCAACGTTTATTTATTTGTGGGACAGAGAGAGACAGAGCATGAACGGGGGAGGGGCAGAGAGAGAGGGAGACACAGAATCGGAAACAGGCTCCAGGCTCTGAGCCATCAGCCCAGAGCCCGACGCGGGGCTCGAACTCACGGACCGCGAGATCGTGACCTGGCTGAAGTCGGACGCTTAACCAACTATTTTTGAGAGACAGACAGAGACAGAGAGACAGAGACAGAGTGAGAGCGGGGGACAGGTAGGGAGAGAAGGAGACACAGAATCGGAAACAGCTCCAGGCTCTGAGCCATCAGCCCAGAGCCCGACGCGGGGCTCAAACTCACGGACCGCGAGATTGTGGCCTGGCTGAAGTCGGACGCTTAACCGACTGCGCCACCCAGGCGCCCCTTAATTTTTTTTAACACTTACTTATTTTTGAGACAGAGAGAGACAGAGCATGAATGGGGGAGGGTCAGAGAGAGAGGGAGACACAGATTCTGGAACAGGCTCCAGGCTCTGAGCTGTCAGCACAGAGCCTGACGTGGGGCTCAAACTCTCGGACTGCGAGATCATGACCTGAGCCGAAGTTGGATGCTTAACCGACTGAGCCACCCAGGCGCCCCTGATTTTTTTTTTTTTTTTTTTGTATCAATAGTTTTACCTTTACCAGAATGTCATATAATTGGAGTCATACATTATGTAGCCTTTTCAAATAGGCTTCTTTCACTTCGTAATAAGCATTTAAATTTCCTTCATGTCTTTTCATGGCCTGATAGCTCATTTCTTTTTAGCACCAAATAACACTTCATTAGATGGACCACAGTTTATTTATCTATTCACCTACCAAAGGACACCTTGGTTGCTTCTGAGTTAAGGCAATTATGAGTAAGTCTGCCATAAACATATGTGTGGAGGTTTTGTGTAGACATGTCTTCAACTTCTTTGGATCGATACCAAGAAGCATGATGGCTGGCTCATATGATAAGCATATGTTTAGTTTTGCACAAAACCACCGAACTGTCTTCCAGAGTGGGCGCACCACGTTGCATTCCCACCAGCGATGAATGAGAGTTCCTGTTGCTCCACACCGTCACCAGCATTTGGTGGTGTCCAGTGTTCCAGATTTGGGACATGTGAATAGGTGTCTGGTAGTATCTCGTTGTTTTCATTAGCATTTCCCGGATGACACGTGATGTGGAACATCTTTTCATATGCTTGTTTGCCGTCTGTATATTTTTTTTGGTGAGGGGTCTGTAAAGGTTTTTGGCCTATTTTAAAAATCGAGTTGTTTTCTTATTGTTGAGTCTTAAGAGTTCATTGCATATTTTGAATAGTTGTCCGTTACCAGATGTGTCTTTTACAAATGTCTTCTCCCGGTTTGTGGCTTATCTTATTTTTTTTTTTTTGAAGTTCATTTTATTTTATTTTGGGAGAGATAGAGAGCATGAACTGGGGGAGGGGTGCAGAGAGAGAGAGAGAGAGAGAGAGAGAAAGAGAGAGAATCCCAAGCAGGCTCTGTGCTACCAGTGCAGAGCCTGATGCGGGGCTCAAATTCATGACTGTGAGATCATGACCTAAGCTGAAATCAAGAGTCAGATGCTTAACCAACTGAGCCACCCAGACACCTCTGTGGCTTGTCTTCTAATTCTCTTGATATTGCCTCTTGCACAAAATAATTTTTTCATTTTAATAAAGGCCAGCTTATCAGTTTTTTTTCTTTCAGGGATCATGTTTAGTGTTGTATCTGAAAAAGCATCACCGCACCCAAGGTCATCTAGGTTTTCTCCCATCTTCTAGGAGTTTTATAGATTTGTACCTTACATTTAGGTGTATGATCCAAAAGTTTGAAGTAACTTTTGTGAAGAGTACAAGGTCTGTGTTTAGATTCAGTTTTGTTTTTATTTTTGTTTTTGTTTTTTTTGCATGTAGATGTCCCGTTTTTCCAGCTCCATTTGTTGAAGCGACTATCTTTGCTTCAATGTACTGCCCTTGCTCTTTTCCAAAGATCAGTTCATTATATTTATGTGGCTCTATTTCTGGGCTCTCTATTTTGTTCCATTTGTCTATTTTTTCATCAATACCACAATGCCTTGATTACTGTAGCTTGATAGTAAGTCTTGAAGTTGGGTAGCATCTGTCCTCCAACTTTGTTCTTCTCCTTCAATGTTGTGTTGTCTATTTGGGGGTCATTAGCCTCTCTATATAAACTTTAGAGGGAGTTTGTCAATATCCATAAGCTGACTTGCTGGGACTTAGATTGGGATCATAATGACTCTATGGATAAAATAAAAGGAACCGACATCTTGACAATGTTGAGTCTTTCTATCCATGAACATGAACTATCTCTCCATTTATTTAAATCTTCTTTTATTTCATTTACCAGAGAATCAAAATATAAAAGAGAGTTAACAGGCATGGAAGAGAGCATGAGAAGATCCCACCACCATCTAGTGGTATCTCCAGAAGGAAAGAATAGAGAATAGGAAGAAGCAGTATTCAAAAATACTGGCAGAGGGGCGCCTGGGTGGCGCAGTCGGTTAAGCGTCCGACTTCAGCCAGGTCACGATCTCGCGGTCCGTGAGTTCGAGCCCCGCGTCAGGATCTGGGCTGATGGCTCAGAGCCTGGAGCCTTCTTCCGATTCTGTGTCTCCCTCTCTCTCTCTCTGCCCCTCCCCCGTTCATACTCTGTCTCTCTCTGCCCCAAAAATAAATAAAACGTTGGAAAAAAACAAAAACAAAAACAAAAACAAAACAAAAATACTGGCAGATATTCCATACTGAACCTGCAGAACACTAAAAGCAAAACCCTAAAAGCAGCCATAGGAAGAGGAAGGCAAAGGAATTAACTGAAAACGTATAAACATATGTGGGAAAGGAAACATAGGTGGGGGTTTCAGTTCTTGTTCTGCCACTAGTCTCTGACCTGTAACGGTGATTATAACCTGCCCCTCCACTACCCATTCCATACTTCCTCACCTTACGCCAGGTTGTAGCTGGCTAAAATTTGAGGTAGGAGATCAAATCTTCATTCTCAGGGGACTGAGTTTGAGGTCCTGCCTGGACAGAAACACAGTAGTCCCTAATGAACATTTGCCCTTAGACTTGGCAAAATAAAGAAGTGCCCGGTGATCCCCTGGGTTTCATGCATATAACTCCCTGCTTTCATTGTATAGCGACAACTTCATTTGCCCTTAAAAATTGGGTAAAAGTCCCTCACTGGGAGAGCCAGATCTTTTGCTTGAGGTCCCTGATGACTCTTTTCTGTCTTCACTTTATGCAGGTTTGGTTACAAGCTGAGTCAGTAGGACTGAGCCAACTCAACAAAGAATGCAAGATCTGGCCTCAGGTGTAGATTCTGTTAGTTGAGCTCCAGACCCTAGTTATTTCCCTAGTAAAGATGCTCCCTTTGTCACATACTAGACCAAGTGTTCCTGTCTTTCTCCCAATTTCCCTGGAAATATGGAAACTAGCAGGGACAGGATTTCATTACTGGAAGACTTTCCATGGCATTTCCAGCTGTGCCTAATTTAGGCACATCTCAATATGGAATGAGAGTTTGCAGGATCAATTATACACACTCTTCTTCTCCTTCTCCTTCTCCTTCTCCTCCTTCTTCTCCTTCTCCTTCTCCTCCTTCTCCTTCTCTTCTCTTACTGCTGCTGTTTTTCTCTATAAACCTTCCTATACACCTTCAATACTATTTGTATGTGACAGTGTGTGTTTGCCCATGTGTGTACATGTGTATGTATGGCCATCCACACCCTTCACACATTGCCAGCTATCTTAGCCTACAATCTATGAATGCAGAGGCTGAAAGCTATAATGTATTGTTATTTTTTAAGACATGCAATCCCAGGGAGGAGCAAAAGAAGGAGGAACAAGGAGGTGAGGCAGCAAAAGTGGTCTCCCAAATGAGGATGTGTTATCAAGCTGGCCACCTGTAAGTGTGAACCATTGCTTCATCCGCAGGGACTGTCCTCCGAATACCCACATCAACTAAGTCTCAGAACTATCCCTGGAAGAAGTAGGGGAAGGATCTATTCACCAGCTCTTGCCTTCAAGTGCAGGCATGGGTGCTGAGCAGGATCTCACAGCAGTATCAAGAAGGATGCCAGGGATACAAGACAAGCGCCCTGAGCCACACACTCAAGATGGGTGTGATCTGGCTGTGCCCCTCCAAAGTCAGAGCACATGCAAATCTGGTTGCCACAGTGACAGCTGGAACAAGAGACGGGTCCTTAGACATGAACTGACGCGTGGGATGTGTCAGATACACTGACTTAAAAGCATAACCCTGATTTTTGCCTGTGTGCCCAGTGACCTCATGAGATATAATACCCAGTTGGTAGTCTAAGCTTCAAGTACAGTAAAAATATTGTTCTCTTGGTACCAGCATTTCTATTTTAGATATTAAGCTTTTCATACAATGGGGACAGGGAGTAAACATTTTAGAAGGAGGTCACTGGGCATTCATGAGATGTGCTACTCCCAATTCTACTACTTGATTCCCTGGCTTATGTATTCTAGTTAAAGGAAGAATAACATCATATATTGTGCTGGTTCAAAGAATATTCTCTATCTTTCGGGCAACAATCCTTATTGAAAGTGCTTACTTAATCAGCTGGAGGCACAAGTGAATTTTAATAGACTATTCCACTATTCTGTGACACCAGCTGCTTCTGGGGGTTGGGGACGTGATAAGACCAGTGATTCTAATGGGCTACAGCCCATTATCTAACTTGGACTCCTTGGTTAGAAGAAATGTTGTACAAGATACCATGGCCATTTTTAAGGCTTCTGATAAGTCCTCAGACAGTGGTTCTGGCATGGCATGGCAGGCGGAGAAAATAAAAGCCAATCTGTGCATCCTTCACGGTGTCTTGCTGTGAGCTCCATTCGACATCCTGATCTGCTCCTAGAGTCCCGGGGTATTAAATCTGCTAGGTCTTAAGGGCTGAAGGACAAAGTTGATGTACCAGATGAGCAAAGGAGCCTTCTCATGCTCTGAACCCACTCAAATCTGATAGCTTTTCTTCATCTGTGAAATGGGCCACTGCAGGAAACAAAATCTCATATTTGTTGCCTCAAGAATATATGCCTTCTTGTGGCAGAGGATACAGTGCCCAGCACCCTTCCTTCACTATGATGGCATTAATGGAGTGGGCCAGCCAATATGATGTCTTTGGGGTACAGTAGCGGGGAAAGTCTCTTGCCCTCTGTCATTGCATAGTCCCAGGAGCACATAGATCACAATATTGTTTAAATCCTTTTTAATTAATGTATGATACTGCCACATTTGGATACATCCCTTCGTTGTTAAAAGGTAGGGCTTTGAGATTTTAACTAAAAAACAAGATCTTTGAAGCCTTTTATGGTTACATTCCTAGGGTTAATTTTAAAAACTGGAATCAGAGGAAATATATTTGAGGTTCTAGATGCATATTCCCAAACTGTTTTATTAAAAACTTATAACCATTTTCCATTCCCATTATCTATATGGGATAGCACCTTCACCGTCATTAATTTTTCTCCCAATTTCTATTTATTTAATTGTTAGGAAAATGCCATTTCATTTTTTGCAATTTATATTTTTTATTATGAGTTACAATGCTTTTTATGCCCATCTAGCCATTTTCATTTTCTCTTCCATAAAATATTTGCTATGTCTTTTACTTGCATTTTTATTATATTTTCCCAACTTGCCTCCTACACTTATTTTTCTTTTTAAAATTCTCTAACTTTATGACCAAAGTATCACATTTTAGAAAGACAATATTATAGTAACTGGATTCTACTGATAGTTTGATGCCTTTCTCATCAATTTGATACATGCTCTTTATAGATTTAGGACAGTAATCCTTTGATTTGTTTGTTGCTAATATTTTCCTGGTTTATTTGCCTTTGTACTTGGCTTGTGATACATTCTATGTGAAAAACAAAACAAAAACCTTGAATTGTATGTAGATGAATCTTTAAAAAAAAATTTTTTTACTGTTTATTTATTTTTGAGAGAGGGGGAGACACAGCATGAGCAGGGGAGGGGCAGAGAGAGAGGGAGACACAGAAACAGAAGCAAGCTCCAGGCTCTGAGCTGTCAGCACAGAGCCAGACATGAGGCTTGAACTCAGACCGTGAGATCATGACCTGAGCCAAAGTCGGATGCTAAACTGACTGAGCCACCAGGCACCCCCAACTTTAATTAAGTAATCTCTATGCCCAACGTGGGGCTTGAACTCACAACACCAAGATCAAGAATTGAATGTTCTACCAACTGAGCCAGCCAGGTGCCTTGTACATGGATGAATCTTAATCATACTCTTGGAGAACCCTCTAATGATTAGAAATTCACATATCTATTTTTCTGTGGTTTCATTTTCTTATAAAATGAAAAAAATTCACCCATGACTATGTTTCTGTATCAAAATGTACCAAAATCTTTCCAACTTCAAGGTCTTCACTGAGGCCCCTGATCACCTTGCTCCCACTCATCCTCCTCCCCACAACCTGTTCACCCAACAGACTCCTCCTGCATCATCCATCTAAATCAGGTTCCTACTGCTACACTTGACCAAAGCTCCCGTGTCCTTTATGGAATTCATAATAACCTGCATTTACATATTCCGTTGTGTGGTTATTTAATGCCTGACCCCTCTTCCCGCCACAGTGTTCTAAATTCTGTAAAGGCAGTGACATTATTCTTTTTCCTGCAGAGTAGCCACATCCTAATATATATATAACGCCAGGTACTATATATGTATATGTGTATATATATATGTATATGTACACATGTATATATACACACACTGTATATACTATATATATATAGTATATACTAATATAATATTATTATATTATATATTATATACATAGAAATATATATATAGTATATACTATATATATATTTCTATGTATATAATATATAATATAATAATATTAATAATATTATATATTAAATTAATAATAATAATATAATAATTAATTATTATATTATATATTATATACATAGAAATATATATATAGTATATACTATATATATATTTCTATGTATATAATATATAATATAATAATATTAATATATAATATAATAATATATAATATAATAATAACAATATAATATATAATAATATATATAGGAATATATATATATATATATAGAAAGAGAGAGAGAATTTAAAATAAATATTAAAGTTTAAGTGAACCACGAACTTCCTCCACTCTCTGCCCTCCCACATACTAAGTTACACACATATTTACTCAAACAATACCACACAGCACCTTCCTCCACTGTACGTCTGGGAAAGAATGTTCCCTCCTCCCACCCAAGGCTAATGCATCCACCTGTGTTTTGTACAGCACCCCCTTCTTCCTCTCTGAGAAATCGGCCTCACCGGTAATCTTCTCCCTGAAGTATTCTCTCCCTCCATCTCCACTGTCCTTCCCTCTTAGCATATAACACCTACTCAAAAACCATCCACTTCAACACACAAATATACCAAAACCTGTCCCTTCTGATCTTTCACTCCCTGCTACAATTTTAAAAATCAATTTCATTGCCATACGATTTACATATGACAAAATGCACCCATTCTAAGTGCACAAATTGGTGACTTTTGATGACTGTATATGTTCCTAGAGTGGCCACAATGGAAATACAGAACATTTCCATCACTGCCCCAGTGTCTTTCTGCCCTTCCTGGCCAACTTTCTCATGCCCTCAATCGGCCCCAGCACCAAGCAGCCATGACTCTGCTTTCTGCCACCGTACATTACATCTCTCTCTTTCAGAGTTTCATATAAATGGAATCACACTGTAGTTGCCTTTTGTCCCTGATTTCTTTCTCTCAACGTAGTGTCTAAGATGCATCCATGTTGTTGGGTGTATGAGCAGTTTGCTCTTCTTACTGCCAGTGGTAGCCTACTCTCAGGGTCTACTGCAATTTGTTTATCCACTCACCCATTGATGGATGTTTAGGTTGTTTTAAGGTTTAGGGTATTATAAATCAAGCTACAGTTAACATTTGTATACAAGTCTTTGTGTGAACATATGCTTATGTCTTCACCACTTTAGGGTAAATACATAGAAATGTAATGGCTGGGTTATATGATTAAGTGTATTTTTAACTTTTTAATCAACTACCAAAATATTTTCCAAAGTGGTTGTACCATTTCACATTCCCACCAGCACTTTATGAGAGGTCCAGTGGCTCCAAATCCTCACCAACACTTGGTATGTCAGTTTCTAAATTGGAGGAATCCTAATGGGTCTAATTGTCTATTATATACCTTCTTGGGTTGCGCATCTATTCAAATACTTTGCTCATTTTGAAAACTTAGGTGATAGGTCTTAATTGAATTTTGAGTTATTTACATACTTTAGATACAAGTCCTTTTTCAGGTATTTTTTATAAGTATTTTCTCCCAGTCTGTGATGTGCCTTTTCATTTTCATAACAGAGTCTTTTGAAGAGCAAAAGATTTAGATTTTGGTGAAGTACAATTTATTTTTTTCTTTTATGGTTCAAACTTATGTGACCTATTTAAGAAATTTTTTGCTTAACCCAAGATCATTAAGATTTTCTCCCATGTTTCTTTTAGGAAGTTCTATAGTTTTCCTTTATATTTAGGTCTATGATCTATTTTAAGTTAATTTTTGTGAGTGGTATGATGTAAGGGTTGAGGTTTCTTTTTTACATATGATTATACAGTTGTTTCAGCATTATTTTTCAAAATACTATCTTTTCTACCACTAAAATACTTTGCAAATCATTTGACCACAGATACATGGATCTATTTATGGACTTTTTATTCTGTTTTGTTGGTCTATGTGTTTAGCCTTATGCCAATACTATCTTGATTAATAAGGCTTTGTAGGAAGTCTTGAAATTAGATAGTGTAAATGTTCCAATTTTTTTCTTCTTTTCCAAAATACTCTGGCTATTCTAGGTTTTTTGAATTTCTATATGGAGCTTAAAATCATTCTGTCGATTTCCACCCCAAAAAAGTCTGTGATTGTGATGGAGAGCAGACAAACTTTTTACAATATTGAGTATTTCAATCCATGAACATAGTATTTCTCTCCATTTATTTAGGCATCTTTAACTTATCTCAGTAATGTTTCTTAGGTTTTAAGTGTACATGTCTTGTACATATTTTATTTAATACATCTATGTGTTTCATGTTTTTAGTATTATTGTAAATTGTACTGTTTAAATTCTAATATCCAATGATTTGTTTCTAGAATGTAGCAATACAGTTTGGATCCTGTAACTTTGCTAAACTCCACTATTAATTATGGTATTTTTTTTTTGTAGAGGCCTAAGGATTTTCTATGTATACAATCAAGTCAGTTATCAATAAAGACAGCTTTACTTCCTTTTTATCTGAATGTGTTGTATTTCTTTTTATTTTCTTATTTTACTAATTAATTAATAAGGTGATATTAAATAGGATTGGTGAGAGTGGGCATTCTTGTCTAATTCTTGATCTAAGGAGAAAAGCATTCAAAATTCTACCATTAAGAATGATCATAGGGCACCTGGCTGGCTCAGTCAGTAAAGCATGTGACCTTTGATCTTGGGGCTGTTGGGTTTGAGCCCCATGTTGTGGGTAGACTTTACTTAAAAAGAAAAAGGTTTAAAAGAGAAAGAAATGATCATATCTCTAAGTTGATCATAGATGGCCTTCATCACTTCAAAGACATTCTCTGAATTTCCTAGTTTTATGAGAGTTTTTGTCATGAATAGTTGTTGCATTTTTTAAAATGCTTTTTCTGTATCTATTTATCTGTGTCTCTAGATTTAGGACTGGGATGAGAGTCCCAGTTTGGACAGCCACTGAATCTACTGGCAGACACTGAATGACATGGGAAAATAGAACACACAAGTTTAGGGTTAGAGGCAGACAATCTTTGGTACTCTTTCCCCCAAATCTCTCCAAAGCTAACTGAAGTTTTCCAGTTAGAGAATTATTTGTATCAATTGCAAATACTCCTGAAGCACTAAGGACTGGTAATATAATCAATATGAACTTGATCAGATTTTTTCCCTAACCTTAAACTGACAAAACACTGAGGAAATGGGAATAGGTGTCAAAGGTAACTTTGAAACCTAGTGCGTGTGGAGATGAGCAGATTAAGATCGGCCACTAGAGTAGCAATACAAGAAAAGTTGAGAGATGTCACAAAAAGGAAGTGAGATGATACCATAGCATAGATACATTTTAAATTTTC
Organism: Leopardus geoffroyi; assembly: GCF_018350155.1. Classification (NCBI taxonomy): domain Eukaryota; kingdom Metazoa; phylum Chordata; class Mammalia; order Carnivora; family Felidae; genus Leopardus; species Leopardus geoffroyi. The sequence continues at coordinate 156,323,999 of NC_059331.1, read as the reverse complement.
ATGGAGAAGCCTGGAGATGATCACCATGCCGTCGAAGTCCTGCTCTCCTACATTAATTCTTTCTTGAACAAGGACGGTTACAAACAAGAATTTTAAAATAAAATCATCCTCTAAGCTGTTTTGGGCAAGTATACCCAGTGACTACCTTGAAAGACTGAATCTTCATTCAGTTCACAACTATCTCTCAAGCCCGCCTCTCCCCAGTCAGACTGTCCAGCCAGCATTTCTCATGGTGTGTTTATAGAGCACTATTTCAGAGGAAGGTTAATAGTTACACACACACACACACACACACACACACACACACCCCAAACAACAACAATGCCATAAGCTTGGGGATCACTAGGCCAAACGTGTCTTTATATTAGAATTCAATAGAACCCCTGATATACAAATGAGCATACAAATTTCCAAAGGAATAATACAGCATATGGTGTTTTCTGTATTATTTAAGCTGGGAATAAAACTTCACTTCTTGGCTTCAATTCTGGTGGAGTCAAGTGGTGTGGCAGAGATAGTGCTAGACTTCAAACCAGGAAACTTGGCTCAATGTCTAGTTCTTCTGACTAGTTGCTACGTCACTGGGGGTGCTTTATTAAAATGTCTGAGGGGCGCCTGGGTGGCTCAGTTGGTTAAGTGCTGACTCTTGATTTTGGCTCAGGTTACTGTTCATGAGTTCAAGCCCTATGTCGGGCTCCATGCTGACAGCACAGAACCTGTTTGGGATTCTCTTTCTCTCCCTCCCTCTCTGCCTCTCTCTCTCTCTCTCTCTCTCTCTCTCTCTCAAAATAAATAAATAAGCATTAAAAAAACATGTCTGAGGGGCGCCTCGGTGGCTCAGTCAGTTAAGCATCCGACTTCAGCTCAGGTCATGATCTCAGAGTTCGTGAGTTTGAGCCCCGCGTCAGGCTCTGTGCTGACAGCTCAGAGCCTGGAGCCTGCTTCGGATTCTGTGTCTCCCTCTCTCTCTGCCCCTCCCCTGCTCACGCTCTGTCTCTGTCTCTGTTCTCTCTCTCTCTCAAAAATAAACATTAAAAAATTTAAAAAAAAAACATGTCTGAATCTCTGTTTCTTCATCAATATAAAGATAATCCTCTAACTTACCTATAGGGCTAGTCATAAAGATTAAATTAGTTATTGGATGTGCTATCACCTGCTCAGTATCTCATGCCAAGTACACATGTGGTCTTTCAATTCCAAACTGCATCCTCTTAAAGAAAATACAGATTTAAAAATCCATTGTGAATTGTGTTAATTAGATTTTAAATGTTACATATAGTGATGGACCTAAAATGTTATAACCAATAAAGGGATATAAGTTGGCATTATATAGAAGGTACTTAATGTATACAACAAATGTAATAAACTGCCATCCACATTATCAAAATTGTCAGGAATTCTAGTTCCTGTGTGAGGGACAGAGTAACCCAAGCCCTTAAGAAAACAGGTTGTGAGTATAAAATAGAATACAGACTGACCCATTCGTGGGAGAATATCAGAGAAATCGTAGCAAAACAGAAAATATCAAAAGAAAGAGGGCACTTTGAAGCAGCATAGCAAAGGGAAAAGACATTCCACCCAGTCAGGGTTCTTGCCACATTTACTGGACACTTGACCTTGGGCAGTGAACGAAGACTGACTTGCTTTAATTGTGAAATGGAAACGACACGTCCCCTGTCTGGAGTCAGGGGCTGGATCAGATTCTCTTTCTCCACTTAGTTCTGTATTCTCTTTACACAACTTTAATTTTTGATCTTGGCCCCATTGTCCAAAATTGCTCAGTATTCAAAACAGCAAAATGGTAAGCACAAATACAAGATCCTGCTCCTAATTGTGTATGTAATTGCTGAGATTAAGTCCTGTGACTTAAAATTCTCTGACATTAATTCTAAAGCTCTCAATTTATTCCTTATTTCCACATAGTGTCTTATCTTGAACCTTAAGAGGAAGGCTTTAATCCTCCCAGCTTTAAACCAGGGCAGGAAGCCCTGGTGGGCGCTTTGGCAATGCAGGGAACCCGAAGGGAGCACCACTAGGTGGCGCTGAAGATCCGGCTGTAGAAGGAAAATCGGGATAAACCCCGCACCAGCGTTAATTTCCACTGGGTCTATTGGCTGGCACGGGGCTGTTATTTCCTTTATTGTCAGGGATCTTGGGGATGTCTTGGCTTGAATCTAATGCAAACAGTCCCTCTGCAGTGCTCAGCGGTTGGTAAAGGGGGTCTTGGGCTTGGCAATAGTATCTCTACGGGTTATTTACAAAATCACTAATGACCAGATCTTTCTGCCTCCTCCCAGAACCTTCCCTCAGTTCCCAGATCTGGGACCTATTCTGCTTCTTCAGCCATTCATTCATTCATTCATTCATTCATTCAAACATTTATTGCGTGCTCTTACATATCAGGCATACAGCCGGGAGTAATGTGGTTTGAGAGATCCAGAACATTAGAATTTTTTTTCTTAGTCGGCCAACAGCACCAAACCCAGGTATGGTGCCTCAGAGTGACTGCTCAGGCCGTGCACTGAGGGGGCCAAGTTGCTGGCAGCTGAGCTGTGTTCCCAGGAGGGAGCAGAGGAGGAAGTATCGTGGTTCTTGCATTTACAACCAGCTCATAACACCTTCCTCCTCCAGCACACTTACCTGTATGAAGGCAGTGTAGCCTCTCTGCCCGACGACCTGCATGTCAAGCTGACCTTAGCACATTCTTTTTCTCATTAATGGAGCTATTGATATTTACTTTAATTTAACTCTATTACAACGTAGTCTTGGGTTGTTTTTTTTTTTTTTTTAAGTAAAAAATCTGGGGAAGTGAAAATACTCTGTATGATAGCAGAATGATGGCAATATACCATCATACATTTGTCCAAACCCACACCAAGAGTGAACCCTAATGTAAACTACGGACATTGAGTGATTACAGTGTATCAATACAGGTTTATCAATTGTAACAAATATACCATCCTGGTGAGTGGTATCGATAGTGGGGAACGCTCTACATGTGTCAGGACAGAGAGTATATTGGAAATCTCTACCTTCTCTCAATTTTGTTGCAAACTTAATAAAACTGCTCTAAAAAATAAAACCTTTTTTAAAAAGTCTATTGGGAATTCATTTATAATGGAATAGTATTCAGCAATAAAAACAAATGAGTTATCCCGCTATCAATGAAAATACATGGAAGAATTTTATATGCATGTTACTAAGGGAAACAAGCCAATCTGAAAAGGATACACACTATATGATTCCAACCATACGACATCTGGAAAAGACAAAGCGATGGAGACTATAAAAAGATCAATGATTGTCAGGGGTTGGGGGAGAGGGAGGACGAGATGAACACATACAGCAAAGGGGATTTTTAGGGCAGTGGAACCATTCTGTATGATCCTCTAACAGTGGATACATGTCATAACACTTTTGTCGAAGCCCATGTAATGTACAATACAAAGAATAAACTCTAGTGTCAACCAGAGACTTTAGTTAATAGTTATACATCAATATTGGCATATCAATTGTAACTAATTGATTCAAGAAGTTAACAGGAGGGGGAACTGCAGAGGGAGTAAGGGTTTATGGGAACGTCTTGCACTTTCTATGCAATTTTGCTGTAAACCTAAAACTGCACCCCCAAAATAGTCTATTAATTTTTTAAGTCTGTTTGGAAAGACCTCATATTTATATGACGCTTTGTAATTTTCAGATCAATCCACTTGATTCTCACAAGAGCACTGTAAGATGTAAAGGATTGGTCATGTACCACGTTTGCAAATATATGGACATGGAGGGCAAGGAAATCAAGTGACTTCTCAAGTTCATGAAGCTAATTAAACAGCAAGGCAAGGACTTGACCCCATGTCTTCCTGCTGCAGATCCAGAGCACTTTTCTCTCTATTCTAAGTACTTACAAGCAAGGAAAATGATACCAAGTCCTCTGTACTCTCCAGTGACTTTCCTTTCTTTCTCCCAGGGTTTTGGAGTCAAACTCAATAGAGATATACACTGTAAATTACAGTTCAAGATTTCGGTCTGTGGCTATTCGATACAATGTAGTACAAGGATTTCACGTGTAAAACAGCAACTTTAACTTTTTTTCCTACCAATTATTTCCTCCAGTGTCTTTTGAAATCTTTGTTTCCTCTCCACTTTCAGGATACTCCATGGAACAAGAATGAAAGCAGAGATGAGCGACAAGAATCTGGGGACATTTTTACAGAATATACCACTGAGAATGTGGGATTCTTCCCCTTAAAGAGCCACAGCAGCTTGGGATGAAAGGGGAGCCTTCTAGGGGGCATCATTGTCCCAGAGCAAATCAGCACCAGCTATCCAACTGCACAGACAGAGCCTTTGACAGCGACACCTTGTGGTAATGAGAATTAATAGCAGTAAAAGAGGAGACTAATTTGCTGTCTTGGGTATGGAGATCAGACTGACTCCTCTTGAGACTGTGCAAACCTCCTACAGAATTCCTTGACATGGTTGGGGGGAGGGGAGTAAAAATTTCCAAGAGAGGCATCTGTTTTCAGCTAAGTAATCGTTTAGACATTTGAGCAATAAATTAGAAAAACAAAAGAGGGAAGACCTATGGAGGGGCAGAGAGAGAAGCTGGTAATCTACAAACCCAGGAGAGAGGCCTCAGGAGAAACCAAACCTGCCAGCACCTTAATTCCGACTTCCAGCCTCCAGAACTGTGAGAAGATAATTTCTGTTGCTTAAGCCACCCAGTCTATGATATTTTGTTACAACAGCCCTAACAATCCAATACAGGCATATAGTAGGCACTCAGTAAAGTTAAAGGGATAAATGAATTCTGCAATTAAAAATTCACAATTGGTAAATACTAGGAAGGATAAATAAATGTTGCTGGGAACAAATAATAACGTGACCTGACCTACTCTGGGACAATGGGGAGGGCTGATCCAAAGAAGTGATATTTAGGTCGAGGTCAGGAAGAAGGTATTAAAGGTCAGAAGGTATTAAAGGTGTTAAAGCCACATTGTGGCTTGAACTAGGGTGATGGAAGCAGAGGTGAATGGGTAACTCCAAAAGATATTTAGAAAGATATGCAAAAAAGAAAAGAGCTGGATCCTTACCCTCAGAAACCTTACTTTTCCTGAGCATGGAAAGCCATGGGGAAGGTAGGAGTGGTAGTAGGGAAGGGAAGGAATAAATAGGAAGACAAAGAAGGAGAATCTGGTCTAATAAAACCTGAAAGTGTTAGAAAGGGATTTCTGAGAGGAGATAATCTAAGACTTGGGGGAAGATGAAAACCAGGATCGTCCTGCTAACACTGCTGGTTTGATTATTTTACAAAATCCCCTTGGTAACACTGGAGCCAAGACACATATTGGTTCGCCACTGGAAATAATCATATTTTGCATTAATAGTTTTGGCTTTCAGCTCATCTTCATGCACTTTCGGATCTGATTTTTTTTTTCTGTTTGACAGATTGCACTCTTGGTTGCCTTTTAATTATTGAATCGCTGTTCTTTATCTGCAGTCTTTGACTAGTAACCTTATTATAACAATTGCCCAAGACTCAGAACTGAACAGTGCACAATAAAAATCCACAATAATAAAAATGCTTAAATTAAATAAAAATCTCCTAACAAGTAGCAGAGCATGCTGGAATGGATTGTATGAGTCACCGATTGTATGAATGATTTATTTTGGAAGTTATATCAGCTAAAGAAAAGCGTATTTTGATCTTAACATTCAATACCCAGGCCTAATACACTCATCACAAAGCCTCTGAATGAAATAGCCTCATGCAAGATTATCAGCCTATAAATAACATCCTAATAGTCTGTTGGTATTTATGACTACTGTTTTTAAAAATAGTTACTAGGGACTTTCATAGTTGTTGAGTATTGCTTTGCGCTGTCCCATACCCATACATGTTTGTAACTCTGTGCACAAGTGCGTGCGTGTGTGTGTGTGTGTGTGGTGTGCTCACTAAAATAGTCATACTGTGATACACAGGCTAGAATCTGCTTCTCTTTCTTAATTTTAAAGAAGAATAGGAAAAGAAAAAAGTCTCATAGAACATTAAAGAAAAATCTCAATTTTGTGACTTGAGAATGCAGGATGGTTTTACGAATAGAACTAGAAAGTTATGTTCTAAATTCCATTCCTCCTTTACCGCAGCAGCAAAAAGGAACCACTTGGCTAGAGAGTTGATCAGGTACTTTACAAAAGAGGAGATCAAATGGCCCATAATCATATGAAAAGTTACTCGACCCCCTTAAGAATCAAAGACACACAGGTTGAAATACAAATGAGATACCATGACAGAATGGCTATAATTAAACAGACTGATGATGCCAGGCAATGATGATGATGTACAGCAAGGGGAACCCTCCTGCATACCTGGTAGAGGTATAACTGGTCCAACCACACTAGAAAACTCTTGGAAATACCTATAAAAGGTGAACATAGACATACCCAGTGTCTACGTATATTCCTATAGGTAGTACAGGGATATACTATATTGTATTAATTTTCATTGTATTAATTTTCTATTGCTGCCGTGACAAATTACTGTGAACTTAGGGGCTTGAAACAACAAGTTTATCATCTTAAGAACTTCAAAGAAAATTTCACTGTCATAGAAAATCTCCTGAGTGAATAAGTGCATCAAAAATTACCTATTACACCCATATCTGCCCTTGGCTATGACAAAGGCCGTAAAGAATGGGTCTCAAAGGGGAACTTCAGAAAATGATATTCCAAAAGACATTTTCCTGTGGATCGCATGTGACATCTCTCTGAAGGATCGGGGGCAAGTTTCCAGATACTGAGCGTCTTTGCTAAGTGTCTCTTTCCATTCCCTAGGGGAAGGAGTGGCCTTTGTTGCTCTCCCTATTACTATGAATTCTTATGTTGTGTTATTTTTAAAAAGTAAAGCCTTTAAGTACTTTTTGAATGAAACAAGATTTTATTTGAAAGATGGGTCATACATAGTATCATTTCAATGAGTTAAGCATATGGCAATTTCCATATGCTTCTACATGTAAGTTTACAGACACTTATATCCTAATGAAAGAAGATGTTACCTGAAACAGTGATTACACACGGCATAGTTTCAGTGAGTTAAGCACAGGGCTATTCCCATACAACATAATTATTAGCCAATAATATGGGCTAATCCCATATTATTACAATTTTAATAATAAAAAGCAATGACCCTCTCCCACCTCCCTCTACCGGGTCTGCACCAATATTCCAGAGCCAGCAAGGGACTGTCTGTTGCTTGAGAGACACTCAGCAGGAGATAGGCTGAGCACATGGCTAAACTCCCCCAGCATCAGGAGCCAACCTCTTCCTAATTTCTTTTGGGGCCACACGTTCTCATGAAGTCCATCAGGTCAGAAGTTCTCACCTTCTCCCCCCAACGAGGAGATACTTAGCAAATCCTAGCAGTGGTGTTTTTTTTTTCCTCTTTCAATCGAATGAGATCTAAAAATTCCATCACATGAAAAAAAAAATGCCATCACGTGATTTGAAACCACAGAAAATAATAGTAATGGGGGAGTGGCCATGATATTACGATCGGCTTCTGTCTTTTGCATTCAGTGTCGCTGCCTGTCTGTGGGTTGCATTTGCTCTGCTCACAATGTATCACTGCAGTTAGCTAACCCATGGTGGAGCAGAAGAGAATTCCTGGTGAATTTTAGTTGATGTGCAAGTGGGAGGCATATGCTGCTTGCTAACTGTCTGACAGATGTATGATGTTGTAGAGGTGAGAGTCACTAGGTAGCAGTGACCTGCACCACGGAGGCGGGGCTTATTTCTGAGCAACTGGGAGGGATTTTCCCCTCCCCAATGCTAATTAATCTGTAGGAGCAAGAGATCAGATGAGAATCATAGTATTCAATGCCTCTTGTTTCCAAGGCTGTGGTTGAGGGAATGGTCGTCAACCTATTCCCTTTGAAGCGCAAAAAAACCCTTTAAATGCTTTTTTAAAAATGGCTTATCTTATAGTTCTGCAGTTCAGAAGTTTGAAAAGGCTCCCCTGGGCTAAAATCAAGGTTTCAGCAAGGCTGTGTTCTTTCTGGAGACTCTAGGGAAGAATCCTTGATCATGTCAGCATCTGGAGGCTGCCCATAGTCCTTGGTGGACGGTCCCAAATCCAGCAACAGTGGGTGAATTCTCACATGTATCACTCTGACCTTCCCTTCTGCCCCCACTTCCCCATTTAAGGACTCTTGTGATTACACTGGGCCCAGCCAGGTCTTCGAGGATTATCATCTTCCTGTCTCAAGCTGATTAGCAAATTTACTTTCATTTGCCACCTTACTTCCTCTTTGCTATGAAATGTAACATATTCATAGGTTCTGGGGATCCAGATGTAGACATCTTTGGGGGACTCTTATTCTGCCTACCACAACGGCCAACAGCCATGCATGCATGTGTACATCAAAAGACACATATAAGGATGTTTAGAGCAGTGTTGTCTTTATTGGCCAAAAGCTGGAAATACCCCAAATGTACATCCACAGTAGAATGGATTGTTATATATTGTATATTGCGGTATGTTCATAAAACAGAATCCTTTACAGCAATGAAATAAATGAGTCACAACTTCATGCTACAGCTTAAATGGACCTCACATAATGTTAATCAAGAAGCCAGACACAAAATAAAGCATATGGCAGGATTCCATTTATGCAGTTTAAAAACAGGCAAACTTGCCAGTTATACCTCAATAAAGCTGAAAAAGAAAAAAACCAACAATAGGCAAACCATGCTAGAAGTCAAGGTAGTGATTAGATTTAAGAAAGAAGAGGAAAGGTAATGACAGTGAAGGACTGGGCCTTCTGGATGCTTCTGGACACTTCTGGATGCTTCTAGGTCATGGTCTCATTCTTGATCTGGGTGGTTACATGAGTGTGTTCATTTTATGAAAATTCCTTGAGCTATACAGGTAAGATTTGCATGCTGTTCACATCTGTGTCAATAAAAAGGTTTAAGAAAATGGTTCCACTCCTTATTAAATATTTTTTACCTATTGTTCTCATCTGTCATGGGGCAGCCCTGTGGAAAAGTCCATATGGTGGAGCTTAGAAGCATGTGATCTATGGCGCCTAGGAATGGCTACACCAGTGAGTTTCCAAGTGGCCCTCTGAGCTTTCAGGTAAGACTGCAACCTTCAGGGGCCATTGTGCCAGAGGCATCAGCTAAACCACTCCCAGAGCCCTGACCAGCAAGAATCGTGACATAATAGATGTTTGCTGTTTCAAATCACTAAGTGTTGGGGATAACTGGTTAGTCGGCAATGGATCCCCAATAAGGAACCGTGCGGTACTATTCGCCCTTAGCAGAGATCTGTGGGAGAGGCCAGGCTTGTACAGTTCACACCCCCTCGTGAGAGCAAGTGCGGTGCTGAGTGGAAAGTCAGCTCCTTGAAGGCAGTGCCCATCCTGGGGTGTAAGGGACAGGTTTAGTGTACAAACCACATTTGTTGGTCAAAGAGCAACAATACCTTAGTGACAAAAGCAGACAGAAGACAGCCACCACGTGTCACAACAGCCATGTCTAGACATCCTGTCACAAACATTGGTAGCAGCGATAAAGCTTCTGTTGGCTAAGATTCCTACATGACCCAGATATGCATGCCAGGGCATGGATTCCTTTCCCGGGACACTTCAAATGAACTCTTCTTCTCCTTCTATTACAGCAACCAGTGGTTCCCGATTCAACCCCTATGATGGATACTGAAGACTTTCTTGGAACAGTTGTCTTGAGGAACGCCTCCCAAGTGAGGGAAACAAGTGAGTTCTGGGAAGTCACACCTCTCCTCACCTGCTCCAAGTCTGGCCCATTCGGTCAAGTAAGTGAGATCTGCCATTGGCTGCCACGTCTTCCCAGCTGCACCCCCTACAACCCATCTCCAAGGGGGCATGAAACCTCCTCCAGGCCAACTTGTTCAAAGATGTTGTGGTATATGTCATTGAACCCAGTCACATGCTTTCATAAGGATGTCTCCAACCACATCATATGTACCACAGCCAGACCAAGCTGGCTAGCTTTTTAAAGATGGGTATTTTGCCTCATGCACCCTCTGTAGCATCACACACAATAGCAGGTTGGTCACATGCACCCTTGAACTCACGTCAGGAGCCACAGAGATGCATGTATGCAGAAGGAAGCTTGTTTCTACAGTTCACTCAGATGTGATTTTCCCTTTCCTGTAACTGATCTGCTCTATGTTATCAGTCCCTCATCCCAATGGGTAGCTATGAAGAGAAACAAAACTAAAACATTATCAGTGTGTATTTCACAAACTACTTTGCTTTAAGTGACCTTTTAAAATATATCACCCAGCCTCTTTGTGGTATAAAGCTCAGTTGTTCAGATGTCCTTCAAACCCAGTTCCCTTAAAGGATGGTGTGGGGGAAGGTAGCCAGTATTCAGAGCCTTATGGTAACAAATTGGGGGGGGGGGCAGGAAACTGGAATCTTCAGTTGAGTAATTTCACTCAAAAAATAGTGATCAAGCACCTACTATGTTCCAGGCGGTGCTCCAGGTGCTGGATATACAGCAACGAACAAAAGAAAGCTTTTTGCCCACTGGCCTTCTGGATCTTACATTCTGCCGGATATGTGGCAGATAATAAATGGACATAATATGCGCTGTGTCAGGGAGATAGGGATATGGAGGGTTGGAGGCAGGCGAAAGGAAATCGTGCAGGCGGGGCAGTTGTTATCCCATAAAGGGAAGGCCTTATTAATAAGATGACTTTAGAAGCAGAGTCCTGGAGACAGCGAGGGACCAATTCTGGGAAGGCAAGGGTGGGCATCATGTATTGGAGAAGTGTAGGGCATCCTGGATGGCTGGACTAAATGCACAGGCAACCCGATCGTGGTGCATCTGGTGGGCAGTGGTAAAGAGTTTTGCTTTTACCCTGAATGAGATGAGAGGCCTTCAGAGGATCTGGAACAGGGAAGCAGCTTACATGTTTAGAGCTGCACCCGCGGCTGTCGTGTGCAGAGCAGACGGGAAGCAAGAGTGGGTAAGGCGGGTGAGTTAGGGGGTGACTGCAAAACCCCTGGTGAGGAGGGTTGAGGGTGCTGGAGAGCAGAATAGTAGCACCAGCGGGACTTACCAATGGCTCAAGGAAGAGCTAGGACTGGACACACATAGTTGAGGTCTGTAGTGTACAAAAATGCTTAAAGCCATGACATTGGACAGTATCACTGAGGGAGTTGAGAACAGAAAGAATGCCAGGGTTTAGAGGTAAAGAGGAATCTGCAAAGGGGACTTAAAAAGAGTCCAGTGACAGCCACTTGCCTAGTCTAATGTCCTGCCATGGCCATGTCCTGCACCAACCCCCAGCTCTGTGTGCCCCCAGCACTCTCCCTTCCTTTTTCTCAGCCAGGTGAGAACCCCAGATGCTGTGCTCTTCCTGGTCTGGCCATGGGGGGCCAGAGTATTGCCTCTGACCCCTTCATCTGGCTACCTCCTCAGCCAATGCCTGGCAACTGTTCTTTTGTCATCTTGCATAGATGGGATTTCAGCTGGGAACTGACAGTGTCCTCTAAGATGTGCCCAGGCACCTGTGCCACAGGCCCTGGTGACAAAAGCCCTTCACTTTAATATTCTCAGGTTCCCCCATAACTACCTGTTTCTCTACTGTTTCTCTCCCCGTCCTCCACCTACACACATATATATACACGCACACAAGCGCATATGCATGCACATGCACACATCAGGGTCCTGTCCCTAAGAAGGGGTGGCAAGAACCTATATGACCTCAGGTCCTAGCTCAATCTCTTCTGGCCCTCCATACCCTCCTTTTAAGCATCCACTGGATAGGTCTTCTCTCTGATATGGACCTTCCTTTTCTAAAACCTACCCATCTACCAACTAGGCATGGCTCTCCATATATCAGAGGAGGAGTTTGAGAATTTAGAAATCCCTATTGTCTTTCTGCAGTGCTAGCTTCCAAGTCCAAGCTCTTGATTAAGAGAGATTTAATGCCCAAAGGTATCAGTTGCCCCTTATTTCTTCCCACCTTCTCCCTCCCCAGGGCAGTAAACACTTTCAGACTTGGGGTTGGAAATAAATCTGAAAGTAATAAGGTTTAAAGGAGAAACAAAAATAAGTCATTTTTAATATTTTCAAAATATGATTCCAGTCTCAACTCAACCATCTACCACTCAGACACGATTTTTAAACATGTTTAACGTGCAAGTTCCCCACCTCACCCCCGCTTGAACTTGGAGTCACGTGCAGAGAGAGGCACAGAATGTTTAGCTGTATGGGCAGCAGAGGAAAGCACAGGGGGAGTTGCTACTGAGCCCAGTGAAGATTTAGCACATTGATTTTCCCCCCTTTATTTTCTCCCGGCACTGTGGTTTGTGATTGAGTGGGGAGGTTGGGGAGGACAGCCAAAGCTTTTAAAGGTGCCAATACTTTAGCAAGAAATAAGGAATAGTGGCTGTTAAAAGAGCCTAGATTCTCCACTCTACCCTCCCGTGCCTCATTTTTCTTTTCCTCTTTCTACTTTCTTAGATGACCCTGCCTGTCAGGGAGGTGACTAACAGCTTTGGTGAAAGGAGAGGAGAGGGAGGGTTTGGGGGAGGGCTCAGAGCGGGAGTTGGGAGTCGTGGGTCCTGCATTCCACCGGTTCTCCCACCTTGAGCAGGTCACTGCCCAGCTCCTCGGTTCCGGTCTTCCTTCCTCCACGTGCTCTTTCATTGCTGCCTCCATGGAATCTTTCAGGAGGGTCTACTGTGTGCCAGGCACTCTGCGTGCAGCTGGGACAAAGCGGACGTGGGCCCTGCCCTCAGAGAGCTTACACTCGAGGAAGGCAGCAACCAAGAGAATGGCAAGAAATAAATATGATGTGACAACAGGTAATGAAAAGTGCCACAAAGGAAAATAACACCATGCCATGAAAGAGAATCACCGGGCGGGGGCTTCCGACTTTAGACGGGAGTCAGGGACAGATTCTCTGAGAGGCGACGCTTAAATGGGGGCCGGAGGATGGCGTGAAATGGAGGCGAGACCCAGATCACCCCCACAGGAACAGGGCGCCAAGGAAAGCAAGAGATCATGACGAAAAGAGCTCAGGTGGACTCCTCAAACCCGACAGAACAGGTTGGGGAGCGACTTGTACATTTTCTGTCATGCTTATTCATTAGCGTCAATCTGTTCAAGTCTGCTATTTTTTGGGGAAAAAAATTGAACTTTCTAAATTAAAAAAAATCGTGAACGATGCTATAATTAGGATCTAAAGTACTTCTTAAAACAAAAGTCAGAAAGCACAGATACTTGTGAAAGTAACTCTCTTCCTCGTTTTCAGGGAAAAGAACAGAACAAAACAGACTAAGTCCCTCTTCTCATGAAGACTATCTGTGGCCTGAGTGAGACAGTCAATGAACACATCAATAGGCAATGGGTCTGTTTGCCTTCGGTGATGAAGAAATAAAGAAGAGAAATAAGGCAGAGAGAGGGGACAGAGACCGACTCATGGGGGTCAGCGTTCCTACATTATAAACAGATGAAGATTATATTTGAACAGAGACCTGAAGGACAGAAGAGGAAGAGTATTTCAGGCAGAGGGAATGGAAGATATTAAGGCTCTGAGGTGGTGGGGTGTTTGCTGTGTTGTAGAAACAGGAAGCTGGCATGCCCGGAATAGACTGAGAGGTGCCTTAGTCTGCAAACTCCCTGAGACAAAAATATGGGTCAAGCGGTTTATTCTGGAGGTGATCTGATGAAGCACTAAGAGAGAATGGGGAAGTGAATGAGGGAAGAAAGGAAAGCCAATAAACAGGACAGGAAGGAGTGGGTTACCACTGTGGGCTACTGAGATTCACCCCTGCTAGGGACCTCTGGGACTGTAAGGAATATGCTTCAGAACTACCCCAGTGAGCAGTCAGCAAGCTGGGTATGTATCCAATTCCTGTCTCACTGACGAAGATGGCTTCTGGAACCTGCTCCTGAGGCCATACAGTACCTCCAGGCAGATGTAAGAAGGCCACTGGAGCACAAGACGGTGTCTGCAGTAACCTCTGGGCCACCCTGGGGATGTGGGCAGGGCACTGGCAGTATCTGCTAGAGGGAACGGCATGATGAGATCAGAGAGGAGGTGGGGGCCCAGATCGCATAGGCCTGGTAGACCACGATAAGAACTTTAAATTTTATTTTCATCAAGATGGCAAGCATTTGGAGAGTTCAAGCAACATTATCTGCTTTCCTTTCCATTTTTAAAGAAAAACCTGACGAATGTAGGAAAAACAAACATGAGGGGAGCAAGGATGGATGCAAGGAGACGAGTTAGAAGGCCTTTGCAATAATGTAGGCAAGATGTGGTGACAGTTGGACACAGGGTGGTAACAGCCTGATGGTAAGAGGTCGCTGATCTCTCCGTGGATGTCGAAGGTGAAGCACACAGAATCTGCTAACGGATTAATAGTGGAGCATGAGAGAAAGAGGACAGTTAAGACTATGGCTTCTGGCCTGAGAAATGGGGAAAAGAGAACAGACGCTGATAGAGATGGGGTGGGCTTGGGGAAGAACTTTGGTCCTGCTATGTTTGGAATGCCTCCAAGTGGAAGATACCCGAGCGAAGATGTGGATTAGGCAAGATGTGCCTTGGAACTTAACTCATGCCTACCTGGCCCACAGCGTGGGCCAATTAATTCCCTCCTGGCCAGCCCAGAGTCTTCTCATTCTTGGCATGAAACTGCATGAAGGGGGCTCAGTTGGTTAAGTGTCCAACTCTTGATTTTGGCTCAGGTCATGGCCCCAGGGTCATATGATTGAGCCCCACATTGGGCTCCATGGTAGGCATGGAACCTGCCTGGGATTCTTTCTCCCTTAGCCCCTCCCCACCCCCCACCCCCAGTTTTTTTTATCTGGGCCCTTCCATCCTCACCCTACACTTCTGAATTGGTACCATTATTTTTTCTCCGTTCTCATACTCCTTTCTCTACCCCTAAACAAAAGATGAACAGGTGACTAGGAAGTAAGTAGCCTATGCTTGGAGAATGACCATTTTAATGCCTCCCTCCCCCTTACTTACATTAGTTCCTTTCCAGTATCTCCTAAGCTACAGCAGAAATGCTAGCCTAAGATGTACCACAGCTTAAATAAATACCTCTCATGGCTTTGGTCCACTTCCAGCTAACCCAACAAGTCTCTGAGGACAAGGTTTCTCACGTACAAGTACCTGTACGAGCATCTTCGTATGGGAAGAGAGCGTTCGGAACAGTGGAAACAAGTTATTTTTCCCTGGAAAGATACACTCATGCTACCTTAGGAAATAAACAATCTTTAAAGCTCAATGTTTTAACATAATACAAGTTTACTTCTGGCCCACATCACAGTCCATTGTTGGTCAGGCATCTCTCCTGGTGGTGACTCAAAGATCCAGGATCCTTCATTGTATGTCTCCTGTGGCAGAGTCCTTCACTTCCAGCACTTGGGACATTTTACGGCCAGGTCTGGAAGTGGCATATGTCACTTCTGCTGACATTCTGTTAGCTAGCATTAAATCACATGGTTCCATCTATGGGCAGGTGAGGCTGAGTCATACAGTCTCCCTACGTGTCCACGGAGAAGTTGCAGGATTGGCGAGCATCTAGCCCATCCCTGACACAAAAGGCTTATCCCTTCCAGTAAATTAACACATTGCCACTCTGGTTTTGTCCGTATTCTCTTGCCACTGGTATGGGGGAATCTACTTTGCAATGAGTGATAGCTCCCAGTGAACCAAAAAGATCAAGTTTCTGAATCTGCAAAGTTGAGGACCAAACCATGCTGACCCCAAAGTGCAGTCAACCCACGAAGTTCCTCCAACCACATCTCATCTGGAACACTGCCTACCGGAGTCATCAGGGAAGGACCAAGTACATTACCTGTGCTCTGTTTAATATGCCAAAGAAGTGTGTCCTAAATTTCCTTATTTCTAGCATCTCGTCCTAATTCCCCAGTTGAGCTAGGTTTCACTGCTGTCACGTGCTACCCATGGCTAGGGAGGTAGCAGAGGGGGTGATTCAAGAAAGAACAAAGAAAAGAAAGAGAGGGGAAGGCTATGCAGAGAAGATAAATGACAGAAAAGAAGAGGCGCCAAAGGTGAAAGTCACACAGGAGAGAAAGGGGTGGGAGAGAAAAACAGCCAAAGGGCGAGAGCTTGGGAGAGGTGAAACTAAGGTGAGGGGGCGTGGGGGGGGGGTGGGATGGGGAGGAGAGCTGGCTGCGTAGAAAGGTGCCAAGGTGCCAGCGTGCTTTTAGGAGACCCGGGGCGCAGCCTGGGAAAGGCGCGGAGCTGTTACTACTCAGGCGCGTGCAGCTCATTGGGCGCCCTGGCGCCCGAGCGCCCCCCACTGGGGGAGCTGAACGGCCTGGTCCACCAGCCGGGGAGCGGGCAGAGCACGGGTGGGGAGGCTAGACAGGCTGGGAAGGAGGGGGAGCAGAGAGACTCCTGCGAGGGCCGGGCAAACTGCCCGTGTGCCCGTGCAGCCCGTGTGCTGGGCACGTGAGGTTTTTAGCCCCTGAAAACACCCTAAGCTCCCACTTTTCAGTCTCGGTTGGGAATAAATACACTGGCCCACCAAGAGAGGACGGGAGCGAGGCTGGTGTGCCTCGTTCCCATGAGAGCTGCTCCCACGCCCCGCAGGCAGCGACTGGACCTACCTGGGCACACCTGGCCGCACCTGCCGCTCTTCTCCCGCAGCGCTGGCTGCCTCCTGGACTTTGTCCTGGATTTTGTTCCTCGGCGCTGGAGAATCCCGGTCTGGGAACAGGAGGCCAAGAAGTGCGAGGTGGGGTGGAGCTGGCGGGGGTGGAGGCAGTCATTTGGGTGCTCGGGAGAGCGCTCCCAAGGAGCAGCGATGGCCAAGGAATCGGCCACAAAGGATCAAACCCTCTTTCTGGCTTTCTGCTCTGAACGTTAGCCCCCGTCGTGTGCTTGGCAGCATTTTTCAGATCGCTGGCTGTTAGCAGACGGCGCATGTGCAGAAGAGGTAGAGCCGCTTAGGGGAAGCGCTCGAGGGTTGAGGAATCCAGTCCAGACGCAGGTGGGGCGCCACCGGTACTGAAGGTCACTCCCTTCGGGGCGGCTTCCCACAGCGGGGCATCCTAAAGGCCTCCAACCTCCGGCGACCTTTCACTCTTCCACTCCATCAGGTCTGCCTCGATTTTACTTTGTCTTTCTTTTGTTGGATCTTCTGTGTGTCTTCTCCCTTGTTTTTTCCATCAGCCTGGGCCACACCTGAAACTTCTGGAAGTTCCTAAGTCTACGGGGCATTTAGTAATAGGATATCCCCAAGGCCATCCCAGATGAAGGCTCTTTCCTCCAGGCACCTTGGGGAACTTTCTTCTCTTACCATCAAGCCTCCTCGCCGCCAAACTCCACCCAAGCCAGTCAGTTAAAATGCTTAATTTACTTTACAGCTGTTTAAAGTAATGGAAAGGAACAGCTGATGTTCATAGTGCAGTTTTAAAGTAATACGTTTGGCACTAGGAGCCACATAGGGAAACCACATTATCGCTTCAGTTACATCTGAACCGTGGTATGTTCCTTTCACTCAACTATCTCCTTGGGGGTTGAATGCCCTTTCCAGGCACCCCCAGTTATCGTTCCGTCTTTGGTCCCTTTAGCCAGGTTCCCAGGAGCTGGGGGAAGACCAGGTGTGATTGCTATCTCCCGGCTTGCACGCCTGCTTGCCTGCCTCTCCAAGGCTTCCAACCCAAGGCTCTGAAGTCCTCTGAACTCTCCAGGTCTGCCAAGCACCTTCTGGGCTCCGTTCTTACAGATCTGTTCTTCCTTTTAGTTCTCGCGATGCTTCTTCCTGTCCTTGCTCCCAGGGTTTCCTGGCCCTCCCTTCACTGGGATTCAGTTTGTTTTAGTGGCTCTCTAGCTTTCTGAAATAACTTACACTAGAAAGTTCCCTTAGCTTGCCACAGCTCCAGCGCCTGGCCTTGGCAATACTGGTCTACCCGGGATGCCCATGTTACCTTGACCAATATGGCTCAGCAGGCTCCAGATGATGGCCAGTCCCAGCTGGGTTCTGCCTTACAAATAAACATTCATAAGAACATAAGAAATTAAAGGCTTTTTGCTTTTCAGGGGACACTGCTTCATTTCCAAGTGCAATCTCAGATTCTACTCAGGATACAGCCATTGTGAGAGAAGATTGTGGAGCTAGGGTCCATAACTGGGATGTCTTTGAATCATAAAGCGGCTTCTGGACTCTCAGAGCTGTATCGGGCCTTTGAGATCAC
Source organism: Leopardus geoffroyi (assembly GCF_018350155.1). Taxonomy (NCBI): domain Eukaryota; kingdom Metazoa; phylum Chordata; class Mammalia; order Carnivora; family Felidae; genus Leopardus; species Leopardus geoffroyi. The sequence goes on along the minus strand of NC_059331.1, from coordinate 156,305,762 downwards.
CTAGTCCAGTGGTTTCCAGCAGAGACGGGGAAGACTGACAGAGATGGATCATACCAGTGATAAGAGACATTGTGCCCGAGCATCTGTAATGTACTGGGCAGGTCATCTGGAGAATGGCTCCAAGCCAGGCTGATCACCAGGATCACAGAGGAGCCGGACCACAGAGGCTGCCGCGGGGTGCAAGCTTCCCTTCTCTACTGGCTTTCTCCAAAGTGCTCATTTAATTTGTTGAAATTCTTTGTCCGCTTGTTTTTGTGAAATTCTCTATCCCCTCTACCACTCCCTCAGCGGTTTTCTCCTGTTTGCATTCTCTATTTTCAAAGATTCTCTGCTTTTCCACCCACCGATTTGAGTCCCACACAAATGCCAGAAAATAGCATGGACATTTTCATCCCTTTATATTTGCCACATGCCTTCATTCCATTCTCATTCATGCTGTCTCCTCAAGAAAACATCTTGATCAGTTTCCCTTCTATCCTGTGCCCACTTGGCACACACAGACACGTCTATACTTATACACACATAACAGAATGTTTAATCCTGTCTTCCCTGAGGTCTACTTGTTTGCACTGAATCCCCAAAGGTAGAGAGCAATATAATAGATGTCACATCCCACAAGTCCTAGTGGGTGTTAGTTCACATGTAGGACACCTTACGAGATTAAGAAAACGAGTGTTTCCAGAGTTAGTCCATCCTACGAAAGAGAAGGCCTTGGAGAACCAAGGAGGAGCCCATTCCTTTGGAGAGAATGTTGATGCTTTGTCCTCCTCTCAAGTCAGCAGGGGTTGCTAGGGACTGCCCAGGCAGCCTGGCATGTTTCTGGGGCTAGTATATTGGGAACTAGTATATAATACATGGCTGAAGAATGTAAAAGCAAAAGGCTTGAGATGGCAGAAGAGGGGAAGCGGAGAGGAGGAGGGGGAGGGGGAAGGGGAGAGGAGGAGGGGGAGGAGCAGGGGGGAGGAGGGGGAGAGAGGGAGAGGGAGAGAAGAAAAGAAGACAGGGAGAGGGGAGAGGGAGACAAAGAGAGGGGAGAGGGTGAGAGAGAACTACCCCGGAAGCAATGTGCACTTGCACGAATAACTATAGGGCACTGATGGTTTCCTGGTGGAAGAAGTGTGTGACATGCTAGAAGGAGATGGCCTGGAGCCATCTTCAAAGGGACCTGGCCCAGGAGCACTGCCTGGGAGGATAGGCTGACCGAGCAGAAGGGTGGGCTCCTGAAGATGAGAGCCCGAGTGTTGGAGGCTTCAATGGCTTTTGGGAGGAGCCATCGCCTGGCTCATTGGAAGGGCACTGGGAGGTTCTGTTGGGGAATCTCAAGAGAAACCGCAGTAGAAAGCCTGGAGTGAGGTAATCAGCTTTGAAATTCTACCAAGGCCAGAGACTCCACCTTTTCCCTAATCGCTTTCCCCACCCTCACACCAGGGCCAGAAACAGCAGCTGGCTAATGGGGCAGAGAGAGTGGAGAAAAGAGAGCAGCAGCCTTCCGCCATCCTGCCCCGGTCCTGTACTGCAGGCAGGAGAGCTGGAGGAGGAACCGAGCTCAAGGTGGAGTGCCTTATTCTATGGACTGGACATATTGACTATGAAAAGAAATCAGTTCTTGTGATTGCAAGGACCGGGAAAATCTTAAGACCGGCCCACAACTTCCCCCAAGGCAAAAACTAGGCCACAGAGCAAAGGGGCACACGAGGAAGGAGTCCCTCTCGTTCAATATAATGAGCACACATATTCGTGCACACAGGTGATGGCAGCTGAGCAGGTAAGTATATAGCAAGACATTAATTGACCCGTAGTAAAAGCGATGGGGAGGAATGTGGACTCTGTATTTTGACTTGGTCATTCCCACTGCGGTGTGTCTTAGGACTAGAGGGTGGGCTCGCACACCCAGCAGCCGTTGTGGAATCCTTGTTTCCTCCCAAGTAAATTTTCTGTTAGGCACTCCGCCATCCAGTGAAGCAGGGTGGTGGGAAGGTGACTTGGCCATGTGTTCATAATCCAAACCACGAGGCTTTCTATAGAGTATTGAACAACACGCTTTTTTCTGCTCAGTTATACTTTTTGTATAAAAAATAGAAAACTTTAATAAAACCAGATCGGCATGGGGCGCCCGGGGGGCTCGGTCGGCTGAGTGTGACTTTAGCTCAGGTCATGATCTTGCGGCTGGTGAGTGTGAGCCCCACATCGGGCTAACTGCTGTCAGCCTGTCAGTGCAGAGCCCGCTTTGGATCCTCTGTCCCCCTCCTCCCACCCCTGCCCCGCTTACGCTCTTTCTCTCAAAAAATAAAAACATTTTTTTAAAAAAAACCCAGATCAGTGTGTTAGCAGAACATAAGTTATTGCTTCAAATGGTGAATTTTCTTTAAAAAAATTTTTTTAATGTTTATTTTATTTTTGAGAGAGAGAGAGAGAGAGAGACAGAACATGAGCAGGGGAGGGGCAGAGAGAGAGGGAGACACAGAATCTGAAGCAGGCTCCAGGCTCCGAGCCGGACGCTGGGCTCAACTTCACAAATCATGAGATCATGACCTGAGCCAAAGTCAGAAGCCTAGTCGACTGAGCCACCCAGGTGCCCCTAAATGGTGAATTTTCTTTAGGGGTATTTTCTTTCTAAGCCAGAGGCTCACAGGTGCATAAGAACTATCTTAGGACCTTGCTAAGCATGTTCCCAGGCTGCGTCCTCAGAGACCGCAGTTTAGGAGGCCTGGGGCAACACCAGAGGAAGCATTCCTAGGGGCTCTGATCCCTATCTCAGTTGAAGAGAGATTGTATCAGGGCACCTGGTTGGCACAGTCAGTTAAGCCTCAGACTCAGTCTCATCATGGTCATCATGATCTCATGGTTTGTGAGTTCGAGCCCTGCATCGGGCCAGCTTGGATTCTGTCTCTCCTCTCTGCTCCTCCCAGACTTGTGCTCACTCTCTCTCAAAATAAAGAAATAAACGTACAGAAAACAAATTTTTTAAACGAAAGATTGTCTTAATTAGTAGTGATCACAGGGCGACTCACTCAGTCTCCCCCTTTGCTTTCGCCTGGACGGGATGGAAATAGTTTACTCCGAGTCTTTTAAAGCTTGAACGTTTCGGACGGCCTGAGGTTTTAGCAACATTGCCAGGTATCCAACCCGCTAACATTCCTCTCGTGGAAAACTAGTAAATTGGTCCTAACTACCTGCCTTCTATTTGACTAGAAGAATACGTACTTGCCCCTTGAGTGAGCCTGTTTCTTCAGGCGACCGAATGAACGGAATGGCCAGCTCACCTGTGGGCTCACAGTGGTAACCCCGTTCAGAACGACTGTTCTGATCAATACCGAACAGCGCTGACGTTTACTCACGAAACGCTTTCCCGAACAAAGATCACACGCTTGGGATTACATACCAGTCTGCTTCGGAGACATTTGCTTTCAAAGCTTGGGGTTTAAAAAAATCTAAGCCTGCCCTGTCCACCTAATTGGAATTTAACAAGATTTTAAAACAGATACAGTAATTTCTTCACACGCCTGGAGATAATCAGATAGAAACAGGTGTGACTAGAATAGCAAAAATCGGGAGGGAGGGAATCCATCTAGTCAAGGATTTAATCAGAAGCTCCAGTCAATGACCTTTCGGGTCCTTTTCCTCTAGAATCTGCCCTTTGTTTTTCTCTATTAAATTTCTTCCTGGCTTTGGCCCATCATTCCAGCCTGTCGGCTTTGTCTTCTATCATATTAGCTATTCCTCCCCGCCCCCCTCCCCACCGCCCAACCTTTATTTAGTGTCACTGTGCTAGCCCTGTGCGTGCATGATCTCATTTAATTCCCATAACACGTTATAGGAAAGAACCGGTAGCTGCCAGCATGGGCTCTGGGGTGAACGGCTTGGGTTTGAATCCTGACACTGGCACTTACTAGTTGTGGCCTCGGGAGCGTTTTCTGCTGGAAGATTCTCATTTGCAAGTGATGAGAGTAATAGCCCCACTCATGGGCTTGTGGCATTTTGTAGGGGACTCCACTGCTAAAACAGATAAGCCCTCAAATCTGAATGGCTTAACATAATGAAGGTTTACTTCACACATGTAATGGTCAATGTGGGGATCAATGGGCAGCCTTCCACGTGGACATTTAAGGGTCCGTGTCCCCTCTACTTTATGATTCTGCCAGTGGCTAGGTGGAGAGATAGGATTAGGGGAATGGGCCGAATGGGAGACGCGAGACTTATGGACCAGACCCAGAAGTGAGGCACATTCCACGGTACCCAGACCTAATCACGCGGCTACTCCGACTGCAAGGCAGGCTGGGAAATGGCGTCCGTGTGTCCAGGAGGAAACAGAATGAATTTGGTGTCTTCCATGGTTGTGATGATTAAATTTAAATCCCTTGGATCGGTACCAGTCACGTAGTAAGTGCTCAATAAATGATGGGTGATCATTACCACTTCTGTCGCCCTAGCTCTGGCTGTTTTCCTCACGTTGTCTTTCCAGAATGCCTGTGTCCCGATATCTTAACCTTTCACTCCAGAGCTTCCCCAGGTTTAGCCTGACCTTTGTGATGCTTGGGGGTTCTCCCTGAAAATCTTGGCAACCTTTGGGCATTAGGGCTGCTGTTTTGTGGACAACAAACCCAGCATTTTCTCTGAACCCAAAGGTCTCTGCAACCCCAGGGGGATGTGAGGGAGAGGTCAGCTGGGTCCGGACTGCCTCGTGCAGGCCTGCATGGCCGACCTGCTCCTGCATTGCTGTATGCTATTCTTGAGGGCTAAGGAGGCCGCTGCAGAAACCTTTGCATGAAAGCCTGTGATTCAGAGTTTGTCCCTGTGCCATATCTAATCATTAATTGAGCAAGCAACTTGATCTCTCCACCTGCTACCCTCAAAACACCCATAAACATAGTCTGGGGGGGGGCGGATGGAGTACAGAGTTTTTGAATATAGAAGTGTAGAGCTTCAAGGTGGCTTAGTTGGTTAAGTGTCTGACTCTCGATTTCGGTTCAGGTCATGATCTCCCAGTTTCATGAGTTCAAGCCCCATGTTGGGCTCTGTGCAGACAGCGAAGAGCTTGCTTGGGATTCTCCCTCTCTCTGCCCCTCCCCTGCTTGCACTCTTCTGTTTCTCAAAAAATAAATAAATAAATAATCAGAAGTAAAACACTTAAAAAAGAACACAAAAAGAAGTGTAGAGTTTTATTTTCTAGCTTGATGAGATATTTGGAATTTTCATACCACAGCACAAGGTGAACTGCGACGTTTGTTTTACGGTTTACGTAGCAGATATAAGAAACTTTGAAAAATCAGCCGTGCTCTTGTGAGCATAACAGCATGGTCAGGGCCAAACAGATCTGTATTTGAATTCTAGCCCTGCCTCTTTCCTGCCTTTCGACTGTGGATAAGATACTTAATTACTCAAGCCTCAGCGTCTTCATCTGGTAAAGGACAACACTAGTACTTACGTCATAGAGGGGCTTTGCACAGCACTTGGCAACAGTGAACTCAGTAAATGGCAGTTATTTTTGTTATAATAATGATCTCCAGAACTTCCCATAATTCCTCCTCTGTACCATTGAGGGAGAGGCACATGTGTTCCTCCCCCTCCCCCACCAAAGCCACAAGTACCCTACCTACCTGGAGTTTTGAAGAATATTACTTGCAAGTTGTCTCTGGCATCCTAGTTCTGCATTTTTCCTTTATGGAGGCATCTATCTATCCACGTGATCTTCTTTGCACATTTAAGGTGGAGGTACCCCAAACAGCTAATGTTTATTATCTAAACAGTTTGGTAGAAGCTGAGGGCTTCAGAAGATAAGCGTTTGTGGGGTAAGGGGTACTGATGGTGGGAAGGTTCCCAGGGAAAGACTGGTTGAAGCTGGAGGAGAGAATCTTTTTTTAAAATGTTTTTAAATTTACTTCTGAGAGAGAGAGAGAGAGAGAGAGAGAGAGAGAAAGAGAGAGAGAGAGGGAGAATGACCAGGGGATGGGCAGAAAGAGAGAGACAGACAGACAGAATCCCAAGCAGGCTCCACACTGTCAGCAGAGACACTAATGCGGGGCTTGAACTCACTAGCCACAAGATTATAACCTAAGCTTAAACCAAGGCCAGACACTTAACTGACTGAGCCACCCAGGTGCCCCTGGAGGAGACACTCTTCAATGCCATCCAGTCTCACTCCATCTACTTGTTAATCCTCATGATGGTTCAATTTGGCAAGAAGAGGTTCTCCTCTTAGTCTTAAAGACCCCTCTGAGGAGCTGATGATGTCATGGGCTCCTAGAAAAGTGCATTTATAGCCATATGCACAAAGGTTTGCAATCAATTTCAGTGGGCTCAAGATATCCCTATGACCCATTTGTGGACCTCAGCTTAAGACATAGCCCTCATATGGCCTATTTGTTTCCTTATGTGGCTGAAAACAGCAACCTGAGGCTCGGGACGAGAATGGTACCATCAGATCCAAGGCCTCGTGGCACTGCCCAAGATGGGCATGACATTGGAGGCAGGGAGGCCAATTAGACCCTTCCAAAAGATGATGAATCTGATTTCAGGCAGAGAGGAGGGAAAGGAGGGAGCCCACTCAGGGTGAATAATAAAAAAAGATTCCATCACTCACCCCAGTGGCTGAGCAGTGATGAGGGAGAAGGAGGGTCGAAGGATGACTCCCAGTTTTCCAGCTTAGATAACAAACTGGTGCCATTCTTTGGGGGTAGTAAATATGGGAAGGAAAGGATGATGATGGCTTGTATAGTTTAGAAAATGATGAATCTAGCAGGGCTGTGAGCTATCTAGTGAGGATATCCCATAGATGGTTAAATCTGCATTAACAGCTCAGGAGACAGCTACAGACAGAGATAATGGAGTCAACATTATATCCAATCTATGTGACTAGATGAGAAATCACAAAAGAGGAGATGAGAGCCTACGTCAGAGTCCTGAGAAACACCGGCATGGAAAGCAACGTTTCCCAGACCCCAGGCATTTGTATATCCTAGTCCTTTCTCACCTAGACTATTGGTTTTCTCAGGCTTTTTCTCAATTCACCTCAACTTTGATTAATTTTTTATGAGATTATTTGAAAGAAAATGCATAATATAATATTATAAATGATATATATATATCATTTATATAATAAATGATAAAGTAATATCCCTTGCCACCAAAAGATAGTACTCCTTTTTTTTTTAAGTTAGTACTCCTAAAAATAACTACAAAAGGAAATCAAGAAAACCCTATTTCTACATTCTAGTTGGTGACTGTTGGCCAGAGAAGGCTCCAGGTCTGAGACTGCTCTTTTTTAATTTTAGAAGAGGAAAATGAGCAAGCCTTAGAAAAGTGTTAAAGACACACTAATTCCGAACAGAGACCTTTTCTTTGCTTCAATCAGAAGAAATGAAAGAGGATTAAGACAGAATTTATTTTCTCACTATGCAACTCACATTTTATTTTGTGCTGAGGCAGGGCTGAAATCCAGAGGGAAAGATTTTACACAGTGTCCCCAGCCCTGGTTGTGGTCTTACAGCATCTAAAATTACCCCTTCTGCCACCAGTGGTTTGACTCCTTCACTTTGGGAATGAAGTCATGGGATATGGGGGTGGGGAGGCCCAGGAAGGGGCGTGGTCAGTGTCAGCAGCTTCAGAGAGGCCCAAATCAGGACAGAAAGGCTCCCTGAACTTGGCAGCCAGGGGCCACCATGTCTTTAGTGGAGTGGATTTCATGGCACAGTGGGAGGCGGGGGTCAGAATACAGCAGCTAGAGAGTGAGGGGGAGGAATCACTTGGCTGTGAAGGGAAGGAAAGAGATAAGGTGCCACTTGGGGTTCAAGGAGATGTTGTTTTGCTTCCTTTCGTAAAATATGGGAAATAATCTGAACCCACTTTTAGGTCCTTGGGAAGGCGATGGATGCAAGTCTGTGGGTGCTGGAGAGAGGTGGTGATAGATGGAGCTAGGTTCTGGTTTGGGGGAAGAAGAGAAGGGTTCATTCAGATCAAGAGCACAGGGGGAGGGACTAACCCACAATAGGAGAAGGGTCATCTTTTCTTAGTTTGAGGGTAAGAGGTAAGGGCACGTGCAAGCCCAGGTAATTGCTTGCATGTTGTAAGAGTGGAAAGTGAGGAAGTTCATGTCTGGAACATGATTTTCCTGTCAAGCAGGGGCTGAGATTATTTCTGGGGGCTAAGGAAAAACTGAGTGCAGGCTTGAACTACTCATCCTCCAGTTTAAAGAGTGTATGAGGGTTCTATAGAGAACCAGAACCAATAAGGTGTATCTCTATTCTTCTGAGAGAGAAAGAGAGAGCTAGTGAGAGCGGGAGAGATTGTAAGGAATTCACTTACAAGTTTGTGGAGGCTGGCAAGTCCAAAATCTGCAGGATAGACCTGCAGGCTGGAGACCCACGGAAATGTTAACCTTGCAGCTCAATTCCAAGGCAGTCTAAGGCAGAATTCCATCTTCCTTCTGGGGACCTCACTCTGCTTTCTATTTAGGTCTTTAACTGATTGGATGAGGCTCACCCATGATGGAGGATAATCTGCTTTACTCAGGAGAAAAAATACCTTCACAACAATCTCCAGACTGGATGTTTGACCAAATATCTGGGTGGCCAAATCACGCTGATGCATAAAATTAACCATGGTAAAGAGTATTAATGACCTGGTTTATATCAATAGCAAAACAAGACATGATGTAGATAAAGAGAAGACTATAGAATGTGGAAAGAATCATCCGGATTCTAGGAAATTCCAAGTGGAATTAGGAGTTCTTTGGACCACAGGGATTCTAATGAAGCCAGAGCAAATGAAGACAAAAGGAAAGAGCTGTGGGGGACGATCCACTATGGAGAGTTATCATCTCAGCATAGAAAGATAGATCCAATGAAAAAGAAGCTTCTAGATGCAAATTTTGATTCTGAAGCCCCAGTCAATAACTTCTGGGGACCCTCCCACCATGCAAACAGCAGGGCACAGGTATTTTCAAGATAACACACTATAGAAGCTATCTTTTCTCCTCTCCTCTCCTCTCCTCTCCTCTCCTCTCCTCTCCTCTCCTCTCCTCTTCCCTCCCCTCCCCTCCCCTCCCCTCCCCTCCCCTCCCCTCCTCTCCTTTGTTAGAAACACAGAGAGAGAGAGAGGGAGTGGGGGAGGGTCAGAGAGAGGGAGAGAGGGAATCCCAAACAGGCTTCATGCTGGGGCGGGGGGTGGGGGGGGGAAGAGGGGGAGGCTGACACACAGGGCTGGATCCCACAACCATGAGATCATGACCTGACCCAAAATCAAGAGTCAGACATTCAACAACTGAGCCACCCAGGTGTCCTTCCTTCCTCTATTTTTAACAGGGTCAAAGCCATATACACTTACCTCACTGAGATCAGTATGATTATTTATTTTCAAGGCCACCTTTTCTCAGTGTCATAGAATTTCCGGCCCAGCCTATTTTTCCTTCACTCACAAGCCTGAGGTCTTTTCACATCCATCATGTCCTTGGCAAGATTCCTTGGAGAGTGGCCTGGGACATACCTAGTGGTAAAGCCACCTGCTCTGGGTTGAGGGTGGATCTATTCTGGTCATAGGCTTTGTGATCTGGACAAAGGAATTGAGTGTGTGCCTGTCGAATTGTAAGGCAATACTAAATTTGGCAGGCCAGCTGAATTCTACCAGAAAATCATGCAAAATAAGGTTTAGCAATTAGGAAAAAATTGGCCCACAGGAAAAGACAATTGGATAAAATTCAGCAGGACTTCATGGCCATAGAATTCTAACTCTAAGACTGCAGCTAGCTATGTGGGCCTTGTAGCACAGGGCCCAATCCTCAGATCTAAGAGGGAGCTGTGTCACATCAAAGAGTCTTGGAGCCAAAGTGACCCTTGAGGAGAAGCCATCTCCTTGCTTTATAAGCATTAGAAACAACAAAACAACAACAACACAGGTTTTTTCCAGCTTCAAAAAGTTATGGTTCTCAAAGTTCACTTCCTCTGAGCTTTCGTGATCCTGTTCCTGATCCTTCTAACCAGAATTACTCACATCCGCCCCTCCGATGCTCACCACTCTGTAGTGTTTTCCTTCATATGCCTTTGATTCTCTTCGAGAATCAAATAAATAAATAAATAAAACATTTTTTTTCATGCGTTATGGTTATTCTCATCCAAGACACTCTCGTCTATGTACAGACTAATTCAGTGTCTCTCTTAAAACTGCAAAGGTCAAATATTTAACATGGTTCACCAGATCTTTGACCAACATAAAATGTAGGGTGAAAAAATCCTTCGTGCCTGGACATTTTACTTCTGGTAAAAGAATCTGAAAACTGCATTGGCTTAGTTTTAACCCTACATCACATTAAGCTTGTGGCCAACTGAAATACTAAGATGTTTTCATGTGGATATCTGCCAAGCCTCATCGCCTCCATTCTGCGTGTGTGCAACTGATCTTGAACCCAAAATGTAGGACTTTGTATTTTTCATTTCAGCTCAAGGTTAAATCCTATCAAAATCACTTTGAATTTGATGCTGTCAATGACTACATTAGCAATCCTTCCTGGCTTCAGGTCACTGGCAAATTTGACACGCATATCTTTTTTGTTCTTCCCAACAATGATGTTAGAAGAATTGAGACTAAGAAGCTCCAGTAGTAACTACCCACCACTCCATGTCGACCCAGAGCCATTCATAAAACTTATGGGTAATCAGGGGCACCTGAGTGGCTCAGTTGGTTAAGCGTTTGACTCTTGGTTTCGGCTCTGGTCATGATCTCACAGTTTCATGATTTTGAGCCCCACATCGGGCTCTGTGTTGGCAGCTCGGAACCTGCTTGGGATTCTCTCTCTCTCTCTCTCTCTCTCACTCTCTCCCTCTCTCTCTTCCCCTCCCCTGCTTGCATGGTCTCTATCCCTATCTCTCTAAAAATATATTAAAAAAAAAAACTTACGGGTAACCAACCACAAACTGAAAATACACTGGAAAATTCTGCATCCCTTATTTCTCCATCTTACCCACAAAGCTCTTATGGATGACGTTTCAAAAAGATTTTTTGAAGTACACACACACTTCGTCTACAATAGCCCCTGAAATTTGCCAGCCAAGCTACCCGTTAAAGAAACACACACACACACACACACACACACACAGCTTGTATGGTACAACTTCTCAGCATGCGGATGCTAGACCTGATGCCCCTGGCACTCTTCTAAACTTCACAGGCTTCTCCCCCTTTAAATAAATCTAACTTACTGATTATAGCCTGGCATTGACATCAAGCTGATTTTCCATGGTTGGGATCCCATATGATGGTTTATCCAATCTTATTTATCTCTTTCATGATTCCTCAAAAATTACCCACTGTGACTGTCAGATCATAGTACAACTTCTTGACACATCCCAAGACAAAGTTGTTTGAACTTTAAACAAGATTTGTGGAGAGTGGTCTTCATAAGCACAAGGAAGCTATTCTTGACTCTTAAGTGGCAAGGGTCTGCACTCACATCAATTATTGTTTCTTCTGATTTTTACCAAATTCTGCAGGATGAGGCAATGGAATAGGCCTTTGTGACCCTGAACATCTACCACTATTAAACACAGCCACCTGCTGAGAATCTTCATCCCAGGGTGTTTTAAATCTTCTCCCTTGTGGATATGAAAAATCTACACATGTTAGTATTCTTCTGATCTTTTGATGCTGAACGTATGAAGGGCCTGAATGATACCTGTAGTACCAAGAGGCCAAGCTGATTGTCAAAAGATGCCAAGAACTGAGAAGAAGACCGTCCAGTCAGCTATGTTAGAATTTGAGATGAAAGCCACAGGGCAGGCTCACTTTTCCCTAATAATACCTCTGGTTGCTCTCATGAGTAGAAAGTGCCAGAACTGAGAGATAACTAAAATGTCCTGATGGGAGAAGCTTTCCTCTCACTCCTTTTTTTTTTTTTTTTCTTTTTTTCTTTCAGAATGTAAGCTTTGGAAGTAGGTGGGATACACCCATGCTTTTGTTTCCATAATGTGTCAGACATAATGAGATCAACAAAATATCCTAAGATTTAGAGCATGAAGCCAGGCTTTGTCTTTTCCACCTGACTCTTGAACTCCAAAAAGCCTTATATGTTCAAAAAGGGTCCCAGTAACAAGCTTATTTTACGGGAGAGTATTGAAGTCTGAGTCTTTAAAAGGTAGCTTAGAGATGAAGGAGTCAAAGTGCATCCTTTTATAGGAAGGGAAACTGAAGTTCAAAGGGGTTCAATGGCTTGTCCAAGGTCATGCGGTTATTGAAAAATGGAGCCGGCCCCTGATCCCAGGGCTTTGTAGTGTGGGCCCCTTCACCGTAACAGGTGCTGCCCCTTTTGTACATGGTGGTAGTTTCTCCACCACCCTTTATTTACTTCTACTCTTTCCAACTTGAAGATGTTTCTTTCTTCCTAGACAATAGTGAAAGAGAACATAGTTTGAAGAGTTCTGGCTTCTGCTAATCTCATGTTGTATTGTCTATGAGCGGGAATATGGAAGGTGGTAAATTTAGAGACAGAGAAGCCAGTAATGGAAAAACAGGGCTGGGGGATGGGGGGGACAGATTAGGCACAGGTGCAACACAAAGAGACGACAGAGGTCATGGCTGACCACAGCGGGAGGGGTGCAGCAAGGGAGTGCCATTGCTGAAAAGCCAAAATGATACCAGGCTGTATTTATAGAAGGATGGCATGCAAAGTCCAGGAAGCAATCATTAGGCTACGATCTACATTAGTCAGCTCTCTATCGAAAATGATGCCCAGTTTGCCACACTTTGAAACGCAAGAGCCCGGAGCGGGGAACAAAGTGACAGGAAATCATTACTTAGAGTAAAATTAAAGAATCTGGATTGCTGAAGGGAATCTTTTCACTGATTCCACCCATTGTCTGATTGCTTGAGCAGCCAGGAAGAACGATGGGGGGTGGGGGACACAGAGGAGGAATTCCAGCTGGAAATTTCCCTTCACCCTGCTGTCCTCTCAGCACAGAATTTTCGATATCACGTCTCTCTCCTCTCTTCCCAGTCAAGGTTAAGATCCCCTGCCTGAGGTCTCTTTCTGCAAAGACTTGAAAGCCCTGCATAATCAATTCTTATCAATTAAGGATGGCTTCTCTACCTGTGCAGGGCTCTTACTAAGTTACCACCTGCACATGCTGGTTACAGGGGCTTCAAGAGCAAAGCAGCTGGGCAGACTCGGGCTCATGGCTGGACCCCCACACTGACCACAGCAGCACTGGTTCTCCACACGATGTCTGAACTTGTTGTCCGCCTGTACGTGAAAGATTTTCTCATTCCGTCTTTAGTAGATCCCCGTAGGAGTCCACAACACTACCACCTTGCCTCCATTCTTGAATGGCTCTTGAATGGCTTACATAATTGTACGTTGAGTCTGATGGTAGAGACAGATCAACCTCAGAGACTCAAGGCTGACTTCCAGAAGGTAAAAACTGAGGATCCTTCTGATTTTAGACAAATCGGACGCAGTAATTCCATATTTTGAAGAAAGGCAGTAATGACTTTAAAACAGTTCTTCTCTGTCATGTCTTCTTTGACCTTCTTCTACGGAGGTTTTAAGCTTCATTTAATCTCTCCTGAAAAAAAGAAAGACGGAAAAGAAAAAAGACACCAAAGCAGAAAGAGCCTTGTAGGGGTCATGCACAGGTTCTTGCAGACCAAAGACTGTAAGTGGACAAGTCCTAGGGCAGGCTTTTCCTATCTTGCCTCCAAAGAAATCCCTGGGGTGGGGGTGGGGGGGGAACAGTAAGAGGACACTGCATCCCTCCTGCCGAGTGAGAATTCAGGAAGCCAAGTCCCTAGTGGCTGGCAGTAGCCAGATGGTCCTCATTTCTCCGGAGGAGCATGAACTCTGCTTGCTCTGTCTGCTCCCAGAACTTAGGGACTCCTTTAGCGAGAGCTCTGGGGCACAAGGGGCCGACAAAGTGGGGAGTGTAGCAGAAGAGTGGCTGAATCTTCAAGCATCTGCCACCAGAATTTCAGAAGACCAACTGTGTCGACATGAAGAGGCCATTAAAATTTGGAGGCACAAGCTTTGCAATGAGGCAGACCTGGGATGGAACGTCATCTCTGTCAGCTCCCCTCCCTCAGCCCAGGGTGAGCCTCAACTGCATCCAAAGATAATCCTACACACCTTCCAGAAACAGCTGGTCTCCTACAGGACCAAAGCACATGTCTAGTGTTTTTACTCAGTGCATTATCTTGCACATGTCTCTGTAGCAGCACTCAGATTGACCTTGGTGGTTTTAATGACTGCATGGAACACCATGCATGAATATGGCCATATTCACTCTTGCCATTACCCAAGAAAGAATGTGAACTTGTTTACAGTTTTTGCTGTAGCGAACAATGTTGCAGTGGATGTCCTCATGTAAATATCTGTACATGAATGCAGCTGCAGGAAAATTACAAGAAACAGAATTGCTGTGTCTCCAAAATTTTGACACTGTTAAATTGGTCTCTAAAGAGCCTCCACTGATTTACCCACCCACTAATGGTGCCCAAGAACGCTTCTTTCTGAGAAGGCTCTGTGAAGGAGGGTCCGACCGGCATGTGGAGGAAGGAGCTAAAAACGTCTTTTGTTATTCTTTGGCTCTCCAACAGAGCATTGTTGGTGCTATTTTGGGGGGTCCTTGGTGCTGACTCCACAGACAAGGAGAGCACAGTTGTGCTTTTCTCAAAGGGGACATCTGTCAGAAGCTGGGCTTATTTTTGGCAACTCAGTGACATGCTCCCTGCCTTTCCAGGGGATTCTTGGCTTCCCTCACCAATGACCCATTTGTGGCTGAATATTTAGCGGCTCTCTCAATCCTGATGTCTGTCCTGCAAATTATTTTGAGATTTGATGGGCTGGTTCCCAGCAGACACTGGATGCAAACCCCGAAGTCAGGATCTTCCGCTCTGTTATTTGTCTGGGAAGGTAGTACCTGGTTTAAACATGTTTTCAATTTTTATTATTTACTTAAAATTTTTTATTATGGGAAATGGCAGACATATATAAAAATAGAAAAAAATAGTGTGAGGAATCCCTATATACCCAGAACCTAGCTTCAATGATCCACTCATGATCTATCTTGTTTATCTGCACCCCTGCTAATTCCTCACCTCCTGTATTGTTTTAAAGCAGATTCCAGACATCTTGTCATTTCAGCCATAACCGTTTCAAGGTCTGCCTACAAATTTCAGGTCTTTTTAGAAAGACACAGTCACGTTACCATGAACACACCTAAGATAGTTCACAGTGATTTTTGAACATACACAAATAATCCGGCCAGTGTTCAAATTTGTTCCAATTGTCTCCTAAAATGATTTAAACATGATTTTTTTTAATGCTAGAAAAGCAATGTTCAGGGCCAGGAGAACTGAGTTTGAGTCCCAGGTTTGCCCCTCTCTCTTTGAGGGACTCTCGTTAATTCCCGAGTCCCCTTTGCCTCATTTTTTTTTTTTTTTTTTTTAGAATATGGGCATTGGAAAAGACCCATGAATCTAAACACTCTCAGATGATGCTAATGAAGAAAGGAAAAGAGCAGGAAAAAACCCACTGTACTAGCTGAAAGTAGAGTGAAGTTCTAACTTCTATATAATGGTGACCAGATCAATAAACGTCTCCGAAAGTCAATACAAGTTACAAAATCTGTCTACCCTTCTCCCTGTGAAAGAGAGACGTTAGGGTCAAGGGATCCTTGTCTTCTTCTCTTGGCAGATAAGTGCTTTTCAAAACGAAGTAGATACACTTTGTAGTAGATATACTATGAGCTGCTTTCATTTTAAAACACATCGTCTTAATATAGTATTTGTTTAAAACCCACAGATACTCTGTTAGCATATCCTCATGTGAGGAGACTGGAAAGAGGGCTGGGGGAAAGGAAGAAAGAAGAAAGACTTGTCAATGATTCTGGAAGTCAGGCAATGCCATTGGTGGCTCCGTTGTCACATGAGATAATGTATGCATGCATAAATTATAAAGTGCCATAAAATTGTTATTAGACAAATGAGGATCTCCAGATGATCCTAAATCATGCCTACTGTTTTCCCCATTGAATTTCTATTAGCAGCAGATTTCTCTTCTAAAGAAAAAAAAAAACACGTATTCCCTAGAAAATCTAGAAGACAAGGAGAAGAAAGCGGAAATAGCCAAATAAAGACATATTGGCAGGAGATTGAAAATACTGCCAAAAACTCTTGAAAGACTTTTTTAAAAAAAGACCATTGCAAATACCTTTTCCTTGTTCTGTGTGTAGGTGGGAGCATGGGAGGCGGTGAGCTAGGAGTGTAAAGGGAGGGAGGGGAAAATGAACAAAAGAAGAATCTTCGTTTCTCGTGGTGGTTGGCGAAGACAGAATGGAGAACACCTTCCCGGGAGAGGTGGGTTACAGCTGCCAGAAGAGGCGTGCGTCTCTATCTTCTCAACGAATGGGATCCTTTAGCAGAAAAACAGCTAGGAAACCATGAGGGGTAGGCACCTTCACTCTCTCTCTCTCTCTTTAAAATGTTTATTTATTTTTGAGAGAGAATGTGAGCAGGGGAGAGGCAGACACACACACACACACACACACACACACACACAGAATCGGAAGCAGGCTGCAGGCTCTGAGATGTCAGCACAGAGCTCGATGTGGGGCTCGAACCCACAAACTGCAAGATCATAACCTGAGCCGAAGTCAGATGCTTAACTGACTGAGTCACCCAGGCGCCCCACTTTTTCTTTTTTTTGAAGACAAGAGTGCTCGGGGTTTGAAGAGACTGATTTTTGTTAAGTTTATTTATTTTGAGAGAGAGAGAGAGAGAGAGAGAGAGAGAGAGAGAGAGAAGGCGGGGGAGCGCACAAGCAGGGGAGGGGCAAAGAGAGAGGGAGAGAGAGAGTCCCAAGCAGGCTGTCAGTGCAGAACCCGACAGGGGGCTCGAACCCACGAACCACGAGATCATGACTGAGCCACCCAGGCGCCCCTGAACAGACTGGATTTCTGCTGTTTGAACATCTGCAGGGCACAATCCCTGACCTTTATCTGAACGCAAGTGCTCACACATGCAGGTGTGATACTTTCTCCCCCCAAATATACAGAAGACTCTAACAAGCCGCCCCTCTGTTCAAAGAGCAACGGTGACAGTCAGCTGCTTCCTGACATGTCAGGGGACGGGAGAGAGAGAGAGAGAGAGGGAGCAGGGGTGGGGGTCTTCACGGGTACGACCCTGAGAACTCAGCCAGATGCTGTGGGTGGGCGCAGAACCCCTGTCCTCACTGGCCATGACTGGTCAGAGCAGCAAAGATGAAGATTCACAATTACCTTGGCAACCAGATAGCAGGCAAAACTGTCACTTGGCAATTTCCATAGACTCCCTGTCCCTTCCCCCCACACCCATCGTCTCCCACGGCAGCGCATACAACACTTTCCCCCTTGAACGCGTCTCTAAGATCACAAGACTGTGTGTGAGGACGCGAAGGGGGAAGGGGAAGACAGATCCGAGACAGACGTGGGGAAAGAGAGACCATTTTCTAAGCCCAGGTGGGAGGTCCTGGTTTGAATGACCTCCTCCCACTGGTGACAGGACACAGACGAATGGGGGACAGAGGGAAAAGGAAGAGGGGGTGGTTAGCAGAAAAGCTGGAATAACAGGCGGTCCGTTTGTTCATTGTTTCCAGAAATCACGAAAATGGAGCAAAGGCAGGGGGGGAAGCAGAATGCATTTGCTCCCCTGTTCGATCCCCTCCGTCCCTCCCTTCTTTCTGGAAGTCCTATTATGGAAACCCGCCTTCAGCGGTCTGTGCCCACCTGGGTCCTGCCCGGTGGCTGCTGGCTTTGGACTCACGGGCCTGCCGCGTGCAGTTCAGACAGACCAGTCTCTGCTCCCTTGGAGCCTGCAGTGGGGATGCCAAAGTCCAAGTGGGCAGACAAACAAAATCACTGGAAATTAGAACAACAGTGGTGCCAACCCAACAAGGACTGGGCACAGAGCAAGGGCTTGAGTGCAAAACTAACAGGAAAGGGCTTACTTTTGGTTTCCTTGGGTTTTTTTTAAGTTTATTTATTTATTTTGAGAGAGAGAGAGAGAGGAAGCTTGTGAAAGTGGGGGAGGGACAGAGAGAGAGGGATAGAGGGAGAGAGGGAGAGAGAAAGAGAGAGAGAGAGAGAGAGAGAGAGAGAGAGAGAGAATCCCAAGCAGGCTCCAGGCTCTCAGCACAGAGCCCGATGCGGGGCTCGAACTCACCAACTGTGACATGGTGACCTGAGCCAAAACCAAGAGTCAGATGCTTAACTGACTGAGGCACCCAGGCACCCCTGTTTGTATATTTAGTCTCTTAATTCATTCATCATTGCTTTTATTACTTGCTTTGATTCTTTAAACTTTCCATTCTGGAATATTCTTAGGCAGAAGAGTTGAGTTCTTATCCACACCTCCCCAAGCTTCCTGTAACGTTCTTAACAATTTTATTGAACTATAACTGATGGAGAATGGCACACATTTAACTCACGATTTCATGGGTTCGGACACAGGCAAACTCCCCGTCATACCTTTACCACAACAAAGGGAGCGGGCACATCAGTACCTCCCAGAATTTCCTTGTGTCTTTCGTGTGTGTGTGTGTGTGTGTGTGTGTGTGTGTGTGTAAGAACACTTAACGTGAGATCTACTCTCTTAACAAATGGGTTTTGGAGTGTACAATTTCACACTGTTAACTACAGGCACTTTATGGTACAACAGGTTTTGCCAACTTACTCATCTTGTAGGACTGCAACTTTGTAGCCATTGGAGAGCAACTTCCCGTTTCCTCCACCCTCCAGCCCCTGCAGCCACCCCCGTCTTCTCTGCTTCTAGGGGTCTGATCCTTCAGAAACATCACAAGAGTGGAATCATGCAGTGATGGTCCAGTACAGCATCATGTCCTTCAGGTTCATCCCTGTGATTGCAAATGGCAGGATTTCCTTCTTTATAAGACAGAATAATATTCCTTCGTATTTTTTCATCCACTCATCCATCTTTGGACACTTGGGTTGTTTCTGTGTCTTGGCTACCGCGAACGGTGCTGCAATGAGCATGGGGGCGCAGATGCTACAACTTAGCAGATGTGGCAGAAGCAAGACTAAGAAGAAAGGACTCTTTTGATTAGGAGCCAAGGGAAGAAGGCCTTTCTGTCATTTAGGCCAAGATCTGAAGCCTTGGTATTGTACCACACACAGGGCCACTGTAAATGTTGTCCAGGTTGTACACTGCACAAATCTAGAGGGTGCTATTTGCGTTATGGTCTATTTTGTACAAAAATATGCAGAAACCCTGAATCCACATTCAACCTCCTACACCCTAGTTGTTCTTCTCAGCTGCTTTTTCCCATCTCCTAGCTATGTATTCTACTTCTGGTCTACTGGTAGGGCTCAGTGGTGTGTGTGTGTGGAGAGAGCAAGAAGGAAGGGGAGGGAGGGAGGGAGGGAGGGAGAGAGAGAGAGAGAGAGAGAGAGAGAGGTATTGGAGGGAAGAAGGGAGGAGAAATGAGGGACATAACAGGGCAAGATAGAATATTCTGTATATAATCCTTCAAAAGGCTAACAAAGGGCAAAGCAACATTTTAAGTTCTGATAGTTCTAGTAAGAAAATCCGTTAAATTATGGAGAAGAAGAACCAGCAGCCTAGCGATTGGCAGAACATCTGTGCTGATTATTAGGGGATAAAAGGAGGCAAAATTTAAAGCGAAGCTTCACTGTCATGCACTTGAAGGCAAATATGAAGGACTGAAAACTGAGGTCGACTTCCAGATCGAGTCTGGCGCGGGTGCTTGGAGTCTGGCCTCACTTCAAGCCAAAGCATTGTGATGTTGCAGGAGGAAGTTGATACGATGAAGGACTGAAGGTCAGAGCTTTAGTGCAAGGAAGAGCATGCCTCCGATTTTTATAAGCTGGAATATCATTTGTGCTGCATAACCAGCATATTTACTGTGATTTTTAAAAATAACAGCTAGAAAGAAAGTATGTCAATATGTTACTGGTGATTATCTTCTTTGGGTTGTGAAACTCAGCAGATCCCCTCCTGCTTCTTGTCTCCTCCTCCTCCTCCTCCTCCTTCCTCCCCCTTCCCTCCTCTCCTCCCATTCCTTTGTGTGTGTGTGTGTGTGTGTGTGTGTGTGTGCATTTTCCTTATTTTCCCCAATGAAACTATTTTTTTAAGGTAAGAATCATTTGGTTCTTTTAATTAAAGTTTTAGTGTGGCTAAGATGGCATATCACATTTTTTCCTCTAAGATGGCAAAAAGCCATTGTGTATTTTAGTTTCAGAATATCCTTCAGTATCAGAGGAACTGCGTTATTCTAGAAGAAAATGCAGATGCCAGGATATGCAATATTCAACAAGATGAATCCACACTTGGCCTTCAAACTAGCTAAGGATAGATTTTATTTTTGCTTAGTCCTATATGAAGCTCATTCCTTCAACATTTAAAAGTTATATTAAAAGGCAGACCTCTAGGGGCTAGAAACCAAATTCTTAAGCTTGGATAACTAGAGTACTTTCTGAAGGCCATTTTGTTTTTATGACCATTTGGTGCAGAATTAATGAGAACTACTTTGCATAGACATCATTTATATTCTAAAGCAATACCTTTTGGGGATTCTTCCACTAACCTTGTAGATATAGATGATCAAAGCTGGGTTTTTTGTTGTTTTTTGTTGTTGTTGTTGTTCCCAACACATTCCTGTTCTAGTCTATGAACCTCAGAGATAATTATCTTTTCAGGCCTACAATTTTAGAACACTTATCAGGTTATTAAAACCACCAATTATCATGGTAAATACCCAAGGAATTTGGAGACTGTTGGAAAGATTAAGAAAACCAACTGCAGTGATTCCTTTGGAGGGAAGGGGTACACAGAACAGAGAGAGCTCTGTGTCCTCATTGAACCCTTATATTTTTATGTCTTTTGAAATGTTTCTTGTTTCGTCTCAAATAGAGAGGACCCTCCTTGTGAACGAGATGCTGAGAAGGCGACTGATGACTATGTATAAAATTTTAGACAGGTCTTGATGTCCCCATGTGGTTTTAAGCCACGAAAATGATTTGTGATCTCCGAGGACACAATACTGGAATTGGAATCACACTGTCTTCGGCGGAGGGCCGGGTGGTCTGGGATGGATAGTGAAGACCTTTGTTGGCCTGGGATCCTCAGTGTCAGGTGTGCTGACTCCATTTAAAAATACTTTTGAACGCCCATCTCAGTGGTCTATTCTCAGTAGAGTGTGGGTAGGAGGAGACGGATGAAGAACTAATTTTCCCCGGGCCTCTGATCTATAGGAATAAACGAAAACAAGCAAAAACAGAGCCAAAGGTAGGTCCAGCTCCTAAGAGGTTGAGCTTCCGGGGAGATGAAGCATGAACAGTGAGTCGTCAATATCACAGCGGGCGGGGGGCACCTGGGTGGCGCAGTCGGTTAAGCGTCCGACTTCAGCCAGGTCACGATCTCGCGGTCCGTGAGTTCGAGCCCCGCGTCAGGCTCTGGGCTGATGGCTCAGAGCCTGGAGCCTGTTTCCGATTCTGTGTCTCCCTCTCTCTCTGCCCCTCCCCCGTTCATGCTCTGTCTCTCTCTGTCCCAAAAAAATAAATAAACGTTGAAAAAAAAAATATCACAGCGGGCGGAAGGTCTTATTTGGGTCCCACGGTTGTGGGAATGGTCACAGCGTGATGGAATAAAGCCGCGTGGATTCAACTTGGCACAGATTCTGTTGCCCCACCGCCCCCCACCCCCACATCGTTCCTCCTTCTACTGTATGTTTCTGAAATCTGACCCAAGGACAACGGTGCACGTATGTCCCTGCAAGGCAGGTGGCTTCATTAAAGGCACACCCCCATCACCTCCATCCCCCTTCCCTGATTTTTCCCCAAAGAACTTACCATATTGACGTTTACCTAGTTTATCATCTATATCACTATATTTACTATATCATACTATCTGTCTCCCCCCTGCCCACGCTATACCATGAGTGGGCTCCGTGAGGGCAACCCTTTCCGCCTGTTTCATTCACTGCTCAATCATCGTGACCCAGGACAGTGCCTGACATGAAATTTGCACTTGAAAAACAGTCCACGGCTCCCCAGTGATCCTGACGCACTTTCGAATTTGAGGACAATGGTTACCGCCTCTTTCAGAACTGATCTGCTGTGCTTCTGAAGTGATTTTTCATTTTTATTTACCGTATTTATGAATTGCTTTACCTTATAAGTAGCAGTATTTTTGTTTGTTTTTGCTTGTGGTTTTTGTTTCGCTTTGTTTCTTGCTTGTTTTTGTTTTTCCCGTAGATCAGAGGCCCGGGGGAAATTAGTTCTTCTGTCTTATATGGCACATTGCCAAAATTTAAGGAATAGTGTAGGGAAATAAGGGAGGAGAAGCTAAGGAGAACCACCCCTTCCCTGCCAAGGTAAAACCCCTCGTTTGAGGTAGAATCAGAGAACACAGATAAGACTGGTGTCAAGATGCAGGAGGCTGAGCCCAGCTCTGTCCCCAACTGTAGCTTATCCTTCAACCCTTCTGCACCCGTCCCTGCCCAGGGAGAAGCTGAGGGCCAGGATGGGCATTATCATTCGGGTTCCTCACACCCCACAGGTGGGGCCCCTGGACCCCGGGAAGGACAGTTGCTGTCTTTGCTCCACACGGAACACCAGGGGAGTGGGATCTCAGGGCTCAACCAGGCATAGACAGGCCACTCCGGTCAGCTGTGGAGTGGGGGAAATTGTACCAATCTAATAGAATTAAAGATTAAATGAGAGAACACAAGAAAGTGTACGGCAGAAAGTAAATTCTTCCCTCTCCCCCCCCCCCGCCCCCGTTTATTTTGAGAAAGAGAAACCAGGGGAGGGGCAGAAAGAAAGGGGAGAACCTTAAGCGGGCTCCAAGGTCAGCCCAGAGCCCAATGCAGGGCTCGATCACATGACCATGAGATCATGACCTGAACAGAAATCAAGAGTCAAACATTGAACCAACTGACCCACCCAGGTGCCCCAAAAGTAAATTCTTAACGAGTGGAGCATATGAGGGGACGCCTGGGTGGCTCCTTCAATTAAGCGTCCGACTTCAGCTCAGGTCATGATCTCACGGTTCACAGGTTCAAGTCCCGTGTCAGGCTCTGTGCCGATGGCTCAGAGCCTAGAGCCTGCTTCAGATTCTGTGTCTCCTTCTCTCTCTGTCCCTCTCCTGCTTGCGCGGTCTCTCTCTCCAAAAAAAAACCCAAAAACCAAACAACAAAACATCAGACGAGTGGAGCATATGACCATTGGCTGGTTCCAAGAGAGGCACATACATTACACGGTCTCTTCCTTCCATGCCTTACAAATGGGTCTCACAGGCCTGGAGCGGCAAACTTGGTTGGTAGTCAGAAGAACATGTATTTGTTTAGCGAAAAGGAACAATTAAAAAAAGAAAAAAATAACACCCTTGTTCCAAACCTCCATGATAAGAAGGGCTCTGAAGACATACACCGAAAAGTCACCTTGAGGGGAGGGGTTCCTGAGGCAGGGCACAGAGAAAACCGAGAGGGGTCACTGCAGTCCTAGCCACTGGCCAGGAGGTAGAACTGGGGATCCCACGGCTCCAGGGGCTGCAGCCTGGCACGGGAAGGGTCAGGCCCCAGCCAGTGACGCCAACGGCTGCTCGTGGAGATGGGCCTCCCTACCTCCTCCACACAACAGGAGGCCCCATCAGCTTCACAGCGACGTTCTGCAGAAAACTCTCCATTACCCTCTTCCCCACGGCTCTGTCCTCACGTGTAGCTCCACAGTCCCACCTTCTGCTCAGGTCTCATTAGCCAGGGCGACTTCGCCAGGCTACTTAAAATTTGAACTGTTTAGTAATAAGTACATACACAGTACCTACTGTGTGTCAAGCTCCGTTTTAAGCACATGGCAAGTATTAACCCATTTTACCCTCACACAAAAAGGTACAAGGTAGGTATTGGTACCACCCTCATCTGTTGAGGGAGAAACTGATGCTAAATATCCTGCCTGAGGCTATATCACTGGCAGGTGCTACCAAAGTTGAAGGCAGGGAGGACTTTGTGCATCTAGTTCACAAAGAGCACGAAAGAAGGGACATCAGGGCAATGGGCTTCTAATCCCCGTTCTTCAGATCTATTTGGTCTCACAGCCCGGGCTTTCTTAGGATGAGGCAAGGGCACACAAACGCCTCCCCTTCGGGCCACCCCAAGCCTGCCCTCCATGGTGGCCGAAAACCACGCAGTGTGATGCACACCTGCTCGGACACAGCTGCTATGGTGTCGGGGTAGCCCGACACCTGCTCATGGGGACACACAAAACCTAATTACTTGGCCCCGTTCCCCCAGTGCTTACCCCCCAAGGCAGGGTGAAGCCCAGAAGGAAGGATCTTTCTTGGGATGTAGGTTAAAATACATAATACCTGTTCCGATGTGGCTTGAAACCTCACCCTGGGACTAATTTTTTTTTTTCGTTGTCCTTTGAAATCCTCCTGTGATCTCTATCCTAGATAAAAGATATTAACAGAAATGTTGAAAACAACTTTCCCATCACGTAGCGAGGTTCGCTGAATGCTCCAGACCAGTGTGTCCGAATCACCTGGAGGTCATGTTAAACTGCAGATTCTGATTCCGCGGATGTGGGGTTAGACTGAAGATTCGGCATGTCTAGCAAGATCTCAGGCGATGCCGGTAGAGTGACAAGGTTGTAGAGCGTTTCCGTTGGTCCTAGAAAAGGAAGAGGCCTCCGCAAAGGAAAAGAGCCTTTCCAATACCAGATTTTCCTCCTCCCCTGAGATAAAATATTTCAAAGGATGATTTTATTGCACTAGCCGTGTGCCTACGTAGGAGTTGTATGGACTAAACAGTGGTTGAATTCGGTAAGTGTGAGTTTGCACCTAAAGGATCAATGTTCGCCCTCTGTGGGATTGTGGGGTGGTGACTCCTGTGGGACTCTCACATCGCACAAATCTCCGTTTACAAAGCCTTCCTAGAAAGGGAAGATGTGGGGCCTGCTTAAGAATGAGAGGGCAAAGTGCAGGCATACTGGGTGACCGACAGGCACTGAGTGACCGTCTGGGCCAGGCATCTCCTATGGGTCCCTCACTTTGTGGAGTGGTATGGGAGGTAGGTGTTGGAGGACTCAGTTACGTACCTACGGGGACACAGGCTGAGGGGGGCAATGACACAACTTGTATGTAGAAGGACTTGAATTCAGATCGGCTCAAAGACTTGAGCTCCTGTGTTAACCTCCCCTGCCCCTCACCCCAGCCCCTTGTGAAGGGTGCATAGAGCTGTCTGCAGAGGCTGGATGGGAAGGGGACCAAGGCCAAAGAGCTTCAGTAAGTGACCCGCCAAGGGCAGGACCGGGCTTGTCTATA
The DNA here is from genome assembly GCF_018350155.1 of Leopardus geoffroyi. Classification (NCBI taxonomy): domain Eukaryota; kingdom Metazoa; phylum Chordata; class Mammalia; order Carnivora; family Felidae; genus Leopardus; species Leopardus geoffroyi. Next base: position 156,280,448 of record NC_059331.1, on the reverse strand, counting down.
GATGGTCAAGGGGCAAGGGAAGGGATCTAGAAGACGTGGAGAGGAGCTGTGTTCACATGGAGAGGAACCGTGTTCTGCTCGATGGAACGTATCCCACAGCTTAGCGTACGATAAAGGGCTGACACAGCAGGTCTGGGTTGCCCAAACCCCGCGCTTTCCAAAGAAGGAATATCCAGCTTGATGACCGTGTCTTGCCTTACCTGGTTTACCTTGGGCCGTGCTGGGAAGTCTACGCTACCATTGTGATTTACGGCGGAGGCTTTGTCCGTGGGGTGTCAGTTTGACTTCAGGAGGGGTTGGAAGCTGCTCACATGAGGCCAGCTGTATGAATGCTTGAGCCTACATGGCCGACCTCCCCCAGCTCCCTGAACACGAAGGCTTGGGTGAGCTCCCTGGTTGGCAATTCTTCTGTCACACAGCATTGCTGGGGGAATTAAGTGCCATCTGTATAAACCCCCTGGGAGAGGACAACTGGAGCTTGTGTCCACTCTCTCCTGAACTCTGCCCCATGTACCTTTTCCCTTTTTGTTTCCTTTCAGCGCTATAGACAATAAGCCTGAGTGTAGCAGCTTTTCTGAGAGCCCATCTAGCGAATCATTGAATCTGAGGGTGGACGTGGGGACCCCCAAGAACACTTACTTACAGAAGAATTGGACACCAGTATTGAGGGCCAACTTGAGTGAGCGGATGGGGAAGACTTTAGTGTGGTTCAGGTCAGTCAGTATTTACTGAGCATTTACCTCACACGAGGCACTACTAGTCACCGGGATACGAAGGCGAGTTAAGTCAGGATCCCTGCTCTTCAAGACAACCCAGTTCCTGAGGAGATTGGAGAAAACACCAATTCCATACGGAAGTGCTAGGTGCCATGAGAGAGACACAGCATGGTGCCGTGGGGGTTCGGGGGAGGGCACTAGGCGAGCTGGACATTCGGGAAAGGAAGGCTTCCTGGAGGACGGTGTCCCTCCGTGGACCACCCTGGATATTTGGCGGACTTGGTCACAGTTCCCGGAGCTGCCTTTCTCCAATTACGTAACAGCTCTCCCTGTGGGGGCCTGTGTGCCCGGAGGCACAGGTGCTGGGGCGAGAGGGAGTAGGTGTGCTTCTCACACACCCAGGGGACTGCATAATTCATCAGACACAGAAATCAAAGTTGTGCTTCATTGGAAAAAGGAGAGCCAGGCTGTTTATCTCTTCGTGGCCTACCCCAGGCTGTCGGCGGGGCATCCAGGCATCACGCCTGAGAGCTGCTGGTGCCCTCACCCAGCCCTCAGGTCAGATCACTGCAACACACATCCGCAGACCCTGGAGGCAGCGTCATCCTCCCCAACTCCACTCCATCTTGGGTATGGCAGAAGCTCCTTAAGTCCACCTGCTTTCCCTTGAAGGCACAAGGACTGAAAGGCTTTCCTCACTTCTTAACCCCAGTGGGGTTTCCATTCTCTCTCTCCCAAGGGACATGACTACCAAGGAGGGGAGGGGCCCCTTGGGATTCTAGTCTCCCATTTCTTCCGAGTTTTTCTCTACTTAGAGCCCTTCCCCCACCCATTCTGCAAGGCACTTACCTTTGACCTCTACCTACTCTTGAAACGTTTTACTGCTTAGTTCCATTACCTCCAAGACGATGGTGGTGATTCTTGGTCTTTTTCTCCTTTTAAAATTCCACTGCCTTAAAATTAGTGTTCTTTTTCTCAGATCCAATCTATGCAGGTCTTCTGTACGACGGCCAGCATCGTGCCCCTCTTTCTACAGAGCTGTCAGCCGTGCTGCTAATCGCTATCGTGAAGATTATACACATACGCCCTTGGCCACTGCTCAGATGCACCACAACGATGGAGCATTATGCCTCTCATTCAGGGAGCCTTCCTCTAGTGGGCATTTCCCCCTTTTTGTCTTCCCAGCGTTCTATGCCTCCTCGTATGTTTGGGGAATTGTCGGATCTCGGTGGGAGGCAGAGCTCGCCACCAGAGAGAGAAATAAGAGGCTCTAGCTTGTTTTCCTGACCCCTCGGATGGTGTACTCGCCTGGGATTGGACTCTGGGGCTACCGCCTGAAAGGAGGAGAGACCTGGGAATTCACCCTGGTGAAGGTGGTGGTAAAGGCGGCACCGTCCGGTCTCCAGAGTCAAACAGCAGCATGGGCGAGGGTCCGGATTCTGGCTATCTCGCGGCTTCCTCCTGCCTGTGCCATGGGCTTCCAGCAACCCAAGCTTCTCAGGAAATTCCTTTTCCACTTGCACCAGATGGGGCCAGTTTCCTTTGCTTAACACTGGCGATGTTGACGGACACGTAATGCCCTTTAACAAACACGTGCCTCCCACCGTCTTTCTTTCTTAGCTGTCCTATCCGGGCTGTCCCATCTGAGCCAGAAACTTTTAAAAGGTATGGGTGGCTGGCAACTGTGATTCTATGGGAGGGACAGAGATAATAGAGACTGAATGAGAAATTTCTCTCCTCACTGAGAGCCGGGAAGTAGGCTTAGGGGTTAGAATGTAACCACTAATTGCAGCATCTCATAAAGCTTTTTTTTTTTTTTTTTTTTTTTTTTCCCAAAAAGTTACTCAATGCTAGTGATAGGGAAAAAAGAACCATTGATTCCTTCTTGTTCTCTTCTGAGTTGCTCTCCATTGCCCCGCTGTCACCCAACTGTAAAAGCAGGGACCTTTGGCTTGCACATGCTTGAAATGTTTATTATCTATTTCCTCCAGGATTAGTCTTCTGTTATCTATAGAAGAGTTGTCCTATTTTTTTTTTTTTCTATACGAAACCTGAGGGATGAAACATGGCTCTCCACCAAATACTGTGACGTCTTCCTCCCCTCCCCCAGCAGACACAATTACTTAAAACACACAACATGATCTTCTTTATTTAATTGTTTAATCAGTTTACATTCCACAACTGACAGGTTATTTATTTTTATTTTTTTTCCATGAACAAGTCATTTAATTAATTACCAGACACTTTTTTTTTTCTTCAATCGATGGAAATACGAGATTTCTGCCAATTTGAAAAAGAAAATTGCAAGATGCAGTCAGTGTCCGCGAGGTCCCCAAATGCTCTCTGCTTCCTCGGTCCTTGCAAAGTCACAGGAACCTGGCAATTTCCCTTTTCATCCCCCCCCCTCCCGCTTCCCTGTTAAATTCACCTCTCCGGAGAGCACAATGGTTTCAAGATCTGGTTTGGATCACCTTTCCTGTAATTAATTAGTTAATTATGAGAAGGAACGGACAGTACAATAGATCTGATAAGATGTCGCATTCTTGTTAAGATTAAACAACACAGTTATTCACATCGTATCAGAACAAATTAACATAATATTTATTCTTATTTTAGCACCAATAACCGCAGGAATGGCTACCTCCGAGGGCAGAGGCGGTGTTGGAATCCTGCAGTACATACTGCTCCTTGTCTAACCAATCAGAAAGCACTATGCAAATGAAAGGTAAATTTATGTAAATTTATATTGACCAAGCAATAATCTGGGACCATAAACCCTCCAAGATTCGTTTGAGAGTTTTGTCGGCTATGGTCCCCGTCTAATGACCATATATAAAACATACTCACCGAATCAGCTCATTTTCTTTCACTTGGTAACAAAGGGCTCAGAATGTTATATTTTAAATGAGTTAAATCGTGTCATACTGGCTCTTTGAAATGCTTTGAGAATGCCCAGGGGTTGCTGGCGTGCATTTGATTCTGTTCTCTGTGCTGAGATCTGGCAACTTGTCTTCCTCCCCAACCACCTTCACCCCGAACAAAAGAGGTTTCTTCACCTCTAAGGAAGGTCTCTAGTCAGGAAGGACAGGGAGGCGATGGTGGACTGAGTCCCAGGGCAAAGGACAGAACCTGTCGCCTCCTAGAAAAGCTGGTCTTGCCTCTCTATGGTCACTGCTCTAACACATCCCCTTTTAGCGTCTGACTTTAAGATACAAATGTAAAGAAATGAAGGGATTGGGGGAAAAAAACAAAACAAAACAAAACACAGCGCCAGATATTAGTGAGATGTTATGAGCAGGTGACTGGACTCGATGACAAAATGGTGTGGAGACCATTATTCTTGACCGAGACAGGGAGGCCTGTCTGGCCCCCTCTCCTCTGTAAGATAAAGGGCCTGTGGATGAGGGATAAGTGGATGGTCCTATAGCTGAAGAAAGTGACCTGCTCTGGCAGGAGAACGTTGACGGGTCACCGGCACCGTGTCCAGGGGCAGCACTGACACCCTGTGGAGACGTGACATGTATTTGACAGGCAATAGTCCTCTCCTCCGAGTAAGCAGGTGAAGTAGAATTTCAGGGGCCAGGAGGGCAGCTTGGCCATCACTGCCGTGCTCTCTACTCGGGGCCAATGCCAACTTCTGGCTTCCGTCCGCCGGGAGACCTGAGTGACTCGTGGGGGAGGGGGTCCTATTCGGTCTCTTAACAAAGAGTCTAAATCTTTGCTGTCCTATACAGTAGCCATTTGCCACACGTGGCTGTCGAGCACTGGACATGTGGCTGGTCCAAACTGAGACGTGTTCTAAGAATAAAATTCACATTGGATTTCAAAGACTTCATTAAAAAACAAAGGTGGCAAAGTAGTTCAGTAACTTTTTGATATTGATTCCACGTTAAAATAATATTTTTGATATGTTGGGTTGAAATGTGTTAAAATTAACTTCACCTGTTTGTTTGGACTTTTAAGAAGGGGGCGGCTAGTAGGATATTTAAAATTGCATACGTGGCTTACACTGGTTGGACAGCACTGGTCTAAATGGCCTTCCTGAAGCCGGTGCCAGAGTGATGACCACTATGGACGGTCAGAAAGGAGGAGGGTTTAGATAGAAGGCGCCATGGATGGAGGGTTAGGGTAAGCGTGGTGGAACCCCCTCCCCCCAGGGCACCTCATCTTCTCAGTCTTAGGGGAGGCAGTCCCTTGTGCTATAGTATCACCCACTCCCGCCCTTCTTTCCTACTTCCCCTTACTTCAGGGTGCCCTGCCTTTGGGGGATCCTTCTCCGCTGCCATGCTGAGGATGCTCTGGTGATTCTGCCGTTTTCCCTTCCAAAGTTTTATCTTCCCTGCACGGCCAACTCCCATCTGCCACCCACTGCCCTTACCCCACCCCCCACCCGTGCTTTCTTCATGGTGGCGGCATCCCATAGACAGCCTCTCCACTTCTGACATCACAAGCCATGATTGTATAGTGAGTCAGAGATTGCAAAGCCATTTCAGACACCATCTCCTCTGATGTCCTTCTCCCACCAAAACTCTGTCAGTAAGGACAGTCAAATGAGATAGGCAAAGTGGGGTGGGAAAAGGCATCTGAGAACAAAAAGGTAGATCAAAGGCTTTGGACTGGAGCACACACTGGCTGTTAGCTTGAGGTCACTTTTGGAGGAGTGAGGGGGGCGAGAGCAGGGGGGAGGAAAACTCTCCAAATGTGCCTTCTCACAGGAAGCAGACACCCACGCGGGCTCGAAGCCTCTGAGAATAGCGGCGGCATGGCCAAGGAGACCCGGTGCCCCAGGAGCCTCTGCTCCTGGTTTGCTTGAGAGGACACAGAGACAGTGAGGTAACGAGACTCGCCCGAGGCCCCAGGTGAGCCAGTGACAAAGCTATGAAGGCAAACCCAGGATCAGGTCTTTGTGTTGACCTTCACGATGACCTTCACCCTTCAGACTTTGATAACTTGCTTTCTACTTTCTGGAAAACAGATTTTACTTTAAAGGCAAAAAATTTTAGAACAGAGGGTCCCAAGCAGACACTAGTGACTGTCAGAGAAACAACCAGAAAACGAAACAAAACAAAACAAAACCTTCTGTGCCAACGGCTTTCCTCCCTTCAAATCCCACCCAGAGTCAGGATTTTGGGGCGGTCTCTACATAAAGTCCTCCAAAAACTGAGGGCTACATCAACGCATTTGTTTCATCTCAATTCCCTCCCCCTTATTTTCAGTTTCCACTTTTATTTGTACATTTTTACAGAAAGTCTTGGATCTAAAACAGTCACAACCATGGACGGAAGTGGGAAAGGAATCTGAGAATGAGTGAGTGAAAAGCATCATTACATCCACAACAACACAGGCACACCGATACATTCAGGCTCGAAAGGGTCTCCAGGTAACCAGGGAAAGAAGGGAAAGGCTTGGCCGGAGGGAGTAATGGGAGACAGGAGAGAGGGACACAGAGTTCCAACACCCAGTCCTTGGAAATGAAAGGCAGGGCTGTCATTGCTGAAGCTGGCATCCGTCAAAGTGAGGCCAGCCCCCATGCTTATGGTTTTCTGCCTCTCAATAGTGAACAAACACCCCCTATGGTTGGGTAGTTCCCCCATTTCTGGTTGGGCTCTACCCCTATAGTGAGCAAGGTTGTGGACTTCCCTTAGAGGAGGCTTTCCTACAGCACCGAAGCCAGTTCCCCTGCAAAGCAGAAAGCGTGCAAACCCTTTTGGAAGTGCAGTCTTGTTTAGAATCTAGGATTCAGTCCTTCCCAAACAGGATCGCACCCAGAACATCTCCCAGTGAATGCGCCATCCATTCTCAATCCCATGAGAACCCATATGCTTTTCATGAACCCATCTGCTTCACCAACTGACAAGAGAAAGAAGATTCCAGTTCTCTGAAACTTGTTCCCATCTTAAACGACCATTAAAACATTTCAGAACCTGATCTGCTCCCACCACCAGTGCATGCACAGCTACAAATGATGTTTGCAGGAAAGAAAAAAAAGAAAGAAAGAAAAGCATTGACCCTGTGCCTTGGTTAATGGTTATATGCTCTTTGCTCCACATGGTTTGCTCATTCCATCACCTCTGGGAATAATCGAGAGGGATTAAGAGTGCCTTTTGCAAAACTGGCTTTGGACAAAAGGAAGGAAGCCTGAGAATGGGTAAGTTAAGGAGCCAACCTCCGTGAGGGACCCGAATGATAGAAGAGGAGAATCCCACGTGCTGAAGCTGGATAGGGACGGTCCTGTTTGGTGGCCAAGATGACCTCCCACTTGCGATTGTCCTTTCAGCAACAAGGCCCAGGCGCCACATACGTGGAAGAACTCCATGTAGTCAGGGTTCTGCTGCTCCAGGATCATTTGAACAGCACATAACTTATATGATACATCATGTCTGCAAATCACTTGGCAATTTGTTTGCCACCCTTAATATACCATGAGGTAAAGTGTTATCACTATCCTCATTTTGTGGATGAGGAAGTTCAAGTATGGAGAAGACACAGTGCCCAGAGTCACAAATCATTGGAGGGCAGAGCTGAAAGAAACTTTACAGTAACTGTGTTAGAGAAGTGTAGCTTAATTAGTGAGTTACTCTGGCTTCCGTGCTCTTACACCTACAATTAGATTGAGATAGCACTTTAAAAAAAAGAAGAAGAAGAAAAGAAAAAAAAAGGAAAGAACGTAGGAATCTTTTCCCTCTGTTCCACCCGTCCCTAAGCTCCGGCACTGACCTTTTACGAAAGTCCCTTTGCCATCTTTAGGGGCTCAGAGCCCTGCTCTTCTCCTGCTATGAACACCGGGTTAACTCCATGCAGACCAGTGTGGTTCTGTGGCCTTAGACTACACTCCTAGCCCCAAGTGCCAACCCAAGACAACCACTCACTGCGTAGGTACTGGGGTCATCATGATGCCTCTGAGTGATGAAATTATAAACAATCCTTTCGTCTTTTTGGTACTTTATTTTTCTAATTCTCTACAATTTTCTATTATTCAGAAAAAATAATCCAATAGCCAATAATAATGTAGTCTGAGAACAATAATGTTTAAGAAACATTTTGCACCATGGAAGCATCAACGGAAAGAGTCCAAACGCAGCCCGCCAAGTTGACTGCTTTGAGACACCAGAATCTTTTATGTCCATCAGCTCAAGGGGACTTGTTTAAAAACCTGCCCCCTTACTCTGCTGGATACCAGCTAGAAGATAGCACAGAAGCCAACCTGGCTGGTATGCACCAATGACTTCTAAATATGGTGAAATCACCTCTATGATTCATCACATTGCCCTGGAAAGGGCTGGATTTGTCCACTGGGATGGTTGGCCCCTGGGGGAGGAGGAACACTTTCAGAAAAGCAGCTTCCCTTTAGTTGCAAGAATCAACCAAATAACCCACACAAACCACACCAAAGATGACCGGAGTGTATTTTCTTCTCGCTCCTTCCCCCCAGATACTTAAAAAACAGTTAATTAACACTCTCAGAATAAGCCAGGGGAAGACAGAGTCCATGCCTCTGGGTGATGGGCTTGATTTCATTACTTTGAGTCTGACTCAGGTAGGCAGCTTTAGGGACCTAAGCAGCACATCCCCCGTTGAATCAGAACAACCACACGTGGTTCATTTCACACCTCTTATCATGACTGTGAAGGACTGTTAAGAGGTAGGGCCTATACTCAAGAATTTCAGGATATCGCCTTCCCTGATCAAAGGAAAGGCAAGCACTGTTAGGTGGAACCACACACCCCAACAAGAGAATATGCCAGAATGGGCTCCGAGGGTGGCATATGGACATGTGAACAAGGAAGGCTTTGTCTTGGCTGGGTGATGCTGAGTCTTCTTGACTTTGTGATCCCTGAAGCTGAAAGGATGTAAATTGTTGAAAGGCAGAGGGTTTCAGGAGGATTGAAGCTGGAATAGGCACATTTAAAAATGTTTTATATTTCAATGCCGGGAAGCCACGGACCTCCTTCTGAAGCCCACAGCCACAACAAATGAGGAAGGGGTTTGCTTGGAGAGTATGAGCCTCTCCAGAGACAAATTCCTTAACTATTTTAATTGATTGACTATTTTAAGTTGATGCAGAAGGAAAGAGGAAGGGAGCAAAGAGGAAAATGAAACATAAAGAAACCAAAGCTCCCAAAATGGGGAGAGAAAGAAATAGGACCTCTTTCCAGGCAGACACCTCACTTGTCTGAATCCCCAATCTCATAGGGTAAGGAAGGAAATGAAAGCTGAAAGCCCCATGCTTAAGGCTAATTCACATGGAGCTCAAAACACATACATGGTCATAGACCTTGCATGCACACTGGTAAGGAATCTGAACTTCACCTGGGGTCGGGGCTGGGACTTTTATGAAGCTGCCGACCCTAAATCCCATCAGTAGGTTGGGTTCTACTTTGATTTGGAGTTAGCAGAGGCTCTCTTTTCCTTCCCCCACCCCCCTTCCCTTCTTCTTCAGCCACACCAGAGCCTCACTAATAGCGTGGGGACGGCGGGTCTTAACTTGGATCCCTACACTGGAGGGATTGAGCCCCTCCCCGGCCTCCGCCTCCCCGGTCCCCCACACCGGGGCAAGGATTTGCCATCTGTATGGGGCTTTATTGGCCCCAAGCAGGATCAGACCTCAGAGTGTATCTGCTCCTATCTGGCCCCGCTACCAAAGAAGTAGCTCAAAGCTTCTGTTCTACTGATGGCAAGTTAAGCCCAGGTGGTTTACTTCTTTCTTAGGAGTCTCTTAACATTTCAGGAAGGCTTCAAAGGGACACAATAAGCTGTATTAAGGGTCGATCACAAAGATTAGTAGCTGGAAAGAGTGGATGATCCATTTATGGCAAGCATGGAATAAAAAAAAAAAGAAGGTATAAATAGTCACAGGTCAGTGAGGCAGTGTCCTCAAACACAGTTACTCAAGAAAGGTTTAAATGACTGATAGCAAGTGGCCCCTTGTAGAATTTCTTTCTCCATTTTCCTGCACCTGGGAAACAGCTGGTCACAGACAGGCCCTCTGCTCCAAACAGACGCTCGTGGACACCTGTCTCTCCCTGCTCAGCAGAGCCCACTCAAGATGCTTGGAAGGAAGACACAAAGCCTCTCAATCTGGGATGCTTCTCACTTTTCCCTCAAGCCCTAGCATGCCTTTCCTTTAAGGGGGAAATCTAGCTTTCCAAGAAAAAGAAATTTTTAATTCTGTATACAATAGAAAAGTTAGGGTTTCCCAAAAATGATTTCTCTTCTCATAGAATTAATCCTTTATTTAAAAAAAAAAATCCTTTGAAGCCCAACTGGAAGAGAATAGCGTTTCCTGCTCCACACCTTACCCCTCATCTCTCAGCACACCCATACAAGGGGCACGCGCACACGAGACCTTTTGCAGAAGCTGACCAGTGTCGCTGGGAAGGAAGCCTTGAGTAGCACACCCACAACCGTGTCCAGGTACATACTGACAAAAACACACAGAAAATGCACCAGGGAGCTACACGTATACAGAGACCCACATTCAGGCCCATTCATGCACATGGGATGTCTTAACTGGATGTGAATCACACACACACAGTCAAAAAGAGCAGATGAGGGGACAGGCAGGACTCGTAGCCTGGCGGATGGAAGAGGGAGAGGTGGTTAGTAGATGAGAAGTGGGGACTGGTAGGAAGACAGATCAGGAGACAGGTCGATGAAACAGGTACATGGGTGGGAAAGAAGGCTGTTGAGCTGTTGGCAAAGCGCCCAAAGCATATCTATTTATGAAGCAACTGAATTCTCAGCTACATGGTTGACCCATGGCTGTACAGCTCGGGGATTCACTCCTTGCCTCCCTGGGGCAGCTCAGCCCCAGCAGGGTCACTGAGGTGACTGTCAGCTGCTCCTGCCCCCTCTTCCCGGCAGACTCTTGTCCCTACAGCTTCCACGACTCTGGCTGACATGGTAGTTCGCCGACACCTGCAGGGCCAGTGTGCTCGAACGAGCCTGAGACATCGGGCTGGATTTATGCCACCTCTGTTTGGGGGCTAGCCACTAAGATGGCTGTTTGGGGATGCATGGCCTTGAATACCGAGAGGGAAAGGAAGAAGATGGAAAGAGTCCGGAGTTCGCCATTAATTTACACAATATCATACAAACTTGAGCCCACGGAGCATGGAGATGCTCTCTCTGCACGTGACCCATTTTCTTTCATCTGTACAGAGGTCGCCCCCAGGAGAGGGGTGGATGTCCAGTGACAAAGGACAGCTTCCATGATGGGGAGTGAAGATCTGGTTTGGTACGTACTTGTACAACAGCAACAGAGGCAATGTTCCTTCTCCCTCCTGAACCATGTTCCCCCTCTTCTCTCACGGCTTTGTGCCCAGCTTTGTCTTGAACTTCCAGATTTAGAGGACTAAATCCCGTGGCATCCCAGAACTGTGATGTGAAGGACCACCGGGCCCTCTGCCCAGTGATTTTGTTCTCAGTTCTGCCCTCTGGGAATTTCGGCTGCACTACAAATAATAGAAAAATGCAACACAAACAATAAAACCCCACACTCAGAAAACACCCACCACACGTACACACTCCAGGGATCTGAAACTACAGAATGGGCACCCACACTGGCCTGCCCCTCATTATTCCTCCTAGGTCTCGGGACTCCGCCCTGGCCCATGAAACCACCACAAACGATAGAGACAACAGTCATAATGAAGTCTTTCCATTTTAAAAGGTGAAAAGGAAAAAAGGAAACCACCAAAAGTAGTCACACACACACACACACACACACACACACACACACACACACACACACCACAGCATTACTCCAAGGCTCCAATCTGCCCAGGGAGTGCAGGTGGGGTCGGGGGTAGGGCGGCCTCTTGTTTAACTGGATGTAAGGCAGCTGGAAGGTGAGACTGGGTTTTCTGAGCATCCACTGAAGTGTCCTTTTATTGACGTGGATCTTGCCCTCAGCACGTTGTTCTCTCCCCCTTCCCACCTCTGTAACTTTGTCCAAAAGTTTGGCAACAAAGAGAAAACTTCCTTCTCAGTCTGTTTTCTCTTCCACTTCTTGTGTGTTGCTGGTGGGCCAGGAAGGGAATCAGAACAGGAAGATCAGGAGAAGTGATCTGCAAATGACGTCAAAGATGTGGTTACATTCTATGAACTAAGGGCTTTGTTTCTCTGCAACACGATCGGCGTTGGGGTGGTGTCCTCACGGCTGGCCCAATGGATGGTACCTCCTTCTCTACATCCGTGCCGCTTCAGACCACTGGCACTGTCCCTTCCCAGCCCACCACCCCATCCTCGTGAGTGATGGGATCAGGACGCTATCACAAGTGGTGATGTTCGCTCTGTCTTCAAAAAACCGTGGAGCCAAAAGTTAAGAAATGATGGAAGAGCCACGTGACGGGGATGCTTTCCCCATCTCGGTGATGAGGCAACACAAAGTCCGACGAGATGCGGGTGCCTGAGCCAACTCAACTCTACCTTGGCACTGGCATCATCTTGAGTTAGTTTTGTTTTATATATGTATATTATATATATATTTATATATATATATATATGTATGGGTTTGTTTTTTTAGCACACTGTCCCATTCTCGGGTCTGGATTTAGGGCAGTTGGTCCTCGGGACAGGTTGGACAGAAGGGGCCAAGGTACAGAAGAATCCCGAGATTAGTGTGAGGCCCAGGCCCCCCCATGCACAGAACATGGACCATCCGTATCCATGGCTGATGTCATCAGGGAGTCCATACAGGTAGCGTGGGTAGCGTGACAGCTCAAAGTTGATTCCAGCCACACAGGTGCACAGTGATATGATGCAGAAAGTTCCTGGAGGGCAAGGCAAGGAACATGGGATGGGGTGGGGTGAGGGAGAGGGAAAGGGAAGAGGGAAAGGGGAGAGAGAGGGAGAGAGAAAGAGAGAAGTGAGGTTGACAGCATTTTTCAATTTTCTTGAGTAGGCAAGGTGAAAAGACGCAGATATAAGCCACCAAGATCCGTAGCTGGAAATATTCACGGAGAGGAGAAAAGTGTCAAGAGATCATGGCTCCTCACTCTGCAATAATTGCCCGGTCTTGGAACAACTTGGGAAGTCTTGCCTGTGGGAAAATACTAAATAAGCTTCGCAGTAGAGTCTCATGTGGGGTATGGTGAGACAAAAGAGTATTCAACTCATTTTTCTAAAGCATTGAAAATTCACCGTCTTTCTTGGGAGACACAGAAAACACACCCCACCCTCCCACCTGCTACTTATTTACAGAGAAAAACAACGTCTATTCTTTCCTATGTAAAACATTCCTATACGACATTGGGTTTTCCTTTAACCCATTCACCAACAAGTCACCCCAATCCTGGGAGCCCTTTTCCTTTTCCTGTAAGACAGCATCTCCCAAAGTTGGAACACCGACCCTCTGAGATATTCCTTTACAAAGGGGCAGCAGAGTCAAAACCTCTCGGAAACTCTGTACGTGACTTCTCACCACGAAGATGTATAACCCACGGTAGCATAAGCTCATGCATCTAACCTAGTCTTATGAGTATTTGACAGACTTAATGATGGGAACTCCTCTTTTTAAAAAATTACTCCTGGGGCGCCTGGGTGGCTCGGTCAGTTAAGCGGCTGACTTTAGCTCAGGTCATGATCTCACGGTCCATGAGTTCGAGCCCCGCGTCGGGCTCTGTGCTTACAGCTCAGAGCCTGGAGCCTGTTTCAGATTCTGTGCCTCCCTCTCTCTGACCCTCCCCCGTTCATGCTCTGTCTCTCTCGGTCTCAAAAGTAAATAAATGTTAAAAAAATTTTTAAAATAAAAAATTACTCCTACTAACCTTCAATGAGAAGGCTGCTATAAGAGAGAAAATGTTATAAAAATGTTATAAAAATTAAAAAATTTTTAACCATTGGAGATATGTGGCAAACCCAAAATGAGTTCAAGAGCTTTTTTTGGAGCACCTGGGGGGCTTGGGTGGTTAAATGCTTAAGCGTCTGACTCTTGGTTTCGGCTCAGGTCATGGTTTGTGAGTTCAATCCCTGCGTCAGGCTCTGCGCTGCCAGTGCAGAGCCTGCTTGGGATTCTCTCCCCCGGGCCCTCCCCCATTCTCTCTCTTTCTCACTCTCAAAATAAATAAACTTAAAAAAAAAAAAAGGTTTTCTCGATATTGGCTGCGTCTCACGTTTCTTCTGTCAGCAACTGATATGACGGCAATGACCTGTGAAGTTTGAGAAGGCTGGGTTGGGTCAGTAGAAGAAAGAAAAGGGAGAAGCATATTTTTTAGGGGGCGGGGACAAGAGGAGGGGCATTATATTTATATTTATTATGAGACCTCTTGCTTCCTGATGGCCAAGTTTCCTTAAGATCCAACCTTTTTTCCTCCAGGCCTCAGGCCCATGAGCTTGTGATAATTTCAGCGGTCATGGTGACAGTCGCTGTACCTAACATTTATTAAGTGTGTGTGCTAGGAACTGTGTTGAGTGCTTAAACATGTATGGAAACTTTAATTCTCTAAATAAATCTATGCAGGTCACATCGTTATCCCTATTTTGTCTCTGTCCCTATTTGATGGAAGAAATCGAGGCTCAGAGAGGTTAAACCATCTGTCTAAAATCACACAGCTAGTAACTGGTGGAGCTGGGCTATAAGTTCAGGCAGGCTAGTTCCTGAGTCTGTGGTCTTATCCTTCATGCTTAGATGGGTGCCGTACAAGGTGGGTCCCTCCTGTTGTGCACGTGGGTTCAAGATGAATTCTCTATCACTCAGTCTGGGATAGGGCAGTCTGGAGTCTTGGGTGGCTTATTAAAGCAGACTGCTGGGCCCTACCCCAGAGTTTCTGGTGAGTAGGTCTGGGTAGCACCTGAGAATTTAGACTTTTAACAAGCTCTTGGGTGATGCTGATGCTGCCGGTCCAGTGACTACACTTTGGGACCACTGAGTTAGAAAAAGGTTTTAGTAGAGAAAGATAAAACTTAATAGTCCAACATTCAGAGAACAGAGAAAAAAAGACAAACGGGCAATAAATGTGAAAAATGCCCAATTGTGCCAATAATCAGAGACTTGGAAAATAAAGACATAGTAAGAGAAGATAATCGAATCGGTGGCATTTGGGTTTTCGTCTTGTTTTTTAATGATTATTTCCAAACCTAGTGAGGAAGCAGCAAAATGGACCATCCCATAGACTCTGGGGGAGATGTAAGCTGGTGTTTCCTTACAGGAAAGTGATCCTCAAAATATTCATACATTTGACCTAGTGACTTCCTTCTAGATTAAGAAAGGAATCCCACCTGGGAACAAAGATTTAAATACAAAGATGTGCACGTGGCGAAGGGTGGCGCTGAGACGTGGTAGTTGGAGGGGCCAAAGTGAGTCTCAGATCCGCGGTGAACACTGCTTTTTGGGCTGAGAGGTCTGAACATTAGGCTGAGTGAAAGAAGGTGTTGAGGCACTTTGGTGGCTCTGATCTGCATTCCCAAAGACTGCGAAGGAGCCTGCTACAAGGACCTGGAAGAAGGGAGATTGGGGCTGGTGTGGAGGGAGGAGGGCGCAGTGAATACCTGTTCAGTGAACACTCCTTCTAGAGGCCACGTAAAGTGATGTGTCAGGGGGGACCTGGGCTCAGGAGCCCCAGAAATAAAATGCGTGCATATGTGTGCCTGTGCAGTGTTTCTGTGTATGTATATGTGCATGCACGTGCATGCATTTGTGCACAGTGTATGGGATTGTGCACACGTGTGCATGTGTAGTGACAGCCACTATGTACATACACGTGTGGCAGCATCATTACCTGGTAGAGCAGGGGTCCCAAACTTCAGGGAGTTGACAAAGCAACCCAGTCTCTCCTGCTGTGCACTGGGGCTCAGATGGAATTCTATGATAATATCTACACGGACTAGGTCTCACCTCGGTCCTGCTGAGTCGGCATGTCTTGGGGAAGAGGATGGGAAACTTTTGGTTCGTCAGGTGACTTCCGTTGACCAGGCTGGTGGGACCCTTGGGTTAGGGCAGAGGGCCTTTGTGTAACCTTGAGACAGAGCCAGGTGAGGGGAAGAGGAAAGGTGGTCCAGAAGGAAGGGGGCAGCCTGTGGGGCAGGGCCAATGAGAGGGTGACAACCTGGAAATGCAAGAACTAAAGAAAAGCTGCATGTGACACCAGTTTCAAATAATCCAAATGCCAACAAACCAGAGCTGGCCTTCTGTGCCTCAAGAAGGCTTCTTTTACTGCCTGGCTTGCGAACCTGAGTGTGCACGGATACAATTTGCTAAAACTTAGATTAAGGACAGGAAAAGTGTGTGTGTGTGTGTGTGTGTGTGTGTGTGTGTGTGTGTGTGTGCATGCATGTGCGCTCAGTTCAAATCTGAGCTGCCGTTGAGATGGCGAGGCACTTGGAACCATGGATCTGGAGCCTGATAGAAAGTTCTGAGCTAGAGATGTGGATTGAATCATCATCTTGTAAACTGAAGCTCTGTGTGTGAGGAGGTCACCCACTGATTTTATATAAATCTACAAGATGCTGTAAAAAAAAATGGAGACACTCCTTATCATCAAAAGGTACACTATCCTCCCGATTAAATCCAGTGATTTGTTCTGGGGGAGAAGGTTGACCTCGAGTAGTTTTGATCTTCCTGAGTTGCCAGTAGCTGAAAAATGTTGATACACGCTGTTTTAATGGTGTATTCTGCAAGTACAGTGGACAGGACACAAAGGATGCGGTTGATACGTTGAGAGTAAAGAGCTTAGGTCTGTGTGGAGCTAATTACCAATTGGAAATGGCCCAGCCTGTGGATAGCATACATCTTGTTGGGTTACATTAATGGAGTTAATAGGGGATCTTCTAGCCTTAACTTCCTATCCGCTCTTCTGTGACTTTGGAACCTTTTGAAATTTCTGTTAGTGCTTGTCCATATTGCCCTTGACGGGAGAAAACTTCTAGGGGTCTCACGAAAGAGGGCCCTTTGAGCCAACCATCTAAGCGACTTGTTAGGAAACTGTGTGTGAAAAAGAGAGAAGACTGGAAACAGGTTCTGTTTCCACATAAGGCTACTGTTTTCTGTTACAATCAAGAACTTAATCGTTTTTACATATCTCTGGACTTGTAAATTCAAATTTGAAAATGCGCATTAGTAATTACAAATGGATATTCACATGTATATGGCAGGTCCTCCATCAATGGACTGAATGAATGATGTGCTGCCCTTGTTCCTCAGCCTAACAACAGACTTTGACAAACACCCACTGAGTCCCTTGAGTCCCAGAGAGTAGAGGAGATGGGGACAAAGGTGGCCGAGCTCCCTAACTGTCCCAGTTTTCTCAGATGATGAACTAAACTCTCAGACCTGTAAACTGGCGACTAACTGGTGAGTGTAGGGTGCAGACCCCACCCCACCCCTGCCATCCCCACAGCTCTCTGGGGTTCTCTGCAGAGTGAAGACAGATTCTGAAGGCTCCTGCTGGAAACCATGGATGGCAGTGGATAGGAAGGTCTCCCCTCATTTACCCAAAGTACAGTGTGAGGTCCTCCCACCCCCCCCAGCAGTAGACTGGAGCCTCTGGGGCTAGGTCTCTTGAACGTGTCATTTTGTTCCTCATGAGCACTTATTGAGAGATAGGCGAGGATCCAAGAAATAACGCAGCGTCACATCTTCTTAGTAATCCCCCCCGCCCATGGTTTGGGGTTTGGGCCTAATTCCAATCAGATTCCTAGACTACTGCAGTCAGAACGGAGCAGTTAAATGAAAAGAACTTTGCCCCAAGCTCTTCCCTCTGGAGCCAGGCTCTGCTGTGTACTCCAGACCTGGCTGTAAGAAACATCAGGTGGAAAGCAGGCCAGGGAGGCAGGGACAGTGCCCATATGATTGTCACGTCTCGGTGACGGCAGGCCTGGTGTGGGAGCGGGAGGGGGACATCCCTGTGGCTGTGGGCTCTGTGACGCAACACAGCTCATCAGCAAGTATTTGTTGAACTGTGTTTATGCTAGATGATAAAAAGGAGAATAAGATATGATCCCTGTTCTTAAGAATCTTTAAATCTAAACTAAAAGAGATTTTTTTAAACAAGCTTCTCATCTAGTCGGCGATAGAATTGAGGATGCTGTGACCACAGAACCAGACCCAGAGGCTGCAGTTTAGAGCCAGCTCTGGGCCTCTATCTGCCCCCACTTCCAGCAGGAAGATGGGGAGCGGAGCAGATGACTGTGAGCCCCCACCCCGCTACATCCAGCCGTCTTTAGGAAGAGGAGGAATACCCAGTCGTGGGTGGTTAGGGTCAATCTCGGACAGAGACAATCAAGCTGGGCCAGGGAAGGTTTCCCAGGCAAAGAACAGAATTCCCACAGGCAGTACACAGAAGTGGGGGGCCTCACCTGGTCTGGAGAGTGTCCCTCCTTTGCCCTCAGTGCCCTCCTTGCCCCGGGTCTCTATGCAGAGATGACAAGGCAGGCCCGTGTGCCCCTGTCACAGAGCTTCTCACTTCCCAAATGCTCACTGCTCTAGCCTTGTCCAGCCTCCATCATTTCTCACGTGAGCGGCCGTAACAAGTCACTGCTATCTTGCCTTCTGTTCTTGCCCCCATAGAGCAGCCAGTGATATTTTTAAAATGTAATCAAATCATAATTCTCTCCCCTGCTTAAAACCCTCCAATAGCTTCCTATCACACTCAGAATACAAACCCAACTCCTTACCCTGACCATAGAATCTTATCTCAGTAGACCCTGCCTCCCCATCTGGCCTCATTTCTCACCTTGACCCCCACACTCTAGCCACAGAAAAGAGCATTCCGTGTCTCAAACTAGCTAACCGTCTACCCACCCCAGGGACTTTGCACTTGCTGTTCTCTCATCTGGGACGCCCTTTTTCTAGCTCTTCTCAGATCTCAAATGTCACCCCCTCAGAGAGATCCTCCCTGGCCTCCTTCTAAAATTGTGCCTCCCCAGTGGTTTTCCAGCTGTGCCCCACGGAGGTCCTCGGGAGAGGGAGAGGGAGTCTCTCTCCTCTCTTTGGCCAGAATAGCCCTGCTTTGATGTGAGTCCATGTGAAATTTCATCTGAAGAAAGGAGTCCAGTGATTTCAGCATTTCTGAAAAGCACTGGGCTTATCCATTCACAAGGGGGCCTCAAGGTATGTCATTACAGGGACTAAGCTTTGGACAGCAAAGTCCGATGGCTGCCCCCGTAGTTGCAAGTCTATGCCTTTGGCGGCAGAAGCTAATAGGTCTCCGCTCTCATAGCTGCTGGCCCTGGAAGGGGCCTCCAACTCCTACTCAGCCCTGCCCTCCAGGCAGCCAGGCCCGACTCGCCAGCTGGTTGGAAGAGAAACGAACTCTAATTACCCCTCTCTGTGCCAGGACCCTCATTCGCAAGGACCCGGAGTTCAGGAAGTCCAGCTACAAGAGAAGCCACCACCCCTGGAACCCTGAGAGCCCGCGCTTGAAGACCCCCTGGCGTGGAGGGAACACTCTCCAGTCCCCTCTCGTGTCCCTATTTGCAAACCCCACCTGGAAAGGACGGCCAACAGGTGGGAGGAACTACGTAAACATCATGTTCCTTCTGATTGTACAAACACACCACCTGTTTCTCTTACTGACCGTTCCCACCCGAAGCCCCTTCAGGACTCACGACCACCTTGTAACCCCCGGCCCCGCCCTGGTCGCACCTGCCTGTGTCCTGTCAGCCCCCGGCAGGCCGAGGACAGGGCCTGCTGCCCACCCCGTCCCCCGTCCCCTTGGCTCCAGGCGCAGCTGAGACTCGAGTGGGGGCGAGGGTGGAGACGGCTTCCGCCTGGCCTGCCAACACCAAACACAGCTTCCCCATCCACCTCCTCCACATGGCTGCCATCTCTAATTAGCACTCCCTGCATTGCCAGATATTAGATTCCAGTCTCCCTGCACCCCGCCCCCCAACCCTGAGCTTCAGTTTCTCTGTTGGACAACTTCCCCTTGCTTGACATCTCTTCCCTGGGTCTCCGAGCTGCCTCTTGATCCCAGCTCCATGCCACCTGTCTGTCCCTCAGAGGGACTTCTCCTCCTCTAGTCTTTGTACACTCAAGGTTCCCAGCTCCCTTCTTCTGCCAAGTCCCTCCTTCTGGCAACTTCACCCTCGTCTCCAACTTCAGCTACCACCAAGACACGACCGATTCATAGGATTATGTGATATTATGTGACACCCTGTACTATGTCATTATGTGTCCCCAACCCCAGGGACACAGTATGGATGGTCAAGGTATTGCCTGGCTACAGGTTTCCAGCCCAAGTTCCCGTAAGCTCCTGACTTCTTTATTCTTTGGAAGCCTTACTTCCCTAGTAGGATGACCACCCATGCTAGTTTGCCTGGCAGTCGGCGGGGACAGGGGTGGGTCCCTGGAACGTGGGATTTTTATCCTCAAACCAGAAAGTCCTGGGCTCAGTGGGACACATCAGTCACCCTTCCTACAGGCTCCCTCACAGTCCTCCCCACTCGGTGCCAATCAGTGATACTGCAGCAATGACACAAAGTAATCCTTGCTTGTCAATTCAATTAGACATAATGCCTTCACCCAGCGCAAGGACGGAGACTCCGATGCCTGGAATGTGTTGCTAATGTTAAGAAAACACCATGCTGGGATTGCATTGTTTGGGGTTGGGGGCTGGCAGCTAAGTCTGCCACCCTGAAATGTTGCCCAGGAGCACTTAATCAGCAGCCCAATAATGGTCCCATCCCAGCACCACCTTAAAGTTCAATTATTTTTAAGCGGTTCTTCAGAGTTCTGGTGGAAGCTTCCTGCTCAGCGCACCCTGGAGCATGGATTGCAGGTGTGTAGGGTGTGACCTGGGCCTCCCTATGTGGCGGCTGCTGTGTTAGCATACCCGGGCAGGGAGGGGAGGACGTGTGTCTCTGCCTCCCTGTAGGGACCGTCAGAGATGTCACGGTAGTAATGCCACAGCAATGGACCTGTGTAGAAATAGCATCAAAACTGAGGCCTCAGATTAGGCAGCAGCAAAGCTCTTATTAATTCAAGAGGCCACGCGCCAGGAAACTGAGGGCCTCGAGAAGGTTCTCCCAGGAATCCAGGGCAGTTACATATTCGGTGCACAGGCACCTTCCTAAATGTCTATTCCTTATGGGGCCAAGCGGTACCCAAAACTTCACTGGACATAATTTCTGCAGCTTTCTGGGGCAGGAGATCCATCTGCATGACATTTTCTGCTCCTGGGAATGAGGAATGACGTCTGTGTATCCCGGCCCTCCCACGTTCCCGTGTGGCTTCGTGGCCAAAGAGCCCCTGGTCTGACCCGAGCCCACTAGCTTGCTGCAAAGTGGTGACTGCAGAGGTGCCCTCGTGGGCGTGCAGGTCAGGGACATCTGGGGAGCAGCCCAAGTCCTCCCTCAGACACTCCCCCGTGAGCTCCTCTCTGATCTTTAAAACCATAAAGAAGCAAATCAGCAAACAGAAAAAGGATCCCTCCTCCTCCAGCAGCAGCGAATGCACCCTAGGAAGCTGGTGTCCACTAAACCCTTCCTTGGCGGAGATTAAATGCCTCGGCAGCATTGAGCTCTCAAGAGCTCTTTATAGCTTTGCTCAGACCTGCACGGAATATAAATTACGGTTGAATTATACACCATCGCATCAGCAGCAGCCAACAGGCAGGTCACGTGGGGTTTTCCATCCAGGGTGCCTTAGGGGTTCGTTGGGATGAGGCATGGAGTGGTGACAGGCCCCCGAGAACACACTGTGAGGCATGGCGCCCTGAGTTCGGACACAACCATCCATCATTCTGGAAGCTCTGCAAACGCTCCAGGCAGAGACACTGCAGGCGTGCCGCCACACCCCCACCCTCCCGGGCAAGCAGCGTGTGTGTTCCCGGGGTCGTGCCGACGCGCTACAAGGCTGTTCTCTGGGCATAATCATGCCATGGTAATGCAACATCCCCAGCTCAAGCACTGAAAGGGACTGGCCCGTGCATACAGGTTGGCATCGGTTCTAAAGACAATGCTTCCAGATTCCTAACATAGAACCTGGAGTCTTATGCTTTGGTTTTTGCATATCCACAGGGTGGCCTCCAAATCTGGAAGCGCTGGTGTCACGGACCGAATTGTGTCCTTGCAAACTTTGTACATTAAAGACCTGACCCCTGTGCCTCAGGATGTGACTATATCTGAGACAGGGCTGTTAAAGAGCTAATAAAGGTAAAATGAGGCTGTTAGGGTGGCCCCTAATGCCAACCGACTAGTGTCCTTACAAGAAAAGATTAGGACATAAAAAGAGACACCAGCCAGCTGTGTGCACAGAGGGAAGGCCACGTGAAGGGGCAAGCAAGAGGGTGGCTGTGTGTGAGAAAGAAGCCTCAGAGGAGACAACGCCACTGATGCCCTGATCTTGGACTTTCAGCCTCCAGGACTGTGGGAAGATAAATTTCTCTTGTTTAAGCCCCCCAGTCTGTGGAATTTTATCTTGGCGGCCCTAGCAATCTAATGCAACAGGTGAATACATAATAAGTGGCTTATTACCATATCATTACAATCCGCAATAAAATAAGATCATCTACGTTTCCAGACTTTATAGCCACCCTGTAGCGAAAACAGGCATCTCAACATAGCCCTATAAAACAACAGGTGCTGGGCATCTTCTGGTTTTTTGCCCCCACCTCATCTTCCTCACCTATGTTATCTGTGCTTACTCTCACTCAATACCCACCAATCCATTTATTCTTTTGGGTGTAGATTTAGATTTGATCTTAAGAGCCGTGGCTCTTGCAGCCTCTACGCCAAGGACGGAGCCTTTGCAAACTTGGGCAAATATCTAAAGGGCTGAACAAATGGAAGAGGCCGTTGGTGGATGTCCACATGCTTTTTGTGGTGGGAATTTACTGAGATCAAAGAACCTCTGTCCATTGACCTTGACTGGAGACACAGACATTTCCACTGTCCTCCCGGTCTACCCAGAGTCCACATAGCCACCCCTGATGGTCCAAGCCAAGTCCCGCCTCCCAAGAAGCCTTCCCTGAACATGCCTAGCATTAAGATTATTCGCATTTTTTCTGGTCTGGAACAGGCAACCTGACAATTATAGGGTCCCCCCCTTGTTCTCCCTTCTAGTTTGTGTTCAGCTAGACTGTCATTTTCTCCAGAAGTTGTGGGTAGTGATGTCTCTTGCATTACACATAGCACCAAGCATGAAACTCCATGTCACTGGGAGAAATGGACTTCCAGGCTATAGGGCCTTCCAGTGAAAATATGGGCTTTGAAACCTAGAGGGGAAGGAAGGCGACACCATGCCCGGTCCTCCCACCCTTCATCCTCCCATACCGTTCTGCGATGGCTGAGGGGTTTGCGCACCCACGCATGTGATCACCTACCCCTGTTTCAGTGGGCACCTTGGGTTTCAGGAAGCGTTTTTGTATTCACAGAAATTCAGCATTGGAATAATACACTCTCTGCAGGATTATTTTGAAAAGCGATAATAATAAATGTGAAAAGGCTTACAGAAGTTAAAATTGCTTTCTATATGTAAGGTATAATATTAGAAATGGAAGGCTTTAAGTGAGGGTGAAGAAAAATCGTCCTGGAGGACGAGAAAAAAAAAAATGTGACTGCTGTTTCAATCTCCATCACCCACTCCATTTCCCCCCAGCCCTGCTCCAGGGTAAATACTACACCAGGAAAAAACGGCCCTTGACAGAAACCAGAAGAAGAGCTCACTCAGGACTCTTCATTCTATGGACTTGATTAAACCAGAACCATGGCATTTGGAAGATCTCAGAATACATTTCTGAGAAGGACCATCCTCAGAGGGGGCTCAGAGAGGTTACGGCAGCCAGCAGAGGTCACGTGACAACCTTGGTGGGTTTGCAAAGCAGCTTGTAAGCCTGTGGCTCAACCAGGATGGGTAAAAGGGAGCAACCCTGATAGCAGTGTTGGGATCACTATTTAACAGGAGTTGGGGACCTTTTACAGGTGCCACAAAGCTTCTGATCTGGTTCCTCTGGAACACAGAGGTGGCATCTGCAGTTATCCCACACTTATTCATTAAACATCTACTACATAGTGGACTGTGAGAGCTATATTTTTATTATTTTTAGTCTGCATGACAATTTCCTTTCTTCCTTCTGTTAAAATCCACCACCATTTGTTCTCATGGGAAAGCCATGATTCATTCAGACATAAGCACCTGATATAAGCCAAATCTTGGGTGTTGTATCTTCTACTCCTCTTGAGGTTGTGATTACAGACATGCGCATATAGATGTGAATTATACATCTATCTATATTTTGCCCACCTGCCCTTGGATATTTCATGCTTCATGGAGCAAAAAGTTGGGAAGATCTGAGGTGGGTGGTCTGTGGAGAGCTATGAGCTTTCTATATGGCAGGCACATATCTACGTGTGAGAAAAGTCCTAGGAAGACAATGAATCAAGAGTACAACATCACATCTTTCTCAATGTGAATCTTTGGAGCTTCCTATCCATCTGGGTCTTGGTTCAGAGCTGAGAGTTGGTGGGATCCAACTGGCTTCCTGACTAAACTGAGAGTGGCATCTACAGCTGTGCAGAAAGGAACATTCTCAAGCTGTGAACAGTGAGCTTCCAAGAGTAAAGCCACTTAGCGCATGCCATCTTCCTGCCACTGCTTCTCTTTTCTTTCCTTCTCTTTCTAGGCCAACTCTTTCTGGTGGATGACAATGGTCCACAGAGCAAACTTGGAGAACCTCTAGGATGGAGGGCGATCTTGTCCTGAGTTTCTTGCTCGGGACAATGCTTGAAGGAATTCAAAACCTCCTGAAGACCATCTCTGATTCCTGGTTGCTCTACTCATTGGTCTTCCAAAGTAGTACACGAGGCATTTGCAGAAAAAGCCACATCACCCCCCAGGGCCAGCATGAAGCCGGCACAAGTAGATGTATCATTACCTACGAACTCCTGTCTTGGTGGTCTAAGGCTCTCCTGGCCCGGAGGTCCACCAAGGCAGCCTGCACCAGCTTCCCAGTAGGAGAACTGCAGCCCACAGGGGGTTATGCATGGTGGAAAGAGAACTCCACCAAGAATCAGAACATCTGAGTTCTGGTCTCCTCTCTGCCCACGAAGTGGGCAAATCACTTCACCTCTCTGGGCCATGATCCCTCAACCACACAATACAGAGGATGGAACCAGATCTCTACAGTCCTTCCAGTTAAGCGATTCCCTGACTCTTGGTATTGGGGTAAGAAGGTGCCCTTCTCTCTGAACTGCTCTAGGACCGGTTACCGGTTATTTTGTCACATGTGAGCCACTTGGAGAGAAGTTACTGCTTCTCACCTCCTGACATGCACAGAAGGGCTGGTGGATGAGACCATTAGATGCCATTACTCGACATCGATGTGCATATGAGGCTCTGCTCTAAATTGCCATGATTGTAAACGTGGAAGGATTGGGACCCAGCTGTTTAAGTGCCTGGAAGAATTACTGGCTCCTGAAAGAAATCTCTCAGGCTTCTGCCCTATCTGATCCAAGCCAATGCCATGTTAATTAGGAGAGGAAGAGGCTTAGGGTGGGAGTCAGAAGATCAGGCGAGCCTGCCACATGGTGTGGTTTATGTTTCCATATGCCTGGCACATTTGTCAGCTGGCCCCGGCCTTTCTTTGAGATGATGTCACCTCATCGCTGGGTCACTGAACACATATATAGTTTCACATGGATCAAACACTGATATGTAATATTTATAATGTGGCAGGCATTGTTTCAAATGCTTTTAAAGTTAGCTCTTTTAATCCTCAACGCAACTTTATGAGGTTTGGATAAGGGAAGTGAGGCATAGAGAGGTTAAGTAGATTGTGTAAGGTCACACAGCAAGGACGGGAGCCAGTACTTTCAAATCCATGCTTCTGACGCTTGTTATGTTGTCTCTCATTTCTCGTGCATGTGGATTGTCTCTGGAGCTGGACTGTAAGCACAGAAGCTTCTTCCCCAGTAGGGCTCTCTACTCGGTGGTGATTCATTCAATCAGACTTATTGACTAGATGATGAGATTGCGAGAGGAGCCCCGGTCATGACTAAGTGCAGCCCCAAGGAGGTTCTGGGTACCACACAGACTCACGGCTCAGGCAATGAACTCTTGTTGCTGAATTATTCAGAGAACTTGGAAAACCTATCATAACCTGTCATAACATGGCTTTGCTCCTTATCTGGGCCACTTAGAGGGGTGAGCTTCTGTGGAGGAACAGAGGTTTTCTATGAGGTGTAGGGTGGGCAGCTCAAGAAAGGCAACGAATCAAGATCACAGCATTAACTTTCTTTCAGTAAGACTCTTTGTAACTTCCCAGTTGGCCAGAAACTAAACCCAGTGGACAGAGGAAGCTGGTGGCCAGAACAGGACCCGCAGGAGCTCAGTGTGGATCCCAGCCCGTCAAAGGAGCCTTCCCTCCCACCAGCATCTCCTGGCTCATGAACGGGTCTCAGCCTGGGCACCTCTTTTTCCTCTTTTCTCTTGGAGATTTGGAGAGTGATAATTACTCATCTTTGCTTGATGAATCCATACTCTAGTGAGGAAAGAGTCACAGGAAGGAGATTGACAGGGCAAAAACATGTCGGCTTTATAAGGCTAGCATGGCAACCGTGGCCACATTCAAGTGCACCTGTACCTTCCCTCAGGCTGACATTTTAGGATGATTTTCCTAGAGGAACATGGAGGTTTACAAAGCAGATACATTCACCTAGAAGTGTTGACTCACACTGGTGAGCCTCCTGATGCCAGCCTGGGCCTGGGGCCTCAACCCAGGAATTCTGCCCATATGGAGGAGCAAGCAGGGGCAGAGGACCCAGGTGGTGCTAAGGTCCCACAGGCTTGGCCTCTTGACCCAACCACACCAGAGAAGTCAGTCCCCTCTTCTCTTGGGACTTGAAGAGAGCCTTGAAAGGTAGCTTGTCCTCCTGAAGAGAGAAGCTTCCTACTTTATGGACCCTGATGGGAATGCTGAGATCAAAGGAAAGAACACTGTCCAGCCTCCCCTTGGCCATACTAACTTAGGGACCAGAAGCAGCTGTGACCCAGAGGCTTCTGGGAAACGTGACTGCAATGGAACTTGTCTGAAAACGTTAAGAGCTGAGCCCGAAGGGGTAGTTTCATTAAATGAAGTGTAGCCTGGAAAAGTGGCCGAATCTTTAAGAAGCTCCTAGGTTTTGTTAGGGGGGGAAGTGGGAAGGACACAGCTATTGGCATTCCTCTCTAGCCACGGCCAAAATTAGGGGATCAAATATCATACTAGACTTATATTTTACCTTCACATAAAACAGCTTAAGCATTTTTAGATAAAGGGATTTTTTTCTTTTTGCTTCATTCACGACTGAGTTTAGTTACACAGAGATATATAAAAAACGGAAATGTATTAATGACATGTGAAATCCTAAACGAGAAGGGATAAAAACTTGGCATACTGCTTCTGGAAAGTGGCCAACTCTTAGTCTCTGTGCAGGCTCAGGTGATCGATGGCATGAAAGCCCTTTGAGGACAACAGTAAGGGCAAGTTGACTTGATTCTTCCTTCGGCCTCAATCACTACCTCCCCTTGAGGCTGCTCCTGAGTGTTCAGCACAGAAAAATCCTCTTTCTCTGTGCACCCACCGGCCCTCTGCTATGGCACTGGTCATCTGCCTCCACTACGGACTGGGTGGCCATTAAGGACAGGAGCCATCCATGTTTTTGTATGTATGTCCTGGGTGCTACCACATGACTAGCATTCAGTAGGCACTCAATTAATGTTTAGTGAGTTGAATTTAGTTTGTAAAGCAAATAATTAAGAAGTGCAATAGAGCTGTCTTCAGATATTTGAAGGACCTTTGGAGGAAGATGGTCCTGACTTTAACTTACGTTACTTTAGCAGAAAGGACCCAAGTCCAAAAAGTCAAAGTTTGGAGAAAACATATTAAGGTGTTTTTGTTTTGTTTTGTTTTGTTTTACTTTAGAGAGAGAGACCGCATAAACAGGGAATAGGGACAGAGGGAGAGACAGAATCTTAAGCAGACTCCATGCTCAGTGTGAAGCCTGATGTGGGACTCGATCCCATGACCCTGGGATCATGACATGAACTGAAATCAAGAGTTGGATGTTCAAAGGACTGAACCAGCCAAGTGCCCCTAAGGTTTAAAATAAGGAAGAGCTGGGGTATCTGGGTGGCTCTGTTGGCTGAACATCTGACTCTCGATTTTGACTCAGGTCATGATCTCAAGGTCATGAGATTGGGCTAAACTTGCTAAAGATTCTCTCTCTGCCCCACCCCCACTTGCACGCATGCTCTCTTTTAAATGAAATAAGAGCAAAATGACAACAGGAGGAGCCAATAAGGAAGCGGCCCCCTGCTACCATGGAGACTTTGACCCAGAGGGGAGACAGGAAATTATCTAGATTTCTGCTCCCAGGATACTCATAATGAGGCGAGTGCCATCAAAATGGTACAAAGTGACCTCTGAATTCAGAGGTAGAGTCTGGTTTTAGTGAAGCTGATTCAGAAAGTTTTACCCTATGACCCAGCAATAGCACTGCTAGGAATTTACCCAAGGGATACAGGAGTGCTGATGCATAGGGGCACTTGTACCCCAATGTTTATAGCAGCACTTTCAACAATAGCCAAATTATGGAAAGAGCCTAAGTGTCCATCAACTGATGAATGGATAAAGAAATTGTGGTTTATATACACAATGGAATACTACATGACAATGAGAAAGAATGAAATGTGGCCTTTTGTAGCAACGTAGATGGAACTGGAGAGTGTTATGCTTAGTGAAATAAGTCATACAGAGAAAGACAGATTCCATATGTTTTCATTCCTATGTGGATCCTGAGAAGCTTAACAGAAGACCGTGGGGGAGGGGAAGGAAAAAAAAAAAAAGGTTAGAGAGGGGGGGAGCCAAAACATAGGAGACTCTTAAAAACTGAGAACTGAGGGTTGATGGGAGGTGGGAGGGAGGGAAGGGTGGGTGAGGGGTACTGAGGAGGGCACCTGTTGGGATGAGCACTGGGTGTTGTATGGAAACCAATGTGACAATAAATTTCATATTAAAAAAAAAGTTTCTAGAAGATGCTGAGTGCACACTGAGCCTCGAGGAAGTGGAGGCCATCGGCAGGCCTAGCAAGGTGGCTTGGAGGTGGGCAACGGCAAATGGTCTAGAGGAAGCCCAGGATATGTGGCTGAAATGGAGTCTGAGGCAAGACTGTGGTCAACGTTCAACTCCCGGCTGGTGCCGCCGACAGACATGGAGCCACAGAATGTTTTCACCAGAGCAGTGACGTAGCAGGAGGCATGTTTTTATTTTATTTATGTTTTTAAATGTTTATTTTTGAGAAAGCACGAGTGGGGGAGGGGCAAAGAGAGAGGGGGACAGAGGATCTGAAGCGGGCTCTATGCTGATAGCACAGAGCCCAATGTGGGGCTTGAGCTCACCTGAGTCCCAAACCGGACACTCAACCAACTGAGCCACCCGGATGCCCCACAAGGTGTATTTTTAGAAAGGCAGAGTGGTGTAAAAGTTGAATTAAGTGGCAAGTAGAAGAGATAAACATCTATGCGATACTTTTCCTCTGCTAGGTTGCTTTTCCTGTATACTATTTCATTTCATCCACACAAAACCACAGAGGGTAGGCAGCTCTGTTTCAGTTTTACAGATGAGAAAATGGAGACTGGGAGTTTGGTGACTCAGTGGTGGGTCAGAGGTGTCCACCAAGGGCTGAGTGACCACCAAACACTGCCTTAGTAAGAAGGGCCCCGGTGGCATTCGGGGAATGGATATGGATGAAAAAGCCACACAGAATACGGCGCAGGAAATATTGGCAGATGTTGACAATTGCTGCTAAGGTACGGGTGACACTGCAAAAGTGAACAATGACTCAGAAGTGACTGGGAGACTCCCCGTGCTGAGGAAGGCAAGAAAAGCAGCTCATTTCATTAGGGGAAAGGAAAGGACAGAAGCTGATACTTGTCAGGCACCTGCAGCAAGCCGGGCACTTAACACATAGGACATAAACATAAAGCACATTCATACCATACACAGAGAAAGCGCAAGTCTAGTCCTAGGCATGTTTGAGTTTCCAGAAGGGTGGAGATGTCCAGTGAACAGTTAGGAACACGAGGCTGGAGCTCAGGACAGGCCATTCCATACCATTTCCAGGCTCGTCTGTGCAGAGATCGTTACCACTGTGTGAGGAGATACTGGTGCCAAGGAGGCATGTGTGTAGGGAAAAAGAAAAGAACACCGAAGGTCAGATTTACAGGTGAAGCAAAGAGCAAAGGAAGCAGAAAAGGCCCAGGAAAAAGGAAAAGTCATGAGTGTGCTGTCATGTAAGACAAGAGATGAGAGTCTGAAAACCAGAGACAGGTAAATCCACAGGAGCTCAGCAAGAGGAGGTTCAGGGATAGGTGACGGGCAGAAGAGCCAGGAGGAAGCAGGTCTCCAAGAAAGCAGCTTCTGTGACATGGTGGGAACAGAAACCAGACTTCAAGAGATGAGGGAGGTTGGTGCAGAGCTATAGAAGTGATAAGATTATTCTTTTTGCTACATGAGCCCCAAGCTTTGTCTTTGGTCTCAGAGCATATGAAAAGGTAAGGCCCTCAGCCAAAGAGACTCATTTTCCTATTCCTCTAGGAAACATCCCTTGAACAGAATCAGGCTCATCTTTTCTGCCCCCCACCCCCACCCCCACCCCCGCCAAGAACAGTAGTCTTCATCTACCATGACAAGAGGTCTGTACGGAGTCAGCTCTTACCCTATCAGGTGATGAGCTGCTGGAGGCTCATAAATGCGTCAACAACTTAATTTTGATTTGAGAGAGAGCACTGCATGATAAGTACAAACCCAGGCTTCAGAGTGGAATAGATCTGAGGTGGAATCCTTGGTCTGGGAACTATGTGACTTCGGGCAAGGTACTTAAACTCTCTAAGCAAGCACTAGCAACTCCAAAGAAGGTAGAGCCGGTGATAAACTGAGCACACATGAGTAAAAACGTAGGCAGTGCTATTATTACAGGCCGACCATGTTCATGTGTTCCACTCCTTAGTTACTTCTCAGCACAATCCTAGAAGGCAGGTACTATTTTGCAGATGGTGAAATTGAGGCTAACCTTCATCGCATCTGGACCTGATGCTATTGGTAACACTTTGGTAGTAGAAGTGACTCCCTTCATGGCTTCTCTACCCCTCTCTTCCTGTCTTGCCCCCCAACAAACACCTGCCTGCCACTGGTGGGGGGCAAAGGGGAGCCCTCCACCTTGCTGGTGGGGGCAAGGAGGACCCCTGTGCCTCGGGTATAAACGAAGGCTTGCCAGGAAGCCTGCATCTGCCTTGCTGGTTAATTCCTCAGGCTGCTGTTTTGTCCCAGGTGGGCTCACCAAGTATCCTTCTCTTTAATTCCACGCATCCCAGAAACAGAGAAAAAAGAGCGGGGATTAGTCTGAAGACCTTAGTTTAAGGTTCTACCATTTACTTAATCGCCTGACCCTGTGCTTGTTTTGTGGTTCTCCAGGCCCAGTTCTACAAAATTAGGGCCGATGGGAAGATGCAAAGAAATAACGTTGAAACAAGATCTACCGAGGATATGGCAGAGATGCTCTGAAATGTGAGCTCTTCCCTTCCCCGGTCTGCCTCTTCCACCTGCCTCTGAAGGTGGTTTGAAGGTCCACTGAGACCATCCCCTCCCTTTGGGGCTCCGTGAACTGCAAGTGTCACCCAACTCATAAGTGACCCCCTTTCTGCCCTTTTCTGTGTGGCCAGCACCTCTTCCCTAAGAAGCTGGATGGATAGATTGGAGTCTCCTTGTCTTCTTCGCTGCCGAAAATCCAGACACAGAATTCTTTTGTTTTTAACATTTTTCAATTTAAAGGTGTCTGTCATTAAAAGGAAAACAGCTCTATTATTACACTAATTGGCCTAGGTGTCTGATTCTTCTCGAAGGTTGTGAGCAACCCCAAGACACTGAGTTTTGTTTTATCATCCACAGTGCCTAGAACCCTAGTACTTAGCGGGTACTTAACAACTGGTTGTTTATTTAATGAATAATTCACACTGAACGGGTTCTAATGGTTCATTAATGTGGCAATGGGCTCCCCTCTTTCACAGCCACATCTTGGACACCCTTGATCCTCTGATGGCTTCTATAGATAGGGAGAGGGTATTTTTCAAAGCCCAAGTCAAGACATGTGGTATGGGACAGGATCTGATAACAGGAAAGTGTATTTGAAATCAGGAGACTTCCAGAATGTCTGGGAGGTAGCACAGCTTCACACAGGCCCTCATTCTCCAATTATTTTATACTTGGGAATAAAATGCACATCATTACCCACCTGTCCCCCCCCAAAGCCCAAGTTCTGTTAGGATGGAAAGGATTCCTTTACCCTCTCTGGGGCCATCTTCATAAACCCTTTCCAGAGTAATGCTTTAGGGCCTTTCTGGAATCACTTTCCCATTGGTACGCCCTAGGCCATCGCCAGCCCCCGCTAAGGTGCAGAGAGCTGAACAGTCCAGGCTTGTCAAGCCCCTCCCCATCCCATCCACAAGGGGCACGCTGCCCTGGGTTCACAGGTGTGCCTGCCCGCCCTGCCCCCCAGCTCACTGATCCAGGCCAGGTCAAGTCAGCTTTTGGGTACCCAGAGAGCATGGGGACCCTAACTCCTGTGTTCACACAGTGCATTTCAGCCATCCAAGTAGTGGGGGTGACAAGATACCTGGCGGGGGACAGAGCTCCCCTCCTCCCTTTCTTGGGTCTGGCTATTTCTGCTGCAGCTTCTCACCTGTCCTTAACCCCCCAGGGCAGGAGAGAGGAAATTCCTCATTTATATCTGCTCCTCCCTTTTGTTTCCCCAGGAGCAGCTTTTATGCCCACTAGGAGGGGTCTCTCCGTTTATTTCAGGAACCAGCATTTTTCTTTGATTTATGATTCATTTCAAGAGCCAGAGGCTTGCCTGACAAGTTCCCTTTCTCTGAAGCTTGCATACCTCTGTAAGAACATCCTAGAAGAGCCATAGGGATGGCAGCTTTTGAAGCTGCTTTAGAAATTACCTAAGTTTCCATGGCAATCAAGCACTGTGAAGTCACCACCACATTCTGGGTCTTTCTGTTTCCACTGAAAAGGCTGTTGGAGAAATCTGTTCTTTCTCAACAACCCTCCCCCCACCCCACCCCCATGCCACCTCAGTAATAGAGATGGTCTTCCAGCGACCCTGCCCTCTCTCTCTTCTCCCGCCTGCCCTTCCCCCATCCCATTCTGGTAACAGTCCATTGTCTGCAAGCAAAGACCCCCAATTCAGGGCAGCAATGTGATTATTTCTACCCCAGGAAAAACAGGGTCTTCTTACCATGATAGGAGAAGACCTTAGGACATCAGTCTCCTTACCTGACTCTGGACTATACCCATTGGATAACTCAGACATGTCTGAGCATGTCTGTGTCAGCAGAGGCAGGCCAGTCAGGAAGGCACCAGGCTGAAGAGAAATCACTCATTCTGAGTGAGACCCCCAATCGCCCACCCCATACTCAGCCTAGACACTGAACCAAAACCATGCCTTACTGTCTAGAGTAACCCAACTTTGCTATATTCCCTTGTGTCCTTTACACTTCTGGGTCTGTCCTGCCCGCATAGGATTAAAAAAAAAATTTTTTTTTAATGTCTTATTTATTTTTCAGAGACAGAGAGAGAGAGAGGAAGAGCAAGTGAGCAAGCACGTAAGGGGCGGAGAGAGAGGGAGACACAAGCAGGCTCCAGGCTCTGAGCTGTCAGCACAGAGCCCGATGCGGGGCTCGAACTCACGGACCGCGAGATCATGACCTGAGCTGAAGTCGGACACTTAACTGGCTGAGCCACCCAGATGCCCTTTTACATTTTTAAAAAAATGTTTACTTTTGAGAGAGCGAGCAAGCACGAGCAGGGGAGGGGCAGAGAGGGGGACAGAGGATCTGAAGCAGGCTCTGTCCTGATAGCAGTGAACCCGACACGGGGCTGGAACTCATGAACTGCAAGATCGACCTGAGCCGAAGTTGGAAGCTCAACCGACTGAGTCACCCAGGCACCCCCGTAACTGACTGGTTTTGATTATTCATTACAGGAACTTCACAAAAGATCCATCAACTTCCACTAAACATTGACAGTGTGGGCTCTTAAGGTTTTTTCAACCCTGCTGTTTCCATCAATTCTAGACATCATCAGTGTTTTCAACCAATCTCAATCAAACACCTGCACTGAAATAATGGCCTTCAAGCAAACTTCTAATTCTCAATAAATTCTGACCTTACCTTCCCGCTCTGAGACCCTCCCAGTTTTGCAAGGTGCCGTTGTCCCCTACTGCAGTAAGCAACAAACTCAGCTTAGTCTTACCAGCGGCAATGCTAGTTGTGTGGGCAATGCTTGGGGAGCCAGCTTTTGATTAAGGAAAGGGGAGTACATGTTTATGTGATTATTTGGTCATCAAAGAACAGGGGTGATTTTAAGCAAAGCAGAATTGGCCTGAGTTAGGGAAAACAAGGTACTGTAAGCAGAAGAGAGGAAAGACCTGACTTCTCAAGACCTTCTGGAGCCCCTGAAGCAAAGGGTTGCCATGCCCGGGTCTCAGGGAGGGTGAGTGTGGGACAGTGATGGAGGCAGAGCTGGCTTCCTGGGCATGCAGCCCACATAGTTATGTGCTTGTTTTAATGCTCTGCTGTCACCATCTTGAAATTTGTAATGCTTAAATAAGGAGTCCACGTTTTCATTTTGCATCAGGCCCCACAAATTATACAGCTGGTCCTGGTTGCGGGAGTGGGGGGAAGGGGATGCTTCCAGATGTGTGACAATGCAACATTTTCAGGGGCATGTGACAGTCCCCCTACTTTACCTGGCCACCCTGGGGCACAGACATCATGCCCCGCTCACAGGAACTGCCACGGGAAGTTGAAGAAGCTCTAGCTATCAGCACCCCAGAAGGAAGCCACCTCACTGATAAAAGCCACGTAGTATCAAGTGATCGCCTAGGGGAGAACCCCCAGGGCAATCTGTGAAATAGAAGGAAGGCCAGAATGAGGGATGATGCCCCCTCGATCTTCAAACCCATTAGCATTGCCTCCAAGGCCCTACATCTGCTCTGTTTGAGGGAATACCTCCATCTCACTCGGTTCCTGTTACAACTGTCCTCTTGCTTAACTTCCTTGGACCCACCAGGCTCATTTCCATATCCCAAGTCCCTTGCATCTTCTGTGCTGTTTGCAAGGACTGATCCACCAAGTCTTTCCAGGAAGACTTCCATTCAATGGAAGAGGAAGACTTCCAGTGAAGGCTTGAGAGGCCTTCTGCCTACCCACTGCCCCTTCGTCTACAGCAATGCCCCATCACTCCCTTCCTCCCTCCCAGCTTTCTTTTTCTCTACAGAAATGTCCCGTCGTCTGGCAACATATTATATACTTACAGTACTTGCTTATCTGTCGCTCCAACAAGAATGTAAACTCCATGAGGACTTTGCCTTATTCCCCACTCTAGTCCAAGTCCATAAACAGTGTCTGTCACAAAGGCAATCAAAATTTATTGACTGAGTAAGTAAGGTGGTCATTAACCAGAGAGGCATGATCTGTTCAAGCAATTTCATCTTTATCATCCCATGGAACGTGTCTCTGCATGGCGTTGGCAGTGATGGGATAAGACTGTTCAGAGCAGTGTGTCATTGAAGGTGGCTGTTTAAAAAAAAAGTAGCTAAAACAATAATATCTCAAAATTTTTTTGAGAACAGCACTAGGAATTGTCCTAGGCCCTTCACGTGAGTGAACTCTAGAATTCTCACAACTGCTATGCTTCTGGTAGGTACCATCATTAGTCCTCTTTACAGATGAGAAAGTTGAAGCAATACATGAAAGGTGGTTAAGTAACTTTCGTAAGTCACAAGGCCAGTCCAAGGCTCCGTTAGTCCTGGACTAGTTTTTCATGACAAAACTATAATTTTCCCTTTTAGTTGCATGATTCTACTTCCTGAACAAAGAAAACTTTAGTTAGGTGGCGGGGAATGGAAGGAAGGTAGCTCACGGTCACGTGTGCACAGGGACATCCAAGAGACGAAGGTTGGTTCCTCGCATGAGATCTCATAGATACCTTCACCGTCCACCCTACTTTCCACCTCCTTCTAGGGTCTGCTTTCTGTCTTAGCATTCCCTTCTGGGAATTTAATGACAAAGCTTCCCCCGGTTCTGGAGACTATGTAGCACCGTGGCTTTGCTGAGTGTTTGGTGGGCAGGTTGTAGGCATCCTGGTACGGCCTTTACTGACCAGACTTGGGTTTACAGGACCAAGGCTGCTTACTAGTCTCCTCTGAAGTGCAAATCTATAATGGAGGCAGGTCCCCTTGGGTGGCAAGGACAGAACTCCTTCAGATTTTTTTCCAGCTGGAACTCCTTCAGATCTGTTCCAGTTCTTCAGGTGAAAGTGAAGCCCTTCTGTTGCCTGGGTTGCTGGAATGATTGATCCTGGCCACTCGTTCTACATTAGGTAAATGTGTAGGTTATTTCTTAATCCCCCTGGCAATGTGTCTCCTCCCTCAAATGTCTTTGTTGTGAATGTAATTATCAAATGCTAATAAATATTCATATATGCACCTTCCAAAAGGCAAGATTTATTCCAGGGTTGAAGTAGTTTGTGAATCTCTGCTCAGGATTTTATAGGAAATGTTGTAAGACAAAAAGCCAAGAAGAAAGTTGTGATGATCTAGTGAAATCTCACATGAACCTATAAAAGCAGTTTCACAGGGTAAGTAGATGGGTTTTATGCCCTTGTTTGGTCACAGTAGATTATAGATACTTCTCTGCCTATTAGAATGGACTTCACTTAGGGCATACATATAACAGTAACAGCTACCGTTTACTGAGGGTTTTATAAGCTTTGCAGCATGGTAAGTCATTGAGTTATTGAATTTACTCTCTCCTCCAACTCAGAATATCTAATTTATATGGTCTCCCTCTTCTTACCCATGAGTCATGAAGTAATAACCCACGGTCATGAAGTTGGAGGCACGGTGCCTCTGGGACTTATAGAGATGCAGTCCTAGCCACGTTTCTAAGTAGTGCTGGAACTAGGAGTGACAGTGGGGAGAGGCTGATGGGAGCCCTGGATGCTGTTGTACCTTGTGGGCATTTCCCAAATCACGTCATCACCTAATGGTCATAGTCCCCCAGAAAAAACACCTATTGCCTCAGACTTTCCATTTTAGGCTTGTCAGTTCTCAGAATTGCTGGGCCTTTATCAAGGTTTTTGTCTATCAGAAGAGGAGTATCTGGGGGTTAACTGTACAGCTGAACCACTTTCCGGTGAGCCTAGTGGAAGGGGTGACATCTGGCCTCGTTGGTGTGCGAACCACTGCAATCACTCAAACTTGATAGCTTGAGCTCCTTCAGGGCATTTTCTTCGCTCCCCTTGACTGACTGGGAAGGTAGAAAAGGCCACACTGGTCACAGGTGGTAGGGAAAGGACCTTTAATGATTTCCTTTTCCCATTACCACCTGTGCCCTCCATTCTGGCCATGATCTCCTCCAGATGCCCCTTTGTGCTTTGAGAAAAGAAGAAAAGAAAGGGAATGGAGTGAGATTCTGGGACTGGAACCTGTGTAGAAGCACAGCCTGGAGCCGTGCCAGGGTGGGAAGATGGGTGTGGGGCCTGGGGTCATGTGGACCTTCAACACAGAGCCGAAAGCCCACGTAGCAGGATGAACTTCTGTCACAGGCCAGCTCTGGCTCCAGTGCTGCAGTTCGCTAGCTGGGGGGCCTGGGACAAATGACACAACTACTCTGATCTAGAGACACAGATGGTGGATCACAGTGGATGGTCTCTAAAGTTCCGTCCATTCTTGGCACTCTTGAGCCCCCATTAAAGACAAAGCGCTTCATGAATTCATGTACAATTCATATCCTACTTCCAAAGGGAATTTAAGACATTTTATAACAGAAGTATAGAGACCTTGGGACTGTTCAAATAAAGAGAGAAAGAGGATAAGGAATCCCACAGAGGGGGAGCAGATTAGACCAGGAACAGAAAATAAGGCAGCGTACTTTTTCAAGGATAGCTGTTCCACTGAGACAAAATACTTTCTCTCTGTTACACACAATTCATTTTTGCAATGCATGCATTCAAAAGATATTTGAGAGTGCAGACACTGTTCTCAACTTGGGGGATACCTTAGAGAACAAGGTGGACAAGGTTCTGGAGCTTACATGTTAAGTGGGGGAGAGAGGCAATGAACAAACACACTGCAGACACCTAGGGCCCAGATCTTGGTGTCTAACACCATTGTCCAATAAAAGGAACCAGGGCTCCTTGGAGAAATGGCTCATCCTAGGTCAGGAAACATACATGAGCCTGGAGTACCTTGTGGTATGCCAAAAAGTAACAGGGGCTCGAAAACCCCCTCAAAACAAAACAATAACCAAAACCCACATCGATGTCAAAGAGGCACAGGGCCACCTGAAAGAGTTCCCAATGGCCAAAGCTGAAGCTGGGGCACGAAAACAAATCTAGAATTGGATTATAAACCAAAGTAAAAAATTAATATCCACAAGTCCACACTGATATAAACAAATGACTGAATCAATTTATAAATGGAAAAGAGAGGGACGCTTGGGTGGCTCAGTCAGTTAAGCGTCCGACTTCGGCTCAGGTCATGATCTCACAGTGTGTGGGTTCAAGCCCTGCATCGGGCTCTGTGCTGACATCTTGGAGCCTGGAGCCTGCTTCGGATTCTGTGTCTCCCTCTTTCTCTGCCCCTCCCCCACTCACTCTCTGTCTCTTTCTCAAAAACAAACAAATATTTAAAAAATTTTTTTAAATTAAAAAAATTTTCAAGTGGGGAAGAGAGGCAAATCTCCCTTATAGGAGAATTCCAAATAACTTAAGTAGATACTCCGCCCTAAAGGTGAGGGAGTCGAACTCCCCAGTCCTCAGGGATGGGCTGTGCCTGGTGACGTCCTTCCAAAGAGAAGAGTATGGACAGAGGGAAAAGAGAGTAACTCTGCAGTAGAGAAACCCACACACACGACTTCAACCGGGTGATCAGAGGCAGTGTCATGAATCACGTGGGCAGGTTGTACTTGTAACACGATGTGATGGAATGACACTTGACCTCTGCCCTTTTTCCTCCCTAATCACACACAAAAATCAGGCAAGTTCCAGCAGAGGAGCCAGACTGCTCTATGGATGGGCAGCGCTCTGCGGAATTGCTGAGGTCATTAAAACAAGGACAGTCTGAGAAATAACTCCAGCCCCAGGGAGCCTAAGGAGATGTGACAACTAGACGGATAGATATCAGGTAAAAACATAGAGAGTCTGAATAAACTGTGGACATCCGTTAATAATAATTTATCAATATTTATTAATTATAACAGACTATGCTAATGCAAGATGTTAATAGTAATGGAAACCATGCGCAGGGGCAGAGGGTAATATGGGAGCTCTCTTTACTGTCTGCTCCATTTTTCTGTAAATCTAAAATTATAAATCTAAAACATGGATCTATTAAAACAAAAAAGGGGATCTGAAGGTCTGAGAGGGAGGAAGTCCGGGCCTCTCTCCTGCTGGCCCCGAATATGCGAGCTTCCTAGAATTCTGTAGCTGCAGGGAAATGAATCCCGCCCACAACACTGTGAACCCTGGAAGAGGACCCTGGGCTCAGAGGAGACCAGAGCCCCTGCTACAGACACCTTGACTGCCATTTTGTGAGTCCCAGAGCCGAGAGCCCAATTAAACTGTGCTTGAAATTCTGATCTGTAAAACCTGTGAGACAATACATGTTTGCTTTAAGCTGCTAAAAAACAAACAAAAAAACTGAAACCACGACACAACAACAAACATTTCAGAAAGCCCTGAGTGTGCCGTAGAAAGATGAATTAATGAAAATGTAGAGAGTGACTAAGGTGGTGCCATGAATTTGGGCGGTCAAGGAAGCCCCTTCTTGGGGTGACTTTTAAGCTGGAGTCTGAGTCCGAGGAAGGAGCCAGCCAGGAGGCCCGTGCAGGGGGGACGCCGTGAGCAAAGGCGGCAGCCAGCCCAGGGCCTTGCAGCGAAGCCCTGTGTGCTCCAGGAAAGGCAGCCGGGCGGCTGGACTGACCTGAAAGCAGGCAAGGGAGGGCTGGGGGGATAGTATGAGCCAGATGACATGGGACTTCCATTAAGGACAGAATGTCTGGTTGCCCCTAGGATTCATATGTGGAGATATTACCCCTGAGGTGATAGAATTAGGAGGCGGCGATTTGGGGACATGATTAGGTCACAAGGGTGGTGTCCTCAGGACTGGGATCAGCAGTCTCATGCAAGAGGCCCCACGGAGCCCCCCGGCTCCTTCCACCACCTGAGGACACAGCAGGCAGGCGCCAGCCTGTGAACCAGAAAGTGCTTCTCACCAGATGCAGAATGTGCCAGCACATTGATCGTGGACTTCCCAGCCTCCAGAACAGGAAGAAATAAATTTCTGTTGTTTGTAAGCCATCCAATCTCTGGTATTTTGTTACAGCAGCCCAAGCTGGCCAAGACTGCTTTTGAAAAAGGGTAAAGATTTTGGATTTTATTTTCACTTTGACTAGAAGAAGCCTTTGGAGCACTGGTGGCAGATAAGTGACATACCTGACTCACAGTTTTAAAAGCATTATGTTAACTCTGTGAAGGACTGATTGTTGGGTGCCAGGGTGGCATCACGGCATCTAGATAGGAGGCTCCAGGATTAGCAAAAAGCTCACAGAGGCTTGGACCTGAGTGGCGGTGGAGAGGGCGGATGTCCCGCAGGAGTGTGTGAGAGGGCGTGTGGCGGGGGTGGGGTGTGGGCTGGAAGTTCACACTCGTCTTGTGGATGTGGGCCCTGCGGTGGCTCTGAGGGTGCCCAGTGGGTGAATTACAAGGAACCGTAGCCGCCCCAGGCTCCCCCACCGCGCTGTCTTTTCCCCGTGTCATCTTGTTCCTGTGATTCTGAATACCACTGATGACTCATCAAGACACGCGGCTCTGGCAGTTTCTTGCACCCAGTTGGTGCCGTGCCATGCCGGGCCAGATTCTCTCCCGGAGGCTCTGGCAAAGGGGATACTGGATCCCACCCACTGCCCCCAGCCCCCGGCCCGACTAATTCGCCCTACTTAATTAATTGCCTCCTCTGCGCTGAGTGTTAATTAAACAATTTGTTGCTAGTTGTTTCCCAAGGTGCGGGGTACCCTCTGTTTAACCAGGAACTAGTTAAATCTGGAAGAGAGTCGGGCCCAGGATGGACCATCCTCCTTCGCGTTGGAACAGAGAAGAGGTTAATGGAATTCTGCTTTTTTTTTTTTTTTTTTTTTTTTTTGGCCCTGGTAGTTTCAACTAATATCAGGTAAAATTCCATCTTGGACTCTTGACTCCAAATTTACCTTTTTCATTCTTGCTGACCCTTCTTCTTCCACCTGTTCACCACGCCCTTGCCTGGCCAGCACCAGCCCAAATGCTGCCGTTAGTCCCCACCAGCTGTTGTTGTCACTCAATCTAATCCTTGGGGCACCAGCCCGTGCTCAGTACAGATGCCTGGAATGCCAATCTGGGGGAAAGCTAGGGCTGTGAGACCTTTTTGCCACAAATACCCGGAGTCCGAGTGACTGATTGTTTTGCCATATCCATGACGTGGCTGTCACTGTAGTGGACTCTCCAAGCACCTCAACAGCCTAATCCTAGAAGGTTGATTCCCAGGGGCCAGGGACGGGTCAGGTGCTGGGAGGGTTTGGTGCTGAAAGGGCTCTTTGACACACGGGGTTCTATAGGCCAAAGCATCTTTCGGGGTTGACACCCGGGCCTCTCTAGTAGATCTCTCTGCTGAGCAGGGATCAGGGAAGGACCGCGTCTGTTCCTCAGTCGGCTCCCTCTCCAGCTCCTAACCGAGCCAAATTCACGGGGTCAGGAGATGGCAGCTGCTCTGGGCATCTGGCCCCCCACGGCTGTGTCTGGCCTAGTTGGAAAGGACGCTAGCTTGAGGCAGAAGAGAGTGTTCTCCCACCCTTGGGAGCTTCAGCTTCCCCAAAAGCTCACTGTTCAAGGGATCAGCTCTTCGTGGCTTTGTCCTTGTTCTCCTCCATGGGAGCCTGGCCCGATGGTGCCCACGACGTGTGTGGACACCACTTCTCTCCCTAGCCTCTTGTGGGAGGGCACAGCCCTACTTATGGACCCAGCGAACGAAGCTCCAGGCTGGAGGGAACGGGTTAACTCCAGCCAGGGCGGTGTCCCAGTCGGCAAGAAACAGCTCTTAGAACAGCAACTTCCCCGAAGCTCTTCTTGATGCTAACATTTTATCATGAACTATGATTTTGCCGTAATAAAAAAATATAGCGCGTGTCCTAGAAGGCACATTTCGCTGAGCCCCTCAGTAACCAGGGCTCGGCTAGGTCTCCACAGGAATAACTGAAGCCCTGTCGTGGCACCTGCCCATCTCTTGCCGCCTAAGGCTTTGAGAAACAGTCACAGAGGTGCGGGAGTGGAGGGAAGAAAGAAAACAAATCGTGAGAGGTCTTGGCCAATTGGCTCATCCCTAGAAGCATAACATTTTACAAGCGGAGAGAGCTTGAAAGTTCAGCTATTCCTCAGGCTCTCGCCCTGCTTGCACATGAGGATCACCCCCAGAAGTCCTGCTTGGACTGCTCTGCGGTGAGGGCCCAGCATCAGTGTTTTTAAGGGCTTTTCAGGCGATTGGAATGTGCAGTGACTGAGAACACAAGGTGAGCACTGCGCTCACTCATCCACTCTGAGGGATTCCTCTGATTCCTCATCATTCCAAGCTTTCAGACTGTCTTCTCCAGAGCCCCGGGCTTGCTAGTTGTGGGCAGGGTTCCAGGCACCCCTCCTTCTGCCCTTACACCTTCTCCTGGGAGAGTTCTCACCTATGTCTCAGGGGAGCAGGAAGTGCCCCTGACCCCACCCTGGTCACAGCTGTTGGCCCAGCCATGGTCACTCAGTTCTGGCCCGTTTACTGCCTGACCAATGGTGTGTGACCTGGCCAGAGAGGATAAACGGGCTAATCACATTACCTCTCTCTCTCTCTGTCTCTGTCTCTGTGTCTAGAAGCTGACTTGAGCCGCAGGGAAGGAGGTCACCAGAGTCCTGGAGGCGCGGCACAGTCACACAGGACGTGGGCTGTGCGCCTGGCCTGGAGAGCAGGCAGTGCGTGCAGAAGGGGCTGGGAACAACTCAGAAGGGTGGGGATGAAACAGTGTCAGCGCCTAGAGCTCCAGGATTCCTGCCCTGCCTGCGGCCTGTTTGCTCAGCTCTTCTCCGATTCCTAGGAGACCTTTCTAGAGCCTTAGAAAAGCCCTGTTTTACTGGAGCCTATCTCTGTATAACCAAAAGCGTCTTAGAGAGAACACTCACTACAAACAGGGCCACTCTGCTTTTATCTTTTTACATTTCAGGGTCCGTGGGAGATTTTGACTGGAAGGTGGACACAAAAAGGTCTCCGCTG
Organism: Leopardus geoffroyi; assembly: GCF_018350155.1. Classification (NCBI taxonomy): domain Eukaryota; kingdom Metazoa; phylum Chordata; class Mammalia; order Carnivora; family Felidae; genus Leopardus; species Leopardus geoffroyi. Next base: position 156,237,411 of record NC_059331.1, on the reverse strand, counting down.
TGGCGAAAAAGGAGTGCGGAGGCCAGGGGCTGAGCCCGACCCCTGCTTCAACTGAGGACATGAGGCACGGAAAAAGGACCGGCAGGTCTTGCGGGCCTGTCTCCATGGGAGACCAGAAGAAGGGGTGTAGGGACTGCTAGGGATCCCCCTCCCTCCCTCCCTCATGACTGCAAGCACGGGACATCGGACTCTGGGGGCAGAGGGTTCCGTCAGCCTGGGGCACCCTGGAAAGCCCTGTCTTGTCTTTGGCTCAGAATGGCTGTGCTTCAGTGGTAAAAGGGCAAACTGTCAGGCCCCAAGACGAACCCTGCAATTCTCCCCCTCTCCCAACCGATAGCTCACCAGCCCCAGACATCTCTCCGTGCACCCAGAGGGACGGCCATTACCCTTCCCCAGGCTGACCCCGTCCTTCACCTGCCATCTCTGCTCAGAAACCCGGAGTCAGGCCCTTCACAAAGGGAACTTGAGCTGGTCATAAGCATGGGGTGCCTAAAGTCTAGCTGACATCGTTTCCATCTGTAGGACTCACTTTCCTTTCTTCCCATAAATGTGTCTAATTCCGGCTATTCAAGCTCAGCTCCCCCTCCACCTAGCTCCACACGGCGCATCAATCCGCTTCTTGCGGAGTAGACCGTGAGGAATGTATCCGACGGTTAACCTCAGGTCTGGACTGAGACGTCAGGGAAGACAGGCGCATGCAGAGCATGGACTGACTTTGCTTTCCATGGACTGGAACCTACTCCTGCATAGCCATACAGTTCTCTGGATCTATAATCCTTTATAAGGACACTGGATCAGTTCAATGGCCATGACACTAGCAGAGAGTAAGGGAGACAGATATGACAAAGGTCTAGCCTGGTCCCACAACCCTTAGAGTGCCTTATCTGGAAATGGTAGCAGAATTTAGGACTCGTAAATCAAAGGTGAGGATGGGCTTTTCAACAGGAACTACCCAAATAGCACCTGCTTCCCATCCCAAAGTCCAATATCTGCATAAAAGGCCTGAGCATTTTCTGAGTTCACGCCCACCCCCAGTCTGATACCTCTCTTTCAGGGCCATAACCTCACAGTCTCCCACACCAGGCGGTCAGCCCCTCGAGAGCTGAGGACCAGATCTTATCAGCGTTTGCATCCCCAGAAGCTGGCACAGCGACGGATGGCTAAAAGGAGCTCAAAACATGTCTGATGAATGAATGAATGCGTGTCCCCTAGCCATTCTCCCAGAATCCCAGGAGCCAGGACCTTGGCTCCCCAGCAGCTCCCCAAGCCTGAGGCCTTACCTCCCATGAGGAAGAGAAGCCCTGCTACATACTGCATAAGGCCCCGGTCCCAGCAGCAGCCCAGCACGCCGATGATCCAGCCGAAGAGGATGATGGCCACCGCCATGCCCATGAAGCCGGCGGTCATCCTGCGCAGGTCTGTGGGGAAGCAAGTGGGCAACAGTTAGCATCGGAACCTAGAACTCGCAGTCAAGGTGCATCCCGGCCCCGGGTAAAAAGGCAGAGGGTGGCACACTGCAGGGGCGGGAAGGCAACATACCCTTTTCAGACAAGTTTGCACAACTGAGCTTCTTTTGTACAGGAGAGAGGGCCCCTGGCGGTAACTCTCCTCAGGTGCGAAAAGCATGCCAGGACAGTTTGGCTGGCAGGCACAAGGAGAGACTGCCGTCCCAATCGGCGTCATTTCTTATGCACCTTTGTGCCAGGTGCAGCGCTGTCGTTCCCAAGCATCGGGCCCAACGGCCTGCAACAGGAGCTGCCTTTATCCTTATTTGAAAAACGGAGTCAACTGCTGAAAGCCTTACGGCTACTGAGTACCAGAACAAGGCATCAAACCCAGATCCGGATGGCTCCTAGGTGCTAACCACAGCATCATTCACCTCTCAGGAAGAAACGGGCCTTTAGTGGAGGGCGGGGGCTCGGCAGATGGGCTGAGTGCTCCCTCTCTTCCCTCCAGGGCTGACGGGGCTCTCCAGGAGGTCCAGTGCGAGGAGGAAGCTGCTGGCGGTGTCCTGTTCCTTCCCTCTAAGCCAGCTGGCAGGGGCTCAGCTTTCCCCGCACGTGGGGCTGCAGGGCGGAGAGCCAAACTTGCTGCTCCCAGACCGAGCCCCTGAGCAGGCCTCTTCAGCTCCTGTGGACCCCAGGTCAGCCCAGCTTTCTAGGTCCGGCCTTTCCCCGTTCCACGCCTCGCTGACCCCACCGCCCAAAGCCGATGCGGGTACAGCGAGGAGGGCCGTCTGGAAAGGCGGTGTTGGTAGTGGAAGGGAGAGGGCAGAGATACTGTCACATGTCAGCCTCTTGCTAGGTGCGGCTTCCTCCTGGCTCTCTCCACTGCCCTCCAGGGCATCCCCACCAGCCTCATGCTCCCTCCCTGGCGTCCAGCCTTCTTACCTCCCTCCTCCTCCTTACCTCCTCGCTGCTAGTCCTTGACTCCCTCCACCCTGCCCCAGCCTTGCCAGCCTGCCGCTCCCTGCCTACCTCTGCAGTTTGTGCAAAGCCCATCTGCCAGCCCCAGCCCCAGCCCCAGCCCCAGCCCCAGCCCCAGCCCCAGCCCCAGCAATGGGGCTCCAAACAGGAGCAAGCCATCTGCCCAGCCTCTGCCCCGGGGCTTGCCAGGACAGCCTGGAGGGCCCCATGGGCACTCCTCCCTCTCAGGGAGGGGAGACTGGGAGTGGAAGTGAGGGCACCTGACAGCTAACCTCATCCGCACCCGTGGAAGCACAGGGTGATCTCGCCTCATGCCTACAAATGCCTGGCAGGTCTCCATGCACCGCGAGGGCGCCCTGCCCGCTCTGTTCCTCTGTGACTCCAGTCACCCCCATTGGGAGCTACGGCAGATCCTGGCACAGTCAGGCTAGAGAAACCCTGGCCTTCTCCCCTCGGAAGAGGGATTTGGTCCATGCTCCCTGACCTGACACGGAGGATGAGACCCTGGCAGCACCCCCAGGAGGCTGGCTGGAGGCGGGAGGGAGGGGCAAAGGAAAGCAGCTCTCACAAGGGGCAGGACAGGACCCTGTTGCAGAGGCAGAAATCCACCCACGGAGCACGTTCCTGCTCTACCCGTCCCCCTCTGTCCTCCCCTGCCCCGACCCGGAATGCCTGCCGCACCGGGTAGAAGTAATGCCCGTTCCTGTCACGTATGTGAACTGCCAGCAATGCCTCATCATCATGCCACACTACAGATGGCTCCGATCACCACGGTGTCCGAGGAAGCTGCACGGAGGGCATCACTCGATCGCGACACTCAGACGTGCACCCCGCTTCCCGAGCCGGCTCCCCGCTTGGTGCGCGGGCACCCATAGCCAGCTTGAGGTGAGGAGGGAGGCACAGTCTTGCCAGCTGCACAGGCACCACCTCGTACCCCGTGATCTAACTGCCCTGGTCGTCCTGCCACCTGTCTCAGCCCTTCTTCCTCAGGCGCCACCCCAGACCCTCGCGTGAGCCAGGCCAGAGCTGCCTCCTAGGTGGAGAAGAGCATCCCTTGATGTGTGAGTCCACTTGGACGGACTCCCAGAAGTGCTGCATCCACTCTCCACTGTGGTCAAGGGCAAGGAGGTGGTGAGAGCGGCAGAGGAGAGCTCGGGGTATTTTTGGATTAAAGTAGGCTTACACCCCCTTAAACAGATCAGGAAATTTCACTCTATGCCCCTTTTCAGTGCATGAAGGGCTTCTAAGATCTTGGTTCCTTTGGCAACATCAGAGATGGACAGCACTGCTGAAACCACCTGGCCCCTCCCACTGCACTTGGCCTTGCTCATGGAGAAGCCTTACTGAGCCTCAGCCCCTGCAGATCCACGGGAGATTGCCTGGAGGATTAAGTGGACGATGTGTCCGGTAAGGTGTCCCCCCCCCCGCCCCCCCCCCCCCCCCCCCCCCCCCCCCCCCCCCCCCGGGCCAGAGACAGAAAACTGGTCTGGGCAGGAAAAGGAAATGCGAATCAGAGAAATAGGGAAGGCCATCATGGTTGGTGGAGGAAAGCAAAGTGTTTAACTTACAGGAAAAGGCACAACGGCAGGGACACAGGAAAATCATTTCTCTTGTAAAAGTCCAGAGACAGGTAACAGTCATCTGTGTCCCAGGCCCAGGAGGGGCCGTGGCCCTCTAGCACGGATTAGGTGCACTCTGTCAGCCAAAGCCGAGGGCCCGTGCTAAGCTGCTGATCTGGAAAAGCAGGATGAAGACCAGAGGTCGGGCCTGAGTATTTTCACCGACCAGGAGGATTTTTACCGTCACCCCGTGAGTCTGATTTTGCCAGAGCCGTGCACGTGTGTTTGGTTATTTCGTTCTCAGACCCACGTGGTAATTCAGGGCAGCTGCATCAACAACTTGCAAACACAGGACAAGAAATAGTCCTATTTTACAGACAAGGAAAGCAAAATCCAAAGTTTGTTTATTTATTTTGAGAGAGTGAGCAGGGGAGGGAAGGTAGGAGGGAGAGAGAGAGAGAGAGAGAGAGTGAGAGAGGGGGAGAGAGAGGGAGAGAGAGGGAGAGAGAGGGAGAGAGAGGGAGAGAGAGGGAGAGAGAGGGAGAGAGAGGGAGAGAGGGGGAGAAGGAGAGGGAGAGGGAGAGGGAGAGGGAGAGGGAGAGGGAGGGAGGGAGAGGGAGAGGGAGGGAGGGAGAGGGAGAGGGAGGGAGGGAGAGAGGGAGAGAGAGGGAGAGAGAGAGGGAGAGGGAGAGGGAGGGGGAGGGGGGAGAGAGAGAGAGAGAGAGAGAGAGAGAGGGAGAGAGAGAGAGAATCCCAAGCAGGCTCCAAGCTGTCAGCACAGAGACCCATGTGGGGCTCGATGCCAGGAACCTGAGATGGTGACCTGAGCCAAAATCACAAGTCAGATGCTCAACCTATTGAGCCACCCAGGTGCTCCTAAAGAAGTTAAAGAATTCATTGACAAACCAGTGAAATAAAGGAAGAGTGAGCTGTGTGGGAAAAGAAAATTAATAATGCAGTTAAAGAACATACTGAGCATTTCTTCCTCCCAAATAAAGGGAGAACTATAGGTCTGGGATTTTTTTTTTTTTTTCAAAGATGGGAATCCACATGGATGGGAAAAGAGGAGAAATGACAACACACAGGACTGGAAGCAGCAAAGCTGGCGGATGGTGCACTTTCCTGGAGCCAAACTGGAGGCAGTAGCGTTGAAGCAGAAAACCAACCTCGGAGTTCCCCAAAGTCTCGTGAACTGACACCCACAGGTTCCTTTGGATCAGTTAGTTACCCACAGGGGAGGAACATAAATAAAAGCAGGATTTGGTGGAAGTTGTCTGAGATGGAACTAGATCCCTCGATCCCTCATCCACTCTGCGACACTAGGGGACCCCCCTCCCCTTCTCTTTCCCTGGAGTGGGGGTGCTTAGCACTGGCGGTTGACAGGCTCGGTGAGGGCCATTCCACATAGGTGATGAAGTGACCATTCACATACAGAATGTTGTATCCTTGCCCTTGGGACCCTAGCCCCCTTCTCCTCAGCTCCCGGAAGCTGACTGCCTGGCCTCTGCCGTCCAGCCTGGGGGCTGGGAGAGGTCTCTCCAGGGATGACCAGCCCAAAAGGAAAGACCTAGATAGACACTCAGCACTGGAGGAGCCCGACAGGAAGCCCCTCTGACCACTGTGCAAGGGAGCGTCCCACGGACAAGCCCGCCACCCACTCGGTGCTTCCAGACAGCTTTGGCAGGGTCACCTGCCGACCCAGCACCAACCACGTACGTATAACCTGGGAGCAAAGGAACTTTAGGAAACGAGCTGCACAGAGAAGAGGCAATAACTCAAAATTATTATTAATATTCCCAGAGAGGCAAGACATGAAACGTATTTGGCCTCCATGAAATAAGAACAGGAAGGAGTCCATCGAAAAGAACTATCTGGAGAATACAGCACCTTAAAATAACAGAATCAAAGTCACTGAAATTTTTATTATAAAATCAATTCCAACTTATGTATTACCAATCCTATCATGTTCCTAAGAAAAAGACTCGAGGAGGCTTTTAACACACGCACAGTGTAACCAGGATAAAAATAATTAATGAGAGGGGGCGCCTGGGTGGCGCAGTCGGTTAAGCGTCCGACTTCAGCCAGGTCACGATCTCGCGGTCTGTGAGTTCGAGCCCCGCGTCGGGCTCTGGGCTGATGGCTCAGAGCCTGGAGCCTGTTTCCGATTCTGTGTCTCCCTCTCTCTCTGCCCCTCCCCCGTTCATGCTCTGTCTCTCTCTGTCCCAAAAATAAATAAACATTGAAAAAAAAAAAATAATTAATGAGAAAATGAAGGAACCAGAAAATAAAGAAAAGGAAGATGAAGTCGGTCATCACATTCATATGCAAAATTCGGTCCATGAGGTCCTTAGGAAGGGAATTAAGCTTACAGTACCTCAACTTAAAGGCAACACTCATGACTTCCACTGTCTTTACCTTGGTTGCTTTCTGTTTGCGCTTGAGTAAATCCCGAGGACCACTCTGCCTGTGGAACGACCCACGTGCAGAAGACGGCCCCCTTCCTGCCCATCTGCACTACCCTATGTGCCAATTTTATCTCCTGGGGAGGAAGAAACTGTCTTTTTTATTCTCCGTGACTGCTCACTGTCCCAAAGCAGTACCCTGCACCCAGGTACTTACGTAGCTTGTATTTCGTTCCCCATTTCTTCCTGCCTTCTTAGAAAAGAAAGAAAAGGGGACACACCTCACTCGGGTATCTGAAGCCTCGTTAAAATATTATGCGAAGCTGGTCTAAGAATAAATCCCCTTAAAGAACCCGGGATGATGAGTTGGACTCTGCCAGCCAAAGCGGAGACAAAAGAAAAATCATCTCACGAATCCTTTTGGGTTTGAGCCCATCATCTGTATTCAGTGACCCTAATGTTTCGCGTTCTAAGTTTTGAAATGAGAAAGGTGCATTCTAAACTTTTTAGAGAAGGAATTTAGTTCTGTGCAGTGCAAAGGCTGGGCAGAAGGGGGTAGATAATGAGGGAGGGTGGAGGACGAAAGGCCAGGAGAACCATTAAACAGAACCAGAAAAAGCAGTTCTCCCTCACAGAAAAATTTTGATTTTGAAGTTTTACACCCCTATTAACATTTAAATTGAAAGGTATTGCTCGCAACTCTACACGGGAAACCAGGATATCTGCATTTAAATAAATACCACTTAGAGAAGGAAAATATATATGGGCTCTGCATCTCTTTCTATTTGCTCTTTAAAGACAGAAAAACGATGATGATTGTAATTTTTTTCCTCATTAAAAAAAAAAAGAAATGGTGAGGGTAAGTATGCGTCTGACCCTCAGGGATGGTAGAGTGGAGGGGGGGGGGGAGGGCGGGGACACTCTATTAATGGCTCCAGGGACCATGGTGTGGAGTGAGCAGCAAGGCCACGGTCCTCTGCGGGCCACATGGGTTTGTTTAGCCTTCTTTGCTGGAAGCTCTGCCTTCTGCATGATAGGATATGAGCACATCGCCCTGGCTGCAAGGGTGGAAGAGGGTGGGTGGCTAGTCATCCATTTACGAATTCATCAGTCCCTTGGGGTTTAAGGTCACAGGAACTGGAAGGTAGAGCAAGATGGTGAGGCCAAAACTCAAGTGTTTTTGCCCCAAGGGATCAGTCTGGGAAGAGAGAGAGGTAGGGGGGGCAAGAAAGAGAGGGAGGGAGGGGGTGGAGGGAGAGAGAGAGACAGAGACAGAGATAGAGACTTGGCAATGAACATGCCAGCCGTGGGATTAACTCAGGACAAATGGATTCAAATGAGAAGGAATATTCCAGGAACCAATTACGGCACAGCAACCATCTCTGAAGTGGGGGTCTGGCTCTGCGTAGCCACACAGAGATGTGACAGCTGGGGAGGGAAGCACGGATTCTGGGAACCAGGCTGCCTGGTTCCAAATACTATCCTGCCACATTCTGGCCGTGCGAGCTTGAGCAGTTAGCCTCTGTCTCTGGATCGCGGTCTCCACATTTGTGAGTGGAGGTTAGGACAGAACTTGCTTTAAAGGGTTTTTAAGAGGATTAAATCAGCTAATATGTGTCAACTGCTTAGAATAGTACCTGGCACAATGCTAGAGCTACACAGGTGTGAATGGAGACGGACGTCACTGAGAGTGGCTCCCACTTTTCATGCTCCCGGTCTCTTGCATTTGTGGTATGGAAGCATAAAATGGGCCGAGTAACAAGTTGGGGTTAGCCCCTAGTTAAACACTGGGTACCCAGAGGGAACAGCCTCCTGTAATCTGTTCTTATGCCTCTAAGGTACCTAGAAAAGCTGAGGGGAAGGCTTTCATTTTCTTTTCTGTTTTCTTCATTAAAAGAAAATAAAAAAACAAATAAAAGATTTTTTTCAATGTTTGTTTATTTTTGAGAGAGAGTGAGACAGTGAGCAGGGGAGGGGCAGAGCACGAGAGGGAGACACAGAATTGGAAGCAGGCTCCAGGTTCTGAGCTGTCAGTGCAGAGCCTGATTCGGGGCTCAAACCCACGAGCCGTGAGATCATGACCTGAGCCGAGGTTGGAGGCTTAACGGGCTGAGCCGACCAGGAGCCCCTATTTTTCTTTTTTATTAATACTGATAGGCATCCACCCCAGAGCATGGACCAAATAGCGGGAGGGCTGCGGCAGCTCACAGCGGGGTGCTGCTGGCCCTGGAGGGTGTTTGAACCCGGGGCTGTCCCAGTGAGCACTTGGCTGACTGGAAGGGACAGACACAGGCTAGACCACAACTCTGCTGTAGAGGTAATGAAAATCAAAACAGAAGTGGCTAATGGGGGACTTTGCCTACAGTTTTCTCTTAGAGTATAAGTTGACTCGGCATAATGTTGTTATATTTAAAGAATACTTTGGGGGGAGGTGCGCCTGGCTGGCTCAGTTGGTTACACTTCCGTCCAACTCTTGATTTCGGCTCATGTCGTGATCTCATGGTTTGTGGGTTGGAACCCCACGTCGGGCTCTGTACTGCTGGTGCGGAGCCTGCCTGGGATTCCCTCTCTCTTCCTCTCTCTCTGCCCCTCCCCTGCTCACCCTCTCTCTCTCTCTCAAAGCCACACTTAAAAAACAAATAATAAAAAGTAATTTTTACGTGAAAACAAAATAGCTCTCAGGTTTGACTTGCTCCGATCCCTGAAAGGCCCTTCAGAACTGCCCTCTGTCTGTCCCTGCATCTCTGTCTTTCTCCAAGGCCCCCTGGGCTCGAAACCCAGCGGTCTGAGTGCCAGAGAAGCCTGGTGCTTTCCCCCCTTTCCCTGAGGGCACAGCACTCTCTGCCAGTGTGGCTGCTGCCCCCACACTCCGCCTGGCAAGCTCCTCCTCATCCCCAAAGGTGTCGCCAACAAGCAAACGCATGGGACACTTCAGCAAACGCTGGTGTTCGGTGCCTGGGCTCTTCCCACATGCCTTATTGTAATCCTTCCAGTAAATGCAAGCTTGTTCAGGGCTGTGCTCATGTCTGGGTTTTATCGTTTTTGCTTTTTGTCCTTCCCATCCCCGGCACATTGCCTGACATAAACAGGTGCTCAATAAATGTTGGCTAAATGAGATCACCATCCCACCCTGCAATGGTTACTAAAACTGAGAGCACCACAGAATAAAGCAGGGAGAGGAGGATGTACCTGCCCAATTCAACGCGCTTTGGTGACTCATATGTCACCGGGATTTGCAGCCAATTTCTCTCTCCTCCAATCTTATTTTTAAACGCCAAAAGTAACTATCACTTAACAATCCAATATAGTTGTTTATTGCATACAAACAAAACATCAGTGTACATCCAGGTTCCAGATCACAGAGAGCCGTGCAGCATGGGGGGCTCCTTACCACAAAGTTAATGACACATAATACCCCACAGGTTAGAACCCCATAGACCTTTCCACACCGACCCCCAAGTCAGGAAGAGATCGTGGGGGGGAAAGGTAGTTGCTGTAGAACCAAGAGGTGGTTTCTGGGTCAGAAGACAGGCCTGAAGCTTCCTCCTCCTCACCCCTACCTCCGGATCAGAGAGCTGCCATAAATAGGGATATTATGTGATGATGCCATATACAAATCATATCCATCGTCAAAACAATGGGAGGCAAATTGCAAAATGTGTACTCGCCTGATGAGAGCTGGGTCAGCAGCTAAACCAAGTGTCTGGATGAGAAGGCTGAAGGGGAAGAAAGCCCAGAAGTGAGAAGCAGAGTCCCACACCAAAAAAAAAAAAAAAAAAAAAAAAAAAAAATCACAAGACTCCCTTCTCCCTGTAGTCCCACGGCTACATCAACAGCAGAAACCACAGAAGGGAATGACAAAAAGGGAATTCAACTTAGCCAAGCAAACACACCTGGGGAGACCAGCTCAGCACCTGGACCTCTGTCCCCAGGGTCTTCCTACTGTGAGTGATGAGCTAGACCAGTACAATCCGCCATTCCATCTTGAGAAGCTCCCACGTCTCTTCCTCTCTATATCACGTGTCACCGACAGTTCCTCTGAGGGCACGGGACAGAAATCAGGGTGGCTTGGCAAGCATGTGTCCCCAGAGAGTCCCCACAAAGCAGTCAGAAGATACAAGCTTTAAAGCACACAGGTAGCTTACAGGGTACTATCTCTCAGAGAAACGCTGCAGGTGCCGGAGAATGGGCTAATGACAAAGAACATGAATAGCCTGGGGACGATAAATGGGCATGAACGTTCATTGTGCATTTACTATGTGCCTGCAGCGGGTTGTGTAATTTACATAGGACACGTCCATTAAGCCTCTGAATGGCTCTGGAAGGTAGATGCTATTTTTCTCATTTCGTAGACTTAGAACTCAAGACAAGGGAATTTCAACCAGTGACACAAAGACCAAGGTCACCAGCTAGGAAGAGGCAGGTCTGGGAAAGGTCCCCAGTCTGCCTGTGCCCTTTCCACCTCTCAGACCTTTTCAGATTCGGTGCCACTTCAGACCCCAGAAGAGAATTTAACATTCAATAAGAATGCAATGGAATATGATTTGGCTATTACAAATTATTCTTTTGAAGAATGTCAATGACGAGGGCAAGTTCATAATAGACCATTAGATGAAAAATAACACACAGATCCACTTATTCCATATGACCCCTACGGTGCAGGTGTGTGCCCATGTGCATTGAGCAGGCACACCTACATGGGAAGTGCAAGGAAGTACACGAGATGTCAACAGGGAGAATTTCTGTAGGCCTGCAACTTCTGCGGGAGCTTCCTGGGTGAAATCTGAGACCTGCCCCCATGTGCAGAGGGTGGGGAGAGACTGAAGAGAAAGGCAGGCCCCTCCGTGTTGGTAGGTGACAAGTTTCATAAGCAAAGGAACTTACTGACGAGGCTTGTCTTGGCCGCACAAGATGAGCCGACCTCCACACTTGCCCGTCAAATCTTACAAGTTCATGTAGAGGCTTTAACTGGGTTCAGTCACATCTACCATCCAGATGGTCTCAACACCACATCACCGACTATCTTCAGGCTGTGTCCTTACAGCAGCCTCTGGGAGCAGGAAAGGCAATTAGAACCCACTGTCCCAAGGACAGAGGACAGATCAGAAGCCTCTGAGGGCCAGGGTCCAGCTCATGGGTCAACCAGTGGTCACGTCCTCTAGGTGACCTCCTCAACACTTTCTGGCTTGTGATCTTTTAGATTTTGTTTCTTTTCTGCAATGGGAAGGTGTACTTTAACTATCAGATGTTGATTCTTTGGAAGATTTGAACTTCACCGTTTTTAAAGTTCTAGGTCCAAATAACGAGGCCACCTGCCCCAATCCAAACTATCACAAAAGATAGTGCTATCTGGCCTGGCCACAGATGCCTTCTGATGAGTCCCGCCTTTTCAAAGACAGACTACCATGAAATAGTTTCTGGTTTCTTTTTATTTTTTAATTGTTACTTATTTATTTTTTTTAAGTAGGCTCCATGCCCAGTGCGGAGCCCAATGTGGGGCTTGAACTCAATGACCCTGAGATCAAGACCTGAGCTGAGATCAAGAGTCACACACTTAACCGACGGAGCCACCCAGGCACCCCTCTTGTTTCTCTTTTCATGGTGAAATTTAAAGACCTGCTATGCTCCTCTCTGGCTAACGGCGTGGACTGCGGAAACATCTGCCACCGGAGGACAGAGCTTCCCTCACTCGGCAGCCTCAGCACAGGCCAGCGGGAGCCGATTGTCAGGAATGGGCTCTACGATGTCATTGCCCACGCCGGAGTTACCCCAGAACCACTAAAGACTCACACAAATGTCTACAGCCATCTCCTTACCCCAAAATGTCCCTCCAACCCCTGAGATCCCCAGGAACAAAGCACAGCAGTACCTGAACAGCACGATGGCAGAACAAAATTAACAAATGAACAAAAACACCGAACGTTATGTTAGAAGACCTGCATTTGAGACCTGGTTCTCCACGTATAGGCTGGGTGCACCGGACGGGTCGCAACTTAACTCTTAGTTCTGAGGCGTCACGGTTGAGAACAACAGGTGACCAGCCCCCTCCCTCCATCTTCTAAAGCTGGCTTGTCCAGCACGGTAGCCACCAGTCGCACGAATACCTGAAGCTGCTACTGAGTCCTTGCACTGAGGCATGTGCACGTGGAAAACACACACCAGCTGCCAAAGGCTCAGTATGAGTTTCCACCAAATATTGCAGGGACAGTGTTTTTTATTGATTACATGGTGATAAATGGATTAGATAAAATGTTACTGAGATTAATTTTACCTGCTTCTTTTGACTCGCTTAACATGGCTAAAAGAAAATTTAAGATCAGAGGTGTGGTTGGCGGTATATTTCTATGGGACAGCGCTGTTCTAAGAGGTGGAAGACCTGTGCTAAACGTGCCGCCAGGGGCCCCAGGCTATTCTGCAACCCGTGGAGAGCTCAGCACCTTCTGTCTGCATATAACAGGAGGACCCGCCCTTCCCCCATGTCTCTGACAACACCACTTGAGGCTGAGGAAAGGGCGCGGAGAACACCACTCGGAGAGCTGCCCACAGGGACCCAAGACTTTGGAGGGCACGGGATGGTACCTACATGTAGCCTGAAAAAATGAGGCAGGAAGTTGGTAAGAGCCACCTGTGGCCACAGAGTGGTGACAAAGCCACGCATCCAGAGTTTGGCTAGGGAAGGACCCGGTGCTTTCTACCTGGGCCACGTGAAGGCCAATGAAGAGTAAGGTTTCCTTAAAAGGCTCCATTTAAGATTTTGCCCCTAGGGGTGTGATGACTACAACAGAAAGAGTCTCCATGGGGGAGGGGGTGGCCTAGGGGCTAAGGAGGAAGTGCAACTGGGTCAGCTGGAAGGCACATGCCTGTATCGGGAGGCAACAGTACAACAGTGCATGTCTGTCCTGTCCCTGTGAAGCTTCCCCAAAGGAATCACAAAAGTGCCCTCCAGAAGACAGAGCCGCCACCAGAGCCCTGCCATGTGCAAGGCATCAACTCAGAGAGCAATCGCACCCGGGACCAGACCCCAGGCGCCGTTCACCCTCCTCCCTTCTCCTCCCCCAACCCCGGGGGAGCCAGAACTAGCAGGGCTCAAGGGAAGCAAGGGGGGACAATGAGACTACAAGGCTGAACGCACCTTTCCTCCCACTGTGGGTTTCCAAGAGCGGGGCAAACCCAAGCTAGGAAAGGGAGAAGACTGAAACCAGGCACAAGGTTGAAAATCTGCTGTCAGGTCTGACTCACATTTTAATTTCTGCAAAGGAAAGTTTACTCATACCTGAACGTTACCCCCAAAAATCTGTGCGCTCTCCCACAGATGTCATCTCGCAATGGGGATGGGAGATCAGACAGAATGACCTTAAGAGGCTACAGTGAGAAAAAGATAAATTTGTAGACGGCAGCCTTTTCTTTAAATTGGTTATAGGTAATCTTCTACAAGTCATATCTTCCCCACGAACGATGATGATAAAACGAGCATTTTTTCTACGCCAGGTATGTCCTAAGCACTTCCTACACACGACCGCATTTAATCTTTCCAGCACACTGATGAGTTTATCATTCCTCTTTTACTGAGGCGATAATAAGTAACTTGCCCAACCCAAGTCAGGCAGCTTACAAGTGGGAGATTCCAAAACCCAGGCTTTGAATCACTGTGCCCTACCGCATCCTATGAGATCCGTGACAGCACTTTGTAAACTCTGAAGCGCTACCACAAATGCCAGTGATGGCTTATGTTCATTGCCAGGCCACAAGGCTGAGGAACAGATACAACGGACCTAGTGGACATTGTTGGTATCATCTAATGTGTTTTTACCAGGCTCAGGGCACAGCAGTCATTGCAAACAACATGGGAAACACAAGACCGATAACTTTTTCCCCCTTAAAAATCTTTAAACTTGCAATGCAGGGAAAGTTCGTTTTCTAATCTGTAAGTATGATAACGAAGGGGTCTGAGGAATGTGAGCTCACCTCTGTCCACATACAAGCAAAGATGTTTCCCAAAGCCCACGTGCACAGGACGGCAGGAGCAGAAAGTGGGGCTGAAAAAAGGGTGCTTGGAAGTAGCAAAAACCATGGAATAGTGGTGAGCACTGCCCTGGGAACAGAGCTGGCCTCTGGGCCTGTCCAGTAGTTCATTACTTCAGGGAGTCATGTAATTTCTCTGTTTATCCATCTACTTTCTGAAATGGGGACGGTAATATCTTTCCTGCCTGGAGCCCCGAGGGAAGGATGATTCTGCTCCAGCAGGTGTGATTCTCAGCCCCATTTCTGCAATATGTCAGCCTGTCCTTATCTCGAGAGAGAGAGAGAGAGCACAGCTCAAAAATAAAGAGTAAGTTATTAAAACAATAATACATGTTTGGGTGCCTGGGTGGCTCAGTTGGTTAAGCGTCTGACTTTGGTTCAGGTCACGATCTCACGGTTTGTGAGTTTGAGCCCCGCGTTGGGCTCTGTGCTGACAGCTCAAAGCCTGGAGCCTGCTTTGGATTCTGTGTCTCCCTCTTTCTCTGCCCCTTTCCCACTCATGCTCTATCTCTGTCTTTGTCTCTCAAAAATGAATAAATGTCAAAACAATTTTTTAAAACAATAATACATATAGAATACATACCTAATATCATGAAGTCATTTTTGAGGAGTGCTGAATAATCTTAAATCAATGATACCTGCCACAGGCTGGGAGTCACCGGGCATGAGACCCCAGAGCCTCTACCAGCTCCCCCCCACCCCCCGCCCCAGGGTCCTCTCCTGTTAAGCAGATGCTTGATGGTGGTCAGTAATGAGTAAATGAACTTGGCTGACCTTTCCTTTTCCCTTCCTCTGTGGCTCGCCTGACTTGTTTTTGGAAGCTGTGACCCAGGCTTCTTCGGCAGATGGTTAAAGCTCATGCAAATAAATATCTTGTCAAGAAATGGAATTCTGCAGAAAAAAAACCTTAATGTTCTATCTTACCCTCCACTTGAAAACAATTCTATCAACAGAAATTCTCTCTTTGGGGTCATCCCCTATGCATTTATTTATTCATTCAATGCATTAAAAAATTTTTTTTAATGTTTATTTATTTTTCAGAGAGAAAGAGAGAACGAGCATGAGCAGGGGAGGGGCAGAGTGAGAGAGACACAGAATTGGAAGCAGACTCCAGGTTCTGAGCTGTCAGCACAAAGCCCAACACGGGGCTCAAACTCACAAACCATGAGATCATGGCCTGAGCTGAAGTCAGACGCTTAACTGACTGAGCCACCCAGGTGCCCCTCATTCAATGCATTTTTATCAAGCAGCTGCTATGTGCCACAACCAAACTGAATTCAGAGAGCAAAACTAACTCCCCAGCTTACTGAAATGTACTTTCCAGGGAGAAAGACAAACTTTGCATATAGACACAAGTGTGTGTGTGTGTGTGTGTGTGTGTGTGTGTGTGTGTGTGTGTACTAAAACAATAATACGTGTTTGGGCGCCTGATATATATGTATGTAACCATGTATATACAGGTCATATATATATATATATATATATATATATATATATATATAAGGTCATAAAACAAACTACATACCTATACACAAACATTCACGTCTATGTGACATAGATCAATGCTATGAAGGAAAATAAAGTAGGTAAGGGGACAAGATGCAGTGGGGTGGAGATTGCTGTTTAACACACAGAGATTAGGGAAGCTCTTTTAATTAGGTGATATTTAAGCAGACATCTGAGGAAGTGAGGAAATGGACAGGTGGATATCTGGGGGAAAAGCATTCCAGGAAGAGGGAACAACAAGAGCAAAATCACCGAGGCAGGAATCTGTTTACCATATTTGAGGAACAATAAGAAAACTGCACAGTCTATATAATCCTGTATCATAGTTTTCTTTTCACAGTTATAACAACATGCTGACTTAGAACCACCGTGATAAATCTTAGTGATCATGTGGGAACAAAGAAGTACTTTCTATAACCAGCTAAGTTCTCTTAGAATTTGGGGGGGGGGGTGGGGAAGCAGCAGAATTGACAGAAATTGGTGATGGAGTGTGAGAGGCATGGAGAGGGGTAAGTTGCTGGCAACTCCCAGGCTTCTGACTTGGATGATGGGAAATGGTGAGGTCATTGACCAAAAAACAGAATAAAAGAAAAGGCATAGAGTGTTGCTTCTCTGCTTGGATTTACTTCTTCTTTACTTTTTGGAGGGGAAAATGGGAGGAAGGATGGGAAGAAAAGAAGGTCTTAGAAAAGAAGGTCTTAGAAAAGAAGGAAGTGAAGTTCAATCTGTTACATGCCTAACAGAGATGTGATTGGAAATGTCCATCATGGCACCGGATATATGGGTCTCGTGCCTGGGAAAGAAACTACTATTTGAGATAGTGATATGAGAACCATGTAAAGCTGTAGGATTGAATGCCTGCTCTCCCAAGATAGGTGTATAAAAGTGAGAAGAAGGCTAAGGATAGAATTTGAAGACCAATATTTAAGAGATGAGAAGAGGGAGAGAAGAATGAGAATGGATGGCCCAATAGGATCAGGCAAAATCCAGCACAAGGGACATCACGGAAGTGAAGGGAAGAAAGAGTTTCAATGATGGCTCATGTTGTTGAGATCAGATAAGACATAATGCCATAAAACAAAGATTCAGCAAAGATTTTCTGAGCACCCACTCTGTGCCAGGCATTGTGCTAGCAACAGGGAACACAGTGGTTCATAAAATCGGAACGGTCTGTTCTACATGGAGCTTACTGGATTTATAACTAGGTCCCTCCCGATCTTGGCAAAAGCTCTTTAATGGAAGTCAGTCTCATTGAGTTACTAGAAATGAATGGGAGGCAAGGAATAAAAGTCACTTAGATGCTGTGCTTTCAAGTAGGCTCACCGTCGAAAAGAGGAGGGAGACCGAGTGACAGGGTAGAACACAGAGTGAGGACTTTTCTTTCATTGAAAAATGCAAGACTGAGTATGTTTCTATGTAGAGGAGGAAGAATTAGCAGAGGGAATCAACTTGAAGATACCTGAGACAACACCCTTTCACATGCTCTGCATTTTATCCAAACCCAAAGGTCAGACGCTCACACACTCAGGGAAGTCACTGATCCCACTTGACAAACGTGGACAGCAGAGCCTGGTGGTGAAAAGCACTGAATATGGGGCGTCAGACTACCTGGGCTTGAACTCTAGAGCTACTACTTACTAGCTGTGTGACCTTACCATCTCTGTGCCTCAGTTTCCTCTTCTGTGGGCAGGGATAAGAATAGTACCTACCTCAAAGACTGTTGTGAGGATTGTATTTGTATATTACTTAGAGGAGAGCACCAAGTAAGTGCTGGAAACAGACAATATACACTCACAGCCACACATGTACATGCGATAGAAGGCACTGAGAAACACGATGAAATTTGGTAGCTGGGAGGAGGGTTAGAAAGAGGGTGAGTATCAGTAAAAACACCTTCCCTTTCCAAAGTCACTCAGGGCTCAGCTCAGACCCCATCCCCTTAAGTACTTCTGCCCAGAATCGCCCATTCTGTAGGAAGAGCCCATCATATAGCATACTTGTGGGCTGGACCTCACACTTACTGGACATTCATTCATTCATGGACTCATTCATTTGGTCATCCTTTGTGGAGCTCCATCTCTTACCGAGGTATTACTTTGCAAATACGGGTAAGACACAAGCTTTCCTTCGAGAAGGCTGCTGGTCCATAAAGCCTTGGATTTTCTCTCCTGTCTGCAGTGCCTTGTAGAGTCATTCAACCACTTGGAAAAACGAGACAGCATTACTTCTTCTTTTTGTCTCTCACAACATCTAATACATACGAGGAGTTCTAAAGCTCCACAGAGTGAAGGAATGAGTCTATTCCCTTCAGTAGATACACAAATGAGTTGGAACCCACAGTGTCTCTCCCGGAAGATGAGCTAGCAAGAGAGAAAGGAACTGATATTTATTCATCACTTATTACATGCCAGGCACTGTTGACAGCTCACTTAGAGCCAGTCAATGAGAAAGCCTTTTCTATTGGTTTTGTTGAAAAGTGATGCCTAATGGCTTCACTTTTATGTTTTCAAATGTTTTCCATTTTGTGTGGTTTGCTTTCTAAGCCTGAAGTGTCTCACGTGACTGGAAACATTTTTCATGCTTCATGTGCAGTCAGTCACTTTTGAATTTTGCCAGTGTTTGGCTGGTGGGCCTTTTGTTAAGTAAATGCTTGTTATGTACTTTGTGTCTGGTTCTACAAGAGACAAGCATGCCCACCCCTTTGGCCCCATGTGTGCCTTTCTCTCCCTCCGCCCTCAACATTGCCTTTGTTCTGGGACAGGCTATCGAAGCCTGTTCCAGCAAGGTGCTCACTAATGAGGCCAGGGTCATCGGCAGGTATGTGAGCACTCAGAACGAGATGGGAAACATCAGGTAGAAACTTTGTTTGGTTCTCCTGGAGGAATTGGTATGTTTGATTTACTTCCGAGTTAGAAAAAAACAAATGGACCATGGATGTTTTTTAAAGCATGATGGATAAAATATTTAAGGCAAGATGTTTATCTTCTGACACCTAGCCTTTCCTACTCTCAAATGATTGCTATAGGAAAAGTAGCCAAGTTGTTTATCTGCTGCTAGCTCATCAGGTCTGTGGACTCTCTGTGTCCTCATACCCAACAGCAGAACAAATCTTAAGTTACAGATCCATTTCTGCCTTCTGGGAATACTGTCCTTGTCACTGGAAAGGGGAAAAGAGTCAGGGTCTTCTGTGCTTGTAGGATTTAGATGCAGGGTTTGGGGGGACCCTCCTGGACCCTGGGCTGGACCTTGCTGGTCTGAGTAGAAGGGATTCTCCTGGCAGAACCATCTAGATGTTCTTGAGCAGGTTAGAAACAAGGTACTCATTGATCTTCCTGCTCACAAGAATCTGAGAGCACAGGACAAGAAGACTCAATATTTTGGAAATGGAAGGAAGCTGAAGTCTGGCTCCTTCTGGCTCTGGACCTTATGAATCGCCCAAGAATTTAAAGTATTCTTTTTATTGAACGATGAGACTTTAGATTTATCTGAATTTATAATATTAAATTTTACTTTGGTGGCATTCAAATATATTTGTAACCTGCCCAAATTAGAGCTAAATCTCTACTAATCTGATTTCTATTAACTGCAGATCAGCAGCACAGACCTTTCTCCTGGGCTCCATATGCCTCACAACTTTCTGGACATGTTGACAAGGGTGGTCTGCTTATGTGTCTAATTCAGAACCCATAAAACCCAACTCCTCATCTTCACTCTCAAAGCGCTCCTCTACTGGCGCCAATGGCACCGTCATCCTCAGGACCCAAAGCTCAGCGCCATTTTGAATCCTCCTCCTTCTTTGCCCTCTTCACTTTGACCAGTTGCTAAGTGCACCAGACTTTGCCTCCATGATAATTCACGCCTGCATCCCATCCCTTCTATCCCCACTGCCTTGTCCTGGCCCTGGCCCTCCTTACCTCACCACTGGTGTAGTCAAATGAGCCTGAACTTCAGCATTCAGGTTGACATCTGGCTCCAATAACTTTCTGCCCACATGACCTTTGGCAAGCCTTGATTCCCCCTAAGTATAGGTGAAAAGATGAGAGGATGGACACAAAATCCCACGCACAGTGCCTCTGGCCCCTCATGGGACCCCAATCAGCATCAGCACTCTTTCTCCTTGCTGAAACATCCCCCGAGAAGCCCAAGTCCTTCCTTCCAGGGTTTCTCTTCTCCAATCTGGGTCCTGCACCACTGCCAGGTTAATTCTTCTAAAGCAAAACTCTCTCACCCCTGTGCTCAAAGCTGTGAATGCCTCCCACGGACTGAGTAAAGGCCACATGTAAGGCCGAGCTTCAGGCTCTTCAGATCTGACCCTCATTGCTGGCACAATCTCTTTCCTGGCTTCCCTCTTTTGTGCGCTCTGTGCCGTGGCCACGGGAGGGGCTCACCCTTTCTGGAGGATGCTCTCTGCTCTCCTGGTCTCTGCTCACCCCACCGAGAGGGCGCCTGCCCCACCTCTGTGTCCAGATGCCCACCTGCAGCTCTGCTGTCAAACCTTCAGGAAGTTCTGCCAATCCTCAGCCGAAAGATATGCCGCTCTCCTTTTTACAACACGTAAATGATCAATTTACCTTGATTTGTGGCAAAACCCAAAATAAATAATAACACATACATATAATTCACCCAACTTTTAGCACTCGTCAGGGATCATCTGTCATGCTGAAAAACATGTATGTTAAACAGATGTCATGAGTAAGTATACACATATAAATTTACAGTAGCTTAGGGTATTTGTGGGCATGTGGAGACAGACAAAGCCAGGCACTAGCTTCCTTTATTGAAGCCTCCCTATTTCTATAGAGTAAATTAATTTGAGGAATAAAAGCCATGCGCGAGTATTCCCTAGTGAAGTATTAATTTCCAAATGTTATAAGCTGACCAAACAGATCCTTCTATGTAAGAAGTGCACTGCAGACATTCAAAACCCCTCTGTGAAAACTGCCAAAAACTTAAACCATCCCAATAATTGGCAAATAGTTAAATAAACTGTTGCATACTCACATTATGGGCTACTATGGAGCCATAAAAATGATGTTGCAAAAAGCAAGATATGAAACTGTACATTCTGTCTGCTCCCAGCTATGGAATAATGATTATGAACACTAATGATAAGAATAAGGAAAAAAAAGACCTAAAGAAAAGATACCTTCGAACAAGACATATTCTCCTGTGGGGATCAGAGAGCACCCCATTGCTGGTTCCCATAAAGCCTGCCTCCCACAGCCCCCGTGGGCTCCCTCCGCTCCCAAGTACAACTGGCATGTGGCCTGCATTGTTCTCCTCCCCTGGACTGTGAAGTGTGTGTATATGTGTGATGAATAAACTGCTGCCAGTCAAGGAAGGAAGAGAGAAAGGAAGAAATATCTATATATACACACATACACCGAAAGGTTAATGGGGGAAGAGGATTTTGGGTAATTTTTATCTTCTTTATCCATTTCTGGGGTTTCCAAATTCTCACAATAAGCATGCGTGGCTTTTATAATCAAAGAGGAACATATTCAAAACCTGGTTTAAAAACAAACACTGCCAAAAAGCCATTGTCCTTGAGCTTGGATGAGGCATGCAGGGATAAAGGAAGTTCAAACAGCTTGAGCATTCTCTAGGTGCTCAAAGGTTGTCCGTTCGTCGTGGAGGCATCTGGTTGCCACAGCCCGATCACAAAAAGGAGGTTTCCTCCTCATCAGCCAATACTGTGAGCAGCTGCATGCTAACTACCCTCAGGGGCTTTACTTTCAGGCAAGATGACCCGGAATGCCAGGGGAAAGGAACCAAAGTCTGGCAGAAGAGCCGAGTATTTTTTTTTCCCTGTAACATCTCTGTCCGTGACTGCCAATGCATACTGAGAGACGTCTTAATTTTATTTATTTAGTTTTTCAAATTCTTAAGACTGTTATGCCATCTCAGCATCTGGCAATCTTTCCGTAGGTCTCTTTCGAGAATCAGAACAGGGGCACCTGGGTGGCTCAGTCGGTTAAGCATCCGACTTCGGCTCAGGTCATGATCTTGCAGTTCGTGAGTTCAAGCCCCGTGCTGGGCTCTGTGCTGACAGCTCAGAGCCTGGAGCCTGTTTCAGATTCTGTCTCCCTCTCTCTCTGCCCCTCCCCCACTCATACTCTCTCCCTCACTCCCTCTCTCTTTCTCAAAAACAAAGATTAAAAAAAAATTTTTTTTAAAAAGAATCAGAACATACACAGCAACCTCTGAAAGCTCCAGGGTGACTAAAACAACGACAAATTTATGGACACACGTCGTGATGGTGGCACATGCTGTGACATGAAGCCAGTCTTCTGTAGACCAGAAGAAATAAGCAATGCACACATATCCTGAAGAGTGTACCCGCTCAACATCCTGAGTGTCAGACACAGGATGGGGGGCAGCAGAAAATGGCTTTGAATCTGACACCACGCTTGGCACGTAGAACGTGCTCAAGAAATATCCTTGGTTGACTGACAGTTTTCGTAACGCGGAAGATCGTAATGACGTGGTGGTGGAGGCTATCGTCGGTGCTCCTTTGTGATGTTACAAAGCTGATCATTCTTCCAGAGAGCTAAAGAGCAAGGGTTCCGAAGTTACAGAAGTGCTTTTCAATTGAAACTAAAAGTTTTGCCTTGTGAGAACCAGCAGGGTCTGGAGTGACACCGCCCAGGCCTGAGCAGTGGCTGTTGTCGGCCGTGTGACTTCAGTCAGCGCCAGAGCTCAGCCTCCCCAACTGTAAAACGGAGTCAGTGATAGGGTCGCCTTCAGAAGGTAAGGTTAGAGAGGGCCATGAGTGACGCGCATCAGGTTCCCCAAAGTGGGGAGGTATTTGGGGAACTGGGCGCTGGAAGGGCTTGACTCTGGGTCCCACCGGGTTCCACATGGCTGGCAGGATGGTTTCTTTCCATTGGCTCCCCTCGATCTGTCCAAATCCTCATTAGCGAATGGCTTAGACAAAATAAAACCCCCCAAATTTCCAGAATATAAATGCATAAGTTAAGTGAGAGGCGTTTTTTGGTCAACAAACAGCATGAATTTTGTTGTCAACTAACTCCTGCTGGGTGCAAATCACTTAGGCCCGTGATTCCAAAGCAGACACATAAGAGATGATCCAGCCGCTTCTGCCCTCGCCTGGATTCAAGCCCCGGGCACATTCAGGGCAGGTTATTGGACGATGTATATTGAACGAGGCTGATACGGAGCATCCAAACCTTGGTCAGATGTTACACCCTGTCCCCGCCCTCCCCCACCCGTCTCCTTAGGGTCTAACAGGGCACCTTCCTTCATAATAATGACAGCATTTATTTGGCCCTCAGCGTGTACTGAACGAAGCACTGTTCTAAGGACCTTGCATCTATTAACTTATTTAATTGCCATGACAACATTAAGCTTCAGAGGTGACTCAGAGGGACACTGGGCCCCACGGGGTCCCTTCTTACTGAAAATGACAGGCTGACTAAACCAGACCCTTTTGGGGGATTCAGGAAGGGGAGGCACAGATAGAAAGAACAGGTCACTCAAACTCAGCTTGAAATCCAAGTAATGCTGAGCTCCTTCTTCCATAGCCTTCAGCCTCGTAAGCTCTGGGCCCTGGGAAGCTGTGGCGGAAAAACACGGCTCCCCTCCATACTTTGTTCCTCGCGTATGTCATTCCCTTGCATCTTTGGAGCAAAGACAGTCACCAAAGACAATCTGGGCCTGCCTCCCCCTGGCAACCCGAAAGAGACTCACCAGTAAAACCCACAAGAGCCAAGAGATGCTAGATTCCTTAAGTTCAGCAGCTTCGTCGAGCTATTTGTAAGAAGAATGTCAACCATTTAAAATTAAATTCAATTAGTGAGTCTGCATGGATTGTTTTCTTCAACGCTGAGCACTGTGCCTCCCACACCAGCTCCATAAACGCACTGAATGAATGGGTGAGCTGCCTGAGTTATACTTTTAAACTGAATACACCAAACATGATAATTTTGTGAACAACTCAAGTTATACACAATGCATTTTTATATTCCAAAGCTAAGAGAATGACTTTGAATCAATAAATGGGGCTTTCAAAAAAGTTATTTTTGTATTTTTGTTTCCCCCTAAATTTTCTTTTTTGCTTTAAAAATCTCATGGTGTCCCCCCCTTTTAAAATTGTGTTTTTATGGGGGAGGGGGACTGGGTGGCTTAGTTGGTTAAGCATCCAACTCTTTTTTTGTTTGTTTTTGTTTTTTTTTTAATTTTTTTAAATTTTTTTTTTTTGACGTTTATTTATTCTTGAGACAGAGAGAGACAGAGCATGAACGGGGGAGGGGCAGAGAGAGAGGGAGACACAGAATCGGAAACAGGCTCCAGGCTCTGAGCCATCAGCCCAGAGCCTGACGCGGGGCTCGAACTCATGGACTGCGAGATCGTGACCTGAGCTGAAGTCGGACGCTCAACCGACTGAGCCACCCAGGTGCCCCAAGCATCCAACTCTTGATCTCGACTCAGGTTGTGATCTCACAGTTTGTGAGATGGAGCCCCACGTCAAGCTCCGAGCTGACAATGCAGGGCCTGCTTGGGATTCTATCTCTCCCCTTCTTTCTCTGACCCTCCCCTGCTTCTGCCTCTCTCTCAAAATAAATAACTAAACATTAAAAAAAATTAATAAATAAAACTGTGTTTATACAATTTACCCTACTAGCCGTTTTTAAGTATAAAGTCCAATGGTACTCAGCACAAACACATTCACATTGTCCTACAAGCATCACCACCATCTCTAGAACATTTGCATCTTCCCCAGCTCAAACTCTGCGCCCATTAAACACTAACTCCCCATTCTCCCCTCCCTCCAGGCCCTGGCAACCACTTTCTACTTTCTGCCACGGTGAATTTGCTTACCTAGATATGTCAAGTGCCATCACGCAATATCTGTCCTTTTGTGTCTGGCTTATTTTACCTAGCATAACATTTTCAAGATTCATCTATGTTGGAGCGTGCATCAGGATTCCATGCCTTTTTTAAAAAAATGGGAAAATACTTACAACATAAACTTTACCATCTTAACCACTTTTTTTTTAAGTTTTTATTTATTTTGGGTGACCGTATATGTGCAACAATCAGGGGAGGGGCACAGAGAGAGAATCCCAAGCAGGATCTGCACAGTCAATGCGGAGCCTGACGTGGGGCCCGAACCCACGAACCAAGAGATCATGACCCGAGGCGAAACCAAGAGTCGGATGCTTGACAGACTGAGCCACCCAGGTGCCCCATGTCAACCATTTTTAAGGATACAGTTCCATGGCCATGGTGGCTCACTCTGAAACATTTTTTTTTAATGTTTATTATTTTTGAGAGAGAGGGAGAGAGAGACAGAGTGCGAGCAGGAAGGGGCAGAGAGAGAGAGGAGACACAGAATCGGAAGCAGGCTCCAGGCTCCGAGCTGTCAGCACAGAGCCCGATGTGAGGCTCAAACCCATGAGCCGTGAGATCATGACGTGAGCCGAAGTCGGACGCCCAACCGACTGAGCCACCCAGGTGCCCCGGCTCACTTTTAATATGATAGTTGTAGCAACACCCACAGTGGATTACAAGGTGCAGACCTAACTCTGCCAAGTTCCTTCAGAGCTAGCATCTAAACAGAGGTCAGGAGTCTGGATTGGGACCTGGCCCTGCGGAGGACTATTCAAGTCACCTCACCTCCTGAGCTATTTCTACGTCTCTGATGACGGGTCCCAGGCCCTAGTATGTAGTGGATTATTACATCCCACTCTCACTCCTGGCTTTTTTTTTTTTTTTTTTTTTTTTTAAGAAAATGCCCAAGGACACAGTCTCAAGGGAAGCAGTGAGGATGATAAAAAGACAGAGCTGGAGACCTGGCTCGTGAACGCATCTGTTTAGGGGCTTTGGCTGCATCTACATCAGCAGAGCAGCGCTATTTCTGGGCCGTCGGCCGCGGTGCGGAGAGGCGCGCGGCATAGACCCAGGCGCAGGGCTGAAGACCACGGAGGCCCGCCAAAGCAAAGGGCTTGGAACTGAAACGAAATGTATGTCCATTTGTGCCCTGGGGAGAAATGAGGAGGTTTTTCAGAAAGGAGACGATGAGGATGTCCAGCCAAGAAGGAAGCAGTGGAACAAGGTGCACACAGACAGGTGAGCGTGGAGGAGGGGCGTGGGCTGCTGGGCCCAGGACAGGAGCAAGGACAAAGGGGGTTCCAAGGCACAGGAGTCCCCAGGGCTCAGAAGAGGCAAGAGGCCACAACTCAAACCCCAAGTGAGAACGGATGAATCTGAAAGGACTCAAGCGCTCAGATCCCACATTGTGTTAATTAACAGAACAGTGATTTGCCAATGAACGCCCAGCAGGGGCGATCATCTGCCTGATAGAGAGGCCCTGCTTTCCTGATGGAATCTCAAGTGCATGAGCCATGAAATTACTTCTAAAGAAAAAAAAGAAAAAGACGGAGACAGCCAAAGAGGACAAGCACTTCCGTTTGTGTACTAGAGACTTGTTCTCTTTCTTGAAGGAAACGGGCTAGTCATAGAGACCAGAGGTGAAACGGTAATATCCAACCTTATCCTCTCTCCTAGGAGCGCAGAAAATGCTGGCTAAAGTAAATTAATACAAATACCAAACCTGTTAGGACCCTTCCAGTGTGCCCAGATGTATTTAGCCCACACTATCCCATATAATCCTTACAAAAACCGGCTCTCACCCTCATTTCCCAGAAGAGGAAACAGCAACACAGGTGAAAGTAACTTGCCCGAGGTCACACAGCGAAACAAGATCACAACAAACATTCCGTCTTCCTGAGACACTCAAAAACTGTCTTCCAATGTTAAAATGTGGCCTAAAACGGGGGAGCGAGGGTCCCACATAAAATGGAGCTCAGAAAAGTTTGTCTCCCCTTCCTCTTGCCAGATGCCTGCAGTAGTTTGGGTCCACGTCCCTCACAGGTTCTGTCACTGCTTGTGGCAGTGCTACGTGGTGGCCAGATTCCAATCTGAGAGTCTCTGCATCTTTTTCCAACACACGCTTGATCTTGCCATGGCTCAGCATAAAATTCTTCGGTGGCTCCCGGTTGCCCTCGGAATGAAATCCCAGAGTTTCCGTGTGCCATGCTTGGCCTTCTGTGAGCTGGCTCCTGGGAGACTCTCCAGCCTGGCTCTATTTCCCTCAGCCCACTCTATCTCCTGCCTGGGAATCCGTCTCTCAGGCCCACCACACGCATCAGTGGGGAATCCCTCACCTTGTCCTGGACTCTCTCCCCGCTCCTGCTCTCCTACCCCTGGACCTTTTCACCTGCTGCCTCTTGGGCATAGAATTGCATCCCCCTTCTGCCTGGATATCACCAATAGAGCCCACCCATGGCCACCTCCTCTGCAAAGCCTCCTGTGCCCAGCCACACTGAGTGGGCTTCTTTTCTTTGCTTCCTGCGCCTCCCATACTTACCTTGGCTATAGCCCTTCCCAAGCTGCACTGCAATGGTCCCTTTCCTCCCGGTCTCTTCTCCCCTCCCTGATAAGACTCATTCATCTACCTACTCACTCCGCAAGCTCCATCCAGGGCAGGAACCACAACCAGCTCTGGTTTAATCACTGTGTCTCCTGCCTCGCATCCTGTGGCTCTCTAAGTGTGGTCCCTGACAGCAGCCAGAACAAGCCAAGAACTTGATAAAAATGCAAATTCTTGGGCCCCGCCCCAGGCCTCCTGGATGGAGCTCAGCAGTCTCTTTTATAACAAGCCATCCAGTTCGAGAACCACTGCTCTGATTCGATGCTTGGCACAGTGTATTCTATAAACGTGGAATGAATGAATACACAGCTATCACTAGAAACCAGCTACCCCTCAGTCTCTGGAGACCTCGTATTTGCTCATCCTCCCTTAGGGAGGTGATCAGACATTCTTTCTCAGCTTCTCGGTCTTGCCCAGACATTCTGGCCTCACCGTATTTCCACCCTGCTCTAGCCCTGGTGGCTTCGGCTAGCTAGGTGACTGTGAAACAAAACAAATCAATAGGCTTGGGGCATGTGGCCTTTTGGAAACATAAGGACCCTCAGAGTCAGAAAATGCAAGACGAGGCCCAGGTGGCTCTTCCTAGTAATACACATGCCCCCCCTGGTCCTCCAATCCTCTTCTGAAAAGGTAGCCTCCTAATCACAGGGCTGCAGGAACACCAAATAAGAAAATCTACATGAAATGTGCATCCTCAGCTTCAAAGTATCCTATGAATATTCATTCCTACTGACAAAATGAGATCTGCTGGGCTATGCGAATACCAGCATTTTTTTGTCCTAACGTTCCATGATTCTGCGAAATCTAGCCAAACTATTTCAACAAACACTTGAAAAAAAAAAAAAAAAAAAAAAAGATGTCTCCTCAGAGACAGTGGTGAGCCATGATGCAGCTTGGGGCACTGGATTGGGTTCTAACCAGCTCTGATGCTTCTGGTCACGTGACACGGAAAATTTACTCTCCTTCCCAGTTTCCTCTTCTGTGAAGTGGATCCGTACTACCACTCACTTCCCAAGGTCGTTTAAAGGTATGTGAGATATTCTAAGTGTATCGCAAGCATTCAATAAATGTTGAGGACCCCTGCTACTAATGCCTGCCTGCTGCTGTTAATGGTGTTATTTTCATTCCTCAGGGGAATACACAACATGAGAGAAGACCTGGTAGTAAATACTCTACAAAGAATAATTTTGGTGGGGCGCCTGGGTGGCTCAGTCAGTTAAGTGTCTGACTCTTGATTTCGGCTCAGGTTGTGATCTCACAGTTCCTAAGATCGGGCCCTGTGTCGGGCTCTGTGCTGACAGCACAAAGCCTGTTTGGGATTCTTTCTCTCCCTCTCTCTCTGCCCCACGCCCCTGCGCTCGTGCTCGTGCACTCTCTCTCTCTCAAAATAAATAGCCATGTTAAAGAAAAGAATCATCTTAGTTAACGTAATTATGTGACACTGGACTGTATATTTTGCTGTGTTCCAGACTGTGAGTACCGTTTCTTTGGTTTTTGTTTGTTTTGGTCTTATTTGGTGGGTTCAAACATCAAGCAAGGCAGCCTTTCCAATCCTCTCAAGTTAAGCATTTCAGGGATCCTCGTGACAAAGAAGTTCACCCATCGGTGCTGAACGGCACAGAAGTACCCAACAAATTAGACCAGAGGCGGGCAAACTTCTTCTTCAAAGGGCCAGACAGTATATATTTTAAGCTTTGCAGGCCATAGTTTTTGTTTCTACTGTCACTCAACTCTGCCATTGTAGCTCGAAGGCACACTAGACAAGGCGTAAACCAATAGGTGTGCCTGGGTCTGGCCCACAGGCCAGAGTTTGCAACTTCTGGCTGGGAGAACCAAGGAACAGGAGGTGACAGAATCATGGTCCCTCCTTTTCCCTGCCTCATTCAACACACTTCGTTTTCTTTCTTAATTCATTATAGAGAAACTGGCTATCAACTCTATTGGTTCGTACAGCCCAAGGGTGTGAATTCTAGAAATGTATAAATGGTAGCAAAATCCCACTTTAACTTCAGAATTCAAGTCATGTGGCGTTCACTGTAAGATTTTAATCTTCACAAATGACATTCGAAGGAAGGTCCAGCATTATAAAACCCAACAATTTTCACATCCGCCCTCACAAACTGCTCCTCTCTTGTTCTCACTAGAAAACGATGCATTTTGTTAAGTGAAAATTTCGAGCATACTACTATGTACACTTCAACTAATCTGTTTTTCCAGGAGTTACTCAATGTTATGGAAATATGGAAACACAGTCCTTTTGACTCAGTATACTTGTAAGGTAATTACGTAAGAATATCAGTGCAATCATCAATAATCTTAGTAGGCTTAGACATAGATCTCTAAGTGGTGGGGGATGAATTAGTGTTTGTTTAATTCTGTTACAAGTCCTTAGGATTCATGAGTGGGATATGTTTCCATTTTTACATCCAACTCTGATGCAATCTAGGACAGAGGATCAGGGGCTTGGTCAAGTACAAGATCAAGATAGAAGGCAGGGAATAGGGTAATGGATGGAGAGAGGCAGGAACCTCCTGACAGCTTAGGGCAGAAGCGTCACAGGGCACAAGATGGAGAAGAGGTCAGAAAGCAGAAAGATGGAAACCAGAGCCAGGGACCTTGCTGAGAAAGGACAGAGCAGAAATAACCCTTACAAATTGCCAGGGAGCTAGACAAATCAGATTTCAGAGGGTACCACTCAGGGCTTCTGACACTCTGGTAACGTAACATTTAACATACAATGTGCAGGGAACAGATGTGAGCTGGAAAATGACAGGGTGGAGAGAGGTGGGTGGCAATTTTATCTGCCATTTGAACCCAAACAGCCCAGTTTTAGGAAAACAGATAAAAAACAATAAATAATGCAGCACACCTCCTCTGTTCCCCGGTGGCAATGGGCTTCCATTTTAATGAGGACTGAATGCAACATAGACATTTGACGTCCTGACACATCCATTAAAATGGAAATCTATCTGTACAGCCTGTCACAGCTGCTTCATGACACCAGGAAGCCCAATCCCCTCTCCAAAGAGACCCAGGGGTATCCATGCAGTGACAGAAGGAGCCCTTAGGTGAGTGGCTCCTCCTTTAGGCTAGACCCCAGGCCCGAGGAGGGTAGAGCCTGAAAGGTCTCCAGTGGTTGCCCTTGCCTCTGGGCAGGGGGAGGAACCACTCCTGGTGAAGGAGTCTGGTTTCTACAGAGTCTGAGTTTTAATGTGTGGGTCGGGGGGAATGGGGGGATGAGAATATAATTAACCTTCACACTTGCATTAAAGAACCTTTACAGAATTGAGTTCATTTGATTCTCAGCCTGCAAGATAGACAGGGAGTGTGTTTTTCTCATTCTATGTTTGGGGAAATGGGTTCCACGGTCAAGGTCAGGTACGGTCAAGGTACGGTATATAGACTGATCATGACCTTGTCTCTGGACTTGGGGCAGGGCCTTCAGAGTGGTGAGGTTCCTCCTCTGAACCAGGAACGTGTGGTCCGTGGAACTGCCCTGGCGTGGCCTAGCCTGGACACAGGTGTCTGGCTGCCCGTGGGGATGAAGCAAGCCGCCCAAAGTCCCAGTTGCTCTAATGGGACCGGTTAGAGGAGCTGCAATTCCCATGTCCAAATTCCCACCACAGGGTTAGGATCTGAGGTCTCCAGATACGACTGTCCACAAGTGTCCCGGTGGGACCAGGGAGTGTCACGGAAACAAGTTTATTTCCATTACAAGGAATTACCAGGAGGCAGCTGTCTGGGCAGGACACACAGTCTGTGCTGCCCAGGGAGGCAGGGTTGGAAAGCCCGAAGCAGAAGCACCATGCTCCCCTATGCTGCAGGGGAGGCCACAGAGGGGAACTTTGCTCCTAGGCCTTGCCCTAGGGGTTCCGGGTGCTGACCAGAGGGGTGGTTCAGAGTACTGGACACAGCATTGGACCAGGCACAGGAGACCTGGGTTCTAGACCCAGCTGTGTTGCTAAGCTGCCATGTGACCTGGGAAAAGACAGGCACCCCAACTTCCTTATATGTAAAATGGGTGTAGTAGGTTCAACTGTGTCCAAGCTCCAACCCGTGGTACCTGGGAATCTGAACTTATTCTGAAATAGGGTCTTTGCAGATGCAATTAAGGATCTCAAGAGATCATCCTGGATTTACAGTTGGCCCTAAGTCCATTGACCGGTGTCT
This sequence comes from Leopardus geoffroyi, assembly GCF_018350155.1. NCBI lineage: Eukaryota > Metazoa > Chordata > Mammalia > Carnivora > Felidae > Leopardus > Leopardus geoffroyi. The sequence goes on along the minus strand of NC_059331.1, from coordinate 156,205,871 downwards.
TTAGAAGACAAAGGACAGGAAGATGGACATACAGAGCCAGAGGAAAGGTCATGTGCAGAGACAGGCAGAGACCTGAGTAATGCAGCCCTCACCCAAGGACTGCCCAAAGCCACCAGAAGCTGCTAGAGGCAAGGAAGGAGCCTCCCCTGGAGCCTTGTAAGGGAGCAAGCACGGCCTTGCCAACAACTTGATTTTGGACTTCTGGCCTCCAGAAGTACGAGACAATAAATCCCTGTGGTTTTAAGTCCCCCAGTCTGCGGTAGATTGTTACAACAGCTTTGAGAAACCAGTGCAGTGAACAGAACACCTTCTTATCTCCTAGGGTGGCCACAAGCTCCAATGACATACCGCAGCTAGAAAGGACGAACTAGGGGAGGGGCTGCATTTTCTAGGGAGAATTTTTGGTCCTCCTTCTGGAGAAACTCATGACCTCCTCTTCCTCAAGGATTAGGGGACTGGGCTGTCAGGGCGGAGGACGTCCTACGGAAGGCTGTCTCTGCTCTAGGCATGGAACAAGGTCTCAGGTGTAGATGTTCTCACTCAGGCTTTCACGACTCCGTGAGACAGGTCCCATGATCATTCCCATTTCACAAAGGAGAAAACAGACACAGAGAATGAGCAGCTGGCCCAAGATCACAGTCAGCAAGTGACCGAGGCAGGATTCCAATGACAACAACATGGGCTCTTTCCTATCACAGGAGGGTGAATAATAACCAGGCCCCTCTCTGTAGGGCTGTGCCCCTCCCAATGGGTGGATGGAAGCTCTGACATCTTTCTCAATTCTGCTATGAGCACCTACACTGTGCCCAGCACTGGAAAAGGCCCTTGACACGTTAATGGACTAAATCACAAAAAAGCTCTGTCGTGCCCATCTGCAGGCAAGAACATTGAGGTTCAGGGAAGGCAAAGTCAATTTCCAGGATCACACAGCATGGAAGTCCAGCCAGGTCCCTAGGACAGCAAACTCCTGCTATTTCTGCCCTAACCCACAGCCGGCCCTGCCAGAGTCACTGTTCCACGGGCCGCTCTGGGGAGCCCAAGGAAGGCCAGGAATGGAGCACCTTTCTCACTGCCTCTTGCTTTGGCCTTGAACGCTCACACAGGTTTGTCTCCATGAACAGCCAGGAAGGCATAAAACAGCAAGTGTGTAGTGAATCCCTAGCGAGCTCCCGCTCCTGGCTCGCTTTGCGTGAATGTTCTCTGTTCACAAAGGGCAGGAGAGGCCCAAGAGACCTCAGCTCTGAGAAAGGATTCCTTTGCGGCCTGTCCCCAATGGCCGGGGTGTGGCCATGTCCATGGATGTCTTCTCCCCCTCATCGCTGTTTCCCCAGACCATTATCTAAGTTTGAGGCCAGCCATGCTTTTCATTCATCAGGCAACAAACGTGCAGTGAGAGCATGTTTTGTCCTACGCCCAGGGAGAGACCCTGTGGAGGTGCACAGGGAATGAGGGGCTGCTGCTGACTCCAAGGTGCCCCCGCGTGCAAGGTGGCACACACACGTCCTCATCCACACGTACAGTCAACTGTGTCAGCAGCCGTGCTTGAGTGTCAGGGGAGGTAATGATCTGGGGAAGACTGACAGGGGCTTCTGGAGGAAGGAAAATGCAGGTGTTTGGGGGAAAGAACATGGTTCCCCTCAGCAGAAGGCAAGAATGTGTGAGGGCTGGAGGGAGGAGACCCGATGATCTTGCAGCAGAAACATGATCGAGGTTCCACGGTGAGTCCACCGCCAGTTGGAAGGGTTTGCGCATGTGTTCCTTTCCTGGCTCTCTCCTTTCCTTACCCCAGCTAAGACCCCTCACCGCCTTTCCCCAGCACCGCACACACCAGCAGTGAACGTGCCATCGGTGGACCTGGGTTCAGGTTTGGACTTTACCCTGATTGGCTTCCTCGCCGTGTGACCTTGTGCAATCCTCCCTTTGGGCCTGCCCCCTCATCTGCAGAGGGGGTGAGGACTGGGTTGGGGTCCCTCTAGTTCTAAGCTCTGTAATTAGCATCTGAGTGTGTTCAGAGGTGGGGGAGGGGTATGACACAGACCCAAGTGTGGTCACCCTCACTTACCCTAATGCTCCTAATGGAGGCAAGCCCTGTCCCCAAGAAGGGGCCAGTGTTCCCTCACCCTGCAGGAACCAGGCCAACCACTGTCTCCTCCCACATCACAGTCACCTCCCAAACCACTGGCTTGGCTCCAGGAGCACACAGATGCGAAGGATGCAGGCAGAGGGATTCTTGGAACAGCAAAGAAGCAGTGCTTATATAACACCACATATTTCAGACTATCAAACATGCAGACTTTTGAAGCATTCACACTTTCCTTTAAAGAAAGAAAGAAAGAAAGAAAGAAAGAAGAAAGAAAGAAAGAAAGAAAGAAAGAAAGGGAAAGAAGGAAGGAGGAAAGGAAGGAAAGAAAGAAGGAAGGAAAGGAAGGGAGAAAGAAAAAAAAAGAAAGAAAGAAAGAAAGAAAGAAAGAAAGAAAGAAAGAGGGAAAGAAGGAAGGAAGGAGGGAAAGAAAGAAGGAAGGAAAGGGAGAAAGAAAGAAAGAAAGAAAGAAAGAAAGAAAGAAAGAGGAAAGAAAGGAAAGAAAGAAGGAAGGAAAGGAAGGAAAGGAAGGGAGAAAAAGAAAGAAAGAGAAAGAAAGAAAGGGAAAGAAGGAAGGAGGAAAGGAAGGAAAGAAACAAGGAAGGAAAGGAAGGAAAGGAAGGGAGAGAAAGAAAGAAAGAAAGAAAGAAAAGAAAGAAAGAAAGAAGAAAGAGAAAGGGAAAGAAGGAAGGAGGAAAGGAAGGAAAGAAAGAAGGAAGGAAAGGAAGGGAGAGAAAGAAAGAAAGAAAGGGAAAGAAGGAAGGAGGAAAGGAAGGAAGGAAAGAAGGAAGGAAAGGAAGGGAGAGAAAGAAAGAAAGAAAGAAAGAAAGAAAGAAAGAAAGAAAGAAAGAAAGAAAGAAAGAAAGAAAGAAAGAAAGAAAGAGGGAGAGAGGAGAGAGAGTTATTGGCTGGGTGCCAACTCTAATCTGGGCTGAGCTCAGCCAGGCGGCTCTGCCATTCTCATCCATGTGGGCAAAGCTAACTGGGTCAAGGCTCTGCTCCACGTGTCTCTCCTCCTCTCCTGGGACCAGAAGGCCAGCCCTGACACGTCCCCTCCCAATTTGCTTTTGGTGTAACATAGACACAAAGCTTACTATCTCAATCATTTTTAAGTGTGCAGATCTGTGGCAAGTATAACCACATTTTTGGGCAATCATCACCACCACCCATTTCTAGAACTCTTTTATCTTCCCAAACACACACTCCATCCCCATTAAGCTCTAACTCCCCATTTGCCCTTCCTGTGTCCCTGACAACCACTGTTCTACTTCCTGTCTCCTTGAAGTGAGTACTCTAGATATCTCACCTAAGTGGGATCATGCAATATCTGTTCTTTTGTGTCTGGCTCATTCACTTAGCATAAGGTTTTCAAGGTTCATTCCTGTTGTAGCAGGTGTCAGAATTTTACTTATACACACTTAAAAGTCGTTTTAAAGCTGACTATAAGGGCGCCTGGGTGGCTCAGTAGGTTAAGCGTCCGACTTTGGCTCAGGTCATGATCTCGCAGTTCATGAGTTCGAGCCCCGTGTCGGGCTCTGTGCTGACAGCTCAGAGCCTGGAGCCTGCTTCAGATTCTGTGTCTCCCTCTCTCTCTGCCCCTCCCCTGCTCATGCTCTGTCTCTCTCTCTGTCTCAAAAATAAATACAAACATTAAAAAAAAAAAGTTGACTATAAAGCCTGGCTGAACCATGGCTCTGATGTTACAGGCTACAAGCCCATGGGCTGTACTGCCGAGGTTTCTGCTGCCCAATACACCTGCCACGAGCTGCATGGGGCCCCTGAGCCCTTGAACGTGACTAATCCAAATGGAGATATGCTGTAAAGCATGAAGAAGAGTGTGAGCTATCTCACCAATATCTCTTATTGTTTTATTTTTATTTTTCTCTAATATTTAATTTTGAGAGACAAAGCACGAGTGAGGGAGGGGCAGAGAGAGAGAGAGAGACACAGAATCCAAAGCAGACTCTAGGCTCTGAGCTGTCAGCACAAAGCCCACCATGGGGCTCGAACCCACAGACTGCGAGATCATGACTTGAGCTGAAGTCAGACGCTCAACCAACTGAGCCACCCAGGCACCCCCCAATACCTCTTATTCTGATTACACACTGAATAGATTTTAGATATGTTAAGTAAAATATATTAAAACTCATTTCACCCATTTGCTTTCAGACCTTGTCACGTGGCAACTAGAAATCATGAAAAGTTGCATATGTGCCTCATATTGTATTTCTACTGGACAATGCCGGCTGAGACAGTGTCCTACGAAGCACACACGTGTGAGAAGCTTTCCAATAGGCACAAGCCTAGGGCAAATGCAATTTCTACCGGCCACATGGAGAACGCTCCCCGCTGGAGACTGCCTCCACAGGATTACATAAAACAACACTGACAGAGTTCTGCCTAAGGTAGTAAGTTCTTCTTTATAGGGGTTAAATAAAAAACAAAAGAAACTAAGGATTCCTGCTTCTCATTCTACTCCTCTTTTGCCTATAACCCAGAACCCTCTCCAGATCTGCAGTGGCTGTCAACACGCAGGCCTTTCAGAACTTGGGCTGCCTCAGGCCTCCCCTTGTCACTGCTAAGTGCCTATAATAACAGGTTGGTTGGAACTCGGATAATTACGGGCCCAAACTAGCTAAGGTTGTGACACTTGTCTCGAGTCTGTCCGTCCTGCTCACTTCACATCTGTCTCCCTGTCTCCAGGCAACTGCTCATAAATTCCCTTTCCTCCTTTTTTTTTTTTTTTTTCACCTGTCTTGTCCTCCCCTTGCTGGGTTTGCCTGTACACGGGAGCACTCACACGCTTGATCCCAGGCCGCCGGCGGCATGGGCCTGCAGTCACAGAGCACAGCATTGATCTCCGGCGTGATGCAGCGCCCAACATGACAGGTGAATTGTGAGCGGTAATGACAGGCATGGGGAGGGAGGAGAAGATGAATCGCCGAAAAGCCCAACTCCCAGCTCCACAGAACAAGCAAAGAAGGGAACCCACACCCACACGTGCAGACAGGCAGACACCCACGTGCCAGACAAGGGGAAAACCAGGTTAGCTAAACACACACGCATTACGAACCTCCTAGAGAAGCCTCCGTGCCCCTCCAGGCCAGAACGGATTCTTCTCGCTCTAGAACTTTAATAATACCTATTGTCTGTGCCACTATTCTTTTCAGCCCTTCCTTGTAGAGCCTGTTAATGTGCTGAGGTCCTGAAGGGCAGAAGCTAAGCCTCGTGTTCGCGCCTCCTAGACTGCCCTGGCATGGGATACCTTGCAGGTTGGATACGCTCCATGTGTGTTTATCAATGAAGAAAAAACAGGGCAAAACTGGGGATATTCCTAAGGCCACCTTTCCTGGTATGAGGAAAAAAACTGTTCAAGGTTTGGAAACCGAACAAACGTGGGTCCTTCAACTGGAGTGCTGAAAGGCAGGTGTCTAGCTGCCTGGGGTTGTTGGGATTCTTTAGGGGTGTGCACCTACTGGTTTCGACTTGCTATTGATTAGCAAGGTAGGGCGGATGTTAACGTTTAGAAAACCAATGGCAAAGCAAATGATTCTATCCAATAGTAACGCAAGTGAGTATCGTCCTATAGATGCAAATACTTTCTGGCCTAGAGAAAAGATAAGCCCAGTGTGTACTATTTATTGCCCTGCGGTCCGTGCACCAACTCCGTATCTTACCTGGCAACCTTATATCTTATTCTAGTATATTTTAAATACCTTTCCCCATGGAGTATATAAACTGTTCTTTAATTGTCTTTGAACCAGTTTGCTATAATACTGGTTCCCTCATTAATAGATGGATAAGTTGTTGAAACATGTTCATTTGACTTTGTAAGAGAGTCATTTAACGTTTTGGAAATGATTCTTTGGCATCAGCTAGAATTGGGAGGGGTGGGCTCCCAGTCTATAGCTACCCTAAGTGATCAATGAGCCATTTGAAATTTGGATTGTTAATGGTAACTGGCTTCCTCTCTTGTTTTCCCTAATAGTACACGCGGGAGGTCTTTCAGGAGGAAGAGGTCCTTAGACCTTTGGAGAAGGTTTTAGAGAGTACAAGAAAAAGAGGACATCAGGACAACTGGTCACCATCAAAGCTGCGGCAGAGAGGACAAACCAGAGGCAATGACGTGCCACACCACGTCCTCACGCTCTGTGCTTCTGGGCTGTCCTACCAGTGATTCGAATACCTTCCTCACTTTATTACTCACACCTCAAGGCCCAGGTCAAGGACTCCTTTCTCCCGAAGCCTCCTTGATCATCCCCTTCCAATCCCAAGGAAGAGATGCTGTGGCTTTCTTTGTGAGAGTGTTCTGCAGGCCCTCACTTTACAAGAGAACTTCAACGTCTCAGAATTGCATGAAAGACCATGTCCGATGTAGAGCTGCCAGCTGCCTTATTCTGGGCATGGGTGGGTGTATTCCCAGCTTGGAACGAAGAGGAGAAAGGAGGTTCTAGGAAAATGAAACAGTCTTGGAAAAGGAAGGGCATAACTGATCCAAGCTAAGGCAACATGTGCATCCCAGGGCTCTAGCTGAAGCAGTGGGGTAAGGCAGGAACATGCAGATTTGTTTGAAAGAACAAGCCAGAGGCAAGGGCTTCTGAGACTCATCCCTGTACTTCTGAAATTGTCTTTTTTAAAAATATTTTTATTAAAATTTTTAAAAATGTTTATTTTTGAGAGAGAGAGCCAGAGCATGAGCAGAAGGGCAGAGAAAGAGGGAGACACAGAATCTGAAGCAGGCTCCAGGTTCCAAGCTGACAGCACAGAGCCCGATGCGGGGCTCAATCTCAGGAGCCACGAGATCATGACCTGAGCCGAAGTCGGATGCTCATCCGACTGAGCCACACAGGCACCCCTGAAATTCAGTCTTAATTTGGACATATATTTGTTCTTGTCAACTGGTGAATAGATGGAAGTCAAAAAAAAAAAAACAAAAAAAAAGAGGCAGTGAACTCTACCAAGCTTGGTCCAAAACTTTAGAACTCTGTCCATATCAGAGTGGCCAGTGAGCAGGAGAATCCCTACCAGTGAGTCAATGACAGCCTATGGCACTTACAATGTCATGTTACAGCTATCTGTGTTCACGCCTGTAGCTTTGACTTGACCACAGACTTCTTGGGAACAAACACCAGCTTCTAATTATCTCTCTGTTCCCAGAAGCCAACACAGAGTTTAACATAGAGGAGACTGTTTTTAAAATTCCTGCAAATGCACTTTGTTGCCCACTAAGTTTTCCTTTCCAACAGAGAATACCTGCACATTTATTTTCAAATACAGCACAGTAATGAAAATCCCAAGACCCAAAGTAATACGTAACTTTAAAAAGAAAAGTAAAACAGAGCTCTGGGGCAAGAAGGAAGAAAAAGATTCATAGTGGTGTAGATATGCCCTTGATTATCAGCAGGACAGAAGTTATCAAAGGAACTTAACAGAATGACATCTATAAACCATCTTCCAAGAAATGGCAAAGACACATACACAGAAAACAGGTGTGAAACTAATCTCACAGGCCGAGGCCCAGAGGTGTCTAACAAACCCAGTGAAGACAAATTACCTTCCTAGGACATTTGTGGTTATAAGGAAAAGTTCATTACCATAAACTGGAAAGAGGAGCCAGAAGGCTTGGGTTCCTGCCGTGATGCTGTCCTGACCATGTATCAGATCGTATATTAAAATGTGACTCCACCACCTACCATATTTCCTACTACCTCCCCAAATGCTTATTCTAGCAAGTGAATGAACTGTTGTTGTCCACGTCAGGGGCAGACTCAAGGGACCCAGTGAGGCAGCTGCAGCCCAAATCCAGAAGTCATTAGAAAAACAAACTGGGGGCTCCTGGGTGGCTCAGTCAGCTAAGCATCCAACTTTGATTTCGGCTCAGGTCATGATCTCAAAGTTTGCGTGATCGAGCCCTGTGTCAGGCTCTGCACTTACAGCTCAGAGCCTGCTTGGGATTCTCTCTCTCCCTCTCTCTCTGCCCCTCCCCTGCTTGCTGCTCTCTCTCAAAATAAATAAATCTGAAAGAAAGAAAGAAAGAAAGAAAGAAAGAAAGAAAGAAAGACACTTAAATTGGCTAGTTCCTACTTAAAGATGAAGGCAAGGCCTGAGTGGGGATGCACGCCATCCATCTGAAGATAAGAAACAAGAAAATCACAGGGAAGTCAGGACAGGGAGATAAATCTGGTTGGAATCTACACTGAAATGAAAACTTTCCAAAACTAAAAAAGAAAAACAAAGAAAGCAAACAGGTGCTGAATCTCTGCTGGCCACATATCCAAAGAATACTGACTATAGTTTATTTTTTTAATTTCATTTTTTTAGTAGTCTCATTTTTTTAGACCCAATGCGGGGCTCAAACTCACGACGCCGACATCAAGAGTCACACGTTCTTCCAACTGAGCCAGCCAGGCGCCTCCAGCTTGATGTTTCTAATGTGGGATCACTGGGGAGATGGTGTGCTTTCCTATCGATGAAAATAAAATGCCTTTTTGAGGCTCTCTGTTCAATGCCCCTTCTCCAGAAGTGTAGGAGGAGCTTCAACAATGACAAGTAGTAGAGTCAAGGTCCTGCCTCTGTCACCACCCGGCCCTGTAATCTCCGAGAAGTCAGTTCACCTTTCTGGGTCTCAGATTCCTCATCTGTACACTGAGAGGGCTGGACAAGAGCCACCAGCCTCACGAGCCAGCTCCGGGAGCTCACACCAGACGCCATTAGAACACAGCTCGCTGAAGCCTCTGCATACCTCCTGCAGCTTGCGGAGAGCACGGGATTCTCCATCAAACCATTCTAGCAGATCATATATTCTGCTCCCTGCCTAACAGTCTAATTTGCCTCCCATGTGCTCTTGCAGATGGCCCGGCAAAAAGACCACACTGGTGTCTGAGGCTCCAAGTCTTGGGGACAGAAGAAACCCCACTGCGGTGGGCAAGAGCAGGGAGAGTGGAGACGGAGATGGGAGGGAGGCCACAGGGAGGATGGAATGGCTGTTCAGCACATCTTCCACGTACTAGCACCCGCACCTCCTAGCGTGTTGCCCCGCTCCAGGGCATAGGGACTGGGTCACAGCTGCTTCCCGAGCAGGGCAGTTAAACCAGGGTCCCTTTATCTTCAACCTATCTAGATGGCAAAGATTTTTCAGAAGCAACAGTCATGAAGAGGACCCCCCCTTTGCAAAACGGGGATCCAGAACTTAAATCCACCCCTCTGGTTAGATTCCAAGAGTTGCTACAAAGTTCTAGGTTGTAAAAGTCAAGCAAAGATCTCAAATACCCTGAATTTTGTCCCTGATACCTCCCTTAGCCCCGGTCAAAGGCTCCTCCCTGAGTCCCCAATGTGTTAGAAAGCCCACCTGTGTACGCCGTGGCACCCCCCCCCCCCATCCTTCCCTAGTGACCTCTCACCCACCCATTCTCCTTCCCCTGCACCATCTCCTGACCCTGCAGATGACCTGACTCAGCCTCTGGTAGAGCCAGAACTGGGCACCCTCCCATTTCTCCTGCTGCCCTGAGGCCAAAATAATGGTTCCAGCTCTACTCTGAGTCCCCACTCACCTGAAAGTTGGTGGACAGCACGGTGGGCGGGACATGCCCACTTCTGCCCCTGATTGGGCAGATGCATTCTAAGGCTGCAAATTACAAACTGGAATATAACTTCTCACGGAAGGATTTGCAATGGTGACAAAATTCTCCATTATTCAATATAGCGGGGTCATCAGTTTTCCAGTGAAAAAAATCAGGCGGGGGTACTAAATAGCTTGCCTATAGTCACATAGGCAGCTAGTGACAGAGCTGAAACTAGATGCAGGGCTCCTAACTCCCAGCTCAGTTACACAGGGCTAACTGGACATTTACTCACTGGCTTGGAAACCTGCGTACTGTTTTCTCGCATGTATCTATCAGAAATTGTGTTCTGAGATCCAAATCACCCTATTACAGGGAAAATTTGGAACATGGCTCATTCTCTGTTGGAGACCCCCAGCTCTGTATAAGGTCTCTCTGCTTGCTCAAGGCCCTCAAGGCCCTCAAGGCCAAGGGTTGGACTCAAGGAAGGGGTGTTACTCCAGGACTGATCGGCCCCACATAAGAACCTTCATGATGCAGGGCCCTCAGAACCCTGTAGGGAAAGTAATCCAAAAATTATTGGGGTAAGAAACCTTTTCTAATCTCCCAAGACCATGCTTCATTTTATTTTTCTCACTGTGCTACTTCTAAAGGAAAGAAACTGAATGAAATGGTTAATCACTGTGACTTGAGAAAAAATGCCATGATCTCATTCATTACTTCAAGCACCAACTGAAGTTCCTCTTTAGTGCAACCCACAAGCTCCCATAAAGGTAGCTGACGTGTGGTTTTCTTGGGCTGACGGCAACCGTAATGGTGGCACTATTCCCACTTCTCTTTTACTCTACTCAGGTTCATGGGACAAAAAAGTAAGTTCATTCTGGATGACAATTTGTCCTCTTGGCTCTTTCTCCCGAGTGACAGCAAGTACAGATGTCATAGAGTGTTACTGTCTGTCCCCGGACAGGAATCGATGGAGGGATTCAACACCACCTAACTGCAGAGACTACTGGAGTGTTTCCAGGCCCCACACCACTGCATCTCTCGTCTTCACTCTGCAAGCCACCTTCCTCATGAGCTCTGTCTTCATGCCATGTGGACTTCCAGGGGACTGCTAACTGGTCACTATGCCAACCACCAGTGTTACAAAAAAAAAAAAAATCTTCTGTACCCTGAGCCTTGTGCCCTCTTGTCTTCTTTGAGACCACATCTGGAGCGGCCCCTAAACAGATGTGGGTACAATGAAGAGAAGAGGAAGGCAATGATCAGCCCGAGTGGAGGTCAAACCTTTAATGGCCCCAGTTCCATCCCTTCATTTTTCTGAGGCTCTGTTTTCTTCTCTGTCACATGACAGGCCTGGAGCAGGTGAGCCCCAAGGTTGTTCTGGCTCTCAAGACCTTTAATCTCCAAAGGTAGCAGGATCAGGCATTTCCACATCAAGAAAACAGCTGAATAAGCAGCGGATACCTCTGGGAAATCAGCTAGAGGGTGGTCAGAGGGGTCAGTGAGGCTGGAAGGGCGTTTGCCGCTTTTGACTTTTTGAAACAAATTCTCTCTCCTCTTCCTTGAGGATTTGGGCAGCAACACACGCAAGAAGACCAGGGACAGTTTGGGATGACAAGCAGGTGAGGGGTGCCGGCAACGTGGCTCCCTCCCTGGTGTGATGATGCACCCGCTACCCCCTCCCCACCGCCCTGCTCCTCATGTGCCTGGGGTAGGGTAGGCGTGGGGGTGGGAGAGGGCATCGGGACTTGAAACAGGCCCCCAAACTTCACTTCATCCTACTTCACAGGGGATGGCCAGACGCACAGCTGGGAGGAACTCTGCATCTCCATTATGATTAGGAGGGTGAAGATAATTCTATTACCAGTAATAGTATGTTGTAAACATTCTGTCCCCCCTGGTTAATTAGCACCAACCCCCCTCTTCCTCCCAAATATGAAGCAACGCTGTATAATCATGGCATTTTGCGGATGATACTGTTTATTACATGTGGTATTTCAGTGGGTTGTGTGGGAGAAAGAATTAATTATAGCTCTCTGGTTCCAACCCGTTCTCAACCCCACCCCCGTCCTTTTCTCCCATTCCTCCAATATAGAAAACCATATATGTATAAATGAGCAGAGTAAATATGGAGTGCTCGTTCCCCAGTTACTGAGGAGGGGGCGAGCAGAGCCCTGTGGACCAAGCACTCAAGTGGAAGTCAGGGCTGTACCTCCGGTACCAACACAAACCCACAGGAGGCTCCGGGCCTCGGCCTCCTCATCCTCAAACAGGAATAACAAACGAGCCCTGCTCATACTCTGAGCTTGTTAGGAGAATCAAAACAGTGAAACTCTGGTAGCCGTGTAGTGCTGTCTATATGTGCAGTTAAATTCTTAATAACTCTTCCAGGCATCTGCAGAATTCCTTCTGTAGATTCTTCTGAGGTATCTGCAGCCAGGTTTCTTAGGAAACTTAACTTGGCTAAGGAACTAGAATCAGAATTACTGGAAATAAACAATAAGCCTGTGGTGGGGGCTACTTGGGCAAAAGGAAGCGGGAGGGAGGGGGATCCTTTGGGTTCACATAAGCAACAGGGGATTGTGGGTAGACAAAAAGGAGGTTCAAAAAATGGAAGGTCAAAGGTATCATGCATGGGTACAGAATGTGTAGGGAGTCCATATTTAAAATACGGAGCAAGAGCTTAAAAATGGGCCAGCATAATGGAGGAAATTGAGAGTAGAAAGGCAAAGGAGAATTGGGGTGATATGTGACTAAGGAGAAAAAATATATATATATATTACATAAGATATATTAAAAATATATGTCTAAAAGAACTATTTATGTAATTTGCTTCATCTGTATCTTAGAATCTGAAAATATGTAAACGAACCAGGCATAGATGAAAAATGGAAAATGACAGAATTTGCTCAAAATACCAGAGGTCTACATTAACACTGGTGTTGGTGGAAAAGAGCCGCCGTATCCTTGGGACAGAGGTGCCAGAGACATTATTATTCTATACAGGGGCCACGACTTGGCTTTTGTTATCAGACATTGTAGAGGGTGAGGCATTTTATCATTTATAATCCTCTAAACAACTCTTGCAGTTAGATAGTGTTACTGATCAGGAAGCGGAAGCTAGAAAAACATGGATATCTTGCCCAAGGCCACGCGGCCAGAAAGTGGTAGAGTCGGGATTCAGCGCATACCCAACGCCTGAGTCACTACATCGGGCTGCCTCTCGTGGCAGACTGAAGGGTCCCTACTTTACATTAGGTTCAGATAGTTAGGATGTGGGGGGCCAGGCCTGAATCAAACTCTCTTGGGCCCAAAGCCTAAGTTCTTGCCATCACCTGACACTTCCCTATAGAAAACCCCAGCCCACGTTCATCCTGGAAGTTTGGAAGAAAAGTACCAAGACCAGCAACAGTTGGGCTATAGACCAACCACCATGGAGCGGCTGCTGCTTCCTTCCCAGTCTTTCCAGGGTCTTCTGGAAGGTGCAGAGGATGCTCTATGGTTGTGAGTGGGAAAACCCTTGACTACATGGTGCAGAATCAATCTGCAAATAAAACCCCCAGAAATGCAGTCGCAAGTCGAGGAGAGGTCAAGTAACAGTGTTTGCTGATGACGTATTGAGACAAAAAAAGGAGTTTCCTTCAGTGGGTACTTCAGGAGGTAAGAGAACATAAATTAAAGCAATAGAGGATAAACTCCAAAAAAGGAAGCCGTCCCTTTGTCTAAGGAAGAAAAGGAAAATTCCAGGCTAATAAATTCTTCCTAAATTAAGGTGAAAAACTTGGCCTTTGTACTAATTCTGCCAAATGGAGTGTGGCACACCTGAAAGGCACGTGTCTAGTGAGCCTTCTCCAACCCAAACACGGCTCCCAGAAGAGAAAAATGTGTGTGTGGCCTGTGATGACTGCATGCACAAAAACCAGTAGGAAGAAAATGAAGGTCTTCTGGAGAGCATGAGCGCATCTTTGCAGGAGATTTCTGACCTTACTTCTTGCAGTCACCAGCTTCTGGTAAGCCCATCAAGCCATGAGGCAGGGTTAGAACTAAGCTCTGACCCCATCATGCTGAGAGGATGAATTCTTTCCCTTCTCCCAACCCCTTAACCACACCCTACAAATCCTTCAAGATGCTTCAACTTCCCTCTTTTTTCTGGAAGTCCTCTGGCTCCTTTGTTCCTCCTGGATCTGAACATCAATTACACATTGCACTCTGGGTTGAAAGCATTGATTCTAGAATTCTTATGCTTCTATTAGTTCCCTGTCCCCCGGTTTCAGGCACTTTATATTTTCTTTGACTCCCCCTTAGTACTGAATAAAGAGTTGTCACTCAATAAATAACCTACAGATTCAGTAAAAGACTAAGGATTTAGGAATTCTGAGTTTCAACGGTTACCTAAAGACAGGGAGAAGGAAAAGAAAAAGAAGATGGAGACTCCCTGGGGGAGACAAGCCCTGTGAAGCACCCTAGAGGGTATCCTTCCCCAGTAACAAGCTCTCTTTACCCAGGAGAAGAGGAAAAGCCTTGCAGGAGAAAAGGTGTTATTATATGCATTGTGAATTCCCAGCATCAAAACGAACCACAAATGCACAGGCTCCAATTGCTGAGGCTGGTGAGTTATTTACCTTAAATAACAGGAGCTGGAGATAGTACATATACAACTTCTGGTAGCTTGGGAATGACTCACTGGAAGTCTTTTTTTTCAGACATGTCGAACATTTGGCAAGAGCACATGCCAGATGCAAGCCCCATTAGAACTTGTATCTGGTTTGCTTCGGAGCAGGGAATTCACTCCTTACTCTCTTTCTTAAATCTACTCCCAAGAGTTAGGTTATGGCCCTGAGGAGTCCAGAAAAATGCCCCTGTCCACAACACCAGATTTCAGTGTCCCACTCAAAACCCCCCAGTGTCTCCTTCTCAACTGCTGCATAGAGTCAAAAGCCTGCCACATATGATCCCTGGTTACTCAATTCCGGTTCGGAAAAAGAAATCCAGCCACAAACGAGATTAGGGGACAACCGTGGACACCAGAATATGAACTAGGCATAGGTGATGTCAAGAAATTATTGTCCACTTGGTTGGATGTGATAATGGCAACGTGGATCTGGAGGTACACTGATATATTTAGGGTCACGAAGTCTGCAATTTACATTGAAGCGGTTCACTAAAAATCAAAACATTTTTGATAGGTAGACAGTGAAGAAGAAAGATGAAATACTGCAAATATTAGCATTTATTAGATCTGTATTGTGAATCTAGGTATGGCCCCAGCTGCCCTCACATACAGCAGTGGAAATGTTCTTGCAAGTTAATACATATCAGAAGTTTGCATGTCATAGGAGACTGAGAGCCCAAGGCCAGAGCTAGGAAATTACAATCGTTGCCTCTCAATCCCAACCTGTATGTAACATCTCAAATCACATGGCATTCAGGTGAGTATGTGACTATTCATTCCCTTCTTCTTTTTTTTTTTTTTAACTTAAGAGCATGTTTAAAATTTTTCATAATAAAAACTGTATGACAGTTCCTCAAAAAATTAAATAGAACTACCCTATGGTCCAGCAATCTCACTTCTGTCTACACTCCAGAAAGAGGTGAAAGCAGAAAGCCGAACAGGTATTTGTACACCCACGTTCATAGCAGCGTTGTTGACCATAGCCAAAAGGTGGGAGTAACCCAGTGTTCCCCGACAGATGAATGGATAAACAAATGTGGTCTGTCCACACAATGGAACATCATTCAGCCTTAAAAAAAAAAAAAGGAAGGAGATTCTGACACATGCTCCAATATGGATGAACCTTGAGAACATTCTGCTAAGTGAAATAAGCCAGCCACAAGACAACAAACACCATATGATTCCACTTATATGGGGTATCTACACTAACCAATTCAGAGCGAGAGCAGAACGGAGGTTACCAACCCCTAGCAGAGGAGGAGATGGGGGGTTAGTGCTCAATGGATACAGAATTTCAGTTGGGGAAGATGAAAAAGTTCTGGGGATGGATGGTGGTGATGGTTGCACTTAATGTTAACTTGTTGAATGCTACACACAAAAAAATGTACATTGAAAATGATTAAATTTCATGGTATGCATGTGTTTTACCACAATGACAAGGTTTCACAATACAGAGTCGAGAGAAAGAAACCGGTTCACTAACAGTAAGCTTCCTCAGCCTGATGTTCAAGGCCATTGGCTCTGCTGAGTGTCCCCACCCAGCCTAGGCCCTGCACATGCCCCCCTACTGCCAGCCTCCCTGTGCCCTTCCTCCTGCTTGTCCTGCTATCTGAACTCTCTCTCCCTTGTCCACTTGGCAAATCCCAGCCTTCAGAGAGTCAAGTTCAGATGCCATCGCCTGGGTGGCTCAGTCACTCAAGTGTCTGACTCTAGATCTCAGCTCAGGTCATGATCTTGCAGTTCGTGGGATTGAGCCCAAGGTCGGGCTCTGTGCTGACAATGCGGAGCCTGCTTGGGATTCTCTCTCTGCCCCTCTCCCATGTGCATGCATGCTCTCTCAAAATAAACAAATTTTTAAAAGAAAGGGGGAGGGGAGGGGGAGGGAGAAAACCCCTTCACAACTCTCCTGACCAGAGGGATCCTTTCCTTCTCTGATTCCTGCTGCAAACTGTATTCTCCACAAATTCTTGTTTGCTCTTAAAAACAAAATCAATGCTGGGGCACCTGGGTGACTCAGTCAGTTTAGCAGCCAACTCTTGATTTCAGTTCAGGTCATGCTCTCACAGTTTGTGAGTTCAAGCCCCACATCAGGTTCTGCTCTGACAGTGTGGAACCTGCTTGGATTCACTCTCCCTCTTTCTCTGCCCCTTCCTGCCTCTCTCTCTCTCTCCCTCCCTCTCAAAATAAATAAAGTTAAAAATAAAATAAAACAAAACAACAAAATCAATGCTTAGATACGGGCCAAGGCTGAGCACACCGCATCTATAGTTCATTTGAATCCCTGCAGATGTGCAGGAGCATAAATTTTTCTGCAAGGAAATACGCACATTACAAAGGTTATGGGTAGCATGGGAATGAAAGCTAAAGGTCATAGCTGGGAAATTATGATCCCTACCTCAATCCCAAGCTATGCCTAACATTTCTAACCAAATGTCATCTCGGGGCGGACCAGGCAGTCTCAGAATTCCTGGCTTTGAAAACCCAAAGACAAGGTAAGTCAGAGCGTAGAAGGTAACGAGTGTCCTTAAAACCCTGCCAGCCCCTGTCAGAGCAGGCGATGAGGCTGGTCCCTCTGGAGCTAGAGAGAAGCAGGCACAGAGTTCTGGTTTCCCTAACAAGGAAAGATCAGTTGATTCTGAGTGGGAGCTGATCCCTCCAAACCCACAGTCAAGTATTCTTGTGAATGGTATACAGTACGTGAAGGCACAGACCAGCAAAAACTTGTCACTAAGCAAAAAGCCACCAAAGCTTGTTCACAGCATCAAAGTGTGCCCTAGGCTTGGAGCCCACAGTGCACACAGTAAGAGTAACATGTAACCACTTCCTGACTCAAAAGGAGTGTTGCCCCCAAAACACAGGAAAGACGAGAGGAGAGCTGCAGAGAGAAGTGAGAAATTACCCTTTAACTTCAATCTTGGCTTGTCCTGCTCTCATTCTCTCCTTGAAGCCTAAATTATTTTCTCTTCTTTTCTTGAAGGGAATTCTAACTTGAAAGGAAATGGATTTTACTGCTTGAAGTATTTCTAGGTGAGAAGCTAAAATGTCCCTTAGTAGTAATTGCTTGAGCCTAGAACAAGATGTTTTCCAGCCATGCGCTTGGTCCCTGAAGGCTACCTTCCATCAGATACTGTCTCGTTCCCAAAGCAGCTGTATTTGTTTTTTCAAGGAAAAAGAGAATCTCTCATTATTTTCCAGAGATGCCAGGAAGATCAGATCCCATCCCTGCTAGAAGACAGGTCTCTGGAAACATCCTTTCTTCCCGAAGGTTTTAAATGACCCCCCTTGTTCAGACCCAAAGGTTTCTTATAAAGCTGTAGACTCCGCACAAATTTCTCTATTTGGATTCACTTAGACATTTCTCAACAATTAACAGTGTCATTGACACTGTCCAAACAAAGTTTTGAAAATAAAGGAGACTGTCACTCTGTTGATGACTTTGGTAGCATAATGTTGCCTAGTGACAGCCGGTGTAAGTGGTGTATTAATGTGTCACTACTCGTTAATCAGAGGTCTTAAGAATCTAGAACATCACGGACTCCCACGTGCACCAACCACCCAAGCTCCAAGTGATAAAGACGTACGAGCTTTCACTACTTTTCTTTTACTATATTAATTTGTGTACAGATTCACCCTCTTTTTTCCATTAGGCTGTATAAATGGAAGTCCAGGCCAGAATATGACCCAGTTTCAAAATCAATTTACTAGAGAGACCACTCTATGGGTCCAGAAGGGGCTATTAGGAGAGCGATATGACTTGCTCTTTATGGCAAGCTGGTAATAGAGAAATAGATACATTTTCCCTTTTACATTATATGTTACCTGTGTAATTGACAGAAGAGAGCCCAGAAGACCTACATATTTTTTTTACTATGAATTCTCTATTTATACCTCCTGGACCTAATAAGAATAGTGGTATCAGGAAAGAGTGATAACCTTACCAGTGTGTTTCTATTGACTGGAGTTCAGAGTTAGGATTTTGTTTCTGCCAACGTAAAGAAACCCAGGAAGACCCAATTCCTAGACTCAGTTGATCAAGGTGTGGTGACATCACACCAGACTTAGCTGGGCTTTGGAACCTGGGAAGATCTGCTGAATCTTTACTGCTCCAAGGGGCAAGGGTACCACAACTCAGCTTTGGGACCACTGCAGGACACTAATGTGGGTGAATTTACAGAAATAGTGTTTTTAAAACTTCTGCCAATCTGGGGGTCCTTTAGGGGAAGAGAGAAATGATTTAATGTCTATAAAATATTCAATAATTAGCATACAAACTGGTATTGGTAAATACATTGGCTACTATTCTATTTACCATCTGAAAATTTTTTTCAACTTTATTGACTTATAGTTGGCAAATTAAAATTGTATGTTTACGGGTGCCTGGGTGGCTCAGTTGGTTAAACGTCTGACCTTGGCTCAGATCATGATCTCGCAGTCTATGAGTTCGAGCTCTGTGTTGGCAGTTCAGAGCCTGGATCCTGCTTAAGATTCTGTGTCTCCCTCTCTCTCTGTTCCTCCCAACTTGTGTTCTCTCTCTCTCTCAAAAATAATAAATAAATAAACAATTAAAAAACTGTATGTTTAACATGTGTGAGCCGATAGACTTCTACATTGTGAAATACTTACCGCAAACTAACACATCCATCACCTCATATAATTACTCTTTATTTGCTTATTTGTGGTGAGAACAGTTAAGATCTAGCCTTTTAGCAAATTTCAAGTATACAATACAATATTGTTAACCACAGTCACATCGTTGTACTTAGGTCTCCAGAACTTATCTTACATAACTGAAAATTTGTATCACTTGACTAATCATTTTCCCACAGCCCCTGCCTCCCACCATCCCTGGTAACCACCTTTCTACTCTCTGTTTGTAGCAGTTTGACATTTTCAGATTCCACATATCAGTTAGGTCATGCAGTATTTGTCTTTCTGCCTCTGGCTTATTTCACTTAGCATAATGTCCCTGGGTTCATCCACGTTGCCACAAATGGCAGGATTTTGTTTTATATACGCACGCGTGTGCGCGCGCACATACATACACATACACACACACACACACACGACTATCATTCAGACTTAAAAAAGAAGGAAATATATCTATTTAATACATATATACACACACATTTCCTTTATCCATTCATCTTTTAATGGACATTTGGGTTGTTTCCATGTCTTGGCTATTGTGAATAATACTGAAATGAACAGGGGAGTTGCAGACCTCTCTTTGAAATACTGATTTCATTTCCTTTAGGTATTAACCCAGAAGTAGGATTACTGGATCAAACAGTAGTCCTGTCTTTAACTGTCTAAGGAAACTCCATATTGCTTTCTACAGAGGCTGCACCAATGAAAACATCTGCAATTCATACAGAACTTCCAGGAAGCAGAGATATTTGATTTTACCCATACTCTGTTTGTGTAGATCTTTGGAAATGAGTGAGAGTTTTGCTGACTCCTACCTAAATCAGCCCCACGCTGTATAAGATTTCCAGCATCTTGTAAAATTTTGGAACTGCAACAGAGCCAGGGTGTGTGCAAACAGTGAAGACCATTCACCAGGCTGCCTCGGCTGGTGAGAAAGGTTCATGCCGACTTGGAGTAGCTGGTACCCTAGTCCTTTAAACTAACTCCTCAACCTCTTCAAGGATTAGGTCTTTGGGCATCACAGTAGGGTCTTTCTGATTGGCAGGAAGAGGCTTAGGCAGGGAGCCTGAGAGCCTCAGGAGAAAGAAATGATAAATCTTCTTCCTTGTTGCTCAGAAGAATTCAGCATGAATCCATTAAAGTGACAAGAATATTTCTCACCTAGAGAAAGCCAGCTCCATCGGTAGTGAGTTCAGGTATATTCACAGCAGACTAGGCAGTCATACTTATGACATGCTTTTTAAAGCAGAAAGGCAGGGGCGCCTGGGTGGCTCAGTCGGTTGAGCGTCCGACTACAACTCAGGTCACGATCTCACGGTTCGTGAGTTCGAGCCCCGCGTCAGGCTCTGGGCTGACGGCTCAGAGCCTGGAGCCTGCTTCCGATTTTGTGTCTCCCTCTCTCTCTGCCCCTCCCCCATTCATGCTCTGTCTCTCTCTGTCTCAAAAATAAATAAACATTAAAAAAAAAAAAAGCAGAAAGGCATGCTTACTGTGTACACGAGACACGCATCTCCAGTCGAAGCCTGACTGTTTGGGTGACATGATGGAGGCAACTCAAGGTCCGTGCCGAGCACCTACTATGAGCCTGGAGTTGTACCCGGTCTGGAGGAACCAAAGGCACACCTGAGCTGCTTCCTGCTGCTCTCTGGGAACTCTTATGTCACCCGATAGACATGCAAGCTGGAATAATAACATCCGAGTAAGGAACGCTGCCTCACTGGCAGAAAGATCATATGTACACTTGTCATCTCTATGTACTCAAATGCTACAATGGACACAACCTCACAATCATGAAGGTCCACACCCAGAGAGTCAACTGCTGAAAAGCTAGAAGAACTTTGCTAAGTCCAGCAAGTAGTTACGGGAAGTGGAAGGGGATTTAAACCGCAGGTGGGCAGGGGGGTTCCTGTAGAAAGGAGTGGCCTGCAGGATGACCTTGGGGGGAGGGGAGGGAGCGGCCTGAGTTTCAGGTTGTGTGACAGAAGAACAGAGCAAGAGTGGGTGGACGAGAGGCCCAGAAATGGAACAGTTGTGGGTGAGCCATGTGGTGATAGGACACAAGTGTCAGGCCACAGGGAACTGCAGCAGGAGGTAGTGGGTGGGCAGAGGGAGTCCGTGCCACCAGGTGACAGGAATGGGAGAATGCAGGAAGGCTTCATACTTTCCCTTTATTGCAAAGGGGTCTGCTAAATAGAGCTTCTCCTCCTGAAAACTTCTTCCAGGTCCCGGTCAACAAAGATGGCCACGAGGAGGGATTCATCTGTCCCCAACTCCATTTTATCTTGGAAAAAATGTCATTCCACAATTTACTTCTGACCTATTTAGATTCACTAGAAAGAAAATTTGCAGCCCTAGGAACTCGAGAGGCAGGAGTCGAATTTCTTCCCCTGACTGGCAAGGTAGGAGGACCAGATATGAGCAGCTTTGCGGATTCCACACTAGCTTTTTCTAAGTGTTTCGGTTTCCTCATCTGTAAAGTACATGATATGTACGTGAAATATGGAGCTAATGGAAAAATAAAAGATGGTACATGTAAGGTGTTCAGCCTAATGTCTGACACACCGCAATAAAACAATAAATATTATCTAAGGGCCCTAGCATTCTAATATTCTGAGGCTCTATGAAATTCTGTCAAAACTAGTTTTATCTTCCTCCAAAGTAGGTGGGCTGTGAATGCACCGAAATTGCACGCAAACCTGAGATTATGGGAGATGTGCTGGCCCAGCTCACGATGTTTTCCTGTTTCTGGGAAAATGGCCTCATGCTACACAAAATGGATCTTAAGGAGCATCAGGCCCTTCTGGTAGAGCTGACTGGCCTGATTCAAGCTAGGACCATTCATTTCTTTTTCTTGTAGATTTTTGAAGTTTGGGGCAGATGTGGTGGGCACTGGGGGTTACTGGAGCTAAGTCAGACAGAAGATGCCCCTAAACTCCAGCTGCTGACCCCCTGGGACTGGCCTGGTTCCTGCCTCACTCTTATCTACATTACTTATCTCTTACTCTATTCCACGGGCCAGCCCAGCATCTTTCTTTCTTGTTCACATTGGCTGGAATTGATTTCCCTTGCTTACAAAGCAGTGATGCACACAGGTATGTGCATAATCACATTACTTAGAAAGAAGATCCATACTTTCGATAATAGTCTCATGGTATTCTTGACTTCACCCTAGAATGACTAAAACCCACGATATAAGACTTTAATGTAATAAGGTAATAGCTCAACAGAGAGCAAAAGTAGCATGTTATCTGATTCAGTGGAAAATAAAGTTCCTGAGAGTGGATTTTAATGCTTTTGACTTCTCCCATGTTCCAGAGTCCAGGGAATGGTGTTTGAAATATGGAGGTTAGGGATTTCTGCAAAATCCCCAAACAGCCCTTTGTACTAGAATGCCACCAATAAGTAGATATAATTTTTAAGTCACAAGTCTTCCCAGGAGAAGAAAGAGCTGAAGGAGGAAACAGAAAAGACTAATTATATCCGTAACAAGTCAAAGCCTAGGAGATGGGAGCAAAATTTCAAAACCCCTAAATCTTTTAAAGGCTCACTGCCCGGGGACCCAAGGTTTCCGGGTCCTTGGGACTGTGATGGCTGGATGCTGAAAGCTAGAGGAATGTTGTGGAAAGCCCAGGGACCCAAGGAAAATCTTGTCATCGTTGTGTTAGGAGTTCAGGAAGAAGCTCCAGATGGTGAAGAATCTGACAATCTCTTTGTAATACAACAAAGCCTAGATAAGGCCTAATTATGTATATAGAGCTCAAGAAATCTGGTTCAACTTTAAGGGCTGGCCTTGCAACATGTTATTCTATTTCAGTAATGGACACATAGCATGTGCTGAAGATGTAGCATAATTAAGAACCCTGCAAAGGCAGGTACAGAACCATAAGACCTATATGGAAAATAGGAAAAGAAGGGAAAAGGTTCTCTTTTTGGTGGGAAAAAAAAAAAAAATCGAAGGACATTTTTGAAAATTCATATAAATTTCATTTAGGATAGTCACTTGTAGTAAAGAATGCTTGGGTTTTATTTTGAATTCAGGGATTCCTAACAAACTCAGAAAGATGATTTATCTGGGAACAAAGCAATGTGGAAAGGGTGACATAAGAGTACCAGTGTGCCCTGCAAAGGTAAGCAGACTAATTATGCACAATGGCTTTCCACACTAGAGAGATTATCAAAATACCAGATGATCAGTGAGATCTTGAGTACAACTTGACCTCCAGAAAGTGGTGAGAACAGATTTCAAAACGGTTAAATACACAACAGAAAAAAAAAAAAAAAAACTAACCCTATTAAAAATGGGCAGAGGGCCTAGACATATTTCAAGGATGACATACAAATGGCCAAGAGGTACATGAAAATGTGCTTGGCGTCACTAATCACCAGGGAAATGCAAATCAAAACCACAAGGAGCTATCATCTCATATATGTTAAGATAGCTATTATCAAAAAGACAAGAGATAAACGCTGGTGAGAACGTGGAGAAAAGGGAACCTCTGTGCACTGTTGGCTGGAATGCAAACTGGTACAGCTCCTACGGAAGGCAGTATGGAGGTTCCTCAAGAAATTAAAAACAGAACGGCCATATGATTGATCAGTTCCACTTCTGGGTATACATTCAAAAGAAATGAAATCAGGATCTCGAAGAGATACTTGCACTCCCATGTTCACTGTAACACTATTCATAACAACCAAGGTATGGAAGCAACCTAAGCGTCCATCAATGGATAAAATGTGATGCGTATATACAATGGAACATCATTCAGCTTTAAAGAAGGACATCCCGTCCTGTCCGACAACATGGATAAAACTGGCGGAGGTTATGCTAAGTGAAATAAGCCAGACAGAGAAAGACAAATATTGTATGGAATCTAAATTAAAAAGTAAACTTAAAGTCATAGAGACAGGGAATAGAAAAGTAGTTGCCAAGGGCCGGGGGTTGGGGAAACAGAGAGAGATTGGTAAAAGAGTACAAACTTTCAGTTATAGGATGAAGAAAGTCTGAGGATCGATTTAACGTAACATGGTGACTATAGTTAATAATACTATGCTGTATAACTGAAATTTACTAAGAGACTAGAATTTAAATGTTCTCTCACACACACAAAGGTAAATATGTGAGGTGATGGATGTGTTAATTAGTTCAGTAGGGGCCATCCTGTCACAATGTATATCAAAGTATCAGGTTGTATACTTTAAACATCTTACAATTTTATTAGTCAATTATATCTCAATAAAGTTGGGGGAATTACACAAAACATAGGAAGATGAACAACTCTGCAAGTGAACAGTCTCTTCCACATGTTAAAAATTAAAGCAATTATAAGAACAATGGTTCAATGCCAGTGTGACCTCAAACCAAGTGAAGACATCAGTGGCAGTCAAAGGATCAAGGTTGGACTACAGCCTACCACTTTGGCCCTGCATTGGTATGCCTGGGGCAGAAAGATGGGCTTGTTTTCCAAGTTCCCAAAGGGAGACAGGAGGGGGGACATGGCAGGGAAAGGTCCCAGAAGGGAGGTAAGGGAGGCTCCATGCATTCACATTGGCAGGAGTTACTGTGGTTTCTGCATTTCTCAAGAGACTCTAGAAACAGAAATATTCACTACTTTGCTGACGTACAACTTTGAACTGGGCGTGTCTCCTCATTTGTTTGTGGGACTGAATCATTTAGCTAGTGAGAAAAGCTACTCTACTACCTGGCATACCCAACTCAATGTATTAGTGTTGTTTTCTCTGTTGCTACACATGCATTAATACCCATAAAGTGATTATTCTTTTAAATTGCCTTTCTTGTGAAAAATATAGGCCATTAAAGGAAGCCAACTGCTAGTGCTGATAATAGATAAGAAGAGGTCTTAGAAAGCTGTATTTTGTCTATAATAAAAAGTGGAACATTGAATTTGGCAGATCAGGCATGTAAAACAAACAAGTCCGCTTACAAGGACTAGGGAAATTAGAAAATATGTGATTGTTGCGGCCAGGGCAAATGGAGGAATTTTTAATGATGTACTGATATTCACAAATGGGCAGATTCTCAAAGATCTTGGGACCTATCCCTTAAGAAAATCACTAAGGGCGTCTGGGTGGCTCACTTGGTTGGTTGAGCATGACTCATGATTTTGGCTCAGGTCACGATCTCACAGCTCCTGAAATTGAGCCCCGTGTTGGGCTCCAAGCTGAGCATGGAGTCTGCTTGGAATTCTCTCTCTCTCCTCCCCCTCCCCATCCTCGTCCTCCTCCTCTGCCCCTCTCCCCTACTCATGCTCTCTCTCTGTCTCTCTAAAATAAAAAAAAATTTTTTTTTACATTTATTTATTTTTGAGAGACAGAGTGAGACAAAGTGAGAGCGGGGGAGGGGCAGAGAGAGAGGGAGACACAGGATCGGAAGCAGGCTCCAGGCTCTGAGCTGTCAGCACAGAGCCCGACGCAGGGCTCGAACCCACAGACCGTGAGATCATGACCTGAGCCGAAGTCGGACGCTCAACCGACTGAGCCACCCAGGCACCCCTAAAAAATTTTTTTAATTAAAAAAAATCTCACAAGATTGTTGGCTCTAGGAGGCAGACTTTTGTACGTCACAGAATGCTGATGCTTAAAGGTGTGCCTGGCACACAAGAGGTTGAGAGACAAGCAGCAGTCAAGGAATATAGTGCCTAGTGGTTCAGAATAAGGCATCTGGATATTGGTCTAAGTGCAATAAGAAGACTTGAGACATTTTTTACACAGGGGGGTGATATGATATGATTGGTTTTAAACAGTCACTCTGGCTGCTACATAGAGAACACATATAGGATAGGAAGAGCATTGGTAGAAGAAGGTAGACCAGGTGTCCCCATTGAGAAGTCTACTAGAATAGACCAAGTGAGAGACCTAGATTTGGATGTTGTCCATTGGTTCAAGATAAATTGGAGACTAGGGCCAATAGATGTACTGATGGACTGGGTGTAGGAGTGAGGAAAGAGAAATCAAGCATAATTTGAGCAACAGATTGCCATTTACAGAGATAGGCAAGACAGAGGAAGGAACTAATTTGGGGCACTCAAAGTATGAGATAAATACTAGACATTGTGGGTAGATATCAATTAGACATCCATTGGATAGCAGGAGGTGTCTGATCCTGGAGCTCTGAGAGGTAAATAGGGTTGGAGATTTAAATATAGGATGAATAAATGAATGCCCTAGGCCTACTCTCTGACTTAAAAATGGAGAATGTTCTAGCCACAACAGAAGAGCATAAACACATTCAGCTCCCCTCAACTACCAAAGAAAACTTATTATTATCTTCCTAGGCAAAAAGGAACATCTGAACTGACATTGTCCTGAGACAGAAAAGTCCCTCTCCTACTTGTCAAACTATCCTAATAACCCAAAACTTCAAGAAGTGGTTAGGATTTTTTTTTAATGTAGGGAATGTTGGCTACTGAGGCCTTCATTTTCTTGATTCATTTAAATATACTTGAGACTCATTATGTAGCCAATAAGGCAAGATTGGGGGATATCTGGAAAGAAGGAAAATAGAAAGAGACTTTTTAAATAATAACTTAGAGACAGAAGTATTTGATGCCCTAGCAAGTAAAGGAAGCAATATGAAAAAATGAAAGTTGCTTCTGCTAAGGAAGGAAAAATTCCCACACAACACTTAGCTCTCTGACAAACCAAGTGTGGCACAGGAAAATTAAATGGAAATTACTTCCACTACTACTACTTACTACTACTACTAGACAATAAGTCTACATATACACTCAGAATGGGAGGCTGAAATCGTTCAGCATCTGGCTTAAGGATGTAAAAGAAAATTTAAGAGCGAGGCCGTAAAGGAAAACTCAGGAGAGACCACTGCTAAATTAACCACAAGACTCAGACTGGGTGGGTGAGGGGAACATCACTGAATTACATATGACAATCACAGTCACGGTGATGCTACGCTTGCCCCCAACTTCCACTCACCTTACCTCACTCAACGTAACATCGGTGGATAGAGAAGTAAACGTACAAAAGAAAACATGCTGGGTGTGCATGTAAGGTGAATTGCGCTAGATGCGGGTGGGACGACAGTGACGGGTCCATCATTCAGGACTCTGCAGCTACATATTGGCCTCCCTAATACCCAGTTATAGGTCTGCTTGCTTCTAGATATATATTGGAGTCTGACATTTCCTGAAAGAGAGATAGAAGTTGCTTTTCAGAGATGATACCCTATCTCTAAAATGCAATGACATTAATATGCTGAGTCAGCTTCACTTACAACGTAATGATCAGATGAAAAGCTCTAATATAGCTGAGGAGGACTGCAACTTATGTGAATAATTACCTTAATGATCAGGGTGATAGGCTTTCAATTAATATTTGTTTGTGGAAAGGCATCAGATCCTTCCCACCAAAACAGATATATATATAGACAATAATAGTCAGATTTTCACTGTCAGCAGGGAAAAGAACATACAATTCTTTTCTTTTTTTAAGTTTAATCAAAATACTGGGACTCTACATAGCCCAAAATTATCTTCGTAGTACATAACATTCTATTTCAGTGAGACATTTGGTAAAATGTGTATTCCAGTCAGAAAGGCAAAAATACTAATAACCTGAAAAAATTTATACAAAACCCACCAAGTTTAGATACTACAAAGAAGTCGATGGGGGATATCATTTTCTAAAGGGGGAGAAAGTTTCCTATAATTGAATATCATCAATAAGATGGTGTCTCCTGCTCAATTACCTTAGAAAGGTCTACACACACACACACACACACACACACACACACACACACACACACGAATATGACTGAAAGATTCAGTTATTTCAAGTGTTCTTCTATCAATCTAAAACATTCAGATATTTCCTACGTTCAGATTTTTGTGCATAGCCAACAAATAGTGACATAAATGACATTTTGCTGCCCCTCCACCATTAAACACTGTAGAACTACAATCTGTTCTAGGTTATTGATGTCATTAGCACAAATGCATTAAGGCTTTAAATAAGTAGCCCCCCAAATATACATCTAGGCCTGAAAATTTTGTCACCGAAACATGCATTTTTAATATTTGACTGGACTTGCTTTCAAATTTGTATTTATGGGTAGGGACAGAGTGCTCAATAATGCCTTAGTCTACCTCTAGAGCAGTAAGAATAGATGGGTAGGAAAAGATATCCAATGCGATGTTCCGTAAATTTACATTCATTTCCAAATTCTCCAATTGGAAAAGAACTTTCTGGTAGAATCATACCACATCTGAACAATATCCCAATTTGATAAAAATCTCTCAAGAACATTCTCAGTATTAGCCTAAATCAGAAACTTTCCTTTCTCACGTAATGATATCCATGATCAGGAATGTGAGTCTCACTTTGAAAGTGGCAGTCACATGAGTGGGAGAGGCTCTTACACTGGATGTGTGGGGTTGTTCCCACTCTGCACCCCCAAGGGAAGGGATGTCCACCAGGGAGGAGAGCTTGGCTGGCACCTTTCCATCATTTTTGGTATCACCCCTTCCATTCTTCTGTCACCCATTCTCCAAGAGCAATGAAAGACTCATGGAAATCAAAAGTCCTTCTATACAGGAAGACTACTTCTCTAATAAAACAGAACCCAGAATTGTTGTAAGTTAAGCATGGGAAAGAGGACATCCAGGTTGGTCAAAGCACAATGTGGAGGAGCAGCGGCCCACCAAGGGCTCTGGGCTCAGTGACCTTGAGTGTTAGCTTTCCTTTAGGGTCCTCTCTCACTTCATAACCAGCTCCACCAAAGCCACGGCCCTTCCATGTGTTAGTACCTGACAATGCTCTTTCAAAGGTGGAAAAAATAAGGTTCCCTTAGCCTAGCTAAAAGTAACTAGTGCTCTGGGTATTTTGGGGTGGGGGCAGTACAGAGCAGCATTTTGCAAAAATTAAAAACCATATGGGCTGGACTCAATGACTCACTCCAGAGAATATAGTATAGAAAGGGAAAAATAGTAACCTTAAAAAATAGTAACTGGAAAAATAGTAGAGAGACCTTTCAGATACTACCTTAAGCACATGACCAAAGTTAACTTCACCAGTGATAAGCCATGTTGACAACATGCACCCCATCATACAATGCATCAGGATGGGCACCTCACCTCTGTGGAATTCTTCCCTAAGAAGCCCACAGCCCCAGTCTAGCTATGAGAAACACAGCAGACAAATCCAGAGTGAGGGACAGTCTGCAAAATACCTGAGCAATATTTTTCGAAACTGTCAAGGTCATGAAAACAAGGAAAGACTGAGAATCTGGCTCAGACTTGAGACACTGAACAGATCTGATGATTAAATGCAAGGTGGCATCCTGGAACAGGAAAGGGACATTGGTGGGAGAAGTGGTAAAAATTTGAGTAAAGTCTGGAGCTTAGTTAATAGTAACACCCCAACGTTAATATCTTAGTTGAGACAAATGAATGATGGTAATGGAAGATGTTAACGTTAGAGGAAATGAGTGAAGGATATACAGGAACTGTGTGTACTATCTTCGCAGCTTTTCTCTAGATCTAAAACTGCTCTAAAAGAAAAGCGCTACTTAAAAAATATTTGAGTTCCAAAAGAATCAACAGATCTTAATACAAAATGAAATCCTAATTCCTTGTTGATATGTTTTCTTTACGGTGGTTTCCTAAAATAACAGAAATAGCTTCCATGCATTACAGAAAATTATAAAGTACACACAAGTAAGAACTGAAAACCAAAGCATCACATTTCTACCAACTAGAAATTAACCATTACTACCTTAGCACATAGTCTCTTTGTGGCTCTTCCAAGCATATATATACATGTATATTTACCAATATGAGATATTACAGTGCATCTTATCCTGCAACTTTTTTAGGCAATGATTTCTTCATATCTATTTCAGTTAATTTCATATCATCTAATACTTTCACCATATTCAAGTCTCCCCCCACCAAATGTCCTTATAGCTTCTTTGTTCAAATCAGGCCAGGATGATGGCATCTGACTATTGTTGTCCTTTAAATATTTTTAAATCTAGCAATTTTCCCTTTTGACCCTGATTTGTAAAGACCCTGGGCCAGTGGTCCTGCAGAATGTCTTAACCCCTAGATTTGTATAATTGTTTCTTCTGGTGATTCTGAACTTGTTCTTCTATCCTTTATGTTTCCTAGAAACTGAAATAGCTATCTAAAGTCTCAATGGATTAATGTTAAATATTTTTTTTCTATAAAGCATTAGAAGTCAAGTTGTAGAGTTGTGCTCAATTACATCCAAAGACATATAACATCAGGTTGTTACCATTAGTGATGTTAAGATTGCATATCGGATTAGGGTGAGGTTAATCTTTTTCCTATATCGTACAATTATGCCTTCCTCTTGAGACCAGAAAGTAATCTGGCAGTCAGTGTGATTCTGGCAATATAGCAAATATCCATTTCCTTAATAGCTACATATCCAGTGATTTTCATTCCAATTAGTGATACTTGCCTGAATCAATACATTCATTGGGACTCTTGAAATTATTTTAAAAATTATTTCTATAATTATTAGTTGGCTTTCTTCTGTAAAGTAGAACATTCAGTATCATTCAGGTCTATACAGTTATCCTTAAATACAGTTCCTGCAGAAAAGACAGGAGAAATGCTGGCTGAAGCATTTAAAACATTTTACTAAGCACTAAGGAAGAACAAAAGATAAATGCAGAGAGTATTACAAATATAAAAGAGAAATTTGCATTGGATTACAAAGGTTAAGATACACACCCAAAGGACTGGCAAAACTTCAGGGTCCCCAAGTGGCTGGTCCCATCTGAATACCTCCACACTGATGGCCTAGAGAGATGTCCCTTTCTGTTGCTCACCAAGGCTTGCTGTATTTCTATTGTATGTCAAAGAGTCTGGTCTCTTCCCCAAGGATGACCTCTAAATGAGACCCCCCCCAACACCTCCTAATTAATATGGTGGCATATTAAATTCTCATAGACCTATCAACATGGTCATTTCCAAATATACTATGATAACCATGGCCTATTCACTGCAAGAACCATAACCTCCAATGCACTAAGAATTATACAGAGTAATGGGGTGGGGAGGGGTTTATTTCTTTGTGGCTTCCATAACAGAAAATGGTGGAAGAACTCCTGGAGTCGAATGATTTCCCCTGGAACGTAACTATTACCTACTGTAATAAGAAAAAGGATGTAATACAGTTTGCTTCCAACACAGACGTTAGTCCTGTCTGCTAAAATCAGCATCATAAAAGGTTTCTACTGTATTTTTAACTCCGTGTCTTTTTCATTTAAAAATAACGCTCTCACTTTGACAACCTCTATGCAGGTGCAATCAAGATGGATGAAATGGAAGGGTTTACTTTTTGCAATTCACATGGCACATCACAATGACCCTGAAATGACGGGGCCAGTACTTTCAAGTGACAAGCAGTTTCAAATATGGGCCACATTAAAACCTTTCCATTGTGTCAGAACCTATCAAGGTTATAGAATCATAGGCATAATTTACTCATGTTAATTATTAAAGGCACAGGGAGATGGACCAACGCTTAAATGGTACAAAGGAGCAAATGAAAGCAAACAGTAATACTCATCATCCAATATATAAAGCGAGGTGGTGATCTGTCTATCAAATATGCAAAATCTGGAAGAGAAAGCATCTGCCAGTATCCAAGGATACGTTAAATTATGAAAAAGAAACATATGGAAATAGGGAGACAAACTCAAATCCCAGACATGGGAGGTGGGGATGTATATCTTTAGACAAGAACAAAATGAATATTGAGTAGGATGCACAGGTGTTATGGACTCGGGGATTTGGTAAATGCAGCTGGTACCCTGCTCCATTACATTCGGCGCACATGAAACCTTAGGAGCACAAGGTCTCTAAGTAATGATCTGGTCTATCAGATTACATATTCACAAATTCTGTTTAAATGCCAGAGACGAATATAGAGCCATACAGAGAAAATGGCCCGCAAAAGTAAACACCAGAGTAAAATCAAGTGACAAGATGCCAGTTTGGGAAAGGAAGTCCCCATGAATACTTAAGTAAACATCACGTGAGGGGACACATGGGAACTCTTTGAAGGTGGCCACGACACAAGCAGGAGAGACGTTCCCACCAGGTGTGTGTGAGGGATTGAGTCGCTCCAGTGGAGCCAAGCTCAGCCTGCACCCCCTCAGCCCACCCCCTCCCTGGAATGATCACTTTTCCTCACCCACCTCCATGCTGCGATGGGTGGGTGCAAAGAATGGGTGCGAAAAGATTTCATGCACAAGGGAGTTTGCCTACACCGCATATCTGTATCTGTGAGCCTATGAGATGATCATTTTAAAGAGTAGTTAGCCAAATAAGGTGTCTGGAGCACTGGAGCACCAGGGGAGACCTTAAGAGGCACCACAGGCTCTCTCTTTACAGCCCCAGAGGCCAGCTGGCGGAGTCCTGTTTAAATGCTGATCTCCAGTCAAGAAGAATGGACTACACACCAGGAGGCTATGAAGACGGGACAGCTCCTGGGTGTTCACAGTCCCGGGTTTCCCACTATAAACTCCGCAAGGGGATAAAGCACACTTTGGTGATGAGCTCGGGGCCTCCCACCCCCTCAGCTACAGGGCAGACCCTGGCATTCTCCTTGTTGCCCGTTCATAAGGAATAAAACAGGAGGAGGGGAGGGTCCTTTCAACATCACAGCCATTTTCCTCCTTGTCTGAAAGTCCACCCCACAAAGATGGATTTGATGCATAACTCAACGTTCGCCCATGTGAGGAACTCGGTGGCACAGTTGGAGCACCCTTGTCACAAATTTCAGGTTCACGTTCTGGCTGCTGAACAGAGGTTTCGACACTTTCAACCGCCACCTCTGGACTCAGGTGGAGAGCTGGCAAGCGGCCCTGTGGGGGATCGTGTGATGTGCTGCCCAACTCCCCTTCCAGACCCCATCTCCGCGGCTGTCGGGAGTGTTGGCTGCTGAAGGCTCACAGCTGAGCCCTCTGCTGGAGCTGCCCTCGTCCCAGGTTACGCCCCTTCCCTGGGTGCAGCGTGCATGCAAGGACTGGTCAACGGAGGGGGAAAGGCCCCATCTGCTTCTCTCGAGTGAGACTTCTCTCAAGGGCCACCCAAGCTCTAGAGCACTTCACTGCTAGTGGTAGCCAGATCGGAATGTGACGGAGAGACAGGAAAGGAGAGAAATTGGATGACCCTTCTGGAAGCTCTGCTGCAAAAAGGAGAAAAGATGTGGATGACCAGCTGGCAGGAAAAAATGGGTTCAAGAGGAGACTTTTTTTAAGATTGCCAAAGCAGCAGGTATTTGTATGTTCCTAAGACCAGTCCAATGGAAAGAAGGAAAAAAGGAGATGAGAGATTAGTGGGGAACTGGTAGAGCAGTGTTGTGAGTCGTCAAGAGGGGAGGGGGTCTAACGGGGCAGGGGCCTGGCTTTCGGCGGGAGGAGGTGGGGAGCAGTTGTGCACATGGGCAGATGGGCTTCAGTGGCCTTAGCCAGGGCACAGTGGGTATTCTGCCCTAGAGGCAAGTGTACCTCTCATGCGGAGATGTATGTGGGGGCTGCAGCCTTCGGACCTGAAATATTCTGGTCTTGTGTATCCTGGTCTCATGGAAGACAGATGGAGATGCCTAGTTTGTTGTAGCCTGATACTATTATACCCTGTGCCATCTAGCCCTACTTATTCCATGTTCACCTGGCAACTTCTTTGGTTATACTTCTGCCTTGCTCGTAGACCTGCCTACATGGGAGAAAACAAGACCTGGTCATAAACCACTGGGTATTCCTACCCATGTAACCATTCGTCTGTCCGTGTGAGTGCACGGTCCAGCTTTCGAGGTATCTACAGAAGTCCTCTGAGCTTGGTCATTGTGCATCCTGTCGGAGAAGAAGGATCCGCTCTCAAAATGCCGACGCCACCATGCTTTTGAGTCATATGACTGAGGGCAGCGTCTAGTGACAAAGTAACAGATGCCCCAGACTAACTGCAGACAGATGTGCATGTTTTCTACATACGCCATGTACAAAGAAGAAGGCTCCTCTTTTCTAATACTTGGGGGCAGTTAAGCAACCTCTATGGGGTTGGCCTAGCAAAAACAACTCCTATTAAATATTAGCAAATGTCGCAGAGCCAGAGTCTAAAATGTCTTGCCCTTCCTGTCCAAAGCTCACTCACTCTCTAAGACCCAGCATACATTGTCTTCCTCTCCAACAAATCATCCTCAACTATTTCAGGCTAAACTAGTTTCTCCTTCTGCTGAGCACAAATGCAATCCCTTGCCTATTACCTGCTCTGGAACACCTTATCACGTGTTGCTTTATACAACCCCCTGTTGCCGTATTCATCTCCTTAACTGGATTCGAAGCTCCTTGAGGGCAGAAGTCACATGCTACACATTTTGCTCACATTTCCCAAAGCTCAGCAATGTTCCAGGGCTGGTCATTGGGAGCATGAGCACAGTTCAGTCAAGTGCCACTTACCAGGGCCTCCCCCAGCTGCCAACATGGTGTGCCACATATATACCCCTCACTCCCTGGCATCACTTTCTTTTTTTATGAATATAATTTCTTGTCCAATTGGCTTACATACAACACCCAGTGCTCATCCCAACAAGTGCCCTCCTTAATGCCCATAACCCATTTCCCCCTCTCCCTCACCCTCCTGTCCACCCTCCGCTTGTTCTCTGTATTTAAGAGTCTCCTGCAGTTTGCCTCCCTCCCTCTCTGTAACTATTTTTCCCCTTCCCTTTCCCCACGGACTTCTGTGAAATTTCTCAAGATCCACATATGAGTGAAAACATACGATTTCTGCTCTCTGACTTATTTCACTCAGCAGAATACCTTCCAGTTCCATCCACGTTACTGCATACGGCACTGGCATCACTTTCTTAGCTCCTGGCCAGTTGAAAACCTGGATGCTCACTCCCTTCCCTTGGCTCCCTTGGCCACCACTCTTGATATCCTAAGATTTGGTACCTTCCCTTTAGGTGAATCTCTCTGCAGGTTTCCTCTTCTTTCTGCTGTCACTGCTACCACACTTCCTCCCTCTCTGCAGTTCAGGGGGACGCTTGGGGATTCCTCTCACAGCCCCATCTGGCCCCAAGATGCTCCTTCCGGGGACAGACCCTCTTGCCCATACCCCGGGCCTGAATGTACAAACCCTTACAGAATCCGCTGTTATTTGGGACGACTGAGGTCTGGGTCTACATGGGACTGGGAGAAAGAGGGATAAAATAAGCAGAGGCTTATCCCTTGCTTTTGCTTTCATGTTGTTTTGTTTTTCTCCAAGCTGCAGGACTCTGCGAGCCTCTTCAACCAGTAGACAATTTCTCCACTTGCCAGGCATATTTCCATTTTATGGTTTATTTAAAAGTCATGTTGAAAAAGCCGTTGTGGATAAGAGGGAGGAAGTAATCCTGGCTCCAGGGGACAGATGGGATGACCCACTGGGATTCTGCCATGTCTGTTCCCAAGAGAGAAAGTGGCAGAACGTATTTGTCTGAAGTGAATTTCTGTAAACCTGGGCTCACCGCCAGTCTGCAGAGAGCAAGCTCCATTAGTAACACGGGTGGAAGTACTTCCCTGCTCAGCATTCTCGCTCGGGGAGAAAGCAAAACACCTACCTTTGAATTTTCCATTTTGCTCAGACATACAAACGAGGAAGTAAACAGGAGGTCAGCCATTTTAAACAGCTGGAGAAGCCCAGAAACCCTGCAAGGAGCCACTGCTTTGAGAGAAAGTCAGTACCAGAGGAGTGAGCGAATGGCACCTTCCCTCTGATATTTATTCTCCTTTAGGCACACACACAGGCCAAAAAAAGAAATAAAAGAAAATGAAAATTTAAAAGGGAGATGATTACCAGACGGCGTCCCGTTAAGAAATGACATCTTTCTTCATTAAGTCAACAAACAAGTCCTGAATACCTCCACCTTGTGGGGAAAGAGGAAGGCCACCGGGGAAGAATAGAGGAGAGGAACCACAACTGAGAAGCCAAGCTGAGGCTGGAGAGAGGTTTCTACAGCCTGAGAACCTCGTAGAGAGACACGGTAGGTGCACAGAGCAGCCAGGAGGGTCCCACGGCCTCACAGCTTCGTTTTCCCACCACCCACCACGAAGGAAATGGGGTCTTTCCTGTCATGTCAAACATCCACTGAAGATCCCCTAACCTGACGGTTTTTCTTTGTCCGGACAGAGCTGCAGGGGAAATAAGGCAAGAACAGCAGAGTCCTCTCAGGAGAGAGCCAGGTAGAGGAGATAGCAATGCAGAGGAGGGGAACGTTTTCCACCCTGTTGGAAATCCTGGAGTAAAAACTAATCTCTCTGCAATCTGGCAACATGTCTCGAGAGCCTCACCGATGTTCGCACCCATTTTGCCTCTAGGACCGCTATGGAGATAACCAGATATGCGCCAACAGTTATACGCAATAATGTTCAGTGCACAGCACAAGAAGGGAAAACCAAAGCAAGACAAATGGACACACTGAAGAAGGGATAAATCAGGATGTACAGTGTCAGAATGGAATTCAGTCCTTATCATATTCTCCATGTACTTTCAACAGAGTAAACTTTTGTGATATCAAGTTACATTAAAAAGCAGAATCACAGGGGTGCCAGGGTGGCACTCACCTCAGTGAGTTAAGCATCTGACTCTTGATCTCAGCTCAGGTCTTGATCTCAGGGCTGTGAGTTCAAGCCCCGCACACACACACACACACAAAATACATACATACATATATATATATATATATATATATATATATATATATATATATACATATACATATACATATATATATGTGTGTGTGTGTGTGTGTGTGTGTATATATATATAAACATCGTCTATTCAAGTAAAAATTCAACTGAGACATACACGTGAGTATATACTTTATACACTTTATGTATGTTCTATCTCAAAGAAGTTTAAAATGTGTGTAGAAAGTATGATGCAAACTTAGAAGAGTGGCTAGTAGTATTTCAAATCATTCCTCTTTCTTGTATTTTTCAACATTGCCCTGCCTTTCCAGAGTGAACACAGCTTCTGCCTCCCTCTCTCACCTGGTCTTGGGCCATTCATGCCATCCTGCTCCTCCGTACTGCTGGTCTTCAGATCTGCAGAGGGTCCAAGGTCTACCTGCCCTAAGGACCTTTGCATTAATTGGGTCCTCTGCCTGGAACGCCACCCCATCCTCTCTGCCCCCTACTCTCTGTCTTATCTCCACCCCTTCCCTTGGTTAACCCCTGTCCATCTTTCAGGCCTTAGCTCAAGGTCATAGCCTCGCAAGAAAGCCTTCCCTCCTTTCCATCCACCTCCCGCCAGATGGGGTCAGGATAGACTCCAGGTTAGTGCTCACACAACCCTAATCACATACTGTTTCTATGATTCTCTGTGCATTAACCAGTATGATCTTCTGGCTTTAAGAGAATTTTACCCAACATGATGCCTGGTCCCTAATAAGAGCTCAAAAAGTATTTGCTGGATGAACGAATAAAGAACCTTCCATCCTCTTGTAACTGGCTCGAAGAGAACTTCAAGCCTTCAGTACAGGACAGAGTGTCCCCTCTCTCGCGGTCCACAGGACTAGTGTTGGGGGTGGTGCTATCTCAACAGGGCTGGAAGCCTTTGCTCTGTCCTCTGCCATCATGTGAGCCCCTCCTGAAAGAATCACAGCAGCACAAACCAACGAACAAAGCAAAAAGGGACATAAATAAGCAGCTGTCCGTGAAGGAGAAGCCCCACCTGCAAAACCCTTTTGATTCAATTCAGCATCAACCACCCCCTTTGAAGAGCAAGGAGACTGAATAGTTTTAAGGTCCATAAAACAGATTATAAACTGTCACAGGAGAGTGGCAGAGGATATTATGGGTTGGACAGTCTAAGAGGTCTCAAGAATGAAAATACAGCAGAGGTTAGCCAAGGATCTGACCAATCTGAGAAAGAAAGGAAAGTGAGCAGGAGAAGAGGAAAACTATGTTCTGGAAGGAGAGCAGAAGCAAAGTAGGAAAAAGGAAGAAAGGAAGGTAAAATTAGAGAAATGGCAGAGAAAACACGGAGAGGGAAGACACTTAAGGAAAAAGTAGTGAAAAACCAAGCAAAATGGTGGCATAAAGCAAATAAATGGAAATACAAGGTAGGGGGTTGGGGGGAAGTGATGATAATGCAGCCCAAAGACTGGAGGGGTCGAAATGGTTAGAAATCTGTGCCCTCTTCGCTTCTTCAAAACAAGTGAACTCTGGGTTCATATGGATGTGTACTTTGTTAAATCCTCAAAAACAAATAGTTCTTAAACCAAGGAAATCTATCCCTCTGGGTAACAGGCAATCAAGTCAGAGAGTCAGCACAGATTTGAAAAGCAAAATACCTTAAGACAATTTGTCATGATTCTCAAGTGGAGTTTATTTTGGAGTGTGGTGGGGGGTGGGGTGGGAAACAATACAATCATTTCCCTCTGTGAGGCCAGAACTCACAGGCATGCTTTCACTATGCGCAGGAAGGAGAGGGAGTGGCCAGGAGAAGAACACGGTTGTCAAAGGATTCCATCAGCGGGCTCCTTGGCCTCCAGGGATCCAGCAAGGAGGTTATTAATAATAAATATTACCAGCTTTTATGTTTATGATAGCTCCAGAGGAATGCACACGCCCGACAATCATCATCTCTGACCTTATCTCATCCCTTGCAGGGTGGTAACAAAATACTAAGCAGTTATAAGGTGCTCTGTGCTTTACAGAAAGGTTTCCTCCGACATTATTGCATTTGGTCTTCCCAACAGCTCTGGGAGGTAGGTGAGTGAGGCAGCATCTCTATTTGACAAAATAAGGATGTGACATTCAGCGGGTAAAATGATTTGCCCAAGGTCACTGCTATGGGCTGAACTGTTTTCCAAAAAGATCATGTTGAAGCTCTAATCCCTGTTACCTGAGAATGTGACTTTATTTGGATATTGGAAACAGGGTCTTTGCAAACATAAGTGTACATTAAAATGACGCTACACTGGAGTAGGGTGGGCCCTTAACCCAACATGCCTGGTGTCTTTATAGAAAGAGAAGATACACAGAGACACACATGCTCAGGGAGGAACGTGCCATGTGAACACACAGGCATACAAAGAGAAGACAACCACGTGATGACAGAAGCAGAAGTCACAGTGACACAGTTACAAGCCCAGGAACACCAAGGTTACCAGCACCACCAGAAGCCAGGCAAGAGCATGGCCGTGCCAACACCTTGACTTAGGACTTTTAGCCTCCAGAAGTATGAGAGAATCAACCTGTTGTTTGAGGCACCGGTCTGGGAGCTTCTTCTGGCTGGCTAGGAAACCATCGCAGTCACTGGGGCATAGCTGGGGGTGTGGCTGCCCTTCCGGTCCCCAGGACTTCCCGCCCGAGATTCTCTAACGCTCTGCTAGTGACACTCCTCAAACCTCTACCCGGCCACCCCAGCTCAGCCACTCTTGCGTTGTCTGGTCTCCCAGGCCACCTGCCACTTCCCAAGACTCACAGAGGCCCCATCGCTCAGCACTAGCATCTCCCCAGCACCAAAAATTCTCCCTGAACTTCTTGATTCTTTTCAACAAATTCCATTTCTGCAGGCAGTGATCTCAGTTGTTAGTGAAGAAAAAAATCTGACATTATGTCAGTAAAACTTCAGGGTAAAATAGAAACATAATGATGGCATTTATTTAGCACCTGGTGACCAGAAATGCATATATGTTTCCTCTAATTCTAGAACATCCTTCCAAGTCCAGAGATCGTCATTATCTCCATTTTATAGACAGGGCAGCTGAGGCTCTGAGAGTGTAAGAAAATGTGCCCGATTCATACAACTGCTTGGGAGCCCTACAACCCGGACTACCCTTACAGCAGGCGGGAGTTCTAATGGAAGCCTTCAGGTGTGGCTGCCTCATTTTACAGACAAGAAACTGTCCTTGGCCTGTGCCAAGTTCACACCCCAACTTGATCTTTAACTCACATCATGAGACCCAATTTGAACCCAGAATGTCTCTAGGAGGGATTTGAAAACAGCAATCTGGTTGGAAAGAAGGATTCTCAAAGCTGCACTTATCCAGGGTTTTACAGAAGATGGAGAACAAACCAAGGGTCCATATTAAAGTGATGACTGACATCCAACTCTTGGTTTTGGTTCAGGTCATGATCTTGCGGTTCGTGAGTTCAAGCTCCACGTCAGGCTCTGCACTGACAGTGTGGAGCCTGCTTGGAATTCATTCTCTCTCTCTCTCTCTCTCTAAACAAATAAATAAACTTAAAAAAATTAAAGGAAGAGAAGCTACCATCTCCCCAAGTCATTTTGTGGCACTATCACTGGGACACAGAGATCTTTCGTTTAGTCCACAAAGTGTTTAAGTATTTTTTAATGAGTTCCAACATCGAAAAGTCAGGAGACATTACCTTTGATCTTGATTTCTAGCTTTTAGTGAAACAACAACAACAAATAAACCCACCCCAGGAGATTTGGCAACATTAGCCCATATCCTAATGTTAAGCCCATGGCATAATTGCGCAGAAGCTGAGAGGTGGCAGTCTGTCATCCTCAGTCCTCACTACGCCCTATCCCCCACACGGGGCCTGAGCGGCTGTCTCCTGTCTCATCCTCCAGCAGTGCCACTTCCCTTTGCTCTTCTGGATCACCTGCCTGGCTCACAGAGTAGAGGTTTCAGGCTGTGATCCCCACCCCAACTTTCTAACGTGTTCCTACCCGGAAGAGGTACTTGCTTCTCAAGGGGGGTACAGCCCAGAAGTCCAGCACAAATGAATGACTTTCTAACTGTATGAGACAGTCGCCTCTGGAAAATTATTTTAGGGCAGGAAAGGGGGATTTCTCTCTTGGGAAGGAAGATTTGAAGGAATTATCTCCAGGATAAATGAAAGGTAGTCATATTTGTCACTGTAGGCAGAAAAGTATAGAAATCCATTTCTTCCAGAAAATATAAAGCTTTAACCAGATCCAAAAATAATTTAGATGAATTCATGGATGATAAAGACATAAACAGACATCAAGAGGGAATTGAGGCAGTTGGTGGAGCCTTATTACCCTTTGACTAGCCTCAGGGAGGTTGGCTACCTCTGATCTCCTCCGGGCCCCGAGCTGAGCTTTCTTCGGGACAGTATTTTATCTCAAATGAGCAGCTAAGAGAGATCTCACTTCTGCAGACTGCTTCCCACCCCTGCACACAAAGTGGGGAAAACAGCCTGTAGAGAGGAAGCAGAGAACCTGGCGCAAGGCCTGGTTCCCCCCCTTATTGGCCCGACCTTGGCCAATCTCTTCCCCAGTCTTCAGTGTCCCTCTCCTGAAAATTCAAACATGCCTGCTAATTCCAAGGGATTACTTAGAGAGGCCGCTGAGGCCACCCATGGAAACATTTGATGGACTAAGTTACGATTCCTTGGATAAGTGACCAGCCAAAAGATACATGAATGAGACCCAAGGAGAACAGTGATATAGAATGCATTTTGCTCCAAGTAATGACTCTTGACATCAACGTCCTAAAGAAATTCCTAGCTGTTTACTGGCCCTGCAAATGCAAATCCCAAGGGTGTCATGCCAGCCCCATTCATGGGTCACAATATTCCGCTTCATATTAAGGTTCGTTCACTCTTTTTTCCAAGCATTAAGGAGCTACCCTCTCTTAGGCCCTGGAGATCTTTGCAATGATTTGTCTCCTCTAAATTTTTTGCCCTGTCAGTTCTCCAGACCCACTGGGCCTAGGAACCCTTGGTCTGCCCTGTCCCTGGAGGACAGACTCACTTTTGCCTTCTTGGCCCCTGCACTGTGTGCTCAAGAAACTTCCTGTTGTGCCTACAAAGCTGACCTCACCAGGGTTTCTCCAGATGGCTGGGAAGATCACAGCCTGGTCTTGAAGGCAAGGGCTACCCCCTGAGAATTTGTCGGTGGCTCTCGGAGGGAAGGCTCCAGCATGGGTGATTTCTTTCCCCATTCTGTAAATTTCAAACTGCTCGTTGCATTACTGCCCGGTGGAGATGGGCAACCCAGAAACCAGGCCCATGCCCAGTCTTTCAGCCTGAACGTCAGTGAGGCTATGATGCTGCCTGGAAGCACCAAATTCCCACCCAAATTCCTACCCGAATGCTCCCTGACCGCGAGAGTCAACAGCCCGCATCCATGAGTCCTGACGTAGTCTTACATTCGACACTTTGATCATAAAACTATTTAGGCCTTGCTGTTCCACAGAACTCTTCTCTTTTAGTGGACAAATAAATAGTCTGGCTAATTAATGGATCTTTATAAAAACTGTAAACGTGTTAGGCTTTCACACTTGCGAGAGAATTGAAGAGGAAGCCAGTTTTATAGATGCCGTGGGGACAGCATTTTACTCCGAAGCAGGAGAGACGATCAGGCTGCAGGCAACTTGCCTGTCCATTTCAAAGCCAAAAACGGTCCACTTTGGCATGACTACTGTGTCCTAGGTTTATTACCTTGCACCAGAATTGTGATTTTTGTCCCAGCAAACGGCCCTGGCGGGAATGCCCCCTGCTACTGGACAGTAAAGGTCCTACCCCACACACTCAGAAATTCCTCAGCGCCAGGCCAAGATTGCACATCGTGTCTTAATTGGTGGGGTCTATTGAAAAGCACTAATTGTGATCGCCAGATAATGGGTTCCCTCCCTCGACTCGGCACACTAATTAGCAACGATGTTTGTCAGACTAGCTGTCGTGTGGCAAAGGGGTCTGGAAAACGGAATTAATTTAGCCATTGCCATGCATTAAAGATACTTTGCCTTGTAAGAACAATCAACCCCCTCACCTCCCCTCCTCCAGGAAGGATGAGTTTGAAAGTGGCACAAAGACAAATTTCCATTTGCAGTCTACACTGCAGTTATGGTCAGGTTTGCAAATTCTGAGACCTACAGGCACTGAGAAGCAGCTAATTTTAATGATGAAGTGGGCCGGGTATAAGAAACATACAGCCTACTCTATCTATTCTTTTGTTTTCCCACTCTTGAGAGCGACAGTCTCTATTATGGGGGACAAAAAGCATTGTGAGAGTGATGATAAATTAGTACT
The DNA here is from genome assembly GCF_018350155.1 of Leopardus geoffroyi. Lineage (NCBI taxonomy): Eukaryota > Metazoa > Chordata > Mammalia > Carnivora > Felidae > Leopardus > Leopardus geoffroyi. The sequence continues at coordinate 156,162,888 of NC_059331.1, read as the reverse complement.
CAGCCTCAGTGTCATGGAAACAACAGGGGGATGGTGACTGGTGAGCCAGAAAACATGACCCGGGACAAGGGTTACTCTGCTTGAACCAGGGTGCCATCTCAGAAATGCAGAGCAAATGTGGCCACCATGTCTGGTTTTCTGAGGCCAAAGACGTGGATTTGTGTATAAAAGCTCCTGCTTTTTAAATGTTGGCAACCAATTCTTTTGAGCATGTAAAGTGTAGAGGTCAAGCAGTATGCGTCATACCAGGGCGGGACAGGGCCCCTAGGACAGTCTCGCAAGCTCAGCTCAAGCTGTTTGTGCTTGTTCTATTCTCCCCTCGAAGTGTGCCACAGACACAGAGAAACAGAGGATGTTTCTGTTTCTAAAGTGAAACTGGTCTGGGAGAATGTACTGGAAGTTCAGTACATTCTCTTAGTTACTTAAACAGTCCACTTGAGTCATTCATCTATGCCCTGCTCCCTTACCCTAAAACTTCAAGGGATGGCAGAGATAAATGACCCCCACGGTACCACATTCCACCACATCCTAGATTATTGGAGGTGAGGAGCAGAGAGGCCACTGTGTCACATGACACATGACTTGTCAGGGGGGTGCCCTGGATCCATGTCTGTGTTCAAGATACCCACACCATACCGCCTCCTTGAAAGAGCTTCCTAGGGAATGTATGTAGCAAGCATCACACCCTTCCTGATTTAATGCCTTAACTTTTTCCTATCTCTGCCCAGAAAACCTCTATTCATTCACTGTTTCCCTTCTTTGAGGCTTTTTGACCAATCTGCCCATAGTAATTAATGTTTTCCTAGCTAACAGCCTGTAGAGCACCAAAGCATCACCAAATCGTCCTTTCTTTCTCTTTCTTTTCCTTCTTTCTTTCCTTCTTTCCTTCTTTCTCCCTTTCTTTCTTTCTTTCTTTCTTTCTTTCTTTCTTTCTTTCTTTCTTTCTTTCTTTCTTTCTTTCTTTCACCAAGGAGGATTACATGCTCTCAAAACGTCCTCTAAAACGTTTGATTCTTACTTAAAACTACATCGAAAAAGCAGAACCTAATCTAAATCCCAGACAGGAAAAGTGGTTAAAATCGTGTTTCTTATGCCCAAATCAGTTAAAAGCGTGACTGGCCGCAAGCAAGAGAAAATGTGAGTTATGAGATATTCAAGTTGTTTAATTATCCTACACAACAGTAAGGCTGGAAATGGGTTATTAGAATTAGTGTAGGGGCTCAAAAACATTAGGATGCTGGGTCAGCATTTTGCGTTCCCTCTTGAACATTCCATCAGGCTGGCTGGACAGCTACAGGAACTGCAGACATCACATGCGTGCTCCAGAATGCCAAGCAGAAAAAAGGGGCAGAAGGAGAAAGTTTCTCTTTAAAAAATAAATAAATAAAAATATATTTTTTTTAATGTCTATTTTTAAAAGAGAGAGAGAGAGTGTGTGAGCAGGGGCAGGGGAGGGGCAGAGAGAGAGGGAAGACACAGAACTCGAAGTGGGCTCCAGACTCCACGCTGTCAGCACAGAGCCCGACGTGGGGCTCGAACTCACAAACTGTGAGATCATAACCTGAGCCGACATCAAGAGCCAAACGCTTAACCGACTGAGCCACCAGGTACCCTGAAAGATCCTCTTCTCCTCAGATCTAGCCTTTTATTTGGAATCAAAATCCTTTCCATCAGTTTCCAGAAGACTCAGCCTTTCCTCTTATTATTAGCTGTAACAGATCCACAGGCAGCCTTAGATGCAAGGGAAGCTGGGAAAAGGAGTATCTGTTGGGGTGGAATGGGATTACCCTGACTGGCTCATATCTGTCATGATTCATCCTCCAATGCTGTCAGAGGAACTTTATCCTATGTGAACAGAATCTGGGATCGATTAGCAGGGAAGAACGATCATATGGCGATTATATAGGCAAGCATGCCACAAAACTCAATTTACAAAATAAATATCAGTTAATGGTTGGCATGAAATGGCATGTACTCAAGAGTTATGAAGGAACTCAAGAATGAAATTGGCCAAAATACATAACCTACACATATAAATGGCTGCCTGTTCTACCGACTGGTTTGCTGAAAATCCACCCCCCCCCCATTCATAAAAAGAACTCCATCTGGAGAAATGGCCAGTAGAGCCTAAAACAAGAGGACCTCAGACACTGAGAACCAAATTGCGTCAGAAACCCTTGAAAGAAGAGGTTACCATCACAATTGTTTACAGTCATTATGGTTAGAGTAAGTTAGCAATTGAGTTAATGATAAGGGTCACTTAGGAGTCACTGGAGGGCAGTTTGGGACAGGATGAGTAAGAGAGGTGAGAGCACGGCAGTTGCTATAAGAAAATGGTAAAGAGAAAATCAATACAGAACTTCGACAATACCATCAAGTGTGTTCATTATGCGAGACGCAAGTGCAAGGAGAGCATGGAGTTGGTGGGCTCCACCCTAGGGCAGAACTGATAAGTACATTTCCCTTAGACTAGATATACTCTGGAGAGCAGGAAGAAAACAGATCATCAATAAAACACCGAGGGATCATGCCTTTTTTTTTTTTTTTTTTTTTAAAGATACGAGCACAAGATTCTTGGATCTTGTATGAAAGAGTATCCCAAAGAGAATTTCATGGAGACATTCCAAGGAGCCAAATATAGCTACTATTTTATGAAAGACAGTCGGTCATTCTGAACTGGTAACTATGGTTACTATGAGCTGTTACGATAATCATGGTACCTACGGTAATAGGTTATGGTAATTCTGAACTGTCTATGCAGCAAGACATATAGAGAGGAGTGTGTGTATGTGCAAAAGATTGAATCCACCTGGGAATGACTTTTAGTATCTAACAAAGCTCTTAAAATCACAATTCTACATCTGGGACACCTGGGCTGCCCAGTTAGTTGATTGTCTGACTCCTGATTTCGGCTTAGGATATGATACCAGGGTCGTGGGAACTAGCCCCGTGTTGGGCTCCACTCTCAGCTTGGATTGTCTCTCTTCCTCTGCCCCTCCCCTATTCATGCCTCTCTCCCTCCCTCCCTCTCTCTCTCTCTCTCTCATAAAATTTAAAAAATCACAATTCCACATCCATTGATGATCTGTCTAAACTCTTCATCTCCTATTCATTTTTCGTAGACAGGTTTAAACCTAAATGTTCCCTATTCATGGGAAAACAACATGATTCAAACAAGAGAAAACTCCTATCTGCCTACTTATTAGACAAAAAGAAGTGGGAATTTAAATAAAGAGGAACAGAATTTCTTAGTCATTAATATCATTTTCCCCCACTTGGTGCTTTTTTAATTTATTGAATGTGCTGTGATGGAATTGAGGAGATAGGGTAAGGTTGGGGGTTCATACATAAAGAGGTATTTAGGGAGCAAAGAGTATTTTTAAAGTGTCTCTGAGTAGAGAAGCATAATATGAAGAGCCTGGTTTCTCAAAGATAAGCACCAAACCAGTGCTGTTTGGCATCTTTAAAAATGATGTTGAGGAAAAAGGACATATGGGTGTCTCACAGATAACACCAAAGAGGTGTGGAGGGAGGAAAGTCAAACTGTTGAAAAAAGATACCAGGCGTTAAGAGGAAGATACAGGAAAATCTTACAAGCCTGTGCAATCTGGAAAAAAAATGAAAAATGAATCTTAATGAAGGGAACAAGGTAACATATTACAACATAAATAATCCAAACTTTCCCTATAGAATGATATCCATTAAGAAAGGATGGTTTCCTAAGGATACCTGGCCAGTGTTCTGCTAAGAACCAAGGTCAATAAAATGTTGATCATCAAAATATAAAATTGAAATGGGGCACCAAGGTTTACTTTTCCTTTGTATAAACCATAACACTTCATTTCTTAAATGCTATGTTCAATTTTGTCCTTAAGAAGTATTTAATAGAAACGGAGTTCCAGATAAGAGCAGTTAAATGGTTTCCGGGGTGTAGGAGCCAATGTATGAAGACAGAATTCCAAAAAGCTTGAAAACTTTTCATCTGTAAAACTGGGATTCTTCATTTTTGTGCCATGGACACCTTCCACAGTCTAGTGAGCCTGTGAATGTCTTCCTGGGATAATCCTTTTAGACATATAAAATAGAATACACCATGTTACTTCAGAAACGAATGATGATACTATCTAGCTTTCAAAATATTTTTAAAAACAAATTGGTGATAAAGTAATATAGTAGCATCTTTATCAGCACAGTAAGTAACTAGGTCTGATAGTTGTAATGATTACCATAATTTCCAAGCAGCGATGAACATAAATGATCGTCTCATACCTACAACAATTATATGGTATGAAAATGCCTGTAGTGTCTATTGGTAGGATTTGTAATGGAAGAAAATACTAAATTTCAAGTAGATGCTTGTGAGAATAAAAGTGTGATTTTTCCCATCCAAGTTCATGAATACGCTGGATTTCTTCCTCAGGTCCCTTAGGGGTTTGGGAACCCAAAACTAAGTAACCTTGCCATGACAGCAAGGGCTGAGAAAGAATGTGGCCAATGCTGATCATGTCATGAATGATGTAGATGAAGCAAACTTTGTTTCACAGGGCCCCAAACACGAAGATAGGTGGCCAGGAAAGAATAAGAAACATGAGTGAATTCAGGACCCAAAAAAGGCAATTTTAGCAACAAGCCTAAGACACTGGGTGTTGTATGGAAGTAATGAACCACTAAATTCTACTCCTGAAACTAATATTACACTGTAACGTTAAACTAACTGGAGTTTGAATAAAAACTGGAAATAAACAAAAGACGAACAATAAGCCTTAGAAAGATATGAACCTCATTATTTTGGTAGATTGTAATGACTGGAAATACAGAAAGATTCAAAAAGAGTTTGGACATCATATGTTTTCACTCATGTGTGGAACTTGAGAAACTTAACAGAAGACCATGGGGGAGGGGAGGAGGAAAAAATAGTTACAGAGAAGGACAGAGGCAAACCAAAAGAGACTCTTAAATACACAGAACAGACTGAGAGTCGATGGGAGGGGAGAGGGGGAGAGGGAAAAATGGGTGATGGGCATTGAGGAGGGCACTTGCTGGGATGAGCGATGTTGTTGTTGTATGTAAGCAATGTTGTATGTAAGCGATGGGTGTTGTATGTAAGCGATGAATCACGGGAATCTACCCCCAAAACCAAGAGCACATTTTGCACACTGTATGTTAGCCAATTTGACAATAAATTATATTAAAAAGAAAAAGAGTTTAGACAAAGTTGTCCATTTTAGCCATAAAAAAACTCAAAGAGGAGAAGACTGAAGGCACTTAACCTTCAAGATTTATATTAGGAAAGATGATGAGAGAGGCACCTGGGTGGCTCAGTAGGTTAAGCATCCGACTTCAGCTCAGGTCATGATCTCATGGTTCGTGGGTTCAAGCCCCATGTCAGGATCTGTGCTGACAGCTCGAAGCCTGGAGCCTGCTTCGGATTCTGTCTCCCTCGCTCTCTGCCCCTCCCCCATTCGTGTTCTGTCTCCTCTGTCTCTCAAAAAAATGAATAAACATTAACAAAAAAATTTAACAAAAAAGGAAAGATGAGAAGAACCTTCAAAGACATCATTTGTAGTACAAGATAAAGTTGGGGGTCGGTGGGTCTGAATCAGTATCACTCACAGTACTTCTCACCTTCTTTAGGAATCCACTCTTGTTCTGATTCAATTTTTTTCTCTGCTCACAATGAAAACAAACTGCAACATAATCCCCAGTAACTGTGTATGTGTATTTCACCACAGACCCTAGCTTCAGGTAGGTACTAAGGTACCGAAGCTTCAGGTACTAAGCACTAAAATCTTGTGCTCCAGCTGTTGACTTAAGGCGTATTTTATAAGCCACAAAATATCATATTTGCAATGAATTGGACAGAGACTGAAGGCAACCTGGACTCAGAGGCAGGGTCCTCCCGACAGCCTTTGTTCTAATAGAAACTTAAACCTGTATGGAATGCCTATCCAGGCTTACCTGGTTCTATCTTGCCCTTTCCACCCAGCACATACCCATCCTACCCCACTCAGGAATTAAAAGGTCCTGAAATTGTTATTATATTTCCTCTCCCTCTTTAATAGAGAACCAACGATCTTCATCTGTTCTGCATCTCTCGCAATTCGTGTCAGATGCAAAACTGACAATGAAATTGGCAGAGGTCCTTGGGGCTCCAGGGCCTCTCTGAGACTCATGGCAGGAGAAAAGCGTTGTCTGGTCATGGCTGTTTTTATCCTCAGATTTTCCACCCTCTGACTCCCTTTATTTCCTGAGTTAGTCACCAAGTCTGAACAGCAGCCAAAGCCCTGACAATATTAGCAAGAACATTTGATTCCTTCAATAAAACTGGAGATGGCCCTGAAAAATGATCAGTATTCACCTGGCTCTCCCTCTGCCTTCCCTAGGGGACAGTCCTTCATCCCTTGTACCCTTTTCATCATGGCAACAAGAGAGTCTGCCAGAAGGCAGTGGTTTACCCAGGCTGCCTTTCGCGAATATTTTTCATTAACACAAACAACTTTGTTTCTTCTAAGCAAAACAACAACAAAAAAAATTAAAAATCAAAGGGTAAAAAGATTAATCTTAAATGGACAGCAGCTAGAATCTCTTAAGCCTGTAAGGATATTCCAGATCAGTTCACATAAAGGGTTGAGAAGAAAGAACACCGGGAGCCCCGCAAAGATGACAGACAAGGGAGAAGCTCAGAGAAATGCCTCAGAAGGAGATGGTACAAAGGGCACTGGCTCAGGAATAAGTAAAGGACGGAAACAGATAAGTAATTTACTAATAAATAAAGGAGAGAGCAGGGCAGAAAGATGGGTTGCCACGGTCAGTCTCTCAAGGCTTAAAAGGATTTGCTTTGGGAGGTTAATAATAGAAGGGAGCGGGTGCATAGGGAGGAAGGAGCCACCAAAGAATGCAAGGAGCCTCCACCAAATGAAAACTTCTCTCCTGAGCAGGTGTGCACGTACCTACGCGTGTGCTCGTGCGCACTGTCACACACATACGCTCTAACTCCTAAACTTCCCATTTTCCCGACTAAACTGGGACTAGTAGGCTGCTTCATTATTTTGTCAGAACTGTGGTCAGACCAACAGTGAGGTTCAAGGGTTGTGGCAGGAGGCGGAAGAGGTCTTCCTGCGTATGACAATCACCACAGCACCAAGAACCTTCCCAACGAATGCAGCATGTTCCCCTGAGGTCATACGTTCCTTAATGTTCTGTGAGGATAGCTTATTCTACAACTAAACAAAAAATGACGGAACCTGGAAGGCTATATAGTAAGCTCAAAGTAGAATGTATACTAATACCCAAAGCATGTATGTTGCTACTGCCTACTGGAGTCTTTATAAGTCACAGACCCCACACTGTGGAGCAAGGCAGTGGCGGGGACGAAGACCATTCCTTGAAGCCTACCAGAAAGATGAGTGTTAGTTTTCTGTTTTGCTTTGTGAATAATTAGATGCCCACATTTCACTTTCTTTTGATCCTCCCGGCCCTATGAGCTAGAGAGGGTAGGTTCATTCCTCTTTAGCTAATAAGGAAACCAAGACTTCAAGGAAGGAATGAGATTTCCTCAAGGTCAACTGGCTATTAAGTGGCAAAGCAACATCTGGCATCAAGTCTAATGATGAATACATGATACTCTGCTGCCTGTCCATCAGTATAATTAAAATATACTTAATGTTTTCCGCTTCTTTCCGGTTTGATTTCGTTCATTCCATTAATATTTAGTAAGTGCTACTTTCTGGACAAAGTTGAAAAGAAACTGTCTTACAAGAGGTCTCAGAAAATAAACACAACAATAATGAGACTATAATGATGCGGTGGGATTGGAACAGGAGAGGAGCGACAGGGCTCACACGTGAAGTAGAAATAAAAGTCTGAAGTCATTATAAATGGCAGCAATGGCGTGTGTTTGGAGTTTCATACACAACTTCTAAATAATGTAGGTGTCTGCTTGAGAATAACCTGCCCTCAAAGAAAGCTCAGAACTTTAGACAGACCAATGGCAGAGGGGTGGTTCTTGTCAAAGGGAACAGTGTGTGTAAGGGAAAAGATTTGAGAAAGACTGGTATATTCAAGGAACTATCAGTGTATTCAAGAACTATCAGTGGAGGCCAATTTTGTTCAAGAAAAAAAATGTGAGGATGAGCCTGGAGAGACGGTAGGTGATGGGAAGCCTACTCAAGAAGGGTCTTGCATGGTGCAGAAAGATGTTTAGCTGTGAGCCTTTAGGCTGAGGGGATCCATGGAGGCATCTTCACAGGGCAGTGACGTGACCAAATGTGCTTGTTGGAGAACATCCTGGCAGCAGTATGGACTTAACCAACAGCCTGGCAGAGAAGGAGGAATTGAGGCAGGTGGACCAGCAAGAAGACTGTGCTGTAGTCATGGCAACAGATGAAGGGGACTCAACCGAGGTAGTAGGGATGCCTCCAGGAAGCATTTAAAAGTGAAATCTAGGGGTGCCTGGGTGGCTCAGTCGGTTGAGTGTCCCACTCTTGATTTTGGTTCAGGTCATGATCTCACGAGTCATGAGACTGAGCCCCATATCCGGGTCTGCGCTAACAGTGTGGAACCTGCTTGGAATTCTCTCTTCCTTTGTCCCTCCCCCACTCCCATACACACTTTCTAAATAAATAAATATTTTTTAAAATCTTTAAAAAATAAATAAAAGTAAAATGCACAGAGCTTTGTGTTTGAACGTAGGAATGAAAGAGAGCAAGCCACCCGAAACAATGCTAAATACTTTGAAAATAACCTTGAATGCCTGAAAACAGAGACTGTGTCCCATTCATCTTTGGCTGTCTCCTTTCTCATATTGACCTGGGCACATTTGGGGTGCTCAACAAACTTCTGTGAAATGGCGGTGTTCTCTAATCGTTATATGCCTCTGCAGAGGCACTTTGAAGGTGGGAACCATCAGCTGTATCTTTGTTTCCTATCTCTGAGGACACCTGCCTCAGAGATCTGAAGTCAAGAGGTGTTTAGAAAGGTCATAAAATTAGGAAAATTCTCCAGATTAAAAAACAACAACAACAAAACAAAACGACATGAGACGTAAAAGCAAAGCAGACTTCTAGACTGAAGTGAAAGAGTGAAATAATGCTGGACTCTGGGAAAATTTTTTGCAAAAATGGCCACACTCATTCTATTTTCCTCCCTGAATCCACATTCATTTAAAATGTGATTTTGTGCATGATATAATATCAACGTACAGAAATCGTTGCATTTCTATACACGAATAATGAAGTAAAAGAAAGAGAAATCAAGAAATTGACCCCATTCACAACTGCACAAGAACCATAAAATATCTAGGAATAAGCCTAACCAAAGAGGTAAAAGATCTGTGTACTGCAAACTACAGAGCACTCATGAAAGAAATTGAAGAAGTCATAAAGAAATGGAAAAACATCCCATGCCCATGGATTGGAAGAACAAATATTGTTAAAATGTCCATACTACCCAAGTCAATTTACAAATTCAATGTAGTCCCAATCAAAATTTCACTGGCATTCTTCTCAGAGCTAGAACAAACAATTCTAAAATTTGTATGGAACCACAAAAGAACCCGAATGGCCAAAATAATGTTGAAAAAGAAAACCAAAGCAGGAGGCATCACAATCCCAGACTTTAGCCTCTACTACAAAACTGTAATCATCAAGACAGCATGATATTGGCACAGAAACAGACACATAGACCAATGGAATAGAATAGAGAACCCAGAATTGGACCCACAAATGTATGGCCAACTAATCTTTGACAAAGCAGGAAAGAGTATCCATTGGAAAAAAGACAGTCTCTTTAACAAATGGTGCTGGGAGAAGTGGACAGCAACATGCAGAAGAATGAATGGACCACTTTCTTACACCGTACACAAAAATAAACTCAAAATGGATGAAAGACCTAAATGTGAGACAGGAAACCATCAAAATCCTAGAGGAGAAAGCAGGCAAAAATCTCTTTGACCTCGGCCGCAGCAACTTCTTACTCATTATGTCTCCGAAGGCAAGGGAAGCAAAAGCAAAAATGAACTATGGGGACCTCATCAAGATAAAAAGCTTCTGCACAGCAAAGGAAACAATCAGCAAAACTAAAAGGCAACTGATGGAATGGGAGAAGATACTTGCAAATGACATATAGGATAAAGGGTTAGTATCCAAAATCTATAAAGAACTTACCAAACTCAACACCTAAAAACCAAATAGTCCAGTGAAGAAATGAATAAGACATGAATAGCCACTTCTCCAAAGACATCCAGATGGCCAACAGACACATGAAAAGATGCTCAACATCACTCATCATCAGGGAAATACAAATCAAAACCACATTGAGATACCACCTCACACTGTGGGTCAGAGTGGATAAAATTAACAACTCAGGAAACAACATATGTTGGCGAGGATGTGGGGAAATGGGAACCCTCTTGCACTGTTAGTGTGAATGCAAACTGGTGCAGACGCTCTGGAAAACAGTGTGGAGGTTCCCAAGAAATTAAAAATAGAATTACCCTACGACCCAGCAATAGCACTACTAGGAATTTATCCAAAGGATACAGGAGTGCTGATTCATAGGGGCACATGTACTCCAATATTTATAGCAGCGCTATCAACAATAGCCAAATTATGGAAAAAGCCCAAGTGTCCATCAACTGATGAATGGATAAAGAAGATGTGGTTTATATATACAATGGAATACTACTTGGCGATGAAAAAGAATGAAATCTGGCCATTTGCAACAACGTGGATGGAACTGGAGGGTATTATGCTGAGTGAAATAAGTCAGTCAGAGAAAGACAGATACCATGTTTTCACCCATATGTGGAATTTGAGAAACTTAATAGAAGACCATGGGGGAAGTGATGGGGGAAAAATAGTTTCAAACAGAGAGGGAGGCGAACCATAAGAGACTCTTAAATACAAAGAACAAACTGAAGGTTGATGGGGGGTAGGGAAAAATGAGAGATGGGCACTGAGGAGGGCACTTGTTAGGATTAGCCCTGGGTGTTGTATGTAAGCAATGAATGATGGCAACCTACTCCCAAAGCCAAGAGCATACTGTTTACACTCTATGTTAGCTAACTCGACAATAAATTATATTTAAAAATTAATTGATTGATTGATTGATTGATTGATTAAATTAAATGTGACTTGGAAAACCTTCCTATCAAGGGGTGGAATTTGTTTCCCCACCCCTGCAATCTAGGCTGAGCTCATGGATTACTCTGAGCAACAGAATGCAGCCAAAGTGACCTTGTACTTGCACATGGGTGCCTTGAACACTGCTGCTCTCTCAGGACCCTGCCAAGCTGCCATGTGAACAAGCCTGTGGGAGAATAAGAAACCCCACAGAACAGAGACCAGCTATTCCAGTGGAGGCCATGTGGGATTAGTCAGCCCTCAGCCAACCTCAGCTGACAGCAGATGCCAGGAGTGAGCTCCTGAAGATGAGAAGAAACTGACCAGCTGAGCCCAGCCCACACTGCCAACCCAGAAAGTCGCGAGTTAAATAATTTTTGTTTTAAGCCACTAGGGTTTTGCTACATTTACAAAAGCTATGGCTAGACTCATCTTTGTTTTTTATTTATTTATTTTGAGAGAGAAAGAGAGTGCTAGCAGAGGGAAGGGGCAGAGAGGGGGAGATAGAGAGAATCCCAAGCAGGCTCTGAATTGTCGGTATGGAGCCCTGCACAGGGTTTGAACTCACGAACCTTGAGATCATGACCTGGGCAGAAGTCAAGAGTTGGACACTTAACCGACTGAGCCACCCAGGCACCCCTAGGCTAATCTTTGTAAAAGCAATATGGAAGACACTCTTCCTTGGCTTTCAGCTTTGAAGGAAACTGGTGCTCCAACCACTCTGGAGACCAGTTCCAGAGATACAGAACTTTGGTCACTGCACTGCTAACACCACTCCATCTATGACCCACATGGCGATAAGATTTGCTCAAAATGACATCAGTGTGTACTCGGATCGCATGTTGCAGGACTTCCCAGGAATGGTCTCATACCTGGAAGTAGAGGAAATTCTTTGAGGGATGGGCAAGTCCTTCAGGGAAGTATGTATTTATGGGTGTATCAGAAAAATAAAACCCCTGTAAAAAGTATGTATGGATATTTTACGTACTCCTTGTCTGAAATATTTCATAATTTAAAATAACAATTTTTAACCAGGTAAAAATATATTACATTTTCTTACTTTAATAACCCTTTTATTCTCTCCTTTATATTGTTTCCAGGGATCCTATATTAATATTGCTTGTGTAATTACTGGTTGTGTGTAATTGTTGTGTAATTACTGGTTTCCCTATGTCTTTTTTTTTTTTTTTAACTGTGGTATGTTAAAGGTGAGGACTATGTCTTATTCATCTCTGTATCTTCAAGCCCAATACAGTGCCAGGTACACATTATGGGTGGGTATATAGATCGACGGGTAGGTAGCTGGGTAGATGGGTGGGTAAGTGGAGGGATGGGTCAAATGGATGGATGGATAGATGGATGGCTGGGTGGATGGGCAGATGGGTGGGTAAATGGATGGGTGGGTGGGTGGACGGGTGGAGAAGTAGGTGGCTGGGTAGAATAATTCTTCCTCAAGGATCTGGGAATACTGGGAACTCAATACATGCTGACTGGGCCACCAACAAGGCTTCCTACCACATTCTTCCCCACCACCAACACTCCCATACTCTTAGCCTGCTATGTTTTCCTTTCTTCCAAAGCAATGTACACTTTTGGACATATCAGATAAGTCACCTCCCTGTTTTGTTTACTGCCTATCTGCCATCACCAGAATGTAAATTCCATGAGGCAGAATCTTTGTCTGCTTTGCTCACTGTCATAACCCAAGTACCACAGACAGTGCCTGGAACACAGCAAGAGCTCAAAACGTACATATTGAATGTCTGAATGTGACCTTGTCCATCTCAATTTTTTTGGAGCCTGACCAACGTGTGTCTGTATCCCTTTCCTGTTTGTCTAGCTTCTCCTGTGAAGTATCTGCTTTTAAGATGATCCACCAGTTACTTGTTCTACTCGCAGATATAGGTTGACCAAAAAGAAATTGAAACAGTCCCCTTGAGTAATATACATTTAAAAATATGCAATGTTTTGGGGTGCCTGGGTGGCTCAGTCGGTTGAGCAGCCGACTTCAGCTCAGGTCACAATCTCGCGGTCCGTGAGTTCCAGCCCCGTGTCGGGCTCTGGGCTGATGGCTCAGAGCCTGGAGCCTGCTTCCGATTCTATGTCTCCCTCTCTCTCTGCCCCTCCCCCGTTCATGCTCTGTCTCTCCCTGTCTCAAAAATAAATAAATGTTAAAAAAAAATTTAAAAATATGCAATGTTTTGAGGTGCTTGGGTGGCTCAGTCAGTTAAATGTCTGACTCTTGATCTCCATTGAGGTCATGACCTCATGGTTTGTGGGACTGAGCCCCACATCAGGCTCTGCATTGGCAGCACATAGCCTGCTTCAGATTCTCTCTCTCTTTCTCTCTTTGCCCTTCCCCCCCCCCCAATAAATAAACTTTAAAAAACTTTAAAAATATGTGATGTTTTTTGGCAATCTAAAAATCTGAGCAAGGTGGATCCAGAGAAAGTATACATCAGAAATAGAATACTTAAGGGCGCCTGGGTGTCTCAGTCATTAAGCATCTGACTTCAGCTCAGATCATGATCTCATGATTTGTGACTATGAGTCCCACTTGATGTGAGCTCAAGTCCCACGTCGGGTAAAACATGAACCCAGCTTCTCTCTCTCTCTTTCCCCTCTCTCTCTCTCCCTCTGCCCCTCCTGAAATTCATGCTCTCTTTCTGTCCCTTGTTTACTTGTACCCTCTCTGTCTCTCAAAGAAAGAAAGAAAGAAAGAAAGAAAGAAAGAAAGAAAGAAAGAAAGAAAGAAAAGAAAAGAGAAAAGAAAAGAAAAGAAAAGAAAAGAAAAGAAAAGAAAAGAAAAGAAAAGAAAAGAAATAGAATACTTAAAAATATAGAACATTTCTGGGGCGCCTGGGTGGCTCAGTTGGTTGAGCGTCTGACTTCGGCTCAGGTCATGATCTCACAGTTCGTGGGTTCGAGCCCCACTTTGGGCTCTGTGCTGACACCTTGCTAGGAGCCTGGAGCCTGCTTCGGATTCTGTGTCTCCTTCTCTCTCTGCCCCTCCCCGGCTCATGCTTTGTCTCACTCTGTTTCTCAAAAATAAATAAATGTAAAAAAAAAAAAAAGTTTAAAAAAATATAGAACATTTCTGGTTTATAAATAAACGCTACATTATTATCTATGAATCAATAACAACATCAATTAAGTATGAAATAAAGTGAAGAAGAGTCTGATGGAAAAACTACAAAATGTTTTCAAACTACAGTAAAACCTTGGTTTGCGAGTATAATTCATTCCAGAAACATGCTTGTAATCCAAAACACTTGTATATCAAAGCAAAGATCCCCGTAAGAAATAATGGAAACTCAGATGATTTGTTCTACAACCCAACAATATTCATATAAAAAGGATTACAACACTGTAATTTAATACAAAATAATAAAGAAAATACAAAGTATAAAGAAAAATAAATTAACCTGCACTTACCTTTGAAAACGTTCGTGGCTGGGGTGAGAGAGACAAGAGAGAGGAGGGTTATTATGTAGGATGACTTTCACTATCACTAACGGATGTTGACTACACTACATATTAATAGACTCTTGTCACAGACTGTATTTAAAGAACTGGCAATAAGGCGGCAGAGGAAAGGGTCTATATCTGCAGGCAGCCTGACCTAGAATGAAGCAAAGCGTTCCTAAGCTCACTCTTGCATGGAAAAGCAAAGAACTATCCATAGGTGCTTTGAAGTGACAAAAAATACACCAGTGCCAGTTGTGGGTACCTTCCAACATTCCGAAAAATCACCGATTTCTGCCAAACACCATGGCCTGAGACCAAGCATCTGAGCATGGGAGACGATCACCCACAATCCCACAGTGAGAGAGAGAGAGAGAGAGAGAGAGAGAAGAACCATTGGCTCAGTTGTGGTCATGTGACATTCAGCGTCACGTACTACTTGTATTGCAAGACATCGCTCGTTTATCAAGTTAAAACGAAACGTTGGCTCGTCTTGTGGAACACTCGCAAAACAAGCTACTCTCAATCCAAGGTTTTGCTATATTATTTGTGGGCCTGTTTCCTTTACCTGAGTGTCAATCATGTGGGAATGCACCACGGTTCGTCAGTCAACGCTACATGCCCCTGGTACCTTGTCAGGAACTCTACCTGTCACTCTCTTAATGGGATTCTGATAGGTTCTTTGGTGTCAATTCTGCTGACTCATGCCCTGATGGCTTTGTAACCTAGTTAAGGGTTCATTAGCTTAACTAGGCTAAAGCTATTCTCTTTCAGAGAAAATCAGCCTCCCGCCCAGGGTAAGACACATTATCTGAAATTGTTCCTTTTCTTCACAGATCCATTTCAAACTCTCCTATTCTGATTTCTTTGTAACCTAGTTAAGGTTTCATTAGCTTAACTAGGCTGAAGATATTCTTGTCAGTTAAAATTTGCTTTCAGCCTGAAATTATCCACACTCTTTCTGGAATGGCTGCATTTTTCCCACAGTCTAAATTAGATTAATTTCAGGCTTCTCCCTCTCTAAATTACAATTTGCCAAGATGGCCCAGAGATGGTCTCTCTCTTCCAGAAACCTGTCTTTCTTCTAATACTTGACTCCCCCAGTCAGCATGGCATTCCCTTCACAGCCTCCTCACTGCCCTGCCTGCCCGCGGAAAAGCCCAGCACTCCAGAGAACCACGCGCACACGCCT
This sequence comes from Leopardus geoffroyi, assembly GCF_018350155.1. Taxonomy (NCBI): domain Eukaryota; kingdom Metazoa; phylum Chordata; class Mammalia; order Carnivora; family Felidae; genus Leopardus; species Leopardus geoffroyi. Next base: position 156,147,111 of record NC_059331.1, on the reverse strand, counting down.
CCATGATGGACATGTGAAATGCAATATACAGAACATGACCTAACTTCTTCAGATGTGATTTTAGAACACCTTCACACAATCTCGGCTTTATTGCAGAAGAAGCTTTGATTCGCTGATTTGGTGACCTTATTTTTATAGTAAAACAACTGTAAAATTTGGAAACGAAAAAATAAAACAACCCACTATAGCAGAAAGCAGAACTTTAGCTAGGACAAAAATAAAATGCAATTAAAACAAAACAAAACAAAAAGACCCGGCTAATAAAAGAAAAAAAAAAAAAAAAAAAAAAAACCTCAGGAGGAAGCAAAAGAATATGGAGTTCGTTGCTAAATGTGGCTAGATCTGTTTAAATCTTTTTCGCCTCCAAGCCTCCAACTAATATGAATACTGTTTTTAAAAGTTCTGTGTGTGGTAATTAGATGCAGCCCTTTGGAAATTAAATTTCAAAAGGTTTTATGACCGAGGCTGTTTGTGAAATCATCTTTCCTATGTAACTACTGCGACAAAGCAAAATTGTCAGGCTAGTCTGTCTTGGGTTGCATTCATTATCACACATTCTGCTGCTAGCAGGGGTGATGGAGTAGGAGGAGGGCAGTCGGGAAGGGGGTGAGGAGAGGAGAGAGAGAGAAGGGGAGACCCTGGCACCAAGACTCCATGCAGACAGCGCTGGGGTGGCGGGTGGTGAGCCAGCCGGGAGCCATGAACCCGCTGCTCCCAGAAGCACCTTGTTACCATGGCTCTCAGACAGGAGCCTCCTGCTGCATGGGGCACGATGCTGGGCCTTACTGGTAAGTACTTTAGCATGCTGTGGCTCCTCAACGCAAACCAACCGTGTCATCTGATACGCAGCTAACCAACAGTGGTCTCTTCCTTCGATGAGGGGACACCAGGCCTGTGGGGTATCCTAAGAGATTGCCTGCTACTCTCCAACAGAGCACAGCCCAAAGGGATTTCCGAGGGAAGAGATGTCATCTTGAACTCTACTTTCAGAATGTACACACAGTATAGGATTCTCCCCCATACTGTATGTTTCACAAGAAACATACATAGGACCCAGTCTAGAAGATTCCTTATGGGGCAGGAGACACCTCTTTTTTTTATTTTTTTTTAACGTTTATTTATTTTTGAGACAGAGAGAGACAGAGCATGAACGGGGGAGGGTCAGAGAGAGAGGGAGACACAGAATCCGAAACAGGCTCCAGGCTCTGAGCAGTCAGCACAGAGCCCAATGCAGGGCTCGAACTCAAGGACCGCGAGATCGTGACCTGAGCTGAAGTCGGCCGCTTAACTGACTGAGCCACCCAAGCGCCCCAACACCTCTCTTTTCTGAGCAATTTACTTTGTAATAGAAATGCACCTCCTAATAGAAAAAAAAAAAGTTAATTCCGTGTGTGTGTGTGTGTGTGTGTGTGTGTGTGTGTGTGTGTGTCTACACATGCATACACAGAGAAACCCAAAGTCTCTGTTTGGTCTGGCTGGAGTGAGGACAGGAAAGAAATACAGATAACGACACATTTTTCCTCCTCATAAGGTGCTAAAAAACCAGTACCTGTACACAAAACTGTCCATGAGTCAAGCCCTGGAGGTGGCTAAAATACTGTCCTAAAAGGGATCGATCTTTCAGATGACATTTTAGATACAGCTTACATATCTAAAATGAAGATTTGCGATATAATTTATATATCTAAAATAAAGAAAGAAGACAGTATGCGATATTACCAGGGGTTGATACACCTCTTCCAAGAACTGCTGAAAAGGACAGCAAATTGTACCTAGGTCTTTATTTTTTTGTACGTCTCTGTTTGATTTTCTACAGCATCATTTACTGTTTTCCCTATCATCGATTTTCGCCAAAAACTACTTTCAACTAAAATAAAAGAATAAAAAGTTCGGAGGTAAGATCTGGACCACAGGCCAGAAAACAAAGGCGATTTCTTACAGGCTACCAAATTGGAGGTCTCTTCTGTAAAGCTTAAAAATTCCCACCTAATGTTAAAGTGGTGCTGGATACAAAATGATCAGCAAGGATATTTTGAGTAATCATTTATAATTTGATTTAGTAATTATTTAAACCAATCTGTTCTATGTGGTTTTTGGGGGGGTTTTTTGTTTGTTTGTTGCTAAAATAAATACTAATTCCCTGGCCACATCAGACCTCCTTTTGCCTTTTCTATGAAACACTAAATGTTTATACCAAACCATCACCTCATGAGAATACTGACAAAATCACCTAATAATTGAATATAAAAAGGATAACACGACCCTACTGCACATCCCACAGTTTATTCTGAGAAAACTCCATCACATGCCGTAATAGTGTCACCTTCACTGAAGCTTGGCCAGAAAAGAGACCAAACCCTAAATTAACGAAGACAGAAAAGAAAACAAAATTAAGGTAGAGGGGATATCCTGTTTCTCCAGAATCTCTCCAGAAAACCTTTACTACCAATCCCAAGCCACTGACATTTGGGTTTAAAGATTTTATCACACGATTATCAACTCCCTCTCTAAATGTATTTGTAAACATGGGGTATTTTGATAAGTAACTGGTTATTAATTCGGGTACCATTAGTAATAAATTTGTGCCACTTTGCCCAGAGTTACCTTGAAATGTAGCTACCTTCCACCTATAAATAGGAAAAGGGTGGGGAGTAAGGGTCCTAAGCAAAGTGCGAATATAAGTGAAAGTGTATTTGGGGGCGCCTGGGTGCCTCAGTGGTTAAGCATCTGACTTCGGCTTAGGTCAAGATCTTGCGGTTCGTGAGTTTGAGCCCGTTTCGGGCTCTGGGCTGACAGCTCAGAGCCTGAAGCCCACTTCGGATTCAATGTCTCCCTCTCTGTTCCTCCCCCGCTTGCACTCTGCACTCTGTCCCTCTCTCTCTCTCTCTCAAAAATAAATAAACATTTAAAAAATTTAAAAAAATAAATGAAAGTGCATTTGTAACCTTTACTTTAGGACCGAATTCCTTTCCAAGCTCTTCTTCCATAACACATTTGTATGCAATGTGCTAATTATGGCTAGCTTTAATCTCTTCATAAAAGTAGGAGCCTATTTTGTTACTACATTTTGTCAGCCATTAGTTCGAGCTCATTAATCAACCAATGGGTCGTAGACAGAGATGTGGTAGGGCCCTTGTCCATCTCTGTGGCTTTACAACCAAGGCCACGGAGTCTCAGAGTTTGCTGGCTTGCTCCACGCCTCACGGCCAGTTAGCAGCAGTTATGGCTGAAAGCCCGTCTTCTGACTCACAAAGTTCTGAAATCTTTACTCTCTTTGGTGGTTTTCAAACTGATCTGTGGATCTCCAGGGCTCCAAGAGAGTGGGGCACTGGCCCTTTTAGGTCCATTTTTGCTGGTTTTATACTTTGGCCTCCTTACTATTATTCGACTTAAAAATCCATGGCTCAGAGTGCCTGTGTGGCCCAGCGGGTTCAGCGTCCGACTCTTGAGTTTGGCTCAGGCCATGATGTCACAGTTTGTGAGTTCGAGCCCCGAGTCAGGCTCTATGCTGACAACATGGGAGCCTGCTTGGGATTCTGTCTCTCTTGCTCTCACTCTCTGCCCCTCCCCACTCACACATACATATGCAAGTTTGCTCTCTCTCTAATAAGCCATGGGCTTAAAGAAGTTTTAAAATCACATTAAAAAAAATTTCAAAGTAAAAATATTTCCAAAATATGTTGGAAACCTATTATAACTTTCCATTCAATAGAAGTTGGATCTGGAGTTGAGGGGGTGAATGACCACAGGACCAGGGGTTCAGAGCTCCAAGTGTAAAAGGCAGAGACACCAGAGGCCAGTGCCTCCAACTCTGTGACCAAAGATAAGCTCCTGAGCCCCACTACACCTCTCGGTGTCCTGGCCTGTGGAACAGAACTTCTAAAACTTTAAAGCACTGAAGTCTGAATGAAAAACTCTGTGTTCACAGCCGCTGCTGTCAATATGGTCGTTGTTAGGCAATGTCAGTTATATATTAACACGAGAGAACAAACTTTTAGATCAGCATATGGCGAGGGGCTGATATACTCTGTATTTTCTGGATTTCCAAACCTAACAATTCAAACTGTCTTGTCCTCTGTGGTATGCATTAGCAGTCACTTTGCTCCCAAAGGAGGTTGGGAATCACAGGCCAAGATCATTGACACTCTGGGAGTGTGACGGGGGTCCAGGGGCATGGGCAGGCAGTCCCTCAGTTGTCTCTAAAGAATGAGCTGGAGTAGAGGCTTCAGGAAGTTTCCCATCACAGCTGTGGCATATAGCAAGCCTGATTCTGAGCTGGGCAGCTGCAGGAAGGTCATGGCCTGGGCACCAATCTGCCTTTAGAGTCCGTGGCCACAGAGGAGTCTAACAATAGGCCAGTGCCAGATTCAGGGAGTGCCAACCAGACCCCTGTAAGGGGCCATCTGGCTTTGGAAATGCACAGTCAGAATCCAAAGACTTGTCTAAGGTCACAGGGGTGTCTGCTTTTATGTCCAATTCAACATACCACATTATTTCTTAACCGTGGCCTTGTGAAATGTGGTGTGAGGTGTTAGTGGGACAGGGATGAACCAGACTCCTTAAGGGGCCTACCTGGTCCAACCATGTGGTTGAAGTGTAGGGCAGCGAGTCTCAACGTGTGGTCCCAGCATCACCTGGGAACCTGCTGGAGATGCACGTCCTCAGGCCTCATCAAGACCCAACCAAAACAGAAACCCTGGGATCGGGCCCAACGATCCCTGTTTTAACGAGCCTTCCAGGTGACTCTCAAGCAGCTAACACTTGCGAACCAGCGGCACAGGATGTGTTTGAAGAGGAGCAGCCAGACGTGAGCAGTGACAAGCCAGACGATGACAGGAAGTGGGCACAGCATCAGGATACGATGGTGTGGATAACAAAAGCCCACGGCGTGGAGAGCCTGCCATGGTGGGCAGAAGAGTCAGTCAAGCTGAGAGAAGCTGGAGCCCAACACAACACGAGATAGGTCAGAGTTTCACACCTTACTGACTTCAGAAACTCACATGGAAAAACCAGGAACGACTGAGTGGTCCATATGTGAGAAGAGCCTTGTTG